>NC_137770.1:241084518-243484518 GCF_963455305.1 Plecotus auritus | reverse complement strand
CACACACACACACACACACACACACACACACACACACACTTTGCCAAAGCATACATCGCTTTCAGTTTCAGCAAAATGACATCAACACATGTGAGTCTGATCTTGACCATTTGGGTTATAATGGTTTCATAGTTTTGTTTGTGATCTCTTTGTAAATATTTTCCAGGTTTTTATCCTGGTGTAAGAGCTATAAGCATAAGGCGATTATACTGAGTTCATATGTACCCATATTGCAATTACATTATAAGAGAACTTTCCAGCCAACACTAGGGGGTCCCATGAGAATGCTTTCCTTGCAGGTGGAACCTGGGCATTTCTCAAGTTGGAGAAAGGCTGCCCTGGCTCACAGAAGCCAGGCCAGGCTCTTAGGAGCTGCAGAGGGCAGAGGAGGTGCCATGCAGGCAGGGGCGTCTCTGCAGGCCACAGGGACGAAATAAAGAGATAAGAGAGACCTTCTTACCAGGAAGGATGAAAAGCAGCTATTACCAAAAGATACATAAAACTCTTGGGAAGAAGCTCATTAAAAATAATGAGGAGAGGGTGGTTTCCTGGGCAGTGAATCAGTAAATGAAGGGTCCCATTTTCAAGAATGCAGTTCTGGGAGAAGGAAGGCCCGGTGGGTTTAAAATTCTGTTTCTATGCCCTGTCATTCGGCAGGTCCCCCTCGGGCATAGCTTCATGTTCCTAAGCCTCAGTTTCTTTCTTTCTTTTTTTAAAAAAATATACTTTATTGATTTTTTACAGAGATGAAGGGAGAGGGATAGAGAGTTAGAAACATCGATGAGAGAGACACCGATTCAGCTGCCTTCTGCACACCTCTTACTGGGGATGTGCCCGCAATCAAGGTACATGCCTTTGACTGGAATCGAACCTGGGACCTTTCAGTCCGCAGGCCGACGCTCTAGCCACTGAGCCAAACCAGTTAGGGCAAGCCTTAGTTTCTTCAGGTTTCAAATGCCTACTCCACAGCCGTGTGATGTGGGTCAAATAACACTGTAGACATGAAAGAACTTGTGAGTAGCAAGCCTTGTGTGTATGATAGTGATGCTGCTATATTTTATTTTCTTAGATGTTTATAAAGGATCCCTGGAAGTTTTTCTAATTCTTTTACAATTGAACATCTCAGCAGGGACATAAAAAGCTCTAGAAAGCTCAAGGTCAGTGAAACAAGCTATTTCTGCCTCTAATCTAAGCTGCAATCTTGGCAAATGCGAAGTTGATGCATCCTTTAAAAACAAGCTTCTGAGTTGTATGTACTATGAACCAAGAGGTCATGGTTTGATTCCAGGTCAGGGCACATGCCCAGGTTATGGGCTCAATCTCCAGTAGGGGATGTGTAGGAGGCAGCCAATCAATGATTCCTTCTCATCATTGATGTTTCTATCTGTCTCTCCCTCTTCCTTTCTCTCTGAAATCAGTAAAAAATATATAAAGGAAACACAAAAAACAAAACCTTAGAGAGATAGAGTTAGGCCAGATCATGACTAATAGGGAATTTTAATTTTTTTAAAATATATTTTCTTTTTATTAATCACAAAGTTCCTTTGGCAGTTGAAAACCCCACACATTTTATGGGATTTTAATTCTATCCCATGAGTAAAGGTATATCCTTATGCCAATACCAAACTGTTTTAATTACTAACTTTGTAGTAAGATCTGAAATTGGAAAACATGAGTTCTCTGGCTTTGTTCTTCTCTTCCTTTGGTTGTTTGGGGTCCCTTGTAATTCCACAGAATTTGAGAACAAGGTTTTCCATTTCTGTAAAAAAATGGTGGGGGGTATTAGAATTTTGATGGGAATTTCATTGCATCTCTAAGTTTCCCTACTCAAGAATACAGATGTCTTTTTATTTAGTGCTTTAATTTCTTTCTGCAATGTTTTACTGTGACTAGATATAACTTTACTTCTTTCCAGTTTGTTTGTATTTTATCTTTTTACTCTCAAGTTTCTCTGGTTAGAACTTTTGGTACAAAATATATACCAGTGGTGAAACTGGACAACCTGTCTTTGCCTGAACATACGTGAAACATTTTTAGTTTCTCCACTGAATGTAATGTAAGCTGTGTTTTTTCATAAATGCCTCTTCTCATGTTAAAGTTCCCCTTTTCCTACTTTGTTTTATTAATATGCATTACATTGACTGATATTCTTAATAAAAAAGAAAAACCCCCATATTTATCATATGTGTGCACACATAAGTATATGAATACATTCACCAGCATAAGCATCAGGGCCCTCCACAGAGACACACACAAATATGTGCTTACACTGCATCAACCCCTCTCCGCGCCCCCTACCCCAACACACACATGCTCTATTCACTCTTGAATAGACCCACTTCCCATCACCCACCTGACTCTCATGATCAGATTCCTGCCTGCTTTCTGGGTAAGAGGCAAATATATCCTGATTGCCCACCTCATAGCATTTATCTCCCCCAGAGATGCCTGGCATCCTATGCATTACATCATCCCTAGGATACATTTGGGAGCCGCAACAAAAGGTTTCAAAGTCAGTCATGCTTAGAATTGAACAATGACCTTGTGCAAGCGACTTGATCTTTCTGAGCCATAGTTTCCTCAATTGTAAGACCAAGATAGTGAGACTGCCTCATGGGCATGAAAGTCTTACGTACAATGATGTAGGAATTTCCTCTATGCCCTTTGGTTCTCTTTGAAGGTGATTTTTAAAAGAATAATGCATATATGTGGACAGTAAAAGACACAGATATCTTAGAAGAATCAGGGGTGAATCCTCATAGAGACCAGTGCGGGGATAGAACTCATTCAAAAGGGCCCCAGGACCCTCAGCTGCATAAACTCTTGGATCCTCTCAATTCTCATTTGTGAGGAGCTTGGTTTCTCTCCCTGCTCATCCTCTCAGTTCTCATCTTCTAAGCATCAGACTTTCTTTGCTTGCCTCATTTACTGCTGATTTCTCATGGTCTCCCTGGACATGACTTTAGCTAAAGGCTTCCTCTCAGCTTCTGGCCCCATTATAATAGCTATGGTCTCTCTATGTTGCCAAATCCCACATTTGTGAGAGAGGGATTTGATGTCGGTTCATCCTTTTCACACAGGGACATATGACTCTGGCTCTGGAGTTCAACAGGCCTCAGATAAAAATTCAGTTCCCGCATTTATTAACTCTGTGACCTTAAGCAATTTGCTAAACTCTCAGAATCCCAATTTTCTCATAGTCATGTGGGTATAATTATGGTGCTTAACCCCCATTGCAATATAGTGAGGAAATAATTGGATAATGTTCGGCAAGTGCTCAGTCTAGTACCTGGTGTATATTGAGCCATAAAGAAATGCTAACTACTATTAGTGTCAGTTCTGGTCATCGACCAGAGGTCAACCTAAGAATGGGTTGCCTTTTTTTGTCATGTGCTCACTCTTGGCCAATCAGTCACAGCCACTGCACAGCAGGGGTCGTGGGTCATTTCCTGAGACAGGTATCATCAGGCCAGGCTTTCTGTAGCTACATCTACTCAAGCAATTATGGAATTTTCATTTCCTTTAATGTTACATAAAGATAAAAGGTAACGCAATAAAATCAATATATGCATGGGTGACTGTCAAATGACTTTGGAAAAGTCCATTAATATTCAAAAAATTTTAAAAAACAACCTTCTGTTTGCCCTCACATATCCACCGCCAACAGAAAAGAGCCATCTGAGGACTATTAAGAAAGAGACATTCACAGGCTGTTATGGATCCTCTAACCCAGGGGTCCCCAAACTTTTTAAACAGGGGGCCAGTTCACTGTCCCTCAGACCGTTGGAGGGCTGGACTATAGTTTTTTTTAAAAAAAAAACAACCATGAACAAATTCCTATACGCACTGCGGGCCCGGGACAAGTGGGCTGCTAAGCAGGACAGGCAGCGGCACCCGGCCGGCAGGATAAATGTCCTCGGCGGGCCACATGTAGCCCGCGGGCCGTAGTTTGAGGATGCCTGCTCTAACCAAACCTGGGAACTGGATAGGAGAGGATGGAGCTTTATGGAGGTGATCACATATGGTTTGGAGAGTGAATAAAGCATAACCATGTTAATAAATTTGATAACAGGTCCAGTGGTCCTTTCCAGAGAGAAGATGACATGCTCCGATGTACCCATATTACTGGCAGATACACACCTACATGTTCAAAATGGGAATACCCATCCCACACCCCAGTTTTCCTCAAAAAGATGAATGACAACCTGATGATTTTAGTTTCTCAACATGCATATATCCTTCAACAGGCAATTGGGGCTTAGAATCAGGAAAATCTGGGTATTGTGAACAATTGCTGCTTTGAAAAATTTAGTACTTGTCAAGAGCCCAACACATTGACTTAACCAATTCTTACCTATTATTTTATAGGTTCTACAAAAGGAAGCTTCCCCCCAAATTCCTGATCTAGGATGCAGTTACAATAGGAACTCAACTGCTTCAAAATAGCTTTGAAATATTTCTGGGCTTTTCAAAAGCTCAGACTTTCTTCTGTGGTGCTCCTCTGAACTCTCCCAGGACTGAGGTCCCCTCTGGGATGGCTCCGCACATGAGGGTGACCAGAGCCGTGTGGTCTGTGGCAGGTGAAGCAATGCCTCCCTGCTCTGGGGATTAGGATGTAACAAGTGTCTCAGAGCAGTCCTGATGGGCTCGCAACATGAACCTATCAAACAGGTGTGCTTTCATGCTTTATGCAAACGTTGAAAGACACAGAAGCAAAAAGAGAATAATTTAACAACTGCCTGTGTACCTGTCTTTCTTAATTTAACAGGTACTAACATTTTATATTTGCTTCACCCATTGTTGTTAGTAATATAATATTACCATGAGGTGAAAGTTTGCTGTTTAGTTCCATCCTAGATCATCCCCTCCTTTCCAAGAGACAACGATTAGAATGAATTCCATGTGTAATTTGTCAGTCAAATATTTATGCCTCAAATCCATAAACCATATGCTGATGTTTTTAAAATTTTATGCAAACATCAGTATTCCAATGTTTATTTTTTCTGTAATTAGCTAAGATTTCATTGAACATGATGTTTTCTAAAGGTCTATGTTGATGTGTATAAATCTAGTTTATTTGTTTTAGTTGCTGAATTGTATTCCACTGATGGATGTTTAAGATGGGTTTTTAGATTTTGCCTCCCACATCTGCCTTCCAAGGAACCTGCACAGATCCAGATGAAGGAAACAACAGCCAACACCTAATACTGGAACATGCATGGATCCTCCAGGATAAATAACGGCTACTTTTTTTCTCCTCTTTTGAGTCAGATTTATCATTCCACACAAGGTGTCTGTTGTATATTGACAACAACTCATTTGACATTTCTACGTATGTCTGAACCCGAGGGAATATCATAGAAGTAAATTTCTGTGGTCAGTTCCTTCAATTTACCAAACTTTTTCATGCATGCCAACAGCCAGCAGAAGAGAGGAGCAGAATGCCTAGATTCCCTGGTAATGCCTCAGAAGCGGCCCTCTTCTTCATGGCCCGTTTAATTGTCCTTTCTCCCCCAACAGAAAGTCCCATGCACAAAATCACTTTTGAAAACACTCCATATCTCTTTCATTTCTAAACATGAGAAACATACAATTGATCATGTAATATTTTTGCCCTGGCCACCAGGAAACTCAGACCCATATTTGTTGCTCAGTCACTGTGGCAGAATTATTGCTTTGGTGCTGAAGGTTTACCTTGGCTTTATGGGCAGTTTTACAACATATCTCAAAGTGACTCAACTCGTTGGTAAAAAGAGGCCGCACTTTACGTGACCACATAATTATTGTGCAAACTAGACACTTTTAAAAAAGTAGTTTTTGTTGATTTTTAGAAAGGGAGGAGAGGGAGAGAGAGAGATAAACAATGGGATAGCAAACCATCAATGTGGCTGCCTTTTACACGGGGATGGAGCCCACAACCGAAGCATGTGCCCTGACTAGGAATTGAATTGGCAACCTTTCAGTGCAAAGGACAATGCCTCACCCACTGAGCCCTACCAGCCAGGACAAACCAGGCACTTTTAGAAATGAAAGTTGACAACAAAAGTAGTTAATATTATGCTTCATATAAAGTGATATGTAAGTAAACTTTCGGTTGCTCCATGAGACAAATATTCATCGTCAGGCACGGGCTTGCTTACATGGCTTCTGCCTTTTGAGGAAGATGCCGGTGCTTTTTGAATGGGTTTGGTCCTTGGGCTGCAACATCACTGTGGCCCCTTCCGAACGCATAGTAAGCACTGCGTCTGATCTCGACATGTTTCCCTCCCTAACATATACTTAGTTTTATTCCACGATTGGAATGAAGGAAACACACAAGCCAAACATCATCATGGTCAATGATGATAATAGCAAAGCACCTGTAGTGATCTTTTCAAAGCTGGTCACTTAATCTGAAGAACACTTATCACTTATTCAAGGCTTCCTATGTCAGGCCCCATGCTGGGTACATTGCCTATATATCTCGTTATGCGTTGTACTCCTCAACCCAGGTCTCTGATACAGATATTTATTTCCTGGTTTGACAGAGGAGAAGTCTGGGCCAGAACAGAAGACTTACTTCTCCAGGATCTCACAGCACGCACATGGCAGAATGGAAATACCACCTGGACATTTTCTTCCAGAGCCAGTGCTTCTGACCACTAAGCTCTTTTGAATCAGTCAAGTAAGTAGCCTTAAAAAAAGTTCAAACCAATGATGTTTCTTATCAGCATTTCCATTGACTCAGTCACTTAGGGTCTGTGTGGTGCTTTTTTTTTTTTTTTTTTTTTTTTTTTTTTTTTTTTAGTAATTATCAGCTGAGGAATTGTAACTTAAAAAGAGACTAGACAACTCCAAAGAGTCGAAGCTGGGGCATGTCCACATGTGTCTCTACATGTTTCTTCGTGTACATGCACATTTCTGGAGATGGTGTCCAGCGTCCACATGGTGACCCCAGCCTCTGCAATTAGACAGATGTGGATAGAAGTTCCTGTCAGACACCTCCATATGTTTGACCTCGAGGGAGGCATTGACCTGCAACTGAATAATAGAGATGAAGAAAAACCTTTCTCAGAGGATTGCTATGAGGCCTGAGACAAAAGACTAAATGTCTCAGTGGTTGGCCTGTGCTAAATGCCAGGTCCAAGCCAAACACTATGACCAGCGCAGTCATAGTTTGTCTCTCTGTAGATGAGCAGAGAGAGGTCTGTGGCTGTGGGGCTCTCATGGCTGTCGGGTGGGGGGGGACCTGTGGAGGTGGGAGCTACCTCTCTTCTGTAAGAGTGCAGGAAGGGCACCGGCAGGCCCCTCTCTTTGGGTGCTAAGTGAAGCATCGCAGCTCTGCCCACACTGAGCGACTCCAGCAGGTAGATCCAGGGTCATGAGCACTAGTCAGGAGTACACGCTGACTTCCCAGACAGTGGATTCATGGGAAGAGTAAGAAAATTGGCTGCATGAAGACCTGGTCCCATTTCCAGCTCTGTTACTTACTATCTCTGGAACATTAGGCCCATGATCCCACCTCTGTGAATTCCTGTGTCTTAGCAGCAGAATAGAATGGTAATATTGATCATGAATCCCAACCACAGATAAACATGACTGTGCATTCATAGAACCCATAGCAGAGACCCGCATGCATTTCAATCATTCAACAGATAAGCATCATGCTTCTACCGTGTTCCAGGCACTATGCTAGTCTCCTTGGGGAACAGCCGAGAAGAGATGCCAGGCTCTCTTGGAAACTGGAATTACCAGAATGCAGTAAATGTAAACAAAGGGGAAATGAAAAGTTTCCCATCTCCCTTCATCACTCTGAGTAGGAGTGCTTCATAACTTGTGGTGGCTTTGGCCTCCTCTGTTTGTGCTCTGCTCCACAGGTGGCCGAAGCTCCTAGGGCCTTAGACACCAGGAAGTTGGCCAACATAGCTGAATGCATGAGGGAGTCCTGAGCTTGGAGGGGTACAGGGAGCACTGAAAAGAGAGTGCCTCTGTGGGAGCACTTGGGGAGCCGCCAAATTTCTAATGGGAAATGAATCTGCCTTTATTTGAAGAAGGAAATGGTGCTTTCCTCACAAAAGAGGAGGGACAGGCTGTTGTTGGCTGTGGTTACTGGCACTGCTGCTCTGACTGGGAGACAGCCTGGGTAAGAGTCAAAGTGACAGATACAAGTGTAGCCTTAGAGAGCCTCCTAGGTAAGGGGAAATGGCAGGAAAGTGCATCATCCTGGAGGAATGAACCAGGAGAGGTGTCCCAGCATAGCCCACACGTGCTGTGTGCAGGGCGGGCCAGTGGCTGGAGAGAATGCGGGACCAGCACTTATCCTTACATCCTGGATATGGCAGAGAGGCTGGAGGTCAGGAGCCCTCTCTGCCTCTCTGTATCCCTGGATTCCGCTGCAGTTAGATCAGGGCCTGTGTCACAGGGCTCTGCCCAATGGGGTGTGCACAGAAAGTGACTAATTAGATCCCTTGGACACCTTAGGTTCCAACTCCTGTTCTCAGCCTGGAGGATCCAGCAGGAAACATAACCAGCATACGTTTCTGCCCTTACCAGGCTTGTATATTCTGAGGTGGAATGGGGGGCAGACAATGAAAACGATGAACAAGTAAAGTGAATAGTAAATTATATAAGTAAAATATATAAAAACGCATGGATATAATTTACATATAATGTATTAAATATAACTAAAAATACAAATATTTATATAAAATTTGCTAAATATATAGAAAACTATATATGTATGTGTCCTTATATTATGTATATACATAGTTTTACTCATATTTGTATATATTACAAAATATAAAGATAGTGATTACTGCTAAGTGAAAAATAAATGAACTCAGGAGGACCAGAAATGTTGGGAGTTCAATTTTAAAGATGGCGTCCATGGATGCCATATAGAAAAAGTAAACTGTGAGTAAAGAGGTGAAGGAAGAGAGGATACTAACCATATGGATATCTGAAAAAAAAATGACACTCTTTGTTTTTCACAGAATGCAAGGAGGCAGTGGCTGGAATGGACGGAGGGAATTACTAGGGGAAGAGAACAGAGAGGGGACAGAAGTCTGTCTGAGTCACCTGTGGACACTTAAAGGTTGTTGGCTGTAGTGTGAAGGGCATGGGGGAGCCAGCACATGAGGCTTGAGATGTGACATGTGTCAGAATAATCATTCAGGTTGCTGCATTGAGAACACACTGAAAGGCATCAGGAGGGTGGGAGCTGGGACAGAACAGGAAGGCACTTGTGGTGGATTTTCCAATGTTTTAGATAGTACATAAGGCTGGTTTGGATGAGGAGGTGGGATTAGAGATGAGAGATATGACTAGGTCTGAATAAATTTTGAAGATAAAGCCAGTAGGATTTGCTGGTGAATAAAAGGTGGGGAGTGAGAACAAGAGAGGAGTCAAGGGTGACTCAGAAAGCTTTGCCTGAGAAGCTAGAAGAATGGGATTGCCATTATTGAGATGGGGAAGGCAATGAGAGAATGCTTGGGGGATCAAAAGGTAAAGCTCAAGATGTCCAATAGATGTCCAAATGCATGCACATCTGAAGTTTAAGGAAGAGGTCCAGGTGGAAGATGCACAGTTAAAAGCCATCAGTGTACAGATAGTACTTGAAGCCATAACTTAATGGCATCACTTATCCTTCTGTATATAATGTGGTTGAGCCACAAGTGCAGAGGAAGAAAGGTCATGAGTCACCTCAAAGGACAGAAATTTATGAATGGAGAACGGCCTCAGAAAAAGCCCACTTTCTTGGGGAATTTTTCTAGACTTCCCAGCAGATCCCAAAGAAGTGACATTTGAGTTCAATGAAGCTTTAGGCATGAAGGAGCCTCAAGGTGTTAGAAGTTTTCCAAACTATTCCATTTGGTTTATTTAGTCTTAATGACTAACCTGTACTAATCTATTGCTAATGAGAGTGGACTCCTTATCTTTGTTTTTCATTAACATCTATGATCCATTCCAGCCACTCACTACAATGGTTTTTAAATGTTTTTATTGGAATACTAGAGGCCCAGTGCATGAATTTGTGCACAGATGGGGTCTGGCCGGCCTGGCCCCCATCAGGGTGTATTGGGGCTGGGACTGTCAGGAGGAGGAGATGGCAGGAGGTTGGCCTGCCAGTTTACCCTGATTGGGGCCAATCAGGGCCAGGCCAACTGGGGGAAGGGGCCGTGGGTGATTGACCGATGATGGGCCCTGCCCCTGATTGGGGTTGGGGAGCCAATTGGGGGTGGGGCCAGCCATGGGGAGGGGCTATGGGCGGTGAGCCAGCTGGCCCCGCCCTGAATGGGGTTGAGGGGGTGCTGATTGGGGGCCAGCGGCTAGGGGAGAGGCCATAGGTCGTTGGCTGGCCTGCCCTGTGCCTGATGGGGGGACCAGACTGGGGTGGGGCTGGGTGGGGAGAGGGGCTGCCGGCTGATCAGGGTGGTGGGGCCCATCAGGGGCATGGCCAGCCTGGGGGAGGGGCTGCAGGAGGTTGGCTGGCCAGCCCCGCCCCTGTATTGGGGTGGAGGGTGTGATCAGGGGCTGGCCGGCTTGCGGGGGAGGGGTTGTGGGCCTATCATGGTGGGGCGTGCTGATCGGGGACAGGGCTGGTGGGGGGGATGGATTGGGCATTTGGCCAGCAGCCCACTCTTGATCGGGGTGGGAGAGTCCGATCAGGGGCAGGTCGGCAGGGGGGAGGGGTGCGAGGTTGACCAGCCTGCTCCACCCCCTGATCAGGCTGGTTCACTGGCCACAGTGGGCATCATAGCGACCAGTTGTTATGGTCATTATGGCCATTATGGTTGCTGGCTTTTTATATATATAGATAATGTAGCATACAATTCACCTTTTTAAAGTGTATCATTCAATCTATCGCAGTATATTCACAGGGTTGTGCAACCATTACCACAATGTAATTTTAGAACATTTTTGTCTCCCTTAGAATAAATTCCATAGCCATTAACAGTCATTTTCCTTGCCAGCCCTAGGCAACCAGTAATCTCCCTTCCATCTTTATAGATTTGGACATTTCATAGAAATGTAGTCATACAATATGTGGGCTTTTGTGACTCAGTTAACATAATTTTTTCAAGGTTCACCCATGTTGTAGCATGTACCAGTACATTATTTCTTTTTATTGCCAAGTTATATTTCACTGAATGAATATCCCAAATTTTATTTACCCATTCATCAGTTGATGGACATTTGGGTTGTTTCTACTTTTTGGTCATTATGAATAACGCTGCTATGAACACTTGTGTACAAGTTTTTATGTAGATGTTTGCTTTCTTTCTGTTGGATATACACCTAAAAAGTAATTGTTGGGTTGCATGGTAATTGCGATTAACATTTCAAGGAACTGCCAAGCTGTTTTTCAAAGTGGCTGCATCATTTTGCATTCCCAACAACAGTGTATGAGTGTTCCCATTCCTCCACATGCTCACCAACATTTAACTATGTCTTTATGACTGTAGTCAGACAGTTGGTAAGAAGGGGTATCCCTTTAGTGTTTTATTTGCATTTTAATAACTTATGATGTCAAGAAAATTTTATGTAGGTATCTATATTTAAATCCATTCCCATTTTTAAATTCTTTCACTGGTTATACTGAGTTGAGGAGTTCTTTGTATATTGTACTTAAAAGTTTCTTATCAGATATATAGTTTGTAAATATTTTCTCCTGTGAATTGCCTTATCACTTCTTAATGGTGTGATTTGTATCACAAAAGCTTTTTGTTATTTTTAATTTTGATGATTTGCAATTTATTCATTCATTTGCTGCTCTTGTATCTAAGAAATCATAGTACCTAAAACATCTTCATAACTGAAGGTTCTGAGGATTTACACCCATGTTTTATTTTTATTTATTTTATTTTTTGGTTATTTTTCCATTGATTTTTAGAGAGAGTGGAAGAGAGGGGGAGAGACAGAGAGATAGAAACATCTATGTGAGAGAGAGACATCGATTGTTTCCCTCATGTGCCCCGACAAGGTCGAGGATCCAGCCTGCAACCAAGGTATATGCCCTTGACCGGAATCGAACATAAGACCCTTCAGTCCTCAGGCAAACACTATCCACTGACCCAAACCGGCTAGGGCTACACCTATGTTTTAGTTTAATTATTTTATGGCTGTTACTTTTCTATTTAAACCTATAGTAAATTTCAAGTTAAGTTTTGTGTGTGTTGTGAGATGGGAGTGTAACTTAATGCTCCTGCACATGTTGCAGGACCATCTGTTGAAAATACTGTTCTTTCTCTATTGGACTTTGCACCTTTGTTGAAAATCAATTGAATATGAATGGAAAGATTTATTTCTGGACACTCTTATTTTGTTACCTATGTTAATCCTCTACCTTACTACACTGTCTAGATTACTTTAGGTTTGTAGTCAGTTTTTAAATCACAAAGTATTGATTCCCCAACTGTGTTAGTTAAGTTTGTTTTGGATGTTTTCAGTATCTTGTGATTTCATATGAATTTTAGGATATCTTGTGATTTTATATGTCAATCCACATATCTCCCTTTCTTAGATTTGAGAAGGATGAAGGCTATCTAGAAGTAAGGAGGTCAGACACAGACAGACAACTTAGAGAATCACCCAAAGGATATTTCAGTGCTCACCACCCATAATTAGCAAATAATAAAATTTGTCATAGACACTTCATATTAAAAATGTCAATATAAATAATACTGAAGATGACTTAACAACTGCCATTCATGTCCCTTAATTCTTTTCGCATGTCATTGTTCTCCCCATTACCTTGCTCAGCAGCAGCTGTGGCATGAACGTCTTATGTCTTCTCCCTGTCCATGGTCTTAGATGATTACATTTTATTAAACTACAGGCCCAGTGCATGAAATTGTGCACTGGGGGGGGGGGGGGTCCCTCAGCCTGGCCTGCACCCTCTTGCAGTCCGGGACCCCTCAGGGGATGTCCACGAGGAGCAGGCTCAAGTCAGCAGTTGGACTTCCCCCTTGCAGTCTGGGAGCCCTCACTCCTTACTGCCCGCCTGCTCGCTGCTCCTTAGTGCTGCTGCGGAGGCAGGAGAGGCTTCTGCCACTGCCGCTGCTCTCGCCAGCCATGAGCCTGGCTTCTGGCTGAACAGTGCTCCTCCTGTGGGAGTGCAGTGACCACCAGTTGAGCGCCTGCCTCCTGGTGGTCAATGCACATCATAGCGACTGGTCGTTCTGGTCATTCCACCATAATGGTCACTTAAGTTTTTATTATGTAGATGAGTGTTAGAGTGGAGACTTTAAAAATCATTTTTCATTTTTTTTCAAACTGTCTTTAATTTTTAATGTTTTCTTTTTTAAAAGATGAAAATATTTTGTGGCTTTGTAAAAACAGATAATTTAATGAATAATTAAGAGCCAGACTTATCCATAGCAACAAGGTGATTTCCAAAGTTGAAAAAGTCTGAGTATAATCTGGACTTGAATAGCAGAATGTCTAAATATAGTCACACAAATAGAGAGACTGCTAAAAATTCCTGACTCTGTGTGTGTCCTTTAGCCCAACATCATTATGACACATTATGGATTGATTATTCTAAAATGCCTGCTGTGATATCAGTCAATACAAAGTGTGAATTAGTTAGGAAACAGGTCTTGTTTTCTCTTACAGAGGGCACAAAGCAGCATGAGTTCTCTTCCCAGTAAAATACAAACAAACAAATAAACAAGTCCACAAAAGAATCTGATAGGAAACATATGTATTAAGTTCTTTATTTAATTTTTCCATTTTATTTGGTCTTTGCATACTCAAAGGGAAGTAGAGATTTGGTACACGTTTCCTTGGTTTGAAGATAGATCCCATTGCCTTGATGGTTTTAGTATAACTGGCCTTGGGCATCCAGCTGTTGCTTTGCTTAATTAAACAAAGAAGAATGAATTTTTTATCAAGCAATCTTGAACTTTTGGAAATTGTGAATGTAGAAGGAAGAGCTTTGAGGGTATGTGAATGACCTGACAGACTCTCTCCCCTGAATATTGTAGTATTCATTTCCTCTGAACAAGGACATTCTTCTACATAATCATAATAATCTCATCAAAATCAGGAATGCAACCTTGATACAATATTACCATCTAATTTTCAAATTCCGTTAAAGTGTTCTAACTGTCCCCGTAGTGCTCTTTGTCATGAAAGGGTATAATTCAGAATCACATGTTGCCTCTAGTTGTCAGATCTCTTCAACCTATTTTTCAGTGGAGCATTCATCATTCTTTCCTTAAAGTTCATGTTCTTGACATTTTTTATTGCAGGCCAGTTATTTTCACAATGTGCCTCAATTTGAATATGTCTAATAGTGCTTCCTGTTCAGATTCACAATGCACATTTTTAGCAGGAATGTCTCAAAATTGACGTTGGTTCTTTTCAGTGTATCTGGAAAAGCTTGTTTTCTGCAAGATGGCTCCATAAAGCTCTTCTACGCCACAAGCTGCTCACACTGTTTTTTGATGCTCTTCCTATTGGATGTGAGATCTATGTTCTTTTCCTTTGATATGTGGGCCTGTGGCTATGGATGAATTGATGCTATGTATCATCCAAGGTCAAATCATCAAAGACAATGCAGCTTCCTCCTGGTCTGTTTGGGATGCTCACTCTTGGAGTTCAGTCTCCATACCTGGGGAAGCAGAGAAAAACTACATGAAGTGGCTGTGGGTTCTGCCTGAGAGCCACAGTGGTGACCCCAGGTGATAATGAGCATTAACTTTCAGTGTTCTAATAATGTCCTTTGTAGGTAAGTCTTCGGCTGAGTCCAGTGTGCCAAGAAGGATGGAGTAATCAATTGTGTCACTTCGTCCAGAGATTCTAAGATGATGATTGAATTTGAATTTTAGCTCTGCTAGCCTGGGGATGACCAGTCACTCTGACAATTGCAGTTTTATTGTAGTGGTAGTAACACAATCCTCTCTGAAGTGGGTTCAAGACAGAATAGAGGGTGGGGAAGTGAAAGTAGCGGTAGATATGTAATTCTATGCCTCAGACCATTGTATTCATCATCAACTATGTTGAAATGAGCAAAAATGATGAGGAGGAAAGATGGTGACCAGGTGTCAAATTCTTCAGTGAGTGAAGAGGGATAGCTGATTGTGATTGATACATGCCACAATAGAGCTAAAGGAGATAAAATGTGATGACATTAATTTTCATGGAGAATAGTGAATATTATGACAGACAGGAGGAATGGTGTCTTACCTGCAGAAATGAGAAACAAGTAGAAACTCTGTCCCTCATTCATGCCCTGCAGTACATCGGTCGTGGGAGAAAAGAAGGAAGTCCATGAGGGAAGCCCAATTCAATGAGAAAAAGAGCCCATGCATCAGGAGCACCCAGGGAGGCCATTTCCCAAAGGGTAGAGAGGGCATTGTAACCAAGACTATTGGCTACAAACCCAAGCTTTTGCCATACATCATGTCATCTCTCCATAAGTGGCTATGAGAACAATAGTCATAATTACAATAATACCTCTCCTTTATATAGAGCAGATCAACTATCATTTTCTACAAAAGGGCAGGTGGCAAATAGTTTAGGCTCTGTGAGCCATATGGTCTCTGTCATAGTCACTCGGTTCTACCCTTGTGGTACTAAGGCAGCACTAGGTGAAATGCAAATGGATAGGCATGGCTGTGTTTCCTCATGATAATCAATTTCCTTTATGAAAATGGGTGGCCAGTTCAATTTGTCATCTGGGCTGTTGTTTGCTGACCCATGATATACTGTTTGCAGATTCTAATGCTCTCATGCCATTCGCTTATCTAAGCTTCCCAGCCACTGTGACCTAGGTTCCGGAAGAGAGGGACTTGTCTGCTCTCCCACAGGGATGCCTAAGAGGCTGGACTGCCTTACAGTGCAGGGGACTCTTTGTGAGCAGGACTGTAATGCCCCACTCTCCATCTCTCAGTGGATTCCTTGAGGTCAATGCTCTGTCATTTACATTTGCATGGCTGAGTGCCTGGACATGATGGGTGTGAAATGAATGACTATCCAGGGGGGTTGCTGAAAGGATGCCCAGGTTAGAGCCAAGTGCTGCTTCTGGACGTGCTTCTTGGTCAAATTCATTCAACCCCACAGATGGCACTTAATCTGAATTTATTGCACATGTAATAGTGCACCGAGTTATAAACCATAATCTGTACCCTCAAGAAGGTCACAGGGCGATGACAGGCTGTGTGGCAGAGAAATGGATGAGAAAGAGTGGGAGAGCAAAACATTTGCTGTTGACCTTTTATTGAGCTGGCCCTTTCATTCTCCACTACCCAAGAATTACCTCTATGTTATGGTTGAGGGATCTGGGTCTCAGAGGTTAAGGTACCTGCCCAAGGTTGCACACCTGGTTAACAGTCTGTCAACAGGTTGGGCTTCATGAAGCTGGAATCATTAGGGCAGGCTGCCCACATGAGCTGGCATCACAGCGGGTGGACTTGGCTCATGTTCATCAGAGTAGAATATACAGTATACTGTGTGTGTGTGTGTGTGTGTGTGTGTGTGTATATGTATATATATACAGATATACATATATATACATATACATACATATACATATATATATATATGTGTGTGTGTGTGTGTGTGTGTGTGTGTGTGTGTGTATATATATATATATATATATATATATATATATCCTGGCAACAACTTTAGAATGGGCAATAGGTGTCTGAAGAAGGTTGTTTGGTATTGGCTGAAACAGTGAACAAAAATATTTTATGTGTTAGCCCCGTTTGGGTTGCTATAACAAAATACCACAGACTGGGGAGCTTAAAAACAAAATAAATTTGTTTCTTACGGTTCTTACAGGCTGGAAGTCTGAGATCAGGTAATCAGAGTGATCAGATCAGGGCCTGATTCCCTGCTGCTTACTTCTTGTAGCATCACGTGGTGGAAGGGGCTGGTGCTATCTGAACTCTTTTGTTAGGAGTACTAAATCATATTCTTGAAGGGTCCACCCTTTTGTCCTACCTACTTCTTAAAAGCCCACCTACTAATACCATCAGCCTTGGGGTTTAGAATTGCAACATCTGAATTTTTTCTTGCACATTAGTCTTAAGGGATAGATGTAATTTTGATGAATGAGGATGAAGAACGTTACTCGTGGTTAAAGCAGTAACTGGAAATAAACTTGAGCATGTGACAACTAACATAGGAGCTGAACAGTTTTAAAATAAATAAATATTCATTCCTTTGTTTATTCATTAGCATAATAAATCTAGATTGAGCACTCACATCATTTCACATCGGGACAAACCCTGGAAGGCGGGGCTCTCATCTCCCTACACATTTTCAGGGATTTGCCTGCAAACCCAAGTGTGCAAAGGCAGGTGGCAGAGATGGAATTAAAGCCCAGGTCTTCGGATTCCATGTCCATTAATACAAGGCAGGGGGCTACTGCAGTAATTCATGTGAAAGGTAGGGTAACCAAATGGTAGGCCAAGCAATGGATAAAAACTCTCCTTTGAATGATGTGGAGTATTGCAGAGGGCCCACATGAGTGAGGCTGGGAGAGCAGCCAGGACGAAGGCTCCTGAAAATCCTGCTGGGGCTCCATTCTTAGAGACCATCGACACTACTCAGATCCTGGATGATTGGGGTCCTGTGAATGATGACCCCAAGAGTAGTTTCTTCATTGCTGCAGAACAATGAATATCTATCAAAACACTTCTCTGATCAAGGTAAGTTCAGGCCAGCATTCCTGAACACGCGTGACCCTGGGTTTTGGTTCTGGCTATGACATTAATTAGCATTATGACCTTTACAAGTCACTTTCTTTTTCTGGTCTCAGTTGGCTCCTCTAGAAAATGAGGTGTGACATGATGTGGTTGTGTGATGTAACTGTTAAGAGCTTGGCTTTGGAGTTAGAGACAGCATGATTTCTTCATTCTCAGCTCTGTCACTGCATGACTTCAGGAGCATCACCCTCAGTGCCTCAGTTTCCCTACCTGTAGAATAGCTGTTGGCATTAGGTGACATAATAAATATTATATATTTAGCATTGTACATGAAATATACTAAGTGATTAATGTATTTTTAGGAAAATCATGAATAAGTCATGTTATATTCATGATTTTACTAATAGTACATTAATCACTTAGTATATTATCCTATGCTGTTATGATATGGCTGTTGTTATGTGAGGTGTATTCCCATACTTGATATTGTACAGTTTTCCTTAACTTGCCTTCTTAACAGTGTCCAGTGAATTGCCACTGTGCTCCTTGGAATTTTCTTTGCATCGACTGTTAAATTTGTGCTTACACAAATAATACATGAAAACACTCAGAGGAAAACTAGAGACCTCCATGGCTATTTTATTTCTGTAAGCAAGCTTTGTAATTATCCCTGGGTCTTTCTGCATCCAAAAGTAATAATATTTTGAGAAATAACTAAATCTCTATTAGTCAAATGACTTTGTTTTGTTTTTTTTTTTATAGCATTGGGTATTTAGACCAGTCTTAGTATTTTTAAATATGATGCACCAAAATAAGAAAAAGATAGAATAAATTAATACAGTAATTTCTCAACTTGGAAGTGTAAGGTTTGAGGTGCAGGAAACGGGAGTCGGAGACCAAGGAATGTTAAAAGAGGAAGTTTATTCCGCACTAATGAGCGAGATAGAAAAACCAGGATTAGAGGAGAAGGAGGAGGAGAAGGACCCAGCCAGGCTGACTCACTGAGAGAGAGAACAGCAACATGTGCAGCGGTGAACACGCCTTTTAAGGGGAGGAGCAGAAAGGGGTGGGGCCCAGGGCACTTGGCACGCGCTGATTGATGGTTGAATGTCTTGGGGATGTCCCGGTGCAGACGCAGGTTACATCATACTCCGCCCACCAGTTGAGGGAAGGGAGGATCTATCATTCCAGGCTTTTGGTGATATTAAAAAAATTGAGAGTCCAGGCAAGGTCAGGGGGTGAAGGTCTGTTTTCCATAGCTACTTCCTGCTGAGAGGGGGCATCATCAGGGGCATCTACCTGGGGTCTTAAGGATTCTGGTGACATAGGTGTCTCTAGGTTCTGAATTCAAGGCCAGATAGATCTCTCCCACCTTCTGGTTGGTAAACGCCTGCATTCTGTTCTGCAAAAAACTAGTGAAACAGCGCATGAGACAGGGGCCAAAGAGCAAAATTAAAGGAATGGATACCAGTGGGCTTAATAGTGGGAGGAGCCATGGGGTAAGTGAGCGAAAAACAGGGAGTGTTTTCCGTGCTGGACAAGGGGTGCAGCAGCATGATTTCCCCAAGGGACTTGTTGGTGAAGTCTCGAGAGCGATCCTGTTGAGTTATTTGGGAGGTAAAAGCTGGTCCTAAGGCTGCACAGCGTCACTTGTTTGGTTTTGCTGCTTTTCTGGGCCTGGAGCTGAAATACAACCTGGGGGTAAGGTTCTTGAGGAGGACTGAGTCCCCCGGCTGGAGGGCTGGTCCTCAGGAGTCTTGGTTGGCTGGTTCTGGCCTGGGCAGAAACCTGTCAGCGTGTTCCCAGAGCAGTTGCCTGAGTAAGGGCAGGTATGGAAGATAAGTAGCCAGGAGAGGAGGGTCAGTAGGGAGACGATGGTTGACCAAGAAAGGGTCTCCCATATAGGAGTTCAAAAGGGCTTAAGAAGGTGGGGCTCCTTGGTGTAGACCAGATTCCGGTCAGGGCCATGGGCCGGAGGTCCAGCCAGGAGCTGCGAATTTCTAGAGAGAGTTTAGTTAGATGGTCTTTAAGGATGCTGTTGACCCTCTCGATCTTACCTGATGATTGTGGGCGGTAGGGTATGTGCAGTTTAAAGTCAGGATTAGAGAGAGGAAAATCTGAGAGTCCCACCCGAGGTTGAGTGAGGGCCTCTGATGACCTCGGGGCAGGAGTGTGTTGCTGCAGGTTGGGTGGAGGCAGCAGGAAGGATAGTGGCCGGGTTCAGGGCTGAGGACTGAGTTAGGGAGATGTCAGGACTCTCAAGGAACAGGAGATGGAGTTTCTGCATGCAAGAGGGGGCAAGGAGAGATAAGGATCAGTGGGACAGAAGATCCTGTAGTCTATGGGTGGAGAAGACCTGTAAGGGTTGCTGGAGACAGATCTTCTGGGCCTCCTTGGTGAGAGTGGCGGCTGCAGCCAGAGCCCGGAGGCAGGGTTGCCATCCCCAAACCTTGGGATCAAGCTGTCTGGACAGGTAGGCTACGGGGGTTAAGACTGGCCCTAGAGGCTGAATGAGGACCCCCATAGCTATTCCCTGTCTTTCATCAGTAAATAGTTGGAAAGACCTAGAGATGTCTGGGAGAGAAAGAAAGAGGGAGAGAGAGAGAGAGAGATGCCAGAAGGGTATCCTGGAGCTTAGAAAAAGCCTGGCGAATGAGGGAGGGTGAGGAGAGGGGGCCTACTGCTGTTTCTTTAGCGGCCTGGTATAGGAGCTTTTTAGGAGAGCAAAGTTTGGGACCCAATGGCGGAAGAATCCTACCAGCCCTAGAAAGGACAAGATCTGTTCTGCAGAAATGGGAGGCTGTAAGTCTCATATTGCTTGCGTTTGGTCAACTGTCATTCCTCGGGAATTGGGCATCAGACAGATCCCCAAGTAAGTGACGGTGCGGGCCGACAGTTGCACCTTGGCAGGGGACACATGGTATCCTTTGTCCCCTAGAAAGTTGACGAAGCCAGCTGTATGCCTCTGAGACATGTCCAGGGAGGGGCTGCAGAGAAGGAGATCATCTACATACTGAAGAAGAGTGCTAGGTTCTAACGAGCATTGTCGGAGGTCTCTGGGTAAGGCCTGGCCAAACAGATGAGGACTGTCTCTGAACCCCTGGGGCAGGACCGTCCAGGTGAGTGGGTCAACAGTTAACTCCATTTCTTGCTCTCTTCCATTAAATATTTCTAAACATGTCTAGCAATTAATGTTTCAGTACTGTATGCTATTTAAAATATTTAGAAAAGGCAGGGGGAGGAAGGAACACCCCCTGAAACCTGTTTCCATGCCTCTAACCACTTTAATTTTAAAACTCCCACTTTTTCCTAGATATAAAGATCTAATTTTCTAATAAGCCTGTGCCAACAAGAAAGTTGTTCTCTAGGAAGGGTGGAGTGCGGGAAAGTGGGGGTGAGAAGGCACTGCAGCCAGAGCAGTTTTCAGAGCATTAAAGGGTGATTTGCCATCAATACCCATGACTGAGATCATGGAAGGGAAAAATGACCCTGCAAAGGAGGGCAGGACAGAGAAGGTAGCCCCCGTATTGACCAGAAAGGAGACTGGCTTACCCGCTACCTTGAGCGTTACCCTGGGCTCGGCGAGGGTGATGGGGGTTGTCAAGTCCTGGCATCTTCAGTCTTCGGCCAGTCTTCAGTCATGGCCAGTGGCGGGTCATGACCTGGAAGGGCGGCCCCTCTATGCTGAGATGCAGAGGGCCTGTCACTTTTCCAGGGGCAGTCACTTTTATTGCAAGCCGGGCAGGGCTTGGTTGGAGCCAGGGGCTAGGGCACTGCTTTGCCCAGTGGCCTTCATTTCCACACTTGAAGCATCCTCCAGTTGCCATTCGTCCTCTTGTTGCACCCCCACCATGCACAGTCCCCTTTAGACCATGCATGGCTGCCGTTGGCCTCAGAGCTGTTACCAAGGCTTGGGTTTGCAGATTTACCTTTTGTCGAAGGTGGCTTACTCTGCCTGCTCCTCACAGGCATTAAAACCTTAAGGGCTGTATTCACTGGATCTCGGACCTGGGTCTGAGAAGGTGTTAGGGGAGGGGGTGGTGGAGCAGGCGGCGGGCAGCTATACCAGGCCGGGCCTGCGGGGTGGGCTGTGGGAGGTCTCAGTAACTATTTAAAGAGAGGAGTTGGACTTGCTGTTTCAAGATGGCAGCCCCCATGGGAACAGCAGGACATGTGGCCAGAAGGGGCGGGCCTTGCCATTCCAAGATGGCAGCCCCCATAGGAATGGCAAGCCATGTGGCCAACATGGCGTCAGCTCACAATACACAAGGGAAGAGCAAACCAAAACAGAAATCTCACTTAGCTGTTTGGAGTGGCTGGCAGGATGGCGGGTGGGCAGCTCTCACGCTGCATGGCGGCCTCTGCTTGGCTTGTGGCCCGAGGTGGCAACGGTGGCTCCTGTAGCAGCAGCCGCTGGCCAGGAAAGGGGCAGCTGTGGTGAAGAAGGAGGAAGAAGAAGAGAGGGAGCAGAAGGCGGGGCGGCGGGAGCGACAGAAGTGAAGATGAAAGATTGGCTGGGTCGAAACAGTCAGAAGACAGAGGAAGGGGCTGAGGACTCATTTGAGGGGGTGAAGAAGACTTTGCGAGGAGGATCTGATGAGTGGAACATGAGGAGTAAAGCAAGGGGCGGGAGCGAAGGGCCACTTCCCGGTTTGCCGGCAGAAATTACTGAGGTCAGTGAGGATGTTAAGTCCCGCTTTTGGGTCATCTGGACCCATTCCAATTCATACTGAGGCCATGCCACATTACAGAAGTAGCCAGATTGGTGAGGAGACACCCTAGAGGTGTCTCAGGGTCCGGTTTAGATTTTTGATTGCCCATACCAAAACCTGGGGTCAGTAGCCGAGACTAAGGACCAGCGTCCCAGTCATTGAGCCAAGTCTATGGACGGGAAATCCGAGGGACAGCAGGGGACGTCTCTCCTACCTCCTGGGATCCGGACAGAGGCCAAAAGGCTGGAGAACCGAGGGGGCAACAGGAATGTCTTCGCTGCCTCCCTAGGTTCGGAACCCCTCCTGGAGGGCCCCAGAGGGCTATGCCCGGAAGGCAATCTCTGACACAGGCCATGGTTTACGGACAGAGACACTGGAAAAATGACCACCAGGAATTAGCACGGGCTGGGACTTACCGCTGATGCTGCCGAGCCAGGGATTAGAAGCCTGAGGGTCCTGAGCCACGAGGAGAGAAGAGGGGGGCACCCGGGACTGTGAATGGTTAAATGGGATGCTCGTACCCACCCAGGTCTTCGGCACCAAATGTAATGTTCGAGGCACAGGAAACGGAAATCGGAGACCAAGGCATCTTAAAAGAGGAAGTTTATTCCGCACTAACGAGCGAGATAGAAAAACCAGGATTAGAGGAGAAGGAGGAGGAGAAGGACCCAGCCAGGCTGACTCGCTGAGAGAGAGAACAGCAACCTGTGCAGCGGTGAACACGCCTTTTGAGGGGAGGAACAGGAAGGGGTGGGGCCCAGGGCAGAACAGGAAGGGGTGGGGCCCAGGGCACTCGGCATGCGCTGATTGGTGGTTGAATGTCTTGGGGATGTCCCGGCGCAGATGCAGGTTACGTACGTTATACTCCGCCCACTAGTTGGGGGAAGGGAGGATCTATCAGGAAGAACATCATGTATCTTTGAGCTGCCACAATCTTGAAGTTTGTCAAGAGAACAGTAAACAAATAAAATCATTTTTATTTATGGAAGAATATTCCAGTTCCTCCCTCAAAGAACACATCACTTTTATGGGCACTTTTCACATGCAAACTAACATTTTCTGTGGGTGTGTGTCTAAGAAATGTGACATTATGACAGCACATTAAGGGAACACGAAGTCCACTATTGATGAAGAAGACAGTAAATAAAAACTAAGTAACATCAAGAAGAACCCCAAATCCTAGTATACAGAGCCACTCAGGACAAGTATGAGTAATCTACCTACCTCAGACCTATCCTTTATAAAGTTTGTTCATAACCCACCCCTCAAGAAGTACAGTGTTTAATGTATGCTGTTTAATAGATGATCAGAAAGTTTAGAATAACTTCTATCAAGTATGGTTGTTATTATCAAAGTCCATGATTAAAACAAATGCACACACCCACTCACACATTTATGCTGATGAGCAACTCATGAGGATATTCTAGAGTCCAACATGGTAGCCACTAGTCAAATGTGGACATTGAGCACATAAAATGTAGCTAATTTAGACTGAGATGTGCATAAGTATAAAGTACACGTTGGTTTTGAAGTCTTAGTACAAAGAATGTTAAAATATATTATTTATATTTTTTATATTAATTACCTGTTGAAATGGCAATATTATGAATATATTCAACTTTAAAAATCCCTTGTTTCATTTTACTTATTAAAATGTGACTACTACAAAGTTTAAAACAATACCGGTGTTTTGAATTATATTTCTACTAGAGGCCCGGTGCATGAAATTCGTGCATTTAAGCCCACTGGGATCGGGCTTAAACGGGCAGTCGGACATCCCTCTCACAATCCAGGATTGTTGGCTCCCAACTGCTCTCCTGCCTGCCTTTCTGATTGCCCCTAACCGCTCTGCCTGCCAGCCTGATCACCCCCTAACCACTCCCCTGCCAGCCTGATTGATGCCTAACTGCTCCCCTGCCAGCCTGTTTGCCCCTAACTGCCCTCCCCTGCAGGCCTGGTCACCCCTAACTGCCCTCCCCTGCAGGCCTGGTACCCCCAACTTCCCTCCTCTGCCAGCTTGGTGAACCCTAACTGCTCTCCCCTGCAGGCCTGGGTCCCTCCCAACTGCCTTTCCCTGCAGGCCTGGTCTCCCCCAACTTCCCTCCTCTGCCAGCTTGGTGAACCCTAACTGCTCTCCCCTGCAGGCCTGGGTCCCTCCCAACTGCCTTTCCCTACAGGCCTGGTCTCCCCCAAGTTCCCTCCTCTGCCAGCTTGGTTACCCCTAACTGCCCTTCCCTGCAGTCTTGATTGCCCCCAACTGCCCTCCCTTGCAGGCCTGGTCCCTCCCAACTGCCCTCCCTTGCTGGCCATCTTGTGGCGGCCATCTTGTGTCCACATGGGGGCAGGATCTTCGACCACATGGGGGCAGCCATCTTGTGTGTTGGAGTGATGGTCAATCTGCATATTACTCTTTTATTAGATAGGATAGAGGCCTGGTGCATGGGTGCAGGCCAGCTGGTTTACCCTGAAGGGTGTCCCGGATCAGGGTGGGGGATCCCTTGGGGCATGGGGCGGCCTGGGCGAGGGGCCTGTGGTGGTTTGCAGGCCGGCCACGCCCCCTGGCAACCCAAGTGGAGGCCCTGGTATCTGGGGTTTATTTATCTTCTACAATTGAAACTTTGTAGCCTGGAGTGGAGCCAAGCCTTCTCCTTGCTCGGTGGCAGCAGCCACCTTTTTTGGGACTTATGTATCTTCTATAATTGAAACTTTCTAGCCTTAAGCGAGGCCTGGGCCAGCCAGGGTGTGTGGAAAGCTTGGCTTCCTCCATCACCGGGGGCAACCCTAGCCTCCTGCTCTTTCCAGCTCCGTGGCTGCCGCCATTTCTGTTTGGGTTTATGTATCTTCTATCATTGAAACTTTGTAGCCTTGAGTGGAGGCCTGGGCTGGCAAGGGCAGGCGGAAAGCTTGGCTTCCTCCATCGCCGGGGAAACCCAAGCCTCCCTCCTGCTCTCTGTGGCAGTAGCCATCTTGGTTGGGTTTATTTGCATATTTGCTCCTGATTGGCTTGTGGGCGTGGTTTGTGGGCGTGGCTTGTGGGTGTAGGGGAGTGATGGTTAATTTGCATATTACTCTTTTATTATATAGGATTGGATGATGCTGGTTAGATCAGTAACTAGCAAACTCATTAATCAACAGAGCCAAATATCAACAGTACAAAGATTGAAATTTCTTGTTTTTTTGGTCAAGGCTTTCAAAATTTTCCTTTCTTTCTAAGCAGAAATCCAATAATTTTGCCTTTCTTTTCAATATACTCTTAGAATAACAATAATGCATTACAATGATACAAAATACCTTTTTAAAACATGCTTGCTAGGCACAATAACCAGAATAGGCATTTAACATTTATTATAAATGAAAAGTGTAAACTTGTCTTGTAGAAGTCATAGCTCCTTGAGACTTAGACCATATGTATAACATGGAAGGCCTGCAAACAATTATTGTGTAGGAAATATTTGCTGAACGTGTGGATATGCATTGCATATGCATAGAGTTCCTTAAACCTGAGAGTGCGTGCAACGGAACAAGCCACCTGTCTGAAATATGCAGGTCCAAGGGCAAGCATACCACCTCTTCCCAGAAAGCACACATTTTCCTTAATAGTAGGTAATTTATGCTCCATATTTATATCAAAGTAAAAATAAAAATATTGTGGGACAGAATGTTAAAATCTCATGAATTTTTTAGACAGAACAAATAAAGGACTTCAAAGGAATATCATCCATCATAGACATTTCAAGGCTGTGTTCTCAGCCTCTCACACCATCACTCCTCGCCCACCAGCTGATCCCCATCTATATTTTGGTGGAAAAGTTCCCTGGAATTATTCAGAGAAAGCCATCATCATTCTCATAATATGGAACCCACTGAGGCCAGGCACTCCTTGGGGTCCTGACTTCCTGCCCACCCCACCCCACACTCCAAGGGCTTATCAGAACAATGGGTTTCAAAAGCTTTCTTCCTTTGGCGTGTGGTGGGATAGAAAGTTCTCATCTTCCATCCTCCTGATAAAACACTAACATTTGCACCATGATGTCACAATATAAAACCTTGAGTCCTCAAGATAAGCAATTAAAATCCTCAATATTCTCACATTCTCCTCGAGAGCCTTGCCATCTCCCTTGGCAATGCCCAACTGCCCTCCAGAGGTAATACTCTGTTTTAGCCCTAATGTCATCTTGTGTGTGTGTTTTGCCTAAAAAGACCTTGGCTCAGCTGGTTGGCCCATCAGGAAGGGAATGTATGTAAACTTCTTTCTTATAGTGGTAGCCAATGGGGTGGCTTCAGCTCAAGTAGCACCTTGGGGTCTTTTCCTTCCCTGACTCTTTGCCCCCAGTGGAGGAGGGGCCTGCTTTCTGATTGAGGAGTTTGGGAGATGAAGCTGAGTATCCCTGCATCGCACCCTCTCCTCTACATTTTGGACATATGTGTTCAGGTCTCTTCCCAGAGTGGCCCATCTGTGCCAGTATCTGTGAGTGGGGATATAATTCCAGGGGAAGTATCAACAGGTTCACCTGATCACAGGTCAGAGTTCATGTCCTCTAACCCTGCTTTAATCAGCAATAAAGCTGACAAATTCTTGTATCTTTATTATGCTTACTTCCAAACTCAGGGGGGTGTGGGGGGAAGAGTGTATTATTTTTGAGTTCCTGAGTCTCTGCTGGACTTTGATTATAGCATCAGGAAGTGCCAAAGAGGAGCAAACACAGTGTTATTACATCAGTAACTGGGATTTTAATAAACATCTACTTTGCTTCTGCTTGGAGTCTTAGACTACCGTCTTGCTGGCTTCTTTTATGCCAAGGAGGTATTGACTCTCATTAGTTGGAAGATACTTAAGGTTCCATGGTGGACCCACCTTTAAGTCAAACCCACTTGACACTGCCCTTCCAGAGCCAGTTTTCTGTCTTGGCCTTGCCTTTGCCCACGTGGCTCACACCTCTCCTGGGAAAACATATTCACGTGGCTGGAGGGGGTGGGAGAGTCCAAAAAGGTGATAGCTTCAAGATGGTGGGGCTTGGACCACAGCAGAGATGGAGGAAGAGATGAGAGACATAAGGAGCTTTCTCATTCTTAGAAGGTCATCTTAAAGCTAACTTGAAATCTTATTCTTGTGCTTATCTTCCTTCTTCTCCCACCCAAAGAAATCTGAATGGATAGTGTTTCCAAAAGGGTTAGTGGATGGGCTTCCACTATCTATTGTAAATCTTAAGAACCATACCAGTGATTTCATTATGTCACAGAGTCCAAAACCCTCAAAAGTTGTAAAAAATTTGGAAAATTCTTTGTCCATGATGGAGATAAAAAAGAATACCTGTGAATGGGAACACAGAACGCTTGGCTAACAGTCCCATTGGGTAACAGGTGAAGACCCCTTTATACTACGTGAGTGCTCCATTCAGAAAGTTACTAGAGATCACCAGTGTTGGCTGGGTCATTTTATGGCTGCTTTGTCTGCTGTCTCCCTGAGAGTATGGTCAGGGCCAATGAAGGGATGATATGTCCTGTGACTTTCAATTTCTCCCAACCATAGTCATAAAGTTAAATAAAATGGAGAACTCATACCTTGCATTAAGGTAACATTAACATTTCTACAGTTTCCATTTTTTCAGCATGATGCTTAAATTCTTTCTGTGATTCTTGATGACTATATCTTTGTATGATTTAATATTTTGCTAAAAATTCATCTAAGCATAAATGCAGAAAATATTTAGCAAATGAATATGGAAAATGTAAATAAATCCTCACTTGAAAATAAGGTAGAAAAGAAGTCTTGTTACTAGGACTGAGTGTTTGTTTAGAGAAATATTTTATAAAATGCAACCATAATTTTTGTGAGATTGTAAATGAGGATGAAAAATCAAATCTAATGAATCAGATGGAATAATTTGAAATGTATAACTGCTCCAAATTATGTGATTAAAATCTCAGAAGAACATGAGTCTTAATCTTTCTGCACAAAATATCCTCCACCACCACATTTTTTTGTCACTCTACTTCTCCCATTTTTAAAATTTCATAGGGTATCATTAGCTAATTTTGATGTACAGTTCTATGGATTTCAACTCATATATAGATTTCTTTGACCACCACCAAAGTCAGGATTCAGAATAGTTCCAACCCCGGAAAAACTCCCTCACTTACCTTTTCATTGTCATACTCTTCTCCTCCCTGATTATCTGATAAGCATTGATATGTCTTTTTCCCTTAATTTTTAGAATTAAAAATAATACAAATTACTTCTAAAAATTCTTAAAAGGGCACAGGCTAGAAACTGAGCATGAACAGGCTTTTAAAAAGATTAGGTCAATTTTGCAACTCTTGTTCCAGCTTGTTTCAAGTGGAAATAATCTTTCCCAATTTCTGACAAGGATACTCCACAGAAAGTTCCATTGTAGGTGTGTAGGAGGAAGGTTAATTCATGACACATGAAGGATGACTTAGGGTGTCAGGTCTTACTTCTTTTGCAGAGCCAATTGCAAGAACCACCAAGATTAGCTATTAAATAGTTAAGAACTTGTAAAACAATAATATGCAGAACTCATATGCAGACAAATATTTATACACAAAGAGATCCGGTGAAAGAATTAAAAAGTGGGAAGAACCCACACGCACAACAAAAGTGAATGCCATTAATAAAATATGATACTTATAGATGATAAAATACTTTGCAGCAATTAAAATAAAGTCTTCAAGTATTACATGAGATAGGAAAGTGCTCACAATATAATGGCAGGTGAAGGAAGCCTGTAGTCTGTGGAGTAGAAACAGAGGCAGTACATATAAGATGCATGGCCAGTGGTGATTTTCATAGAGGACTTACGAATAAGTACTATTTTGTTTTTTATAGCATTTTTCTTTTTCAAATATAATATGATAACCCATTCTTACCTTTATTATCAGATATAAATTAATAGCTAGTTGTCTGATATTTTGAGCATTTATTGTGGGTGTGATGGCCTTTTTGATGTGTCAACTTGTCTAGACTTCAGTCCCCATGTATTCATTCAAACTCTAATCTCAATGTTGCTAGGCAGATATTTTGTACATGTGATTAAAGTGCATAATCAGTTGACTTTAAGTACGGTCGTTTTCCCCTAGCTAGTCTGGGTGGGCTTTACTTAATCAATTGAAAGACTTAGAGCAGAATTGAGGCTTCCATGAAGAAGAAAATATTCTCCCATGGACAGCATCTTCTGTTCCTTCCTGGGAGATCCAGCTGCTCTTCATGGCTACGTCACTCTCCCCTCCAAGTCTTTGCTCAAGTGACACCTTCTAATGATCCTCTTGACCCACCACTGAAAATTGCAGTTCCAGGCCTATCATCCCAACCTGCCCCTTTCAGTATTCCTATAGTCAGCTGCATAATAAACCCTCAGTGTGATTTTATTATTCAGGGACTCACTCAGAAGTGGCTTCATACACAATGCTTCTGCAAGAAGTCTTTTCTATCTTCAGACCCACTTTGAGGTATAGGATGACAAATTTAACAGCTTTTAGCTCACATGAAGATAACGAGATGATTAAGGATCATTTTGTCCCTGTGAAGTGCTATCTAAATGCCTCATAACAATGGACAATTATCTTCTGTCCCTCTTGACTCCTGTAAAAAATAAAATGTTAACTACCCACCATGGAACAGGGCATATAGCCATCTGGTTGACCAGAGAGATTGCTTTCAGAAAGTGGGGAGCTGCCCTACTCCATGATATGTAGACATCTAAGATTCACATTATTTTCTACCAGAGTTCACCTTGGCAAAGTTTTTGACCATTTTCCACAACCAAACTTTAATAAAAATTATATATGAAATGTGAAGTCATTGCCTGCATTCCTTTTTTATTATGATCATGAAGAAAATCATATATCATTTAGAATTTCATAGCCAAACAATAGTGTCTGTGTGTATGTGCACACACAGAATGCTTTTCAAAGAATTACCATGTTTTCCTTCATATAGTCATCATCCTTGGGAGCCATTGGCATCTTTGAAGCCATTTTGTCCAACCACTTTATTACTAAAACTAGAGGCCTGGTGCATGAAATTCATGCATGGGGGGGGTCCCCTCAGCCCAGCCTGCACCCTCTCCAATCTGGGACCCCTTGGGGGATGTCTGACTGCTGGTTAGTCCCCAAACCAGCAGTCGGACATCCTTCTCACAATCCAGGACCACTGGCTCCTAACTGCTCACCTGCCTGCCTGCCTGATTGCCCCTAACTGCCCCCCCCTGCTGGCCTGGTCACTCCAAACTGCTCCCCCTGCCAGCCTAGTTGCCCCCAACTGCCAACCCCCCCGCCGGCCTGGTCGCCCCATGCAGCCTGCTGCTCAGTCGTTTGGTTGCCCCTCACTAACCCCCCTGCTGGCCTGGTCGCCCCACGCAGCTTGCTGCTCGGTCGTTTGGCCGCCCCTCACTGACCCCCCTGACGGCCTAGTTGCCTCACGCAGCCTGTTCGGTCATCCATTCGGTTGCGATGGTTGCTTAGGCTTTTAAATATATGTATATATATATGTAAACCTGAAACCCAGAGCAGTTGCATGGCTTGAGTGAGGTGTGAATGGCAGTGTTGATGGTCAGTCACCTACTGTCTCTGCAGCATGAAAGCCTTTTAGGGTCCTTTCTCATCAGGGTTTGAACAAAGGACAGGCAAGGGATCCTTTAATAGTCTATTTGGAACAATGGCTGGGTTAAAATAATAAGCGGGTGGCAGAAACTGGCTTGGGTTCTGATGGAAAAATGAAACAGGAGTGAGTTTAGCCTTCCGTGCTCAGTAACCATTGATCACGATCACGGGCATTCTGTTACACGAGCACTTTCTGCTGGGGCTTGATACAGTTCTTCCCAAGGCTCTCATTATGAAAAGTCAACTGTTGTCCTGAGATTTCATATTTGCATACATTGGCTCTATTGGATCTCGTTCCTGATTAAAGGGCCCTTGTTGGAAATTCTCAGGGAAGACGACGGCTTCTGAAAGCTTCATAATCATTTTTTTTTATGCACCAAGGAAGGCAAAAGAAGCTTCAAACTATAATCATGTCTCTAAACATAGACAGGCTGTAAATTGTGACTGATACAAATTAAACGATGCTCCTCAGTAATTATATTTTAGAGATTGTGCACCACATATCCAAACACAATTTTAAACTCAGAAAACTATAATTGCATGTTTAGTGCCTAGCCCTTATTGTATGTTTTGTTTTGCCTGAGTTACTCCAAGGAAATTGATTTCCTGGGCGCATCTGAACAGGGCCATTAGGCCATTGACATGACTTTCACTACATTATTATTATTCTCATCATGTCAATTATATTCTTCTGGAGGTAGAGGTAGAGCTTCATGACATCATTATGAGAAGTAACCAAGTTCTCCCACGTGTCTCCAATCTGTTGTCTCCTTTCTATCATCTCCATCATGACCATTGTTGAGGCCTTAGCTATCTTCTCTCTGGACAATTATCTCTGTCTCCAATTGGACCCTGTGTCTGTAGTCTCATGCTCTTTGGCAGTTTTATAATCAAGCCCTCTGCTCTTTCCTCTCATTCTGCAACCCCTTCTGTCTCCTCTCTGTACTCCACACTCCTGCCATATTGAATAGGCTCTCCTCTCTGTACTCCACACTCCTGCCATATTGAATAGGCTCTATTGCCTAAGGGCCCATCATCTCTTTAGTCCTTGTGGTTTCTTCAATAACTTGTACTAATTCTTTAGGTACTGTTTCCTCCAGTAAGTCTCCCTTGACTGCTCAGGTGCAAATTAGATTTCTCTCCCAGGCATGACCACAGCTCTCCATGCCTCTCCCATCATATTGCTTCCTGTTGGGTTCTGTTTGAATTGCTCATACACTTATTTGCCTTCCCCAAAATGCATCATGAGGGCAGTGGCCTTGTCTGTCTTATTAATCACAGTCACTTCAGCACCACGGACACTTTCTGCCCTGTACAAACTCAGGAATTATTTAGTAAATGAGTAAATCAATTCTTAACCCCTAGCCCTATGCCTAACTACATGTACAATATTTATTTAATGAATAAATACAGGAAACAAATGAGGGCCACACATCTCCAATGAAAGGAGGCTGGCAGGGGTCCCGGGGGTTCAAATATATGGATGCCACAAGGCAGAGGATTATGACATATTTGATACACACAGTTAGATGAATAAGGATGCTTGCTCAAGGAAATGGTGAGAGAACGGATATTCAAGGTTAGGGTGGAAACAAATTATGGGCAAAGGCATTTGCAGGGTGTTTTGCAGAAGAGGAGGAGTCAGGTGAAATGGCTACTTGTCTTCAGGTCGCGGTCTGAACTCATTAGCAGGTTGTGCCGAGTCCTTCATGAGCTGGCACCTGCTTTTCTCTCCAGCTCCACTTTCATTCACTCCTCTTGTAGCTCCTTATGATCCACACCACTTTCCTGTTTGTTGTCACCCACACAGACACCCACCCTGCGGATGAGTTTGTGACTCAGATGCAGGAACGTGAGCGCTTTTGTTCTCTCATTGTTCCCCGCCTTGGTGCTTCTGATGAGACACACTCCAAACCTCCCTCTGCCTCCCCTGCACTCTATACATTCCTGAAATCACGCACTCCTGCCAGATTCAGGCCTTGGGTATCCTTTATCAAACCTCTGTGCACCCCCAGCTCTCTAATGCAGCTCCCTGCTCAGGGCACATAGCCTTCTGGGATAATGATAGAGTTTTTGCATCCACAACCAAAGCCAGAGTGCTCTTATACCTGTGTCCACTCAGGGCTGCCACCCCGAGAGCAGCCGGGGGGCCTGATGCATAGGAGGTGTCTGATGAGGCTGTGTATTGGGATGAGGCAGGGCAAGCAGAGATTCCAGAAATGGATCTGATTAGAATATTCCCGATGAACGCAGGTAGGTGAGGCCAGTTCTGATGGACATGGGTTAATAAAGATCGACCTTAGGATGGTGTTAGTGGACTAAAAGGACAAATGGATTCAAGAGACATAAAAAAAAAATACTTTAAACGTCGGCAAAACAGAAGAGACTCCTTATTTCACTTTTGGGAAATCTCTTCTCCTGTGGTGGAGGCTCAGGGCTTTGTAATACACCCATCTCATTGCATCTAAGCCTTCAGATCCAGTGACACCTCTGTGGGACAATTGAGAGAAGCACCCGGGACTTGAGGACCCTGGCTCAGCCCCCAGAGGACAGCCTGGCTGCAAAGCTGTTAGCCGAGCTGGCTTGCGCTGTGGAACAGATGAACTCCTCAAAGATTCAAGTTTGGTTCAAAATTCACAACTCGTGAGTTCCAAATGGATCTAAATTTGGCCAAATGCATTTTTCCCAATTCGTGTGCCACCAAGCAAGACTCAGTGACTTCATCGAGTTAGGAAAACAAAGGGCCGTTAGTGCTTCTCTGAGGAAATAAACTTGATGAGGACAAAGGAGTGTACTGCAAAGACAGCAGTAGCAGCCCTTAATTTTGTACATTTTCCACTCAAACAGCTTTCTCTGGCATCACGAATAAGCCATTCGGGGAAAGCATACCGCCAGTTACCAGCTTACTTATAAACAAAGTGGCACTAAGTGAGTTATCTTTCAGCTTTGTTGAACAAGCAAATTATATAGTAAATTAAATCACATTTTACTGTTCAGTTGGTGTGGTGCAAATTAAGGCATGCACTTTGATTCAACCTTGTGTCTTCTGCATATTTCATAGCCTGAATGCTTCAGTGTCAGTATGGGACGGTTGCTCAGAGGCCTTGTGGCGGTTCTGTTTGCTGGTTGTGTTTACAAGCTCTTTGCAATCAGCCCCATCTGAATCCGGTTGACCTGACCCCCAAATATCATGCTTTGTTTGAGCAGAATTTTTAGCTTCTGGTTAATTATTTAAGTGAATGATGCCTTCCTTTTGTGTGTGTCTGTGTCCTCTGAGACACCTAACCAAAGTTTCTACAAAGGTAGCCACACTGTTGCTAAGTCTAAACAATTGCACAAAGAGTGAATTCCTGGAGATAAGCAACTGGTCTCTAGGGAAAGAGGCTAGCTAGATTCCTTCTGGCAAAGCAGTAGAATGAAAAGGGACCAGGGACCATTCCCTGAGCTTGAAGGACCTGGGTTAGAATTTTCAGCTGTGTGAGATGGGGCATGTTAATTGCTTTGAGGTTCATTTGCTTAAAAGAGGTTATGGATGATGCACAAAATTTCTTATATTCCAAATTTAGTGCACAGTAACTTTTCAATAAATTTCATTTTTCTTCTTTTACCGGGATTTTGTCTTAATAATGATTGTTGCTTGAAGACTCAAAAGCACCTGCTCTGAGCATCCTCCCTCTTCCCCGAGCAAAGTTCATGTTTCAGAATGTCAGGAGTGGTTCAGTTGGTGTTATTATGATGAACAGAGGAAAGAAAGAGAAAAGAGAACCGTGACCTCAGGCTTGTCAGTGTGAGGCCCAACGACACTCTTTATAGACACTTTTCCATGAAAAGGCCACCTGGGTCAGTCCACGTGATGGCATTTCTGACACATGGGTGAGTGGAGATAGGCTGTTAATTTATTTGAATGGGTGTGGGCGATGGTGCTTTGAAAACAAAAGCACTATGCCAGGATGCTCTATCACAAAAATAAGAAGGAACTGACAGAACCTCAGAGCAGCCAGCAGGCACAGCAGCATCCACTTCAGCTCTGTAGTCACCCTCATCCTTCTCTGTGTTCCGCTCTGGTGATGGGACAGACATTTAACTGTACCCTTGCCATCCTGAGATTTGCAGCCCCCTTTCCTAGAGGTCAGTGTAGGCTACTTGAATATTTTTCTGCAATATTCCTGGGTTTGGTATTAACTAGTCTTACGGGGCATCTATTTTGTTGTATTACTAGTATATAATTATTGTTACACTATATTATTTAATTTTGTTTAATTTAAAGGTCTTTTAACTTTTCCAAAACTTAACATTTTCATCCATAAAGGAAAAGTGTCGAGCCAGGTTTCCCGTGAGCCATTGTGACTCCAGAGGCCTAGACTTACGTGGCAAGAGAAATCCTATTACAAGTGTTAAAACCGGAGAAGACTGTGTCCACACCCACCTCCACATTTTATGTTCCACTTGGATTGAGTCACCATGGATGTCGAGCACAGCATGACTGTCAAGAGAAAGGGAACCCAGTGGAATTGTCAATTTCCAACTATTCCCTTGACCTACAAATATGCTGATACCATGTGATTTATTTATGAAGTTAATGGAATCTTTATTGTGCATGGTGAGGTGCTTCAAACATTACGTAATCTTGCAAGGTATGTGTTTGTTAAAATTCACTCCAACAAAATTTCTTCCAACGTATATCAATTTCATCCACCCTTCTCCATCTCTACTGTCCCTCACTATCCCAACCAATTGTGACAATGACTTTTTAACTGGTCTATTGTCATGTACTTGGGTCTTTTGCTAAGCAATTCAATATGCCTGAGTAAACTTCTAATCTGTAAATCCAATTGCCATCTTCCTCTGTTTAAAACCCTTTATTATCTTCCCAGTCTCATAGGGTAAGCACCAAACTCCTTTAAATGGTCCTCATGGTTCTCACTCTGCCATCCACCATCTTTGCCAACCTGGATTCATACCTTATTCCTAACTGTGGCCACATGGGCTTCCTTTAACTCTCCTGCTCTTCACACTCTTCCCCATTCCTAAATCCTTTCCAAATGTTATTCCATTGGGCCAGAAATTCCCTCCCCCCATCTCCTCTTTATTGACCTCATTATCATTAATGTTTGTGGGCTCAGTCCAAGCTGCTCTTTGCCTGGAAATCTGTTTTGAACTCTTGAACCAGATCAGAACCCACTTGTAAAAGCTCCTCAGGAACAGTGCATCTTTCTTTGTAGCAATTACCCCATCGGCCCTTTACACTTGGCTGTGTATTTATTTGATGAGGAGCTGCTTCACTACATAACCACTAGGAAGCAAAACATGTCTGATGTTCCTGTCCATTGTATCTCAGCATGGATGTTGCTGAATAAATATCTGTGGACAATATAAATGAACAAACAAAACCGAACCAGGCTCATAGATACGGAGAACAGACTGATGGTTGGCAGAGGAGAGGTGTTTGGGGAATCTGGGTAAAAAAAGGTAAAGGGATTGAGAAGTTCAGATTGGTAGCTATGAAGTTCAGCATAGGGAATATAATCAACAATATTATATTAACTATGTATGGTGTCAGGTGGGTACTTGAAATAGTGCAGGGAACACTCTGTAAAATATATGATTGTCTAATCACTATGCTGTATACCTGAAACCAATATAAAATAATATTGAATGCAAACTGCAATTAAAAAAATTTGAAAAACAAAAATTGGTTAATGTACAAGAGAATGGTTAATGGAAGGAAAAGGGGTTACTGCTTTTTGGAGAACTCTGGAATATTATCTGTTATCCAGGCTTTTTATTCCCACTCACTTTCATGGCAATAGATTTCTGTATTTGCTTTTTATCTATGGAAAGCTTTGGCCAACAATACAGCAGGAAGTGAAAGAAATAACCACAATTATGAAATACACCAGGAGAACCAGGATTTCCCCAAAGCGGCACTCATTACCACTTCTCATCGCACAGTCAGGGAGCGTGGTGGTTACACTGACCTTGTCCTGCTATAATGATTTCTATAATATACCTATTGCAAGGCAGTTGAGCTGTTGAGAGTAAACTCAGAGTCCTGTTAATTCAATAGCCCTCTCTGGCTCCTTGGAGGAAAGATAAATGACTTGGCATTAGCAACAGGAAGTTCCTTCATTAACTAGGAAGGTGTTTTGTTTTGATTTGATTTTTTCCCAAATCGGCTTAATTTGCCTAGTTGTGGTTTGAGGTTCTCTTTTGTCTTATCGTATTATGTAAACTTCAGAAACCATCCATTCTGACTTGCATCTGCTGCTTTTTTTAAGAACCACCAAGAACATGTTGAGCAGCCTTGACCATGGCAAGAGAAGAACTCGATAGCTGGCAAATGTAATGTCTGAAAAATTTGATTTCTATTAATAATGGTAAGAAAATAATAAAGTGAGAATAAGTACCTAAGTTTAAAAAATAAGGAAATGGGGCCAGAGAGTGTTCAAAAACAAACAAACACAAAACCTCCTGAGAGGCCACTCAACTCGTCCTGGAGTAGCTGGAACCAATGGGAACTCAGGACTTGTGACCCTTCTGCCTCTCCAGTGCATTCATGTCACTGTACCAGCTCCAGATTTCATATTTCCACTTAGTACTTTCCCATTAACTTGGGTTTGTCCTATTGAATACAATGCACTCCCTGTTCTAATTGAGAATGAGCATAGAGTGCTTTCCATTATAGCTAGGAGTTCAGGACTTCCACCCTATAACCAAAATATAATTTATTTTCCCCAGGTTCATCTCCCCTAAGACTCATTGAAGCAGCTTGTACATTTCTTTTCATCCATTTTAATGATAATAATAACGTTAACGATAAATGCCATTTGGGAAACATCTAGGCTCTAGGCATTTTGCATATATTATGCTAATTACATGAACATTCACTGGGTACCTATTATGTTGCAGATACTGAGTGCTATAGACTGAATGTTTGTGTCCCCCAGATTCTTAGGTTGAAGCCCTAATCCTCAATGTGATGGTGCTTGGAGGTGGGGCCTTTGGGCAATGGGTGATTAGGTCACAAAGGTAGAGCCTCCCACAAATGGGTTTAGTGCCCTTATAAGAACGGACACTAGGGAGATGTTTAGTCTTCCCACCATGTGAGGATACAGCAAGAAGGCAGCTGTCTACAAACCAGAAAGAGGGTCCTCACCGGGCATAAATTGACTGACATCTTGGTCTTGGTCTTCTCAGTCTACAGAAGTGTGAGTCATCCCATTTATGGTATTGTGGTTATAGCAGCCTGAGCTGACTAAGACACTGGTTTGCCATCATTAACACAGCAGGGGCTCTTCATGCAGAATTTTAAAGGCTCTTGGGGAGCAGGTGGCCTGTTCTTATTCCTAGCACAAGTCAATGACATGGCTCTTATTATCCCTCTTCTCCCCCTTTTGCTCATGATGGAACTGAGGCTCACAGAGATGAAATGTGTAGATTCAGGATTGATGATAAGTTGAGATTTCACTCCACATCTTTCAGATCCTCAAGTTCCTCTATGTCATGATGGCACTTACTAAAACTTTAGGCCAACCATGTGCCAGGCATAAATAAATGTTACACTCAATTGTTTCGTGCATCTCGCAGTCAAACAGAGGAAAGTGGAGTAATTAAGAAGGATCGTTAGCAGTCCCAGTGTGTCTGGGTCTGCTGGTTTTCCTGAGACATGGGATTTCCTGCGATGAAATCAACAAAATCCCAGGAAAACTAGAATAACAGACAATTATGATAACAAGGAGAAATGAGAAAAGTAGGAAATTCTAAGTAGTCTATCTAGACCAGAAGGAACCTGGTGTGCTTTATTATCGGACACCATAAAACAAATGTTATCCAGAAGGCTTTGCAATATTTTCACTAGTATACCCATAACTGAGCATTCATCACACTCAAAAATTCTAAGGGAAAATTCTAAGGTTACCGTGAATGCTATTAATAGCAAAGCAGGGAGAACTTCTGCTCTGTATTCCAATCCTGAGTGTACCTGGCAAGTTGGAGGCATAAGATTGAAGAAATAAATGGAGCATGTCATCATTGTTTCTGTGTAATCATGAGTGACAGACTGAAGGAAGAAGACTAGAGATTCAAAAAAAAATGAGATGAGAGCTCTTTCAAGGTATCTCAAGATTTTTATAAGGAAGTGTAACCATTCTTCAGTCATTTAATGCACATTGCTTTCTTCAATACTATGAGCTTAATACTATGAACACAGCATGCAGACATATTCCCTAGCTTCAAGAGCAGATAGAGGGACAGCAGCATTTAATGAATAATTATAAAGTAATCATTAGGTGCTAAAACCAAATCAGTATTTATAGAATATCACCCATATTCATAGTTCTGCATATTTTACAATAAAAGCCTGACACTGATCCTCAAAGGAAGGAAAGTTAGCTGGAAAACAACTTTTCTTTACTTTCTTGAATAAAATAGAAAATGGCACAGATAATATGCAATTAAACATAGTGAATAAAGCGAGGACCAGGACCTCTGTGTGTAACAGATATATTTACATATACTATATCACATACAGGGTGGGGCAAAAGTAGGTGTACAGTTGTTTGTATGGAAAATGAGCCAATATTTAATAAATAATAATACAAGAATAAACTCTGTGTTTCTTGTACTCACGACTGTAAACCTACTTTTGCTACACCCTGTATATATCTACATGAGTGTGTGTGTTTCTCAGTGAAAGTATCAGGAAAAATCTCCTCCCTACTGGCTTGTCCTATAAGGAAGTGTCTCACTTCATACAATCAGCCTAGAAGTTGAGAAGATGTCAGGCTGGGAAGGTCAGGACTCCATCATAACTTTGTTTATTTTTCCCTCTTATGTCTACTTGGTCTTCATGTTTGCTCTCCTCATGGTTAAAAAATAGCTGCCAGTTCTGTTATTCTCTGGGAAAAGTTCTGTATGTTTCTTAAAGCTGCCATAACAGAGTACCTCAAAGTAGATGGCTTTAAAAAAACAAATTTTTTGCCTAGCAGTTTTGAAATCAAGGTGTCAGCAGGGTCATGCTCCCTCTGAAATCTGTAGGAAAATCCTTGCATCTTCTTTTTTTCTAGTGATTTGCCAGAATCTTTGTTACTTCTTGGCTTGCTGTCACATTGCTCCAATCCCTGCCTTCATTGTCACATGGTGCTCTCCCTGTGGGGTCTCTATCTCTACACGACTGTCTTCCCATGAGGATACCAGCCATATTGAATTAGGGGCCAGCTCTACTCCAGTGTGACCTCATCTTAACTAATTGCTATTCCCAAACAAGGTCATATTCTAAGGTACTGGGATTAGGAATTCAACATGTCTTTTTGGAAGGTGGGGGCCATGATTCAATCCATAACATTTTCCTCTACCACAAAACATAAATGCTTCCCTAGGAAACAGAAGTGTGGATGGTCTCTATTCTTTCCCATATTTGAGATCATTGGGGTGAGGCATCTGTCAAGAACTATGAAGGATCTGAGATTTTGCTCTACTTGCAAACTAAGAAGTTAGTCTGCTACAGTTTCATGGAAACTTGCAGAAGACACAAAACTTCTGGATCAAAGACAATAGACAATGTATTACTCGCTACAGTATCAGTAGCCAGAGTAATATTTTGATACTGGCTTCCTAAATCCCAGTTCCCAAAAGGCAACAGAATCTGGAGAAGGGGTTGCCTAGTTATGTAGTAGGATGTGTTCCAAAAAAGAAACCCTTAGAAAGTCCCAATTTTATTGAAAACTGGCTGCTAGAAAACCAGTTCAATCTTTCCCATAGAAAATATGTTGACTTTATTACCCTGGCCAGCAGACAAATCCACTCCAGAGAGAGACACTCTCTCTCTTACAAGGCTGTATATTTATGCAAATATCCTGGAAATGATAGTCTTGCACAAAAATCCTATTTATGTCTTTGCTCAGATGATGTTCAGAAATGTGAGAAAACCATGGACAATTGTCACCCAACAACTTAGATCTTCCCCCACTATGATTTTTCTATCATACAGTTTGTTTAATTTTAGAAGTCTAGTGATCCAATGGCAGGTTTATGTTCTCTAGATCTGTATAGTGCAACCAGTAGGCAGTGATGAGTTGATTTTGTTTAGTAACCAGAAAAGTTTTCTCAGGCTCTTAAGATCTAGGTATCTGAATTAAAAATCTACATTTAAAAATACTTTTTTGACATAAAAATATGTTTATCAAAATACTGAATTATGAACTTAAAATACACCATGGTTAATATGTGTATCAAAGAACTAATAAGTCATTACAACAGATTCATTAGTCTTTGTATTGACACATAATTGATGTCTATTGGATGAATAAATGAATGATGACTAGATTACAACTAAATCTAATTCAGGGATTTAATTCAGTTTGTACTCTTTCCATCCAATCTAGAATTTTAGACATTATATCATTTGTGTGGCAATTTAATTTAAAATACTTTAGTATAAACAATATAATACATGTACATGTACATGCAAATGAACTCTAATCTGTACCTAGTGGCAGTTAAATTGCTTTAGATGCACTGGCTCAGAAACCAATAGTACATAGTAGCTATTTACAAGTGCTTCAGGTATCATTATTAAAATTTATTTGAGGACCCATTAGTTCTCACAGGTTAGAAATATTTTTCCCTAGTGAAGTGAGCGGTGCTCAAATACAAGGCTGACTGGAGAGGCTTCAGGAGCTGCAGTGTCCTTGCAAAAGTGAGGGATAAAGCCGAGCAAACCAGCGATGTGTCGCCGATCATCTTCAGAACGTCTGTATCCAGAGCTCCCTTTGCCATCCCACATACTAGAGGTCTCTATTGCTTCATCTGACCTCTGAGATTGTTTAATCCTCTTGCAAATTATTGATGCATTAGCCTTGGAGTGAACATTTAGAAGAATTTGGCCTAAAGTTTGTTTCTGTGTTAACACACTGCATTGCTGTTAAGTTGTTAGGAAAGGGATGTACAGTTTCCACCTCTTCCTAACTCCAGATGGCCACCAATATTTAGCAAGTTTAAATGTTTAGCAATATTTACCTAAAAATCAGGACGATGACTAAATGAACAGTTTGCGGCAACGCATCTATTCATCATCTCTTTCATGTGACAATAGTCAAAGTCTTTCCACATGGCACTAGTTTTGTCTTCACAGGCTTAACAATACTGCATTTTCACAGTCCTCATGGACAAGTTCCTAGAATGTTCTAGCAAGAACATTCTGCCTACTACCAAGCAACTGAGTGAAGCTTTCCTTCCAAGTTCCTCTGTCTGGGTTACAGCTACTTTTCTCTCACTGATAGTTATGCATTCATTCGTTTGTTAGTTCTCCAAATATTTTCTTATATGTTCTAAAAATAAAAATGTGTCAGGTAATAGGTTAAGTGCTGAGTCTAAGTGATAAATAAGATCTATGTGAGATATGTGCACACTACACAAATGCAGAAAACAAGAGACAAAGATAGAGACTAAGAGATAAAGGAAAAATTAACCATCAATTTATCTTTTGCCTCATTTCTATTATTTTAGTTAGAAAAGAACAATTTACTCTTGAGAAAATTATTTCCCAACCCTGCCCCAATCTAATGTCATCTTAAATTTGTGTAACCTGCTAAATATGACTAGCCTGTAACTTTAACATACTTGCTTATTTTACAGGTTCCACATCATTTTCCAGTTCAAAAGTATGCACTGTTTGTAGATGAATGCTCTCCTGTGCTCCTTAAATAAAGTGTAATTGTAAACGTTTCTTAAGATCACATATTGGAAAATACCAGCCATATTCATGTTTTCATTAGGAAACTGAGGCCTAGAGAATTTAGATCCTTCTTTCATCCAATATAAATTTCTTCTCTGTAATTTCACATTCCTTCCTAGTGTATTGTTAAGTTCTTATTTAAAAGCTCCCCCCATCTCTCTCTCTCTCTCTCTCTCTCTCTCTCTCTCTCTCTCTCTCTCTCTCTCAATTAGTCACACCAGGGAAGGGATTGGACGAAGAAATGGCTCTGTTTCATAGAACTTAGAATTGACATGCAGTTATGTCTGGAATAGGATGACAACCAAGGTACTATTTTTACTAAAGCATGTGGTCTCCATTTCCACTTCATTATCATTTGAGCTTGAGCTTTTTTGTTTTTTAATCCTCACCCAAGTATATTTTTCTGTTGATTTTTAGAGAGAGTGAAAGGGAGGGGGAGAGATAGAGACAGAGAAATATTGATGTGAGAGAGACGACACATCAGTTGGTTGTCTCCCACATGTGCCCCTACCAGGGCCATGGACTGAGCCTGCAACCAAGGTGCATGCCCTTGGCTGGAATTGAACCCAGGATTCTTCAGTCTGCGGGCTGATGCTCTATCCACTGAACCTAATCTGCTAGGGCTGATCTTGATCTCTTTTGAAATATCTTTTCAAAATGTTTCTCACAGGCAATCAGAACATACCATGGATATTATTGCATGTGCTTATATATGTACAGTTTTAGGAGTTTTAAATATATTATTACATATGTGTAGTGTGTAGTTATCCTATATAATAAAGAGGTAATATGCAAATTGACCCTTACACCCTCACACAAGATGGCTGCCCCCATGTGGTCAAATATGGCTGCCACAAGATGGCCAGGAGAGGAGGGTACCTGTGGGAGCTCAGGCCAGCAGGGGAGGGCAATTGGGGGTGACCCAGCCTGCAGGGGAGGGAAGGCAGTTGTGAGGGACCAGGCCTGCGGGGGAGGGCAGTTAGGGTGACCAGGCCGGCAGGGGAGGGCAGTTGAGGGTGAGCAGGTCAGCAGGGGAGGGCAGTTGGGGGCAATCGGGCCTGCAGGGGAGCAGTTAGGCGTCAATCAGGCTGGCAGAGGAGTGGTTAGGGGGTGATCAGGCTGCCAGGCAGGCAAGCAGTTGGGAGCCAGCAGTCCTGGATTGTGAGAGGGATGTCTGACTGCAGGTTTAGGCCTGATCCCGCAAAGAACGGGCTTGAACCAGCAGTCAGACATCCCCCGAGGGTTCCCAGATTGGAGAGGGTACAGGCTGGGCTGAGGGCCCCTCCCCCCCAGTGCACAAATTTCATGCACCAGGCCTCTATTATATTATATTTCACTGAAGCATATATTCATATAATATATGCAACATATATACATATATACAAAGATATCAACAGTTTTGAAGTTACATGTTAATCAGCCATGATTATTTCCTTAATATAAATTTCTAAAATAAAATCAAGTCAAAAAGAAAAATAAAAACAAAATGAATCATTGATACATATCTCCAGGTATTAGAATACCCATTTTCTTGACACTTTGTATCAATCTATTTTTTTTTAAATCTATTCAGTTTGCTAAGAAAAAGAAATCTCACTTTGTATTGGTTTGATTTACAGGACATTGAATTCCTTTTAGGGCATTACATTTATTTTCTTGTGCTCATGGCCTTTTCCCATTTGACCACCTGGGAGTGAGAGGAGGTATTTATCCACTTAGTTAGTTTTGATAACTCTTTAACTTTCATATTCATGTTTTAAGAATAATTTTTTCGGATATGTAGCTTTCAAGTGTGTTCCCAATGTTAGACATATGGCATTGTAAAAAGAAATATGAACTTAGAATGTGCCAGGCAGTTCAGGACACATGGATTTTGCTAATAAAAGAAAATAATGATATCTTTTAATAATCCAATAACAGTAAGTGTAAAAAAAAAAAAAAAGCAAATCTCCAAAATTCTGTTTATAGGTGAATGATAGTCTAATTTGGCAATAACATATTGGGAAGTCATTACATTGTATTTGAGAACATATTTTGACTTTTTTTTAGTCATCTGAGAAATAATCTGTCCCCTCCCCTGAGCCTCCATTTCTTCGATGTAGAGGGTTTGGATTCAGTTACTAGTATTATAAATGTCTATTTGGCTTTGAATTTCTATTCATCTTTTTTATTTAGCTCCACACAGGATGATCTCACTTTTTCAGGTAGATCTTTAGTCTGTACAATGTGTGCAACAACTAGTCATTGAACACTGTGCCCTGCACTGTTCTAGGTGTTGGAGATAGATTAGTAAACATGCTCTCTCAAAAGCCTAATAGATGAGTCTGTTACTAAGAATCACTTTTGAACACTTCAGTGAAATTTCCTACTTCAAACTCATGTTGTGAGGTCCATTTCTTTCCTACTTACCCTATGAAGCATTTCCTTGATTCTACTTCACTGGAAATTATCTCCTACTTTATGTTCTGTTCTCAGTCTGTGTATGGGTCTCCCTGGTTGGGTGGGTGGAGGGACACTGGGACATGTATAAAATAAATTACATGCCTTTGTCCCAAACTGTACTGAACCTTCCTTTAGGTCGCCCTCTGTCCCTGGCACAGCCTGCTAGCTGATTGCTATCCTATCTTCTCCTGGTCACAGAGCCAGGCCATAGCTTGCCCCTTTCCTTGCATTTAGGTGGGGCCACAAGACAGACTTCACTCTGATGGAAGATGGAGGAAGTGATACAGGTGTGTCTAGGTCTGGTCCATGGGAACATCCCACCTATGGCCCTTCCTGTTCTTTTCCATTGAAGCAGCCTTGGAAGGAAGCAGAACTGCCATCATCTTAGGTCTCTGAACCACTGTATGCAGCTAGGCCCTACCAATGGTTGAGATCAGTCAGTGCTAGTGGGGAAGAGGACCTGAAAAATTCTACTTCCTGGCAGGGCAAGTTGGATTATTTACAGCCTTCCCATAACATCAGCTTTTACTCACTTGCTCACTTTCTTAATGCTCATTAACATTATGTAAGCAGACGTTCTCTCCCATTTTCCAAATTGATTCTCTTAGCTAAAGTCCTAGATTTCAACCAGGTCTGTTCAGTCTTCTCCTCCCTCCCACAAACATACACTTAATCAATAAATACAATGACTAGAGTCCTTGATATTTCAATGATCATTCCACAAAATATCAAAGTACTTGAGCAAAATAACTTTCAAATTTTAGAAGACAATATATATTTTTAACAACACATCTGAATTATCAAACCCCCCCAAAAACCAGGCCCCTCTAATATAGTATATTGCCAACAAATAAAGTGGCCATGTTAAGACAACACCTAGTTAGTATGCTTCTGTCTTTACCTCTTTTATGCTTTAGCATCTTGTTGTCTTCTCTGGACAGTCTATCAACACCATTGCTCTCAACCTCCTGAGAACAGCTAACCAGTCTGGTTCTCGCCAGAAATCACATGTGATGATGTGAAAAGCAGTCTGGACTTCTATAAAGAACAGTGTACATAACTAGGAAAACTTTCTCCACCCAAAAATGTCATATATGAAAATAACGATATGCACCAAAATTATATAATAATGAGTGTTGGGAACTGAAAGTGGTGGTTGAGGTCATAAAATTTTTTCTTGCCACTTTTTTTCCCCTTGTTACTTAGCTAGGGAATCTGAGCCCCAGAAGACTCTGGTGGATTGTCTAAGATCTTCTAATAATGGCTGGGCAGCAAATCAGGTTCATGCCTGTGATCAACCTGTGATTCCGTGGTAAGGATAGGGTATATGAAATACTTGCCAATTTGCTAGTTATATTAAATATACTATATCTAATTCTTACAACATTTCCATGAAGAGCTATTATTGTCATTTAAAAACTGAAAAAATTGAGGCTGAGGACTTGTTGATGTTAAGAAATTTAGTTATTAAGCAAGTTGCTCAGTTGGAATTTAGCTTTGGATCTTTTCTATACTCTAAAGCTCCTGCATTTCTCTCTGACATGTGGTCAGAACCAGTTCCATAAAGAACCACATTGTCTTAGTTATTAAGACAGAATGAAGTCTCAGCTAGTTTTTCCTCTAGTTTCACAATACTAAACTTTTTCCTCATTCTAATTTAATCCTCTAATTTATTCATCTTATTGAAGGTAATAACAATCTTTTATATCAATAAACTCATGGTCTAAATGAGGAGAAAGACACAAATGATATTAACTATAGCATTAATGTTCAGCTTACACTAACTATGTATTCTGGATTCTGTTCTTTTGAAATTAAGTGCTTATTTCTCTCTCTTTTTATCAATTCATTAGAGTTTTGTCAAGTTGAAATGAAATGTGAGATTATTCTTTGTAACCAGAGCAAGTATTCAAATGGTAGTTCTTGCATTTGTTTTTATTTACCCATTTCTATATTTACTGATTTCTTTGTTTCTCCCTAACAAGATCCAGTGTAATGTACAGCATGCGCTAACTATCTTGAGTGACAGCCCGCCTATCTTGTCGATTAGGAGATACATGGTATTGAGCAAATAGTTGAGATACTTTGGGCCTCAGTCTCCTCAGTCATTTGGAAAGTGGGGCCTCCATTTCCCCCTAAGTGAATGGCGCACCACTTGCTAGACTCCAAAGCTGTTCAGAGAATGAGGTGAACTCATGGATCTGAATGCAACTGGAGAACTCTGAACTGCTAAGAAATGCTTTGCTTTTTAATAGGTGTTTCACAAGTTCATTTCAAAAGAGCATAGATATATTTCGGGGCAATGTCCTGACCATACCCTGTGACTTGTGGGAGAAACTGCCCTGACAGAATCAGGCCTCTTCTCAAAAAAAAAAAAAAAAAAAAAAAGGAATTTGAAAGATGTTAGGGAGTGCAGAATTTACCTAGATTTGTTGTTGGTATAAATTGGAATATTGCAAATGCAAGACACAAGAAACAGTCAGTGTACAGGAAAAGTGTGTGTGTGTGTGTGTGTGTGTGTGTGTGTGTGTGTGCGCGCGTGTGTGTATGAATACCTAACCAAGAATGTTAGGAAAGAATGAAGTCTGTCCCATTGATGATCATCATGTTATGCCTTTCATTAAACTTGTTCTGCGCAGGTTTGTCTCTAAAGACTGATGAGCTGGTAGAACTTCAAATATTAAGGTCAACTAAGAAATAAAATTTTCTCACCCTCACATTTTACAGATGTAGAATAAGAACTAGAGCGAGATTGTTTTTCCTTCAAAGCACTTAACATAATATGGAAAACAGAATTATGTATATTCCTTTAATACATTTCTTCCCCATGGGGCTACCTGGACCACAAAGGCAGTGCCCTACTTGTTTTGCCACCAATGTCTCTGTGAATGACCTCGAGAGGGTTCTTGGCCTGTAGTAAATATTTATTCAATTAGTGAGTAGATTCAATCCTCTAATGAAGATCATTAGACTTGAGTCTTACAATAAACAATGTCCTGAAATTTAGATCTTTGGTATTGCCTCCAAATAAAATCACACCTACAGTAACATAGAAATTTACAGAATTAAAGAAAAAAAAGTACCTTCTAGAAATTTAAAGTAATATTCTATTTCCTGACCATCCCTGCAATAGTGATGTAGTAAATTATTTTCATAAATCTGATCCAGAGATAATTATCATAGAAATATTAGTAATAGTTTCTTTTGTAAAATGAGTCAATATTCCATGGAAATATTTTTGAGGATTTGTTTCATTAAAATCATCCAAACAAAACAAAACAAAACGCAGTATGGTTTGGGTCTCTCTCAACTTCAGAGAGACTCTTTAAACGAATGGGTATGAATGGATGAGTGAAGTGACTTGGTCTCACACTCAGAGCCACGCTTCATACCTGACTCCTAATCCAGATTCTAAAAGTCTGGCGGCCGTTGGCAGGGAATCACAGTGCACAGCTCTTTCTGCATGAGTCACTCCCCCACCTTTCACAACTTGGACAGCTTCCTAGTCATTCTGCAGGTCTCAGCGGAGACATGTCCTTTTCCAGGAAACTCTCCCAAATGCATCTTTCCTTCATTCTTGCTTATGTGATATCAAGGGCAGAGACCTTGTCTGTTTTTTCATCTCTTTCTCCCAATGTCTAACACGATGAATAGGGGCAGGGAGATTGTCAACTTGTTGAATTATTTAATTCTGTACAACTTACATAAGCATGCACAGAGCTGGCCATGATAGATCCTTGTTGAAAGTGGCCTATTTTGCAACTATTTCTTTATCCTGGGGTCTCTTATACTTTCCTATACTGCTGCCAGTATAGAAACTGAGAAGAGAGGCAAGCAATCACAATACATAACCCAGAGTAGAGTTGTGGAGCTCATGTCCAGGCGAGTCCATTGAAGTAAAGTGAACTTCTCTCTACCTTCACCACCATGTCCAGACTAATACCATTGGCCTGGAAGGAGGGTTAATATATATATATTAACCCTCCTTTCAGGCTTGTGTCCCATTTTAAGAATAAAGCAAGCCTTCCCAGATCCCCCTGGTGGACCTCTCTTTATTGTGTCATTGGCTAGAATCATGTAACATGCCCATTTTCAAACCCATGGAGATAAAACCAACAACAAGAGGTTGAGCTCAATCCTCATTCTCAACCTGAGGCTGAGGAGGGATTCATTTTATTTTGAAACAGAAGACTCCCCCTACCTCATGAACATTGGGACATTATATCATTGAAATGAAAACAGGAGCAGTAAAGAACACCAGTGATATATGCCACATTAATTGAAGTAATAAATCATAGACATTTTTACAAAATATTATGTTTAACTAAGCACTAAAACTCTGTGAAGCTCTGTGAAGGCAAGGAGTCTTATTCACTGCCCTAGAACCAGTGTTGGAATAATGCTTAACACATAGTAGGTACTCAATAAATGTTGACTTCACTATTGATTAAACATATGAGTGTATTTGCAGAATTGGGTAAGAAACCAAGAGATGTGTAAATGAGAGGTCATTAGACAATGAAAAGAGGATAGTGGCCATGTCACAATGCCATACACTTTGGTCTGAGTGATCTCAGCTATCCTTACCAGGTAGTGAGAAAACTGAGCACAGAACAGAGAAAAGTTCCAGGTAACCCTGGTATAATGGGAAGCCCATGGATTTTTGGAATTGCACAAAATATGCCTGAAACATATCTCTGTTATTCTTGCTCTGTTTTATGGCATATACTTAAGCATATGCATTTTATATATTTAGTTGTCTACATTATCTATTTTCCCCACTAGCATGTATGATCCATAGGGAATGGTCTTGCTTCTCTTATATACTGTTGTACTCCCAGAGCTCAGAAGAGTGTTTAATTACTTAATAATTATGTGTGACTGAGATTCTTAATTGAATTGCTATCCCTGTAAGGGGAGAGGTCACCATAGCACCTTAATAGAGACTTTCACAAAAAAATTCTCCATGAAAATTAGCTAATTGCAGATGAATGCAGTCTCCTTTAGCCTATTGCCACAATTATCAAAGTCTCAAATATCTGTCATCCAGGTAAATGCTATTGGTCACTGTCCCAGTACACAACTCATATTAATGTAAGACTAGAGGCCCAGTGCACGAAACTCGTGCACTTGGGGAGGGGGTCCCTCAGTCCGGCCTGCACCCTCTCAGAGTCCGGGAGCCCTCAAGGGATGTCCAACTGACGGCTTGGGCCCGCTCCAATTGGCCATCCTTAGTGCTGCCGTGGAGGTGGGAGAGGCTTCTGCCACTGCTGCTGCACTTGCCTGCCATAAGCCTGGCTTCTGGCTGAGTGATGCTCCTCCTGTGGGAGCACAGAGACCATCAGGGGGCAGCTCCTGAACTGAGTGTTGGCCCCCTGGTGGTCAGTGTGCATCATAGTGACTGGTCGTTCTGCTGGCTCTCTGACATCCCCCCAGGGGTTCTGGATTGCAAGAGGGCACAGACCAGGCTGAGGGAACCCACTGGTGCACAATCAAGGACGGGGAAGGATGTGGGAGGTTGGCCAGTGGGGAGGGACCACAAGAGGGCTCCAGGGCATGTCCGGCCTGTCTTCCTAAGTCCTGATCGGCTGGACCCTAGCAGCAAGCTAACATACCAGTCAGAGCATCTGCCCCCTGGTGGTCAGTGCATGTCATAGCGACTGGTTGACTGTCTTCCCCCTGGTGTCAGTGCATGTCATAGCAAGCAGTTGAGTGACCTTAGCATATTATTAGCATATTACACTTTGATTGGTTGAACAGACAACCAACGCCTGGACACAGCATTTTAGGCTTTTATTATATAGGATAACTTAGCATAACATACAATACACGTATACATAGATGCTTGGAGGGCAGGAACAATTTTGTATTACAAATAGTATCCTCAAACTGTCTGAAATTCAAAAAGTGCTTGCTGAAGCTCAGTTTATTAAATAGTGGGTCTACATACTTAATTAACCTAAAAATTAAAAGATGAATTAAAAAGCAATAGACCTTATTTAAGCCCCTTTGTAGGCCCAAAATTCTTATGGGCATTGTAAACCTATCCTAGCCTCCTCCTGAGGGATGCTTGTTCGTAGCATTTTACCCATAGAGACATGGAATCTCAGAGAGGTTGTCATAGACATACAGGTTACAGGAGTGGAACTGGATCCAGTTACTGGCCTTTCTCTCTAAAGCATGAGCTCTTTGGAGAAGAATATACTTAGTAGTAATTACTAAGTCAACTTTGAAGACCTGGGTTTCAAGGAAGAGCACTCATAAAAAATGGTTTCTTATGTCTCTCTCCTTGTCCCCCTCTTCACTCAGAGGATTTTTAGAACACTTAGCTCCAGCCAGTCATCTCACCTGGCTTTTGATCAGACCTTTGATAGTCCCCAAATGGGAGGCAGGATTGACAAACTTTCATTATTTTATCAACAAGAGCAAATGAATCCGTTCAAATAAAGTACACATCACAAAGAACTCATGGAAAATGTTTATAAAGTAAAACAAGGTCAATGACTTTCTAAGTACTAATTCTTTGGTTACTGGACAAGTTTCTAATTTCAGCCTTTTGTTGTTGCATTCTGTGGACTAACTTAGAGAATTCAAGAAGTTCTGCTTATACCTGGACAATGGGAGGAAACTGACACATAGAGGTGCCCGCTCAGATCTAGGCACCGGAGTAAGAGTCCACCCACATGAAGTGTCCACACTTCCACACCCTTGATTTAGGCTTGTTTACTGTATTATTAATATCCTCTGTATCTTCATCTTAAAAAGCAAAATAATACTCTTTTTGCCTCTCATAAGTTCCTCCAACCATGGCCTATTTTTTTCTGCTTTGTTTTATAGCAAAGGTCTTCAACAAATTTATTTGCCAAATCCATTTTCTCACTTCCTGGTCTCTCTTTATCTTGCCACCACTGTTGTCTGAAGCTGCTCTTGCAAAGGTCATTAATAATCTCCATCTTGCTGAGGCTAAAGGTCAATTCTCCAACTCTCTTGGCACTCAGCCTCTCAGCAGCTATGACACACATAACCAGTCGTTCTTTAAATTCTTCTTCCCTTGGTCTTCAGAATTCCACGCTCTCTTGGTTCTCCTCCTTCAGTGACCCCTTCTCTGGGTCCTTAGCTTGGTTCTCTTTGTCTTTTCTCCTTTGAGACATGAAAGTCAGCCAGCCTCCTTTCTATATAGGCTTTCCTTTGTGGAGGTCTTATCCAATCTGTAGCTTTACAGGCCTACTATGTGCCAATGACTTGAACTCTGACCCTTTTCATTGGGCTCTAGGAGATCCCTTGACATCTATCTAATAAAGCTCATGACTCGTACATTTCTCCTCGAACTACCTCCTCATCTTGGTAAATACCAACATAATTCACTCACTTTCTCTTCTCTTTTCCTCATATTACACTATCTACCTATTTTCAGGTTTTCTTGGTTCAAAATATAGAGCAAATTTGGGTACCTTTCACCATCCCTTTTGCTACCACTCCAGTCTCTCTAATACAAGATGATTATTCCAGACTTAGATCTTTACATTTTCTCTTAGTTCTATAAGTTCTCATCACACCAATTTCCACAGAGGTTATACCCTTGCCTCATTCAGAGATCCGACATCCTTATAGACCTTCTTTGACAGCCATTTCAAAACCCCACTCCTCCAGTGTTGTCTCCTATCATTCTCAGTCACTTTTCTCTGGTTTATTTTTCTTCAAAGCACTTACCTTTGTCTGACATCATGTGGTTAGTTTGTTTATTTATGTATTTATTTATTTTCTGTTGTCTGTCTCTCCCAGTAGGAGATGAAGTTTCCAAAAACAGAAATATCATTTTTATTGGCTTATTTATTTTTTCATTTTATATATACTTTATGTAATTGTTTGTACAGCTATTTGGCCAGTGACTAGAAATGGATCTGACCTATATTAACCATTCAATAAAGATTAGTTGCATTAACAAAGTTTTTGCACTGAGTTCTTGTTTTTGCATATTGCTTCTGAAGTTTCTAAGTTGCTCCTTCATATGATTGCCATATAATGGTAATAGTTAACTTTTATTACTTGCTATTGAACGTTGGGCATTGTGCTAAGGACATTAATCAGCATGATCTTATATGTGGGGTTTACTCCAGAAACAAGTGACACTCACCCCGATGAAAGGAAGTGGGAGTGGTGTGACGCAGTAATGTCTCCATCTGGCATTGTTGACACAAGACAGCCCTTTGGAGCCTTCTGTGCCAGCCTGGCATTACCATCTCTGCAGTCTACCCTGAGGAGCTGAATGATTAGCACATTCTATGCTGAGGCTGGGCCATTGGTTGGCAGCATGTTGCTATTGCCTGGCCTGAGCCAGGTGGTCAGCTCCGATGCTCTTTTTCTGCACTGGTCAGGCCCTGGAAGTCCTTCCCAGGGTCTCTCCCTGTCTGCAGAGGCAGCTTGGGGATCTGGGACCCACATTTAGGGATCTATGCCCGATTTGTAGGTAATTTGCCAGCAAGTGCAAATGGCAACATAGAAGTGGTTTCAGATGCTTTGCTAACCTGTGCCCTCAGTGGACAGGTGTTTTCACATCCATTGCCTTATTAATCTTACATGAGCCTCACATCAGTCTTGAGAATTAGGTGTGAGAATTTCTAATTCACAGGTGAAAGAAACTGTGCCATGCTCAAGGCCAGAAGTGACAGTGGTGGAAGTCAGTTGTCCCCTCTCGGCCCTGGCCTGATTTCTCCCTCCCCTCAGCATGCATGCACACACATATGCACAGACTATGTACAAACATTGTTCTAGCTATAACGGCCATTTTTAACTTCTCTTGTCCTGCTTGGATCTGCATCTCCACTTCCTCTCCTGAGAAACCAGCCTTTCTCTCAATGTTTGCTTTCTCTGGCCCCTTCTCTGATTACAGTCTCTGTTCCAAAGAACCTTGTACTCCACTATTTTAACTCTATCAGTCAGGTCTCTTGGTGTTGTAAAAGACAGAAACCCAATTCTAACTAGTTTAGCCAAAAGGCCCTAGGTTCTCCTGACTTTAGGCATCACTGGATCCAGAAGCTCAAATGATTGTGCAAGGTTTCCCCCGACTCTCTCCCTGTAACAATGCTTCCCTATGTGTATTGGCTCCATTATCCAACAGGCTCTAACCCTGTGGGAGGAAAGAGGACCTCCATCTTCCTTGTTTCTGCATCTTATTTATAATTCTTGAGGAATTTTAATAGATCCAGAAGAAAAACAATGTGTATTTGCATAAATCAAAGGTATTCTGGTTCCTGCTGCTCATGTATGAACATGAATTCTGGGAGCAGGGCTGTATCAGACCCATCTGAGCCATGTGATGGTAAAAGTTCCAGGAAAGAAAATATATGCCCAGAATACACAGTTATCCCACATTTGTGTTTCTTTTTTCTTGTTTTATGTCTGTCTCCCTAACATTTTCTCTGTTAGTTCTATGAAGGAAAGGACTGGTGCTCTTGCTTACCCCTTTAAGGCAAATGCCTAACACACTGACTGATACACATTGAAAACCTAACACATATTTCCAAATGAGTCAATTAAAACAATTATGACAATGTATCAAGTTGATTGTTCTTAATTACAAAACTCCTGTGGGGGTCCTCAACTCTTGTGATCTGGCTGCCAAGCCAGCCCTAAATCTCCTGCTTGCTGCAAAGTTTTCTGATGCCTAATATTAGACCCATTTATTGAGACTTATTTCCATTACCTAACGATGATTCTATTAACTCCACCCACCTGTGCAATGGGCTTCCTCAGAGAGCTAAAGTCATTATCTGGACCTGGTGAGTCTATCCTCGTCTCTGGGGATTAGGACAGAAGACAGAACAAAGGCAACAAAGATAATAAAACAAAAATAACAACAACAACAAAAAAAACTAGTATTCTTATAGTTTACAAAGCAGTTTTCTAAAACCAATCTCATTTAATATTTACTGTGAATATTGTAATTTTATTACCAGTTTAGAGATAAGCAAAGTGAGAGTAAGCTGTCTTCTTGCTAACCCAATCCATGCCTTGGTGGTAATTCTGTCTGTGTTCACAATTAGCCTATGGCATTCATAGAGCAGAAAGATTTGGATGAGACTTTAATGATTATAAGAAAATGTTCTGCTCCCTTTTATAACAACCATCTGTTGAGGCAAATATTGTTTAATTACTTAAGATAATAAAATTGAGAGATAGAAAGGATAAGACAGTTGCCTTAGGTATTGGCCAGATCTCAGCCTTGGCTTTGAATTTTAACTTGCCAAGCTGCTCTCCTTGTGTTTTTATGGCTCAAGGTCTATCTCCTCTGAGTCCAGATCTATCACCCTTCAATAGGTAGCCACCCAGGTCATGATCACTACATTCAGCATGTTTCATAATCTTCTTGTTTCAAAGGTATGTCCTGGTGACAAGAAGGTGACCTCAGATGTAGATGCAGTGTGACTGTGAGATTCTCCAGTTATCTCAAGATGAGTTAGCTGGTGGCTCATTGAGAATGAAGCATGAACCATGCTGGTTAGATGTGTCAGAAGGGCCGGTGCCTGTGCCAACAATTTTCACCTTGCCGAGGTTGACACCACAGGTGACCTCTTCGTGGTGAGCAATATTAATGCATTCCTCAGAATTCCAGTTTCTGGGTAGGGACTAAAGACTAGGTAATGCATCCTCAAGAGAGTTCCCTGATGTAGAAACTCCACAATGTTTAAGACACTTACTCATAGTCTTGTATTTACTAAGGGCAGAACTGAGTTCTGAACCCGGATCTTTCCAACTCTGGGAGCAGGGCTGAGTTGAATCTCTGCGTTTGCCCATACACAATGCACACTAACCTGAGAGCTTTTGGGATATGAAAACCACACAGAGAGTCCAGGCTGATTCACTTATTCAATATTCTCATGTTTACTGAAAAACGTTAGTTAGTTGCCTATACTATGTGAAGCCCTATCTCTTTGGGTCGGGTGGGGTAAGAGGGCGAGAAGTACTGCTGTTGTTCCTCTCAGAGCAGCCTTAGGACATGTGGATATTATTCCCTGTGTTCAGAACAATGTCAGCTATTTTCCTAAGGACCTCATTGACCCTGCAGCCAGTAATTTCCTGACTCTTAAACCTCTTGGGGCCGGGCCATTCAGGCAAGCCCAGGGTGGCCTAGGAATAGAATGAGGATGCCTGCTTGCTTGGATTTATGTCCTTCCAAGCAGGAATTGTGAAAGTGCTGGCGCCAAGAATTAAGGAAGAGGAGGAAAAAGTCTTTCTTTTGTGTCAGTGTGTTTTCAATAATGGGTCGGCCATTCAGTCCATGGGAACGTGTTGGCAGGGCATGTGTACTGAGAGTGGGGCTAGGCTCGGGGGACAGGCACCAGAGGTTTAGAGAAACAGGATCTGCCTCAGGTTTGTTTTCAGGAGATGCGGATGTGGAAAGCATATCTGGCCTGGAGTCAACAGTCACAGAGTTTTGCGTGTTTGCCTCCACCACAAAACTCTCTTTGAGCTACAAATTCCTGATGGGACTGATATGGAGACTTGGCACTGCCTGGGACAATGGAGATAAAAATACTAATCTCTCAAGCTCATTGGATGATTAAGCAGAAAACAAAGTAGGTGATCCTTGTTACCTCTACCCCTGAATAGAAAACTCAGGAAAACATTGGACAGATAAAATCAACAGACCTGAAATCAGAAAGAAAAACTTAAGAAGTATGGCTTGGTTGGCTGAGCATCATCCTGTACACAAAAGGTCACCAGTTTAACTCCCAATCAGGGCATACACCCAGGTTGTGGGTTTGATCTCTGGTGGGGGTGGGTACAGGAGGCTGTCAATTGATGTTTATCTCTCACATCAATGTTTCTCTCTCTCTCCCTCACCCTTCCACTCTCTCTAAAAATCAATAAAAATATATAGGAAAAATATGTTTAATTTGAGTAAGCTTATGTGGCTTAACCTCCTGATATGTAGGGAAATAGAGGTGAAAGGTGGGACTCAGAACAGCTAAAGAAATTAAGAAAAACAGAGCAATGTTGGAACTGAAGGGAGAAAAGAAAGAATCGAATGATTGTATTTTCAACAATTTGTGTTAAGCAAATTTCTACAGTATATATACATAATCTTCATAGAACTTGTATGGTGAATTTTGTTCTACTTAACCTTGTTATTAACAGGTACAGAGAGATAAAATATAGGTTTCTTACAGTGTGAGTCACATATCTTTCATCAAAATCACCTGAATTGCTTGTTAACAGTGGATCTTGAATCTCCCTTCAGTCCAACTGAATCATTTCAGTACCTCTTAGGGTAAAACCAGGAATATGCATTTTTCCAAGTTCCCTGAGTGATTCTTACACACATCATGCTTAGAGAACCAATGCTGAGTTATTACTTGCACATTGGGAATCACCTGAGGACCTTGAAACACACTCATACCTGTTTCTTATCCCAGAGATAATGATTAAATTATCATTAACTCACTGGGGGTGGGCATTGAGGTTTGTAAAGGCTTGACAGGACATCCCAATATTCAATACCGTTTGAAACCCACACCTAGGGTCCACTTACTATTTTTGACAGTTATTATTCCAGTGCAGTTAATGTTGACAGATAAAATGCAGGCACATGGTTAAATTTGAATTTCAGATTTTAAAAAATAGCATTTGTAACTGTTGCACTTATTGCATTGAACATAATCATCCTGAAGAAATTATTTGGCAACTCTGGAAACTTTTAAGTCAAGAGTTGGTGTCCTTAAGGCCAAAGCCCAGTGCCTTTTATGCTATGGTATTGCCCTTTCTCAGTTTTGAAGGATCAGCAAAATTCAGAGGGGGCAAACTTATTGCTAAAAGCATCATCAACAGATGCCTTCCAACAAAAGCAAATTCATATACATATACAAATACTGCTGGAAACATTATGTAAAGTGAGAGTCCCTTGACAAGTCAAGTCTTACCTCCTGTATTCATTTTCCATCTGTCGGTATAACAAATGATCACAAACTTAATAGCTTAAATCAACACACACTTCCTATATCACAGTTCTGGGTCAGAAGTCCAACAGGTCTCATTGAGATAAAGTCAAGATGTCTGGGGGTGCTAGGGAGAATCTGTTGCCTTGACCTTTCCAGTTTCTAGAGGCCCCCACAGTCTGGGCTCTTGCCCTTCTTTCCCCACCTTCAAATCAGTAATGGTACATCTCTCTGACCATTCTGCTATGGTCAAGTCTCCCTATGACCACAGCTAAAAAAGGTTCTTCCATTATAAGGATTATATTTGATTCACCTTGATTATCAGAATACTCTCCTTATCTGAAGATCCTAATTTATTCACATCTTCAAAGCCTTTTTTGCCATATAAAGAGATTTAGCCACAGGGTCTGGACATAGAACACCAATATATCTTTGTGAGAGGGTGTTATTCTGCCTACCACATCCCCTAGTTTATTTTATGAATTCAATTTTTAAAAAATGGATTTCTCTGAAAGCAAAGGTAATCTTATATAGTGTGTAACATACTATATGCCCAAAAGATGTTACTATTTTTTAAAATGTTTTAGCAGAATCACTGGTGGGGGGGGGGGGGAGAAGGTTGAAAAGATGGTGATTTATTTTAGTCAACACACACTTAAATAGTGCTTACCTTGTGTGAGGTGCTATTCTAAGTACTTCAAAAATGTTAACTCACTTAATTCTCATGTATTAGTCCAAGAAACTAAGTGGTAGTATTGTTATTCCCATTTTACAGATGAAAAATGAGGTCCAGCCAAAATCGGTTCGGCTCAGTGGATAGAGCGTAGGCCTGCGGACTGAAAGGTCCCAGGTTCGATTCCGGTCAAGGGCATGTAACTTGGTTGCGGGCACATCCCCAGTAGGGGGTGTGCAAGAGGCAGCTGATCAATGTTTCTCTCTCATCGATGTTTCTGACTATCTATCACTCTTCCTTCCTCTCTGTAAAAAATCAATAAAATATATTTAAAAAAAAAAAAAGAGGTCCAGAGAAGTTATAAAGTTTATCCATTAGAAAGTGGTGGGGCTAAAACCCAAAACAACATTTCAGACATTCTTCCGTCCTTTGAAATTTTGCTACGCTCACTGCATCCAGTGAAAAACTGAACAGGACTCAATGAAGACCCACTTATAGAATAACATTTTGAAATTTCTACAACCTTTAGTTTGAAAAAGTATGAACTTGAATACGAGTAATAGCATTTCTTAAACACTATTTAATAAGGGATATGTGAAGTTGAAATGTTGCATCTTAGTTTAATGAAACATTTTTTGAGATTATTATTTTTATTGTTTTATTCGAGTGACATTGGTTCATAAAATTACACAGGTTTCAAGTGTCCAATTCTATGACACATCATCTTTATATTGCATTGTGTGTCCAGCACCCAAATTCAAACCTCCTTCTGTCACCATACACTGGACTGCCTCTGCCCTTCACTAGAACTGACTCCCCTTTCCCTCTTGTAACCAGCATACTGTTGTCTGCATCTATGAGTTTTTGTTTGTTTGCTTATTGCTTTCAGTTTCATATCCCACATATAATTGAATTCATATGGTTCTTGACTTTTTCAAGGTCTGATTTATTTCACTTAGCATTATGTTCTCAAGATCCGTTCATGTTGTCACAAATGGCAGTATTTTATCTTTTATTATGGCTGAGTAGTATTCCATTGTATGTATGTACCATATCTTCTTCATCCAATCATCTACTGAAGGACACTTCGGTTGTTTCCATGTCTTGGCCACCATGAATACTGCTGCAATGAACATAGGGGTGCATATATCTTTGCGAGTAAATGGTTTTAAATATTTCAGGTAGATACCCAGAAGAGGTGCTGCTGGGTTATATGGTAACTCTATTCTTAATTTTTGAGACACCCTCATATTTTTCCCATAGTGGCTGTACCAGTTTAAATTCCTACCAGCAGTGAATGAGGGTTCCTTTTCCTCCACAACCTCTCCAAGACTTGTTATTGCTTGTCTAGTTGATAATAGTCATTCTAACAGATGTGAAGTGGTATTTCAGAAAAATAATTAAACGTTTAATTTGGTTTAGGATTTGGTTACGTTATCATTATGCAGGACTCAGTGAATCTGAGTACAAAAAAACGTGGGGCCATGAAAGGCTCAGCCATATCCTCAGATAGGTAGGCAGCAGAGCATGGGCTTTGAAGCCCCAAGTGATTGTCAGATCATTAAAAATGCTTAGGGGTAGTGCAATTTCTGTTCAGGGGGGGGTCAATGTTTTTTTGGAGAGATAGTAAAGCTAAAATTCAATATTAACCTAATCTTCGCTCTTCAGAAACACCCAGAAGTTCAGTAAAGGACTTCTGTCCCCATCACTTCTCTCTGTAATTGCAATATGCATCTCCAATGCCTATTTACATTTCTTCTTATTGCACTGTGTGCATTATGCGAGCCATCAAAAATCACTTTCAGAACAGGTGTTCCAAGTTACATTCATTCCCTCCAACGGCATTTTTGTTGAAAAGGCACCAATGAAAAGAAATGGAAAGCAGAAACACTGGATCAATGTCTCAATACCAAGTCTTCTTCATTATCATTGGAGCACCTGGAATTCATTTAAGTTAAAAAAAAATGAGTAATGCATTCGATAGCTGGGTGGTGGGCACACAATGCAATAGTTGCTTCTCTTTCTGCCATATTGCTTATTGCCTGTCTTGGGTACATTTCATTTGCCCTGCTGGATTCACTCTCCACCCTCATCCACTCTGGTCAGCATCCTGGGAAACCACCTTGTGTAAACTGCATCCAATTGGCTTCTTATTTTTTGGATTCTCATTGGATTTGGTCAATGAGATATACCAACAAAAAAAAAATGGAGGAGAAAGGAAAGAAAGGTGGGGAGTTTTCCTGTGGTTCCCTCTCTGCCCAGCAGCAGGTTGATAATGACCAGGTTTCTCTTTGGGAAGCAGTAGTTCCTTTGGGAGGCCCTCTCTTATGGCTTCATACCTGTGGGCAGGGAAGAAGGACAGGTAGATAGATGCCCAGAAGAGGTGCTGCTGGGTTATATGGTAGAAGCACCTCTTCTGGGTTTCCATACCTGTCCTTCTTCCCTGCCCACTGTGTGGAGACTGAAGTACCTATTTTTAACATCAAGGTTTATTCATATGGAATACAGAATATAAGAGGAAAAACAATTCCTCCCTCACTGAGACAAAAGATAAACAAATTGAAAATAAAATATGGCACATGGTGACCAATGTTATGATTAAAACAAAGAGGGATAGTGAATGCTGGGGCAGAGAAGGTGTGCCTATTTTCAAATGATATTTAGGGAGAGCATGAGTGACATTTGAGTAAAGACTTGAAGGAGGTGAAGAAGCAGCCATAACATTATGGGAGACAATGACAGTCCTGGTGGAAGAAGAACATACAGAAAATACAAAGACAAGTGCATTCTCGAGGCATCCATAAAACGGAGAGGTTAGTGTGTCTGGAGAAGTGTGAAGGAGGGGATAGTGGATATCAGAAAGTTAGTGGGGGCAGTTCATGTAGGGACTTACAGATTATTCTAAACAATTTGGCTGTTTATTTTTGATTGATGGGAACCTCTTGAAGAACTTGTGCTGAGGAGTGATGTGACCTGATTTATTTTCTAAAATAGTCCCTCTCACTATTATTTACAGAGCATTCTTGGTTGATATGTAAAGAAAGATGAGTAATTGGGAATTATTACAATAATCCAGATAGAGATGGTTCAGGTCAAGGAGTGGAGGTTGTAAAAAATGGTTAGAATCTGGATTGATAAAGAAGGAGGGCCCGGCCAGCGTGGCTCAGTGGTTGAGTATCGACCTATGAACCTGGAGGTCACTGTTCGATTCCTAGTCAGGGCATATGCCCAGTTGCTGGCTCGATCCCCAGTAGGGGGTGTGCAGGAGGTAGCTGATCAATGATTCTCTCTCATCACTGATGTTTCTATCTCTCTCTCCCTTTATCTTCCTCTCTGAAATCAATAAAAATTATTTTAAAAAATGAGAAACCTAAAGAATTTTGTATATTAGTCAAGATTCTTCAGAGAAGCAGAATCAATAGGTTTTATTATCTATCTCTCATCTATCTATCTATCTATCTATCTATCTATCTATCTATCTATCTATCTATCTATGTTTAAGAGATTTATTTTGAGGAATTGGCTCCTGTTGTAGAGGCTAAGAAGTCCTGTGATATGTCATGTGCAAGTTGGAAGCCCAGGAAAACATGTGGTACGTTTTCAATCTGACTTTAGAGGCCTGAGAATCAGGAAAACCAATGGTCAAAACTCAAGTCCAAGTCCAAAGGCTTGAGAATCAGAAGAGCAAATGAAGTAAGTTCCTGTCCAAGTGCAGGAGAAGACTGATGTCCCAGCTCACAAACAATCAGGCTGAGAGTGTCTGAAAGGTGAAACAAAAGAATTAAGAATGGCTCTGAAATTGTTGACCTGGCCAATTGGAGAAAAAAAGTCACTACTAATTGAAATGAATGTCTTAGGCACAGATGGAATGGAGGTGGGCAATAACATGAAGTAAGTTTTATATGTGCCATATTAGAAATGTCTCTTCAGCGTCCTAGTAGAGAAGTCAAGTAGACAGTTGGACCTACAAGCCAGGGTTCAATGGAGTGATCCTAGCTAGAGATGCACATTTGAAATTTACCAGAGCAGGGATGGTATATAAAGCCATGCATCTGGATGTTATCACCTAGAAAGCAAGTCCAGATAAAGAAAGCACAAGGTATGAAGCTTGTTTAGATGTCTTGAGAATAAAGAGGAATAAGGCAAGTCAATTGTGGTGAGGTTGTCCAGAAGGAAACCAAAAGAATGTGGTTTCCAGGAAACTGAGTGAAGAAAGTATGACCAAAAAGGAGTGAGAGATCTTGTGTATTAAGTGCTAATAATTCAAGCCAGATGTAACTAAGAATTGAACATTAAAATAGCAATATGGAGGTCCTCGAAGAATGAAACAGAAACAATGTCTGTGGAGAAGTGGGCTGGTCAACATAAAGAGTTGAATTCAAGAGGAAATAAGAGAAAATAATTTGGAATGAGTGAATGTCAACCACTCACTGAAAATTTAACTTTAAGTGAGACAAAGAAATGGGGTGCTAATTGGATGTAGAACTGAGTGAGGGTTTTATTTGTTGAATGGAAAAATACACCATATATAATTTTACTCAGACTGATCTAAAATAAAGGAAAAATTAATAATGCAGAAAAGAAAGGAAACAATTCCCAGTTATCTTCTTGAGTAGACAAAAAGAGTAGACATTAACAGTAGGCAAGAGAGCACCTGGCTAATTGAACTTGGTCCCAGGGAAAACAGAATTGAATTATTTAAAACCTTCTCAGCAGATTAATGTAGGTCAATAATAAAAGATGATTCATATCCACTTATGATGTACATACAGCTATTCAGGAATATTTCTGCTGAGTAAAAAGATGTATGCATTCATTTGTCTAAGAGGATACAAATTAAATATGCAGATCCATGACTCATCGGGAAACTCTCTGGCTGGGAGGCTTTGTTCTGGGTTAACTAGAACCATGAAATTAGGAAACTTTTTTTATATTTTGAACTGTAATATGTTTATCTGTATTAATTATCCACTGAGCTCAGATCTTCCTTCATAGGCCTCATGATGGCACTTCCCATGATTTACGAAAACTGTTATGTGCTCTCAAGTATTGTCTGCTTCAGATGAACCATCTGCATTTTCTCAAACATTCTTTATTTATTTTCATTTTGAGACTCTCCACAAATTTGGACATCCTCCTCTGACCATTTGCCTGCCTGCCAACATCATTTCTGATGTGTGATTCTTGGAGATGATAGGAGGATCCAGTCTTAATCTGAGCATCTTGCATTAAACATAACTCTCATTGCTTTTTCCCTGGTCACTGCATTTCTGTTAATGTGGCCTAATGTTACATTCAGTCTCTTGGTAGTCATTTTAGGCTGATAGCTCGTATTTCTCATATTGGAGCCATAGTCATCTGTTCAGAGAACATTACCTAAGTCCTAGACCTGCATTATTTCATGTAACACTCCAATCATCTGTGGAGTATGTAAAGTTAATATCATTTTACAGAAGAGGTAAGTGATACTTAGAAAGGCTTAGGGGTGTGCCCAAATCCTACAGCTAGTCATCAACCTCAACTTGGTAACATCCCAGGTCTGTCCAGAAACCTGGATCTTGACATTGTTTCAGGCTGCTCCCAAATCAAATGATTGTAGGGCAGATATGGGAGAGGCAAGAAGAGATATGCAATGTGATTATGGCACAGATGAGACAAGCTGGTTCTGTTTAATCGGATTATGTTTATTCCAGAAATCCTGGAGGCGAGGAGCTCATCCCTTCTCATTGGTGCAAGTACCATTTTCCGCAGGGGTTTGGAAGCTGCAGTGAACCAGGAAGTGGTTTCATTGGAGGGAAGTATCTGGTTAGTTAGTTAGTTAGTTAGTCATTGCTTTCTTCCTAAAGCCCAAGACAACACCCTGGTTTCAGTGAACCTTCTTCCTGCCCAAGGGTGTGTGTGAGAAAAGGAGCTCAAGACCTATCAGTCACTACTCATGGAAGAGTTTTGGCCTCAGATATATGCTGAAAGGAAGACTTTACAATGACATTTTAAAGATGAGTTTCATAAATTGGTAATGAACTTGGTAGTACTGTAACCAGAGTATGAGTGAAAAAAATAGGATTATTAAAGCAAGTAGTCACCAAATGCCCATACAGAGATAATGAGAACAAAAGAGGATTCTAGTATTACCACCATAATAGAAAACATTGTGATTTAGCCTAAAAAACAAACCATTAAACATTTGGAGTTTCAAAAATAATAATTACTATTATACCCAGTAGCTATTTTGTAGCCAATCCATCCCCAATACATAATTGACCCTACACTCATCACCCATCTCTGGCAGCTTTCTTCATTTCTCCCATTCTTTTTTTTTCTTTTCTTTCTTTTTGTTGTGTAATCTTCACTGAAGACATGTTTTTAAATTAAGTTATTTTTTTTATCGATCAGTTGCCTCCCATAGGTGCCCTGACCAGAGATAGCAATTTGCAAACCGTGTATGTGCCCTGAACCAGAATTAAATATGCAACTTTTTTGTGTGTGTGTAAAGGATGAGGTTCCAACCAACTGAGCCCCTGGCCAGGGACACTTCTCCCATTCTTTTTTTTTTTTAATATATTTTATTGATTTTTTACAGAGTGGAAGAGAGAGGGATAGAGAGTTAGAAAAATCAATGAGAGAGAAACATCGGTCAGCTGCCTTCTGCACACCTCCTACTGGAGATGTGCCCGCAACCAAGGTACGTGCCCTTGACCAGAATCGAACCTGGGATCCCTCAGTCCACAGGCCGACGTTCTAGCCACTGAGCCAAACCAGTCAGGGCCACTTCTCCCATTCTTAATTCCACCTGTGAGCCTCACAGGGTGACAGGGAACCTCAGGGCAACATTATAAAGATCACTGGAAATTTGCATCACAAAAAATTATTATTTTTGAAACTCCAAATGTTTAATGGTTCGTTTTTGATCTTTGCATCACAATGTCCTTGTCAAAATGGCTATAGGGCACATTCTGCTGTGAAAGGGGACTATAGCTCAATACAGGCCTGTGGGTCAGAGAACTTGGAAGTAGGTGGAGACTCCCAACAGAAATTCAGAAATTAAGGTATTCACTGGGGAGGCCTGAATGCAAGTCACCAGGCACAGGTCCCCAGGTAAAGACCAGAGGTGCAACATCAACAAGCAAAGTCACTTGGCAGGGAGAAGGTAATAACAGGCTTTAAATCCTGCTCAGCTTGATCACAGGCTAGGTGATAATGGTAGGTGTTTAGGCAAAGGAGAAGGTGAGGCAAGAGATTCTTCACATTTCTTGCCACCTCACTCCATTGACTCCCACTCTGTTATTCCAACCAGACCCACTGGCTGCTGAACGTTCCCTGGATGGGCACCTGCACGGAGCCATCTCTGTGTTAGGACTCACGGAAATGCCCTTTCCCATTCTATATCAAAGTGAACTTTCATTGGGCAGCCCAGCTCCCAAGCCACATTAATCTTGAATCCTTTTTGAATCCCTTGACACAGAATGAGTCTGGGTCCCATTTGTCCCGCAAATGCTTTGTGCGTCCCCTCCGGCCCCACCCTCAGCTGCATTGCAATCACTGGCACAAAACTCTGCCTCCATCATGTGGTTTTGGGAAAGCCTGGAGTCATGGCAAAAACTGGGTTTTGGGGCAGACCTGGGACATCATTAGGTGTGTACCACTTCTTACACTAACTACACAAGTTGTTTGCCCTTGCTATACTTTCCTCATCTTTAGAGTAAGAATGAGAAGAGACAATGCATGTTGAGTGCATAAGATCATGCATAGCGTGAAGATAGAAGATGTGATTTTCACAAAACGTGAGTCCTTTCTTCCTCATCTTGACCAAGCCTTCCTTGTGCACTTTGGTCCACCCAGGTCAGGGCACCTTATTACACTTTTATGTGTCTCTTTGAGACGATCATCGGACCTGTTTGACAGGATGCTCTGTCACTGGAGGCAGTCAGGCTTACCTAGACTGGATGCCTTGTTTAGATGTCTGTGTTCGTAAGGAATAAAAATTGGGAGTAGAAAGTGGCTGGTGGCTTTGCCATCCTTGAGACTGAGGTTTGAGGGGTAGACAAAGGGTGAAGATGATGTCTCATGCAATGACATTTCAGGTTGGAGGTCCTTTTGGGTAACCAAATGGAAAGGTTTAGTTGGAAATTGGATATATACTTCTCAAGTTCAAGGTTGGCTATAAGGAATACCAGAAAGCGATAGGTTTCCTCAGAGGGAGCATGTATAAAGAAAAGAAGGAACGTGAGGAAGTAGAATTCTGAGACCTATGAAACCTTCAAGAGCAGGGAGAGTAGAAGCATCCGTGGGAAGTGATCCAGGCATCCAATGCCTTCTCTAGATCTTATTAAGTCACAGCACAGTTTGAATGCAGTGTCATGAACCAATTTACAGATTAGAAAATATTGCCTCCGAAATCTCATGGTACTTTCCCAGGGCCATAGAGCGAATAGACCTGGCATTTACCTCTGCCATCAACAGAACAACAGTGACAATTTTGTGTTTCCATTTATCTAGCTGTTTCAGCTCCAGGACACCAGCTTGGACTGTCAGAAAGTTGTTCCTCATATTGACCTGAAAGCTGAATATCTCTCACTTCTTAAAAGATTTTTTTTCTCTTTTTTCTCCCTCTCCCCTAACAGAAGGCATTTTTTTTTTCCAGAATGAGAGACTTTATTCTTAACTTAGGAGCAGAGAATTCCTGAAGGTACAAATGGGCTGGTGATATAAATGAACAGGCAGCATACATGTAGCACATATGCAACCCAACTCCTCTGCCCAACTCCTCTGTACCAGTTTCAACCTGCTCTCCATGGCCATCAATATTTCCTGTGGTTAATTTCAGGTAGACACCATGCCCCTTCCAGCAGAGAGCCCTTGCACCATCTATCCCAATTATAGAGAAGAATGGCATGCAGTCGGAAATCATAGATTTTTAATTGGACAGAGGTATTCAAACTTAGAACCACTACTAGTATCTGCATAACCTTGGGAGCATATACAAGCCTCAGTAAAACTTATTTTTCCCATCATGAAAATGGAGAAATAACCTATAATTAAGTGGCATTGTATTAACAATCACATTTACAAAGCTACTAGTGCAGGTCTGGCACAGAGTTTTCACCCGGAAAACACAAACCCATTTTTAAAAAAGCCAATTGTACAAATCTGAGAATCAGTAATTCCAGAGATGGAATGATCCATTTTCAGTTTTTATTCCAAAAATGAGGCCACAAGCAGCCTAATAATAGAATGAAAACCCTGAATGAGTCCTACATAGATGCTGCGATTCTAATAGTTGGAGCTCTGAGATGTGATGAGGCTTTGATAGAGGCAAATGAGGGAAAGTAACAGGAAATGGAGGTGTATAATGTTTTCTGGAAAGCACTTGCTTAAAAGAGAAGAAATTCAAGGTTAATTAAAGTTATATCCTAAAAGGCAGGGCACTAGAAAACTAAAAACTCTCTAAACACAAATTTATTGAGCACATATTTTAATTAGCCTTCATAGAATGGTGAAACTGGAAGATCCTGTAAAAGATCATGAAAACATTGCTAAGGTGGCCTCATTTGGGACACTCCTGACAATTTGGGAGAAATAATTCTTCATTACCTCAAATGTTCCTCACACTGTAGGATGGCTAACTTCCTTATTTCCACCCACTAAATGTCACTATAACAATATAAATGCCTCCTCACTTCCTATGTGCCCCCAGGGGCTCAGTAGCATACCCATTTGAGGATGGTGATCTTTCTGATACTTATTTTTCAGATAAGAGAAGAAGATTCAGAAAAGGAAAGTGTCTTATTCAAGTTCAAACAGGTATTTCCTCTTGCTCTTAATTCTTCAACCAGGAAGCTTTTCAATTTCACGGCTACATTCCCTATTAGTAAGTACCTTGAATTATTAAGTCATTCTAGCAAACCCAACTTCTCTCTGTGAGAATCAGAAGTTAAAAACTTGGTGGAAAGAAACTTGGAATCCATCTGATCCAGCCTCCTCATTCGGCCAATGAAGAAATGAAGCACAGAGAAAACAATGGCCTGGTGGCTGAAATGCAGGCTCTGGGGGAACCGTGATAACTCACTGTTACTTGTGAGTGGATACCTCTGTGAGGTTGGTTCACTACAGAATGTTAATGTTGGAATTGACATTGAGGTCAAAGAAAGAGAGGGCCTGAGTGACTGCATGACTTTATTCTGGAGGACAGGGTTGAGTATGTGGTTGGCATAGGGGGGCATTTTGCATAGAAAGTAGAGCTGATACCAAATTGATATCCAAATCCCAAAATTGATATACACCTCCATTTTCTGTTACTTTCCCTCATTTGCCTCCCTCAGAGCCTCATCACATCCAGGGAAAGGTTCCCTGGAAACTTTGTCATTATTCATTGATGAATAATGCCCTTACAGAAGTTGAGGCAGGGTCTCTGGCAATCAAATATACATCCATTGACTCAATATTAGCAATAGTAGCTATGGTAGCTGTCATTTGTGGATACCTTACTGTGTACCAGGCACATAGCCTGTCCTAGTCCGTGTGTTCTCACTCTATCCATCTTACAGCACCATTTTTATGAGTAAACTGAGGTTCAGGGAAGTTTAGTAATTGTCTGCAGTCACCCAGATGATACCAGTAGAACTGGATTCAGCAAATAGATATAGAATTATTTTTATATGTCACTCTCTGTGACACATATTGGGGATATACAGATAAATAAGAAAGACACTTGATTCTGAGGCCCTCAGACCCACAGGGAAGGCTACTAGGAAGCAGATATTTTGAGAGTAGATTGAGGGCTCTCACTAAACTGGCAGCTGAGAAAGGAGAGGTGTCACCTAAATTGTTTTGTGGTGGAAGGAGACTTCAGGGACATTTTCTTAGAGGATTCCTAAACTAGTTTAGACTTGAAGAATAAGTGGACATTTCTTGGAGGAGAAAGGGATTACGACAGTGAGGTCATGGTACAGGTAACAAGTGAGAACATCTTAGGATGTGCAAAGGCTCAGAAGCCAGAAACCAGTCAGTTTTAATGCCTAAAGTGGGAGCTGAGTGTTTCTGGAAGGAACTTCAGATACTTTGCCCTGTCCAGGTGACTGCAGGATCAACATCCTTCGGGGATAAGGGAGATACAGCGGCGTGGTGGTATGGAAGGACCCAGGGCTCTAGGGTCAGACAGCTTGGTTGTGAATCACTAAGGTGTTAGGCTTCTCTTTGCTCTCTGAACATCTGGGAGCTAGAACATCAACATCACATAGAGAGAAGAGGTCATGGGAGTGGTCAAAGCAGAGCATTCCATTCCCCTAATTTGGTCCCTTCTTATCTGGGCATTGTTTTGCTCTTTTAAAATTGTCTCTCTTCCTCTGCTGTCTCTCTCTTACCTTAGTCCTTTTTCTGGCTATTTTGTTTCCACTCCTGAATCTCTCTGGGTGTCTCTTCCTCCATTCTTTTGTGCTATCGGGGTTTAAGCACTGGGCCTGCCATTTTCTGTGTGATCACCAGAAGTCATCAACTCACTGGTCTCAGTTTCCTGAGGTATAAATTGTGAGTCTCATGGTGTGAGATAGGACACATTTGGGATGTGAAACTGGGACGGGCCATGCAAATATCTTTGGTTATCACTGTCATTGTCCTGAACTTATCATTAAGGATAAGGACATATCTCAAAGTTCTTAGGTTTTGTGGCTTCCTCTGAGTAACTTGGAGGGTGGGAGGGGAGTAGTTATTTGCATTTAAATACAAGTCTAAATCCCTCCTGTCCAAAAGTGGTAATGAGTAGCCCAAATGAGTTCTACATTTTCTAATTTTAAAAGGCCGTTTTATGGAAATGAGGTTATTTGTGCTGCATGGTATGTTCTTGTTTCCATGCAAGTGCCAAAGAGTATGATTTATTCAGAAGACACCAGGGAGGAAAGCCAGGGACCTGTCAGCACATTACCTGCAAAGCCCCTCATGAAGAGGGAGAGGAAGTACCCAGCATGGGCATTCCATATTTTCATGGCTGAGCTCCAGTAATCCAGGATGGGGGGTGTGGTAAACCCGGAAGAAATGGGATCTCATTGTCAGAGACTCAATGGTGGCTGATTGATATGTACAGTCCAGTATACTTTTGTGAATGGGAGTCTTAGGCTGTGTTTAGAGTCACTGTTCTCAGAATCGGGGTGTGTAAAACCAATTTACATGTTCAATGACATCAATTCAAAGGGCATTGTTTAACGTAGGCTGCCATGTTCGTTTTGGGAGTCCATGACGACAGACACCCATCTCTTGCAGCCATGGCAGGCAGGAAGGGCTGTCATTATTGGGCATATGTGACTTTGAGGCCAGTAATAAAGAGCCTACAAATCCCACAGTTACTCCTTGGCCTGGATCACACACTCTGTGTGTATGTGGGTTGGGGAAGAGGATGGGCTGGGAACAGCTGTAGTAGAAAGGTTCCCTGGAAACTTTCTCATTATTCATTGATGAATAATGCCCTTTCAGATGTAGAATAATCCCCAGGGAAGAAGAAAAGCCTATAAAAATGCAAAATGCTAATGATGCTTTTCCCATGAAGTGTAAATAAGCACAGATTTATTTATTTTTTTTACACACACACAAAAAAAAAGAAATTAAAAAAAGGGGGTGGGGTGGGTAAAACAAAAACAACTTCCCCTGGGAACCAATTTGAAGTATATCTTGTGTGACAATGTAGATGCCATTTCAGCTCTGGCCGTTTTAGTTTGCCATTTTTTAATAGTAAAATGAGGAGGTAGTGCTAGTGATGTTCAAAGCAAAGCAGCAGAACCCCTTTCTTTTTGAATGAGAAGTGGAACCCAATGAATAAAATGGAGTGAACTAGTATTTTACTAGTAACATTAATTCAATAAAATTCATAATGCGTGCATATTGTAAAGTCAGTCTGTGGGAACAAAGAGGTAATTCTCATAAGTGCAATGACTAGGAATTTGCACCCCTTCAGACAAATTTTGGTAAACACTAGAATGGATAACATGGCCCATGGCTGAGGTGAAAATATCACTCCTTATTCTCAGCCCAAATATAAATGTTTGGACCTGCACACTTAGGTGACTTGCAAAGAAAGGTTTGCCCATGTCTGTGCAGCAAAGAGCTGCAATGATGTTGTGAAATGCCTCCAGAACTCGTTGTGTTTCCAGGAATCTGAGACACGTGCTTGCTCTACCTGGGATGTCTTCTCCTCTTCTACCTCAATGTTCTACAAACTCATATTCCCATTAATCATCCTGATCTGACTCCCAGCCTCAATGTCCTTACAGCTGTATCTTTGTGTCAACTTAAAAATCTTCCCTTTTTAGGTCATTGGCTAGTGGAGCCAGAGAGCTGTGTTAATGAAAAAAAAAAAAAAATCCTGTAGACAACTATCCCAGCCTAGTGGGATAGAATGCTGAGATGCTTTGGTGATGCCTGTCACTGGCCTGGTGCAGGTCCCAGTGGAGCTTAGGCAAGACTTTGGCCAACCTAGACTAGGGTAAGACAGACGTAAGGGGAAGTGGGGTCATGAAGAGGGGTCCATTGATGAGAATTTAAAAACAATTGTGAAAAGTAAAAAAAAAAGCATATTGTATTTAAAGTAATGAGAGTTCTAAAACCAAGTTGATTACGGGGTGAGACTGTATGCTGGGGAGAAATTGATTATACTTGGGAGGAGTGGGGCCTGTGAATATTAGATAAAGAGGGTGATATTAGCTGAAAATAGAAATGTCCATTTTTAAATCTGTGAATGGAATAAGGAGATAGAGAGCTCATTTTTTACCTTAGACAGTCTATAAAAGCTAAGAGGGGAGGAATGGGTATTGACAGGATTAATGATTTCTCTCCCCAACAGTCCCTTAGCTCTTCGACTCAGTCAAGGATCCTTATGTGTCCAGGGCACCAAGTCCTGAGGAATGAGAAGAGTCTCTGACCTTGTCAAAATGTATTTCTGTCTGGATCAGGGTATGGCTGTTTATCTTGTGAGATAATCTCTGTCCCGGGCGTGGACATTTCTTTATTTGTGAATGTTGGTGACTACATCCTTTCAGAGACAACTCCCCAAAGATGTCATTCTCTGAACTGAGAAAGAGTTGTTTTCACACACAGGACTGAAAGTTCAGAAACTGTCCAGAAGGATTTAAGTAAATCAGAATTCACTGTCAATTAAAATGATGACCTGTTCTCTTAAATCCATGAGCCCATAAACAAGCACCAGGTTTGTGTTAATCAAAGACACACACACACACACACACACACACACACACACACAGTATTATCTATCCTCCCCTAGTGTAAAAGTCACCTTGATTCTAGAATGCAGTTATATTACTTGTGAGGGTTTTTTGTTTGCTTTATTTTTGTTTTTTTGCTTCAGACAGGAGCTGGTTCCTTTTTTCTTTTTTTACCTTTTATTTATTTTTATTTATTTTATTTAAATAAATCTTTATTGTTCATATTATTACAGATGTTCCTCTTTTTTACCCCCATAGCTCCCCTCCACCCGATTCCCCCCCTACCCCATGCCCTTACCCCCGCCACTATTCTCATCCATAGGTGTAAGATTTTTGTCCAATCTCTTCCACACCCCTCACACCCCCTACCCCCTGAGAATTGTCAGTCCTGATTCTATTATATTCACCAGTTTATTCTGTTCATCAGATTTTTTATTCACTTGATTTTTAGATTTACTTGTTGATAGATATGTATTTGTTGTTACGTTATTGTTCATAATTTTTATCTTTACCTTTTTCTTCTTCTTCCTCTTCTTAAAGAATACCCTTCAGCATTTCATATAATCTTGGTTTGGTGGTGATGAACTCCTTTAGCTTTTTCTTGTCTGTGAAGCTCTTTATCTGACCTTCAATTCTAAATGACAGCTTTGCTGGGTAGAGTAATCTTGGTTGTAGGTTCTTGCTGTTCATCACTTTGAATATTTCTTGCCACTCCCTTCTGGCATGTATAGTTTCTGTTGAGAAATCAGCTGACATTCATATGGGTACTCCCTTGTAGGTAACTAACAGTTTTTCTCTTGCTGCTTTCAAGATTCTCTCTTTGTCTTTTGCCCTTGGCATTTTAATTATTATGTGTCTTGGTGTGGTCCTCTTTGGATTCCTCTTGTTTGGGGTTCTCTGCGCTTCCTGGACTTGTAAGTCTATTTCTTTCACCAGGTAGGGAAAGTTTTCTGTCATTATTTCTTCTAATAAGTTTTCAATATTTTGCTCTCTCTCTTCTTCTGGCACCCCCATAATTTGGATGTTGGTACGCTTGAAGTTGTCCCAGAGGCTCCTTACACTATCTTTATATTTTTGGATTCTTTTTTCTTTTTGTTTTTCTGGTTGGGTGTTTTTTGTTTCCTCATATTTTAAATCTTTGGTTTGATTCTTGGGGTCCCCTAGTCTACTGTTTAATTTCTGTATATTATTTTTTATTTCAGTCAGTGTATGCTTAATTTCTGACTGGTCCTTTTCCATTTTTTTGGCATTCTCATTAAGATCCTTGGAGTTCTTACTAAGTTTCTCGGAGGTTTCTAGAAGATTCTCGAGTAACCTTATAACTGTGGTTTTGAACTATATATCCAGTAGTTTGCTTTCCTCCATTTCTTTCATTCGTGACATGTTTCTTTGTCTCCACATTTTGGCTGCTTCCTTGTATTGATGGAGTGGCTTTGTGTGATAGGTGCCCAATAGGGCCCAGTGCTCAGCCTATCCAATCACCTGAGGTGGACACGCTTGGTGCACCCCTTTGTGGGCTGGGTGCACAGTCTTGTAGTTAAGCCTTGATTGCTGTTGGTACACTGGGCAGAATTGACCTCCAGGCCAATTGGCTGTGAGAACCCGCTGTCTTTATAATGGAAGAACTGCTGTGCTGGAGACACCCTTATGGGGTAGGACTTGCTTCAGTGGGGCTTTGGTGCTCACTGAGTCTGCCTCTTGAGTGTGTCACTTATGGATGTGAGAAGTTGAAATCTGGTATCATCTCACACTGACCACTAGGTACACTGGCTCCTGGATCTCCAAGGAGGTGCAGGTCAGCTACTGCCTGAGGCCACCCAGCAGGAGCTATAGGGAGATCTGCAGATTTCTCCTCTTTGCTTGAGGTTTGGAAGTTTTGGAGCTGATCCAGCTGCAGTTTGTTAGGTTAAGCTGCGAAAGGGCAGGCCATTCATATGCAAAAGCCACTGCTCACAGTTTGGGTGGGTTTGTAAATTGGGTGGGGCAGGGTCTCAGGGAATCACTAGGATGTGGCAAACAGCGATGGCTGCCAGTCAGCCATCTCTGTGTCTCCGTGTCTCAGCGTCCTGCACCCCAGTGCAGTAAACAATGATTCCTGTGAGCACCTCTGCAAGAAAGCCACTTTCACTTTCCGACCTGATGCCAGACAGTCCAGCTTTTCCCCATAGGAGTCTGGGTCCCCAGAGTCTTGCTGGAAACTGGAGTTCAGAGGAGTAAGGAGCTTGTATCTCCTTCCCAATTGAAAAAAAAACAGCAGACCCAGTCACCAGCCCGATTTGTGCACCTCCGTACCTCTGCTTTTCTGCACCTCTGCACGTCCTACCCTGTCTCAATGTGCTTTTTTCTTTCCTTCTAGTTGTATAGCTTCTGTTCAGCCAGCTTTCCCATGGTTCTGGGTGATAGTCGTTTTGTCTTTTAGTTGTAGTTTTGGTGTGGTTGTGAGAGGCAGCACGTACAGGTGTATACCGTATGCTGCCATCTTGGTTCTCCCTGCTGGTTCCTTTTTTTAGCAACATACACTGACATCTATTGAGGCCTTAACATTCATGCTTTGACAAACAGACTTTTTATGTTAAAAAAAAAAAAGTAAAAGGCCAACCCCTGTGATATGGGAGTTAATATTCCCACTTTTTAGACTAAGACTGGACCTTTGGAATTGCTTTATTTGTATCTTCAGAAATAAATATAAAATCAATGCTACTTAATTCTAACTTTAATTATAGCTCAGAACAAATGCTTCTATTTTCTGTTCTCAGAACACATTTGGGGACTGACTTTCATTTTCTCTTTAGCAAACACTGTTCTATATATATATATATATATATATATATATATATATATATATATATATATTGATTTCAGAGAGGAATAGAGAGAGAGAGAAAAAATATCAATGATGAGAGAGAATCATTGATCAGCTGCCTGCTGCAAACCCCCTACTAGGGATTGAACCAGCAACCCAAACATGTGCCCAGACTTGGAATTGGACTGTGGTCTCCTGGTTCATAGGTCAATGCTTAACCATTGAGGCACACTAGCCAGTCACAAACACTGTTTTTGATGCCTGAAATCCTTTTCTCTTCTCTGTCTTTCTGAACTCACTCATATGCCAAGGGTAACTTAGGTTGTCACCTTACAAAAGTTGCCTCTGTCTACCCAGAGGAATATGATCTCCTTCACCTCTGGACTCTTGGAGATGTACTAGAAACTTGTCACTTCCTAACATTTATGTATAGTGACTTGGACATGTGCATAGCTGTTGTCTGCCCAAATAGGGACCAAGCTACACCTACTATTAAGGATTGAACTGCATCCTCCATCCTTCTCCAAATTCTAATGTTGAAATCTTCACCTCCAGTACCTCAGAATACAATCTTATTTGGAAATAAGGTTGTTGCAGTCAGGAGCTAAGTGAAGATGAGGTTGTGCTGGGAATAAGATGAGCCCCTAATTAAGCAGACTGATTGGTGTCCTTATAAAAAGAGGAAATTTGGAAACTAACATGCACACAAGAAAAATGCCATTTGAACATGAAGTCAGAGATTAGGGTGATGAGTCTATCAGCTAAGTAACACCGAAGGTTCTCAGCAACCCATAAGAACCTTAGGAGAGGGGGTTGGAGCAATTTCTCCCTCACAGTCTGCAAAAGGAATCCACCCTGATCTCAAGTCTTTGGCCCCAAGAACTGAAGGACAATACACTTCTATTGTTTAAGTCCTTCAGTTTGCAGTACTTATGACTGCAACCCTCAAAGACTAACACACTTACCATCAAAGTCTTGCAAATTATGCATTGGTATTATATTGGGATTCAGGAAAATGGAATCCTATATAATAAATCCCAGTTACCATAATGGCAGAATGACCAGAACGACCGCTCGACCAGTCACTATGAGGTGCACTAACCACCTCTCGGTCCCTCCCCTTGGCCATAAGGCTCTGATTGCCTGATGGTGAATGGGGACCCGGGGGTGGGTGGCAGGGGACGCGGGCAGCGCCAGGCCAAGGCCCCTGCCCCACTGGTTGCCCCACACACAGAGGGTGGGGGCAGGGCCATAAGCCGACCAACCTCTCAGTCTCTCTCCCCCCGCTGTCAGACTCCGATCGCCCAATGGCAAACTGGGAACTCAGGTGGGAGGTGGCGGGGGGTGGAGCCAGCTGCTCGCAGCTGGGGAAGATGGCCCTGATCACAGGCTAGGCCTAGAGACTGTACCCACACACAAATTTTGTGCACCAGGCCTCTAGTATTCTAATAAAATCTGTGACACAAATCTCATGTCACCTTGTCTCTCTGAACCTTAATATTATCACCTTAAAATTGTAACAGTAACAGTGCATATTTTTTTCCAAATTGAATAAGATCATACATACATAAAAGGCTTTTAAGTTGTAAAGCATCTGACAAGTGTTAGCTATGTCCATTTTTGTAGACACCTCACAAATCTTTGTTGATGGATTGAATAAAAGGAAATTAAATGTGCCTGGTACTATCATTAATGATGACCAGAAAAACACAGATCCTGAAAAAAATTCCCATTTAGAGAAGGCTATTTTATGCAACTACTCACAAGTAGTATGTCTAAAAGGTTTCATGTCTTATTGGTTTACTAGAGGCCTGGTGCACAAATTCCTGCAAGGGTGGGGTCCCTCAGCCTGGATGGTGATCGGGGGCCAATGGGGGCCTGCTGGCTGGGGTTAGGGGCTGCGGGAGGTTGGCTGGCCAGCAGGGGTGTGGGGAGGAGGCACAGGAGGTTTTGATCAGGGTGATTGGGGCTGGCCAGCTGGAGGAAAGGGCTGCAGGAGGTTGGCTGGCTGGGGGGAGGGCCTGCAGGAAGTTGGTTGGCCAGCCAGCCAGGGAATGGGGCCAGGGGAGGTTAGCCAGATGCGGGGAGGGGCCGCAGGAGGTTCCGTCTGGCACAGGCTGGATGGCCTGGGGAAGGGACTACGGGAGGTTGGCTGGTGACAGGAAGTTGGCTGTGGGAGTGTACTGACCACCTGGGGGCAGCTCCTGCATTGAGCATCTGCCCCCAGGTGGTCAGTAGACATCATAGCAAGTGGTCGTTCTGGTTTTTCTGGTCCTTTGATCATAATGGTCACTTAGGCTTCTATATATAGATAGATACTGCATGATCTCAATGTTGATACTGTACCAGTAATTGTGGCCCTTTGATTAGCAGCATCTGTGTCCTTAAGGCACTTGCTGGAAATGCAGAATCCCAGGCCCCAGCCCAGACATGCTGCATCAGAGTGTGCACATAATGAGGTGTTCAGGTGATTTGTATGTCTGCCAGAATTTGAGAACTGTTCTAAAATCCATGTTGTATATAATTCATCTTCTTAGAACATAAAGCAATGCAGTAAATGCTAAGCTTTCCGTAAACCATGACACGCAATATTGGGAAACCCCAAGCTTTAGAATTTGACAGATCTGATTTTTAATCCCATGACATGACCGCAAACTACATGATTTACCTCATGACACCTCCGTCTCCTAGCCTGTAACAGAGAGATGATAGCATTTAAGGTGCATGGTTCTAGAACAGCCTTAGGCAAACTACGGCCCGTGGGCCGGATCCGGCTGTTCTATCCCGTTTTCTTGCTCTCCCCTCCGCTCCTTTACTTTGAATTTATATTAGTTCACACAAACACTCCATCCATGCTTTTGTTCCAGCCCTCCGGTCCAGTTTAAGAACCCATTGTGGCCCTCGAGTCAAAAAGTTTGCCCACCCCTGTTCTAGAATAAGACTAGAGATACTGCATGCAAACCAATAGGCACATATCAGGGACTCAAAAAAAAAAATGTCTGGGATTCTGCATTGCTAACAAGTGCCTATCTGGTCCTTCATTTCTGATTGTTTAATCACTGTAGAGCAAGAAATCATTTTTTCCAGGGGGGTCAGGGATCTCAAAGATGCCAAGGACTTATATTTGTAAATTTCCTCCAGAGCGAGGTACTATATGACCTGGGAAGCTAGAGAGATTTGATGCTCACTGTGAATGTGTCAATGTCCTTGAGAAGAAGCCTCTGAGGTTTTCTGTACCACCAGCCTTCCTTTGAGAGATGTAGCCATTCTTGAGATGTTGCATATGTTGCACCAACACCTCCTCCCTCTCAGTTGTCATGCCCTCCTACCACCCAGCCAAAGGCAGCACTCACACAGAGATCTCCCTGGGAAGCACGTCTTCTCTATGCAACCAGGTCAGGCATCATTGAGCAGCTGCACTTCATGCCTGTAGAGACTGTTGTCACTTGACTTTGTTATTTTGATCTGTTGAGCATCTTTTCAATGCCAACAAAAGTCAATACCTTCTTCTGGGAGAAGCCATCAGAGCATTGGTAATGAGCTGTGCAAGAAGCTCTGTCATCGGCATACACTCTGGGGAAACAGAGGCACTTTGTTCCCACAGCTCACATGGTGTGACCCGCTTGCTCTGTGCAATGTTAATATTTTGCTTCGTGCTTGGCGCCGGGTGCCACTGCCAACACTAAGAGAGCTTTGGGGGAGTTTGCTGTACATTTTGTGAAATCTGCATGGAGCTGGGCCAGATGTCAATGTGTGAATCAGAGAGCTTCTCCAGAATTCGTGACTGTTCACTTGATTCTTTAGCTGTTCCACAAAAGCTAAAACACGTATATTTGGAAGAATGAGGCTTGTGTTCTTGTCTTCAGTCATATGATATTACAGGATGGATGTGAAGGGTGGTCAATGATTAGCTTCTCTCCCTAACTGCAGGGAGATCCCATACCACACCATGTATCTCCTTCACATCCGTTAGCTTAACCCATTTTCCCAAAGTAAGTACTTTAAAATTTCTCAGTGAGCCCAGAGGCACTGATCTATTCTGTCTTGCTGTTTTTAAGATTCAATAATTTTCTCTTTATTCTTTACTTTTTTTGTTTGTTTGTCTGTTTTGTTAATCCTCACAGTAGGATATTTTTTCCATTGATTTTTTTAGACAGAGTGAAAGGGAGGGGGAGAGACAGAGAAATAGCGATGTGAGAGAGACACATCAATGGGTTGCCTCCAACATGGGGATCAAGCCTGAAACCATGGTACATGCTCTTGACAGGACTCAAACCCAGGACCCTTTGGTCCTAAGGTCCATGCTCTGTCCGCTAGGGCCTTTTTTTTTTTCAACATTTCACTGAGATAAAGGCAATTTCTGCATTTATTAACTATCATATAAAGAAATACATTTATATATAAGCCAGTTTTAAATAGATACACTTATTTATTGAATATTTATTATATAATTATATATTTTTTCTATAATGTATAAACATTACATGCAATATTTATCTTTTGCAATATATAGTAGTGTATATATATATATATATATATACATATAATTATATTTATTCTACAATATAAATAGATAATAAAAATTATCCTCCTATCTAATAAAAGAGTAATATGCAAATCGACCGTACATCTGCTACACCCACAAGCCACGTCCACCAGCCAATCAGGAGCAAGTATGCAAATTAACCCAACCAAGATGGCTGCTGCCACGGAGAGAGTAGGAGGCTTGGGTTTCCCCGGCAATGTAGAAAGCCAAGCTTTCCACACACCCTGGCTGGCCCAGGCATCCACTCAAGGCTACAAAGTTTCAATTATAGAAGATAAATAAATCCCAGATACCAGAGGCTCTGCTTGGGTCGCCAGGGGGCATGGCCAGCCTGCAATCCACCACAGGCCCCTCGCCCAGGCTGCCCCACGCCCCAAGGGAGCCCCCACACTGATCCGGGACACCCTTCAGGGCAAACCAGCTGGCCCTCACCCGTGCACCAGGCCTCTATCCTATCTAATCCTATCTAATAAAAGAATAATATGCAAATTGACCGTCACTCCAACAGACAAGACGGCTACCCCCATGTGGTCAAAGATGACTGCCCCCATGTGGACACAAGATGGATGCCACAAGATGGCCAACAGGGGAGGGCAGTTGGGAAGGACCAGGCCTGCAAGGGAGGGCAGTTGGGGGTGATCAAGCCTACAGGGGAGGGCAGTTAGGGGTGACCAGGTCGGCAGAGGAGGGAAGTTGGGGCGACCGGGCCTGCAGGGAAGGGCAGTTGGGGGGGACCCAGTCCTGCAGGGGAGAGCAGTTAGGGATAACCAGGCCTACAGGGGAGGGCAGTTAGGGGCAATCAGGCTGGCAGGGGAGCAATTAGGCATCAATCAGGCTGGCAGGGGAGTGGTTAGGGGGTGACCAGGCTGGCAGGCAGAAGTGGTTAGGGGCAATCAGGAAGGCAGGCAGGCGAGCAGTTGGGAGCCAGCAGTCCTGGATTGTGAGAGGGATGTCCAACTGCCCGTTTAGGCCTAATCCTACCTGGATCGGGCCTAAACGGGCAGTTGGACATCCCTCAAGGGGTCCCAGATTGGAGAGGGTGCAGGCTGGGCTGAAGGACATCCCCCCCCATGCATAAATTTCGTGCACTGTGCCTCTAGTATATAATGAAAGCCTAAAATACAAATTGACCAAACAGTGGAATGAATGGTCGCTATGATGTGCACTGACCACCATGGGGCAGATGCTCAATGTAGGAACTGCCCCCTGGTGGTCAGTGTGCTTCCACAGGGGGAGCACTATTCAGCCAGAAGCCCTGAGCCGCGCTTATGGCTGGCAAGCATAGCCGTGGTGGTGGGAGTCTCTCCCACTTCCCCTGATCCCCATGGGGAGTGGGCCTAAGCCATCAGTTGGACATCCCCTGAGGGTTCCCATCCTGCGAGAGAGCACAGGCTAGGCTGAGGTACCCCCCCAACCCAAGTGCACGAATTTCATTATAGTATAATATAAATGTATTATTTACTTACATATATTTATAGTATAAAACATAAAACACTAACCCAGTACCTGGCAAATGCTTGGCTCTCCTTTCTCTCCCAACCCTTTATAAAGGTGTTTTAATAAATTCCCCACATGGGGCACATATTTTTTTCATCCTATTTTGGGAAATGGTCATTTTTGGTAAAAGTAACTGGAGTGAAGGAAAGGCAGCCTGGATTGGAGATGCTGAGACAAAAAGTAGAGATGTCCTCCAAAGAGAGATGGCCCCAAAGCAGGTCCAGAGAAGGAAGCAGGGTGAACTGTAGCTTTTCTTGTTTTTAACTACTAAGAAGTACAGTTGAAGAGCAGAGCATAATGACCAAATCCCATCACAATTGAAAACAGGCAGCTGATCTAGGTTACCATCAGTGTGACAGAGGCAATGGGGGGAAGCTATGAAAATAAGAAGCATAACTTTAATAATAAGAATCCGTGCATTTGTAAAGTTCTTTGGCTATTTAAAACCCAATTCAGATATATATGGAAGTGCAATGTTGTCTGTAAATTGCTTGAAAATCTATCTAAAAATAAGATGTGCCCAAGGCCCCCTGTTCTCTGACTTCTTAGTGAGCCAAAGCACCCCAGCTTAGGCCCATTTTCCCACTTAGTCCCTCTCCTGTTGCTTCTTATATCCTAAGCCCTTTCTTGTTTCACTCTTCCTAGCTTTAATAAATGTTCTTTCAAAATCCTGAATAAATGAATGAATAAAGTAAAATGGATTGGTGAATAGAATGATGGATAGATAGTGTATATAATTAATCGAGTGTAGTTCACATAATAATCACAGACTTCTACTATGCAAGTATATGGCTATCTACCATAAATTTCTTTCAGCTTTGCTACATGGTTGAAATTTTCACAATTAAAATGTTAGAAAAAAATGATGTCACAGACTTGACCAATGCAGCTACCTCTGCACTCTTGAGACCTGGCCATTATATTCTTCATTTCCTTCCAGAGGAAATTGAGGGTCAAATAAGTGATGCATGTGGTAACAGGTGTGTCTAATCTATTGGGACATGGTGTTTGGGTTGAAGGAGTGAAATTCCAGCACAAGGTCCAAATAGTTGGGTTGCTTGAGTGGAGTAAGTTCCGGCTTTGGAACTGGTCTATGTCCCAATCCCATCTTTATTATTATTATTTTTTATGTTTGTCATTGTTAGTCCTCACCTAAGTATATTTTTTTCATTGATTTTTATTTATTTATTTATTTTTTATAGATTTCAGAGAGGGAGAGGGAAAGAGAGATAGAAACATCAATGATGAGAGAAAAACCATTGATTGACTGCCTCCTGCACACCCCTTTCTGGGAATCAAGCCCACAACCCGGGCATGTGCCCTTGACCAGAATCGAATCTGGAACCCTTCAGTCCACAGGCTGATGCTCTACCCACTGAGCCAAACCGGCTATGGTCCAATTCCATATTTATACTGTCTGCATGATCAACAGTGACATTTTCTGTGCTCTGAGCTTCTAAGTTCTCATCTGTCATAAGGTAGAACAATGCCTGTCTCATAAGGTTGCTTGTGAATATGAAACAGGAAAATCTATGTAAATGGAGTTAAGTTACATACCACATTAAAACCCAGATGTGTATCTGGTCCCTCCATTTCCAAAGCAGCCCAAGGCAAGAGGAAATAAAGATAATTTAGGAGAAGGGAACTAAGATGCTAATATTCTTGGATTTTGCATTTCCAAAGCAAATATGGACTTCTCTTTATTACTAAGATCGTTCACTCTACAGATGGACGCCATTGTTTTGTATTTTGCCAGTTGATGAAATGACTAATCATGCCATTTTGCATTTTAACCTTTTTAGTCACATTTGCATTATTTCTGCTCCCTAAAGCTGTGGGTTTAGCACTTTACAGTTCAGTATCAACAGCAGGTTTCTCTTCCTCTGTTTTCATTTTAGTTTAAATTCTTCTCCATGATTTTTAATAAAAATGTTAATTAAGATCCCATCCAAAGCTGACCTCATGTTGCTTTATTACTCAGCATGCTCAGCTTCTCCCTCGGTCCCCTCCAGGCACCACTGCCTGTAGCTAAAGGTGATGGAACTTCATGTTTTTATCAAGGATTTTGTTTAACCTCTTTGTCAGGTCGTGGTTCCAGTGACTAGAATTCTATTTGTGGTAAATGGGAAAAGAAATCTGTCCTAAATTTGCAACATTGGCTCAAAATTGCCGATGTAAATAACCTAAAACTGCGTCATCCCTTAAATTGCCTTCATCTGCTGAACACGCAGCCTATTTCTATTTCTCTCTCCACGATCTGTTTCCCTCTTTGATCCTCAGCCTTCGTGGTCTTTCCCTCCACAGTTCATCCTTTCCCACCTTCACTTCCCACTCGGACATTTTCAACATGGGTCAGAAACACCTGGGGACCTGGATGTACTGATTTAAATGAGGGCTTCTCCGTCGAAGTTGCACATTCACACACCTTGGGGAGATATATAACCTGGGACTACCGATGCCCACATATGCTGATTGGATTTATCTGGGTGGTGGGCATGCCTTAGTAATTGAAAAGTTTTCCAGGTAATTCTTATAGCAGGCAAGGTGGTTAGCCACTGAGATAATGAATCACATTTCTTACAAGTGGGTGGGGACAGACAGTGTATTGCAGGGGATACAAATAATTTTAAGCAAACATCCCCCCACCCCACATATTTCATATTTCCAGTATATATGAAACTGACTGGCCTTGATTAATTCTAAGATAAGGAAAATGAAAGTATCTACATGATAACATTGTTGTGAGGATCAATTGTTTAAAAATACATGCCAGTAACTTAGAACACGCGTTAATAGTAACCCTTGTTATTGTCATTATTGCTTCCTCCCTTATGCTTTGAAACCTTTTTATTTATCTGAGGAAAATACTCTCAGAGGGGCTAATTGACCCAAGGTTACAACCAATCAATGGCACAACAAGCAAGTGAACTCAGGACTTCTGTCACATAATCCACTCCTTATTCCCATCACAATATGCCATTTATTGGCTTTGAATAGTAAATTGCAGTATAAAGCAACCCACTGACACTGGCTATGGTGAGCAACTGCAAGAAATAGAACATTTCAATACAAAGGGTCATCTCTTTCATGTCCCTGTGCTTAGCTCATTCTATGACTGGTGCGGCTTTCACTGTTTAGTAAAACTTTTCTTTGGGGTTCATTTCACCTCCTATATGGCCCCTTTTCTAGTATCCCAGCTAATCTTTCCTTTCTATGATCCCACAATACCCTCTAAATATCTTACACATACCTATTGCATATTCTATTTCCCCTACTTCCCTTTGCTGGGAGGGGCCTCATTTTATGAAATGTACATGTTAACAACTCAAAGTATTTATTGGCACTGTGCCCAAACATGGGTAATGAATACATTTTTGTTGAATGAGTGAATGAATGAATGGATAAAATGGCTGGTTTGATAAACTTCTGAGTAAATAATGGAATGCATTTTTGTTCTTGGGTTTGGTCTTTAGTTATACAAACTCAGTTACCTAGAGTCATAAGGTAGAGACTTTTAGAGACCCAAGTTACTCCCTCTTAGACATTGTATTGGCCTATGGTTTTTCCAGTCACTTAGTTCTCACTATTTATACGACCAATCTACTCTGAATTCAGGGGATGAAAAGATAGTGTGCTTAGAATTGCTGAGAGGAACAGTTGGTAAGAATCTGTTGAAATTTTAGAAAAGTCACATGGTTTCCTTGGAACTCTTCTCTAAAAGCGACATTGATGGACTAGATCTGTGTTTTTCCAAATTGCAATATTAGGGAAACTTAAAATTTTATGATATAAAAGGTTTTTTACTGAAAAAAATAATGGTGGACTTTTCTAACCATAGAAAAAATGTTAATGCCCAAGTCTTTAGCAAAGACTTTGAAAAATCCAAATGTGTCTGGGAAAACCAGTCAACAAAGTGGCTGATGGTGTGCTTCCTAATACAGGCTATATGGACAACACAGTTCTAGGAGAAGGTCTGCTTATGGCCATTTCAGCTTCCCACTGGCTGATGTGTGTGATGGCAGAAGTCTATGGTGGCAATATCAGTATGGGGCAGCAGGACAGTGAGCAGCAGCAGCTACTACAGGAGACCCTGGTGCACACCTGTGCCTGAAAGAGATCTGATGTTTATGAAAACAAAGAATCAATGCCCTAACCGGTTTGGCTCAGTGGATAGAGCATCGGCCTACAGACTGAAAGGTCTCAAGTTCGATTCTGGTCAAGAGCATGTACCTTGGTTGCGGACACATCCCCAGTGGGAGGAGTACAGGAGGTGGCTGATCGATGTTTCTCTCTCATCGATTTCTCTAACTCTCTATCTCTCTCCCTTCCTCTCTGTAAAAAATCAATAAAATATATATATTTTTTAAAAAGAATCAAGACTCATGGGACCTTAAGGATGGGGTATTCAGGATCATGGACTCATGGGGATGCTCAGACAGTACTTCCTAAAAGGTGGACAGAGATAGTATATCACAGGGGATACAAATTCATGAAAGAAACCAATGCAGTCATTGTAGGCAAGAGTCACCAAAGATGTATAGACTGTACCATGTGACTCAGGGCTTCCCTCACCCCACAGCTTCTGTGAGAATGCACCAAATTCCTTCCTATATCCCCTGGCATCTTGGAAATAGGATGGGAGGGTGGGGAACTTTAGACTGAGCATTGCTGACAGGGGCACATGTTATTGCTTCTGAGAAAGGTTGCTAGAGCATCCTTAATATAGTCCTCTTCCTGTACCTAGACTAGCTTATATTTGAGGGAAGACTCTAGTGTCAGATCAATCATTTGTAGATAAACTAAAGGACCTACTATTTCTGTGGGGAAGCATACACACACACATTACACAGAGTCTTCTTAAGCAATTGGCTACTACTTGTCTATACATAATTGGCATTTAGTTAAGTTTCATAGTGTCATTAAGAAAATATCTTAAATCCCAAAAGTTGTTTATCTGACAAAAAAAAAAAAAACAAAACAATGCACTGGACCAGATAATTTGTGATGTCCCCTCAAGCATTAGCCATGATTTAAGTAATTCATTTCTGATTTTCATTAGGCATTTCTATCTTTACCATTTGAGGGTTGAATTGTATTTTCTATAATTTCAGCAATGAGATTGTTGATTGGTACTAATAATATTGGACTTTCTGGACTTATTTTTCAAAATTCTGATGAATAAATGTAACTTTGGCTACCCATCCAACAGGTAAGATATTTAATGCACCTATGACTCAACTTAGAGCCTGTAAATATTCAATACACTATATTTCCTTCCTAGGGTGGGGAAGGGATTACAATATAGTCACACACAGCTATATGGTTTACACCCAAAATCTTAGGTGTAAATTCCACTTTTCCCATTTCCATGGTTTTGACCTTCACCAGTGGACTCTGGCTTGCTTATGTCATCTGAACTCCTCTATGACTCAGCTATAACTCAAACTCATGGGACTTTCCTAAGAAAAAATGAAGTAGAGTCTGTAGAGTGCACTGGGCATCATGTATGTTCTCATATTCTCCCCTGCCTTTCATTCCTAGAATAGGACAGACCTTCACACCATAAAGTTCAGGAATGATGAATGTCCAGAAAAATGCCAAGTAGGTGTATTTTTTTTGCAACTTTTATATATTTAATTCTTTGACTTATTTCAAGCTATTTATAGGACCTTGACTAGTTTCTCATTTAGCTCTTTATTTGTCATTCATTTTCTTTTAACACCTACTATGTGTCAGGCACGGTGCTAGGTAATGTGAATAGAGATACACAAGCAAACCTGTGTCTGGCCTTTGGTGGAGTGTGGAGTTGTGGAGGAGAGACCGAGGCATACACAAGCGTTCCAGTTGCACTTGGTAAGCAAATAATAAGAATATGCCTTGGGTAACATGGCCATAGAGAAGAGGTGCTCACACAACTTAAATAGCTCAGAGAGGCTTCTCAGAGAAGGTGCTGACAGAGCACATCTCCAAAGATGAGAATGCATGATTATACAATACTAAAACATTTTCTTTTGAGAAAAACAAAAGTTCAAAGGCAAAACGATGAGCTATGTTGGTGATGTTGGATTCTAGAAAGGTGGGGTGGCTAGTGATATGGAAGAGGTAGTCTAGACTGGATTGTAAGGGCCCTTGTGTATTGGGTTCCTGTTATGTGCCGGACACTCTTGAAGGAATTGAAGACCCAGCAATGAGTGTGGTGGATGAGCTCTGTTTTAGAACTTACACTAGAATGGGAGGAGACAGACAGTGAAAGGTAAATCTAGACATTGGGATTCTTTTGAAATTGTGATTCATACTATAAAGGAATAAATAGGGCAATGCCAAGAAAGTGACAGGTGCTGGGTTATGAGTACTGTAGAACAGGCACCGTGGGGACCAGTTCTCTGGAGATGTGACATGAAACCTGAAGGGTAAAGAGGAACCATCCTGTGAAGAACCAAGGAAAGAACATGCCCGGGAGAGGGAATATTTTACAATTTAATGCATCATATTTTGCAATATAATGCATTAACAAATACAAAGGCCATGGATGGTGTATGTGAGAGAAAGAAGACAAGCAAGTTTGAACAGTGAAGGTAAAGAGAGAAGGGCAGGAGATGGTGAGCTTTTGCAGACCTGGTGAACTCAGCAAGGACTTTGGGTTCGAGTGTGGGATGATGAGCCTTGGGGTGCCTGAAGCAGGGCGGTAACATGAACATTTTTAGAATACTGCTGTGATGGCTCCATAGAGAATGCACTGTTGGGAATAAATGTGGACGAAGAGAGCCCAGGTGTGAGGCTTTCACTGTTGTCCAGGTGAGAGATGATGACAGCGTGGACAATATTATTGTCCTGGACTGCTCTGAGAAAGGTGAAAAGTGGCTGTGAGGTGACACCAGTATCTCCCTCCAGGCTGTGTGAAGAGTAAGGATGACATAAAAATTAGCACATTGCTAGGAAGTGGCAGGAAACAAGTGCCTGGTATCTGGATTTATTTTGGTACGCTGTCATTTGCAATGATCTCGCTCTACTAGACGGAGCCAATTGGACAGACAACACCACATTTTTAATATATGAACTGGAATGCTGAGAATCTAGGTATTTTTGATCAAGGTTACTCATCTAACCTGTATATTAGTTCAAACTTGAATCCAGTCTGGACTCCACATTCAATGTTTATTTCACTACCTCACAGTTCCCTAAGATAACATTCATTTCAGGCTGGTGTTTTGGGAGGTTGAGGGTCAGGCTGTCAAATGTGGTCAATAGGCTACTTCAATAAAAACTCTTAAATTTGAATTCACTCAATGATCAAAAGACCAATGGTGAGTAGTGCTAAGGGTTTGTGACCAAAGCAGGTGAACTCAGATATGCCACACAGCCTGTCCACTTGTAATCATAGCATGATGTAAATTAATTAATAATTCAGGAAATTAATAATTAAGGAAAAAATAAGGTTGTCAGAGCATAGTGGTATTCAACATGGAAGAAGACAAATGGTAAAGTTCCAATATTCTGGCTTACAGAATCTACAAATGATAATGCAGAATAAAAATTATCTACTGTGTCCTGGTGAAATTCTATAATCTCACAAGACAATCGGCTGACTTATTCTGGTGCATAACACTGGTCCTGAAATGTCAACATTAGAAGTGGGGAGTAGGTGCAGCATTCATTGTCAAAGAGCACATGCATTCAGTCCATGGAGCTATTTGCTGAGATTAATAGTGATCACTTTATAGTCCTGAACACTTTGCAACTGGCTAAAGCCAGTTTTCATGTTGCGCATAATAAGGACTGATCTTTCCATTGCTTAGTGTGTTCATTGGAGTACTGCTAACAGCCTGAAAACTCACCTCAGTTTTAAAAGGTGATGTCAGAATATCATTGAATGCTTTCTTTTGGGAAAATTATTTGATATTATTGTTTCTATTTGTCATGGAGGTACTTATGTAGAAACTAAATCAGAGATGCATTATAAAATATTCGTTTTAAGCTTCTTGAATTACTATATGTGTGGTACAGGGTGCACAGAGACACACACAGAGATGGGTGGTCCTGTTGAGCCCATCCAGGCTACAAAAATGATCTATGATACTTTACATGCCCAACATGAGTAATGAACATGTAGAGATAATTTTCCTTTAAAAAAAGAAGACAGAATAATGCTACAACGATGATGTTATTATTTAATATATGCATACAGACACGTATATGTTACATATACTTATTTTTTTATCCTACTCTGTTATGACAGCAGCTGCACCTGTTTCTGAATAAAGGCACACTTGGGGGGAAATGCTATTATGAGGCAAGTTAAAATACAAGGAGTGGATTTTTTGTATTGAAATGAGCCTACCACCCACACAACTAATAAAGCTGAATAAGTATTTCATGAGCTCCTTAAAGCCACCTACAAGCCGACAAGATATTACAGCTCTCCCAGCATCACCTCAAGGAGAAGTGGGACTCTGATGAGCTACGAGAGTTGGGAAGCCTCTCTGCCCCTGAACGTGCTGTCCCTGAACAGTGACAGCATCCGTTCCATGGCCTGTACACGCAGTGTGTCCTCCAGACCTTCCTCACTGTCTCTGCTCCCTCACTTCTCCATGTGGAGAAAGCAGACCTCCCAGACAAATCCACACACCCACATCCTTCCCTCAGCCTCGGCTTCAGCGGGGAGCCAGACACTGGAGCATCAGGAAAGAAATACAACAACATCTGTATCAACATTGCTCATAATAGATTAATTAAAACAGGCAACGACCCATGCCTATCGATGGTGGAAAGCAAATATAACCTGGGGTGCACTTATTTAATGCAACCTCTACAGCAAAAAAGAAGGTTACAACAATGTGATTCTCACAAACCGTTTTGAGCAATAAAGGTAAGACAGAAAAACCGTAATCATATCATGATGCTATTCTATAAAGTTAGGAATGAGACCCAACTAAACTATACTTTTAGGGAGCAGATAGGTAGTAAAATGATTAATAAAGCAAAAGGGATTATCATGGTGCTCACTTCTGGGGAGAGAAAGAAAGTGATGGGAGAGAAGGCCCCTGAGGCTTTGGGATGCTGGCCATGGTCTACTGGGTAACACTTACCTGGTTGCATGGACGTTCACTTTCTATTTGTTGATCAAACTGCATAGTTATTTTATGCTATTTCTCTATATGCATCATATTTTACAATGTCATAAATTAACAAATACAGTAAGAGTTGGGGACTCCAAGGCCAGGGTAAAGGAGGTCATCAATCTTCTTAGTTGTTCAGGTTAAAAAGGAAGTCCTACAAATTTCCCTTGTCATGGCGACATGGACATGAGCAGACACTTGGCAGAGCATCGGCCTCAGACAGAAACCCTTTATCTAAACCGGGACTTATAAAACATGGAAACATTTGTGCAAGTGGAAGAATATCCTGCCCTGTTCCAAGGATTGCTATTCCTAGTTTTTCTTTCTTTCAGTCCTTATTTTTATCCTCTGTTCCAATGGGATATAAATCAATTTTCTGAGTGGCTTTTGGACTCAGAGTGTGTTCCTTGGTTGCTTTCATTATGTGCCTTGGGATTAGAGATTAAAAGCCACAGAGGTATTTATTCTAATGAAACACAATCTGTCTGTTCTTACTTTGAAATTAATTTCATGGATTCATAGATCTCTCAATTGTCAGCAATGAAAGGGCCTTGTTTAATAAATGAAGGGATGGGACAGAGAAATTAAGAGTCCAAGTTCCCAGTTCACCCACTAACTGGTGAGGGGCCAGTTTTGGAGGCCGGGTCACATTCCGCTGCTGGCTCAACAGAGAGAGCTGTCTTTGTTGTATTTTTTTCCCTGGTCATTAATTTTCACATGAATCAAGAGCACTTTCTCATTGTATTTTCTAGATGATGACAATTTAAAATGCTTGGTTTTTACTTTTCCTTGGTAAAAATCTTTCTGCATCTGAAATGTGCCTACTGAAGAAAAGTAACCTAATTAGCGACCTCTGCATTATTCAGCTCTTCAACTGCTGGGAAATTCTGCTCACCAAGGGAAATAATCAGATGATTCATTAACAGAAAATAAATAATGAATACAACCTAAAACAAATTCACATATATTATAGAAGTATTTGGAAAAATGATTTCAGTTCCAAATGCTGGTTTCCACAGGTGAAATGACAAGTGGGCCAGTTAGGCAGACCTGTGACTCCCCCATATAGAAGTTGTCCACAGAGACCTCCTCCCTTCCCAGATTTCAATAAAACCCACATGGCAGCACTGAGGACAAACAGCACATGATCATTATAAAGATGGGTCATGGTCTGAAGTTCCTCTATCCAGGTGACTCCAACCCATCCTTCAGCTTTTCCTGACCTCCTGAGACTGACTTTGATGCTCTACCTTCATGCCTCTGCAGATATAATGCAACATAATCCTATATAATAAAAGGCTAATATGCAAATCTACCAAACAGTGGAACAACCGGTCACTATGATGCACACTGACCACCAGGGGGCAGACGCTCCCTGGTGGTCAGTGTGCTCCCACAAGGGGAGTGCTACTCAGCCACAGGCCCTGAGCTGGGCTCATGGCTGGTGAGCGCAGCAGTGGTGGGCCTAAGTCATCAGTTGGACATCCCCCATTGGCTCCCAGACTGTGAGAGGGTGCAGGCCTGAGTGAGGGACTCACCCCCCACCCCCCGCCCCCTGAGTACATGAATTTCATGTACCGGGCCTCTGGTACAATATAACATCACACAAAACTCATGCATTTGTTTGTAACCTGCAGACTCGAATGCAAGAGCCACATGTATGAATCTTTGTGACAGAATACCTGAACACACTAGGTGCTCCGTGATGTGTGTTGAGTAAAGAAACATCAGGATAGCCAAAACCGGTTTGGCTCAGTGGATAGAGCGTCGGCCTGCGGACTGGAAGGTCCCGGGTTCGATTCCGGTCAAGGGCATGTACCTTGGTTGCGGGCACATCCCCAGTAGGAGGTGTGCAGGAGGCAGCTGATCGATGATCCTCTCTCATCGATGTTTCTAACTCTCTATCCCTCTCCCTTCCTCTCTTCCTCTCTGTAAAAAATCAATAAAATATATTTAAAAAAAAAAAAGAAAAAAAGAAACATCAGGATAAATATTCAGTGAGAGGTTGACTTGTCTCATCAGGGCATGATTTCAAAATGGATCCTCCATTGGAAGGACCCTGCCCCACCTGAGTACCTGCAGTTATTGAAGTCAGTGTTTTCTTTCCTGAATGATCCTGGTAACAGTAATATAAGCCCCAGAGCTGCGGAATTGTCATTTCTAGACTTAGGCTGCATGAGAGCAAAGCCAAAGCAAACACACTGAAGTTGTTTTAGATGTGTATGTCCACAGGAAGAGAGAAATGATTGATTCCCTCAGTGTCATTGGAGCACCTGGATGCAGCCACCCCTGAGCGAAAGGCACCACTGGGCTTTTCAGTTACATGAGACAACATTTTCCTGGGGGACTTTAACCAGTCTGAGTTGTGTTTCTGTTCTGTCATACCAAAATAACCTTGAATCAGAGACAGAAATATAAGGGATGGGGACTTGGCCCACAGTTGAGTATTTTTCTCCTTCCAGAGTTGAGAGGAGCGTTGTGCAAATCACTATTTAAGGGTCTGTGGAAGAGTAGACATTGGAAAGTCTAAGGCTCTAGATGCATTCTATATTTGGGGTTTAAAGTAGAGAAAGTGCTCTTCTTTGCCACATATAAATATAGTTCTAAATCTGAGCCCCTGGATTTCCCATTATTTAAATGCAGTGGGGAGATGGCAAATGAGACAGAGGTAGGCTCTCTCCTATGAATGAAATCTCAAAGACATGGAGCTCCATTTCTATTTTCATCAGTGTATTAGATGCTGTCCTCTCTGAAAACAATCTGTAAATGCATATAATTATAAATCAAACTTAATTGGTAATAACATACATGACTATTTAAAACGGATGACTTGAAAAACATTTCAAATTATGATCCCCAGATATGTAGGTAAAATGATATGGAAACACAAGGTATTCAAGGTGGATCCTCACATACTTTTAAGATTTTAGAGAAGACAAACACCTTTCAAATTTATTTTCTTTGCTCCTTTCTCATCCACCAGAACTTAGTCAATATCAGGCACAGAAGAAATGTTCAGTTCAAAAAAAAAAAAGTTAATGTCCATTAGGAGAGTGTGACAGAGGGTAGGGCTGTCATGAGTGGAGAAGATGGGATGGGGGAGGGGAATAGTCATGTGCTCTCCTCTGGGAGTGCTGAAATTAAGACACCTATCAGAAATCTGAGGGGAGGAGATTGAATAAACAATCAGACATGAAGCTGGAATGTCATGGACACACTAGGCAAGAATGTAGCTTAGAATCCCCTGTGACGTAGATGGCATGTGAGGTGAATGACAACACTGAGACAGGGTGTATGGATGAAAGAAGATAAAACTGGGGACCAAAGCCTTTCATTTAAAGGACATCAAGACATTTATCTTTCTTTACTAGCACCAAACGCAGTATCCTTTTTGTTTCCCAGGTTTAATGACTAGTAGGAATTTAGTATACTCCTGTGTGCCTTTCAAGTCCATTTAAAGCAGTGGTTCTCAACCTTTTTAATGCCGCGACCCTATAATACAGTTCCTCATGTTGTGGTTATGACACACAGGTTGAGAACCGCTAGCAGGGTCGCCTAAGACCATCAGAAAACACAGATATTTACATTACAATTCATAACAGTGACAAAATTACAGTTATGAAGTAGCAACGAAAATAATTTTATGGTTGGGGGTCACCACAACATGAGGAACTGTATTATAGGGTCGCGGCATTAAAAAGGTTGAAAACCACTGATTTAAAGCAAAACAACTATGCAATATTTCATAAATATGGAATCTTTCTGAAGGATAATATCAAAATGTATGTGTGTATTATCACCACTTAAGAATTAAAATTTTCGGAGGATCCAAGATGGTAAACACCTAAACTGCTGCCTCGCACAACAATTTCAAAACTACAACTAAAAGACAAAACGTCTATCACCCAGAACCACGGGAAAGCTGGCTGAGTGGAAGTTCTACAACTAGAAGGAAAGAGCAAACAGCATTGAGGGGTGCACAAGCGCTGAAAAGCTGAGGTACGGAGACGCGCGAATCGGGAGCACTGCTGTTTTCAACCCGAAGGGAGAAAAGCTCCCGATTACTCCGAACTCCAGTTTCTGGGGAGACGCGGGGGACCCAAACTCCTACGGGGAGAAGCTGGACTGTCTGCCGTGGGGTCGGAAAGTGAGGGAGGCTTGCTTGCAGGGCTGCGCGCAGGAACAATTGTTTACTGTGCTGGGCGCGGGACGCAGGGACACGGTTGGAGACTCAGAGCCGCAGAGCCGGCTTACTGGCAGCCATCGCTGTTTGCCACGCCCTAGCCTAGTCACACCCTGAGACCCCGCCCCGCACAATCTACGAACCCACCCAAGCTCCAAGCAGCGGCTTTAGCATATGAATGGTATGCCCTATTGCAGCTTAACCTAGCAAACTTGCAGCCCGGGTCAGACAGCTCCAAAACCTCCAAACCCCAAGCAAAGAGGAGAAAACTGTAGTTCTCATGTAGCGCCTGCTGGGTGGCCTCAGACAGTAGCTGACCAGCACCCCATTGGAGATCCAGAAGCCAGTGTACCTATTGGTCAGAGTGAGACACCAGATTTCAACTCCTCACATCCATAAGTGACACATTCAAGAGGCAGACTCAGTGAGCACCAAAGCCCCACTGAAACAAGTCCTGCCCCACAAGCGTGTCTCCAGCGCAGCAGTTCTTCCATTATAGACACAGCGGGTCCTCACAGCCAATTGGCCTGGAGGTCAATTCCTCCCAGTGTACCAACAGCAATCAAGGCTTAACTACACCAAGACTCAGCCCACAAAGGGGTGTACCAAAGGCGTCCACCTCAAGTGATTGGGGAGGCTGAGCTACTGGCCCCTATAGGTCACCTACCACACAAAGCCACTCCATCAACACAAGGAAGCAGCAAAATGCAGAGACCAAGAAACATGTCACGAATGAGAGAAATGGAAGAAAGCAAACTACTGGACGACATAGAGTTCAGAACCACATTTATAAGGTTACTCAAGAATCTTCTAAAAACCGCTGAGGATCTTAGTGAGACCTTTAAGGATCTTAATGAGAATACCAAAAAAATGGAAAAGGACCAGTCAGAAATTAAGCATACACTGTCTGAAATAAAGAATATACAGAAACTCAACTGTAGATCAACTTACCCCAAGAATCAAACCAAAGATGTGAAATATGAGGAAACAAAAAACACCCAACCAGAAAAACAAAAAGAAAAAATCCAAAAATATGAAGATAGTGTAAGGAGCCTCTGGGACAACTTTAAGCGTACCAACATCCGAATTTTTGGGGTGCCAGAAGAAGAGAGAGAGCAAAATATTGAAAACCTATTAGAAGAAATAATGACAGAAAACATTCCCTACCTGGTGAAAGAAATAGACTTACAAGTTCAGGAAGCACACCGAACCCCATACAAGAGGAATCCAAAGAGGACCACACCAAGACACATCATAATTAAAATGCCAAGGGCAAAAGACAAAGAGAGAATCTTGAAAGCAGCAAGAGAAAAACGGTTAGTTACCTACAAGGGAGCACCCATACGACTGTCAGCTGATTTCTCAGCAGAAACTATGCAGGCCAGAAGGGAGTGGCAAGAAATATTCAAAGTGATGAACAGCAAGAACCTACAACCAAGATTACTCTACCCAGCAAAGCTATCATTCAGAGTTGAAGGTCAGATAAAGAGCTTCACAGACAAGAAAAAGCTAAAGGAGTTCATCACCACCAAACCAGGACTACATGAAATGCTGAAGGGTGTTCTTTAAGAAGAGGAAGAAGAAGAAAAAGGTAAAGATAAAAATTACGAACAACAAAATGACATCAAATACATACCTACCAACAAGTGAATCTAAAAATCAAGTGAATAAAAAATCTGAAGAACAGAATGGACTGGTGAATATAATAGAATCAGGGACATAGAAAGGGAGTGGACTGACAATTCTCAGGGGGAAGGGGGTGTGAGGGGTGTGGGAAGAGATTGGACAAAAAGCTTACACCTATGGATGAAGACAGTGGCAGGGGGTAAGGGCATGGGGTGGGGTGGGGAATCAGGTGGAGGGAAGCTATGGGGGAAAAAAAGAGGAACACCTGTAATAATCTGAACAATAAAGATTTATTTAAAAAAAAAAAAAAGAATTAAAATTTTCTGCCCAGCCAGTGTGGCTCAGAGGTTGAGCGTCGACCTATGCACTAAGAGATCCCCTGTTAGATTCCTGGTCAGGGCACATGCCCAGAGAGCAGACTCCATCCCCAGTAGGCGGGTTGTGGGAGGCAGCTGATCGATGTATCTCTCTCATCGATGTTTCTATCTCTCTATCCCTCTGCCTTCCTCTTTCTCTAAAATCAATAAAAACATATATTTTTTTAAAAAATTAAAACTTTCCTCCCAGAAAGGTCAGAGAGCCTACCATACAATGAGACAGTCTGGGTTTGCTTTCAGGCTTTCCAATGTTCTACATGCTATTACTCACTAGGAGGAGCAGATCTTCAGGGCCCCATTGCTCCAGAGTTTTCTAGTCAAACACGAGCCTTTCTCAGTCATTCTGCCTGCAATTTCTCTGAGATGTGTTTTAAAGGATGGATGGATTCTGCTTTGCTGGCTCAGTCTTCACGAATTGTACTTACAGTGTTCTCAGTTAGCTGATGCTGCAACCACTGCAGAACGCGAGGTGAGACACAACAGGGATTTGATTGATCTTACAGTATTGTGAACTGGATAGATGCTTCTTGTTAGATCTCTGCTGGACTCTCGTGCATCGGTGGTTAGCTGTGAGCCACGCTGGAGTCTGGAGCTGGGATGGTCTCAGTTGCAGTCTTGGCAGCTGGGTGGCTGGCAGCTGGTATGCCTTGGTTCTCTTCCACATGGCTTCCTCTGCTCCGGAACCTGGCTTGGGCTCTTTCTTATGGCAAACTTGGGATTCCAAGAACAATAACTGGGTTAACCCCAACTCATGGATGCTTTAAACATCTGCTTGAGTTATTTGGCCAATACCGTATTTACTAAAGCAAGTCATGTGGCCAAGTCAATTCCATGGGGTGGAGAAGCCCACCGCACTGGGCCACATGGCAAAATGGACTGTATTCTGGCACAGGGAAATGTGGTGGTGAGCCTTGCAATCCGTCACAATTAGTTTTGCTATTGGTGTTTCATTTGCCATTTCACAGATTCTAGAAATAATGCAGTAGTGATAATCCTTTATCACATGTCAGAAATCTGGAGATGGCTTTCTTCAGATGTCTTCTGTGGGGGTGTTGCCAACCCTTCTGGCTTTACTTAGACAAAGAGCATTTTCAGGGCTTAGTGCTGATGGGAAATCTTGCCCTCATTATCCAGAAGCCATTTGTTTCCTGTGTCACCTCAAATGTCTCCATCCTTTCATCCCATTCCCTGCCAAATATCACAACAGGGATTAAAGTATGTCTGCTTTCTGTCTCACTGTGTTTCTGTGATTTTGCTGACTTAGGCTCATTTAAGTACAGCTTTAGAGTTGTAGTTAAATAACTTCTCTAATAATAAAGTTAAAGCAAAAGCCTCTGGCACGTCCCCTACTGGGTATTGAGCCTGCAACCCAGGCATGTGCCCTTGACCAGAATCAAACCTGGGATCCTTCAGTCCACAGGCCAACGCTCTATCCACTGAGCCAAACCAGCTAGGACAACATGGGTTATATTTTGAATTACAATACTTTCTTGATTATTCTGGAATTCTCCTTTATGCAACTCCTCATTAACCAGAACCTCATTCTGTATTGCTATAAGACATCAAAAACATCTGCTGTATATTTTATAAATGCCAGGAAATTTATATGTGCTTTATCCTTAGTATGTCCACTTACAAGGAAGCTACATCTAAGAAGATATACCAATTGTCTTAAAATCAAAGTTAGGGTTTCAAATTCAGCCTTGCCAATTAATGTCTACACAAACCTATGTGAGCTTCACACATTTACTCTCTAAATGAATGCTGTTATGTTAACATCTCAAATATTACTGTAAATGTGAAATGAGATCATGTGTGAGAAAGCTTTGTGAGGTCATGCATGTGTAAGAACATTCACAGTCTGAGAGTCAGTGTGCCTCAGAACTGTAGAGACCTCTAGAGTTTATCATCTGTAGAGTTTATAATCAGCCCAGCAACTTTCTTATTCGAGTAAAGCAGGGAGGAAAAAAACAACAACAAAAAGAAATGTGCTACTCATTTTTATCTCCAAGATTAACTGTATAAACTTTTTGGGCACATAAAGCCTGCCATACACTGGGATCACCAATGATTTACATGCTGTGGAAGTTGTCTCTAAAATTAATGGAACTTCTATTTTTTTTAAAAGGTGTTTTTTCAATAAAATGAAACATCAATTTTTCAAAGTCCTTGGACTAGAGTATTTCCCATTAAGAGTCCCCACGGTAGATTTCTAATTCTGCATTCCTTTTGTGACTGGAGAAATTAGTGGGTCCAATTTTCCCAGCACCAGTGGGTTGTGGGAGTACCATTGAAACAAGCATTTTCAGAAGCCCCCACAGGAGAATGAGATGTGGTAAAAAAAAAACACACACACAAAAAAAACAAAAACAAAAACAAAACAAAACAAAAAACTTTGTGTGGAGTTACATTTATCAGGTTTCAAAGTCCCATGTCCCTTAAACCAATCCTGAAAGAGGTGCAGTTGGGGTTTCAGCAGAGTCAAAAGGGGGCCAGTGTCTAAAGCTTCTGTTCCATGTTGCAGCCGGGTTCAGTACATTCAGTTCAGATCTGGTCCAGTAATCCACTGTGTGGAGTCCACGTGGCCATGAGCCACATGGGTGAATGCAGGGGAATGTGCCCCCTGCAACTGGAGAGCCTGGTGTCAGGCAGCAGGAGAGAGAGGGGGGAGAGGGAGAGAGGGAGAGAGGGAGAGAGGGAGAGAGGGAGAGAGGGAGAGAGGGAGAGAGAGAGAGAGAGAGAGAGAGAGAGAGAGAGAGAGAGACAGGCTCCATTGTCCAGGAGTTTAAATATTCAGGTTTTGTGCCCTTGCAGAGACCATGCCTATTATGGCCACTGACTTGTTCCCAGGTGTGACTGACAGGTAAGCTCCTTCCCATGTCCCTTAGATCTTACTGAGCATGCATCCAAAATGCCTTTGTCTGGTCTTGTCCCCATCAGTCAGTGGGGAACAGACGGAAAGAGTGTTAAATTAGCAAAGCTGTATAAGTGACATGCCTGCATTATCTAGTCTTCCCTTTGCTCCCTTCCCCTTCAGTAATAACCAGATTATTGCAATGGCATCACTTTGAGGCAAGATTACTATGCAGACACTTGATTGATCATGGGTGAAGAACTAAACTGGGAAATATACACATGTTCATGTTTAATCACATACCTTTTTTATTTTTACCCCACAGACCAAAGAAGGTGAATGAGTGAGGGTTACCTCACAGGTAGACCATACGGTTTTCTTCACATTGATTTCTGATTTACATGGAATCGAGCCTGGGCGTGAACAGGTAATCCTCCACCCCAGCATGTACCCAGCACAGACATGTTCTTGCGCATTAACCATTCATGAGCATCTCTCCAAAGATATCTTGAATTATTCATATGCAAGTACATGTTCAGTAACTGGGTGACTGTGAATGTTTAACATGGTCTGATAGGAAGGTACACTCTGACAGTTCAAGAATCAAAGTTAAAATACATTTCAAACCTAAAAAACATCTGCGGAAGAAGAAAAGGAGTTTAGATTTCTGCTATCAATGAGTAAAGATGGCATCTTTGCCTCATTTTGAAGAATATAAAATTATTTCCCATAGTAGCTGATCTATATATGATATATATATATATTTTATATATCATATATATATATATATATATATATATATATATATATAGAGAGAGAGAGAGAGAGAGAGAGAGAGAGAGAGAGAGAGATCATATACATTAAAATGCACACTTTTATACATCTTAACAACTTTGTCAGGTTAATATCCTCTGTGTACCTTTTTAAAAACAAACAGAAATCTACCCCTTATTTTCAAAGTAGCAGCTCTATACTATTTTATGAGTCTGGCAACAAAGATCATAAAGCTAGTAAAAGAGAGAGAAAATAATTTTGCTGGTACACACTACTGAAAAATTACTGCTAAGCCTTTTTTAAAGCAGTAATTTAATAACTTCAATTAAACTTTCGATGAACTGCAGTTGAGAGCCTTCCTGAAGGCCTTTTCACCATGGCGTGTCATAGAACAGCTTTTCTTTTGCCTTTTTCTTCCTTCCTTCCTTCCTTCCTTCCTTCCTTCCTTCCTTCCTTCCTTCCTTCCTTCCTTCCTTCCTTCTTTCTTTCTTTCTTTCTTTCTTTCTTTCTTTCTTTCTTTCTTTCTTCTTTCCTTTTTTTTTCCCTTTCCACAAAAAGGAACAGATGACGTGATTGGCATTCAGTGAAAGAAGCATCTCCTTACCTGCAACAGGCTCCTTTATTTCTCATACAATTATTTTTGTAATCACCGTATTTTTGGGAGAGGTGTTATATTCTCAGGAACAACCATTGTGTTGGAAAACTAATTATAGATCCTCATTCTTTTAGTCATTTCAGCTGTGAGTTATATTTATAAAATTATTTTTTTTGCCGGGGGGAAACAAGGACTTCTAGCTTCATGCTTCATTTTTAGGGAAATAAATACAGAAAGATTGAGACTTCTAATTTCACAAGCATGCAAAGAATTTAGATGCTCTCAGGAGTTGGACTAAATGCATTCTTATTGAAATTAGGCAACATAATGAGGAACTTCACCAGCTACCTGGTGCTGACACAAGACTGAAAAGAAGCAACAAGGGAGGAATGAATGTCACTGATGCCATCATTTGAGGGAGGCAACACACCTGTGCTGGGCCCAGTCTGCAGAGAGATTAACTGCATCCTCCTGACAGAGGTGTGTCTGCAGGGTATCTCTACTCCATCAAGCCCCTGTGAGTCCATTTGCAAACTGCAGGTTTGTCCTTCGTGTAACTTTCTCTTTATAAATCCGTGGCGCTACAGGCAAACCCAGATCCCCACCCATTACTAAAAAGCAATTTTGTCAAATTATGCAATTTTTTTGAATGAGACATTTTTCCCTTACATGAGCCTGTGCCTCTTCAGCCGAATGAATCCCACCTACAATGATCAGCACGATGGGGGCAGAAGGTTTTGTCTAACACAGTTAAGCATGTGAATTCATGAATTCTGAGCAAAACAATGATTGCTTTCACAGCCGGGGATTTCTAAAACTCGTTACTCAGGGTATTTTGTGTATAAGCCAATAATTGAATCTTTTTATCAAAGTATTGAAGCAAGATTTTATTGAATTCTCCTAGAACGGTTATTGTGCATGATGATGCGAGGACTGCCTTTTATTGTCTGCAATGTTGCATACAATTTTTAAGACATTTTTTTGAGAGCAATTTGAGGTTTATAAAAAAAATTGAGCATAAGGTATGATTTCCCATATACCTGCTGCCCCCCACACATGCACAGACGCCCCCATTATCAACACCTGTCACCAGAGTGAGACCTTTGTCACCAAAGATGTACATTTATTGACACATCATGATAACCCAGAGTTCATTGTTTTTCTTAGGTTTCACTCTCGATGACCTTCATAAAACATCTGCTATATATGTTCTAAATGTCAGGAAATGTTTATATATTTTATCCTAGTATGTCCACTTATAAGGAAATCACATCTAAGAAGTTATATAATTTGATTTAGAGTCAAAGATACTGGTTTTAAATTGAGCTTTACCATTTAATGGCTGAGCAAACCTATGTTTCACATACTTAAAAAAATAAAATAATGCTACTACAGTAATATGCACTTCAAATGTTACGTTCTGTGGGTTTCGACAGATGTATAATGACATCTACCTGTCATTATAAATTATATAGAGTATTTTTACTGCCTTAAAAATTTTATATGCTTTTTCTCTGCATCCCACTCAGCTCCAGACCCTGGCAGCGACTGACCTTTTTCTGTCTCCATAGTTTTGTCTTTTCCAGAAACTCAAATAGTTGTAATTATAGAGGATAATTCTCAGATTGACTTCTTTCTCTTAGTAAATGTGTTTAGGGATTCTCCCTGTCTTTCCATGGCTTGATAGCTCATTTCTTTTTATCTCTGAATAATAGTCCATGGTCTGGATGGACAATAGTTTATCTATTGAAGGATATCGGAAGGATATCTCAGTTGCCTCCCAATTTTAGTAATTATAAATAAAGCTACTATAAATGTGAGTGCAGTTTTTAGTGTGGATATAAGTTTTTACCTCCTTAGGGTAAACACCAGGATCATGTTTGCTGAATCATATGGTAAAATTATTTTTGTGAAATAAACAACAGCAAAAGAAAACTGTCTCCCAAAGTGTTCGCATCATTTTGCATTTCCATCAGCAGTGCCTGAAAGTTCCCTTTTCTCCACATCCTTATCAACATTTGATGTTGTCAGTGTTCTGGATTTTGGCCATTCTAAAGAATGAGTAGTGGTACCTCATTGTTGTTTTCATTTACATTTCCTTGATAAATTATGATGTGGAACATCGTTTTATATGCTTATGTGCAATATATATATAGACTAGTGGCCCGGTGCATGAAATTTGTGCATGGAGGGGCGTGCAGAGGAGGTCCCTCAGCCTAGCCTGCACCCTCTCCAATTGGGGACCCCTTGGGGGATGTCCAACTGAAGGTTTATGCCTGATCTCTCTCACAGTCTGGGACCACTGGCTCCTAACGGCTCACCTGTCTGTGTGCCTGATTGCCCCTAACTGCCTCTGCCTGCCTGCCTGATCAGCCCTAACTGCCCTCCCCTGCAGGCCTGATCTCACCCCCAACTGCCCTCCCCTGCCAGCCTGATCATCCCTAATGGCCTCTGCCTCGGCCCCCACCACCATGGCTTTGTCCAGAAGGAAGTCGGACATCTGGAAGATGGCCAGTCAATCTGGTCTAATTAGCATATTACCCTTTTAGTAGTATAGATAGATTATATAGGATATGATTGCTTAAATGGGAGGGGAAAGCCTTTTTCATCAGGAGGAGTTGCTCTTGGCAGACAAAATACATAATCCCTATATCTGAACTGATAGCCAGCCATATGCACTATACTGCCATACTGGTCATTAAAAAATTGAACCGCTTTCTTACACCTTACACCAAACAGCTGTTGCCCTTAAAACCCCTCCTCAGCCCCCACCTTAGGTTCTGCCTTCGCAGTTCACCCAGATTAGGTTCTGATTGGTCAGTTTATATGCCAGTCAGTGTCTCCGGGCCTACCAATGGGCCTGATCAGAGAGGTGGGGCTGCTGATCAACAGAAGCCAGAGAGAAAGAGAGGCGTGGCTGCTGGCCAGGCCCGGAGCAAAAGAGAGAGGCAAGTGCTGATCAACAGCTGCCATGGAGGCTATGGATCAGACCCTGCCTCTATCTCCCCAGGCCTCTCTCCAGGCCTGATCCGCAGCCCCCTCGGCAGTCAGTGCTGGGTCTGAACTCCCACAGCCGAGGCAGTGCTGGGTCACCATGGCAACCCAGCACTGATTTCCAGTCAGTCAAGCCTCTAATCATGGTGGATGTTACGGACACTGGGTTTTTATATATTAGGATATACATCGATCATGTGTAGTGTGGATGAAAAACGGGTGCTGTAATCCTATATAATAAAAGCTTAATATGCAAATTGTCCCCTCAGGCAATTGTTCAACTGGCAGTTTGACCGCTCACTATGACGTGCTGACCACCAGAAGGCGGCACAGAACATGGCAGGCATTGGCAATGAGGTGCTGACAGCAGGGCGGCAGTGGAGGTGCTGCCGGCCCTGACAGACCCCGACGAGAGCGGGACCTGGGTGGGATGGTGGAGCAGGTGAGCGGGCGGTGCCAGGCCAAGGTGGGTGTGAGCGGGGACCCGGGTGCTGCCCAGGGCCCAGAGGTCAGCTGGGGCCTGCCCTTCCATGCCAGACACTCATGATTCGATTGCTGGCCAGGCCTAGGGACCGCACCTGTGCATGAAATTTGTGCACCAGGCTTCTAGTGAATAATAAATTCCTGACTGGGCAAGTCATGATTGATAGTCACTCCCCAGGCCTGTAACTTCTTTTGTGAAAGGTTTTAGAGCCAGCTCTGCCCACTGTTCTTGTGTCTCTAGTCACCCTGCCTGGGAATTGAAAGTGTGGCTTCTCTCCTTGTAGCTCCCATTTGTCAATGGTGGAGGCATAACTTTCAGTAGCTGTGGCCTGCAGTAAAGGTTGATGAAATGTCTGTAGGTAGACAGGCCAAGATACCCTCAGCAGGATGCTGTTGGCAGGTCATGGAATGATGAGTGCCAAGGGGAGGTAGGCAGGGCACCAATAGAACATGTTACAATGTGGTTTGTGTTACAAACTCAACTGAAAGCTCTGTTCTGGATGCCCAGCCCCTTTGGGGAGGTTGTCTGAAGTAACAGAAGAAAAGGAGCTTGAAATCATAGAGTGTAAGCCTAACTTTGATTCCCAGCTCTGCCAATAAAGAATCATGTGACCATGGACTATTATTCAGACATAAAAAGAAATAAGTTATCAAGCCACAGAAAGACATGGAGAAACCTTTAAATGCATATTTATTTTTTTGAAAAACATATTTATTGCTTTTAGAGAGGAAGGGAGAGGGAGAGAGATAGACAGAAACATCAATGATGAGAGAGAATCACTGGTTGGCTGCCTCCTGCATGCCCCCTACTGGGGATCAAGCCTGCAACCTGAGCACATGCCCTTGACTGGAATCGAACCTGGGACCCTTTAGTCCACAGGGCGATGCTTTATCCACTGAGCCAAATCGGCTAGGGCTAAGTCCATATTTCTAAGTGAAGAAAGCCAATCATAAAAGGTTCCAGTCTACAAAATTCCAATAATATGACATTCTAGAAAAGGAAAAATTATAGAGAAAATAAGACCAGTAGTTACCATAGGTTGGAGGGAGGGTAAGAGGGATAAATAGGTGGATCACAGGATATTTTTAAGGCAGTGAAACTACTCTATGAGTTACTATAATGGTATATATATATATATATATATATATATATATATTTATCAAAACCTATAGCATGCACAACACAATAAGTCAATCCTACTGTAAAATATGGATTTTAGTTAATAATAATATTTCAAAATAGTCTCATCAATTGTAACAAATGTACCACAATATTATCTATAATAATAAAAGTATAATATGCTAATTAGACCAGACAACCGAACGACCTTCCGGACGTCATTCCAGATGAAGCAGCAGTGGTGGGGCTGAGACAGAGGTGGTTAGGGGTGATCAGGCAGGCAGGTGAGCAGTTAGGGGCGATCAGGCAGGCATGCAGAGTGGTTAGGGGTGATCAGACAGGCAGGCGAGCGGTTAGGAGCCAGTGGTCCCAGATTGTGAGAGGGATGTCTGACTGGATGTCTGGCAGTCGAACATCCCCTGAGGGGTTCCGGATTGCGAGAGGGTGCAGGCTGGGCTGAGGAACGCCCCCCCCCCCCCACACACACACACACAAAAAAAAAAATTTCATGCACCGGGCCTGTAGTGTGTTAATAATAGGAAAAACTCTCTGTTTGCAGTGATAGAGGTGAGGGGTTATAGAATGCTGTACTTTCCTTCAATTTTTCTGTGTCTAAAATTGCTCTAAGAAAACCAATTATGTTCACCAAACCCTACCAAATAAGTCACCAAAAACAAACAACAGACAAATAAATCAGGCATGCCATTATGGTCTGAAGTTTGAATGCTCCTTGGAGAATTTTCATATCATTTGTAAAAGTCTTACATGTTTAGGAAAGTGAAAAAGGAATTAAAATTCTCATGAAATACTGCTCTCTACACATAAGTAACATTGCTTTTGGTAGGTGTCCAAGAAATAAATATTGTATATTTCTCAGGCCACTATTCATTTCTAACATTTAATTTGATATGATCTCATCTTATTTACAAGAATGTAGGTATCCTAAAACCAAGAACCATGTTTTTTCCGCAGTTCATTTCAGAGTATCCTGCATGTAGTGAGTCTTTGTTATACATATTATTCTATTAATTGATTCATTAATCAATGGGGTGCCTCTATCTAGGCATGCTTCTGTGCTAACTTCCTTTCAGACTCACTATTTGTGCTTCAGACCAGCTGAGTAAAAAGGAAGTGTTTGGATAAAGAAAGCTTTGTGATTGTTTCAGAATGGCTGTGAAAAGTGGGGACAGTAGGGCAGAAAGAGTAAGTCAAGTAGAATCTTACCCAGTCTCTCCTCTCTCTTTGTGACTGAGAGTCAGACAACGAACTCCCATGAGCTTCAGTCTCCTCTTCTATAAAATGGGTAATTATTAAAGCAAACATGTCATCCTGCTCACAGCACATTGGGTCATTCTTAGTGCTTTATCTCTGTACCCTTCTTTTAGCTGATCTAAGAGCTTCAAATCTTGCACCTGAGTTCTTGCCAAACCAGTTAAATAGGTTTATTTTGATTCTGCATCTCAGTTTAAGCTTCTCTTTCTAAAGGAACAAGCCCCAGAGTTGCTATTTATAAACAACGTGACTTTCCTTTTTTTCCAAAGAGACTCTATTATTAGCTTTAGCAATATCACCAAAATTTTGTATCTGTTATAATAAATTCATGTGGCAGAGACTTTTTTGGACTAAAAATGAAATGCAAAAATATTTTCTGAAGAATAGAACGTTACATTTTTAATTGTTCCTAAAGTGGTTTAAAGGAACTTAGACAAGTAGATATCTACTGAAATGTTCGATCTGGGAGTGGAACTTAACAAATGAGCTCATCCAACTCCTCTATCGAAAGTCCTGGAGACTGACTACAGAGAGAAGCAAGGCTCAAGGTCAGACAGCTACCTAAAATCAGAACTGAGGTGAACACCTAGGTACTGTAGTCTGCTTTAAAGTAGATATAAACTGGAATACATATTAGTGTTGCTTTGGAATTTTGTTTCCATGTGGACAGAGAAGTAATAGTACATGGGTTCCAGCCATGTCAGGTAGTTCTATCTTTATAGACATTCTCTGTTCTTCTAAGTGAATGCTGGACTCAGGTTTCTGCTTGCACTATATGGGAAGGCGTGGACCAGTCTGGATGTATCAATGCCACAAGTACACTCTCAGGCTGTATCCCTCTCTGTATTCTTTTTTGCCCATCACTGCTCAGTGAAACTTTACCATCATTTGAATGGGCATTCTAAGACTTAGGTTTGGGGTTAGAGGAAGGCTGCTCTAGCCAAACCAGACAAGTCTAGGCCTTAACAGATTCTTCTGATCTCACTCTAACCTACCTGCTGCTTGAGACAAAGGCTCAGGTGTTGGTAAGGTGTCACCCTGCCTTTTGTTTGCCTTCTTATTCTCCCTGATGGCCCAGCAGAGAACAGAAGTGGTTGACAAGTCAGAAAATTATATTCCTGAACCCTGTGGACAAAATTTTCCACCATCTTAACAGGAAGCCAAGCTTACATTGCATCCCCAAAAAGGATCCCCAATAAGAAAAACCTATAATGTACCAGACACTATTTGAGCTGTGCTATATACAATCATCCTAATCTTCAATAACCCTGCAAGCAGATAAAGCCTGATATTAAAGAGTGAAATCCTAGGTCGTTAGACTCTCAAGTCTTCTTACTTCCTGACACTAATAAGTGAAAACAAAGGCTAGCTCTGAACAAAATAATAAATTTTATTTATCATTTAATCATCACCGCCAATGACAACCCCAAGAAAAACTCATCAAGATGGCCTTACTTATTTTGAGTTGTGGAAATTGAGGTCATGGAAATGATATGAGGTGCTCAGAGGCCAAAAGGTTACTCGTGACATAGTGGAGTCTAAAACTCAGGGTGGCAATTTCCAATATAGGTCTTCCCATAACAGCAAGGCTCTATATTTGGCTTGAGAAATGATTGATGTTCCCTTTGAGAAAATGCTTTTTAGAGATACACATGTTTTTCCCCGTGTGTGCGTGCAGTTCTGGGAATGCGCTAGAAATAGGGTCATTAAGTGGAGCCTTGAGGAGCCAACTCCAGGGATATAAGGGAGTTATTCATATTCTCCATCCTGACCTTGCCATGGCCTGGAATAAGTAGTAGCAGCTTTCTCTAGTGACCTGAGAAAACAATCAGAAAGAGGGGCTGTGAGGAAGGTGTCCTGAATCCCAAAGCTATTCTGATCAGATGGGAAGTTCATGAGCAGGGCAGGTAGAGAAAGCCCAGTGGCTATCAAATGGTGTGATTGGAGGAGGTACCAGCTGTGGTCAATAAGGATGATGTATTCAAAGTACATTACTTTAAAGTCAGTGGAATTCATGCTGCTTCTTCTATCTGGAGTGTGGGAAATATATTTATTAATTAAAGAACCCACGGGGTAAAATATGAAGCTTTACTCATTCCCTAGTTAGAAACTTTTTTTGCATATCTTTGCATGATAATACATATCATTCTGTAATATAAGTATATTTAACTTCTCATGCTCTGTATTTGGATTCTGCCAGGAAAGCAGGCCCACTCTGAGTAATGTGAGGAAAAGGATTTACTATAGGAATGAAACCATACATAAATGTGGGAAATGGTGCAAAAATCTAGGAAGACTGTTGCCTCAGTATTCGAAGTAGATCTAAAGTTGCTGAAGGTCAGCGAAGCCAGCAGATTGATTAAAGAGCTAGAAGTAAAACTGAAAGCAGCAAGAAAAAAACTGGAATGTGTAAAGAAAACCAGAACACATGAGGACACACTGAAAGCTGTATCTGTCACTAGCTGCAACCTCAATAAGGCAGGTGGCCTACAAAAGAAACCGATGTCTTTGCCACAAGGTTAGAGGCTCACCTGGTTCAAGACTTGGAGAAGCTAAAAGAGAAAATCCAACTGGAGTCAGATGAGCTGTAATTTTTTTAAAAATATATTTTATTGATTTTTTTACAGAGAGGAAGGGAAAGGGGTAGAGAGTTAGAAACATCGATGAGAGAGAAACATTGATCAGCTGCCTCCTGCACACCCCCTACTGGGGATGTGCCAGCAACCAAGGTACATGCCTCTGACTGGAATCGAACCCGGGCCCCTTCAGTCTGCAGGCCGACGCTCTATCCACTGAGCCAAACCGGTCAGGGTGGAGCTGTAATTTTAATACAAAATTAAGGCTCTGCTTTTGTCCCAATGCTAGTGATTAGTCAGCATATCAGCAACAATATGCAAAGGTTGCATGGTGTTTGTCACCTTAAACCAATGTTGGAAAATAATAACTGAGGTTTCACTTCCACATTCCAAATCATGCTCCATTTTTCTTATATAAAACCCTAACCTGACTCATAGAGGAAGGGAATTCTGGAAAGGTACAACTTAACTCCATAGATATAAGGCCAAAGGCCATCTTAGACTGTGATCCCCCCTGCCCCCCTCCCCACCGCAACCCCCATCCCCTCCTGGACATCCTGCAGGACTTACTCACTTTTTTTTAAGACCTTAAAGGGTATAATCTTGTGTTTGTAATAAAGTGAGAACTTATAATTGTTAAAAGAATGATCAGCCCCAAAATTCTTTGACATATAGTGGTGCCTACCTACCCCCTGCTTGAATCTGGGATCTATTTCTGCTTGATCAATAGAGGATGACATAAGCAACCCTGTGCCAGTTTCTGGGTTCAGGGCCTAAGGAAAAGGCACCTTCCAAGTCCTACTTATGAGAACCTTTGCTCTTAGAGCCCAGCCATGCCGTGAGGAAGCCCAAACTATGTGGTGGGACCAAGTATAGTTGATGCAGCTATCAACTGCAGGCAGCATCAGCTGTTAGACATGTGAGTGTGGAGGCCTTTGCAATCATACAGAATTCTGAGAGATTATAATAAAATAGTTCTGAGGCATAATGTGATAACATTCTTGTGGAATCTTGGTAGTAAGTAAATGGGTTTTATTATTTATTTATTTTTATTTTGGAGTAGTTCTCACAATTGAGGTTGAATATCAGACTGTAGAGGTCTTTGAAGAAGACCCCAACATTCTTTAATGCTCTTCCCATTGACAGGTGGGGTCAACGATTCTTCCCCTAACCAGTGGTCGGCAAACTCATTAGTCAACAGAGCCAAATATCAACAGTACAACGATTGAAATTTCTTTTGAGAGCCAAACTTTTTAAACTTAAACTTCTTCTAACGCCACTTCTTCAACATAGACTCGCCCAGGCCGTGGTATTTTGTGGAAGAACCACACTCAAGGGGCCAAAGAGCCGCATGTGGCTCGCGAGCCGCCGTTTGCCGACCACGGCGCCTACACTGATCTCTGCGCCTGTTCTAATAGTTTACAGGGAAAGGGATACTTTGCCAGTTTTCAGGTCCAGGCTGTAAGAAACAGGCCACTTTCACTTCCTGCTTTTGAGAGGGTTGCTCCTGTAACCCAGGCAGCCTGGGAGGGAGCCCAGAAGACACGGCAAGGTCACGGGTGGGTGTTTGAGCAGGCAGGCCAATGAGGGTCCCAGACAAGGGCCAGCATCACCCACAAGACAAATGAGGACACCTTTGGCATAATTCTTTTCCTACCCACTGTCTAGTTGTAACCACATAAGAATCAAGACTCACAAAGCTGAGCCTAGTTAAGCCCCCAGAATTCTGACAGATAATTTAAAAAATGATTATTGTTTTAAGCCTTAAGTTCTGGTGAGACATTACTGTAGATAGCTGAAATAGCATTTAACAATGGTTGATGAATGGAGAAATAATGAATGATAAACTTGGGGAAAGTTGGATTACTAATCGTATTTTATGAAGTATTTATATGTTTGAAGTAATGACCTAGTGAAGAATGTGATTACTCAAGGGTTCAACAAAGTATTTTTCTAGGACAGAGTTAAGTTACTTTCTTTGATTTTCCATTTCAATCTTCTTTCTACTATATCATTAAGTAGCACTCATCATGAAATAAAGCATTGATTCAGAATTTATCTGTCATTATCACCATAGCAATATAGACTGCTTTTCCATTTTCAATGTTGATAATGTAATTTGGATGCAGTAGAAAACAAATAACATGAGTGAATAGCTGGACTTGTAGAATAACCATTAGGTTAATAGATACAAAAAGAATTTATATGGCTCATTCTCATTTTTCTCTTTTTAGTTTAAACCAAGTCAGGACAATCAATGTCTTTTTCATTTCCTTTTCCAGGATGCAATACTTAAAATATGGTGCCTCCTTAAATGACTCAGTCTTATATTTAGGGATCAAACAAACAAGCATGATACAGGTTCATTCAGTGCCATGTGCAGGAAGGCACAGTGGAAGGCAGAAGCAGGAAACTGTTGTTCTAGGTCATAGGCTGGCACATTTAGTTTCTGTAATAAGACAGATAGCAAATAATTTGAACTTCACAGGCTGTATAATCTCTGTTGCAAACACTCAGCTCTGATGTGGCAGTGTGAAAGCTGCCTAGACAGTGTAAACATGAATAAATGTGTCGTGTTCCATTCAGACTTCATGAACAAGAGCAGGGGGCCCACTGGATTCTGTCTGACGGTTGTCATCTGGTGACTCTTGTTCGAGACCTTGAGTTGTGATTGGTTAGCTGTGGGGCCCACGGATTACTCATGTAGCAGCTCTGAGCTTCCTTTTGACGTTCTATAAAATGGGAATGATAATAGCAGTATCCCTGACCTTATCAGTGTGAGGAGAAGCTAAAGAAAACACCTATGGGCTTTCGTTGAAATCTCTAATGTGCTAGAGAGATGTTAGGTGAGGTGCCATGATTATATTGTTTCCTGTGTCCTGGCTCTGTTCTCTTAGCTCTGTTCTGGACTTCTCCTGAGAAGTTGTAGGTATTCCTTCCCTCTGGAGCCGGAGAGAAGTGTGTTGGGGTCCTCTTGGTCTCAGTATACCGAACCGTCATCTTCATTCTGTGGTTCATGGTATTTCATAAGCTGGCCTTTCTTAACTCTGTTATCTAAATTGGCTGTCACCACTGTCCTCAATATATCCTGCTTTTTCCTTTTCTTTGTATTTTTTTATTGATTTCAGAGAGAGAAATGGAGAGGGGAGAGAGAGACAGAGAGAGAGAGAGAGAGAGAGAGAGAGAGAGAGAGAATCATCAATGATAAAAATCATTGATCAGCTGCCTCCTGCACACCTACTGGGGATCAAGCTTGCAACCCAGGCATGTGCCCAGACTAGAATTGAACTGTGACCTCCTGGTTCATGGATGAACGCTCAACCATTGAGCCACACCAGCTGGGATGCTTCTTCTTTATGATACTTACCACAAACTAAAATTATCTTGTCTTTTAAAAATATATTTGCCTCATAATTATCTGTCAGTTCCATTATGATATGAATTTATTTAATTTTTGATGTGTTTAGTAGTATCTCCTCAGCACTTAGGAATGCACTTGCCCTATACGATGAGTTCAATGCACATTTGTTGAATGAATGAAATGTACATTATTATCTCACACTATGTGCAAATGTCAAAGTGTTGCTGTGTGCCTGATCTGACCACTATAATGTTCAGGATCTGGATTAGAAATTTAACTTTTATATCATTCAACAAAGTACAGGTATCTATTACAATTAGTAAGATTTTATGAAGACATTGGGAGAGGTTGAGACTATAACTATTGAGTGAGGACTGCATGCCACACATTTAATTTGAGCATAATCATTCACAACACATTTTATGTAAAATATTGTAGAATTTCAGTATTCACTTGCATTTTCTTCTTTAGCTGAGTGTGATTTTGGGAATTGCATTTCCTCTCGTCTGAATAAACATTTTTCCTTTCATCATTCCAGGTATGTTTATTCATATCCATGTGCTCTGGGCTTCTCTGTACTGGAGATGGTCGCCTGCTTATTTCAGGCCTTAAATTAGACTATTTACAGAAAGTGTCTCATTTCTGCTTATTTGGTTATTATAGTTCACTTTTACAAGAGCACGCTTGGTCAGGTACATGTCTGCAGAGATTGTCCATCAACACAGTCTTGCTAATGGCTTGGTGTATTGTGGTTATCAATCTGTGTTCCCCCCTCTCTGTTTATGATGCTGCTTAGGAGTAGGACTGAGGTTCAATGGCACTCTTTTTTATTGGACACATACTTGCCAAATTGAAAGCAGATTGCCTTTTGCAGAGAAACATACACCCCCTCAGTATGGCATAACTCTCTCAAACACTCATTCTGGCTAAAGCAGGTCAGGATTTTATTCATAATGCATTTCGGCACCAGGAATATGCAGGCGCAAGTCCCAGCATTCATTACATGCTTACTGACACAGGTGTGTTTTGTTTTTTCTGAAGAACACTGAAAAATAGTGACAAGGGGCAGTTTCAGGGCCAATTTTTTAAAAAGCTGGATTCCTAAAGGCTGAGTAGGTACAGAGCTTCAGCAAATATGGAGAAAATCCCCTTAGTGTCTTCTCCATCTTTACATGTAGATGATCCCGTTCAAAGTCACCTTTAGGGCCTCATATTTAATAACTATGGTGGAAAGGCACTGAGTTTAACATTGATGATTTGTGAGCCCCATAGGGTTAGAGAATGCAACAAAAATTGTTGTGTCTATTTTCTATGTGTTTTTTTTTTTCTCCTCCCCTTTGTCCCTGAATTAATCTGGCGACACACTCTGAAGGGGTGGTAAGAGACAAAGTGTGAGAGTTTGTTTGGGCTGGCCTTGCCAAGATTTTAAAACCTTCCTAAAGATTTTGAATGATGTCTTAAAGGGTGGCTGGTAATCAGTGACCCATTTTAGGCAGTAAATTACTTTGTCAAATTTACAATTGAAAAACTACCTCTGGCTACAGTGTGGGGGATGAATTGGAGTGTACTGAGGTGAAAAACAAGGAAAAGATTCCAGAACCTGCTGCTTCCACCTCTAAGAACCATAATAACTGAAATAGGGAACAGGGGTTTTGTGAAGGAGGGTGAGCAGAGAGATCAGGTTCTGGGTAGGCCTTTTAGAGGTGACTTTGAGCAGGGCTTGGTGCCTTTCTTGTCTGGCCTCTGGTCTCCCCACTCCTATCCCTACCCACCAAAGCTCTAGCACCCCGAGGTGGGAAGAGGTATAGCAAAAGCCAAACAGATCATAATCTAATTGTAATATCACAAAAAATGTAAATTGTCTTGAGTCTTGGCTTGGCCAGAGGAACTCAGTTAGAAATGCCCTGGCTAATCATTGCTAGTGAGACTCACAGTATGCAAGGGAATCACAGAGGCTCCCATCCTCTCAGCATGCAAGTCCTCTTACACTGTGAGTTAAATATGGTGCCTGCTGGGAGGACAAGTGGAGCCAAGGTTGGCACTGGGTACTCCTGCCAAGTCCTAAACTTAATCTTACCTTTTAGGGTCCTATGCCTCCTTTCCTCTAAGTCATTGGAAGTCTGCAACAGAAAGGGGCAAGGGCAGGGAAGAAACTGAGTCCCATTTCTCAAGGAAGTGGACATGCAGATGGATGTAAAGGACCTGAGGACTCAGCTCGAGAGAGGGTTGTAATCCAAAGGTGGAAAGTGCCTGAGTGACTTGATTCCAAATAATGACTGGAAGGCCCACCCCATGGTTTGCTACTTTGATTACAACCAAGGGCTTTGAATCTTTGATTTGTAAACGTGAAGGTCTTGCATCATACATATATTTGACTTACATGTTTCAGCCATACATGCTGGCAAATAATGACATCCTATCTAATAAAGAGGGAATATGCAAAATGACCATCATGCTGTCACAAAGATGGCAGTGCCCATAACCACAAGATGGCGGTGCCCAGTCTCTTCAGCCCCGCCGGAGTTCCCTAGTCCAGTGGTTGGCAAACTGTGGCTTGCAAGCCACATGCAGCTCACGAGCTGCAGTTTGCCTCTCTGTTGACTAATGAGTTTGCCGACCACTGGGATAGGGGCTTAATCACAAGGAACAACAAAAGCCTGTCATTATTGGAATCCAGAGTCTAGGTCAGTGGTTGGCAAACTCATTAGTCAACAGAGCGGCAAACTGTGGCTCATGTGGCTCGCGAGCCGCAGTTTGCCGACCACTGCCCTAGTCCTTTCAGCCTCGCCGGGGGGTGGCAGGCGCGCAGTGCAGCTGGACCTGCCCTCAGCCCCCCAGCTGCCCAGGGCTGGCCCAAGGAGCAGGCAAGCCTCGGATGTCAGTTGCCCAGCCGCCCAGGGTGGGCCCAAGGCATAGGCAAGCCTTGGATGGTGGCTCCCCAGCCGCCCAGAAGCCGCCCAAGGCTCAGGTAACCAGGGCCAGCGAGGCTTGCGCTGCCAGCAGTGGCAGCAGCAGAGATGTGATGGGGGCATCGCCTGCCCCTGATTGCCGGGTTGCCTCCCGCCCCTGAGGGCTCCCGGACTGTGAGTGGGGGCAGGCCGGGCTGAGGGACCCCGCCTCCAGTGCATGAATTTTCATGCACCAGTGTGGAAACCCCTTTCACATCCCGCGTGATTTAGGATTCCGGTTCAGGGTTCGGGTTCTGGAGAAGACCGCACACAAATGAAAGAGACTTAGAAAAATATTAATTTGGGAAATGGGGGGCCAGGCGGTTGTCCAACTCTAGTGGGAGAACTACTCCTCACTCTGGCTTCGCCATCCCTTTTGTTAAGATTACGGGATACACCCAGGAAACTCCAATAGAAGCTAATCATTGAATTTAGGACTAACAGGTGGGGGCTTCAATTAAGGTAGACCAGCCCTCCGAATTCCCTGTCCACAACTTTCTACAATGATTGGCTTCCGGCACACCAGGCCTCTAGTTATAACAATAATGAAGGAGGAGGAAAAACATGACAAGAAGAGTGCAGGTGGCTCTGCCCTCATTTCTCCGCTCCCCTATTTTCTTGATTGCACATGATGACGTGGGAGACAGAAATGTGCCTTTGCCCAGTTGGGTCTGATTCTTTCATTACATATTCATACTTTCCCCACCACATGTTCCTTAGGAGCAAGTCAGCAATGGCTTCTGTGCTCAAGAAAAGAAGAAGCAATCTGTCTGCACATGGGAGGGAAAGCTGGGTGTGTGAGGTGAATGAGAGATAGTAATGTTAGTCTTTAACAGAGGACTTGCCCAAAGGATTTTGGAGAGCGATTTAGATGTGATTTTAAGTGTTGACTTCAGAACTAACTGTTATTAAAACCTGCCTAGTAGCCTTCTGCATGTCTGCTACCAGGGTGCCTTTCATGTTTTGTAATACAGCAGATTCTCATGAAGTCTGAGTCTCATTTTGAAGGTGAGAACAATGAGACTCAGGGAAGTAAGGAATTTTCAACCAATTGGTAATCATCAGAACTGAGGCCAAGACCAGGATATCTTGGAAGTACTTTCCCTGCCCGAGGCTTTGCTCTAGAATCTTGCTTCTCAGTCCTGGAGGTTTCTTCCCCACTTGCATGATTGTGCTTAGGTTTATACCTCTCAAGGGCATGCTATCCCTGAGAAAACCAGCCCATGGCTCCCATACATGCTGGCTCTTACAAGAATGTCTATTGAAGAGTTCTCAGTCAGAAACTAACTCCATGAAGTCAGAATGCCCAGGGTTAATAGTAAAAGAGCTAAATACCAGGCCAATTAAGATGGTGCTCATGTCCCAGGGTCTCTCTCTGATTAGCTTATGGGGTCTTGGGAAATTCATCTGTCTCTCAGTTCTTCCCTGTACAAGGGAAAATAAAGTCTCCTGTCCCAGCTCACAAATTGATGTGATATCTAAATGAGAAAGCAGGTGTGAGCTTGTTTGTGAGTGTGAGGTGTCATAAAGGGAAAGATGTGGGCACAAGCAAAAGACAACCACACATCATCTTCTCCCCGGGACGGGGACTCTTCCCCAGTTTCCTTCCGCAGAGTTCCATGTCCCAGCATCAGAAAGAAGAATTCACAGCTATGTCCCATGGCCACCAGGGAGGAAGGACATAACTTGCTTCTGGAACCTACCTTGCCATTCACTCATTTCACCTATCATGTATCATTCATGCAGCATATAGTTAATGACAATCTATTTTCTTAAAAATTATAGATATAGAATTAAAAAAACAGGTCTCTGCCTCAAAGGATGGAATCTAGTAGGGACAGAGTCTGCATATAAATAAGGACTTTCAGAACAGTTTATGTGCATTTGTGGGTGGGTGTGGGTGCATGCACTTCTTAAGAACAGGCCCTTATGAGATGATAGGACCAGTGGTGGGCAAACTGCGGCTCGCGAGCCACGGTTTGCCGCTCTGTTGACTAATGAGTTTGCCGACCACTGGGATAGGGGCTTAATCACAAGGAACAACAACAGCCTGTAATTATTGGAATCGAGAGTCTAGGGCAGTGGTCGGCAAACTCATTAGTCAACAGAGCGGCAAACCATGGCTCGTGAGCCGCAGTTTGCCGACCACTGTGATAGGACACAGCTAACCAAAATGGCAAGGCTTTCCTGAGAAGGCCACCCACCTGTTGGATCTGCAGGCAAAACAATATAGTCCAGACAGAACAAGGGAAAGCATTCCCAGGAGAACAAATTCCTGCTGCCTCTTGATTAGTGAGTATGCTTCAGCAACAGGTCGGCACAATGACATTGGATTCTCACCAGGAAGTGTCCACAGTTTATAGGAAACAGAACAGAGACCCATTCAAGTAAAGTGATTTTGCCTGATCACTCAGCTGGTGAAATGCCAGATGTGTAACCTGGTCTATCTGAAGTCCAAGGCCATGTAATTGCCACTATGATCCTACATGTCCAAGTGGAGCCTCCAGTAGTGTTTTGTTTAGAAGCAAACAGTTAGAAAATGGTCAAGCCGAAAATCACACTGAATTCTGTCTGCTTCCAGACCTCCTGCCCGTAATTCCTCCGTGGCTCTGGAAACACATCTGCAAATGCCATAATCTAAGAGCCATCCTCTGGAGATCATGTTATTATTTTGCTAGATCTGTCATAACAAAGTACTACAAACTGGGTGGCTTTAACACAGACATGCATTGTTTCACAGTCCTGGAGGCTGGACCTCTGAGGCCAGAGCGTTGGCAGGGTCTGTTCCTTTGGAGAGCTCTGAGGAAGAATCTGGGCCAAGCCCCTGCCCCATCTTCTGGTGGTTGGCTGGCACGTTTTGGCATTTTTTGGTTTGTAGAGGCATCCCCCCGATCTCTTTTCCATCTTCATATGCCATTCTCCTTGTGTGTGTATCTTGGTGTTCAAATTTCCCTTTTTTCAAGGACCAACCATATAGGCTTAGAGCCCCCCTTACTCCAGTGGGACCTCGTGACTAAGGACAACTGTACTGATCCTAATTCCAAATGCAGTTGCAGTCAGAGGTGTGGGCTCAGCACTTCAACTTGTGAATGTTGTGAGAACACAATGCAATCCATAAGTCACCGAGAATCATTGAGGCATGGAATGCATGGGGAGAAGGTGTAGGAAATAACTGTGTTTTGAGAGAAACCGATAAGGGCATATTGTGGAGAGCTTGTCTCTGCAGGACAAGGAGAAAGCCACGAGTCCTTTGCTGGTGCCACCGCCTCCACCAGAGTACAAGGCTACCCTTCAACAAAAGAGCAGCCTTGTTGATTCCCACCCATGGCATCATGAGGACCCAAGCAGGAGAACTATACTGGCAGCAATTATGCATAATTGACTAAGCATGAACCTGGCTGTGGCATGCTCTCCCCTCTGCATACAGGCCCCTCACCAGGGTGCCAATCCAGGAATCTGCCTGCCAGGCCTGGCCAAGGCCACCTGTGTACATTGAATCATTCATTAGCAGGTGTTCTATCTGCTTGCAGAACACAAGTGTCTTGGGCAAGTAGGAACTCACAGTGGGGACATGGCATGGTGCCTCCTGTAAAGCTGCAAGTGAGAGAGTCATCAATCAGGTTTAGGAGTGGGGGCGGAGAGAATGAATGAGCTTCAGTTGGAGTGACACCCCAGCTTTGTATTGCCAGGAAAGCACCCCATATTACTGTCAGCTTCTGCCTCCCTCAGAAGGCCTTGCTTCCAAGCTGGCTTTGAGGCACTAGCATTATCTTCAGAACAGACTCTCACAGCTTTCTTTTGCAGACAGTTGCATACTGGGGCTAATTTTAGATAGTACCAACTTGGAGTTATTTTGCTTTCCAGAAGTTTACATTTACATCTGTTAAAAAAGTACAACCTGCACTTGTGTTTGTCAGAGAGAAAGAGAGAGAGAGAGAGAGAGAGAGAGAGAGAGAGAGAGAGAGAGACTCATCAACCTTCATAATAACCCTGAATGTGAGTTATTTCAGAAAATTGTTCAATGGATTGTTACTTTTATGCCAGAATTAAAATGAAACTTTAAACCAGAAAGAACTTAGAGATGAACAGCTGTGCTCATTCGCTTTTCACCCCATTCCTTCTGCCGGTGACTTTTGAATTGTGATTTCTGTTTACCCTATAGATTTTTGGGGTTATGCTTTTGCCAAACTTGACTTTCTAAAGCTTTATTTTTAGTCATTGTAAAGGATGCGTTGATTGAGCATGATACATTCCAGTCTCTGTGGCCAATTCTGTAGATTAGCTCAATGTCAGAGAGATTAGAAAACAGAGGCTCACAGAAGGGACTTACTTCACTGAAGGCCATTGGCAGAAGGGGACATCAGGACCCATGCTTCTTTGCTTCCAGGCTGGTGCTGCTCCATGGGGACTCGTGGTTCTGGACTCTCTGTATTCAGGTGCTCCCTGGGGGAGGCTGCCAATGACGTGGTGTGCCCGCCCGCTGAAGGGCAGAGCTGAGTAAACACACTCAGTGAGTGGAATCTTCGGGCCCCTGAGAAGGTTAAAAGAGACATCCCAGCCCCACTCAACCAAATCAGGATTTATGGGGAAGAGGCCTAGGGATGGGGGTTTTCTGCCCACAGATCAAAAAAGATGGATGGTTCAGGGGGTGATACACTGGCTACAGAATGATCAGTAGGCTCGAAGCCAGAAAGCCAGGATTTTTGCTCTGGCTCTGTCATTAGCTATGTATGTATTTGGAAGGGAGATGGTTCATCTCTCCAGGTGTTGCATCTGGATTTCTAAAAAGAGAACCAAAAAGTCATTTGGTGGCAAGGATAGCATAAGATCAAATTTCTGAAAGCATTTCACAGCCTGTAATAAAGTGCAAATGATATCTGTTAGTATTCCTGAAAGGTCAGACTGACTTTTGCTTATTGGATCACATTTTCCCCCTCCAATAAGTTCCACCATTTCAATAAAGTGCTCACAAGGAGAAAAACAAAAAAAAAATATTGACTTAAACATAGAGTAAGAATGACATTTAGGAATGGTTTGATTCTGGATTGGAAATGGATTTGCTATGGTTCCATAGTTTCTATGTCTGCTATTCTCTCTCAGTGCTTTAACTTTTAACAAAGAATTAATTAAATTAAAATTCAAACTATTTGGACTTTGCACATGTTTTAAATACCCATCAAAGCAAATACAACCAATAAATATTTTTTCTTAATGCTGCTGCCAACCACAGCCTTATTAACTGGAGTCCCATTTAACCTTCAGTCCTCAGGCCCAAGGTCTCCTGACTCCTAGTCAGTCTTGGTAAAGTGTGGAGTGACAGCAGGAGCCTTGGACAGGTGGGGTTTGGAATTATCTTTTCCAAATCCAGAGATGTGTGTTAATTTTCATGATTATGGCTCCAAATGTCCAGGGTTAGTCCTACCTTCCCGAGCCCATCTATCCATCTCCCTCTAAATGCACTATCCCTGTCCCTAGGTTTTCTTGATTTACCATTTTTTCTTTTATGGTTTTATTGAGATATAATCTATAATAAAAAGGCAATATGCTAATTAGACCAGACGTCTTTCTGGACATCCTTCCAGATGAAGCTGGGGCTGAGAGGGAAACCCGGGTGCCTGCGGGCAGCCAGAGGGAGGGAAGCTCAGGTCCAAGGTGCCTGCCAGTGGCCAGAGGGAAGCCGGTGCTGGCATCCAGGGGAAGGAAGGCCTACTCTTGCATGAATTTTGTGCATCGGGCCTCTAGTTTACATATAAAATAATATTAGTTTGAAGTGCATAATATGATGATTTTATATATGTATATATTATGAACTGATTCCTACAATAAGCTTAATTAACATCCATCACCACACATAGTGGTAGCTCTTTCTCTTGCAATGAGAACTTTCAAAATCTACTCTCTTTGGAACTTTCAAATATACACTAAAGAAGGTCGACTATAGTCACTGTACACCATCCCCAGAATGTATTTATCACATAACTGGAAGTTTGTACCTTTTGACCCCCTTCACTCATTTCCTCCATTCCTACTACCCCTCTCTGACAGCCAAAAATGTTATCTGTTTGTATATGAATTTGCATCTTTTTATTTTATTTTTATTTTTTTTTATTTATTATTTTTTTTAAATATATTTTATTGATTTTTTACAGAGAGGAAGAGAGAGGGATAGAGAGCCAGAAACATCGATGAGAGAGAGACATCGATCAGCTGCCTCCTGAACGCCCCCTACTGGGGATGTGCCCACAAACCAGGTACATGCCCTTGACCGGAATCGAACCTGGGACCCTTGAGTCCGCAGGCCGACGCTCTATCCACTGAGCCAAACTGGTTTCGGCAGAATTTGCATCTTTTTAGATTCCACATATAAGTGAGATCGCAAACATTTGTCAGAATTATTTCACTTGGCATAATGCCCTCAAGGTCCAGCCATATTGTATCAAATCACAGGATTTCCTTATTTCTTATGGCTGAATGGCAATTTGTATATATCCTATCTAATAAAGATGAAATATGCAAATTTGCTGTCACTCCACGACAAAGATGACGGCGCCCACAGCCAATAAGGAGAGAATATGCAAATTGATGCCACAAAGATGGAGGCGGCCAGGCCAGAACGTTCCGCCTTGCCACAGCCACTCTGGACCTCTGGGCAGCATGCAAGCGCAGGTGCAGAGCGGCTGGGGTGGAGCAGGATGCCTGATATGTTATGAGGGGTGGGGCAGGGGGTGGAGGGAGCTACAGGAGGGTAGCAGGGCTGGAGCGAAGGTGGAAGGCAGCAGCCAGAATGAAGGCCTGGATCCTGGGTGCCAGAGGGAAGCTGGTGCCGGCAGTCAGAGAAGGAAGGCCTATTCTTGCACAAATCTTTGTGCATCAGGCCTCTAGTGTGTATATATATATATATATATATATATATATATATATATATATATACAGTATATATATATATATATACAGTATATATATATATATGCTATATAATAAAGAGGTAATATGCAAATTGACCCTCATGCCCTCCCACAAGATGGCCACCCACATGTGATCAAAGATGGCCACCACAAGATGGCTAGCAGGGGAGGGTAGTTGTGAGTGATCAGGCCATTAGGGGAAGGCAGTTGGGGGTGACCAGGCTGGCAGGGGAGCAGTTAGGTGTTGATCAGGCTGGCAGGGAAGTGGTTAGGGGGTGATCAGACTGGCAGGCAGGTGAGCGGTTGGGAGCCAGTGGTCACAGATTTTGAGAGGGATGTCCGACTGGTGGTTTAGGCCTGATCCCACAGGGGTGACAAAATTCGTGCATGAGAGGGGGGTGTCCCTCAGCCCAGCCTGCACCCTCTCCAATCCAGGACCCCTCAGGGGATGTCCAACTGTCAGTTTAGACAGGATCAGGCCTAAACCAGCAGTCAAACATCCCTCTCACAATCCTGGACTGCTGGCTCCTAATCACTCACCGCCTGCCTGCCTGGTTGCCCCTAACTGCCCCCCTGCTGGCCTGATTACCCCTCACTGCCTCTGCGTGCCAGCCTGATCGCCCCTAACTGCCCCCCCCTGCCGGCCTGGTCACCCCTAACTGCTGCCCGCTGCTGGCCAGGTTGCCCCCAACTGCCCCCTCCCTGACGGCCTGGTCATTCCTAACTTCCCCCCTCCTGCTGGCCTGGTCACCCTGTACTGCCCCCCCCCTGCCAGCCTGGTTGCCCCCAACTTCCCCTCCCTGCCAGCCTGGTCATTCTTAACTTCCCCCCTCCTGCTGGCCTGATCACCCCTAACTGCCCCCTTGCCAGCCTAGTTGCCCCCAACTGCCCCCTTCCTGCTGGCCTGGTCACTCCTAACTTCCCCCCTCCCGCCAGCCTGGTCACCCCTTACTGCCCCCCCTGCCAGCCTGGTTGCCCCCAACTGCCCCCCTCTGCTGGCCTGGTCACCCCTAACTAGCCCCCCTGCTGGCCTGGTCACCCCCAACTGCCTCCCCCGCTGGCCTAGTTGCCCCTCACTGCCCCCTTGCCAGCCTAATTGCCCCCAACTGCCCCCTGCCTGCCTGGTCGCCCCTAACTGCCCCCCCCCTGCTGACCTAATCGACCCACACAGCCTGCTTGTTCAGTCGTTTGGTTGTCCCTCACTAACCCCCCTGCTGGCCTGGTTGTAGGCAGCCATCTTGTGAGGTTGTGATGTTCAATTTGCATATTACCTCTTTATTATATAGGATTTCTTTATCCATTCATCCATTAATGGACACTTTGGTTGTTTCCATGTCTTGGCTATTGTAAATAATGCTGCAATGAACATAACGATGCAAATATTCTCTCAACATGGTGATATTGTTCATCAGGATAAATAATCAAAAGTGGAATTGCTGGATTACGTGTGTTCTATTTTTAGAAGTTCATGGTAATTCTGATTTACCTTTCAAGTTTTGCTTGAATGTAAACTTGCCTATGGTTTGAACCTCCAAACGAGGTCTCAAATTCCCCACTTTTTCTGGGATTCATACCACTTCTTGCAATCCCTGGCATCCCTTAGATAAATTAGACCTGACACTTTGAGCAGAAAACAGCCTTATCTTGAGAACCAGACTCTCCAGGTTCTTTTCTTAATTTGAACCTTTTTTCAAATTGTCAACTATAACTCTGCACTGGATGCCACCACCTCTCACTTACTGAAGGATATGACTTCAGTGGCTTTGTAACTGGAACCAAGGTTAGGTCACATGATGACATGAAAGCCAAGCTCATGAAACAAATATTGGTGAAAAAAGAGTTTTATTCAAATGTCCATCACCTGAGAAGTTGGGGGACTCTTGTCCAAAGCCCACCTTTCCACCTCAGTGCAGGCAGAAGTTTTTAAAAGGAGGGGGAGGAAAAATAGAATTAAGAAATCAAGGGGAGGAGGTTGAAAAGGTCAAGTGGCCCACAAGCCTAAAATAGTTATTGTCTAGTGATCAATTTGGGTAGAATTGACATTACAATATTGAGTCTTCTAAACCATGATCTTGGTATATCTCTCTAATTCTTAGGTATATAGTGGTTATTCTCATCAATATTTATAGTTCTTAGCATATGACTCTTGCACATATTTTGATTAATTTTAACATAATATTTTGTTATCTTTTGATGCATATCACTAGCCCAAGAAAATATCAAAATCTTAAATTTAAAGTATGACTTATACTGATTATACATTGCTTTATCACCATTGTAAAGTTAAAAAATCGTCAGTCAAGGACTGCCTATATAGAGAAATAAGATTGATTTTTCTATATTTATTTTGTATTCTATGACCTTGCTAAAACCATTTATTAAAGTAGCTTTTTGCAAAGTCTTTGGATTTTCTATGTAGACATTTATGTTGTATGCCAAAAGAGAGGTTTATTTTTTTCCTATTGGTGTGTCTTTTTTATTTTACATTTCTGATTTATTGAATTTTGTTAAAACACCCAAAAGAGGTTGAATAGAATTGAGAAAGCAGACACCCTTGCCTTGTTTCAGTCTTATGGGGAAAAATTCAGTTTTTCACCATTAAAAATTATATTAGTTATAGGGTTTTTTTAGATGACTTTTATCAGAATAGAATTGAAAATATTAATTCTCTAAATGTTTGGCATATTTGCCAGTGAAATATCTGGGAAATGGGAATAAAAATATATATATATGAGTCTACTTACCATAGAGCTCAAATAAAAATAATTTGAGAATGGAAAATTCTCACCTTGATTGACTTAACTTAGGGTTCTTACCCAATCTTGGAATTATTGTCATGGGCAGGTGATTACACTGACAGGCTTAGCACAGGAAATGTTCCTTCCTGTAATGGAGCAGGTCTCCCTTAAAAGACTAAGACAAATTCAACGACTGATGAAGTTGACATGAAGCCAATAAACCAAAAAAGACTAACTGACACTCATTAACTCCAGGAACACAATTTCTCAAGCAATTCCACGAAGGATAAAGGAAGATAGCTTGGATTTTTCAGTTTCCCATCACAGCCACCAAAAGGTTCAAAGAAGGTTTTACAGAGGTGAGTCTATGGTGAACACAGTGGACTGAGGCTATGGATTTCAGAATGCAAAAGTGCTTGTTTGGACAAAAGAAAAGAAAATGAATGAAGAGTGAAAACAAAAGAGCCCATTTCTTCTGTAAATCTTTCAGTGATCTTGAAACAATGAGGACTTTTTCTCCTAGGGAGACAGGTTCCTAAGAGGGAACATGAAAGGAAAAATAAACTAAAAGAAGAAAAAAACAGAAAACAAAATAACCTTAGGGCTCTGAGGTATGTCCTCATTCTTGGCTCTGTTTTATATCTTAATTGTAGTTGGTTTTATTTTTTTTTTCACACAACAAGTTTTCTGGGAAAAGACACAGCTTTTTACAATGCAGGCACTCAATCAATATTCACTAGAGAGCATGTGTCTCTAAGCTTTCTTTCACAGTAATCTTGCATTTTTTAATTTTTTTTTAGAAATAAGCCATTGTCATGTAGCTAAAGGCAGAATTTGGGAGTAAAATAGGTAATTTAAGCAGGGGATAATGACAAAAATCGTTCAGAAAGAATTCCAAATCATGGGGTTTGGCATTGGAGAAATATATGTAATTTCTGGCCATAATTTGGTCCTAATTAAGACTAAACCCAATGATTTTGAAGATTCATATACAAAGTATCATCTCTAAACCTTTTTATGATGGTATTATCTTCTCTACTAGCAGGGCCATCAACATTAGCACACTAGATATAAAATTAGATGCCACAGGTAGGGAAGACAACTGTCCCTGGGAATAAGACATAGGGTTGAGATACAAAAGAACCAGTATCTGTAGCTCATTGGAAATATTATTCCCCAAATAAGACAATGAACAAAGGTGACTCTTCCCATAAAAATTCAGAGAAAGGGGCACAATGTCACTGACTATGAGGAGGATAGAAATATGACAATCCCAAAGGGGTTAGGGTTTTCTTCTCTTTTCCTATTTTCATAAATGCCAAAAGTCAACATAGGTTATAGGGTGAAGGAAACAACCTGGAACATAGAGCTAGAGGACTTACTATAGAAGGAACTAGGCAGGTCATAGAAGGGCTCAAGGAAATAGTAGATGATCCTCAATGGAGGAAGTATTAGAAAAACAAGGTCTCAAGGAAGAGAAACTCATCAGACAGGAATTAAAAACAAAAAAAAAAAATGCTTTAGATGATCTTGAGTGCAGTTGTCCAGCCTGTGCCAGGAAAATTACATATTCGATACAGATTTTAATATATATATTGATTTCAAAGAGGAAGGGAGAGGGAGATAGAGAGGAAGGGAGAGGGAGATAGAGATAGAAACATCAATGATGAGAGAGAATCGTTGATTGGATGCCTCGTGCACACGCCCAATAGGGAGTGAGCCCACACCCGGGCATGTGCTCTGACCTGGAATTGAACCTTGACCTCTTCATTCATAGGTTGACACTCAACCACTAAACCACACCAGCCAGGCATTGATATTGATATATATTTTTTTAAAGTCTTGAAGTTTATATCAGAAAAAGAAACAACACACATTGTTGGTGATTAGCTTAAAATTCTAAAGTAAGAAACTAGATCCCTGAGGACTGGAGTCAGGCAACTATTACTTAATTAAAAAAAAAAAAAGACCAAAGCTAAATGCAAAATATTAAAAGCTTATAATTTGACACAGGTATTTAGCTCCATGGTTATTGCAGAGAATTAACCAGAAAAAAATTGTTGAATAACTACATAAATTGGTACTTAAGTAAAAGGCAAGAGTCAATTAAAAAACACACAAATAAATGCTGGTTCATAAAAGTTGAGTCAGAGAAAACTAAAGTTATTACTATTTTTGACTTAGAAATAAATACATATTTCTTATCTGAATTTGTCATTGGCAAATATCTCATGGTCCCATTATGTTCAAGATACAGAAATGTGAGATATATAGCAGTACAATAATTTAATTCATAGGTGATTGCATAACTCATAAAGACAATGAATGAACCAATGTCAAACTCAACAGAGGTTCTTAGTGTTGCAGCTGAGGGTCTTGTTTTTAACCTTGTTTATACCACATTTTAATTAAATGCTGATCTGATTACAGATACATGGATAGTTGTAGATGATGATGATAGAATCAAGATTCTCCAAGATCCTGACAATTGTCTGGTAGTTTGAAAGGAAGGAAGAAAGGAAGGAAGAAAGGAAGGAAGGAAGGAAGGAAGGAAGGAAGGAAGGAAGGAAGGAAGGAAGCAAGGAAGGAGAAAGTTAGGAAAAAACTATTTGTTTTTTAATTATAAAGAAAAATTCATGAGGTCTTGTTTGGCTCCCTCATTCCCTTGCATCTTATTTATCTCTTTCAGATGTCTGAGAAATACATCACCATGAACATAAATGACAATTAGACTTATGTATACTTTTCATTATTTTTTAAAATAATATGATCTGCCCCCTTGGCATAGTCCCTTCTCTCCTTTTTTGATTAAAAGTTGAAGATAAGCTTAAGAAGTCAGCTATTTGCTATATTTTCTCTGACAAAGTCTTCTTTTCTTGATGTATTAAATCCAAATATAATATGTCAATTAGAAGCATCCCCATCTCAAGACTGCCATCCTAAAATATAGATTTATCTTGGGTCATATTATATTCCATTTCTTTGATGATTAACCAAGTACCAACTTTGTGCTGGAAAAAGTAAAATTAATAATGTAGTTTTTACCCTTTATAAGATAACTAGAGGCCCAGCGCATGATTAAATCGTGTGCATGTAGGGTCCCCTAGGCCTAACCTGCCATCAGGGCCATGTCCGCCCCCCACCCCCCAACAAAGCCTCGCACGCTCTGCGGACACTGCTGGCACCCCGTGATGCTCCAGAAGTCCCACCCACCACAGCTGCCATAGGACCCGGAAGTCCTGTTTGCTGCGGCCACTGCAGGACCCATCAATGCACCTCCTGGTGAGTCCAGTAGTTGGTTGTGATGCCATCACAGCATCACGACCACAGGCCTTTTATGATATAGATAATTGATGTGGGTGGGCACTCAGAAACATTAATAAAGAATTATAATACAATATGATGATTTAAATAATAGAGATAAACATGGGAGGGAGTTATTGGGGAAAGGAGAGAACAGAAGGGTCTCAGGGAAAAAAACACACAAATGGACCAGCAATATTTCTGATACATGTTAAAAATTAAATAAAAAATTTAAAAAAAAACTGTAAAAGAGGTAGAATTGGGGAAAAGGATTTTGTGATTGCATTAAAAAGCATCTCATTCTCTTGCAGCAGTGATTTTCTACCTTTCTCATCGCATGGTACACGTAAACTAATTACTAAAATTCTGTAGCACACCAAAAATAATATTTTTTTTGCCCATCTGACAAAAAAAAATAGGTATAATTTTGATTCATTCTCACAGGATTGCTATTGTGTTTGATCTTGTCATTTTTTAAAACCTTACAATATAAGGGAAAAGATATCAGTGCCCCTGACTAAATAGTCAAGTATTGCATGTTTTAAAATTCTTGCAGCACACTGGTTGAAAATCACTGCCTTGGAGAGATAAAGGATCAACCATCCACCCTTGTTTCTTCATCACAAAGCAACGTAACTTGCAGACTATAGACCCAAAATCTTGGGCAGCAATTTCTCAAGTGGTGAACCTACAAACCACCCCTCTGGACTTTCCTAAATTGTAAGAACATGAGTAAGATTGTGCACATGAAAGCACCCATTACATAAACAAGCTGTTGAATCTTGTAAGAATAAATACACCTGTACTGTAGGAATACACTAGTAAGTAAGCAATTCCAGCAATTCAAAAACTGTAGCTATAAGATCTCATCTTAGGAGAAGTGGCACCAAATAGAATACACACATGCAAAGATATTTAGGGACCTAGACATCTACAAAAAAGCAAAGGATCTGGAACAGGAGAGGCCTGATTTTGATCCCCAGCTAATTTACTTGATGTGGATGCTGATGAGTCATTTTAGCAATCTATGTCTTAGTTTCCTTAACTGGTACATGTGGGTTGACCATATGTCCTGGTTTGCCTGGAACAGTTTTGGTTTATGTTAGTTGTCAGGTAATTGTTACTAACATCTTATTTCACTCCATAAAGAGCCCATTTGGGTTACAAATTACATGGTAGCCTGAGTTATATGATGTAAGGGCAAAACTCATTTTTTAATTTTGATGGTGAGAATTAAATGAGCATGGGGCAGTATGACTTAGATGCTTGGCTCTCGCTTTCTGTGTTTTTACACATAAACTTTCCCTTTAGGGTTCATCTCCCCAATGACTCTGCTCAATGTCTCACTCTGTCTTTAATGTGCTATGTTAAGAATGAATGGAGAGGTTATGAATCGTGGATCGTCTCATAAAATTAGTAAAGTGAACTTTGTCTAGAAAATAACAAAGTCCTCCTGAATCACACTTGTCTTTGCAAACTCTGGCCTCTTGAAATTCTTAAATTTATCTTTTTTACATCTTTCATAAATAATTATGAAACATTGACATTTCCACTAAAATCTAAAAGCACATTTGGAAAGGAAAATATTCCCAGGATAATGAATGCTGTGCTGTGCCAGCACAGCCAAGGGTGAACCTGAGGATGGGTGGTGAAGGATTAAAGAAGACAAAGAGAATACAGCTGGGGCTCAGAGGATCTCCCATGCCTGGATGAGGACACAGAAAGACCCAGCCTTAAAACCGAAGCTTTATTTTATAGTCAGATCACACAAAGCAAAACAAGGAAGTGGTCAACATAGTTACATTGTTCTTGTGAGTTTCACCTTGATTTGGCAGTACTTGTTGCACCTCCCACAGCCCATTAGCTACCTAGGAAGGAACTAGGAGGGCTATAAGGTTAAGCTTAATTATGCTAAGAGGACTCTTCCCTCCAAGCTGGGACTTGTTTGTGGCCCTGCCACAGGTCGATCCGAGGCTTAACCCTAGAGCTGCTCCCTACAGAATGCCCTGTATTTTGGATTTGGGTTAAGCTGGGCATCCTCACAGCTGCACATTCAGTTCCTCTAAAACCACAAATATGAAACAACCTTAATATTCTAATAATGATTGGTGGCGTAAATTATAGAGCATCTGTACAATGGGACACACTACAGTCACAAAAACTGATGGTATACAGCTATGTTTAGTGACATGAAAAATTGTTCATAACCTATTATCAAGTGACAACATGCAGATGCTGAGAAGCAGGTGTAACATTTTAGTCAAATTATGTAAAATTAAATAATACCTAGTTTGTGTGTTCATGTGGCTATAAAAATGTCTGAAATGCTCATCAAAATATTAATCGTGGTTATCTCTGTGTGGGGTGATCTAAAAGGACTCGCTTCTTTTCTATTTTTTTAAGTAATACATATCTTTCCTTTTAGTAAAAGCATAAAATATATGGTTTACATAAAATTACAAAATGAACATTTCTTAAACCATAGTCTCAGAGGTTGGAAGAAACTGCAAATGATGAAAAGAGAAACACAAAACAGCTAAACAACTAGACCCGGAACACAACTAGAAGGCTTTCTCCCAACAGCAGTGAGCCTTTTAGCCATTCCAGTTTTCATAGCCAGCCCTACCCCAACCAAGAAAAACTCAGGAGATCCTAAACACTAACACCAGGGTTCTTGCAGATGCCGCCTCAAATATGATCACTGGGGCCCCTTGCCTCCTGGTAGTAATGTCATTGTATGAACCTGTCCCCTTGAGTGTAAGCTGGACTTGGTGACTCCTAGTGAACAGAATGTGGTCAAAGTGATGTGTGTGAGGCAGAGAGTTGATCATAGCATGGTATCACACTCTCTCTCTCTCTCTCACTCACTCACTCACTTTGGGGGAAGCCAGCTGCCATGTCATGAAAACATTTGGTAGTCTAAGGAGAAGACTAGGGGGTAAGGAACTGAGGTCTCCAAGAGCCGGGGAGATTCTGAGACCTCCAACAACTCAGACCTCACCCCTAGCCAAGAGTCTGATGCAATCTCCTGAGAGATCCTGAGCCAGAACCACCTAGCTAGTTCGATCCAGGGTTCCTGACCCATGGAAGCAGAATGGGATAATAAATGCTTGTTGGAATAAAATGGTAAGGTTTTGGCATAATTTGTTCCAAAACAATGGATCACTAATTCATTCCCAAGCACACTTGACAAGATTTCTGCCTTGGAAGCACATACTTAAGGAACCCTAATCTCAGCCACCTGTTGCTTACATGTTAGGCTCCCACACTCCCCCACTGATAAAGGTTTCCTTGCATTGGCTGGTATGTTTTTTCATTATCAATCATATTTCTTGTTCCTGGCACTAGGTACCTAAGTCAGCTATCTACAGCACATGTGACAGTTGATTTTGGTTGAAAGCTTGCCTGAAATTGGGATTCCAGATGCACTGCCCATTCTGATTGTTGACCGATTTTCCTCATGGCGGCTTCCTCTAGTGCTGGTCCATTATCCAAGCTTCTCTTCCACTTCTCCTCCTATTGCTGAGAGCTCAGCATGGGAAGCACAGCTCTGACTGGGATCTGAGACCAAGGATTTTGAGGCACTTGTTAGTCATGGGAAATGTTGATGATTTAGTATTATATGTCAAAACACGTAGGAAAGCACTTCCCTTTTGGTTATGATGGATAATGGATATTGGACGTATTCTTTGTCTGGAAAAGCAACAATGATTTCAAATACTGGATAAAATCTATGAAAATGTTTCCAGGCCTTGGAAACAGAGCTCACAGGGCTGTGGTCCATAAGTGCAGTAAAACACAAGCACAAAACAAAACAGATGAGAACAATAATAAACAAATAGCAACATGATAGACTTAAATTCAGTCATAGTAATATTTATATTATATGCAAATGGACTAAATATGCCACTAAAAGGCAAAGAATGTTAGCCCAAATAAATAAACAAGACCTAAGACTGTGCTGTTTACATGAAACAAACTTTAAATAGAACGACATAAGTGGCTTACGAATGGAAAAAAGATACCTTGAAAACTCTAATGGTAAGACAGCTGGTGTGGCTATAGTAATAGCAGATAAAGTTGACTTTAATTCAATGAGTGTTGGTAGTGATATAAGAAATCTTAAATGCATCTAATAATAGAGCTTTAAAATACATGAATAAATACTAATAGAACTAAAGACACTAATTCAAAGAAAATAACAATTGCAGTTTGAAATTTTAACATTTATCTCCCCAAAACGGATAGAAAGAACAGACAAAATATCACTAAAAATCTAGAAGAACTGAAAAACATAATCAAATAACTTAACCTAATTGATACTTACAGAATACCCCCAAAGTGTAGAATATATAGTGTTTTCAAGTGTTACAAATATTCACCAAGGTAGTCCATGTCCTATAGCATAAAACAAGTCAATTTTAACAATTTTAACAAAGTAAATTATACCTAGTCTGTCCTATGAAATGGTAATGAAAACCAATTTAAAGTATTTGAAAAATATAGCCAAGTATTTAGTAATTAGAAAAATCTAAGTCACCCATGGATTAAAGAAATAATTTGTAATATTTAGCATTATTTAATATTAAAATAATACTAAATACAAAATAATAAAAAATAAGTTTTAAAGTAGTACCTACAAAACAGTTGCTAATATTATACAATAAATGTTTGTAATAAAAGATAAATTTATTGGATGTAGCTAAGCACTCTTTAGAAGGAAATCTATAGATTCAAATTTTTTTATTATTATTAATATATTTTTTATTGATTTCAGAGAGGAAGAGAGGGGGAGAGAGATAGAAACATTAATGATGAGAAAGAATCATTGACTGGCTGCCTCCTGCATGCCCCACACTGGGGATCAAATCTGCAACCTAGGCACATGCCCTGACCAGGAGTTAAATAGTGACCTCCTGGTTCATAGGTCAACACTCAACCACTGAGCCATGCCAGCCCAGCTATCTTCAAATAATTTTATAAGTGAAGACATAGGTTTAAAGTTAATAATCTAAGCTTAAACATTAAGAAGCTCAAAAAAATAAGAGCGAACTAAATGCAAACTAAGTAAAGAAAGGAAATAATACAGATAAAGCATCCTATATAATAAAAGCCTAATATGCGAAGTGTCTGGTCATCCAGTTGTCCATTCAACCAATCAAAGCGTAATATGATAATGATATGCTAAGGTTGCTCAACTGCTCGCTATAAAGTGCACTGACCACCAGGGGGCAGATGCTCCAACCAGTAGGTTAACTTGCTGCTGGGGTCCTGTCAATTGGGACTTAGCAAGACGGGCTGGACACACCCTGGAGCCCTCCCGCGGTCCCTCTCTGGTTGGCCAACCTCCTTAGTCCCTCCCTGGCCTTGATCGTGCACCAGTTGGGTCCCTTGGCCTGGCCTGTGCCCTCTTGCAATCTGGGACCCCTCGGGGGATGTCAGAGAGCTGGTTTCAGCCTAATGGTTGTATGAATCATCACTATGATGCACAGTAACCACCAGGGGGCAGATGCTCAATGTAGGAGCTTCCCCCTGGTGGCCAGTGTGCTCCCACAGGAGGAGCGCCACTCAGCCAGAAGCTGGGCTCACGGCTGGTGAGTGCAGCGGTAGTGGCGGGAGGCTCTTCTGTTTTCATAGCAGCGCTAAGCCATCAATCAGACATCCCCCGAGGGCTCCTGGACTGCAAGAGGGTGCAGGCCAGGCTGAGGGACCCCACCCCCCCACCAGCCCTGAGTGCATGAATTTCGTGCACCAGGCTTCTAGAAGATACATAAAAAAGAAGAAGAAACAATAAAGTCAACAAAAGCAAAAAGTGATTCTTTGAGCAGTAAGATTAGTACCTGCTTAATTAGATGGATCAAGAAAGAAAGAAAGCCCTAGCTGGTTTGGCTCAGTGGATAGAGCATCAGCCTGAGGACCAAAGGATCCCGTGTTTGATTCCAGTCAAGGGCATGTACCTTGGTTGCAGGCTTCTCCCTGGTCCAGGTCCTGATCAGGGCTCATGCAGCAGGCAACCAATCAATGTGTTTCTCTCACATCAATGTTTCTCTCTGTCTTTCCCTCTCTTTTCCACTCTCTCTAAAAATCAAAGGAAAAATATCCTCAGGTAAGGATTAATAACAAAAACAACAAAAAAGAAATAAAAATTAAATTACCAATACCAGGAAAGAAGAAGAGGATGTCATCAATAGGATCTGACCAATATGAAAATAATCATAAGAGAGGATTATGAAACTCTTTATGCTAATAAACTCTTCAGTTAAAATAAAATGGAAAATTTCCTTCAAGACACATATTATCAAAACTGTCTCAATAACAAATAGATCTGAATAGCCCAAGATTTTTTAGAGAAAGTTAATTTGTATTTGATTTTCCACAAAGGAAATTTCAGGCATAAATGGCTTCATTGGTGAACTCTAGCAAGCATTTAAAGTACTATATAGCCCAGCCAGTGTTGCTCAGTGGTTAAGTGTTAATCTATGATGGTCATGGTTCACTTCCTGGTCAGGACACATGCCAAGGTTGCGGGCTCAATCCTCAGTACGGGGCATGCAGGAGGCAGCTGATCAACGATTTTTTCTTATCATTGATGTTTCTATCTCTCTCTCTCTCAAATCAATACAAATATATTTTTAAAGCACTGTATACATTCTTTCAGAAAATCGAGGAGTTATTTTCCAAGTCATTTTATGAGGCATCATTATTAAGCCACTGAAACCAGGCAAACACATGACAAGAAACAAAAACTTGAGACTGATATCAGTAATGAATGAACACAAAAATATTTAATAAAATAATTTCTTACAGTTATAAAAATGATGATACACTATGATCAAGGCAGATTTATTCAAATCAAACAAGATTTGTTAAACATGACTGAATAAATTAATATACTTCACCATTATTGACAGATAAAAAAAGAAGTCTACACAGTCATCCCCAGGATATAGTGCAAAGTAACAAATTGGATTTTATAAAAAAAAAAAAAAACTCCTCATTTCATCAAAGGACTGTCTTATACAAAAAAGTAAAAGCAGATCACAGACTGAAAGATAACATCATTTGCATAGATATCTGAGAAAAGATTTTACCAGAATAAAGAATGTCTAAAACTAAAAAAAAAAAAAAAAAGTTAAAAGGGAGATAGAAATTTGTCTATATACACATTTAATTTTTTTCTAAAGTGCTGACCATAGTTAGTCATAAAAGAAATGCAAATTTAAGCTACAAAAAGATACCACACATGTCCATAAGATAGCTAAAACCACTACACCAGTGTTGGCCATACTGAGGAGCAATCAGAATCTTGGGTATGGTTTTTGAGAGTATAAAATAGCACTACATCCATCTTGCAAAACTTTTTGATAGTTTCTTACTAAGTTAAATATATAACTATCCAATGATGGAAGCATTCCACTCCTGTGCATATACCCAAGGGAAATAAAACACAGATGCTACAATAAAACTTTTAAAAAAATAATCAGAGCATCTTTATTCAGAATAGAAACAAAACCTAAAATTAATTCCAATATTATTAATAGGATAGTACAGTGGTCGGCAAACTCATTAGTCAACAGAGCCAAGTAGCAACAGTACAACGATTAAAATTTCTTTTGAGAGCCAAATTTTTTAAACTTAAACTTCTTCTAACGCCACTTCTTCAAAATAGACTCGCCCAGGCTGTGATATTTTGTGGAAGAGCCACACTCAAGGGGCCAAAGAGCCGCATGTGGCTCTCGAGCCACAGTTTGCCGACCACTGGGATAGTATATACATAAATTGCAATATGTTTATGAGGTAAAATATAACTCATTAATATATACAAACAACTACTGATACATGAATGAATATTAAGCAACTACTGAAATGACATGAATGAATATTAAAAAAACCACATTATGTTGAGCCAATAAATGCAAAACAAAAAGAAAGAGTACATATTGTAACCTTTCATTCTACTAGAGGCAAAACTTAGTCTGTGGTGGTAGGTTACATGAGCATATGAGTATGTGAAAATACATAGAAGGTCCATTTATGTCTTGTGTATGTGACCGTAGGTAATTGCATTAGTCAGCTCAGGCTGCCAAAACAGAATTACCATAGCCAGGCGTCCTCAAACTACGGCCCGCGGGCCACATGCAGCCCGCGGAGGACATTTATCCGGCCCGCCGGGTGCCGCTGCCTGTCCTGCTTAGCAGCTGACTCGTCCCGGGCCTGCAGTGCGCATAGGAATTTGTTCATAGTTTTTTTTTTAAAACTATAGTCCGGCCCTCCAACGGTCTGAGGGACAGTGAACTGGCCCCCTGTTTAAAAAGTTTGAGGACCCCTGCATAGGCTGTGTGGCTTAATCAACAAATATTTATCTTCTCACATTTCTGGAGGCTAGAAGTCCAAGATCAAGGGGCCATCAGAGTTGGTTTGCAGTGAGAGCTCTCTTCCCGATTTGTAGACGTGTGTCTTCTCGCTGTGCCTTCTCATGACCTGTGTGCATGTGGAGATTGTTGCACCTCTTTCTTTTCTTATAAGCACAGTGGTCCTATCAAATTAGGTCCCCACTTATGACCTCATTTAACCTTAATTAGCCCCTTATAGGCCCAATCTCGAAGCAGTCACACTGGTCACATTGGGTATTAGTGCTTCAACATGTAAATGGGTGAGGGGTGACAATTCAGTCCACAACATTAAATTATAGACTTAAAAAAAGAGAAACTAATAAAATATGACTGGGAAGCTATATTTATTTTCTTTGGGAATTTTTATTTCTAGTGATATAAAGACTTCATGCTATTCGGGGTCACATTTTTATAAACAAGTATAATAAAAATGTTCTGAAGTATTAACCTAAGGAAGCAGATGTAATGGCTTGGAATTCAACACAAGTAAGCTGTTTGGATTACACTGGACTTACTGGCAATAATATTTAGTTAGGAAAGTGGTCAGGTATGAGGTAGCTTCCCTTGAAATAAGGCTTTTGATTTGGCGATACGAATGCCACTATAAATAATAATTCTCGTGAATCCATTTGTCCTTCTGACATTCTAGAGTGATTTTCCAAGATTCCACATCAATTACCCATCTCCATGTCATACACATGTGACAAATTACTATTTGATAAAATCCAATTCAATTCCAGAGTCAAAGTTGTCTTGAGGGCTGGAAAAATTTGAGAAATTCAACATATTAGTGCTTATTTTTTTTCCTTATTCTTCATAGAGATCACTGTAGAAATGCATGGCAAATGCCTTCCTGGGATCCCCACCATGAAACTCTGTGCGAGACCTTTCCTTCTGTTTTTGCACTAAACACATTTTGAGCATGTTCTCTGTTCCCAAGCACTGTGCTGAGTGTTAGAGATAAAAGAGGTATGTTCTCTGCCAGGAGAACACTCGTCTATAAGGATCATTCTATGGGGTGTGGTGAGAGCATAGGGAAACAGATGAGGAAACTTCTGCCTGGGGCTGACAAGGAGAGCAGATGTGTGAGCCTGGCTCTTTAAGTAAATAATTGTAATTTGCCTGTAGAGAGAGAGTGAAGAATTCCAGGAACAGGAAATAGCGTGAAATACTGCAGGGCCTAGAAAGATTCCTATGTCTTTGTGGCCCAGAAGAAAAGAGTGGAGAGGAAAGGTAGATCAGGATGGCACTTGCAGCCCAATGGGCAGACAAATTAAAATTGCAAAGCAAATAGAAACAGTGGGGTGTCCACACTGCAGGCAGCTAGGGGTATTCTGGACCACACAGCTGTGCAGGCTCTTGTTGGAATTAACTGAGAAAGGTCATCATAAGTTCCATTTAATTAAAAATGCTATGTCAACCTCACGCATGGGCAGTTAATTTTTTTTTTTTTGTAAATTATCTTCACTTCTAGGTGAGATTAAATATAGCTCTCTTTTGCATTGAGATTACCAGCTAATCATTTTATATGCAAATTATATATGGTTAAGATTAACTCTGCCAGGCTGCATTATTATTGCCCAGTTATCTGTCATTTAAGACCTATTATGTAGCCTTGCAAAATTGTGCAAACATTTTAGGGGTAACTTCAATTGCTAATGAGTTCAGTTCTTTTCTTTCTTTTCAGTCAGTTTTCTCTTATCATCAGCCATCTGATCATACCAACTACAAATTCCAAACCTACATCTGCTGGTTGCCTGACATTTTCTAGAGCCCACCTGTGACTGGTTCTAAATTCTCAGGCCTGATGCTTCAAAAGGCCAATATTCAAAATGTCAGACTTTGTAGTAAGGAAAGACTTATTGATCGAGAAAGTTCCGGCTCAAAAAAATGGGGACCTTAGTGGTTTCTCAAATCCATCTTTTGAGAGCCTAGAATTCAGGCTTGTTTTATGTCAGGGAAGGGAGAATGGAAGAGACAAGAGGTGAATGAGGACCACATATATCTGGGAGCACAAAGGAAGAGCACAAAAATCTCTCAATCTCTTTGTTTCCTCTCTGTGAGCACTGCTAATCTGAATCCAGTTTTGAGGCTCCTGCAAATCTTTGATAAATAGTCATTATTTTGTACATATTTCCCTCACCTCTTTCTTACAGGTACATTCTGGCAAAGGGCAGTCCTTCCAAAATCTCAAGCCCCAAGGAGAATTTCTCTAATAATTAGCATAGCTGTAGCTGGCACTATTAACCCAGAGGCCCTGGGAAAAATGAAGACTAGAATTAAGATAGAGTTAGAGAGACCAAGCACAGCACTCTGTACCCACTCCCAGGCACTTTCTCCCTGGTTCTCCATAAAAGCAATAGAATTAGTATCACTTTCTCTCTCTCTTTCTCTCTCTCTCCTAATCCTTGGGTGATTCTAATGTGCAGCCAGAGTTGAGATCCCCTTTAATAGATGTTATTATGCTGAGCTGATGCATGCTCTTTTTTTTTTTTTAATACTCATCCAAGGATATGTTTCTTATTAATTTTAGAGAGGGGGGAAGGGAGAGGGGTTTCCCCCACCTGGGTTCTTGTCAGTCTCTTAAGAAAGATTTCAAACAAGTGACAGACAGCTGTGTTGAAGCAACATAAGAGAATTTATTAAGAAAGCAAGGCAAGCAAGTGTATTAAAAATACATTTGGCATAAAGCACCAGTGTGCACCCAGCTAAGTTGAGTGTGCACACAGTGGGGGTTTGGGAGGTTTTATACCCTTCTTCCTGTATGTTTCAAGGTTCCTCTACCAGATGTAATGGGTAGAAGATTATGTTTCAAAGTATCTTTTTACATTGTTGTGGCTTTCCCTGGGATATTTATACATATACCTGGTTATCTTGTTTGGCAAGTCCTAAAACGGCAGACTTCTTTGTTCACTGGGTGAGATGCAATTCTCCCTTTTTTCCATCTGCCTTTCCCCCTCCTGCTTTAGCAGTTCCAGGGTGATTTAAGCTATGCATTTTCTTGTTAGAGAAGAGACCTTTTAACCATTTGCTTTCAAGCATCCTTGATTGGGGAAGATAAAGTGTTATGATTCACCAGCTGGCTGCAAGCTGCCCAAACTATTTGGCCTTGGTTAATGTTCTTGTCTCAGTTTCCCTATTCCACTAGCCCTGGCTTACTGGCCTGTCTCAATACCCCCTTTAATCATGGCCTTCTGCAATCCAATTTGACCTCTCTAACTACATGGAAGCCACAATAAAGTAGCTCTTCCATTTGTCTTTGTTTGGTTTATGTGTTTGTTTTTACATTGTCTTTAAGTAAATGCATGGGGAGGAATTTTTATTTTACTTGACTATAAACTTGATTTTTATTTCTGGTGTTATATGAAATCAAAGGCCAGGTAGAGCACAATAAAGAATAAAAATGTGAAAAGAAAAAAAAGGAAGTACCAAGGCTGGGCAAATTTTAGATGCTTTCCTGAGGTCACACAGGGAATATACATCCCACTCCTATGAGAATCCACGTGTTTGAGCATCCTTGTCTGCAAGACACTAGGTCCTGAAAATAAAGATGCAAACTGTTCTGTCAAGAGTAGTAAAATCCCATATACACAAGGGTGTGAAGCAATCTAGAATCTTCACTGTGGTGCTTAATTTATTTTAGAGCCAACTCTCTTAGTGCCTCCATATTAATAACTAGGAGCCCAGCGCAGGATTCGAAATCACTCCACGCCAACCACCCACCTGCAGCCCTGCCTTGACACCCAAATCTGTTCATGCAGAGCTCCAGCGCACCTGGCCCAGCCCCAAACCCTCTGGCCTTCTCTCGCTGCTTCAAGCCCCGCCCTCAGTCCCTCAAGTCACCTCAGGCTGGTCCCGCTTTCTCTGGGCGCCTCCCCACTTCAGCCCCATCTCCACCCCGTCATGGTACTGGAGGAGAGCGTGGAAGCCTCCCGCCTGCTGGGCTGTGCTCTTTCCCCTGGCAGTTGGGCCGTGGGGCACTCACAGTGTGAGCAGTGGGTGGCAAAGGACTGGTGAGGGGGGCTCTCACCCCTGCCCTCCCTGGAACAGGATGGTCCCACCTCCTCTGGGTGCCTCCCGCTTCTGCCCCATCTCTGGAGCAACACCCCAGCTAATATGCTAATGACCTAGTGGTTACCCGTCACAGCATATTGACCATTGGCATATTAGCTCTTATTAGTATAGATTTCATATTGAGCAAGGATGAAACAAGTTTACTTTCCTTGGCAGGATATTTCCCATATGGCCCTTGTCTATTCCAGCAATCTGATCTCCCACCCCTCCCCAGTGTGCACAGTACCCTCCCTGACAAGTAAAGACTGGTAACTCCAAATAACGGCCACGCCCTCCTGCCTCTGCCTGCATGGTCCCCCGACCACCCCAACATATCTGCTCCCTTCGCCTGATAAAAATCTACTGTGTGTGGTTATTCAGGTCATTTGTCAACTACTTAAAGATACACTTAAAGATTCTGTCCGGGTATAGCGATGGCACTAGATGGGGTGACCTGCTGACCTGGTTTGCCAGGGACTGATAAGTTCCCAGTTTTCTAGACTTTCAGTGCTAAAGGTGGAAAGACTCCTGGCCATACAGTGGTTCCTCTGAGATCTAGAAGACTTTTGCTCTAAGTGGAACATCATAAAATTCAATTCTTAGTTCTTACTGTGTGTAGTAATCATAAAATAAATCATATTTTAAAAATTTCTTTATCTTTTAAAATAAAGATTTTGGTCCAATCAGATCATAAATAATATTCCCAGGAAACATAAGAGCAAAGCAATCAGTCATATAAATCTTTTCCAAATTTATGGAGAAAGCTAAGTTAAATTTTCTCAATTTTGAAATCCCCCCCCTTAAGCTTATTTCTAATAAGGTTAGCTCTTATGATGTAAAAACAAATTGAATGTACATAGAGTTAAGTACTAGTAAGCAGTCGTCATCAACAACAAAAACAGTAGAAAACTTCATTGGAAAGACATCCTCCCATTACCTCCTCCCTAGATCCTATTATGTTTTCCACATTGCATTCCTGTGTCATAATCACATTTTCTGATAGTTAACACTTTTTCATATGATGAACTTAAAAATATGATGAAATCATCATATCACAGTACTCTATGGAGACCCTAATTACCAAGAATGTTATCTCATGAGTGCCTTAGGAATTCACTGAACTAGATCTTAAAATTCTCCCATGGCAGTAGTGGCTTAGAGTATGCAATGTGCTTTTTGGAATCAGGGCTGTCCTAACAAATGAGTCCCTTATGATAGTCCCAATATGCACCAATTTAAAAGGTTAAGGAATAAAGACACCCAGAAGGTTTGTAGTATGACAAAACTTGAGAGGAGGGAAAGTGGTCCCTGAAGATTTTTTTTTTTTTTTTTTTTTTTGCAAATGGTGGGGCACCAAAGCGTCTCCATGTTGCTAGCTATATCGTAAACACGCATAAACCTGTGTACTCCTGACCTGCTGTTCAGGGGTGACCTATTGAATCTGTATTCTGTGCCACATACTGTGAAATTCACAGCCAATGTTTTCAAGTAGCTTCTGTGTCTAGTGTAGTGTGTAAATGTACAACAAAGGTTCAGTGACAGTACACAGAGCTGACGTCTTTGAATATTAGCACATGCTATACCATCCTATGCAGAGAAAGAAGAGAAGGTGATGGGGAGTCATTAAGCTTGAAAGTTCTAAGGGAAATGTGAGTGATGGAGATGTCAGGGAAGGTGAAAGGGTAGAGAGTGGAAATAGAGAAACCAGAGAAAGATCACTGTAATAAGTAAGATATGATAAGGGTGTGGACAGAATCAGTGGAAGTGGGCTGGAAAAAGTGGGAGCAGATTTGAATGAGTTTTTGGTGATAAAGCCAACACATTTTCTGCCAGATAAAATGTGGAAAAGTGTACTTGGTATAAGTTTCTAAGTAAGGAAGAGGTATTTAAAAGAGAAAGGAGTTTGTGGGAAAAGAAAGCTGGGTTTTTCAGACAATTGATTTGGAGGTGCCGGGAGGACATTTGGGTAGAGCTACCATATATAATCAGAAATGACTCTCCAGTAAGAGAACCACTGATTGGAAGGCTTTAGGATTGATCCCTCCTCTTGTCTTCTCCCATTCTCTTTCCAAGTTAGGACTTTCTTGTACCAGTCACGTAGCTGAGATAATACAAGTCCTTCGTCTCCCATTGCACATTGAGGTATGACACTCAGCAATGAAACACACTGTGAAGTTGGGAGCTGAAGAAGGGTGGCTGTGGCCATGTCTCCGGTTTCCTTGGCATCATTCTGTGCCCTAGCACTATTTGGAACAGCCCTCATTCTCTTTGAATAAAAGACTTGTTCTTGGTTGTTCATCCTTACCCTTATCATTGCCACCATCATCGTCATCTTTGTGACATTTTCACATGTTTTATTTATTTTGATCCTTACAGTAACCCTGTAGGGCAGGTTGGAGCAAATTGTGCTCCCATTTTTTATTTATTTACTTTTAAAATATATTTTTTATTGATTTTAGAGAGGGAGAGAGAGATAGAAACATCAATGATGAGAAAGAATCATTGATTGGCTGCCTCCTGCACGCCCCACACTGGGGATTGAGACTGCAACCTGGGCATATGCTCTGACCAGGGATTGAATTGTGACCTCCTGGTTCATAGTTTGATGCTCAACCACTGAGCCAGGCTGGCCAGGCTGCTCCCATTTTTAAATAAAGAAACTGGGGTTTGGGTAGTTGCACAGTCACATGGATGCTCAGCAGGGAAACAGGACTTGAATCCATGTTTCTGAGCTTTTCTCACTGCATCATGCTCCTTTAACTTGATAATCTTGTGACTTTTTGACTTATGATCTCATGGGGTAAAAATTTGAAAACAATACCAATGGGAGATCATCTGGCAAGGCAAGGCAAATATTAATAAGAACATTTTAAGGGACCTGCCCTTGGTTCACAAATTCACATTTCTATGTCCAGATGTTTCCTCTTGCCTACCATGCCCTTTTCCTGCTTATTGGCCTGAAGGCTGAAGTCAGCAACTTTTCTTTACCCTCTCTGCCTGGATAGGGCAATAGCAAATTTTAAAAAAATCCTCAAAGAGGTATCCTACTGAAAAGGACATCCTATGAGAGGAAACATTTTTTTTTTTTTTTTTTTTTTTTAGCAAGGAAACAAAACTTTGGAGTTGGCACTGAGAGATATGACAAACATGTATCTATGTTTCTTTCCTAGTTCACAGGACATAACTACTAACATTCCTTCCTTTAAATTTCACTCCATAAGTTAGGGGTACTGGTGACAAGGACCAGGGAAGCTGGTTCTCCTATTACTTCTGCACTGCAAATTTTCCCCATGTGAGGCACCGTGTGCTCTCAGATGAAATTATGTGTGTGACATGGTACTTTTTGAAGATACGTACATCCTGCTTGCCCCAGTGGTGGGTTTCATCTCATGTTGAACTGGGAAAAATCTGAGATCAATTTTGACCTTCAAAAGACCTAGAGCTATTTGACATTGAACATAACCTTTGTTCTCAGTGAGTCTCTGTTTCCTCATTCAGGGCTCAGCAACCTTACTATGTTAGGCTTGGCTGGCCATTTCTGGCCTTTGTGACTAACTACTCAGCTCAGCCGTCATAGCTCCAAAGCAGTCATAGTTCAGATTTAAATGAGTAAGGGTGGCTGTATTTTAATAAAACTTTATTTCTAAAAAGAGGTGGCAGGCTGGATTTGGTCCATGGAACATAGGGTACTGCCCCTTTTACAGGGGAAAATATTTACTTCACATGGTTGTTCTAAGCATTGCCTTGACTAGGGGATGTAAAGTGCTTGAAAGAGGATCTGATGTCAAAAATTACAACTCATTTCTTCCGTCTTCCTTCCCAATTCTTTTTGAGTGAACACAGCAGGGAGGCCCTCACAAAATGGAACCATGTGGGTAATATTTCCTATCTGTAACAAGCATTTTTTGAGGTTGTTTCCTTTTAATTTTAATACTTAGGAAGAAAAAAGGGACCTGAAGAAATTGAGTTATTAATCGAAGAAACTTATGAAGAAATCTGAGCTCTAGTCAATGTTATTCCCCCCACTCTCCATTTACTCCTTTAAAAATGCTATTTAAGAACAGTCCTTTCAGTGAAATTCAGAGCAGGTATACAGAGAAGTATGTGGTTCGGGCCAAAGGTCCAGGCAACAGCTCTGGGTCTTTATTTGAATAACAATAACAATAAAGACTCAGACACACAGTCATTTATTTTAAGCTTGACCTCTTGTGCCTGCATTTCATGTCCTTCTCTGCCCATTGCCATGAGCAGTCTCTCTCTACCTGACCCTTCATTTCTCTGAATTGGTGTATTGTTCTTTAGAGCTTGTCCTCTTGACCTGTTTTTCAATTATGTTTTTAGTGCTCTTAACACATTTCATTTGTGTGTGTGTTTTTCCCCAAGTACCTTTACAGTACTGATGCAAAAGATGAAATATCATCATGCACTAAAATATGGTAAATTGGAGTAAACACACTAAGTTTGCAGTCAAATGATCCCAGTTCAAGGTCTGAGTTTTCACTGTTTGTATAAGTGACCTTGAGCAGACCACTTGACCTAGAAATATCTCAGGCTTCTCCACTGGGAGTCAGGATAGGGACTGTGATTCTTCCTACTTCCCTATATCTCCTATGTGAATAAAACAGTGAAGGGGAAAATATGACATTTTGGGGGCCTAGCTATCTGAATCTGTGCCAGTAACCTGCATTGTGACACGTAGTCTTGCTTGCCGATAAACTCCATTCTTATCTGTGATGCCTGTCCTGCCTTGCAGAATCTGTTTCCCAGAATACTCCCATTTTACAGAGGCCATAAACCATGAACCCTATACAACCCCCTGAGGGGGTTGGCAGCGCTGGCACCAGACAGGCCTCTGAGTGTAATCTCACTTCCCCCATCCCAACTAACAGGGGGCTGCAAAGCCCACAGAAAGTTCGAAAGGCTGATCCATACTTGGGGGACAAAGAAGCTAAGGGTATAAAGGGAAAGCTTCATCCATATTCATCACTCAGGATTTGGAGACTGACTCCCCTGAGTCACGGCACTAGTGCATCTGCAAATAAAGGCTGCTTTTCTGAATATCCTCTGAGTGCCCGGCTGATTAATTCTCCCCAGTTGCCTGGCAACTTATCTGCAGCAACAGGAAATTGAGGGTAACTTGTTACTCAACTATAACTATTATTAAAATCACAATACTAGCTGTAATTTAAATAGCACTTATTGTGGGCCAGAAAGTATATTAGGAATTATTTATTAAATAATTATTAATCTCCATTAACAAATGTATGAAGCAAATAGTTTTCTACTTATTTTATGGATGAAAACACCAGGAAGCCCAGTGGTGAGGTACTAGTAACATGACCAAGTCTCATAGTAAATGAATGAGCTGCCATTGAAACTCTAGAATTCTGGACTCTAACATTCTTTCTCTTAACTTGAAATAAACACAAAATGTTTATATCTTCTTTATCAAACCAGAGAAGACCTAGGTCTTCATTGTTGGACTCACACAATACTTTAGAGTTAAAATTTAAAAATAGTGCCATAAAAAACATTTTCCTTTTTTTCATATTTTATTCTTAAGAAATTAAATACTAGTAAGTATATATACAGATAATTTACAAATAAATATGTTCAAGATCATGAAGACATGTTTTGGATCACAATTTTAAAATATAACTTTATTATAAATGGTTAGGTGAAACAGAAAGGACAAGTAAGAATATTGAAATTTGAATAACAAAATCCAAGAGCTAGAGATAATATTGACAGAGCATGAGAAGATAAAGAGAAAAATTTTCACCCAAAGAATAGAGAATATTTGTTTTTAGGCATATTTATAAATATACTCACAATAAATATTAAATTAGAAATTAAAAGAAAACTAAAATATATTATTTAAAAATCTATTGAGATAAAGACAAAATAGCAATGAAAATTACAAAATATATTGATCATAATTACCATGAAAACACAGCATATCACAATTTTCAGTGTGCAGCTGAAATAATGGCATCAAAGAATAAGCATATGTCCTTAAGTGTACAGGAGAAGGAGAAGGAGAAGGAGGAGGAGGAGGAGGCGGAGGAGGAGGAGGAGGAGGAGGAGGAGGAGGAGAGGGAGAGGGAGAGGGAGAGGGAGAGGGAGAGGGAGAGGGAGAGGGAGAGGGAGAGGGAGAGGGAGAGGGAGAGGGAGAGGGAGAGGGAGAGGGAGAGGGAGAGGGAGAGGGAGAGGGAGAGGGAGAGGGAGAGGGAGAGGGAGAGGGAGAGGGAGAGGGAGAAGGAGAAGGAGAAGGAGAAGGAGAAGGAGAAGGAGAAGGAGAAGGAGAAGGAGAAGGAGAAGGAGAAGGAGAAGGAGAAGGAGAAGGAGAAGGAGAAGGAGGAGAGATATGAGGAGGAGGTGTTGGAGGAGGAGGAGGAGAAGAAGGAGGCAAAAGAGCTGGGGTTCAGAGTTTCTCCAGAGTACAGAGAGCAACTCTTTCTTTAGTCATAGGGGGGAAATAGGAAAGGGTGCAAGGCATTGTGGTCACATTTTATGTTTGATGATCAGTAGTTGAGGGAGCTTCCTAGTGTTCGAAGAGTTGAACTGACCTTATTTCTGGGTATATAGTTCATAGTTCAAAACCCTTGTTTTTATTTTGTTTTATTTTTTAAAGGCACTTCTGAAGGCAGGGAAATAAGTAAACTGATGAATGTCACCAGGTAGAGGTAGTGAAAGAGAACCCTTTCCAAAATGGGATGAGTGGGCTATGACCTAGTTCCCGATCCTGTCTAGAAGAAATAAGGCTTAAGTCAACATATTCTAAAAGTGCAGTATATATTCCAAGATATGGCACACTCCTTTGACTTGAAATAAAATTTCTGGCTGGTCCTGCTTTCTCGTGAGGCAAACCATTTTGTTCTCTGATTTATTTATGGGTTGTTTCTCATGCCAAGGAGAAGCTCAGTGTGTCTGGAAAACAAGGTTGCCTGGATGAATTTGTCCAGCAATAAAAATATGGTTACGATTTGTCTGGCATATAACTTACAGATATTATGTCAACATACATAATAAGCATGTACACGTTGTAGGTATTTTACATGGTTACTCTATGTCAAGCATGTCAAACTCATGGCCCACAGGCCACATGCAACCCACAATGTATATTTTTGCGACCCAGCCAATATAAGAAACGTTTTAATAAAAATTTTGTAACTTAATTTTTACAATATCCTGTTATACATAATTATTAATAACGAACTACAATGTTCGCTAATGACTGATCACCATAATCGTGTTGCATTCATTTCCCTTATGCACCTTACATGCAGGTGCACCATTTCTCTCCACTAATACTAGCCATGACTATTTTAGCAGCCAGTGGCCACGCCATTAGTCTTGGACTGACTTGTTTGGTGTGCGCAACAGGAAATGTTTCACTTTAGGAGAACAAGAAAAATAGGTTTATTTGCTTATTAATTTGTGCAGTTATTCAGTGTCTGGTACGTTAATGTTCAAGAAAAAATATTAATTTTTATTAAAATGTTGTATTATTTTATGTTAACGACTACTCATTTATTTCAGCCCTCTGTATTCAGCATGTCTCTATCAGAATAAACCTACGTTTCTATGAAAATTGAAGCTTTTGTTTTTTTGTGGCCCACATGAACTTAAACCTTGTTTATTTGGCTCGTGTTAGCCTTTGAGCTTGACATGCTTGCTCTATATGTATAAATAACAATGTCTTCAAATGTGTTCTTTCTCTTGAGAGCAGCGTCCACATCTTACTCATTGTACTGGCAAGAGCCTAGAATTTTTTGTCATTTTTCCTTCTGTATTTCTACCTTTCCTACACACCATGTAATTGATTTTCAAATGAGCATCATGGATTCAAAGGAGAACCACCTTATTTTAAAATCAGAATAGTAATCCCAGCAAAGCACTTGATGTGGTAGGTTGCCAGGGAGAGTTCTTTCTTAAAATACTGGATGCCTGTTCCTGGCAGTCCTATTATCTGAGAATCTTTGGCCCTAAGTGCTGGACCTCTAGAATCCTCACTTCAGCAATCTTTACTTCAATTTTTGATGGCTGTGAAAATCCTTTTGATTGCTGGACCTGTTTAAATACTTTCTGTGGCAACGGTATCATCTGAATACACTGAAAGTGCTGAGCACTTCCATCCATCACAGCATCCATAGCTGGACACCAACTGAGTCATTAAGCAAGTAATTGTGCTTTTAGATTGTTCTGGGTCCTTTAGACACATTTTAACTTAATATGTTACATTTCAAGTAACCTCCCAACCTCTTAGAGGATGAAGGATATTCAGATATGTAAGAACAGGTCTGCAAGGGGGAAATGCAGACATTTACAAAAATGCAAACTTGTGCAAGGAGTGTCGATTGCTGAAATGCATACGCATTGTGAAAGGAGATTAGCAGTGTTTGTTGATAATGTCCATGATAATTTGGCATCTGCATATTTTTCTAGTTAAAGAAATAATCCTAGAGTGCTAATTTACTCTAATGGCATAGACATCACTTGGCTTCAGAAAAACAGAAAACTGAGCTAAGGCCTATTGCTTATTTATGGGGTGTAATGTACAGCATTCAGCGGCAATGTTCACTGAAGTTTACAAAAAGAATTCAAACAAATATAAAGAATGAGCCGTTGGCGCCAGAGCTCTTGCCCCCAAATGGCAATTTCACTTGAATTACAAATGATATCCATACGAATTTTCTATCAACATTTGGAAAAACACTCAGCCTTTTCTTTGTTTCCTATAACATTTGTCCATTTTATTTGCGTTCTATCATTCCCTAAACCAAAACCTTTTTTTAATTATTTGTTTACAAATCTTTCTCTCCCACTAGAAAGATGTGAGGACGGCAAACATATCACATTTTTTTTCTATATCCTTAAGATCTAGGCTAATGGCTTTCAAGCATTATGTGAATAATATATGTGTTGAATTAATTGGATTGCTTTCTCTTTCCTAAAGGTCAAATAATAATTCAACTCTTTTTTTTTTTTTCCCGCAGGTTGCAAAGCATATCAGTTCAGTTACCACAAAGATAGCTTTTGATTATATAGCATGCATTGTCATTTAGCTCTTTTACTAATTATTCAATTGATTAGTCTGTGGACTAAAGGGGCCACATGCTAATCTGACAAGCTCAGGGAAGGCCTGCATGGTGGTCTTGCAAACTCAGAGACCTAAAGTAACCACAAAGGATGGTCTGAAATTAATCTTTAACCAAAAGCAGTTACGGTGGGTAGTTATATCCTAGGCCGGTATCTTCACTGACAAGGTCAACCTTTACCTTAACTGAGCCGATCTGTCTTTTTGCATCTAATAGCATACCCTTGAAATGTCTGGGTAACTTGTAACTTCCCATTTTCTGGACCCCTCTGGACACAACCTAATGTGCCTGGGAGCCAGGACAGATACCACAAATTCCTTCATTGTTATCATGTTAATTGTTCCTGCACCCTGCAACCACCTAAGTATGTGTCTATCATTTTGCTTTTTATCCAATCCCAGCAGTTTCCTCCCCCCCCCCCCCCCACTTTGCTTTCTCCCTCTTCTCTGGTCTATCACCAATAGATTTCATGTAACCCACCTATGTCACTTCCTTTGATTGCAATGTATAAATATAAATGTAACCTGCCATTCTCTGCAGCATTATCCCAATTCATTGAGGTTCTGCTTCCTGGTTATTGTCCACAGATTGGCTCAAATAAACTCACAAAAATTTTATGTTAACAATTCATTCATTCATTTTTCTAATTATAAAATATTTCAATGTTTTAATTTTAAGGATAGGTGATTCATCTGTCACATAATTTTTAATTCTCCTAAATTCCTAGTCCTGTGCTAAGTACTCACACTAATGATGTAAATTTGGGCAAGGTATTTAATAGCCTTTTGCCTCAGTTTACACTGTTATTAAATGGAAATTCAATAGCATATTGTATTTGAGCTGAAGATTAAATGAGTCTTGTAGGTAAAGTGTAGCCACAGAATAAATACTATATAATTTGTTTGTTGTTATATTAGCTCACCAATAAATTCATGTTAACATGCCTGAGAACACTCTTCATGGCAGGAGAAAACAAACATTTTAATTAACAGTAGTAATTTTTTAAAAATATTTTATCTAAGTTCATAAAAGGGATTTTTTTTAATAATCAGAAAGTAATTCAAAAGATAAAAACTATATAAATCAGAGTGATTTATTTATTTATTTATTTACTAGAGGCCTGGTGCATGAAATTTGTGCGGGGGGGGGGGTGGTGTCCCTCAGCCCAGCCTGCACCTTCTCCAATCTGGGACCCCTCGAGGGTGTCCCCCAGGTAGGATCGGGCCTAAACGGGTAGTTGGACATCCCTCTAAGAATCCAGGACTGCTGGATCCAACTGCTCACCTGCATGCCTTCCTGATTGCCCCTAACCACTTCTGCCTGCCAGCCTGATTGATGCCTAACTGCTCTCCTGACAGCCTGTTTGCCCCTAACTGCCCTCCCCTGCAGGCCTGGTCACCCCTAACTGCCCTCCCCTGCAGGCTTGATCGCCCCCAACTGCCCTCCCTTGTAGGCCTGGTCCTTCCCAACTGCCCTCCCCTGCTGGCCTGATCACCCACAACTGCCCTCCCTTGCAGGCCTGGTCCCTCCCAACTGCCCTCCCCTGCTGGCCATTTTGTGGTGGCCATCTTGTGTCCACATGGGGGCAGGATCTTTGACCACATGAGGGCAGCCATCTTGTGTGTTGGAGTGATGGTCAATCTGCATATTACTCTTTTATTAGATAGGATAGAGGCCTGGTGCACGGGTGGGGGCCAGCTGGTTTGCCCTGAAGCAGCTGTGGGCAAACTACGGCCCGCAGGCCGGATCCGGCCCGTTCAGCTGTTCTATCCCGCCCGTGGAGCCGAAAGAGCGGAGGGTTCTCTTGCTCTCCCCTCCGCTCCTTTACTTTGAATTTATATTAGTTCACACAAACACTCCATCCATGCTTTTGTTCCGGCCCTCCGGTCCAGTTTAAGAACCCATTGTGGCCCTCGAGTCAAAAAGTTTGCCCACCCCTGCCCTGAAGGGTGTCCCGGATCAGGGTGGGGGTTCCTTTGGGGCGTGGGGCGGCCTGGGCGAGGGGCCTATGGTGGTTTGCAGGCTGGCCATGTCCCCCGGCGACCCAAGCGGAGGCCCTGGTATCTGGGATTTATTTATCTTCTATAATTGAAACTTTGTAGCCTAGAGTGGAGGCCTGGGCCGGCAAGGACAGATGGAAAGCTTGGCTTTCTCCATTGCCAGGGAAACCTAAGTCTCCCTCCTGCTCTCTGTGGCCACTGCCATCTTGGTTGGGTTTATTTGCATATTTGCTCCTTATTGGCTGGTGGATGTGGCTGGTGGGCATGGCTTGTGGGTGTAGCAGAGTGATGGTTAATTTGCATATTACTCTTTTTTTAGATAGGAATTTGTTGTTAATCCTTGCCTGAGGATATTTTTGCATTGATTTTTAGGGAGAGAGGGAAAGACAGAGAGAAACATTGATGTGAGAGAAACACATTGATTGGTTGCCTCTTGCACATGCCCTGACCAGGGCCGGGCCCGAAAGAGCCTGCAACCAAGGTACGTGCCCTTGACCGAAATCAAACCCAGGACCCTTTGGTCCACAAGCCAACACTATCCACTGTGCCAAACTGGCTAGGTGATATATTTAAACAGTTCTGAGTAATAAATTAATGAACAAATTTGTTAAATAACTTACCTGTCTTGCTTAAATGTACTATATAAAGTAGGTTGTCTGTGAATATGTTTAGTGAATATATTAGAATATGTTGACTGAAATATTTAACTCTGAAACATTTAAGTCATTATTTTTCAGACTTTTCTTCTATGTTATGTTTTGGGTAGGTTTGTTTACCTGAATTTCACAACTCATAACCACAGGTGTTTTTTAGTACCTTTAAATTGTTCTAGGATAACCAAAATAAATGGTGAAGTCTCAGATGTATTCATTTGAACCATAGACATAATTTTGGACTTTCCTTACTAACATATATATTTTTTCAATTAATTTAGTCCCTATCTTTAAAACATCTAACTATAATATAGTTGGCAAAATATGGAGCTAGCAGAGTTTGAAAGTCGGGCCTCATGTCCTAGGTCTGTGACTTCCTCACTGTATTGACTTTGAGAAGTCATATGAGTTCTCTGGATCCTAGTGTCCTCATTTGAAAATGTGATGTGCAGAAAAAATAGAAAATGTGCCTCACAGTGTTCGGTACAGTCAGTGCTCTATTAAAATTACTTCCATCACTCTGAGACTTTCCTTCTTAGAGCTGTAATTTACCCATTCAAAATAGAACAATGATTTTTTTGTTATTTTTATTGAACATTCCAGCATTTATTTTCTCATAGAATCTTTATAATCAGTGTCATTGGCAGCCACACTTTATTAAAATTAAAAGCATGCAAATTGCTTGAAAAACAACTCATTATATGTTCCTTGTGGCACTCCAATCATCATTGCCATGGCCCTGCAACCCGATCATACATATTTTTCTTGAATATCTCTATTTTCCAGGAACTTTCTTTCTGTAGAGTGTATATTTTAATTCTGTTCATTTCTGCTAAAATCTGAAATTACTCCCCTTTAGTTTCTGTCTGCCAGCTCCACCCTGACTCCTCAGGTATCCACATAAAAAGTCTGATCTCTCTTCCAACATCAGTCTTCCTACATCCTCGGGCCTGCTGACCCCCTTCATCTCTTTACCTCTCAGAGGAAGCCTATTGTTTTGCTCTAACATTTGGAGCTAGTTATTTACTACCGTTGGACTCTCAGTTTATTCAGCTAAAGGTATAGAAAACTCTATCTACTTTTCTTGATAGTGATGAGTAAATAAAATAATAGATACCATTTAACATATATGAGCAACTATTGCATGTCAGACATTAGTCTTGAAATCAGGGATACAACAATAAACTTAATACACAAATGTCCTGCTTTCATGTACTTACTTTCTTGTAGGAAGGCAGAGAATACAAAACCTACAGCATGCTATTAAAAAAAAAAATAAGCAAAACAGCCCTAGCTGGTTTGGCTCAGTGTATGGAGCGTCAGCTTGCAGACTAAAGGGTTCTGGGTCTGATTCCAGTCAAAGGCACATGCTCAGGTTGTGGGCTCGATCTCCAGTAGGGGGCATGCAGGAAGCAGCTGATCAATGATTCTCTTTCATCATTGATATTTCTCTCTCTCCCTCTCCCTTACTCTCTGAAATCAATAAAAGTTTATTTTTTAAAAAATAAGCAAAATAGATAACAGGTCAGTAGGTAGTGACAAGTACTAAGAAGTAAAACAGAGTAGTAGGCTAAATCAAACCTTGGGATAAGGGGTGTTACAATTTAGGTAGGATATTCAGGGAAGACTTATGAGACAAATAATATTTGAAGAGATCTAGAGGACTGGGAATGAGCTAGATGGATTTTGGGAGAAATAACATTTTAGGCAGTTGGAATGGCAAGCATGGAGACCTTGAGGTAGGATCCTGGCAACATCGCTCTCCTTGGTGAGAGTCAATAAATATTGATATCTGTTTTCCTCTACAATGTGTTAAATTTAACGCAGTGGCCCAGTGGTCACCAAACTTCCATTAATCATGCTTAATTATTAAATCTAGGTCATGATTCCCACAACATTTTACTATATATTTTCTTTATTTTTAATAATTTATACATATATATTATTATGCCAATATATTATGTAAGCTCGACAATAAAACCAAAACAAAATAGAAATAAACATGATGGAAAACAAATATATAACTGAGAATTATAATATTTCTTTGATACTCAGAAATATCTTCTTATACTCTCTAAATGTAAAATTATAGCCCCCTGGATATAGTAAAAATATTTTACTACCTTTATATTTTTCCATCTTTTCATTTTTATAAACTCTTTTTACATGTTTTATTTTCCTTAAGTTTTTCAGAATTAATCATTAGAAATAGAGTAACTGAAATTTTAGCAGAGATTTCCCAGGGTAAATTTTTCCATTCTTTACTTTTTCCCCTGAAACATCAAATACACCACTATACTATAAAGAGTGAATGTTCCCTTCAAATCAGAATTTGTGAATTAGACAATTAACACAACAAACATTCCTCCTGCTTATTGAACTCCATGTGCATGAGCAATGAGTGGTACAGAAGGGACTTGCTTTCTCTTTATGATCCTGGGGAATAGAATTAGAGGCAAACTTGATATTTCTCTGGCCAGATTGCTTGATGGCGGGTATTTTGAACTCTCATGTTTTGGAGAGAGAGACAAACTAAGAAGGAGCCTAATTTTACCCCAGGTCACCTTTTGAATCAGTAATAAAATCCAGATATGTGAGTAACTGGTTGGTGTTTTAGCTCCTAAAAGAAATAGTTCAATGGAAGATATTGTAGAAGAAAGCTAGAAGACTTTAAAGGAGTGATTTCTGAGTATCCAGATATAAGACAAATAGAAGAACTTTGCTCAGAAAATTAGTAACATTCAATGAATTAGAAGAAAAAGCAGTAAAACTGAGATTTTGTATATTTATATTTTAATTCCAGGACAATTTCATGCTAAAATTACATCTTTTCACTTGTAATTTTGCAACACAATCTTCATGACTTTTAGAAAATACAACTTTTCTAATTTCTTTGGTTTTGAGATTCCTAAATTTTAGTTGAGCTTCCCTTTTAAAACATTTCTTAGTGGAAGCATGGGATCTGAGATGGTTTTGGAATTCTTTGTATTCTCTTCTTGAAGTCGATCCAGTAAAAGCAGTCCCTTGTATCTTTGGGGGCGATAGAACAGGTAGGTTATCACCATAACCTCTCAGTGTCAAAGGAAATTTTGATCCTATGTTAAGTGCTGATGTTTTTGGTGTTAACTGCTGAGCATTAAGAAGTTCTGTTCTTTCTGTTAGAGGCTATTAAATATCAAGTTCTTGCCAGACTGCCTGATGTTGAGAAGCTTATGTAAGGGGGTAACCCCAGTGCTTCCATATCCAAACCAAATCTGCTAAATCTACTATTTAAAGTGAGGGGATATCCCCGACCAGTTTGGCTCAGTGGTTGAGCATCAGTCTAGGAACCAGGAGGTCATGGTTTGATTCCTGTTCAAGGCACATGCTCAGGTTGTGGGCTTGATCCCCACTGTGGGGTGTGCAGGACACAGCCAATTATCGATTCTCTCTCTTTATTGGTGTTTCTATCTCCCTCTCCCTTCTTCTCTGAAATCAATAAAAAAGATATATTAAAAATAATAAAGTGAGGTGATGTGGTAAAGACACTTCTCAAAAAATGTTCTACCCAACAGTGAAATGATATCTGACATAATGAGCTGAGTGAGGTAATCACCTGGGTCCAGCTTGCCTGAACCTCAAGGCAAGAGCCTTTTAGAAGTGCTGTTAGAACAGCCACAGGCTGAACTTAGATTGACCTGACTTGGAACCCAACCCGTAAAGCAATCACTCTGGCTGTGTGGACGATGTTTCATGACAGTCTAGACCAGCATGTAACTACCAGGGCTCAGTGATGGGGGAAAAAAATGGGTGTGAAGCCATGTAAATCAACCATTAATACAGCTTAACCTGGTTATGTTTCCTGATACTTCAAATAAGTGAGCCATTTGCTTAATTCAACATACAAATCTAGCTCCATTGCTTACAAATAAAAGTTGTGGCAGAGTCCTGAAGGCTTATCTCGTCTCATCTTCAACACAAATCTCTGCTCTAAGCATTGTAAATAATTTGTATCTTCCTTGTGTCTCATGCTTTATCATCCCTACTTGTGCTAAAACCTTTTTCTTCCTGAAACCCCTATTATGCCTATCCTACATCCTTTTCCACCTACATCCCCAGACTTACTCCACAAAAAAAGATTTTAAACAAATAAATTTTAAACACAAAACATAACAGATACAAACACACACACACACACACACACACACACAACTGTCACATCTCTCGTATTATTATTATTTCCCCTAATACCAGAATAAATAATTCTTTCCTGAGCTCTCCAGCACCCTAGAATTCCCTCTCTGACATCATAAAGTATATTTTCTTCCCTGGCCCTACTAGATTCTTACATAAATCATAGATGTTTTAATTAAAAATGGTAGAACTCAAACTTGGAGTGTCTTTGTAGAACAGGAAAACAATTGGGAGGACCCAGGAACTCCAGAACTTCCAGAGGCCTCTCTGTGTATCTCTTGTCTCTGCTGGGTTTGCGTGTCTGTCTCACGCTCTCCTTTTTCAGATTTGCTGAGATGTAGGAGAGCTGCTAACTCCCAAGCCAAATGCCATGCAGCTTTCATTACTGATTCTCTGTCCTTGGTTCCACTTTGAAAATCCCTGAGAGGTCTTTTGAGAATGGTCAGTGGGGTATGGATCATTTTAAAAGGACATGGCTATTGAAAATTCTACACCATGCATTTGAAACAGTAGCGGGCACATGATATGCACTCAGTATAGGAATGAATTCAAAAGGGACATCATCACACTGATACTATCAAGGACTTAAACAGTGAAAAAAGTTTCCCATTTCCAGCTCATCCAATAGTTCCCCATTGGTGTATCAGCTCAGTGCTCCTTTGGAGAGTCCTTAGGAACATATTGGCTTTTTCCAGACTTCAGCTCCTTGAACTTTTCATCCTTATAAAAAGGGCATTTATATGATGGGTATGTGGGCTAAAGGCCCAATTTCAGATGAATAATCCAAAGCTTTCTAATGGGATCATACTATAGTTATTAATATTTTTTTCAAAGCTGTATTTTTTTTTCTGGTATTTTTCTCCACAGCCAACAAAAGGTTGAAGAAATCAAAGACCAGCTTGGATATAATCAAAGCCCCACAGCTCTACTACAGGGCAAAAAAACCCCTAATTCTTGTCACAATATTCATGAGTGGTTATTAATTATGGAGATTTGCAATGCTTTTATCTAAATAATATCGGCCATGAAATTAAAGAAAACACAGATTAGTTTCCATTAACGGTAAGATAGCACAAATAAAAGACTAAGTTTGGAATAATTAGGACAAGTTTCACATGTTTGCCCTGCACTCAACTTGTGACATTTCCTTTTATTTAACTTCTGTGATGCCATGTTTCCATTCATACAATGAGGATTTTAATATTTTTCCTACCTAAGTCAAAGGAATAGCATGATAACAACATTCATTTTATTCAGTCTTAATGCTTCTGTAAACATAGTTCTGGATCTCTCATGTTAAAATTATTTTTATTTTTATTTTTTTGTTCATCCTCAAGCAAAGGTGGTTCCAAAACCTCTTTATGGGAGGAGCTCGGAGAGAGGAGGCGTGCTGTTGGACCAAGATTGAGGGAACTTGCCTTGAAGCTCTATTTGCATATCAAGCACATGGTTGTAACTCAGAGTGGGAGTTAGAGATAAAAAATATAGCAAAGTGCTGCAATCATTTCTCTACAAAGTCTACTCATAATTAAGGAATTGTCAGTTCCTCTTATCAAAGTATAAGTACATCAAAGGAAGTTTCTGGGTGACCTAAAGGAGATTTGAGGGGCATGGCTAAAGCCCCAAAGCCTTCCTCAGGACCACAAACCCCTTTTCCCTGAAGCTACTGCTCAAAATTTCTGGGCTCTATCCCTACAAAACTTCTAGAAAAGGTTGTTATATTTCTGATCCTCATTTTTTTTTTTCAGTTCAGAACAATGATTCCTTTTCCAATATAAGTATTTTGTTACCTTATCAGTTTCATGAAATAGATGACCTTTGAAACAGACCTTGAAGGAAAGGTGAAATGTATCTTGGAATAGAAGTGGGGTTGGGCCCACCAGAGATGCTGTTTGTGGATGTAAAACCACCGAATCTGGATTCTCGGACAGGAGTAGAGAACAAGGTTGATATATATGTTCTATAGACACCATGATCAGGAAATACAACAGGGATGACAATTATCTTTTCATTATGAATAACAACACTTTTTTTTAGACTAATCATATGCCAGCCACATTCCTTCACCCCAGTGGGGCCCCTCTCCCACTGCTGACACTGCTCCTTGGGAGCCCCTTCACTAGTAACTATGAGTGGTCCTATCTTTCCTGATGCCCCACCCAAAGACTCTGAAATGGGTTGAACAGCACATTAGTTAAATCAACTCCAAGCCTGAAATTTTAATCTCCAGTTGATTTTCCAGTCCACATTTTTCTCCCCAACACATTGCCTAACAAAGCCTGTTATGAAATCTGTTTTGAGCTTGGCTGATACCATAAATATACTCCAATAACAAAATATCAATAGGAGATGGCCCAGATTTGAATATAAACACTCTGTTACTATAACATTGTCCAGGAATTATTAAAGTGGGGAGATTAAATTCTTTTGTAAGTTGAAGTTTAAATATATTAAATTTCCATGGAATTGGGTCCAAAATCAAATTTTCTTAGGCTTTTGAGTTAAAATTCCAAAGATTGCAAAGTATTTCCCACTTTTGTTTTAGTCCATGTAGGCTCGGTTGGAAGGATTCCCATCATGGGTATAGAGACAGTGTTCCTTTAGCATTTGAAGATGGGGTTCTTTCTCATCGAAAGGAATCTATTTCCTCCTTCATGGCCTCAGAATGGTATTTGTTTAACATCCAGTCTCTGATGTTCCTCACTATTTTAAAGATTCTCAGGAGTTACTATGAAAAGCAAGATTAACACAGCACTGGCATCATATCCCCAGAACTGGAGCAATTCTGTTCCTAAAACAGTTATCTCAGATGAAAATATTTCCAAGCCAATCCTTTGTGTTGCCAAAGACCACAGCAGAGAATCATTATTATACTGGGGAAAAGAAAAAATTATGGCTATCTTGGTCGAAACCTTGCTGGGATACATGGCAATTTATGCCAATTTTCTGATATCAAAGACTTGGAATTTAAACTCAGATGGGAAACTCTCTCAGCAAGAGGTTAATCTTGGCACTATTTACTATATCAATAAAATCCACTTAGGAAAACTGCCTGGTAGGCCTGACTGGTACTTTTCTTGCTTTCCCACATCAGTACTGAGCATCATGATCCAGGCATTTAGTGCTTAGTTGATTGCGGGGGGGCTCTAGAACTAACATGGAAGCCACCACACTCTCTATGAGAAGGCATTTCAGTCCTAACATTAAAGCTGTTCCTCTTTCACTTAGCTTTTTAACTTTTAAGACAAAAAAATATGACTTCTTAGAGAGGATTTCTTCCCTTAGAAGTAAGCAATACAGAGCTGGCTGGATACCAGATGGTGGTGAGACCTGGGAGGTGATTGGCTTGATGCTGATACTGTGGAAAAGCTAGTTCTAGCCCTGGAATATCACCCCTTGGCCTTGAATCCTTATTGAACTTGGTGGCAGGCATTCCTGTCTCCTACCTCAGGCTGGTGTCAACCACTTAAAGCCAGAACGGCCATTGTGCTCTGCAACACATCACAATTGGCTCCCTTTCAGACCAAATACAGCACATATTCTTCAGCCACCAATGCCTGAAAGTTCTCTAGTTGACGAAATAGTGTAGACAGTCAAATTCTTTCAGTTTTCACTTTTTACAAAAGCCTCTGAGGAAAGCGCCTATGAGCCACGGTCCATGCTCTTCATGGACCATCAGAGACTGGATGTTAAACAAATACCATTCTGAGGCCATGAAGGAGGAAATAGATTCTTTTCGATGAGAAAGAACCCCATCTTCAAACTAAGTATAAACTAAGTATAGGGCAAGGTCAATATGCTGGAACCTGCCTCTGAGGTAATCCACAGATTTGTCAGGGTTTGGGAAGACCCCCCAGGACATTTGTTGGGGCATTCTTTTAGATAAACCATGCAGAATTATAGTCTCTGTCACCATGAGCTGTAGTAACCTGCTAAGGTCAAACTACTGCAAAGGGTCAAAGGATCAAAGCCGCTTACCCAAGCCACGCATTCATAAAGTTAACTTTACAATTGAACAATCAGTTGCATAGTGCAACACAGGTTGCAACTCACTAACATCATCTTTTCAAAGCATGCCTAAGCTCAGGACATTCTATGCATAAGTTCTTTTACCAAATTTTCTACCTTGCTTATTTATCAAGGTCCACAGTTCACACATGAGATTTACTTGAAAAGAGCTAAATAAACAATATTCCTCTTTGCTATGACCTGGGTCATGAACTAACTGAGAAATAGTGAGTAGGAGCCAAATGATTCCTTATATTAATAATAAAGAGTAGGGGAGGACAAGACTTGTATGTGTGGGAAAACATGGGAATTAGCCTCACAGATTACTCCAACTGTAGGTTACCCTACATGCATGCAGACTCCATGAAAGTCCCGCATAAAGGGACAAGGAAAGTGGTGTTTTCTAGGGTCAACTCTTTCCCAAGAGGATAAAAAGAGAGCAAAACATGCTCTAGCAATATGACTCATTATTATTATTAGATTGTTATTATTATGAGCACAATGAATTTTAGCCACCACAACTCAATTGGATTACTTGGTTGCATTTCAACTATGTTGTCATCTGACTCTTATTATCAGTGGAATTGAATAATAAGCAATTTCAGCTCTTTATATTTTCTGTTTCTTATAAATGTTCATTGATCTGTTTTTCCAAAGTTGCTAGCATATTTTCTCATGATCTTCCTTCTACGTGTCTCTGTGCCCTGATCTCCTTTTCCTATATGAACACCAGTCCCATTGGACTAGGTCACACTCTTATGTTAACTTAATTCTATCTTTAAAGAATAGTCACATTCTGAGGTACTAGGGCAGTGGTCGGCAAACTGCAGCTCGCGAGCCACATGCGGCTCTTTGGCCCCTTCAGTGTGGCTCTTCCACAAAATACCACGGCCTGGGAGAGTCTATTTTGAAGAAGTGGCATTAGAAGAAGTTTAAGTTTAAAAAATTTGGCTCTCAAAAGAAATTTCAATCGTTTTACTGTTAATATTTGGCTCTGTTGACTAATGAATTTGCCGACCACTATACTAGAGGTTAGGATTTCAACATCTGGATTGAGGGGGCACACTTCAGCCCATTATATATCCTATCTAATAAAGAGGGAATATGCTAATTGACCATCACTCCGTCACAAAGATGGCTGCACCCACAGCTGAAGTCAAGTTCCCATAAGGAGCCTTAACAAGCAATCAGCAGGAACCCGAAGCTATGCCCTCCCCCGCCCCCATAGGGCTTGACAGGGGACCTCAGGCCATGCTCTCCACCCTGGCATCAGGCTGGGGGACCTCAGGCCATGCCCCCCGTCTGGCGGGGCTTGACCGGGGACCTCAAGGTGCGCTTCCCGTCCTGGAGCTGGGCTAGGGGACCTCAGGCTGCTCCCCCCACCCCAGTTCCAGGTCAGGGGACCTGAGGCTGTGCCCCCCTGCCTGGCTGGGCTTGACAGGGGACCTCAGGCTGCGCCTCCCACCTTGGCACCAGGCCAGGGGACCTCAGGCCATGCCCCCCCACTCAGTGGGGCTTGACGGGAACCTCAGGCCTTGCTCTCTGCCCTGGTGACAGGCCGGGGGACCTCAGGCCATGACTCCTGCCCCGGCACCAGGCCAGGGGACCTGAGGCTGCGCCCCCCTGTCTTGCGGGGCTTGACAGGGGACCTCAGGCCACGCTCCCTGCCCAGTGGAGCTTGACAGGGGACCTGAGGTGCACCCCCCCCTGCTGGTGGGGCTTGATGGGGGACCTGAGACTGTGCCCCTCTCCTGGTGTTGGGCCAGGGGTCCTGAGGCTGTGCCCTCCCTCCCCCCCCCCCTGCCTGGCAAGGCTTGACGGGGGACCTCAGGCCATGTCCCCCACCTGGTGGGGCTTGACAGGGGACCTCAAGGCACGCCCCCCCTGCCCCGGTCTGGGCTGGGGGACCTCAGGCCATGCCCCCGGTCCTGGCGCTGGGCCACGGGACCTGAGGCTATGTCCCCTGCCCGGCGGGGCTTGACAAGGGTGAAACTGGCCAGGTCTTGTCTAGCCCAGGACAGGATTTTGAGGCACATGTGGGTGGGTGGGACTCTGGTGCACCCCAGACTCTGACAGGAGGAAGGTTTTCATATACATTTTACTAATTTCCTTTCATTTCTGACACTTCTATTATAGAGAAAGGGCAAATAGCAATATTAAATTATTTCCTCTAATTAATCCCCTTTTAATGTGCATAAATTTCGTGCACCGGGCCACTAGTATATATATAAAACAGGTGAATGATGAATGATTCAGAGGAAAGATGGAAATGTAAGTTAATTATAAATATAAGTCTATCTATCTATCTATCTATCTATCTATCTATCTATCTATCTTTTTCCATGTATTTCTTAGTGATGATTATTTAGGAAACTTGACGTCTATCAGATCTTTTATATTTGAAAAATTATTAGAGGATTTTTATTTTTATCAACTTTTAAAATAACATTTAGCTTCTATTCTTGCTTAAGTTTTTTTTACTTTCCTTTCATATTTTCAGGTATTTTAAATAGGATCCCATATTGTGCAATTAGCAACTGTTAATATATAGCTATGAGGCATGGTGCTTTGAGTTATTTTCCACATGAGCCATGACTTACTGACTCTTAAACATGAGAACATGTGGGGTGCAGGTAGGTGATCAAGAAAAATAATCACTATCTGGTTTCTGAAAAGCACAGTGTGATCCTAATTGAATACAGCTTTAAGAAAAGGAGCCATCAAATTGTATGATTTCTAAGCTGCTTCTATTTATTTGACTTCACCCATCACCAGGGGGCCTTCTAAGGAGATAGAAAGGACTAGGAAATAAACAACAAAAAGTGGGACATGAAGCCTGGGATGAGAGTGTGGTGGAGGAGGAGAGACAGAGAGGACACCTGATGGACGGGATCTTTGGTGGGGCTGAAAATCACCTGTGCTACCATCTGCTGCCCTGCCTGCCCAGGTGATGTTTGTTTCAGGTGTTGAATGAACAGCTGAGGAATCAATAGCTTGTGGCAGACAATGTTGAAAAATTTCTCTTGATTCAGTCAAGTGTTTAATTCCTCGTTAAACCTGGTGACGTAAACCCTTTGTGACTAGCATGGTCCTTAAATATCCACTCACCTGTGGTGACAAAGTGTAAGAAATTCCACTCTCTTAGACCTCTGAACTCTGCCTGGGGTAGCACTTCACCAGGGTTGATAAGCTGTGAGAAATTACCTTTCCAACTTCCCAACTGGTTGTTTCATATAGTTAACCTGTTGCAGACTCAGAAGAGTATGTTTTAGAGAAAACCTTTAACATTACATTCCGTACACATACAGGCACATACACACAAAGCATGCATTCAGTTATTAAACATGTATTATGTGACCAGTATGTATCCAACATTGAATTAAGTTTTCAATACACAAAGATAAAACATTGAGATCTGGATGAGTCCAAATGTGAGAAGCATATGTGTGATCAGATGTGTGAAACTGATTTTTTTGTCCAACCATGGCTTGGAAAAGTAAACAGAAAACTAGCTTTGTTCTTCCTTTCATGGTTCTTCCTCAGCCATTCTCTGGGATCATGCTTTCTCTATGTATGTTTGATAGTTTAGAAAGATTCCATAGCTCTTCATTGTTCCACCACCTTTTGGGCATTACAAATCCACTCTGGTTTAATCAAATAACTCCAGTTTAGGTCAATAAACTTTTAATGAAGTCTCAGCCAGTGGAAAGCCTGGATCTGACTCAGCCTTGGATGTCAGCAAGGGTCAAAGTTGGCTTTGTCTCTCTTCTCTTCCATCTTACACTTTTCAGCTGCTGTTCCTGATGGTATCAGAGGTGCAGGCAATCGGGGGAGGCCTGGCAAGGTGTCACAAATGGAAGGATGTGGCTAGTAAGGTTGTCAGTGAGTATTATTGACCTTATGGTGTCAAATATCCTTATAATGACTTCTCTCATTGAGTATTTTTGTGGGTTTCTCAGAGATCCTCCTCCTCGGAACTCACCTGCAGTTTCCTTGATTTGGGTGTTGCTTCTCTTCCAGCCGGGTCTTTGTTGCATTGCTCTCCCCTTTGGTCTCATATCAGAGAAGGACAAGTCCTGAGCTTTCTTTCACTTTTAGACATTTCCCAGCCAGAATCAAGTGCAACTCTGTGTTCTGCTCCAAAACACCTGTGGCAAGCTCTCTGGGAGGTCTTTTGTAGCTACCACTTTCCTCAGCTGAGATCAGTGATGGGCACAGAGGACATCAATGGTGTCCTTCAGAACAGTTCTGTCTTCTAGACGAGTGGTTGGCAAACTGCGGCTTGCGGGCCACATGTGGCTCTTTGGCCCCTTGAGTGTGGCTCTTCCACAAAATACCACAGCCTGGGCGAGTCTATTTTGAAGAAGTGGCGTTAGAAGAAGTTTAAGTTTAAAAAATTTGGCTCTCAAAAGAAATTTCAATCGTTGTACTGTTGATATTTGGCTCTGTTGAGTAATGAGTTTGCTGACCACTGTTCTAGACCATTTCCTGCTCAAGTACATCCTTGATAAGCTGCACCTTCTGCTTGGAGTAGGTGTTGATGAGCAATGATGCTTTTGTTTACAATTGAATATATTCAACTACTAGAATCATTTTCTAGAGATTAGAATCAGGGGTGGGCAAACTTTTTGACTCGAGGGCCACAATGGGTTCTTAAACTGGACCGGAGGGCCGGAACAAAAGCATGGATGGAGTGTTTGTGTGAACTAATATAAATTCAAAGTAAAGGAGCGGAGGGGAGAGCAAGAGAACCCTCCGCTCTTTCGGCTCCGCGGGCCGGATAGAACAGCTGAATGGGCCGGATCTGGCCCGGGGGCCGTAGTTTGCCCACGGCTGGCTTAGATGCTGGTTCCTTACATTTCTAACCTTTTTTCTCCTCCCCTATCTCCTTGCTTCTGGTGCTAGGCTTCAAAAGACATGCTTCTGTCATTGTATGACCCCGAGTGCTGCCCCTTTGTGTCATAATGTACACCAGGCTTAAAAGTCCTGAAAGTCCTTTCTGTACTTGGAAAGCTAATAAATAACGAAACTTGGAAGTGACTATGAATTTCAAAAATACATTCTGCTAAGATCCAAGGTAATACATCCCTACTTTAACTTCCCTACAGCCAGATCCCAAAACACCTGTGACCACACCAATGCTGGTCATCATAAAGTTAGAGTTGAGAGGAATGATATAGTAGATAATATATTTTACTTTTGAAAATTTATAAAAACAGGAATATGTGAACTACCTAATACAAACCTGGATGGTATGGCCTACCACACACCTAGGCCATATGGTATACAGCCTATTGCTCTAGGCCAGTGGTCGGCAAACGGCGGCTCGCGAGCCACATGCGGCTCTTTGGCCCCTTGAGTGTTCTAACGCCACTTCCTCAAAACAGACTCACCCAGGCCAAAAACCGACTTCTGCGCATGGGCCACGAAGTTTCAATCGCACTGTACATGTGCGTCCAAACGTGGTATTTTGTGGAAGAGCCACACTCCAGGGGCCAAAGAGCCCCATGTGGCTCACAAGCCGCGGTTTGCCGACCACTGCTATAGGCTACAAGCCTTGATGGCATGTTACTACACTGACTACTGCAGGCAGCACTAACACAGCAGTAAGTACTTGTGAATATAAACATGTCTAAATGGGAAAGATACAGAAAATTGAACAGATACATGCAAAAAAATGAAACTAGACCACCAACTTACACCATAACAAAAATAAACTCAAAATGAATAAAGGACTTAAACATAAGACAGGAAACCATAAAAATACTAGAGGAATCCACAGGCAGCAAAATTTCAGACATATGCCGAAGCAATTTCTTCACTGATACCGCTCCTAGGGCAATGGGAGCTAAAGAGAAAATAAACAAAAGGGACTACATCAAAATAAAAAGCTTTTGCACAGCAAAGGAGACCATCAATAAAACAAAAAGAAAGCCCACTGCATGGGAGAACATATTTGTCAATGTTATCTCCGATAACGGTTTAATCTCCAACATCTACAGGGAACTCATACAACTTAACAAAGGAAGATAAACAACCCAATAAAAAAATGGGCAATGGACCTAAATAAATACTTTTTGAAAGAAGACAGAAGGAAGGCCAAGAGACATATGAAAACATGCTCAAAGTCACTAATTATCTGAGAGATGCAAATCAAAATGGCAATGCGGTACCATCTCACACCTGTCAGAATGGCAACCATCAACAAATCAACAAACGACAAGTGCTGGTGAGGATGCAGAGAAAAAGGAACCCTCATGCACTGCTGGTAGGAATGCAGACTGGTGCAGCCACTGTGGAGAACAATATGGAGTTTCCTCAAAAAACTAAAAATGGAACTCCCATTTGACCCAGTGATCCCACCTCTAGGAATATATCCCAAGAAACTAGAAACACCAATCAGAAAGGATATATGCACCCCTATGTTGATAGTGGCACAATTCACCATAGCTAAGATTTGGAAATAGCCTAAGTGCCCATCAGCGGATGAGTGGATTAAAGAACTGTGGTACATCTACACAATGGAATACTACACTGCTATAAAAAAGAAGGAATTCTTACCATTTGCAACAGCATGGATGGAACTGGAGAGCATTATGCTAAGTGAAATAAGCCAGTCAGAGAAAGATAAATATCACATGATCTCACTCATTTGTGGAATATAATGACCAACATAAACTGATGAACAAAAACAGATCCACAGACAGAGAAGCATCGATCAGACCATCAAACCTCAGAGGGAAGGTAGGGGAGGGTGGGGGTAAGGGACAGAGATCAATCAAAGGACTTGTATGCATGCATATAAGCCTAACCAATGGACACTGACACCAGGAGGGTGAGGGCATGAGTGGGGGAGGGAGTGGGGGGCAATGGAGGGACAAGGACACATATGTAATACCTTAATCAATAAAGAAATGTAAAAGAAATAACAGATACAAAATAATACACTTCTGTAGAGCAGTTACCATGAATGCAGCCTGCAGAACAGGAAGTTGCTCTGGGCAAATTAGCGAGTGAGCAGCAATTGATTTGAAGGCCTAGGAAGCACTGTGCACTGCTGCAGACTTTATAACACTTTCCCACAAGCCTCCCCCTGCTTCCTCACATAGGGTCAGAACTAAAACAAGGAAGCTGTCAGTGCTGATCCATGAACAGGGGTGAGGGCTGGACTGATTGGAAAAACCGAGAGAAACCGGCTGGGGAGGCGTGAGTCACTGTAACAGTGACTGTCAGGAGAGGGTGAAAGGTGGCCTGGGGGTCAGTAGGAATCAGAGATCAGGATGGAAACATATAGACACACGGGGTTGTCATGGCAACGTGGTTTGGCTGCGGTGTGTTGGAGCAGTGCCAGGTTAAGAAGCTTTGTGGTACTCATTCACAAAAGAGGGTGCTGAATGGGGAGAGGGTGTGGAACTGAGGACTCACTACGGTGACTGTAGAAATTGGCTTTTGGTCCCATTGGCCCTGTCAGGCACAGAGAGCTCTCTCTGGCATTGAACTGATAGAAAAAAAAACAAGACTCATCTGTGCTTTCTATCATTCCAACCTGAACGTATTTCCCAAGTGCAGGCAGGCTGCTCCCCAGGACACAGAAAGCTCTCACTAACGGGGCTGGGCCCCGAATCCCTGTCACTACTCCTGTGGCCCTGTGGCCTCACACAGGACCTGGGTCCTCCACGGAGGACGGACAGCACGTGCTCTGAGGGCCTCGAGCTGGGTCTGGGGGCTGTGGCTCCCTCTGAGTGTGTGACACTGGAGAGGTGGGCTCCTGGGTACTAAAACAGGCCAGTGGCTGACGGACTGGGCTGTAATTTGTGCCCTCAGAATCGAGGTGCTGTGAGCGAGAGGGATGGAACTGGAGAGCATTATGCCAAGAATTATTGCCAAGCCCCAGAGACACTGCTCCCGTCAGAGAAAAATTCCTCCTGAACCACAAATCCTTCCATTTCTTATGATGGACATTCAGCTTCATCATAGCCTTTAGGACAGGGGTGGGCAAACTTTTTGACTCAAGGGCCACAATGGGTTCTTAAACTGGACTGGAGGGCCGGAACAAAAGCATGGATGGAGTGTTTGTGTGAACTAATATAAATTCAAAGTAAAGGAGCGGAGGGGAGAGCAAGAGAACCCTCCCCTCTTTTGGCTCCGCGGGCCGGATAGAACAGCCGAACAGGCCGGATCCGGCCCGCGGGCCGTAGTTTGCCCACGGCTGCTTTAGGATCACTGTCATATATGCAGTCCAACATTGACCAAGATGTCGTTATGCATCACATGGCCCTAAAATATGTACCACAAATACAAGCTGCATATGTATTGTTCAATTTTCTTCAGGTCACATTGAAAAAGTAAAGAGAACTAGGTAAATTAATTTTATTAATATATCTAATTTAATACAAAATGTCATTACTTCTAAATAATGAAGATAAATATTATTAGATACTTTGCATTCTGGGTGTTTTTTTGGTAATAATTTTTAAAATCAAAAGTGCATTTTACACTTGCAACACTTCTCAATTTGAACAAGTAACATTTCAAGTGCTCCATAGCCACACACACCCAGTAGCTGCAATCTCAGACAACACAGATCTGTAATTTACTCCAACAGGGAATTCTAAGATATATTTATCCAAACCACCAGTATCATCTTCAGATTTGTACTTGGTTGCGTTGAGGGAGCCAAAATGTTCTCCAGCATGGGTTAAAGGGGACTTTTCAGACAACTTGATGATAACGATGGGTCAAAGTTTTATTATAAGCTTGCATAAGGGATGAGAAATAAGGATTAACGTGCCAGTTTCAGGGATTTACTCCTAGATATTTTATAGGTCAAAAGAAAGAACAGGTAACCCTGTTGGATTATCTATAAATACAGATAGCCATGTTAGATACAGAAAGAAAAGAAATCTCCTTAAAGATCATTGGATTCTTGACTGACAATTAGCTGAGAGTCAACTGGGTGGGTAAAGCATGAAATGTGGGTGGTGAGAAATAGTTTGGGCCACAGGATTATACACCAGGCTCAGACATCTGGAATTCATGAGTAGCTCACATCCAAAGTACAGCTGACTGAATAAAACATTGTGATAAATCCAGAAAGGAAATACTGAGATTCCTATCCAAGTGTCAGCATCCTGATTTCTCAAGCCTTCAAGACTTTTGTTTGTTTGTTTGTTTGTTTGTTTTGTGTGTGTTTTTTACTGAATCATGGCAATTGAATAAAAATGAATCCAATTTTCATATACAAATTGTGGACAATATGTATTATTCACCAACTTCCCAATATTTTGGGATATTCTTATAAGAGCTTGAATTTCTTATGATTCGTTTTTAAATTTTATATCGTTTCCACTCAATACTTAGTATTTCTCCTACATTGTTTCTTGGAGCTTTCCCTTTTTTTGTATCAAATATTTTTTAAAAACCTCTGGTATTTATTTTTTCAAGGCAATCTTCTGACAAGGTGATTGTTTTAAGTAGAATTTAATTGATTTGGGGGGATTAATGCCAATTATATAACAGCAAAGAGTCAGTAAACAAATAATCCTATATATTAAAATCATAATATGCAAATAGTCTCCTCGACCGGGAGTTGTCTGGGAGTTCGACCAGGGTGCGGGCTGGCCAGGGGAAGGGAGGGAGGCCTGGCCTGCAGCTGGCAGCCACTAGGGACCCTACCAGTGCATGAATTTCATGCACCCAGCCTCTAGTTTATGATAATTAGGTATTAGATTGCATTACACAATTGAGCTCATTATCTTTTGAATTCCTTACTCTTCCAAAGTTCCTGCCCCTTATCTTGAAGTTGGCCTTTTTACTCTCTCACAAACTCTTGCATCTCTTTATTTCTGGGAATCTTTACAGCTTTCTTCTTTGCCTGCCTGTCTGTAGAAAGCCTGTTTTAATGCAAAGCAGCCAAGTTCTCCATATCCTAAGCCTAGGTCATCTGGTTGTCAGCCCGAAGACTTTCTTTCCACACCAAATGTTCATCAGTGAGCTTTGCTAAGCCACAGCTATACACTCCCCAGGGAGTAGTGTGCTTGACCCATAAACCATTTCTCCTGCCCACATTTTATCCCTTGCAAACTTTTCAACTGTCTCCAAAATAATTCCAGGAAATGTGATGTACAATGCCAACTAAAATAAAGGGATAGACTCCTCCCAACAGAGAAAGGACTCCGGTGACAGCTGAACACAACAGGCACTCCTCCCACACCTACAGCCAAGGGTACAACATGAAAAATAAGCTGTGGAGGTCTCCTCTGCAGGAGCCCGATGAGATCATTCTAAGTTGTCCCAGTAAATGCAAATCATAATGTAAAAGTATTGCATTTGCCAAGGAATTATCTGAATGCTTTCTAGTTAATGACAGGTTGTGGTCCACTTTCTCTAAAAGATATCTCAAAAAGACTCCTTCCACTTAAAAAAAGCACACATACTCCCATACAAAACTATATAATTAAATCATTCCTTCAAATGAGTTTACCTCCGGAAGAGAGGTGTAGTAGGTTGTCTGTGGAATAGTCTGGATGGAGATGTTTTCTGTGTCTGGTTTGTACCCCATGTGAGAAAATGCAATTTAGACTGGCAGGTACATCCAAATGCAGTCATTCTGCTCCTGTGTTCCCAGCAGGGAACCACTTTGCCAGCAGCTGTGAGCCCACATTGCCTCTAAATGGAGGGCCATTGAAACAAGGGGCTCCTCGGGGCTGCCTCCTCTACTCTGGCTCATGCTCAGTTCAAACTTCGTACCGTTACCAATTCAGCATCTTCCCTTTGCAGCCGAGCTCTCTGGGAGCTAAACATAAATACTGTGTGAAGGGCCTGGCATGTATTTTGGTTACCAGTCTTCTTTAAAAAATAAATAAAAATAAGACTTTCTTTCAACCTATTCGTCCAAAGCATGTCTTTGTAAATTTACATTAGTCTAAAATGCCCCTACCCATCTTTGATATTTTATTGTCACCTAAGATAATGTAAAATATGAAACTGTTGCAAAAATTCTTTGCTTTAAGTTGAGATGTTTTGTTGGAGTTTATCAGATAAGACTAAAGTGTTTCCTGCGTTGGAACAAAAGAGTGATGTATGGCAGTTAAATATCTCTAAAACTCACGGCGTTTCTGCTTTGAGATGGGTAGACATTGGCTGCAGTGTTTAATTTTTTTAAAAAGAAATTACAGCATTTAGCATTTGTTGCATTAACAAAAATCATTTAACAAGCTAGAATAACCCAAACATTTTATTAGTTAGAAAGAGGACAGAAGAGTGGGGAAAATATAATTAACATTTGGTGTACAGATAATTTACCCAGGTAATATAATAGGCACTTGACATACTTAGTCATTTAATCCTCACAAAAACCTCATGACATAGCAGTTATGTGCCCACTTCACAGATATAAGATAAATAAAGCCTTAAACCTGAAATTCTATGCAAGTTGTATAAGAAGTTTAAACTACATTTTGCTAAGATGGGGAACTATTTGGCTCCAGGGGCATTAAATAGAGACCTTCAGGAGAGGAATAAATATAAGAAAGAGAGTGAATGTGCTGGCAATATTGATACGTCATTTTGTAGCCAAAGAGGGTGATCAGAAAAAGACTTCCTATGCATTTGCTCAATGCATGTTGTAAACTTTTCATTTGGCCCTGACTTCAGGCACAGATTAGAAGCCACAGAGAAACATAGATCCTCCTTATGTTCGAGTCACACTGAGTCACTGATTCCAGGTGTTACCGGATAGGAGAAGGCCTTATCTCCCCTGTTTGCTAGTGGGGGTGGATTTCTTGTGATATCCTGAGAAAATGAATTTTCTGAGACTTGCACAGGAGGATATGGAAAAAAAAAAGTGTTATTTCTGTGGAATCACACCCCTGGGTTTCCAAAGTCCCATTTTCCTTTGTCCCTCCATAGAAGAAGTGTACCTGGGCTTTAAGAGAGCTAAAACGAGAGCCAGTGTCCAAAGTTTCCTTTCCATGTTGGAGCCGGGTCCATTCCCTCATCAGGACAGCTTGTGATTCCCTGCCATGGTCCATCAGTCCATTGTATATGGGGTCTATATGGCCGCGGGCCATACGGGTGAATTCAAGGAAGCCAAGAGAGCAGCCACAAACCACAAGAGCAGCAAGAGAGAGAAAGCCTTGTTAAGGGGATTAGGTATTCCTAAATTTCACACGCTTGCAGTAGCCACTGATCTCTGTTGTGTGATTGACAGGCAAGTACTTTGCCTATGTCACCCCAACTTTACGGGGCATGGATCTATCTTCTCTTTATTGAATCCCTTGCCCCAGTGATCTGTAGGGCATCCGCAGTGGTTCCCTGGGGAGTGTGAAGTTGTAGCTTCCTGGTGAAGCTGCCCAAATGACACACCTGTAATATCTGGCCTCCCCCTTTGCTCCTTTCCTACTATTAATAACTATAGGCCCAATGCACAAAATTCATGCAAGAGTAGGCCTTCCTTCCCCTGACTGCTGGCACCGGCTTCCCCCTGGCACCCAGGACCCAGCTTCCCTCGCAGCCCCAGCTTCATCTGGAAGGTTGTGCAGAAGGACATCTGGTCTAATTAGCATATTATGAGTTTTTTATTATAGGTTAGCTAATCCCAACACTATTACTGACAGTGTACCTGGCTTCTCCATCAGCCGTCTTCATTAATCTTGGTTGCAAAAGCTTTGGGAAGTTTTGAGGTAATCAGTTAACTCTCAAAGAACCCAGGCTTTGCCAAGAGTTTTCACTGGTTGTATAGGGAGGAGTGAGCCCCAAAAGCAGTTCTCACAATGAACAGCTTCAGAAATGATTTTGGCAATCACACCTCTGTTAGTTAGAATGTACAACCCCCTCTATACGGACAGTTACTAAAGGAATCGCATTCATTTGAATATAGATGCTAAAAATCTCATGTCTTCAAAAATGATAGGAAGATAAATATAGATATTTCTATATAAAGTTATCTTACCATATACAATGTATTAGGCCAAATACCTGAAGTGTGTGTGTGTGTGTGTGTGTGTGTGTGTGTGTGTGTGTGTGAGAGACAGAGAGAGAGAGAGAGAGAGAGAGAGAGAATGTGTGTGTGTGAGAGAGAGAATGTGTGTATGTATGTGTATCTAGGAGCTAAATGGATATAATTCCTACAATTCCAGCAATGGAGATATATTATATCAGATATCTATTAATTTGACACCATAGCCCAAGGGAAGGAAATGAATGGAAGCCATAGCTCTGGGGAAAAAATATTTTAAAACTTCCGTTTAAAATAGAAAGTGAGAGGATCAATTAAGGTGCCAGAGGTTCAAGACATTAATTGAGATCCAGTCTACTAAGAGTTTCAATGTCAAAGTAATATTTTAATATTGAGCCTAATGCAACTTTCATCTGTTTAATATTTACTGCCAAGGACAAGCAGTGTATAATTTTGTCCCATTAAAATATACCAATTCAGGAATCAGAGTATGTTATAGCCCAGAGAAGATCGCTGCCTCTACAGGACCTAACTTGGCTATTCGGTTTATGTTTTAGTAAAATGGCAATTTTACTAGCAATGTTCCCTTTATAAAAAATTATTTTTTTAATTTTAAATAATTAAAAATATGTACTCAATTTCCATAAAGAAAAACAAGGCATGTAACAAACACATGGAATTAATGAGGGTGAAGATTTGGATGCCATAAAGCAATCAACCACTACCATGTCATTTATTTTTTTGTGCCTGATTTAGACTATTAATATGTTATGTTCACTTCAAGTGAATAAATTGACTTTTTAGAATTTAACTTTATTGAGCCAAAATGTACATGTAATTAAATTTACTCATTTTAAGTGTTCCATATGTTTTGACAGATGTATATACCTGGGCAACCATTACCATTACAGAGTACGTATACACATATACTTAAATATACATGCTATGCACATACATTTAGACATTTATACACCATTACTTACATATACATATATATTATATATTATTTATATACTAGAGGCCCAGTGCATGAATTTGTGCACGGGTGGGGTCCAGCCAGCCTGGCCCCAATAGGGCGGATCGGGGCTGGGCCTATTGGAAGGAGGAGACCGATTGGGGAGGGAGGGCAGATTGGGTGTCAGCAGATGGGGGAAGAGCCATGGGAGGTTGGTTGGGCAGCTCCACCCCTGATTGGTATGGAGGGCTGATCAGGGGCAGAGTTGGCTTGGGGGAGGGGCTGTGGGCCGATTGGAGTGGTGGGGAACCATTGGGGGTGGGGCTGGCCAGGGGGAGGGGCTGCAGGAGGTTGGCTGGATGGCCCCACCGCCTATTGGGATGGGGGTGGCAATCATGGGTGGGGCTGGCTGGCCAACACCCCCACCCTCGATTGGGGTGGGAGAGTCTGATCAGGTGTGGGGCTGGCTGTGGAGTGGGCCATGGGAGGTTGGCCGGCCAGCCCCACCTTCCAATTGGGCAGGTTTGCTGGCCACATTGGACATCATAGCAACTTGTCGTTCAGGTCATAATAGCGTTCCAGTCGTTGGCTTTTTATATATATATTAGAGGCCCGGTGCATGAAATTCATGCAAGGCGAGTCACCTCAGCCCACCCTGCACTGTCTCTAATCCTGGACCCCTCAGGGGATGTCCAAGTGCCAGTTTCAAATTCGGACAACCCTCTCACAATCTGGGACCACTGGATCCTAACTGCTCACTTGCATGCCTGACTGATCACCCCCAACTGCCCCCCCCCTGCTGGCCTGATTGCCCCTAATTGCCCCCACCCCCGCCAGCCCAGTCACCCCTAACTGCCCCCCCCCCCCCGCCCCGCCAGCCTGGTCGGCCGTTACTGCCCCCTCTGCTGGACTGGTCGCCCCAAACTGCCCCCCCACCCCCCGCCAGCCTGGTTGCCCCCAACTGTCCCCCCTGCCAGCCTGGTCACCCCATACAGCCTGCTCTTCAGTCATTTGGTCATCCCTCACTAATCCTCCTGCTGACCTGGTCACCCCACACAGACTGCTGTTTGGTTGTCTATCTGGTTGTTTCGGTCATGATGGCCCCTGACTTTTTATATATTAGGATATAGATAACTTTTTACATATAAAATGTGTGTGTGTATGCCACATATAAGACTTGTTTACATTACATATTTAGTTATACAATATGTAGTAAAAGCCTAGTTTCCAAGTGACCCTTTGAAACACATTTAATTGGAAGTCATGCAACCTGAATGATGGTGTTTGAGGAAGTCTGACAAGCAGGCCCATCCTGTATAGCCGGGTCCTGCCCCCTTGAGAGATGAGGTGAAAGAGTGAGTGTAAAAGAGATAGTGGTGAGCTCAATCCATCCCCTGCCAGTTTGAAAGAAACGATTTTATCCATCCCTTCTCAACTTCTCATTCAATGATATCCATGAGGTGGCCTGAAATAAGCTCAGTTGGGTTATTTATGCCACTGCACTCTGCAGATGCTTCAATCTGGTCTTTTTTGTTTATTTCCCTTTGAGGGTTGGTTGTTGAGTATTTCCAGAACACCCTTATTTAAAAACCAAAATATTACTGTTGTTACTGATAAAGACAGTGTTAGTAAAGTGGCCTTAGTAAGCCTTAACTTTGCACACAGACTTCCCATTCCCATCCAGGGTTCTGGGCTCCCTAATGAGTTCACTGCACAGCCCAGAGCTGTCAAAACTCATGCTCTGCACCAGCAGACCTGCTCCAGAGAAAAATAAGAGGGGCATCTTGTCTGTATGTGACCTGATCTTGCTTCTACATGCACCAAATTGATATGCAACCCCTCCCAAGGAAGAAAGGTTAGGGGGTCAACGAGGGGCCAGAGATTTTATGCTGATGGAGCCCCACACCTGAAAAGAACTATCACACTTGGGCAAGAACCCTCCTCCCCTTCAGGGCATCCTAGTGTTGTTTCTTTATTGTTCTTGGGCCTATCGTCAATGCTTTCATAGGAGCAGTCTCCACTTCTTTATAATAATTTTTTTTAAATTGCCTCCAATAACGGCTCAAATGGCTCCCTGAGTGCCATATCTCTATTATTTTCAATTCTAGGTTTCTACTTCTGTAGTGCACTGCAATTAAAGCTCAAAGCCTATTTCGGTGCATTTAAATCCTAAAGAACTGATCCCTTCCACTCTGCAGCCCCACTTTTCAGCAGGTCCATTTTGAAAGCTTTTAACAGAGGGCAAATGGAAAGTGTGGCCCAAGCTTCTATTTTATGGGACTGGAGTTGGAATAAGAAGATAGGCTGTTTTACAGAAATAATGGTTATGTTCTGGAGTAAAGTTCTGTTTTCCCTTCTGAGTGGATGGCTAGAAACAGATCCTTTCTACCTGAAGGGATCTTTATGTGCAGATTCTGGCTGATCTGATACTTTTCAGTGATTGTTCAGCAGGTCGGAGGCCCTCTGGGGTGAGCATGACTGTGGGTCTCCTGTGACTCTATGTCTTTCATAGTCCTCATCATTCCCTACTGTAGCTTGTTTGTTTCTCATCAACCTGTGGGTTCCTGGAGGGCAGGGGTTGTGTCTGTCATTCATATCCCTAATGTTCAGTTGAGTGCTTGGCATGGCACACATTTGCAGCGTGGACTGGATGACTCAGTAGTGGGGGACCCTGTGGTGAGTAAAGACTGCTCCTTAGTTCTTCTTACCACGTGGCCTAAAATACATATGCACACCAGGACTAAGTCACCTGGTATCCCTGCCTAGAGATCCAGGAGCCTCAGTAGAAAATCTAAGAACATGAACCCAAACAAAAAAGAACCAGTGTGTGTTTTAACCAAAGGGAACCCTCTGATTCCAACTCAGTTCCCTATTCTCATAGAGCAGTGGTCGGCAAACTCATTAGTCAACAGAGCTAAATATCAACAGTACAACGATTGAAATTTCTTTTGAGAGCTGAAAACCAACTTCTGCACATGGGCCACGAAGTTTCAATTGCACTGTACGTGCGTGCCCGCATGTGGTATTTTGTGGGAGAGCCACACTCAAGGGGCCAAAGAGACGCATGTGGCTCGCGAGCCGCAACTTGCCAACCACTGTCATGGATCATCTTGTATCCTATTAATGGAATTACCTCCAACATCTGGAGAAAAAACAGGATTTAAATGAGCACCTTCACAATGACTGATGTGGTAATTGTCGTGTTTGATCTCCATAAGTGTGAGAATCCCCTGGGCAGGAGGCAGGACCTCTGCCTGGCAAGAACTGCTGATGTTTCTATCTGCTATCAAGTGAGAGCAACCAGAGGCAACATAATGATTAGTAAAACTAAATTTTAATTATCAAAAGAAAGCCAATTTGGAAGAGAAAGCAATTTATGTAACTAGAAGCAGTGTTCAGTAATAAAGTAATTTATTTATGAAATTACTCAATAAGTATTTGTAGATCTTCTTCTCTATGTCAGCAGCACTGTTTAAATCGGGGGGGGGGGTACTATATAGATGGCTATTTGGAGGAGGGTTGGTCAAGGTGAGCAGACCACTTGTGTTTGCTAACTAGTGCTGATGAACTTAGGTACCTACCTTCTCCCAGAGATTGGGAGATAGGAACTACCCTTCTTGATAATTACATTTCAAAGGTGTGGCTCCTGGGACCTTGAGGTCTCCTGTCTGCATTCTAGGCACATACCAGTAGGTGTATGGAGTGTCTGTATAAATGGAATACTTCTTCTATAAAGAAACAAGTGAAAGAAGAAATGAATTTCAGTGATGTTCCAGAACACCAAACACCTATAATAATAAAAGGGTAATATGCTAATTAGACCAGACAACTGAACAACCTTCTGGATGTCCTCTGGACAAAGCCGCAGCAGCAGGGGCCAAGAAAGAGGTGGTTAGGGGCGATCAGGCAGGCTGGCAAGCAGTTAGGGGCAATCAGGCAGTCAGGCAGATGTGGTTAGGGGCAATGAGGAAGGCAGGCAGAGATGGTTAGGGGTGATCAGGCAGACAGAGTGGTTAGGAGCAATCAGGCAGGCAGGCAGAGTGGCTAGGGGCAATGAGGAAGGCAGGCAGAGATGGTTAGGGGTGATCATTCAGACAGAGTGGTTAGGGGCAATCAGGCAGGCAGGCAGAGTGGTTAGGGGCAATCAGGCAGGCAGGCAGGCCGGTGGTTAAGAGCCATTGATCCCAGATTGTGAGAGGAATGTCCGACTGCCAGTTTAGGTCCAATCCCTGTGGGATCACCATCCCCCGAGGGGTCCTGGATTGCGAGAGGGTGCAGGCCGGGCTGAGGGATCCCCGCTCCCATGCACAAATTTCATGCACCGGGCTTCTAGTATAAATATGATTATCTAAGAATCCCTATTGAAGAAGAGCTGAAGTCTATTGTTGTAAATCTTGTGTAACTAGATATGTGCTCTTACAGAGATTAGCACAAGTGTTGTTTTAATGTTTAGGACACTACTAAAAAACAACAACAACAACACACATACACACATACACACACACACACACACAACAAAACAGGTAATTTTGCCTCTAAAGTCCCTGACTTTGTTCATGGCCTTATTTTCCTCCTGGTGGAGTTTTCTCTTTTATCTTCAAAGGAAAGGGATGTGGGCTTTGGATCCACATTCAGCTCAGATAATCAAGGGTGGACCTAACCGTGGTGGAGGAAACAAACTCTGGGCTACATATCAAAATATTTATTGCCATCTGAGTGGGGTGAAGGCATGGTATCTTTATCACCTATTCCAGGTTTCCTATGACTCTAAAGGAGGAAGCTGGCTATGGAATCAACTGTCATGATTAGCCTCCACCCACCCCAATTTTCTTTTGTCACTCTAGAAGTAAGCTGACCAGACATGCTACTTCTATTTTGAAGAGCTCACTGTTTGATTTACTATATATTGAGGTCACCAGAATACATAACCCAGAAGCATTGAATAGAGAAAAAATATTTATTGAGTATCTCCTATACTCCAAAAACAGTGTTCTGTGGTTGAAGCCACACATTTTAATAGAAGATTTCCTTTTTAAAAATTGCATTTGTAGGGATGACATTGGTTAACAGGATCATATAGCTTTCAGTTGTAGATTTCTATGATACAAGATCTGTATATTGCACTGTGTGCCCACCACCCAAAGTCAAGTCATCTGTCAGCATATATTAGGCCCCCTTCACTTCATAGCCCCCACCCCCTTAACACAATGTTTCTTATAGTCAAGATATAACCTATCTCATTGAAGAGACATGATATACAAATAGAAAGTTGCAATTGAATTTGACATTTGATTCATGTCCAAGAAAAGACAGATAACACACTCTCTGGAAATTTAGAAGAGGTTTTAATCACTGGTGGGAAGTGCTGATCATTATTTATCAAAGGAAGAATAAATTTGTTGAAAACTGAGCATTGGCCTACATTCTAATAGAATCTGGGCTGCCACATATAATTTTATTTGTAATTGAAATTTGAAAACAAAATCATACAAACAGCAATTTACAGTTAAAGAAACTGTAAGAAAAGAAGTAAAAATTAGATCAATGAAATTGAAAATAGGAAAACAATAGAGAAAATAAACATAATCAAAATCTCTTTCTTTAAAAAAATCTCAATAAAATTTATAAACCTTTATAGCAAAACTACCCAAGGGGAAAAAAGAGAGAGAAGACACTATTAACCAATATCAGAAGTGAGAGAGAAAATCATCACTATTGATTTCATGGACATTAAAAGAATAGTCTAAAGTCTATGCTCACAAATATGAAAACATATTTGAAATGAATAGAATTCTTGGAAGGCATAAACTGCCAACATCCACAAAAGGAGTAGAAGTCATCTGAATTAGCCTAAAAATCTTAATGAAATTATATCAATAATTGATAACCTTAAAAAGCACACCAGGTCCTGCTTTTTCATCAGTAAATTTTACCAAATATTTAAGAAAGAAAATATACCAATTTTTCATATTCTTTTCCAGAAATTTTAATTAGCAAGATCATATCCTTACTGTTTTTTATGAGACCAGTATTTCACCACCTTCCAGGATATTCAAAAATCAAATTAACATTCTAAACCAAAATAGGAGGGTGTAAGGAGTGTCAAGAACCCAAAACCCGCAGGATCCACACTTTGCATATGCCTGCTCTGAATACTCTTCAAGCAGAGAGGGCAGTTCGTGTAGGGCCTGGATAGCCCTGCAGCTGTGGGTGAAGCCCTTTCATCCCCACATTGCATCTCACTGTGGAAGAGAAGCTGACAGATGGAAGCTGAGGTTTTTTGCCCTTTGTGGTTTTGAGACAAAGTGTTTCTTCATAAAACCCTTATTGAACTTGCCATGAAAAGTAGAGAAAATAGGAATGGTCTTGGACCATAAGATTTACCATCTGAACATATTCATTCTGCTAATTAAATACTCATCACCAAAGTCTATGGAGAGTCTACTTGGCAAGACCATTGGAATATACAAATCATGAATCATCCATAGTTGGAATGGATAGCCCATCCCAGCATCAGCAAAGGGGCAATCTACAAAGATAGATATAAACTCTTCTATCCTTTTTTTTCTCCCTCCAACAAATGAACAAAGCATTTTGGGACATAATCTATTGTTCTCATACAGATATCTGAAATGCAAGCCTTGACTTTTCTGCAGGTGTTAAAAAGCTTATTTATCTTTTTTTTCAGCTTAATGAACACCTGTTCCCTGAGTCCTGAGTCTGTAAGTTATAAGATTTAGTCCCATTTCCTTCCAAATTTTATACTTCACATTCATATCAGAGGAGGAAAATGGATAAATAGAATCCTTGGGCTCAAGGTGTGGTAAGATTATCGATTACTACCTTATGTCTCAAGTGAATTCCCAAGCACAGCTTTTAACCATTGTGGAAAATATATTTACTGTAAGACAACTTTGAAATGGAGTTTTTTTATAAGACTTTAAATATTATGGCTATTTTTGTTCTTTAGTAATAGTCTTACATTCTGAAGAAATCTTTTGGTGCTATAAGAATGCATGAACAATATAAAACTAAGTGGAAAAATACAAATTACTTTTTTCCACTGTGCTCAGTTTAAATAAAAAATGTGTTGCAGAAAAAGAGCAGCACGTTGTACTTCTCCTATTGTTTTGCATGCTGCTGTGAAATCCTACTTGTATAATTTAGAACACATGACACATAATTGACAGAGAGATATAAAATAGGCTGATAACAAGGGAAATCACTAACAGAACAGGAAATATAGAAATCTCTCTCTCAAGAGAGACACTCCTTTACTTAGCATTAAGAGACTCCTGGAGATAATGCCAAGAATTTTGAAAGAAACAAGCTTCAAATTGTAAAGAAGTAGGTGGTAGGTGATCTAATAAAGAGTATGGACTCATAAAGAGAGAGAGAAAAGAGAGTGAGTATTTTAAGCAAATAGTGAAAATAATTTTTCTGGATATACTAGTTCCTCTCATCTTTAAAAAATTGGGGGGAAATATTTATTGACTGTGATAGTAGCAGCACTAAGAAGCAAAATAAAGCATGTAACATTTATTCTAAGAACATTTATAGAACACCTACTATGTGTCAGGATCTCTCTAGACCCTGATAATGCAATGATGAAAACTTCAATAAAAATACAAGTCAACTGGGTAATGTATGAAAGTACAATCAACCCAAATCCTCTAGACACTTCCAGTTACTACTTCTTCCCCATTACCTTCTGCCCCTTCAAAAGAATCCTATAAGACATTTGAGTAAATTGAAAACAATTACCCAAATACTTGTCCACCAAGGTTCACAGTAGCTCTATTCAAAATATTCAAAAGGTAGAACCGACTCAAATGTTCATTGACAAATGAAAGGGCAAACAAAATGGTTTGCAATAGAATATTACTCATTCATATGTAAGAAGGAACTCAGCACTGACACATGCTAAGACATGAAGTTAAACAACATTGTAAGTGAAAGAATCCAGACACCCAAGGCCACATATTGTATCATTTCACTTATACGAAATGTCCAGGATAGGTAAATCCCTAGAAATGGAAAGTATGTTGGTGGTAGCCAGGGGCTCGAGGTGCAATGAGGACTGGGGAGATCGCTTAGTGGATAAGTAGGGTTTGGGGAGAAAAGAAAACATTCTGCAAATTGATAGAGGTGGTGGTGACACACACTGAATATGTGAATGCTGCTGAATGGTACCCTTTAAAATGGTTGGTATTATGTGAACTATACCCTCAATAAAACACCTATTAAAATAATGATGCCATCCTAAGGTCTGGATGAGCTGAGAATAGAAATTGCTTTGCTCTCTAAAGTAGGTATACCACATTGATTTGATTGGGGCAACTGTCAAGATGGCAGAAATCACTGAAACAGCCAAGTCTGGTTGGGTAACCATGTCTAGACATAGTCCCATCCTGGGGTTTCTTGACTTCAAAATAATTACCATGGAGGTTGTTTTAGGATTTTGGACCTGTCCCTCGGTTGGCTAAATTTGCATGGCGAGGAGCCAGGAGACAGCAACTCAGTTCTAATTTATTTGAAGTCTTCAGCTTAAATCGAAGCTTGGAAGAAAAGTAATCATTTCCAAGAGAGAAATAAGCTGTAACATAATTCAGGAGACCTTCAAATAGCTGATTTGATAAAAATTAATAAATGATTCATCCTACAAACTAAGTGGCCATTAAAAAGTCACTGCTAAGCCAGTCTTTATCCACATAAATGGGGTCATCAATTGTTATTTTTTCTTAACGTCTAAATTCATAATGTCTGTACAGTAGAGATAGTCACCTCCCTCACAGGGACTGGAGGTATATATAAAATCATTAAGTTCTTAGAAAGGACATACACAAAAGGATACTTGAACTCTAGGTTCTCTGAGAGATAACAAATAACAGAGGGCAGAAACCATAAAGTCAGATACAACTTGGAAAAATAAAGAAAAACTAGGCTATAACCTATTGATTGTTACATCTTATTTATGTAAATTTGTTGTTTGTTCATTTGTGTGGATATTTTTCCCATTGATTTCTAGAGAAAGTGGAAGGGAAGGAGGAAGGGAGGAGAGAGAGAATCACTGAAGTGAAAGAGACACATAGATTGGTTGTCTCCTGCATGCGCCTCCACCACAACTGGGGAACATGCAACTGAGATACATACCTTTAAGAAGTGAATTGAACCCGCCATCCTTTGGTCTGCAGGCCAGAACACTAACCACTGAGCAACCGGCCAGGGCTTATTTATATGTTTTACCATAACTAGCTAAAAATCGTTTCTAAAATGCATTAGTACAAATTAATAAAATATATACTTTATAAAAAGAAAAATAAAACAAAAGAAGGATGTTCAAATTTTGATCCTAGGTACCTGGAAAAATTAATCTCTCCTTTTTGGGGATACTCTCACCTTTCCATCATATTAAATATTTTGAGGTGTAATTTTTAAATATTTCCAAATAAATCTGTCATTCATTCTTATGTTTTTAATTCCATGTGATAATTGCATTAGTGAGGATTCTCCAGAAAAGCAGAATCAATAAGCAATTACATATATGTGTATAGATAGATGTAGATATAGATATAAATATAGATATAGATATAGATATATAGAGATATTCATATCTACACTAATAAAAGAGAAACATGCAAATTAACCATCACTCCGCTACACCCACCAGTCAATCAGAGCGAGTATGCAAATTAACCCAACAAAGATGGAGGTTAATTTGCATATGCAGATGGGGTGAAGACTGAAGACAGCATGGAAGGAAGAGGGAGGGAAAATGGAAAGTGAAGCAGAGGTGGCGGTGGGAGGGAAAGCACGGGGCAGCAGCGACGATGGGAGGGAAACCAGGGAAACTGCAGAGTGGGGGGGCAGAGGTGGCGGGAGGGAAGGGAAAGCACGGGGCGATGGTGGGAGGGAAAGCATGGGGGGTGGGAGGGGTGGTGGTGGCGGGAGGGAAGCCTACCAGAAGCCCTGTTCTTGCAGGACTCTTCCTGCAATGGACCTCTAGTATATGTATAAATAGGAGGATATTTATTCTAAAAGTTGGCTCATTTATTATAGGTGATTGCTCAGGCCAGGAAGTCCAGTAATCTCAGGTCTGCAAGCTGGGGAACCAAGGGAGCTGGTGATGACCTCCAATCTAAGCCTGGGCAGGCTGTTTCCAAGGGCAGAGAAGCTGGGTGTCCCACCTCAAGCTGAAAGAGTGAATTTGCCCTTCCTCTACCTTTTTGTTCTATTTGGACACTCAGTGGATTGGATGATGCCACTACAGTGGTGAGGGCATCAGTCTTTACTCAGCCTACCAGTGCAAATGCCAGTGTCTTCCTGAAACACTCTCATAGACATGCCCAGAAATAAAATTTTCCAGCTATCTTGGCATCCCCTAGCCTCGTCAGTTCAGGTAGACCAGTGGTTGGCAAACTGCGGCTCATGAGCCACATGAGGCTCGTGAGCCGTGGTTTGCCACTCTGTTGACTAATGAGTTTGCCAACCACTGAGGTAGACACATAAAATTAACAATTGGAGTAGGTGAACAATCTTTATTTGGAAATTTAAAAGGCAGTGCTAAAACGTTTTATGATTCATGTACATCACACCATGTATTGCTACAGTTTATAACACATTCATTTATTTTGTCTGTAAACCAGGAGTATGAGCTTCCTTCACACGGATTTTGTATCTATACTAATAATAGAGGAATATGCAAATGGGTTGGAATGCTGTCACATAACGACCAATCAGGATGGGGCAGGCTCTCAGCATGCCTGCGCTGGGGGTCCGCAGGGCGCAGAGAGGAAGGGAGAGCAGATAGGCAGGTAGGGTGGTCAGGAGAGGAGGGGAGAGTAGATAGGCAGTTAGGGCGATCAAGCCAGGAGGGGAGAACAGATAGGCAGTTAGGGGGATCAGGCCAGGAGGGGAGAGCAGTTAGGGGGATCAGGCCAGCAGGAGAGAGCAGGTAGGCAGTTAGGGGAATCAGGCCAGGAGGGAGAGCAGTTAGGCAGTTATGGGGATCAGGCCAGCAGGAGAGCAGTTAGGGGCATCAGGCAGACAGGCAGGTGAGCGGTTAGGAGCCAGTGGTTCTGGATTGTGAGAGGGATCCCGTATTGGAGAGGGTGCAGGCCAGGCTGAGGGATTCCCCCACCCCGCCGTGCACGAATTTCGTGCACTGGGCCTCTAGTATATTATAATGATGAAGTGCTTGGAAAATGGCACATATCATTAATTCTAGAAATGAGTGTGGTTTCTAGAGTGATATTGACTATTATATCAGTTATCTGTGGCTGTGTTACAAATTACCCCCAAACTCAGCCACTGAGAACAACAAGTATTTATTATTTTGCAGAATCTATGGATCAGAGATTTGGGAGTGACTCAGCTGGGTGCTTCTGGCTGAGGATTTCTCATGGGTCCATGGTCATCCTGAGCCTTGAAGGGGTTCTGCTTCTGCAGCTGTTGGAAGGCCTGAGGAGTTCCTTTCCATTTACTAAAATGGTAGAAGCCTCAGAAGAGCTTCAGAGTTGACTCCTGTGGGCCTCTGGACAGAGCTTTCTTGTAGCAGGCACCTGGCTTCCCCCAGAGCCAGTGGTCTAAGAGAGAGTACCTGACATAGATGCCTCCATCTTCTACAATCTAATCTTTGTGGAGGGAATCACCATTTATGTCATATTCTATTCATGAGGAGTGAGTCACTAGTCCAACCCACACTCAAGGGAAGGGCCAATTTCATAAGTGTGACTATCAGGAGACAGACATCATCAGAACTCTCTTGTAGTTTGCCTACCACAAAGATCAAATGGGTGCTATCAAGTCTCATAGCTCATAGTGAGATAAACCTGGGCTTTGAAAGCCCATCAGGCCACTAACTTCTGAAAACTGGGGTCATTTTTTTAAACTCATAGGCCTACATTTTGTTGTTTGTTGTTGTTGTTGTTGTAAAATACCTCAACCATACAAATCTCACACATTTGTTGGGAATATCAAATGATGATCTTCAAGACAGATAACATACGGTGATGGCAGAGGGCTGTCCTAGGCAATCACCAACAAACACTAGAGAGGCATCTGCTTGCTTACATTCCTTAAATGCTCCTGGTATGTACACATCAGAATTCTCAGGAGAAGGAAGACACAAAGCTAACCTGGCCATTTGATATTGGCTGCTGAATTCATATGCCTTAAGAGGCATCAGCCCTAACTGGTTTGGCTTAGTGGATAGAGCATCGGTCTATGGACTCAAGGGTCCCAGGTTCAATTCCAGTCAAAGGCATGTACCTTGGTTGCAGGCACATCCCCAGTAGGGGGTGTGCAGGAGGCAGCTGATCGATGTTTCTCTCTCATCGATGTTTCTTACTCTCTATCCCTCTCCCTTCCTCTCTGTAAAAAATCAATGAAATATATTAAAAAAAAAGAGGCATCATTCCTTGATTTTGTCTCAAAGTCAGCCTTCAATCTCCATCTCACTTAGCTGCTATTGGTTACTGATTGGTAGAAAGATGCACCATACATATGCTAATAAATCTCCATATGTTAAAGCAAGTGTATTGAAGACATAGGTGCTACTGGATTCTCTGTGCATGAATCATCATTAATGACTTCGAAAAAACAACTAAATTTCTCGTAAATCATCTTTAAATTCAGACCTTTATATCACCATGCCATTCTATTAACGGGAATGTTTCTAAATTCTACATCTGCAAAGACCTGTCTTCCTCTACATGAAGATGTTTTTAGGGGAATGTGTGAAGAAACTTAGTTTTTATGTAGTAATAAAGTCGATTTAATAAGTAGGTGTCATTTCTCTTGAATATCTCTGCCTCTAACGTTTTCCTATCATCAAAATCACCATGCTTGGGATTCTCTTGAATCCTGTGCTCATACTTACATTTGGTTTGATGAACCAACTTCCAAGCAGCAGCCTTGTTCTTTACTGAGTTGATGCTTCCAGGGACCATACTTCTTTTCCAGGAACATCAAGGATTGCCACCGGGTACCCAAATCTATGCCTTGCTCAGGCTTTTGTAAGAACACCTTGTCCAGGTGCACAGAGCCTGTGATGCTGACTTATCTGGACTGAAAATCTCTGGGGCTGATTGCTGGTGAACCTGCAGGTGAGGCTTGGGTTAGGGAGATTTTTCTGCTTTTATTGTTAGACTAGAGGCCTGATGCATGAAATTCATCCAAGGGGCTCAGCCCTCGCAGTCCCTCACAGCCTCAGCCAGCCCTCGCAGCCCCAGCTTTGTCTGGAAGGTCATCCAGAAGGACTTCTGGAAGGACGTCCAGAAAGTCACTCGGCTGTTCGGTCTAATTAGCATATTAGCTCTGGATTGATGCAACTGCACCCACAGGCAATAGCTGCCTAAAGAATTTCGGTTTCCCTTGTTTGTGTAGCTCTCTCCCCAAAATCCAACTCTTCCTGCCTCAAAGTTTGTGTTAATTCCTCTCCAGATCCCCCATGCTGGTCATTTAAGAAGGGCTCAGTAAATGTTTTATTGAATGCACATATGTATTGACTAAAACAGCAGAAGGATAACAGAAGTACAATGAGCATTATGAACCGAGGAAGACCATGGTTGGAGTCATACGTAAGGCGCACAAAGACTTCTGTGTGGACCAAACAGAAAATGATGAGCACCACCTGCCTACCATGAACGTTTTGTGAAGATCAATTAAAATAACGTGGGAACGAGTGAGCATAATAATAAAGAGCTAATAAGCTAATGGTCGGGATGCCATAACGCTTAACGACCAATCGCAGGAGGCTGCCTGCGAGTGCGTGGCGGGGTGTTGCTCCAGAGACGGGGCAGAAGCGGGGAGGTGTCCAGAGGAGATGGGACCATCCTGTGCCAGGGAGGGTGGGGGTGAGAGACCATAGCACCCCCCCTCACCAGTCCTTCGCCACCCACCACTCGCACTCAGAGCGCCCCGCCTCCCACCTGCCAGGGGAAGGAGCACAGCACAACAGGTGGGAGGCTTCCATGCTCTCCTCCAGTGCCATGATGGGGCAGAGCCGCCGCGTTGCTCTGGAGACAGGGCTGAAGCAGGAAGGCACCCAGAAAAGGCAGAACCAGCCCAAGGCAACTCAGAGGGACTGAGGGCAGGGCTTGAAGTATCCAGAGAAGGCCAGAGGGGTCGGGGGCTAGGCCAGGCATGCTGGAGCTCTGCTTGGAGAGGTTCGGTGTCAAGGCAGGGCAGCAGGTGGGTGGGCAGGGCTGTGCGATTTTGCACACTGAGCTCCTAGTCTATACTAATAGAAGGGTAATATGCTAATTAAACCGGGCCAACTGGCCATTTTCCGGATGTCTGACTTCCTTCTGGACAAAACCATGGTGGTGGGAGTCAAGGCAGAGATGGCAGTTGGGGGCGAGATCGGGCCAGCAGGGGAGGGCCATTGGGGCAAGATCAGGCCAGCAGGGGAGGGCAGTTGGGGGTGAGATCAGGCCTGCAGGGGAAGACTGTTGGGGGCTAGATCAGGCCAGCAGGGGAGGGCAGTTGGGGGTAACTAGGGCAGCAGGGAAGGGCAGTTGGGGGCGAGATCAGGTCTTCAGGGGAGGGCTGCTGGGGGCAAGATGAGGCCAGCAGGGGAGGGCAGTTAGGGGTGAACAGGCAGGCAGAGGCAGGTAGGGGTGATCAGGCCAGCAGGGGAGAGCAGTTGGGGGCGAGATCAGGCCGACAGGGGAAGACTGTTGGGGGCTAGATCAGGCCAGCAGGGGAGGGCAGTTGGGGGTAACTAGGGCAGCAGGGAAGGGCAGTTGGGGGCGAGATCAGGTCTTCAGGGGAGGGCTGCTGGGGGCAAGATGAGGCCAGCAGGGGAGGGCAGTTAGGGGTGAACAGACAGGCAGGGACAGTTGGAAGTGAGATCAGGCCAGCAGGGGAGGGCAGTTAGGGGCCATCAGGCAGGCAGCAGGTGAGCAGTTAGGAGCCAGCGGTCCCAGATTGTAAGAGGGATGTCTGACTGCCAGTTGGCCTGTGGGATTGGGCCTAAACTGGCAGTCAGACATCACCCAAGGGGTCCCCAATTGGAGAGGGTGCAGGCTGGGCTGAGAGAACCCCCCCATGCATGAATTTCATGCACCGAGCCACTAGTTCTCATATAAAAGTAAAAATCTGTTTCATTACTTGTTTTGAATATCAATAATTCCTGGAGTTTCTCAACTAGAATTTCTCAGTGTATGCAAAAGCATTCTGACAAAAACAAGGACAAGGACAAAATAACAACTGACATGAAACCATGTTCAAAAGCTACATTGATTTTATTACTTAATTGTTTCCCATTACTCAACACACACATGTTTGGAAGTATGTTATAGTGTTTATAAATTATCCAGTTATAGAAGTTGACAAAGGGTATGCACACCATATAGTCTCTGTCTTCCTGAAGCATTGATTTTATGGTGAGAAAAGGTCACAAATTTATCTCTACTGCAAAAACAATAACAACAACTAATAATAATAATAAAAAGAAGAAGAAACAGAGGAGAAGGTAGAGGAGAAACAGGGACAAAATTAGTAGCAATGAGCAATCACTTGTATGTGTTAATGAATTTAAAGGGATAAACTCACAGTTACCTTATAGTGTCTATGTCTCTAATTTACATTGGGGGAAGGCAAGTTGAGTGACCAGGTTAACAAGTTTAAATAACTTGACCCAGGTCAGGAATGGAATCAGGATATAGGAATTTTTTTCCAGGCTGTCTGAATCTCCGAGTCTGGATGTATGCTATGCTCATTTTACAGATTGCTCTTCATGTCATTGTGTGGCTGAGAAATGGAAGCTCAACAAAATTTCCCAAGTTTAAAAGAGCTGTGAGGTGGGAGAGATAGTCACAGGCATGGTTCCCAGGGACGCTGGAGACCAAGGCCCTTCCCTATGGTGACATCTACTCTCCTGCCAGGGCTGCTTTCTTTATTTTGCCAATGGTCTGGTCATAGGGTCAGTGCCGACCACCCCTTTCTATCCTGTGGTCTTTACAGTTTTAATGACCACATGACAAAAAAGGAGCGCTCTCTGCAGTAGAAAACATGTAGGTGTCGAAATAAAAATGTGCTTTAAATGTTGTCTAAACTGTTTAGTAGCTTTGTGACCTGAAAAAGTTATTTATGTTTTCTATGCTTCCACTTGCTCAGTTCATTTATTCAACCATATTTTTCTGGTACCAGTTCTGTACCAGCATCCTCTAGTCTGCAGAAAGCTGTCGTTAAATAAAGCCAAGCCTTACCATCAGGGAAAGATATCCCCATGGGGCATATAAATAATAAAGAATACATTCCAATGTAGAGACTGTATAAAGTAAGGCAGGGCAGGGGATGAGTGAGGGGGTGGAACTTGAAAATAAGGTGGCCATACAGATTTGTAGCCAAAATGCTATTATTTTATCTTGTGTTGAATGAACCATCAATAAGCCATGAATTATGCATCTTTCTCCTTTTCCAGACTTGGGGACCACCCTGTAGAGTGGCCAGCTAGGATCTTTCTGGGAAGATGACAGAATCTTGAATGAACAGAGACTGTGAATTTTGTGATTATATCGGGGAGGAGGGAAGCAACTGGCTGATGAAACTATAAATGCACAAACACTAGGGTTTTTGCAAACATCCCTTACTAGATAGTGGGCAGGCTGTGGAGTGGGGAGAAGAATGGGGTGTGAGGTCCAGCAGGTGGACATGGTTAGAACATGGCCTCTTAGTCTGTGCATTATGGGAAGTCACCTAAGTATTTTGAGTGGGGAAATGACATGGTTTTATTTTCTTTTTAAAATGTGACATTTGACATAGAGATGGTTGAGATTTAATTTGTGGGCTGCCTACAGCCCTCATTGTGGATAAACTATGAAAAAAACACACACATAAGGCCCTGATCCTGGCACAAAACAGATTTCCACAAATGTTAGTTCTTGCCTGCCTCCTTCCTCTTTGAGCACTGAGGCTTCGGTTTCTGCAGACACAGGCAGCATTCTCAGAAGGGTGACTCTCAGGGCTGCTGTTTCCTTGAAAGTGATTCACTCGTTTTTGTTCTCTGGCTGACAGCTGGGCCTGGGCTTCAGAGAGTGGTCTTTAAATGCCATCTCTGGGGACACTGGCAAATGCAGGGCCAGGCTAAGAACTAAAGTTGAAGGGGGATTTGATCCAAGTGGGAGACAGATAATGAGAGGATTAACTCAGGTCAAGGGAAGTAAAATCAAGGAAGAAAAATAGACAGGAAGTAGATGCTTATTGGAATGACAAGTGGCCCAAGGTCACCTTTCCTGCTGCAGATGGCAGAGGTCACTGGAGGGGCCTCTGCAGCAGGCAGGAGGATTTCCTGGAACTTCACATCCCCCAGGAGGAGGCAGGAGGGGGTTCCAGTGCTGAGCTCAGAGAGGCCAGCTCAGGCTTGCAAACAGCTGATGAATGGCAAAACTCGCTTCAGATCTGATAAAAGCATCCTCATGGGAGCCGACAGCTTATACAATTGCTTCCAAAGGGAAACTCTAGCTCAGATGATTGTGAACTGGATTAAGCCAAACTCCACAAGCTGACCGCATTTTCAAAAGTGTGCTCAGGTAAGGACATTGCTTAGACCAGGGTTTGCAAATTCAATTATCCTTTCATTTATTCTTTGAGAACCTTCCATGTGCCAAGGACTCCTTTGGGTGCTGGGAACCAACTATTGATTGAAATCTCTGCTTTCTTAGAATGGAACTTATTATATACTTTGGGGGAGACAGGACAGACGATAAACAGAAAACATGCTGAATATAAAGCATGTCAGATGGTAGTACATGCAGGAAAAGTATGAAGGGAGTTAAGAGGATGAATGGTTCCAGAGGGGTACGTGGGGAGGAGATGAGGAAAGTGCTGTCTGAGGAGGTGGTGACCCAGCCATGCTAACTTGGGGAAAACATTTTCCTGGTAGAGGGGAGAGCAGAAAGGACAGGACAGTTGAAATCACATGAGCATAGGAAGAAAGCTGAGGTCACCTAGGGGAGGGCCCAGACCTTGCAGGCCAGGTAGGCCCGGTAAGGTGACTGGTGAGACAGGAATCCATAGGAGAATTATGTGCAGAGAAGTGACATGACCAAATCTGAACCTGTTTTAAAGGCACCATTTGTTGAGATTAGAAGGACTATGGAAGCAAGTTGGGGTGCTGGCGTTGAGGGAAGATCAGTAGCTCATTTTTGTATTTATTGAGTTTGGCATGTCTACTAGACAGCAAAGCAGATGTCTCTGGAGGCCAAGTGGAATCCAAGGGATTTTTCTTCTCTTATGCTGATTCTCATAGGTAGGTAGGGGCTGATTGGCATTTTGTCAGGTATAGGATTCCGAAGACTCTTCTTGGCTCAGAAGAAGAAAGACTCAATGAACTGGCAATGCTGACCATGACTGCAATGGTGGAGATTATGTGAAATCAAAATCCCTATTTTATCCTGATGCCTTGTCTTGAATGAAGTCATTCTTTAACGAGTGCCATGAAGGATTTTTTTATTTAACACCACGGATACCTATAAGAAAGGATTGTGCTTACATCACTCAACAAGGCTCCCACTCATCTACATTGAATCAATAGGCAAAAAGCTAAAGGTGCTAGAGATCATCATGGAAGACACAGACAGCTTGTTGCATCCTTCATGTTTGAGTTTGTGATTTCTCTCTCCCTTTCCAAACTGAAGGAGGCATAGAGAAAGAGGGCTTATAATAAAAAAGTGGACCATGCTTCCATCTATATCCCAGACCATTGGAACTTCAAGTCAAACCTGTATTGGAGAGAAGAAAGCGAGCTTAGAATTATTAGCCTTTTCGATCAGACCATCAAACCTCAGAGGGAAGGTAGGGGAGGGTGGGAGTAAGGGGAAGAGATCAACCAAAGGACTTGTATGCATGAGTATAAGCCTAACCAATGGACACAGACAACAGGGGGGGTGAGAGCCCCTTGACTCAGGACCCCATGCTATTTATTAACACTATTTGTCCTAAAGCAAGGTGGAGACATACACTTCAAAGGGTAAGGTTTACAGAAGCATTATCAGGTTGGGGAATAGCCCACACCTGTTCAGGTGTTTGGCCAATAGGAGGCAATAACATGCAGATTTAAGATGCTCTGAGCTGTCTGGCAGCAAACAATAATCCTGTTCAGGTTTGGGTGAAGTGCTGTTTAGCCGTTCCAACAGGTAAACTACATATGTGGTTCAGCCCTTGTTGAGCCCCCCAAGCTTCACCAACCTTTTGATGAAACTCTTGTAATTATTACATGCTGGAATTGGTTCCCGGCAGGTGAGGGCATGAGTGTGTGTGTGTGGGGATGGGGGGTAATGGGGAAATAAGGACACATATGTAACACCTTAATCAATAAATAAATTTAAAAAAAGAATTATTAGCCTTTACTGAGAACATGATTCTGCTTTTATTTCTATCATAAAGTTTGCTCCGCTCAAACTCATTAAACTAGAAAAGCAAGTGAGGGAAACAGGAGATGGAGAAGATACACGAATGAGCAGATGAACAGGACGTTAGACATCTGATTGGAATCAGTTCATGGAGGGTCCAGCCTCGCCAGTTTAAGGAGAGTCATTTTGATCCTGTCAGCTCCAGAGTTCCAGATGGAAATAACCAAAGAAGCAACTTTAGAAATAGACCAGCACCTATGAAGAGACCTGCACAGTTCTTTGAAATTCTATCTTTATCTCACTAAGAAATGGTCAAATATTTTTGTGATGTTTAATTATCTCAATGGTAAAAGCTGGGTTGCCATTCCTGTGAAGAAAAGGCATTATTCAGATTGTTCATACAATCCAGTGCAAGTTGCTGAATGAATGCAAAATAAAAGGTGAATGCAAAAGGCTGTGGGGGATTGAAGATGTAGGTGACGGAGGTCAGAGGAGGATTAGGGACCTGTCTGCTCTGCTATAATTTGAAAGAAATAATCATCTACATCAGCAGCAGTGATAGCAAAGGAAAGGAAGGGAAGAGAAGGGGAAGGGAAGGGAAGGGAGGGGTGGGGAGGGGAGGGCAACAGTGGGAAAACTTTGATGGTGGTAGACGGGAATGTACAACATGGCATTGAGATCTAAGTTTCAGGTGCTTTTGTACATGGCGATAGAAATACACAACCAGACTTGCCCACTGAAAGCGTCTTTCCTCAGTCTGCCAGCCAGCGCGTGCTGCTGGAGACCTCTGAGTTCTGTCGGGAAGGAACTTTGCACATTCTCAAACAGCCTATTTTTAGCGAGCATGAGTAATTACTCCAGATGGCTGTTCAAATCTGTTGGCATTGTTTCTACTGTACATTCTTTGTTTAGAAACCCATTTTGTTTGATTTCAAAGAGACGTACAAAGATGCAATCGTCGTCATATTTAGCATCGATCTCTTTCGTGAGCTTTCTGGAAACACTTCCACTGAGAGAAGGTTAACAGAGATGCTGATGGAAGATTTTTAATAAATTAGTTTGGCTGGGGAGACCGAGAGCTTCATCCACAAGAACAGTTTTTTTTTTTTTCATTTCTTTTTTTTTTATTAAGGTATTATATGTGTACATATCTTACCATTGCCCCCCACCCCACTCCCATACATGCCCTCACCCCCCAATGCTTTGCATCCGTTGGTTACTCTTATATGCATGCATATAAGTCCTTGAGTTGATCTCTTATTTCCCCCACCTCTCCCTAACCTTACCGCTGTAATTTGACAGTCTGTTTGATGCTTTACTGCCTCTGTATCTATCTTTTTGTTCATCAGTTTATAATGTTTTTCATTATCTCCAAATGAGTGAGATCATGTGGTATTTTTCTTTCATTGACTGGCTTATTTCACTTAGCATAATGTTCTCTAATTCCATCCAGGTGCCTACAAATGGTAAGAATCCCTTCTTTTTTATGGCAGCATAGTATTCCATTGTGTAGATGTACCATAGTTTTCTGATCCAGTCATCTGCTGAAGGGCAGTTAGGCTGTTTCCAAATCTTAGCTATTGTAAATTGTGCTGCTATGAACATAGGGGTGCATATATCCTTTCTGATTGGTGTTTTTTAACTCCCAGTGGTTGCTGTGTGTGTGTGTGTGTGTGTGTGTGTGTGTGTGTGTGTGTGTGGTTGCAGATGTATAACTCCTTTTCCCATTGCCTTGATTTTATTTTTTATGAATTTAAGATTATTTAGGATAATGTTGTAAGGGTGATTCAATAGTCACTGGTCTTCTTATTTTTTGCACAAATGAAAATACGTGTTTTTTCCTCTCCTACCCTTTCCTGCCTTCTTTTGTTCTTCCCCTCTCCTTTCCTCCCTTGGTCCCTCTTCCTGCTTCTTTCTCTGTCTCAGTCTCTCTCTGTTTCTTTTTCTTTCTTTCATTGGTTTACCTACTGTTTTCATTGATTTGCTCATTCTTTATAAACTTTTATTTCCCATATACTCTGATTAATAAACCATACATGGTAATTTTATATATATAAAAATATATACATATATATATTTTATATATATATTTATTTTATATATATATATATATATATATATATATATATATATATATATATATATATTATTTTAGAGAAAGGAAGGGAGAGAGATAGAGAGAAACATAGATGAGAAAGAAACATCCATCAGCTGCCTTCTGTATGCCTCCTACTGGGGATCCAGCTAGCAACCCAGACATATGTCTTGACCAGGAATCAGTTATTATAATAGAGGATGAATTTTTGATAACAGACATGCCTTTAAAACAATGCTTCTCAACCAGGATCTACATGGATCCACTAAGTTGTATGCACTCGTAGGATCGCCCTCCCCTTGTCTGATGGTTACACATCTACAAAACATGTCTTCCAAGAGCATAGTAGCAAATTAAGTTTATTTTAAAAATCGATATGAGCTGTAAGTGACTTTCAAATGTTCATGCACTTGGATCTACATATTTACCCAGGGATACTGTTGAAAGGGTTTAGAAGCAGCGTAAAGAAATCACAATAGGATTGTGACAGATGATATTAGATGAATGAAAGACTAACAAGCTCTATAAGTAGAGGAGGAAAAATCACACAGCAATTTGGAGACATTTAATGCAAGAACAAGGTATTCTATAGTCCTCAAAAAATCTGAAGATTGTAACAAACTGTGTTTATAATCAAGGACTTGAATCTGTAATAAAGTGTTACTGTATAATTCTTACCAGAAATGGTTCTTTAGAAATTAGAGGAAAATGTACGCTAACAATTGCAAAGAAAGCCATCTATCAACTCTATTATTCAACACTTTTTCCTAAAAATGTTAGAAAAGTATAAAGAAAAAAGCAACATGGTATATTTATTATAGATTTAAAAAGATCATCTTTATGATTTGGATAAATTCTATTTATTGGAAATGATAAGGAGGCTTATTAGAAAAATTCAATATATCCAGCTTTAAAAAAATGAGTTACTAAATAATAATAGTGAAATGGTTAAACTTAGAGCAAAAATTAAAATTCTCTTGTTACATTTCTTTAGTTTCCTATGCTACATATTTCTTTGTTACCAAATATAAGTAAATTCTAAATACAGTGGAAACAAAAATGTGACTAATTAAGAATAAATTGATCTAGAAATCTTTAGGGGACCATATATATAAAACTCCCCAACCCTGTGCCCCAATCTCACACCGGCCTTCAGTTCATGCGAAGCTGAACACTCCGTTCCTTTCTGCTTGAACGCTTTTCTAGAGACAGGCCCCTTCTCCTGGCTCAGAGAATGAAATTAGGCCAGGCAGGTAGGAAGGGACCCATCTACTAGGGCCAATTAGATGTTATTCTACTAGCAACAACACCTTACTGAAGTGTTTTACATGGGGAAGGTGACAGGATGGATTCACTTTATTAAGAGATCTGTGGCTGCTCTGTGGAGAAGGAATTGTCAGGGACAAGAACACAGGATGAAGAGTTAGGAAGTACCACATTGGAGCAGGCAAGAAATGACTGTGACATAATAAAGTAACACTGACATTTTCTACCAATGATATTGGCAAACAGATGGTGAAATGGGGATACATATATATGCATATGTGGATATATTTATAAACATATGTATATGTGCATACATTATCATTACATTTGATAGATTTATATAATTATTTAGCAATATTTATAGAAACCCTAATAAACAGTTCCATACACATTGATCCAAAAATTTAACCTCATAAAAATATTCTAATAAAATAATTGAATCGATCCCCATAAATGTATATCATAATTTCATCTCAGATCTATGTACAATATGGAACAATGGAAATGGCTGAAGTAATTTTTAGGGAGAATTGGTAAATAAATCATTCTTTGTTCATTTCATAGACTAATTACTCAGAAGTCATTAAAAATGATTTTGCAAACCTCCACTTAATGAAGTAAAATAGCATTTATTGATCAATTTTGTTAATACATATGTCTATACATATATGTGGAAAGCATGGAATATTATAAAATTTGATATTAATTATTATAATTTATGAATATAAAATTACCTAGTTTTTGTATACATATTTGTATTTTATGCTTCCACCATTGTAAGAAAATAATTATTTTTACAACTTATTTTAAAAAAGACCAATAAAAACAACATTCTGTGTTTATTAAATGGTATACATCATTAAAAGCATATGACATTGCCATCAAAACTATGTGTATTTTATAGATATTATAAACTTTTTTAATGATCAGGCTTCACAAATAAATAAGCTTATAGTATTAGCAAACTGACTGAGATAAGGACATTGCCTTCATAGCTCAATAACCATCAGTGGTTTCTGAGATCAATAAGGTCTTCTTAATATTTGCCTATGTGGACTCTTCCATCATTATCTCAGTGCATAAAGCTATGACAACATCATTGAGCTATACCTGTAGTTTCCTCAAAGACTGGGCTGGATAACCCAGGACTCCAAACCACTACCATCAGCTGGTAAACTCCTCTGCTTTTTTAACTCAGTTCTAAAATTCCTTACTTCAGAAAGTTCTATGATTTGATTAAGGAAGAGTTAGGCATCACCCCTAGGGGATCTCATAGACCCTTATTGCCCTTAACCACAGCTCTGTGTGTGTATGTGTCTGTCCTCTGTTAGACCATGAACCCCTCAGAGGGGAGGTGTCTGCATCAGTGCCTGGTTCAGAGACTAGAGCACAACAGGTGAATGGAAAGAATGAAAAACCACCCTAGTATTATAAATATACATACACATATACAAAAGCATGTATACATATGATATTATTATAGGAATGACTAATTTATAAATTACTCTTTAAAACAAATAAATAAAAATTTATTCAACATCCTGTGTCATTAGGGAGTTGCAGATTAAAACAATGAGATGCCACAGCACATCTACTAGAATGAAAAGAAAACAACTGAAAATACCAAATGTTGGTGAGGATGCGGAGCAACAGAAATTCTCATTCACTGCTGATGGGGATGCCGCTGGTACAGCCCATGTGGAAGAGAGTTTAGCAGTTCCTTGGAAATCTAAGCATGCTCTTACAATGCAATCCAGGAAGCAGACTCCTTCATATTTACCCAAATGTGTTGAAAATTTATGTCCACATAAACCCTGCACACAAATATTTATAGTCCTTTATTCATAATTGCCCAAAAGTGTAAGCAACCAAGATGTACTTTAAAAGATTAATGGAAAAACAAATGTTGGTACACCCATACACTGGAATAATATTTCAGCGATATAAAATAAATGAGCCATCAAGTCATGAAAAGACATGGAGGGACCTTGAATGCATATTACATAGTTAGAGACACCAGCCTGAAAAAGCTATCCTGTATGATTCCAATGATATGACATTCTAGAAAAGGAAAAACTGTAGAGTCAGTACCAAGATTAGACATGTCCAAGGATTTGGGGGTAGGGGACAAAGAGTGAATAAAGGAAGCAGTGGAGATTTTTAGGGCTATGAACTATTCTGTATGATACACTAAGGGTGGACACGTGACATTGTATATGTGTCAAAAGCCATAGAACTGTGCAGAGTGTGAACCTTAATGTAAACTATAAACCATAGTGCATCAATATTGGTTCATCAGTTCTAACACATGCACAACACTCACGCAAGATGTCAATGATAGGGGAAATGAGGAGAGTTGGGGTACTGAGGACTCTTTGTTCTGTTTGCTCAATTTTGTGAAACTACGGTAAAACTGCTCCCAACAATAAAGTCTATTAATTTTTTTTTAAAAAAATTGATTTGCTAAGGTTTGTTCTAAAGCTTTCTCAACTTTACCATTACTTCCAGTAGGAACATGAGTGATATATATTTTTAAATTTATTTTATTGATTTTTTACAGAGAGGAAGGGAGAGGGATAGAGAGTTAGAAACATCAATGAGAGAGAAACATCGATCAGCTGCCTTCTGCACACCCCCTACTGGGGATGTGCCCGCAACCAAGGTACATGCCCTTGACCGGAATCGAACCTGGGACCTTTCAGTCCGCAGGCCGACGCTCTTAGAGTCTATCCACCGAGCCAAACCAGTTAGGGCAACATGAGTGATATTTTAACTGAATACAGGATTGGGGGTGAGCTGCTCTCAATAGTGACTGCTACTAGAGTGCTCTGCAGCCTGAAAAATTACATGTCTTGAGGTACACTACGTGCAATTAGGCGCTTAACAATCGGTGTCTATTGCTCCTTTGTGTAAATCCCTCCAATGACTTCCCATTGCGCGGAGAATAAAAGCCAGCTCACCGGGTCTTGCAAGAGCTGGCCACTTTCTACTCACCATTGCTGCACCTACATCAGCCTCTGCCTGTCTTCCTCCCCCAGCCCATGGAAGCTTCACACTTGCTCTTTCTAGCTCTAAAAAAAATCTTCCACCATCACTCCGCTCTCGTCTTTTCAGTTATGAATATGGACAAGATTGACAATCCGTTCCTCTCTACCCTCCCAATACCTCCTGCCCGGTGCCATGCACTATCTCCAACACTACCCTGTTGCTTTTTCTTCATTGTCCTTATCTTTGGTCAAACATTTCACTGATGTGTGAGGCTGGCCACTGGAAGGGAAGCTCCCTCAAAAGCAGAAGTTTTGTTTATCTTTTCACCACTGTTCACCCAATGCCTAGGATAGTGCCTGCCATACAGAGGGTGCTCAATACTTCACTGTAGAGTGAAGAACCGAGAAATACTAGTATATGGAAATGAGATCAATTTGACATAGCATGGAAGCCTGGTTAGGTGATCCTGGGTCCAGAATCAATTCTCAATCTGGCCACACATAGGTAAAGAAGCTCATGTGACCTATGGCCACTCTCCTCTTGTATAAAACGAGACTTTTAGAATACATGAAGGCCAAAGTCTTTTTTAACTCTGAAATCCTACACTCTTTACAATTCAAAATGATTGAGGTTCCACTAGAGAGCCGCTAATTCGATATATTCTATTACAGGGCAATTTCTGTGATGATATATGTCTGTTCAGCATACTGGAACCACCTTTCAGAGTGACATTGTCACACATCTGGTCAAATAAGTTAATGTTCCCGTCTGGATCGATGCTTCTGGCAGGAACACCAAGTACTGATGCCACACGATCCCTCCATCATAAAACAAAAAATGTGTTAGGATTTCGCACCATCGGGCAATGACACCGTTGGCTTTCCATTTTCCTGTTTGTTTGTTTTTTCATTCACTAACCTACACCTGACACTCCATCATAGAAAGGGACACACAATCTCACAGGTCTTCACAGGGCTGCATGTGTCTTTTGCTCAATCCTGTTTCTATGGAAGACATCAGCATGTACCAGGTGGATCATTCTTTTAGGTAAAAGATATTACAATAAACAATGTCTGCAATTTGAGACTCTGGCAGATATTCTCATTGGGCAAAGGCAGAGTCCAGGGGATTGGCATGTAATACTAGTTGTCACTGGCTGCTAGAGTGCTCTGCAGCCTGAACAGGCAGTCTTCCTCTGGTTCCGCTTTCTGGGGGGTGTGCAGATGTCCCACCAGGAGAACATGGGCCCTTTCCCTTTCCCTCACAAAGGTGAGTTCTGCCAGTAACTGGTCATAGCTCACAATCTCCTACTCTCACATGTGTCTGCTTCTTGCTGCAGATTTCAGCTGAGTTGCTCTTGATGGACTTGAGTCAGCACTTCAACACTGTCACAGCTCTGACACTCTGCCCTTCACTGTCTGGCTGGAAGTCAGATGTTTTGTGGTAGATGAGTCACTGGCAGCACTAATGGACACTTCAGAAAGACAGGGCTGTCTGCCGAAGAGCCCCAGAAAGCCCACGCACCAGAGTGATCAACGACGTGTAGGGACCTTTCCAACAACGGTGTGAGATCATACTGTTCTCGCTCAACCAGAGCCCAGGAAGGAGCATACGAATGGTGAGAACACAATAGGATGGAACTGAAGGAAAAGGACTGGCTATGAACTCAAAGTCAACTTAAATGCCAATAGAATCATTTAGATTTTCCAAATAGAAATAAGGACTAGAAACTCATGCTTGGAGATAAATAGTGCATTATATGTGCTGACCCATACATGTGCTTGGTAAACATTAGTTTTTTTTTTCTTTATTATTAAATAAAATTGATACTCTATTTGCTTAACTTCAAGCAACCATGATTGGTCGATGTGCACACCTGGGTGAGTGAGGCCCTGTCCCTCACGTCATGGAACTCAGTATACTGGGGGAGTCACAAAAGCAAACGTGTTTGGAGATTCTGTGGCATTCGTTCCAAGGGGAGGTTTGGCAGGCCAGTGCTAAGAGCCCAGGTATGTGAGATTAATTTGAATCAAAAAATTAGAAAGAAACATTAGAAGAGATATTTTTGAGCTGATTTTTGCAGAACCTAAGATGATAGGGAGCCAAAAGGCTGAGAGAACAATATGAGTTAAGACTTGATTGTGGAAAAATTTAGATTATTATCTTTAAGCTACTTATAGCAGAGAAGGCAACCAGAATACCTGATATCTCAACCAATAGCAGGGAATCTATTGATAGGAATCAGGTAAGCCTAGAAGGTATAGGAGAACTACACTGAGTGGCCAGATTATTATGATCTCTGAATGCATAATAATCTGGCCACTCAGTATTATTATGAGGCCCGGTGCATGAATTCGTGCATGGGTGGGGTCCGGCCAGCCTGGCCAGGGGGAGAGGTCATGGGACATGGGCAGTTGGCTGGCCTGCCTGCTTGTCGAACTCCTGGTCAAGGGGACAATTTGCATATTAGCCTTTTATTATATAGGATATACACTGAGTGGCCAGATTATTTTGTATTCAGAGATCATAATAATCTGGCCACTCAGTGTAGATCATGGAGGGGGGGTAATTAATTCTGAGCTATTGTTTTCTGGTTTTATTCTACAAGTAAGAGAGAACTAACTGTAAGATGTTTTCCTTATTGTTTAGTGGCATAATGGGAGAAGTAACTTCAGTCTGAGAGAGAAAACTTTACATTTAAAAACTGACCACAGAACAGCACATGTGCACACACATACACCACATCACAGACACACAAGCAGTTAACAAGGTCTGTCTATTAAATTAATTTATTGCACTAGTATTTATTATTATTGGAATATATGCTGTCTACTGTCACAATCTGAGCAGCACTAGCTACATGTTTCCAAATGAAGACATCTAAGCTGGCACCTATGTCATCGATGATGGAGGTTGGCTTAGTGAATTGAAGAATATAATTTGTAGTAGATGCGAGCTCTGTGGCCAGGAAGAGAAGTTATTGTGGAATGAGTTGACAGAGCAAGCACCAGTGTTAGCATGAAGTCATCATGGGAGGTAGAAAGCAGGGCCAGGGCAGGGGTAGGTCATGCTGACGGAGCCCCATGATAGGGTGAGGACAGGCAGGCAGCAGATCACGCCTGGAATCTTCTGTATGCCTCTTTCGCTGATATGATTGAGTCATCATGATCTTCTCAGACCAGTCGCTGGTAGGTAGGGATGGCGCTCCTCAGGTCTTGGAAGGTGGAACTTGGGTGACTTGGAGGACTGACTGGAGGTGAGAGTTATTTGTATTCTGGTGAGGAAAGTGATGGAGGTGAAGAGTGTGCTTGAGATGAGAGTGTGCTGGAGGTGAGAGTGTGCTGGAGGTAAGGAGTGTGCTGGAGGTGAGGAGGGAGTGTGCTGGAGGTGAGAGTGTGCTGGAGGTGAGAGTGTGCTGGAGGTAAGGAGTGTGCTGGAGGTGAGGAGGGAGTGTGCTGGAGGTGAGAGTGTGCTGGAGGTGAGTAGGGAGTGTGCTGGAGATGAGAGTGTGCTGGAGGTGAGAGTGTACTGGAGTGAAGAGGGTGCTGGAGGTGAGAGTGTGCTGGAGTGAAGAGGGTGCTGGAGGTGAGAGTGTGCTGGAGGTGAGAGTGTGCTGGAGTGAGGAGGGTGCTGGAGGTGAGAGTGTGCAGAAGGTGAGAATGTGCTAGAGGTGAGGGTAGAGGTCTGTACAAAGGAGCACAGAGTCTAGTCCATACCATGTGTGCTTTTACCAGATATCTTCAGAATATGCAAAACTCAAACTCTTCCCTTTATGACCTTTCTCTTTGTTTCATACCCTCTAACTCACCCTCCTTAACTCTAGCACACTCTCACCTCCAGCACACTCCTCCCCTCCAGCACACTCCTCATCTCTAGCATAACCTCACCTCCAGCACACTCCTCCCCTCCAGCACACTCCTCACCTCTAGTATACCCTCACCTCCAGTACACTCTCACCCCCAGCACCCTCTTCACCTCTAGCACCTTTTATATGTAGCTTTACCATTTATTTACCACTTGCAATGTTTTTACATTCCTGGGGACACTGAGGATGTTGTGTGCAAGTTTGACAAAGTGACTTAACTCTTGTGGTATATATTTTGGTCTACCTCACTCTGGCTGATGATAAACCTTAGTCTTTCTATCTCCCCATGTTCTGTCAAATCAAATCAATTCTCCTGAATTAAGCAACTTAATTATTTTTATTTCAACTTGATCAATGTTTTTCACCTGACCCTTACCTTAGCCTCTCTACTGGCATCTCGAGAGTCATTTCTACGTGGGTGTAAAACTATGCACACACCTGAACTGGTTATTTCATAAGCATGTATAGATTTCAGTGGTTAATGTTTGTGAAATTAGTCTCCAAATTGAAAAGCATTATTATTATTTTTTATTTGTTATCAATGTAGTGTGACCTCAGTATGTTAGAAAGGGCATTTTTATTGGTTTTGTTGTTATATGCCTAACAAATTGATAACTATCTAAAAATGTCATTGTATTTAATAGACTAGATACTGTGGAGAATGTAGTGAAATGAAGATGAAACTTCATCACTGGAAATTTGGCTCAACTTTTGTTAAATAAATGGCATGTGAAACAAATCTTGAAAACTTAATATCTTTTGATTCATTCATTTGATTTCTATTAATTAATCCTTTAAATGATAAAAACAATAGTTTAATTCAAGAATGCTTATCACAGCAGTACCTATTAATTTACTCAACAAGTGTTTGTTGAGCACCTACTATGAGCTGGGTGCCCTCTCAGGATTCAGAGACAAACATCCATTCTTTCATAGGTCGCATTCCACACTGGGAGTCAGACACTGATTGGTGATATCTAGTCTTAGGGAGGTAGATATTTTAGATATCAGGAGAGACTATTGCAAATAAATGACATTTTAGTAAAGATTGAATGACATGAGGAAGCAATCCATGAGATGTCTTGGGGAAAAACATTTATAATAACAAAAAACTGTAAAGCACTCCCACAAACAGCAATAACAGACAGACTGGTAAAATAAACCTTGATATAGTCACATCATTTTGGTTTGCCCACACGTATTCTGGTTTACACCTACTGACCCATAATAAATAAAATAGCTTCCTACATTACTTTCATAAATGGACAATAAATTTTATGGGCATCCCTCATACAATGGATTCATACGTGGTACATTAGGGAGCTGTCTTTCTTTCTGAAAACCCTTATTTTATAAACCGGGTGTCCTAGACTTCCCCCTTTTTGCTATAAATTGAGGCTTTTGCCAAGTTTTAGAACACATTCCTTTTTATTTCTACACTCTCTCATTTATGACTTCATTCACTTTTTTGCCTTGAAAACTAACACCTTATTCACATTCAAGTCGCAAGGATTTCACTGAACACTCACTCACTCTGACAAATGCTGAGGATTCACAGAAGAAACAAAGATGGCCCCTGTTCTTGGAAAGCTTATGATGCCAAGGAGGATATGGATAGATAAACAGACACTCAAAATACAATTTGGGAAAGGTCTATGACATACAGAGGACCCCATGACAATGGAGGGAGCATTTCTAAATTGTGTGCTGGAGGTGAGTGTGCTGGAGGTGAGAGTGTGCTGGAGGTGAGGAGTGTGCTGGAGGTGAGAGTGTGCTGGAGATGAGAGTGTCCTGGAGGTGAGAGTGTGCTGGAGGTGAGGAGTGTGCTGGAGGTGAGAGTGTGCTGGAGATGAGAGTGTCCTGGAGGTGAGTGTGTGCTGGAGGTGAGGAGTGTGCTGGAGGTGAGAGTGTGCTGGAGGTGAGAGTGTGCTGGAGGTGCAGAGTGTGCTGGAGGTGAGAGTGTCCTGGAGGTGAGAGTGTGCTGGAGGTGAGAGTGTGCTGGAGGTGAGAGTGTGCTGGAGGTGAGTGTGCTGGAGGTGAGAGTGTGCTGGAGGTGAGAGTGTCCTGGAGGTGAGAGTGTGCTGGAGGTGAGAGTGTCCTGGAGGTGAGAGTGTGCTGGAGGTGAGAGTGTGCTGGAGGTGAGAGTGTGCTGGAGGTGAGAGTGTGCTGGATGTGAGTAGGGAGTGTGCTGGAGGTGAGGAGTGTGCTGGAGGTGAGTAGGGAGTGTGCTGGAGGTGAGGAGTGTGCTGGAGGTGAGTAGGGAGTGTGCTGGAGGTGAGAGTGTGCTGAAGGTGAGAGTGTGCTGGAGGTGAGGAGTGTGCTGGAGGTGAGTAGGGAGTGTGCTGGAGGTGAGGAGTGTGCTGGAGGTGAGTAGGGAGTGTGCTGGAGGTGAGAGTGTGCTGGAGGTGAGTGTGCTGGAGGTGAGGAGTGTGCTGGAGGTGAGTGTGCTGGAGGTGAGAGTGTGCTGGAGGTGAGAGTGTCCTGGAGGTGAGAGTGTGCTGGAGGTGAGAGTGTCCTGGAGGTGAGAGTGTGCTGGAGGTGAGAGTGTCCTGGAGGTGAGAGTGTGCTGGAGGTGAGAGTGTCCTGGATGTGAGAGTGTGCTGGAGGTGAGAGTGTGCTGGAGGTGAGAGTGTCCTGGAGGTGAGAGTGTGCTGGAGGTGAGAGTGTGCTGGAGGTGAGTGTGTGCTGGAGGTGAGGAGTGTGCTGGAGGTGAGGAGGGAGTGTGCTGGAGGTGAGTGTGCTGGAGGTGAGAGTGTGCTGGAGGTGAGAGTGTCCTGGACGTGAGAGTGTGCTGGAGGTGAGAGTGTGCTGGAGGTGAGTGTGCTGGAGGTGAGAGTGTGCTGGAGGTGAGAGTGTGCTGGAGGTGAGGAGTGTGCTGGAGGTGAGTGTGCTGGAGGTGAGAGTGTGCTGGAGGTGAGAGTGTGCTGGAGGTGAGAGTGTGCTGGAAGTGAGGAGTGTGCTGGAGGTGAGAGTGTGCTGGGGGGAGGAGTGTACTGGAGATGAGGCGAAGGCCAAATAATAAAGGGTTGACCCACATAATTGAATTTTACCGTATAGGTCCAGAAGAGCTATTATGTTAATCAATGAGTGGGGTTTCTTGGGGGAAATCCCTGTATTACAGAAAAAGCATTAAATGAGAAAGCAAATAATAAAGTTGTGGGGATACATTTAATGACAACTTTCCTTCAAAGCACGAGGTGTAGAGAGAGGGGAGAAGGGTTTCTTCCTGGATGAGGGCAGAGGCGTTTTCACTAGACGACCTTGGATGTTGCTGCTGGCCTTGACAGAACACTGGTGTTATTGCAGAGCGGCCCTGCACTGCTCTAGGAGTGGCACCGCAGTGTTTATATCTACAAGGAACAGAGAGAAGCAAGTGCACTGGGTTCAGAGAACAGGGGGGAAGCTGTTGAAACAAAGAGCTCCCAGTCCGAGGTCTTAGAGAGGGTCCGCCCATGGGGCACAGACAGGCTGAAGGGAAGGAAAGTGTTTCTGGATTTGAGGACAAAAAGGAATCGAGGAGCCAAATGTTACGTGTCACAGGTCATGACATCCAGCCTTTGCAGAAGTAAATGTCATATTTGCTCAGGGTTTTCACATTGTTTAATGGCAGCTCAGATATTGGCATCCTAAGCAGCCCTAACTCCAACGTGTTTTCTTTTGTAGCAAATATTTGCTACGCTTCTTTGGAACTTTTCTAGACACGACAAACACAGAGAACAAAGACGAGTCCCTGCCCTCCTGGAGTTGACATTCGCATTCTGAAGGAAAATAATGAACAACACAGGTACTTACAGGAAAAAAATGTTAAAAAGGCAAGGGATGGCTAACAGGGGCACTGTGTTATACAGGAATTGGAAAGATTATTTTCTGCTCCAACATAGTCAAAAGATGATCTTTTAAAAAATTCCCTTAAGAAGTGGTTTAGAATTAACATTCTGAGCAGAGAAACCCTGGATAAAGTTGGCAATGTATTTGATTGATCAGATACTCTTCTTATTCTGGAGAATATAATAATTTATAATTTTAAATGTATTTCTGTGATATTTTAAAGTCTGCCTTTCGTACTCAAATGAGCTTTGTATATTCATTATTATGCACTGTTCCTTAGTAAGCTGACAATAAACAGCCAGAGGAATGGAAGAATGCATGTCTGAATGAATGATTGAAATAATGTGAGTATTACCAGCATCAGTTATTCCATGATAGTCACAGCACAATAAATGCCACATTTTTAAGAAATTAATACATAATAAAATTCAGTTCTCTTTCACTACAGTGTCCAGGAAAATGAGGAAGGACCATTGTTTATGCTGTGATAATACATTGCTGGGGGCTCAGGGCTTGGTATCTCCACCTCCTTTTTCCTACCTTGACCATAGAGACCTCCACTTGGGTTCTCGGGGCTTCAGTGCTGAGCCCATGTTCAGAATCACCCACATGGTCATGTCAGCCCAATTGGGGCCAAAGGTACTTAGTTGCAGGTCCTTCACTGTCATTCCTCAGAAATTCCCAAATTGGAGTGAGTCCACTCCTTTTTTATCTTTATTTTATTTTTTCCCATTGCCATGTATCCCCCCTATACCCTCTTTCTATATCCTCTTCCACCTCCATGCATCTCCCTCCCTCCAACAATCACTGCACTGATGTCCATGTCCATGAGGTTTTCCTTTTTTTTCATTTTTGTTCAGTCCCTTCATTCTGCCCAACACCCCCCCCCACACCCCCCACCAGAGCTGTCTGCCTGCTCCCTATCTGAGTCTGTCTCCATTTGCTTGTTAGTTCTGTTTGTTCATTAGATGCCACAGAGGAGTGATATTATATGGTACTTGTCTTTCTCTGACTGGTTTATTTCACTCAGCGTAGTGCTCTCCAGGTCCATCCTTGCTGTTGCAAATGATAACGTTTTCTTCTTTTTGATGGCCAAGTAGTAGTGCATTGTGTAGATGTGCCACAGCTGTTTTATGTCTACTTTTAAAACTACGTTTTTCCTTTTCTGAGACAACACATAATGCTATTAAAAGAATCCAAGGTTACCCCAGCAGAACATGTATTCTTACTCTGAACAAAAAAGAAAGAAATGGGGATAGCAACTAATCAAAGGAGGCTCTTCCCCTCTTGCTGCTGAGATGGGCTGTGGCTGGAGAAAAGGCATGCCCCCCCTCAGCCCCTGGCCATAGCAGCTGCCTATTCCCCCATTTAAGTGATTTATACTTCCACTAGAGGCCCAGTGCATGAAATTCGTGCACTGGGGCGGGGGGGGGGGGGCGGGATGTGGGTGTGTGTGTCCCTCCGCCCAGCCTGCACCCTCTCCAATCTGGGACATCCCTCTCACAATCCAGGACTGCTGTCTCCCAACCGCTTGCCTGCCTGCCTGATTGCCCTTAAATGCTTCTGCCTGCCAGCCTGATCACCCCCAAACCACTCCCCTACCAGCCTGATCGACGCCTAACTGCTCCCTTGCCAACCTGATTGCCCCTAACTGTCCTCCCCTGCAGGCCTGATCACCCCCAACTGTCCTCCCCCTACAGGCCTGGTCACCCCAAACTTCCCTCTTCTGCCGGCCTGGTCACCCCTAACTGCCCTCTCCTGCAGGCCTGATAGCCCCCAACTGCCCTCCTTTGCAGGCCTGGTCCCTCCCAACTGCCCTCCTCTGTTGGCCTGATTGCCTACAACTGCCCTCCCCTGCCGGCCATCTTGTGGTGGCCATCTTGTATCCACATCGGGGTGGCCATCTTTGACCACATGGGGACTGCCATCTTGTATGTTGGAGTGATAGTCAATTTGCATATTGCCTCTTTATTATATAGGATAGCTAACCTAATCACAGAAAAGATGTATGACTTTTGTAATTCCAAATAAATGTAATAAAGTTGAAGGAATCAAGATAGTGCTAAAAATCAATCCAACGTTATGTTAAATTAACACTTTTTATAATTTGTGACATAGAGAAACATTCAAATAATATCCCTTTGTCTAAATAAACAATGACATTAAATTAGACAATAATAGAACACTGGTATATTTGGAGTAAAGTAGAAGGGTTTAGCTCGGTTCGCCCTTTTTGGCAGGGGACAAACATATCACTTCAAAACGGATGTGCATATAATTTCAAATAGAAAAGGAAAATTGATCATGTGAAATGTGGTGCCCATTGCTTCTGTGAAGCTATTGCACTTTAGAAACTTTTCCTAAGGCAGTAATTTAGCTGTACTACAAAGACGGATGTACCAAGATGTTCATCTCAAGTGTGTTAATAACAGCACAGAAACTAGCTAAATGTGCATCAATACTGGATAGGTTATATAAATGATGGTTATTCTACTAGTGGAGTACTCTGAAGCCTGAACAAAATTTGAAGTGTATTTGTAACTTATATTGAGTTGGAACAAATCCCATAACATATTTTTTTAGTGAAAAAGCAATGGGATAATCTGCTTTATATAAAATTACTGGTGTATGTAAGAGAGAGAGAGAGACAGGGCAAACAAGAGTCTGTTCCAGAAAGATACCAAGCAGAGTTTGGAAGAGAATATTAGTGTTTGATGTCCCAGGTATTCTGAAATAGGTCATCTGTAATTTTGTGTCATTGAAGGAGTTTCTGCAATTAACAGTTCCTGCTTATATATCCACCAAAATGTTAATGTTTTTCTCACATTGCTTTGGACTGAATTGTGTTGCCCTCTCCCCCCAAGGTTATCTGTTGATTCCCTAACCTCCAATGTCATGGTATTTGGAAATGGGAGGTAATTAAGTTTAGATGAGGTCATGAGGGTAGGGCCCCATGATGGAATTAGTGCTCTTATATGAAGAGACACCAGAAAGCTTTCTTCCCCTCTCTGTATACCATGTGAGGACACAGCAAGGAGATGGTCATCTGCAAGACAGAAGAAGAGTCCTCACTGGGACTCTTGATCTTGGACTTCTTATTTTTCAAAAAATGTGAGCAATAAATTCTTATGGCAAAAGCCACCCAGTCTTTGGTATCTGTATGGCAGCCGGAGCTGACTAAGACACATAGTAAACAACATTCTAGTTATTTATTGCCATGTAACAAATTACTCCAAAACTTAGTTGCTTAAACACCCAAACTTTATGATCACACAGTTGTTGTGGTTCAATACTCAGAAGACACTGAACTGGATGGTTCTGGCTCAGATTGAGGTCTCCCTGTCTGAAGTCATGTGATGCCTTGACTGTGCCTGAAGGATCAGTTTCCTAGGTCATGGGTGTGGCTATTGGTGAGAACCCTCCATTCTTTTCCAGCTGTTGGCCAGGGTTCTCCTACTCAACAAATAAGCATCTCCTCAAACATGATGTCTTTCTTCCCCAGAGTAATTTAAAAGAGAGAAATAAAAACTACAAATAGAACCTTTTGCTAGCTGTCTCATCAGACTAATATAACATGGAAGAGGACTACACAAGGGTATAAATATCAGGGGTCAGAGATCATTTGGAGCCAACATACTACCAAAAAAAACAACACTGACTTTTTTCACTTGTTTCCTATATTACATTTGTATTATATTAATGTTTACGACAACATAGCTTATTATCTATACAATCAAGAAATACCTCTTAAAATTATTTCACAAATACTTAAATATGTAAAAAACAAAGCTAACACTTCCAAAAGATTGATTTTAATTGATTAGGTATTGAAGTTATTCTCTCAGCATTTTGGAGATATTAGCCCAAACTCTGGATCTTATTGTTGTTGACTATTGTAAGTCTATTGTCAGGATTATTGTCATTTTTTAGTATATGATAAATTTGTAACATTACAGATGCTTTTAATATCTTCTCATTGTCTTCAGTATTCTCGAGTTTTGTCACAAGGCATGAGATACAGACTATTTTCATAGTTATCATTCTTTATATGTAGAAAAAATATCTTTGATCAGATCTGCACATTTCTCAGCTATTATCTCACTAAATATTTCCTTTACCACATTCTTTCTCTGAGACTTTAAATATGGGAATGCGCCCTAACCGGTTTGGCTCAGTGATAGAGCGTCAGCCTGCGGACTGAAAGGTCCCAGGTTCGATTCCGGTCAAGGGCATGTACCTTGGTTGCGGGCACATCCCCAGTGGGAGGTGTGCAGGAGGCAGCTGATCGATGTTTCTCTCTCATCGATGTTTCTAACTCTCTATCCCTCTCCCTTCCTCTCTGTAAAAAATCAATAAAATATATTTTAAAAAATAAATAAATAAATAAATAAATAAATAAATATGGGAATGCTACACTTTCTTACCTAGCCTTTCTACCTTGAATCTTTATTTCATATAATCTACCTACCTATTTATCAGTGCTGTACTTTGAGTTTAAAAACAAATTAAAGTTGATTTTTTTAATTTAGTCTCCCCTGATGCTAAACAAACATTGGATTTGTTATTTCAATAAGTTTATTTTTTATTTACCAATGTTCCATTTGGATCTTTTTAAATATTTGCCTAGAATTTTTGATGGTCACTTAGTCATTTTTTTTACTTCCAAATTATTTATTTAGCTTTTAAACACAGTAGTAAGTCTATATTTTTTATTTGATAATTCCAATATCTGAACTCCTGAGGGAAGCTTAAATATGTTTTTTGAATTTTTCCCACATGTTGTCAGTCATTATGATCAAGTTCTTTACATGCTTGGTGATTTTTTTACTGTGATCTTATATTTTTTGAAGTTAATAAATAAGAAACAAATAAAAATGTCTCGAAAGGTAGGAATTTAAGGTAAAATAATAAATATAAATTTAAAGATATCATACACATAATTATTAAGGTATCTCACATACAAACCTTTTAAAATATTAGGTAAACAACTAGGTAAAAATAAAATATAGAAGAAACACCTCATAATGATATATTTTAAAGGGTATACAAACAGAATACATAATCAACTCAAACTAAATTTTAGCAAATATGTATTTCCATAATATAAACAAAACTAAATTTTAAGATAAAAATTTATTTTATATAAAGCAAAACCCATCTTTATAATGATTATAATGGATACACACAAATTAAGTATTTACAATTAAAAAAAAATCAATACATGTGTAATTTGATTTCTAACAATATGTTAGGTTGGATTCTCTGCAAAACTATTGCTAAAATATAACTAGTTCATACAAAAATTATAAAAGTGTAATTTGTAAGGTACTTATTGGCTCATTAGAAATTAAAACCTATAAGGGAAAAAATTAAAAATAAATTAATCCTATATAATGAAAGGCTAATATGCAAATCAACCAAATTGTGGAATTATGGGTCGCTATGGCACACACTGACCACCAGGGGACAGACGCTCTATGCAGGAGCTGCCTCCTGGTGGTCAGTGCACTTCCACAGGGGGAGCGCCGCTCAGCCAGTAGCCGGGCTCATGGCTGGTGAGCGCAGCGGTGGTGGTGGGAGCCTCTCCGGCCTCCATGGCAGCACTAAGGATGTCAGACTACTGGCTTAGGCCCACACAGGGTGCCGGCCTAAGCTGTCAGTCAGACATCCCCGAGGGCTCCCAGACTGCGAGAAGGCGCAGGCCAGGCTGAGGGAACCCCCTGAGTGCACGAATTTAATGCATCGGGCCTCTAGTTCATTAAGAAAGGAAGAAAAAAAGACCAAGAGAAAGAAAAACAAGGATGATAGCAACAGTAACTCAGGAAGAGAAACAAGGACAAGGAGAGACAAATGTAAGACAGGATCTCCTTAAGTGCAAGCACTGCTGTGAGCATCTAATCTACTCTGGGCCAAGTAGGAAGGTGAACTTGAGACTTGTCAATTAAGCTTGAGACCCTCATGAGGGATAAAGTAGCTTCTGGGTGACATCAATATGTAAGACCCAGCAGAAGCAAATCAAATCTTCTGTTAAAAAAAAGAAAACAATAAATAAATAAAGGCTAAATAAATAAGTAATCCTTTGGTAAGATTCAACAAAAAAACATCTGGCACAAATGGATTTAAAAAGGAAACCATGAACATAGATCTAGCAAGTTAAAACAAGAAAATAAAAACTAAAATAATTTATGAATTACTATTTGCCAATATGTTTAAAACTTAGAGGAAATTCTAGAAATCGCAAGTTACTCACACACACACACGCACAAAATAGAAAGCTTGAAAAACACTATAACCATTAAAGAAATCACATTAGTAGTTAAGTAAAATTACACAGAAAAAGAAAGACAAATGGGCAATAAACATACACCGCAAAGAAAACCAATATGAAATATTATGCTCCACTTCATTAGTAAACAGGGAAATCTAAATTGAGACCACAATTAGATATAATTTCACATCGTGAGACTGACAAAAAATTAATGTTTGATAATATCAAATATTAGCTGTGAATATGCATTAAGTGGAACCTTAGCACACTGCTGGTGGGATTGTAAATTAATACAAGCATTTTGAAAAACAATTGGGAGTTATATTATAAACTTTAATGGTTGCTACAAACCAGCAGTCCCATTTATAGAAAAACCTTATAGAGAACGCTTGTATACCAACAGACAAAGACAAACATATTTATAGCAGTATGGCTCTTACATGCAAGAAACCACTGACTGCCCAATATGTGGAGCAATTAAAATTTTGTTTTTTTGAAACATAAATAGATTATCTAGAAAATAAAATAAAAATTACAACTCCAAAAAATACAACAATAATAATTACAACCTTTAAAAAACATGAGAAAACGCAGGCTTAGATGATGGCCTGAATTGCTCAATGGCACCTGTCAAAATCCAGGAAGGTCTGTCGGATTTACTGAACTGACAGGTGTGCCCTTTAGACACTGTTCTTCCAAGGAGAACAGAGAGGGCCCCTGTGACCTTGAGGATTCTGGGGCACTTTCCAACTCTCCCTTTCCATTAATTGTGCTTTTGACAGTAAGCTGCTTATTTGATAATCATTATTTTTCTAGCAATACACAGTAAATTAAAATGGCTTTTTAATAAGATAGTCCCTATTGCCAGAAAATGAGGTATTTGGGGGACTTTTTCAGAACATACAGTTGCTTTAACTGATAGAGCAGAACATTTCTCATGAGTTCTCTGTGTGGGAAAATATTCATTTGTACAGTTGAGTGTTTATATGCCCAGGGTTAAAAATGGGTCACAGGTACATGTTACTCATTATCAAATTCCCTCCCCACTTCCAATTCTGGTTATGGGGGAAAATCCAGCTTTAACCTGGTCCATATTTACCGTAAAATCAGTGACAAAGATTTTCCTCCTATAAAACAAGTTTTTCCTCACCAAATGTAGTATGAAAAGTTAAAGCAGGGAGAGTTTTTTCTCCTTTACTTTTTACAGAAAGGCATTTCAATAACTGATGTTGAAAAATTTCATGAGACAGGGTCTAAACATACACACGCAAACCCCCTTTTGTTTTATGAGAATTAAAGAACAAAGTGAATGCTACAGTAACTCTGCTTGGAAGTACAGGGGTTTGGGGAGAGATGAGGAGAAGGAACACAGGGTGGTAAGATTGTAAAACTGAGAGAAATATAGAACAATTTCTCTCTTTAAATTTCTACCAATTTCAGAGGGTAGAAATAGCCATAATGCCAGCAAAGTCTCCAGGCTCAAGTGGTTCAAAGTTCATCCACCTGAGTTTGAAATGCTCTTATCTATTTGCGATTCTCCAAAAGAGAATAAGAAGGAATATTGAATCGACATAAAAGAATGGCTCAAAAATGGGAGAATTATCCTTCCTGCCTAAAAAACCAAGTATGTCCAATAGAAGCTATGAAGACGCTTCAGTGTCGGTTCCAAAGCCTTTCTTTGTGTCTATAAGAACTCATGTAGGGGAGGGGCTTGTTACAATACCCAGGACCCAGATCAGGCACTCCCCTCCCCCCATTTACAGTGCAGTGACTTTGGCCTTTGGCCTCAACCAGTACAGTATCTAGTTTTGTGAATGGTGATTAAAGATATTTTCTTTAGAACCTTGGGACTTCTCGATAATTCAGCCTCTTCAGAACCCATGGCTTTAAATGTCACCTGACTCATTCCTTGAGAGAAATCTTTTATGTCAATTCTGCAAAATTGCATGTAACTTTATCAATGTTTTAAAAAAAGGATAGTTCTGCTCATTTGATTTTGAATTGTAAATGTCAAGTGTTCTGTTTTGGAGGCTTTATGTTTTCTTATACTTGTTACAAAAGAAAATTGTATATTTTTAGAATGTTTTTATGAGTAAATTTAATGTACTGAAAATAAAAATTTTAAAGAGAAGAAAATTTGAAAGGTAATCTACATGACAATAAGGCATACTCATATACAAGACATAGTTTTCTTTCATCTTGCGGCTTGTTCTAAATGTACCACATTTTGAAGCTAAAAAGAGCCCTAAACAACTCTTCTGAACAACTCTTTTCATTTTATATAAATTCAGAATAAGGAATTATTCCAGGTCACTCAGTCACTGGGTGGAGCATAGAGGTGAGAATCCAGACTTCCTCTCCCCAGTGTTCTTTCGCCCACCCCCCTACAGCACTGGTCCCTCAGACTAGATCCACTGGAAGGGCACCATAGTACATTGAAAATATCACAGTTCACTAATGGTTTTGGTTCCCAGGATCCCCTGCCATCTATGTTCATCTCAAATACAGAAAAAACCTTCCTTCTTACCTACTTTATATAATGGATTTGTGAACAAAGATTTATTAGAAGAAAAGATACTAGGGTTAATATTTTTTTTAACAGAATTCCTTATGGCACAAGAAATTGCTGATATACAACCAGTTGACCTACAAAAACACACACAAAAAAAACCACACACTCACACACACACACACACACACACACAAAACAACAAAAAAACAATAACACAGAAACAGTATGGTAAAAGTGCAATACAGTTCAAGTTAAAAATGCATTTGAAAATCTTAAAACTTAGGTGAAAGATGCCTGTAGCTCTCAAATCTGAACTTAAATTCCTTTCTTTTAGTGAATTAACTTTACCATAATCTCGTTAGCTTGGTTCTTTACTAATTTACTGATTCTTTCATTCCTCTTTAAATTCCTGTAAATCAGAATACAGCCTCACTTCCGGTATGCCCAGATTGTCCTCAGTAACTCATCCCAGGCCCATCTATCCTGACTACACCCTTTAATTCTATCAAATATATGCACTAGGATTTAATGGTCTTTATCTGAAAGTAGGATTATCCTTTCTTTTTCTGCATTTAAAGAATTCAAGTACAGTTGACCTACAATATTATATTAATTTCAGATGTACAACACAGTGAACAGACATTTGTATACCTTATCTTATATTACTACCCTTCTGACACCATACATAGTTATTACAATACTAGAGGCCGGGTGCATGAAATTCGTGCACTGGATGGGTTGCGGGGTGAGTCCCCTCAGCCCGGCCTGCGCCCTCTCGAAGCCCAGGACCCCTTGCTCCTTACTACTCGGCTTGCTGCTCCTTAGCGCTGCCCCAGAGGTGGGAGAGGCTCCCGCTGCTGCGCTCACCAGCCCTAAGCCCAGCTTCTGGCTGAGCGGCCCCTCCCCCTGTGGGAGTGCACTGACCATCAGGGGGTAGCTCCTGTGTTGAGTGAGTGACCAGTTGTTCCACCATAACGGTCGCTTAGGCTTTTATTATATAGATCATTGACTTTATTCTCTATGCTGCACTTTACATCCATGACTGCTTTATGACTATTAGTTTGTACATCTTAACCCTTGCCCCTTTTCACCCATCTATTCAACATCCCTCCTGTCTAGCAAACTTCAATTTATTTTCTGTATCTCTGAGTTTGTTTCTCTTTTGATTGTTCATTTATTTACTATTTTAGATTCCACATATAAGTGAAATCATATGGTATTTGTTTCTCTCTGTCTGCTTATTTCACTCAGCATAGTACCCTTTAGGTCCATCCATGTTGTTACAAATGGCAAGATTCAATTCATTTTTATGGCTGAGTCATATTCCATTGCATAAATGTACATTTTTTTTAATCCACTAATCTATTGATGAGCACTTGGGCTTCCATATTTTAGCTATTTTAAATAAGGCTGCAATGAACTCTCCATCCCCCAGCCACCCATCCTACCCACCCCAACTCTCACTCTAACGTGTACTCTTCAATGTGTCTTCTCTTTTAGGGGGATTTCCCTATACTAGCTCAGGAAGAAAAAGGAACTTTCATGACTGCCCTTTAATCCCAGCCACTCCCAGTGTGTCTTGTCTAAGGATTAGAAGGAAAGTTGTATAGTTACTTATATAACGGGGTACCGCTGAGAAGAAGTCACCATCCTTTTGTCCCCTGCCCCTTACTTCCATTTGCTGTCTCCATTGTCTCAGAGAAATTTGTTCTCTAAGAACAAAATAACTCAATTATTGGCTTTGGCATTCCTAAAGCCAGCATCTGACTCATGCGATAGAATCAGAATTGTTCCTGAGCAAGCTTTTCTTCTTTTGCCCAAGAAAGAAACAAAATCTTTCCAGAAAAAGGAGCCTGAACACAGTCAGGCCAGAAATACACAGGGTCAGGCTTTTCTGGGGCGTCTGCAGGGGGGTCCTGTCTTATTTCTACCCAGGGTGCAACTCTATGGGTGTGGAAGCATGATGGGACCCCCAGATGAGATGAGGGATCTGAAGGTAGAAGGCACAAATGCCACCTTGTCACCTGTAGTTCTTACTGAAGTGTCCTTACCGTCACAGCGCGGGGACACAGCAGGCGTAGGCAAAGAGGCAGCTATGCTTGGAATCCTGCATTCTCGGAAACGGCAGGATCACAGACAGGTGGCTTGTCCACGTCTTTGGGGAGGGTGCAAACCTGAGCTGAGAAGGGGCGTCTGTGGACTTCCAGGGCTCTGTGATCAGGACAAGGTGATCCCGCTGAGAATGTCAACGTGCATTGGACGGGAGAGCAGATGGAAACACAGACATCCCAGGTGATGGCTGCATGAACCACTGAAGCAGAGAAAGCCGCAGACAGCACTGCTCACCTCAGCAGGTGCCAGGTGAGGAAATGTGACAACCGCAGGCCAGATCCATGCTCCTCCTCCGTGCCATGATGCTACTTGGGAATTTTGATTAAATAAGTTAATTCCTTCCTTTCATCACTCAAAATTTTAGATGAAATCCTGGATTATAGGTAAGTAAGGATACCTAGCATTGACTTGTTCTTGAAATCAGTTTCTAACCTGGAAAAAAGAGAACAAAGCTGAAATTTAAAATAATAAGGTTCCGGTATTGACAACACTGAGCTGGATCATCGCAGACAGTTTTACCTACGCATTTACTTGGGATTTGGTGATTATGGTTGTAACTGAGGCTGAAAGACTAGATCAGCATTTACCTATATTGTCTTATAGAAGCTACATCCTGCCAGCGATTGTTTTAGGTAATAACTTAGGGTGTGAGATCTCAGACAACGTAGGCAAGGTGGTTCACCTGTGTGCACCTTTAAAAAGGATGGTTCATTTGTTTCAGTGATTTTCAGAGTATTTCCAGTTCCTCCTTCAGGGAGAATGTCCACTTTGCTGTAAGATTCAAATCAGCTGGGAGGGACAGCCAAATAAATATATTTGGCATGAAAATAAACCTAAAAGAAAGAAACAATGTGCACGCGCAAACACACACACACACACACACACACACACCAAGGTCTGAGAATCTCCTAGCTAGCAGAACACGAACTTAAAAGATCAACTCCAGCCCAGCCTGTGTGGCTCAGTTGTTGAGCATCGACCTATGAACCAGGAGGTCACCGGTTCGATTCCTGGGCAGGGCACATGCCTGGGTTGTGGGCTTGACCACCAGTGTGGGTTGTGCAAGAGGCAGCCAATCCATGATTCTCTCTCATTATTGATGTTTTCAATCTCTCTCTCCTCTCTCTCTCTCTCTCTCTTTCTCTCTCTCTCTCCCTCTCTCTTCAGCTCTGAAATCAATAAAATATATATTTTTTAAAAAGATCAACTCCAATGTCCTCATTACAGAGACTCAAACGTCAGTCCAATAAAGCATTTGAATGGCTGGGGAGACCAAGCAGATCCATCCCAGGGCTTGACACAAATGCCCCCTCCATTGACCCGTAGTTAATTTTCTCCTCTAATCTGGATGGTGTTCAGAGGAGGCTCTAACTCAGGATCTTGGCCAGTAAGAGTGATTTGCCTCCTCAATATGTTGGATACATTTAAACCACATTTGCATAAGCTTCAAATGCCGTGGGTGCGTGTGCTCTATATAAATTACAAACAGTAAATGAAGAGTTTGGAAGAATGTCAGTGCATCTAATCAGCACTCAGACCACTAGAATCTACGTTCTGGACCTTCGCCTTTTTAAAATGCAAACTATAAAAATTGTAAGATTTGTCTGTGGCTGACAATGAGCCAGGCTATACAGTAGTCCCCCCTTAATCTTCAAGAAATATGTTCCAAGACCCCCAGTGAGTGCCCAAAACCGGGGATAGTACCAAATCCTTTATATACTACTAGAGGCCCAATGCATGAAATTCGTGCAAGAGGCCTTCCTTCTCCCAGCTGCTGGCACAGGCTTCCCTCTGGCATCCAGGACCTGACCTTCCCTCACAGAGGGTGGCCCCGCCCACTGCTGCAGCCCGCTGGTTGGTGGCCTGGGCCTCCCTCTGCAGGGAGATCATGGGGCAATGGCTGGGCCCGGACCAATTGCATCACACCCACCTTGGCTGGCCTGGCACCAGTGGGCGTCATAGCATGGTCCCGGATGGCAGTCCGGATGGTTGTCCAGATGGTTGTTCTGCTGTTCGGCCATTTGGTCAATTTGCATATTACGCTTTTATTATATAGGATGTTTTTTTCCTGTACATACGTATACTTAGGGCTTCTCTTTGGCATACCGAAATTGCCAGAATCACTACTCTTGTGCTTTGAGATCATTATTAAGTAAAATAAGGGTAATTTAAACACAAAAACTATGATACTGCAACAGTGGATCCAGTAACTGAGATGGTTACTGAGTAACTAATGGGTGGGGAGTGTATACAGTGTACACACACTGGACAAAGGATAATTCACGTCCTGGTGGGGATGGAGTGGAATTGTGAGAGTTCATTGAACTACTTAAAACAGCATGCAGCTTAGAACTTAGGAATTGTTTATGTCTGGCACTTTTTATTTGATATTTTTGGACCACATTGACCAGGGTTACTGAATCCACAGGAAGAGGAACTGTAGCTAAGGGAGGACTGTTGTACCTGGTGTCTTGTTTAGTAAGCATAAAGGAGCAGGTGACCTTCTCATGTTATACACGTAGACACTGTGGCTCAGTGAAATTGTCACAAGCTAATAAGTGACAGAGCCAGAATCTGAACTGAAGTCTGGTGAATGGAATGGGGTCCTTGAACAGGGACTTCTGACTGCAAGAAGCTGCAGGCTCTCGAGGAATCCTGTAAATGTAATTAAGACTCTAATGAAATTGCACGGGCATAGGGTTTGGATTCTGAAACCTTCGTTCTGCCACTCACTCCCTTTGCGATTATGACACAATGCCTAACCTCCCAGAATTTAAGCCACAGGTTCATTAATTCATGCAACTCTTATTCTGTGCTGGACACCACCCGGTACTAAGTACATGGCCCCAGAGAGGGAAATTAACAGCATGGCCCCACCTTCCTAAAAGTTATTGTTTTCCAATAGGTAGAATGTGACTTATGATTGATGCCATGCTCACCTCAGAGGTCTTCTGCATGGACTGAATGAGATATGATAAATGCTTCATAAAAATAAGGTAGATATATAACTCTTAAAGGTTATTATGAGCACATATTACCCAAGGGCAGAGAGGAACATCCCATATGTATTTCTTTATTTTCTAACCCTTAGAGATTTTTTGTGTGTTTTATATATATTCCTAAGAAGAGCTTAAGTTCTTTAGACAAGTTCAATGGAAACTGAACTTATTTTAAGGAAATGCAAAGCAGGTTGTTTCTTCCCAATGTATTTAGGTATTAGTTTTCCTTTTGTCTGAAATGCATTAAAGTGTCGCCTCCAGAAGTGCTGGCAAAAATGTAGATTTCTCAGCTGGGAATATATATGATTTCAGTGCAGGAAACAGAAGCCACTAAAGTATTTACCAGGAAACGATTCAACTGCAAGAATTAGGTCTTTACAAAACTGGAAAGGTGAGGGAGAAGTTCTAGAGCTATACCAATATCGGCCACTAGGGGAGCTGCCGCCTCTATGAGCACCACAGCAGCTCACCCTGAAGGAGGTGCACACCAGTAAGCAGGGGATTGGTCCCTGGCAGGGAAGTACTGGAATTTGGCGGTTACCTGTAGAAACTCCTAGGGCTGCAGCTTCCCAACCCTGAGGAAGCTGGAGACCCAACACTGATAATCTGCTGTGAGAAGACCTCATGGATCCACTGGCTTGTGAGTCAGCACTCACAGCCTGGGCCACAGGATGATAGCCCAAGTCCCACTCCTGCCTCCCCATTACCTCCTGAATTCACCAAAAGCCCTAGCCGCAAGGGAGGCTGCGCGAAGTGAATTTACAGCTTTCCAATCTTTCCAACTTGAAAGGAGATGGAATGGGTGGTGGATGAGAGAACCCTGAATTTTTTCTTTTGCTATTTCTGTTTTCAGTTTTGCTGTGTAGAGTAGACTGTATGAGGCTCAACCTTTGTCTCTCCCTGTGTGCATACAAAACAGTCACCTTTCCCATCCCACCAGATTGTTATATAGGGTCCAAGAATTCTACACATGTGAATATGTTTGTAAAAAACCACAAAAAAAGAAAAGTTATCAGGTTTTTTTTGTTGTTGTTCGTTTGTTTTGTGGTTTTAATCTTTATTTTGTGTTTGCATATGCATGGGCATTTTTTTTTCTACTTGGATGTAAGTGGATACATACATTGCCTTTTTTCCTCTTTATTCTATGCAGATTAGAGAAGCTCTCAAAGATCAAAAGCCATCTGAGGAGGACTGGTGGAGAAGAAGAGGGGATCTCACATTAATGGAAAGAAAAACTTCATAAACTTAATAAAGGAAGACTGCCTGCCCAGCTCTGTGTCCACCACGGCACCGAGCACCATCCGTGGGGCCTAATATGCAGGGACAATCATAGACCCATTTTGGTATATTCTGATGAGAAGATTCAAACCCTGGTGTCACCTCTCCTTGGTGGTTGGTTATATAAGTAACTTACATGTTAAGGGTCAGATTTCTGACATTGCATGGGATAGCAATGTTTTCCTTCACTGAATTTTTATGGGGGGTGGCTGGAATAAGAAGACAGTAGTAAAGGGATTAGAAAGTCCAGTCCTAATCACATATAAGGAAATATTACAGTTTGCTGAAAAAATTGGCATGAGAACTCCAAATCGCTGGGGGAGGGCCGGGGGAAAGAAGGGAGCTGTTTAAAAGCGAAGGGAAGGCATGTTATGGGGCAGACTGCCCATTATTTTCTCAAGTGCAATCCTTGAATAATAGTTATTGGCTTGCCTGGGTCCATTTGAGACCCCTTAGATAATAAAGAGGAGAGAGGTGGAGAGGAAAGAGCACTTATGAGACCTCTTCAGTGCCTGAGACTGTAATTGCATAACTAATCTTTTATTCCCAAAATAGATGCATGAGGTAGGTATAATTATCTTTTTTTTTTTTTTTGGTTGCAAAAATGAAGGATTCAAAATGTTAAGTGATGTGAGGTCACTGAAGCAGTGAGTGGTAGAGTCAGCATCGATCAAGATTTATCTGACCTGGATGCTGAGGTCCTTTATACCACACAACACTGCCTCAGGTTACCCATATGATCTCATTTCAGAGAGCTGAAATATCTTAGCAAATGCTCCAAAAGTATTTTCTGAAGGAAGATGCTAAATTTTCCTCCAGAGTGGAAATAGTGTAGTGGGCGGTTGGGAGAGCTGGCTTTGAGACGGACCACCTGGCCCTGAATTCTGGCTCTTGCACTTACCAGTGGTGTAGCCTTGAGCAGCTAGTCATGCACTCACTCTATACCTCAGTTTCTTTATTTCTAAACTCAGGTTTAATTTAATAACTATCCCATAGGATTATTTTGAGGATTAAGTGAGTCAGTACACAGAAAGACCTGAGGACAGGGCTTGTCCAATTGTGAACCCTCAACAAATGTTTGAGACTATTATAAAAAATAACAAGGAAAAGACTGAGTGACAGGATGAGCCCTAATTCCAGCCTTCGGCATCCTTTCATCAGCTCTCACTAACAAAACTACTTTAAAGAGAACCCCTGAGCTTTAAAATCAGCCAAATAACTCAGAGAAATCCAGCCACAATGAGAACTGTTAAATGACCCATGACCAGAGACAAGAATGGATTCACTCGCTGACATTCACAAGCACACATTAAGAAACTTCACATTCGTTTGTTGGGAACTAAAGGGGAAGACTAGAAAACACAAATAAAAGTAAAATGCAATGAATCCAGTAATAATAGTCTTTAGTTTATTTTGTTTGTTAATTTGTTCTTAATTACAGTGGACATACAATATTATTTTAATTTCAGGTGTACAACACAGTGATTAGGCATTTATATAACTTGATAAGTGATCACCCCAATAAATCAAGTACCCAAAAGATAAAAGGGACTAAGAATAGTCTTTGAAAGGAGATAAGTAACAATCATAAAGAGATTCATACTTATTGAAGGCCACCACATGCCATAAAATAATCTATGCATTCTCCTCCAACCCACGCACCAACTGTATAAAGTGCCAATGTTTTATTCACTACTTCACAAATGGATTCGATGTGGCTGAAAAGGTTAAATGATTTGTCAGTGATTGTAGAGTTATCCAAATGAAGTGCTAAAGCCTTGGCGTATGTCACTTAGATCCCAAAGTCCACTCTTCCCATTTTACTTCCATATCATCGTGGATATTCTTTCACACAATAGATTTACAAGATGATTCTCAAACAAAAGAAACATGATTTTATGGTAAAATTTGTGTTTAAATCCCAATAGTTTTTTTTTTTTTTTCTATTAGAGATTCATGCTCCCTAACCCAGGGTTGGCAACATGCCATCATTTTTATATGTAGTTTTACTGGAACATGGCCATGCCCTTTCTGCTGCTATAATCCATGGTGGCTGTAGTACTATGAAGACAAAGTTGAGAGGGTTGAGTTTCAAAGGAGAACAAATAGCCTGCAAAGTCTAAAACATGTTCTACCTGATGCTTTCCTGTAAACGTTTGTTAACCTGTGCTCTATGCTTTTCAAGGATCTGACGTGGCTAAGGTATTTTTGGAAAAATAAGTATAACCCCTCATTTCTACATCTGTGCATGTACCTCCCCTTGATTTATGTAACATTTTCTGAGACTCCACGTGTCAAACCTTGGGGAATGCCACTCTGAACTGTGGTGCTTATGGTAAGAGACCAGCCTCCTTCTCCAGACCTAGATACAACGCATAATCCAGTGTTTCTCTCATTCCAGAACAGAATTTTAAAATTCAGTTAAAAAATTCAACTCTTTCTAAGCATGAGTTACAGATATGCTTGAGAAACTAGAGGATTTCACTAAGACAACAACTCCCCAGGACAGTTTAACACAGCTTTAGAGCTTTAAGATATTCTAATAGGACTATAATTCCTGTTAGTAATTGGATATTCTGGAAATTTAAGTCCATGGGTCTTCATCAAAGTCTTAATAATTGAAAAACATCCCCAAAATAACTTGAAAATTTTCTAAAAGCTGTTTTCAAAATAAAATAATAATAATTCTAATTAATCCCTCCAAGTTGTGGCAAAATTTCCCTTAGTTGGAATTGAATAAATGAATGAATTAATTAAAAATAAAATAATAAATGGAGAGAAAAACAATACATAGCTGAGAAGTAGCTCTGGAATTAACAGTATGGAACAAAGTTGAAGTCTGAATTTATCACAATTACAAAGGAATCATTGGAAATGTGACCCATGACCTTTTGAAACCTGTGTTGATATCTCTTGGAGTAGGGACTCCATCCAGGAAAAAAAAAAAAAAAAAAAAAAAAAAAAAACAATTGCAGCTCAGTCAACATTTCTATCTCACTTTCACTTGCAAATTTGCTAACTAGCGATAAACCAAATTGATGGGTTAAGATGACTTTGTTCTGATTAATTTTACGGTGATTCTGAGGGCCTCGGTTTTAAATGAATTGTTTGAATACTAAATTATGCAGCTTTATGATCCAGGAGATAAGCAGCAGCTCTAAAGATGCCTCTGAGACTTAAAAGAGACAGCATTAGAAGCTCATTATTGCCGGCACATTTAACATGGTTAAAGTAGGGGAAAATAGCCATTAAGTTAATGTAATGGTTAAACTGCATTAATTTAAAAAACTGCCCAGTGAAACACTTATGGCAGAGGATCTATTTTTTTCCCCTTACATGGAGACGTTCTTAAAAAATAAAATAAAATGAAAGGCATTTCAAGTTCCTCCTCCCCTCTTCAAGTCACTTGCAGTTTGAAACCCAGGCTTTTTCTGTCATGGATGTACTGAGGAACTTGCTCAGTCTTGCCACACAAGAACAACAAAGGAAGGTCTGGTCTCACTGGTGATCCATGGTCCCTTGGTTCCCTGTTGAGCTTGTTGGTCCATTAAAAGAAAAATCATTCCCTGTGTTCTAAGGGGAAAACCACAGTGAACAGGGGATGTAAGTATTGGGAATATTTACTTGAGACGTCAATAAAAATTAGGTTAGAAAATACTCAGTGATAATTCCCAAGTGACCACTCAGCATGACACTGTATCCATTCTCTCTCACCTTGAAAAAAAATCAGGCTTTAGCCATGGATGTTTTTTCCTCTATTTGACTTCATGTCGCTGAATCTCCCTACCTCAGTTACCTTTCTAACTGTTCTTGCTTTTAATTGTTTTGTTTTCTTGAAAAGAGTCCTCTGTCTTTTTAAAAATTACTATAAATAGTAAAATGATGCACAATTGTTATCATCACTGGTTTTGTCTGGTAATTATGACAAAGGGTACATTTGTTCACAATCCTTCAACTGTGTCCTCTTTTCTTTTAATTTTATTTTTTAACTAGAGGTCTGATGAACAAAATTCACGCAAGGGGCTCAGCCCCCGCTGCTGCGGCTTCGTCTGGAAGGTCATCAGGAAGGACATCTGGAAGGACATCCAGTCTAATTAACATATAATGCTTTTATTATTATAGATTATAGTTTGCATGCAATATTATTCTGTATTAGTTTCAGGTGTACAGCATAGTGCTTAGATAATCATATACTTTACAAAGTGTTTCCCCTGATTTCCCAGTACCCACCTGAAACCATACATAGTTATTACAATACTAGTAGCCCTGCGCACAAGTCAGTGTGCCAGTAGCTCTCCAGTAGCTCGCTGCCACCCTCCAGTAGCACTCCACCCACTGCCCTGCTCTCCTGTAGTTCTCTCTGGCCCCCTGCCTCCCCTTCATAGCTTGCTGCCCTGGCCCCTCCTATAGCTCTCTGCAGCCCACTTGTAGCTCGCTGCCCCACCCTCCTGCTGATCCATGACCCGGTTGTTATGCGGTCAATCGTTACACTTCATGGCATAATGACCATTTGCATATTACATCTTTATTATATAGGATTATTGACAATATTTCTTATGCTGTACGTTATATCCCCATGACTATTCTGTAACTACCAATCTGTAATTCTCAGTCCCTTCATTTTTTTCACCCAGACCCCCAGCCCCCTCCCCTCTGACAACCATCAGTCTATTCTGTGTATTTATGAGTCTCTTTCTATTTTTTTTGTTAATTTTTTCTCTTTAGACATCACATATAAGTAAAACCATATGGTATTTGTCTTTCTCTGTCTGACTTATTTCACTTAGCACAACTGTGTCCTCTTTATATTTGGATTCCCGAAGATCATTCTGCCTATTCTTCAATACTTCATGAGAATATGAGCCTGAATACTTACCAAAACTAATTTTCTAAAATCTTAATAAATAAATAAAAATAAAAACTCATGTTGTTACCATTTATATCCCAGTTTCCTCGATCCTAATTCTCCCTTAAATTGAATAGCACCAATATTCTCTTGGTCAAATCTACATGAATGCATGTATTTAATGAAATCAGCTTGATTCTTTTCTCCCTCTTCCCTTTTATGTGGTCTCAATTACAGAGACCTGCTCATAGAACACTATGTAAGAGAGCAACATGAAGACATGGATTTTAAACTGTGATATTTTTATGAAAGTTCTACTAATGGTAACCAATAATCATAAACCAAAGCCCAGGGAGATCCTGCCAATAACAGGTAGGATGGCGTTGGCTGATGAACATAACTCTGGACTACATCCATACTTCATTCTGACCTGAAACAGCATGGCTTCTCAGTACAAAGACATCAGTGTGCTGTAGCTCAACTTCACCCCCTGCCTCTTGTTTAGAGATGCAGGGACTGTGCTGACTAGGTAATGAAAAGCCACCTTTTCCTATAGGTGGGGATGAAGGATGATTCTCCAACCTAATAGATGGATGCAGATGTTCTCTTCCTCTCTGCTCCTTTCTCTTTTCATCATGTTCTATTCTTTGACATCCAATCATACATTCAATACTGGATACATAAAATATCAGGGATCTAAGGATGAATTCCATATCCTAAAGAGAGTTGACCTTTTGATGTAGAGGATTAGAGGCCTGGCACGGTGCTTGGAGGAGGGTATTGCATTTATTACAGCACACTTGGAAAGTCAGAGTCAGAGTTTGAGTCCTATTCTTTGCAGGTTTCAATTTTTAGATACCCTTTGGAAGACTACTAAATATGCTAATTCTCTGCTGCCCTCCAGGATTCTAATTCTATACACCTGGATCGGCACCTTTGAATCTGCACTCACACCCTTCTCAAGCAATTCAGATGTTGGACAGTAGGTGTTTTCTTGAGTGATGCCTTAAGAAACACTAACTTAGCAAAAGATAAATCTTACTTCCTTACAGAGAAGAACAGGATGAGTGTGTAAAATAGGCAATGGAGAATCACCATCCTACTCTTCGGTTTTTCATCAATATAAGACTGTTGGCCAATGCCTAACTGGACATTGAAGAAAGTAAGTGTATGGTGACTAACCACATAACTTAAGTTAGAAATGAGTAATAGTTAAGATAGTGAATGCAAAATATATTTTCATGTCAGTATTGATTGACTAACAGGTTTTATTACAGGTGAATTTTCAACATAGTTATTTTCAAAATATGTTTGCAAGTATAAAATTCTATTTAAGAATAAAATAACATCTATTTGTAATATTCACATACAGTAGAGCACAGTAAAATAATTATTTATATTCACTGTTTGGTTAAAAGGAAAATAAATTGGCCATCTACACTAATAAAAGAGAAATATGCAAATTGATCATACCTCCACAATGCCCACCAGCCAATCAGGAGTGAGTATGCAAATTAACCCAACAAAGCTGGAAAGTTAATTTGCATACACAGGAACAGAGTGAAGACTGAAGGCTCCAGCCCGAGTGATCACTGAAGACTGAAGACTGAAGACTGAAGACTGAAGGCTGAAGAGGCTTGGCTTCTCCGCTGCAGCCAGAGTGAAGGCCTGGGTCCCAGGTGCCGGTGGAAAACTGGTGCTGACAGCCAGGGGAAGGAAGGCCTATTGCACAAATCTTCCTGCAATGGGCCTCTAGTTAATACATATTTGTTACTTGAATTAGTTTCTTGTTCATATCTGTCTATAACACCATGTTACAGGTAATTATTTTCTGGGGAAAAATTTAAAAAAATTGTCTTTAACACTTTTCATAAAATCACATGCAATTATCTTCAAGTTTTATATTATGGTTAATAAATTGGAAATTGTTGACACTTCCAATTAATTTTTTTTGTAGAACAGACTATTTTTAATTAAGTAAACTGTGAAGATGCCTAGTAAAGTTAAAAATAACTTTATTAAATTGAATATATTTTCATTTCTAAATTTTGATATTTAAATATTTTAGCTTAAATGTGTTTATCTTCAAACATACTGTTTTTCCCCCTCAGTCAGAACTAATTTATTTGACTGATATTTTTATTAGAAACTAGTCAAATAAGTTGTCCCCGTATCATTTTTTACACTAAGTTTAACTGCAGCAAAATTGTAGGCCATCTCAATTTCATCCCATTGGGTAAAGGATATAAATTCATCCAATATAATAGAGACACTTCATCTTAACATTCTTCCCTGAGTTGAAATATACAGAATATAATTAATTATTTAACGTCAAAGTTAAATATTGAACTCATAAGTTATTTTGTTCAATCCTTCCCTTCCTGTTGTAAAAATAAATTTAAGCATTTCTTGTTTGCAAGGTAAAAATGGGCTCAAGGCCTCAGTAGTTTGTATTTTTAAGTTCCAATTATTATATACTGTTATAAAAATTTTAATTTATTTTGAAAAAACATACAAAGAAAGTCAAAGAATCTGTTTCAAGCATCTTCACTTTCTCCTTAGGATAACTAGAATGACTTATAAAGTGGATCTCAACATTTCCAGAATCAGATTGAAGATGAGCAACAGAGAGAGACCATATGTACTATCCTTAAGCATATAGTTGTTTTATTTCACACCAGTCTTACATCAAAAATTTTGTAGTACAACTACTCCAAATGCATATGTGGAAGACTATTTGTACTTTTTTAACAAGCACAGATTTAATTTTGTTTGGTAGAATGTTGCTGTTGGAACGCAAGTTTAATTTACAGGTGTCGCACAGACAATGCCAACCACATTTCTGTTCTGTTGTGCAAATTAAGTAACAGCATTGTTCTACTATGATGTGACACCTTACCAAAATTTATATTAATATCATCATCATGAAAACATAATCTCATTTTTATCATTGAATTTTTAAATAAATGTGTAAGGGTATTTACAAATTGTCAAATGCTTCTTCTTAAACACACACACACACAAACACACACACACACACACACACACACACATATATATATATATACTAAAGGCCCGGTGCATGAAATTCATGCACAGGGTTGTGTGTGCCTCAGCCCAGCCTGCACCCTCTCCAATCTGGGACCCCACGAGGGATGTCCGACTGCCCGTTTAGGCAGGCCTAAATGGGCAGTCTGACATCTCTCTCACAATCCAGGACTGCTATCTCCCAACCGCTCACCTGCCTACCTTCCTGATTGCCCTAACCACTTCTGCCTGCCAGCCTGATCACCCCCTAACCACTCCCCTGCCAGCCTGATTGAGGCCTAACTGCTCCCCCTGCCAGCCTGATTGCCCCTAACTGCCCTCCCCTGCAGGCCTGGTTGCCCCTAACTGCCCTCCCCTGCAGGCCTGGTCCCCCCCAACTGCCCTTCCCTGCAGGCCCAGTCGCCCCCAATTTCCCTCCTCTGCCAGCCTGGTCACTACTAACTGCCCTCCCCTGCAGGCTTGATCACACCCAACTGCCCTCCCTTGCAGGCCTGGTCCCTCCCAACTGCCATCCCCTGCTGGCCTGATTGCCCTCCCAACTGCCCTCCCCTGCTGGCCATCTTGTGGCAGCCATCTTGTGTCCACATGGGGTCAGCCATCTTTGACCACATGGGGCAGCCATCTTGTTGTTGGAGTGATGGTCAATTTGCATATTACTCTTTTATTAGATAGGAGATATATGTATCTATATATCTATATCTATATCTATATCTATATCTATATCTATATCTATATCTATATCTATATCTATATCTTTGAAATATATATATATTTCAAAAGCTTCTCTTCATTCTGTGAGACAGATCTAATCCATTGAATTAGATAGCAGCCAAGGTAAACAAAGGGAATGAAGCAATGATCAGGTGGCCTGTTTCTACAAATCTATGTTCATTTACATGAACAATATGTCTAATCAGTCAACAAAACAACCAATCAAACAAACAAACAAAATAAACAAAGACACATCTTCACTCAGAATCAACTATGAGTATCATCAGAGACCTAGGTCATCCCGAGTCAGTGGTTTGAGTGCAGGCAATCATGGTATCACCTGCTTCACAGAGAGGAGTCTACATGGCTCTCACTTGTAACCTCAGGGGACTTGAGGGATGTTTCTGTGCTTCTTCATCCTTAAAATGCTTGCACATTAAGAACAAACATTCTATTTCTCCTAATTGCAATGGCACTCAGAATATTGGACACAGAATGAACCATTTATTGCAGTTGAGTTGGATTCCAAGTCCTTTACATTAGTTTAGGTATAATGAGACTCAAGTCCAGAAGTAGAAAATGATTTCCCCAAGATAGTACAGTATCTTAGTGGCAGATCTGAACTATGCTGTGTAGATAAACTAGCTTCAAAATTCTGCCATGAAGAATGACAATTAGATCTCCCCAAGCAGGTCTCAAATAGATTGCAAATTAGAAAATGACATCTACAGTCCCTTTGATGAATGACTAAAACCCATTATATCAAGCAAATGATTAAAAGAAAAGTTTCCCATATGATTTAATGACCTGACTCTCTATTTCCTACCTGTCAAAATGTCAGAATTTTGACCCAGAATGCAGCATGATTTATATTTGATGTGGATAAGCCCCGAGTTATATTTGGGAAAAGATGAGAAAAAAATTATATATAACTAAAGGCCCGGTGCACAAAATTTGTGCACAGGTAGCGTCCCTACGCCTGGCTGGTGATCAGGACTGATCGAGGCCTTCCAGCTGCCAGCTGGGGCCTTTCTTCATCCCTGGTGGTCAGTGCACATCATAGAGAGCAATCAAACTCCTGGTCTCCTGGTCAAACTCCCGAGGGAACACTTTACATATTAGCCTTTTATATATATATAGATTAACTCTAATGCTTTTTAATTTTCCTTAAGAACATAGTAAATCCCAATTAACAAGACATTCATGCAACCTCCCAACCTAGCCTCAACTGGCATTTCTTCATTATTTTTCATATTCTTTCTCATTTTCCCAACCTTCCCATATTACTTCTGAAACTTTACATGTAATAATTCTTAAATTCTTCATTTTCTCTACAGAAAAATCATGAGCATTTAATGAGTGTCATTATGTACAGGTACTTCTCAAACATTTTAATTCTTTAAAAAATTTTGCTCAGAATCCCTATAATCTAACACTTTTTAAAAGTAATTTATTACTATATTTTGTGTCTAGTTTCTCACTTTGTTTTCCAATTTCAATCACTAGGTTTTTGCCTTAAACCCTGAATATAAGTGCACCACTTGTCCACGCATGGTTTCTATAGGTTTGCATCTGGGGTTGAGTGTCACTCTCTGCCTTCAGACACACTGCTCTCTATTTCATTTCCTGTGTTTCAAATTATAAAGAGCATTACATCAGTTAGCAGCAAAAGGATGTGGGCCAGACATCTAGATTTACCAGTTCCAGGTGACATGATCTAAAGAAAACTGTAACTTCTCTGAGTATTGGCTGAAGATACTGGATGTGATATGCAACATATGCAAGAATGCACTATAAACACTACAGTGCTCTGCAGAAGGATGGGGAGAATTGGCATCACCTTTCTCTGCTGCATTCCCTGCTGAAGCTCTCCCTTATCTATCAGATCATTTGGACCTCCCCCACCGCCTGCTGGGCCTTTCCCACAGGCCTGTTGCTAAGCTCAGCACATAAGCCACCCGCCTGGCCTGACTCTGTATCATAAGCTCTGAGAGAGACTTGGAGAGCTCCCAGATGCAGTCAGAGACCTCACTCGCATTTCAAAGTGTCAGAAAGCCAATTCAAATTCATGTGAGAGAAAATGGGAAATGTTAGCTCACGGATATAAGAATTCCTGCCAGTGGTCTGGCTTCAGACATCATGCTATCCAGGAGCTTTAAAAGATTTAGTTCTTCTCCAACTATTGGTCCTGATGGATTAATACAGTGACAGAAGGGAAGCCACCTGCACTGGTAAAAGGATATACTTTTATGTGTAAGATCAACAGAAAAGGTTATTTTCTATCTCAAGAGCTGCAGGAAAAGCTATGGAACAGAATCCCTTTTGGAATGCTTTGTGTTGAACATTCTGTTCTTTGTGGCCAGGGGATAGACATGCTTGCTACCCACACTGGAGTCCCATGCCCCTCCTGGGGCTAAGTTACATGGGAATAAGCCCATTCAAATGACTTGGTCTAAGAGAGGTGGAGGAGAAGTCACCATAAATAAATATAAAGCAATGGAGGCAGAATAGAATGAATTTGCCCCAAGGAGGCAACAATGATAATATTCGTGAGACCAGGTTTGCTTTGCTCAGCTGTCACTCATTTTCTACTGTGACTATTTCATTCAAATGTCCCAAATATGCCATAAACTTTATCTGACAGCAGGTTCTGCCCCACTCTTTCTCTTGACCTTATTTTAGATGTGTGCTTTTTTAGAATGTTTTGTGTTTTTTTTTTTGGTAGAGTAAAAAGACCAAGAAGAAGAAACTTCAATCTAAGCCAGTGACTTAAAAAGGAAAAAGGTGAGTTTAAAGTTATCATGGTCTTAAATTATTAAAGAAATGATATTAAAATTAAGACTTTGCAATTCAATGGATTTTCTAAGTGCTAATCTGAAAGTCTTTGTGAGCTGGCTATTTAAATGACTCAAGCAGATTAATATTGCTAAAGACTGGTGACCTGCAGTTTGCATCTGTCACTACTTCTGGATAAAAATTTTTAAAGGGACTGCATACTGTGTCACTTAGAATAAGTCACTTTTACTTTCTGGTTCTCCATTTTAATTCATTTTAGAAGGAAGGGTTTAGATGTGATTATTTATTCAACAACAAAAACTGTTAACCACTTACTAACTGCCAAATACTGGAAACATTCTAAGAAAAGAGTCCCTTGATCTGAGTTTGAAAGATGAGAATGTAATTGTCAAAATGACAAAGATGGGGTCAGGGATTGTGTTTCTGGCAAAAGCCACTTTACAAGCAAAGGCATGGATTGTGAAGCAACCTAACCATTTTGAATGAAATTCAGGACATGAGGAAGCCAAAGCTGAGATTAGTCCTTTATAGTCTTGCATTTTGCAAGTTGCCTCTCAAATTCAAATGTAAGGTACATAGTTCAGATTAACATGAGAACTAGGGCACCTTACCTGTAAGAGGAAATGTTCCTGATGTCATGCACATCTGTGTTTGCTTTGCAGTTGAAGGGACTTCATATGGGGTTATCTGATTTAGGCTGGATGAGAATTTGGGTTCTAGTTCTCACTGTGGGCAGAGTAAACTTCTGTACCCAGTGATATCAAACTCTTGGGCTCAGGCAATTGTCCATGAGTAGAATGTTTCTTATTTTTTCTGCTAAGACAAAAAAATCATAATTAAAAATAAGCAGGTGGAAGTGGGCGTAAACACAATCCAGGGCTTGGAATCACTCCCAGGTGACCCACAGTCTAAAGAGGAATCACTTAGCCTAGATCAGCCAAACCATCATTGACAGAAGAACAAAAGCTTGTTTTTGAAAGTACTGAATTTTGGGACATTTTGTTCTGCAACATTATTGTGCTAATAGCTACCTAAGATTAATTAGGATATCTACTGTACTTCTCCCTCCACTCCTTTCTTTTTCTTCCCCTCCAAAAGGACCAGGGTATTTTTAAGTAAAACAGGGTACAGTTATGTAAAACTCAATGAAAGGACAGTTCCTGAGAAATAATTCTATAGTTATTTACCAATTCACACATGCCCAGATATATCCGTCGGTCCTGTGTTGAGGGACATCAGGGACAAAGCAAAAAACCTCCTAGAAAATAATGCGCATGAATGAAAGTGTCATTAGCAAGAGCACTTGCTTGCTCAATGACTATGGTCAGAAGAAGAGCAGAGGGGGCCAATTTATTCTCTGGCCCCATCTCTCTCCAATTGAGCGAAGCACAAGGGATACTATTATTGACTCTGGAAGACATTTTGTTCATGGCAGCAAAGCTCTGTGGTCTATATAACTGGATATAAAACAGGGATTGGTAGATCATATTTAAACACTTTATTCTGTTTCAAGTTTCAGTCTGCAGAACTCTGCTTCCAAATCTTGCTATCTATGAACCAGAAAGTGGACTCCCACCAGATTCCCAATCTACCAGTATCTTGATCTTGGACTTCCCAGTCTCCAGAACTGAGGAATAAATGTTAGTCATCAAAGCCACCCAGCTTATGGGATTCTTATTATAGTGGCCCAAACAGAAAAAGACACTGGTCAAGTACTGGAAAGTTGAAAGGGGAAAAAAGAAAGAAAGTAAGGAACGTTTTACTGAATGTTTAACCTAATGTGTGTTTGAACACTTGTGGTGATCTATAACATTTTGAAACAATTGTGTTTAGAGAGGTCAGCCACTTTGGGATTCATTTTCTTAACTGAGTATAAATCTGACTCACTGAAAAATGCCTCTTTTTAACTCTATCTTTGAGTGTCGCAGACAGCAACTGCTTAATTCCTTTCACATAGAGCTATCCTATATAATAAAAGGCTAATATGCAAATCGACCAAACTGCAGAATGACTGGTGGCTATGACATGCACTGACCACCAGGGCGCAGACGCTCAATGCAGAAGCTGCCCCTTGGTGGTCAGTGTGCTCCCACAGGGGGAGCGCTGTTCAGCCAGAAGCTGGGCTCGCTACTCCTTAGCGCTGCCTCAGAGGCAGGACAAGCTCCCAACACTGCCTCCCGGCTCACAGCTGGCGAGCACAGCAGTGGTTGCAGGACCCTCTAGCTCAGCCATGGGCAAGATCCGCGGGCCGGATCTGGCCCGTTCGGCTGTTCTATCCGGCCTGCGGAGCCGAAAGAGCGGAGGGTTCTCTTGCTCTCCCCTCCGCTCCTTTACTTTGAATTTATATTAGTTCACACAAACACTCCATCCATGCTTTTGTTCCCACCCTCCAGTCCAGTTTAAGAACCCATTGTGGCCCTCGAGTCAAAAAGTTTGCCCACCCCTGCTAGCCTCCACGGCAGTGCTAAGGACCCTTTGGGGATGTCCACCTGCTGGCTTAGGCTGGCTCCCAAGCCACCAGGCAGACATCCCCCGAGGGGTTCCAGACTGTGAGGGGGCGCAGGCCAGGCTGAGGGAACCTCAACCCCCACAGTGCACAAATGTCATGCACCGGGCCTCTAGTTCATATATAATGACAATAAAACATTTCCATAAGTAATCATCTACATTTCAGAATGGGCATAAGTTAGAACATCATCTTCATGCATGAATTCCTGGTGGGTGATGAAAAAAAAGACCTATAACTGTTTTCTTTCCCAACTCCTACATGTTGGATGGATTCATTTCCCGTGTTTCTCCCCGGGCTGTACACTGAAACCACACTCAACAACAAAATCGCCATCTCTGAGCCCTCTCTCTCCCCTTCAACTTTCGTGCCATAAATATGACAGTGTCCTTAGCCTGGAGGGCCCTTCTCAGCATCCCTGGATGTCAAAGATCTACTTATTTTTAAAAGCTTACTTAAAATAGTATCTAACAGGCAACAAAACATGAAAGCATGGACTTTGGGGTCAGACAGGGTTTAAGTTTGCCAATTATCAGCTAGGAAATGTTGAGCAAATTATTTATCTTCTCTACATGTCTAAGCCCATAGCTCAGGTTAATGTCCATTTCTTTTCTGCACATAAACTCTTCCCTCAGATCATCTCATGCTTGTCCCAGACTTTAGATAACTTCAATAGGCTGAAAACCCTACGAGACAAACATCTTGACTTGCAAACATATATACTCACTGGCCTAATTTGGACACTAGTTTTATATTTCAAGCAATATGTTCAAATGGAATAAGTAATATCTCTAGTGCCATATTTTTAAAAAGCAAAATAAACAAACAAAAAAACCTATGTCCACAATTTTTCTTAACAGTAAATGAAACTTTCATGAATCCAATTGTTTAAGCCTAAAATCCACAATTTATCCCTTTTTCTCTTCCTCTCATATCCAATCTAACACAAACCCTGTTTCTGGAACCTGCCAAGTCTCTGAGCCCACTGCCCCAGTACTAGGTGACATTCTCTCTCTCCTGGGCCACCCTGCATCTTAACTGGTTTCCCTGCCTCTACCCTTGCTCTCTATTGTCCATTTTCCAAAGCATAACAGCTAAATTTTTTTTTTAAAAAAAGAATGGCCCAGCCAGTGTGGCTCAGTGGTTGAGCATTGACCTATGAACCAGGAGGTCATGGTTCGATTCTTGGTCAGGGCTCGAATCCCAGTGTGGGGTGTGCAGAAGGTAGCCAATCAATGATTCTCTCTCTTTCCCTTCCTCTCTGGAATCAATAAAACATATTTTTAAAAATATATTAAAAAAATTAAAAAAGAGTGAAATACCTACTCTGATTTAAATCTTGTAATGCCTCCCCATCACTGGAAATAAAATCTGAGATTTTGCCACCACCTACAGAGTTTTGCAGAATCTGGTCCCTACCCACCACCTGTCTGAACTCGTCCCCGTCACATGCCTCCTTGTTCAAGACTTCAACCATTTCTGTCACTGTAGTGCCACCTCCCTTTTTTCTAGGTCTTTGCTCCCATGTCTTCCTCTGGAATGCCTTCCCCAGAATCACCCCACAGCTCCTTATTTTCAGCCTAGTGTTTAACGCTAGTCACAGCTATCTGCTACTTGCATATTTAATCTTTTATGATCTCTTTGCACCACTAGAATAATAGTAGATTGAGAATAGAGGTTTTGCATGTTCTCTTCCCAGATATGTTCCAAGCGTCAAGTAGAGTGCCTGCCAGATAGTGGGTCCCAATATCCCAAATCCCAGTAGATCTTAATGAAGTATTTGTACCCGTGTGAATGTACACGCTTCAGGTTTGTCCCTGCCAATAAGGATACAGATGGTCTCTCCCTCAACAGGCACTATGAGCTAAGTGAGATAATGTTGCATATTAAACTATTTCACGTTCATACTGTCTTTCATTTCCCTTTTCAGTGATTGACATCATTTCTGGGACAATGTGACTGCTCAATATAATCTGGATAAATTTTTTAAAAATTAGGAAAGAACTGTGCTTTGTTTCAAAAATTAGACTCTGTGTCTGAACATGAAATGTAAAGTCCAAGTCTATGTAGAATTTGTATCATATATAAAAGATTTCTAATTTTGGCCATATTTTCAAGAGCCACCTTTGTATTGGCAGTAATTTAAACACCAAATCTTGCAATAGAGAGAGAAAAAGCTCAATTACACATAGCCCCTAGTGCAAATATTTAATTCAATTCTCACAACTCTGCCATTAATAGGGCAATCATCCAGAAATGAGGAGATTGAACATCAGCACGTGGAATAATAATTGTGAAATAATGAGGAAATGATACAAGAATATTAGAGTTTTTAAATCTGTGTTCACATCCACTAGTTGTACTCCTTTGAAAAAATGTCTCCTCCCTTCTAGGATCAACGATTCTTAGAAACGAAATAGACAAGCAACAAACTTCTCTCATATATGTGTAAACAATTAGTGATTCATAAAATTAAGGGCCCTGAATAAATGAATAAATAACGTTAAAAAGCACTAGGTAGTTTTGTGCATGCTGTTGATTACTCATTCTTTATAATTATCCATAGAATTAAAATAATTTAGCAATGACAGTGATCCTCAGCTTCCACATAGTATTTTTGTGTTTGTTTAATCAGTATATTAATTATATGAAAGGAATAATCTAATTTGATACAATGAAGTAGACAGAGCAGTTACTACCTATATATTCTAAACAGACTATAATGTTTACCTAAAGAGAGAAGTATACTAGTAAACAGCTATGATGTGTGGGCTGTTCTGTATTATATTTCTCCTATTTAATCTTCCTTACAACACATTCAGGTAAGTCACATTTAGCCCCACTCTATTCATGGATACTCGGAGGTTTGAAATGACTCATTTGGAGTTGCACAGCTTGCTAAGACACAAGGTTGGGGTCGTTTGTGTGGAAGGTGGGCGATATTGAGTAGAGAACCACCTGGTGCTGGTGGACTCAGCATTTTCTGTTCAGTCTCCTACAATCCTCCCTAGAGCTGGGCATCTTACAGATTCCTACACACAAGCAGGATGTTAGATGTAGTATTCACAGACAAGAAAGATTAAGGCTCAGAGAGGCCAGTCTCTTGCCCAGTAACACAGAGATGGCAAAGAGAAGTCAACAGATGAGATCCCAGCAGGAGCTCCAAACCCCATGTTTTGGTACCAGCTTGGGTTGCAGGGGTTTGAGTAAGAGCAGACACTTCAAATGGTATAGCTTGAGTTCACACCGCTTCCTACGAGCTGTGTGATTTCATGCTAGTCCTTAATGCTTGAATTTATTTCCTTATCTGCAAAAATGGAGAAAATAACCAATCTTCTTCATGAGGGTCATTGAGAGGATTACATGAGACAATGTTTGGAAAGCTGTTAGCCTGGTGCTTGTCCCATCACTAATATTCAATACGTGTGAGTAGCTATTACAACATGAGTCAAAGTCTCTGCTTCCTCATTACACTTTCCTGGGTCACAGAGTGAAGGTATGATCTCAACAAAGCCTTTCTGGCTTCAAGCCTAGCATTCCTTCACCAACCATGAAACAGCTTCACTTATTAAAGATATCATTGGCGCTTCTTTTCTGCTCTGTCACGGAACTGTTCTTGTGCCACAAGGGACACTGAGAGAGAAATAGTCCATGCAAAGGGTGCTGGGATGGTCTTAGAGGCCCTGGAAATACCTGATTTCTTCACAAAAAAGTAACAATACCGCTTTGGAGAACAACGTTCAGAGCACCCATATGCACCAACAAGTAGGATGTGCTGGTGTTCTTGTCATCATTATTAAATACTGATCCTACATCACACATTTATATGATAGATTGTTAATTTGAAGATTTTTTCAAAGTTAAGAATCATTATGTTCATTTTACATATGAGGAAATGCGAGTGCTGAGAAGTGACATACCTTTTCTGGGCTCACACAGAGAGTAAAGAAATACTGAGATTTTGATCTGATGTCCAGAGGTACTCTTAAACTCTGCCCAAATCAGATCCAAGGGGGAGGTGAGAGATCAGATGAGGCAGATAATGAGATTGGACAATGGGGAACATTTCTCAAGGGCTTTTGCCTTGCTCAACCATTAAATTCTCAGTGAACTCATTGTTGGTAAGATACTGACAACATCTTCATTATTCATTGTTCTACAGTTTTCTCGGTCAAGGGGAAATGTAGCTTTATCACATTGTAATGTGTGAAGACTTAATTTTTGTTAAATTTCCCTGTCCGTGATAATGCACAAATGTGCCAGAAATAGTGTTTATTGTTTGGGATTCTTTCCAAGGGCTTTCTTGTCCCCCAGCATGTATACTCCTGGGGTGTGGTGTCCTGAGGGTGGGTTTCAGTCCCCTTTGGCATTAAAAGAGAATGACAGTGCCTGCGGAATTATTATGAAGACCATACACAACAAAATATTTAAGAGAGTTTATTTAATACCAGGCACTGGTCTAAGCACTTTATAATCTTTAGCTCATTGATTTACAGAACAACCCTTTGCAACAGAAGCAAAGCAAGGTAAGAAAAAAACAAACAAACAAACAAAAACTCTCTAGAGACAAGTAGAGCAAATCCAAGGCTGATATTTAAAAACCTGGAGTCTGTCTCTGATGTCCCTGCCCTTCACTTCTTGGCAATGCCACCTCTTTGTCCGTAGACCCATACTGATGAGGGGTCCTCACACAGGAGCCACTACATGAGAGGTAACAACTGTGACAACTATGATTCTCTCTATGGGTGAACATCCAAGACTTGGCCAAATGACTTCCTGAAAATTTCTAGACCAAGGTTATGTTCCCCATTTGACCTTGGACATTTTAAATCATTTGCCCTTTCTGAACATCATCCTTTTAAATTTAATTTAATTATTCTTATCTGTAAAATGGAGTTAATAATACTGACTGTGACAACACAGAGATTGCTGATAATCAAACTATATAGCTGTGAGTCAAAATACTTTTGAAAACTATTAATTGGGTAATAAACTTCAATTACTTTTTGTTTGAACTTATAATTTCTAATTGTTCTCCCATAATCCTAAAGCCCAGGTCAAGCCATACCAATCCCTTCTCCAAAAGCTTTCAACTTTTTACAGAATCCCTGAAAATTCCCCCTCCTGCCATGTGAGGACACAAGGAGAAGAATTTTAAACAGGGAAGAGGGACCTCACCCAACCATGCGGGCACCCTGATCTCAAATGCCCCCCTTCAGGATTGTGAAAAATAAATCTTCATTGTTTACAAGTTACCTGGTCTCTGGTATTTTGTCACAGCATTCTAAATGAACTAAGACATGTCCCCTCACTTGTAAAATGAGTTTCAACTCACTGGGTTTTTACAAAGATTGAATAAGACTCTCTATAGAACAGACTTGGAATATTGTCCCACACATAGTGTGCACTAAGTAGGTACATATAACAACAATGACAATCATCTTTGAGATCCACCTCTTCCCTATGAGCCACTGCATGATGACTGCTCCAGCACGATCGCTCCCTTGCATGGCATCCCATAGAACTTCTCCTATGACTCTTTTTTGATACTGAGGATCCGTTATTAACTGCAGATATATCCATAGTAAATTATTCAGTTAATCACCTAGTAATATGAAGCACCTACTAAGTAGTGGATACTTTGGACAATGAGGCTATAGCAGAGAATAAGAGGAAAGAAATCCCAGCCTATAACTTAAGATGTGTACTATGGGAAGGGCTCAAAAAGAAGAGAACATAGCTGACTTCTAAACAATGAGAAGCAGTCAGCTATACAGAAATACATCTGATGAAGAAAGACAATTAAGTACACACGTTCTGAGTCAAGAACTAGCTAGGAGTGGCTCAGAGATAAAAGAAGTGTCTAGAGTGGTGGAATGGTGTGAGAAAGGGGGAGATTAGCAGGAGGTGGGCTAGGACACACATAAAGGGGCAGGATCATACGTGGCCTTCCTGGTCATGGTGACGATTTTGCATTTTATGCCAATGGGATGCCATGAAAGGCCTTTTTATGTGAGTGAGAAATCTGCTTAGATTTACAACGTGACAAAATCACTCTCATACTGGGTATGCGTGGCTTAGGGAAACTGGGAGAGTGTTGAGCAGACTCCTCAGTGCTTCAGATGAGGTACGACTATGGTTTTTCCTAAGGTTTTAATACTAGACGTGACCAATAGATGTTTTTCATCTCTTCTACCAGATTGCAATTCTTCATTTGTTATTCTTCTATTTGTCACCAACATTTGTTATTCTTCTCTCTGTCCCCAGGGCAACCGGCATTCAACTTTGCACATACTAGGTGTGAAGACTTTCTGATAAATAAAGAAGTGTGGCTGTGGAAGATACAGGTGAAAACAAGTGAGACACCTGCTCTATCTCAAGATCAAAATTTGCAAGAGACAGAAGGAAAAACAAGCCACTCAGTAACTCTTAACAGCTTCTATTTTTATCACTGCAAAAATTTTATGCACATCAAACATAAAATACGCTTGTCAGCAAATCTATCACATTTTCAACTTTTTCACGGAGCAGCTGATGTGTAAAGTGTAAAGCAGTTGGTTGTGTGCCACAAAAACTTTTAAATGACTGACTTTTGGCAAAGACTGGGAAAATAATCACATGAACCCTGCTGTCTTCCAAAGATCAAGTCTGCTGCATGCCAGTGTGGAGGGAAAATTAAATAGAGAGCCAGAGATTCGATAATCTCTAGGAAGTCTAAATTTAGGTGGAAAATATCCTGGGGTGAAAATACAGAAATCCACATTTCAACTCATTATATTTTCCCCCAAAGGGCTCCTCCTTTTGTGTTCCTTGTTGCATGAGGGTGAAAAACACCGTGTGGGAGTTAGAGGACTAAATGCCACTTACTATCTATTTCACCGTGGCTGAGTTAATTGGCTTCTCTGAGCCTCAGGTTCACGAGACATGTAAAACTGATAAAATATTTATTGTAATGATAGTAGCTAATACTTGTTTACTGTACAGTCTGTTCCAGATGTCATCCTAACACTTTCCATGTGTTAACTCTTAGAAGTACAACAGTCTTAGGAGACAGTGCTATCATTATGCCCAGTATCACCAATGAGTAAACCTCAGTACTGAGCCAAAGGAGGTTTATATTACTTGTCTTACACCTGGTATGTAGTAGAGTCAAGATTCAAAGCCATGACTTATGGCTTGAGATGCCAAGACTTTCTCTGCTAACTAACTACTGTCTTGGGCTATTGTGATGTACTAGAATGGAAGGATGAAGACAGCAAAGTTGCTGTAAAAGTTCAATGAGATGGGGCTTGCAAGCTCATCGGAACTGTGCCTGGAACAGAGTAAGCATTTAATAACTACTAATGGTTAATACATCAAGAAAAACATAGCTCAACTGGCATAGCTCAGTGGTTAAGGGTTGAGCAATGAACCAGGAAGTCATGGTTTGATTCCTGGTCAGGGCATATGCTCAGATTGTAGGCTCGATTTCCAGTAAGGGGCTTGCAGGAGGTAGCTGATCTATGATTCTCTCTCATCATTGATGTTTGTATCTCTCTCTCCCTCTCCTTTCCTCTCTGAAATCACTAAAAATATATTTTAAAAAATAAATGACATCTATGTCGACAAAGTGAAACCTATGCGTATGTATATTTTTAATGAATATTTATTGAACTTAATATATGTCAGGCATCGCTTTGGATACTTTGCTGTATCAGTGAACAAAACATAGAAAGATGCCTGCCCTTGCCTAACTGACATTCTAGTGAGAAAGGCGGGAACCACAAGTAAATAATAATTATAATAAATAAGTAAATTATATTGTGTGTTAGGATGTAATAAGGCCATAGGAAAAACCAACCAGACAAAAAGGAAAATAGATAATGGCAACCTTGAATGCAAGGCTGGTGGAAATGGATGTGTGTTAGCTTCAAACTGCAAAAAGAGTAGTTTGAGGTCAACCCCATTCCATGGTGTGATTTGAGCGGAAACCTGATGAAGGTAATAGGGAGCCAGCCATGCAGAGTTTAGGCACTCTGGCTGCTGCTTTTAGTAAAATGGGAAGCCACTGCAAGGTTTTGAGCAAAGACTTGGCATGACTGATTTAATATTTCACGGCTCAGGCTGCTGTGTTGAGCATGGACTGCAGGGGGTGAGAGCGAGAGCCCCAGGCCTATAAGAGCAACGTTTGCAGGAAACCAAGGTGAAGATGCTCAGACCGGGGAGCAGTGGAAAAGGTGAACAGTGGCAAGATTCTAGATGTGTTTAGAATGTTGTGCAAAATTGAATACGGGATAAGAAATGGGAATCAGTGTTGACACTCAGGGTTTTGGTCCAAGCACTTGGAAGTAAGGAATTGTCATCATAAGAGATGGACAAGATGATGAGTGGAGCAGTTGTGGGGGGATCCTAGGTCTTTCCTTCCACATCATATCTAATAAGTCATGATCCATAATAAAATGAACAATAACCAGAGTAATAAAAGCATCTAACATTCACTAAACACATATTATTTTTCCTTTATTTTTTTGCTAAGCACTTTACTTGAATGACATCATTCAATGTCTATAATAAATCACATAGTCTTATTATCTACATGTTTACAGATAAAAAATCCAAGCCAGTAAGATAAAATAACCTACTCAAGGTGACACAGATATTTTCTAACAAAGATGGGGTACAACACCAAACATTTTAATTTCAAAGTCTGAAATCTTAACATCTATGATAAATAAATATGCATATAAAATTCTCCTACATGCTTCTAAATTCCTTCTGTTGTTGTTTAGGTTCCTACCCCTTCATAATTCTATGACACAGCAAATGTCATTCCTCTCTGTTATCCTTTCCTCTAATGTTGCCATTCTGCCTATAACCAGAGCAGACATCTTTACAAATATTTTCAGATTAATTACATCATTTCTTGGCTTAAATCCTTTAATACTTCCACATTGTCTACAGAATAAAATAAAACTGCATTACCAGTTTACTCAGACTGTGGCTGACACAGTTGGCTGCTCATGTAACAACCAGTGTCCAGGCTGGCGAAGTGTCCAGGCCCAGGGCGCTAAGCTCCGTCTGTCACTGACTGCCTTGGTAAGTGCATCCGCAGTTGCCTGCAACTAGTTCAGGGGAGAGCATGGAACCCTGCTCTTGCGAAGGAAACAGGAGCAGGGTTGTCAGAAGAAATAGATAGTGTTTCATTAAATCCTAATTTCAGATACTAAATAACAAAGTTAGCTATTTTTTTTGTGTATGTTCTGAATATTACTCTAAATATCATCTATTGCTTATCTGGAATTAATATTTAACTGAGCATCTAAAAAATTTCCAAATTTGGCAACCATAAATAAAAGGAGAAACCTACTCAGGACTTATGAAAATACTTTATCTTCTTACACAAAAAAGATAGGGAGAGTTTAGGGAATGCCCTTTGATCTCACTCTCTCCCTCCATATCTGGAACACTGTTCTGGGGGCACTCTAATGATGCTTATTGCTATGGCAGCCATCCTGCAATACTAAGAATGTCAGCTATTTGAATCCAGTGTCCTAATGTCTTTGAGCTCTTGAACTCGATCTGGAGCTACTCACTTCCAGACACTAATGAGAAGCCTATATTACTTAAGACCTCGTTCGGTGAACTGTCTATTACTTGTCACTGATGGCATCCTAAATGATGACGGCATTTTATGATCTAGTCTCTATTTATCCTCGGTCTTACTTTCACCACCAACAACTACAGGAGTGTCCCTTCAAGTCCTTTAAAAGTATTTGTAATCTCTGAACTTGTTACATTCACTCACCTGGACTCTTACAAAAGATGAAATGTGTTTACCTCCAATAACTTATATCTTGATCCACCACCAGCCAAGGAGTGTGGGCAGCCTCTTGAGACTGAAAAAGGCACAGAAATGAATTCTCACCTGGAACCTCCAGAAAGAACATCTGCCAACGCCTTGATTTTAGCTTCCTGGGACCCTCTTCAAACTCCGGACCTCCTGAGCTGTAAAATAATACATTTGTGTTGTTTTGAGACTCTGAGTGTGTGGCAATGTGCTACATGAGCAACAGGAAACTGATATCCATGGGTCTGAGCTGAGACTGCTCCAGGAGAGTAGGATCTGGGAAGAGTAGTAAGGATGCTGACTTATCTGCAGAGCTCAAGGAGTCCTTCACACTGTGCAAAGTAAGGATGCCATTATTGGAGGTCTCATTAAAAGGGTCAGTTTGGCTGGTGGATGGAAAATGGATTCAAATATCCCAGGAGACCTGTTCCAAAGACATTAGAGGGGTCCATGCCAGAAGTGATGGCATGACCCAGGTGTGGCAGTGGTGACAGAGAGGCAGCCACAGCGAGAGCTATTTAAAGACTATAGGTACCTGAATTTAGAGAAGAGATGTGGTAGAATGGAGAAGAAGATGCTATTTGTGACTCCCGGCTTTCTGCCTGGAGGAAATGGGTAGATGGAATTACCATTTGTGGAAAGAGAGAAAGCTTCTCAAGACAAAGTTTGGTAGAGGCTTCGGGCAGATCATGAGATAAACTGTATTAATGTTGATAGAGCTGGGAATTAGCCTGTGGATAAATGTTCCATGCGTACCTGGTAGGTGAGTCTGGACCTTAGATGATCAATCAAGTCCAGGGACACAGATTTGGCAAACAGATGGTGTTTGAGAGCATCAGGGTGGATGACAACACCTATGGAGAGAATACAGAGTAAGAAGAGAAACCATCTAAGAATGAGAACACCAGCCTTTAGAAGTCATGTACCACAAGGTAGACGCCTGACAGCCCACAGGACACACTCACATTGCTGCCTGGTTTTGTAAAGAAAACAGTACTGCCCTAGCCGGTTTGGCTCAGTGAATAGAGTGTCGGCCTGCAGACTGAAGGGTCCCGAGTTCAGTTATGGTCAAGGGTACATGCCTGGGTTGTGGGCTCTCTCTCCCTCTCCTTTCCTCTCTAAAATTAAAAACAAACAAACACAACAATAACAAACAAAAAACGGTATAGATACACAGCATTCCTCCTTTTTCCTGCATGTTGTCTATGGCTACTTGGCCCTACAGTAGAAGAACTGAATAGTTAAAGCAGAGACTCTCTAGCCCACAAAGCCTAAAATATTTACCACCTGGCCTTCCACAGAAAAAATGTGCAAACACTGATGGTGATGTGGAGTAAGCAAATGGAAACTTAGGAATGTGCAATGATAAAATAAAATTTTTTTAAAAACTCCTTTGTAACTATTTCACTGATATCTACTTCAGAATTTATTTGATCCCTCTTCCCTGCTCCCCTGTTCTCAAGGTGCTCTCCAGCTACCACCGGTATTGTCACTTTATTCTAATTATCCTGTTACTCATCTTATCTACCCTATAAACTAAGGGCTTCCTGGGGGGTCGAACTGTATCATTTTTATGTCTGCATCCACAGAGTCTAACACAGCGCCGACATCACGTGGTAGGCGTTTAGGCCACATTTGCTTCCTGAATGAATTCACACTGCAAGGTCATAATAAACCAATAAATCCTTATTTATCGGAGGATTTTTGGAAAGCTTGCCTTTCTTGACTGATAGCAAGAGAAAATTTAGTAGGACTCATGTTCAGTGCTGGTAAAATAAGATAAAGTGTTCAGCCATTACAAATAATTTGTTTAATAATAATGAAGAAAGATTACACAGACATTCTCATGATTATGTGTGATTGTTTCTTCCCCAAAGCTTACCTCCTGGTCAGTTGGTGAAGCATTCAGGCTTTTGGAAAACTTTCCAACAACCCTGAAGGGAGGATTTGGGCATTTTTCCAAGGGAAATATTTTTTTCTGAAGAAAATAAAGACATTTTAAGGTAAAAAAAAAAAATCATGCATATGTGAAATAATATTTTGAATGCTGTAGTTATAATTGATACTTTTATCAGAAATGTGTGAATCTAACACTCAAAATATAGAATGTGTAAATTAGGATTCAGCAGAAGTACCTTGTCTTGTTTAAAATTTCAAATCACACACAGATTTATGTTTTATACAGGTGCACCTACTTTGAGTCAACCTGCAACAGATATTTTTGAAAATTACTCACTTTCCAGATTTTTTTCTTTCAATTAAAAATCCCTTGTTTTAGAGTTTGTTTAGTTATTGAACTTTCCACTGCTGTAAGAGTGAGATTAGAAGTAGAATATTTGGCTACTCATGCAGCTTCTCAAATTCATGGCTGCAGCAAGCAGGACAGTCTAGTCTCAATGGGTGTTCCTGGATATAAGTAAGGAATATTTCCCTAGCATATATACCATTGCTTTTTGCAACTATTTCTCCAGGGCTGATTCCATGGGAGTCCTTCAGGCACTCTTTCTGAGTATGAAGTCTTAAATAAGTTGTCACAGCCCTTTAGCACTGTCCCTGTTCCCACTGCATACTGTGCTTCTCCTTATTGCATTTATATCAAATTTAATTTTCTCCCGTAACTCTATTTGTACCCCTTATTTACATTGCACAACAACCTCAAAACCCCCTTGGCATGCAACAGTAAATGTTTAGCTAGCTCACCATCTACAGGGTTTATCTGATCTGCATGGACGCACTCATACATTTGTGGTCAGCTTCAGGTAGACCAGGAGGCTGTGCTGATCCCGACTAGGGATTGAGCACCGGTCAGCTGATCTACAATGGTCTTTTTCAAGTAACCAGAATTACACATCTCTGTTCCATGTGTTCTATAGTCTAACATGAGCAAGCAATCTCAGGCATATTCTTATGTCCATGGTAGAAGAATGAAAAAGAACAAGTCCAATCAGGTAAGCACATTTCAATTCTCTCCTTCTGTTGCTTTTAAATTATTTGACCAAAGCTTGTGACAAAGCAGAATCTAGAGCCATTGCCATCCATGAGAATAGGAGGGAACTGCAGGATCACATGGCAAAGGGCAGGAATGCATAAAGGAGCTGAATAATTAATGCAATCAGAAAACTGCAGAGCCCCACTAATGATGAGATCATCAAAGGCAGATAATGCATGTAAGCACAAATTTCAGGGCCAAATTACCTGGGTACAAATGCCTGCCTCCACGTAATAGCTGTGCAACTTTGGATGAGTTACTTACTCCCTCTGTGCCTTAATTTTCTCCATTTATAACATGGAGATAATTATACATCTCATCGCATATGTGTTATTAAACGTACATTTATCACAATAGTACATGACACAAAATGATCAATAAATTTAGTTATTATTAGTAGTATTTTGGCTTAAGAATTGAGTCTCAAGAATTAGATCTTGACTAAATGGTAGTTGATATATAAGAGTTGGAGTTTGTATAGGATAACGCTGTCTGTCCATGCCAAATCCTGATTTTAGTAGCTAAGCATAATGAAAGATTGAATCCTGCTCATATAACAGGGCAGATGTTTCTTTCTGATCAAGGGCATCTTTCCTCTGTGCATCTAACCTAGGGTCTAGCCCAGCCGTGGGCAAACTACGGCCCGCGGGCCGGATCCGGCCCGTTCGGCTGTTCTCTCCTGCCCGTGGAGCCGAAAGAACGGAGGGTTCTCTTGCTCTCCCCTCTGCTCCTTTACTTTGAATTTATATTAGTTCACACAAACACTCCATCCAGGCTTTTGTTCCAGCCCTCCGGTCCAGTTTAAGAACCCATTGTGGCCCTCGAGTCAAAAAGTTTGCCCACCCCTGGTCTAGCCCAAATAAAAGTGTAGTGAAAATTGATCCCAGATTCTGTTAGAGGTAATATTTCCATTAAACAGCTACATATTCTTGCAGACAATGGTTCTGTAAAGGACACTGTATGTAGTCCCCCTTATCTGTGGTTTGGTTTCCACAGTTTCAGTTACTCACAGTCAATAGTGGTCCAAAAGTATTAAATAGAAAACTCCAGAAATAAACAATTCATACATTTTAAATTGCATGCATTTCTGAGTGGGGGATGAAATCCCTTACTGCCCTGCTCCATTCTGCCCATGACATGAATCATCTCTTTGCCTAACCACTTAGTAGCTCTCTAGGTTATCAGAGAGATAAAGATGAACCACATTCATGAAGCTTTTATTATAGTACTAGAGGCCCGGTGCACGAAATTAGTGCACGGGGGGTGGCGGGTGGTCCCTCAGCCCAGCCTGCATGTTCTCCTATCTGGGACCCCTCAAGGGATGTTCGACTGCCCGTTTACAGGGATCGGGCCATGGGGGTGTGGCCAGCCTGGGTGAGGGGCTGATGGCTGTTTGCAGGCTGGCCACACCCTCCCGGTGACCCAAGCTCCCAGGCCCTCCTTTTTTTCCTTTCTTTTTTTTTTTTTTTTTCAGCGCCTCCTTGAGCGGAAGCCAGGGCCAGCTGAAAGCAGGTATCTGGGATTTATTTATCTTCTATAATTGAAATTTTGTAGACTTGAGCAGAGGCCAGGGCCAGCCAGAGTGGGCAGGAAGCTTGGCTTCCTCCATCACCAGGGGCAACCCAAGCCTCCTGCTGGCTCCAGCTCCGTGGCTGCCACCATCTTTGTTGGGTTAATTTGCATGCTCACTCCTGATTGGCTGGTGGGTGTAGCGGGGTGATGATCAATTTGCATGTTTCTCTTTTATTATTGTATATATTGTTCTAATTTATTATTTGTTATTATTGTCCATCTCTATGCCTAATTTATAAATTAAATCTTATCATAGATATGTATGTATAGGAAAAGCATAGTATATATGAAGTTTGGTACTATCTGTGGTTTCAGGCATTCACAGGGATCTTGGAATGCATTCCTTATGGATAAGGGGATGAACTCTAACAGAGTATCAAGATTCTCACTTAGAAATAACTTCACACCCACCTGTTGGGGAGACTTTCCAGCAGGCAACCCTAAGCTGCCAGCCCTCCCTGGGCACTGCCTCATCTGAAGAGAGCTGCTTGACCAAGGTCACACCCTCTCTGAGGTTTTCAGCTTTTAGTGTTTCTTCAAAACAGGAGTATAAGGCCTGTCCCTCCTACACCCACACTGACTAGCTATCAAGTGTTGTCCAACTTGCAGAACTCCTTGCAGGGCTGGCTGAGTCTTCCACTGAAACTGTATCACAGCTTAAATTCTCTGTCTGATTCTTCTTTTATTTTTCTTCCACAGGTGATTTCCAATAACCCTCCTGAATTTAAACCTCCTTCTCTGAGTCAGCTTCCTAGAGAAACCCATCTATGAAAGGTTGTAAGAAAACTCAGTAAACCATTCTGAGTGAAAATCTGAAAGTTGCTTCAATGCTACAAGCAACTAGTTTGAGGAATGAGCTTTTTTAAAACCTACAATGTTTGCCTTGTCATGGAAAAAAGTTTCCTTATAGTAGATTTTGTATATTATATTTTATTGTATAATCATTTTTTCAAATTCATCTTTATTGTTGAGAGTATTGCAGATGTCTCCCTCTTTTTCCCATTGACCCCTTCCACCCCACCCTGCCCCTCCCAGGCCTATAGCACACTATTGTCTGTGTCCATGGGCTATGCGTATCTACACTAATAAAAGAGAAAAATGCAAATGGACCATCACTTTGCAACGCCCACCAACCAATCAGGAGTGAGTATGCAAATTAACCCAACAAAGATGTTGGCAGCCCCACCCCCCAGATGCTCCAGGCCTCTGGGTAGCATGCATGCAGGTGCGGAGTGGCCAGGCTTGGCGGGATACCTGCTATGAGAGAGAGGGCGGGAGGCAGAGGGAGCTACAGGAACGTTGCTCCAGGTGGAGTGAAGACTGAAGGCTCCGGCCAAAGTGAAGACTAAAGGCGGCGGCCAGAGTGAAGGCCTGGGTCCCAGGTGCCAGAGGAAAACCAGTGCCAGTAGCCCAGGGAAGGAAGGCCTATTGTACTAATCTTTGTGCAATGGGCCTCTAGTATGCATATAAGTTCCCTGGTTAATCTCTCCCACTATCCCTCCACTCCTGCCTTCCCTCTGAAATTCATCAGTCTGTTCCATGCTTCTATTTCTCTGGATCTATTTTGTTCATCAGTTTATTTTGTTCATTAAATTCCATATATATATATGAGTGAGAGCATGTGATACTTAACTTTCTCTGACTGGCTTAAATTTTCTTAGCATAACTTAACCTTTATTCCTTTTTCCCTCATAGTTCATAGGGAACACCTTATCATTCTTGCTCTATATTCACAGAAAATAAGGACATGATCTTTTTTTTAAAAGAAATTCAGGTTATTATTTTGTTTTTCCTGTTTGGAAATTCAAATGTTGCCTTCTTGAATTCTGTTTGTGATGGGGATAAATGCTCATCCCAAGTAATATATTATTTGTGTTCTTTTCTGATGAGAGTTACTGGCAAAGGCTGAAATGACTTCATTGGGCAGTTAGTGGTTGGGTCAATATGATTCTGCTTTTTGAAACAGAAATAAGGTGTAGTTTGGAAACCAATAGTTGAATGGCTCTTTGTTGTTGTTTTTTCCCCTGGGTGTTTGTAGATATTCTCTTACTGTATTTTTATTTCAGAAGGGCAAATGGCTTAAAGAGGAGTTCTAAAATAATTTCTGGTTTGCTAAAAGAAAGTTTCTAAAATAAAATATTTTCTCTCTCATGGATTCAGGGCTAAATATTACCTCTCAAGCAGCTGCTGTGGGCCGGAGATTCTTGGCTAGACCTGCCACATGGGCGTCCAGGCCTTGAACAATTTAATTGACTCAGATCTTTGGAAGAGGGTCAAGACAAAGAGGTTATCTACAACTTTTGGAAGGCTAATTCAGAGCTATCTACCAAGTCCTAGCTGCTTTTGCTCAGTGGATAGAGCATTGGCCTGTGGACTGAAGGGGCCCAGATTAGATTCCAGTCAAGGGCATATGCCTGGGTTGCAGGCTTGATCTCAGTAGGGGATGTGCAAGAGGCAGCTGATCAATAATTCTCTCTCATCATTGATTTTTTTATCTCTCTCCCTTCCTTTCTGAAATCAATAAAAACATACTAAAAACAAGCAAACAAATAAAAAAGCAGAGCCATCTACCAAAACTCTGTTCATAGACATTGTCTAAGTTCTATAAGTCAGTAAGTAGCACTATTAGCATGTCATTTACAAACTTAATAGTAAACAGTATAATAAACTGAAAAAAATTTTGAAGAATTAGCTCTTAGGAAACATGTTTTTTTGTTGTTGTTGTTGTTGTTTTCTATCTCTGAGACCACACTGCTTTTTTCTTTTTTTTTTTTTTTTTTTTTTTTAAATGTATTTTATTGATATTTTACAGAGAGGAAGGGAGAGGGATAGAGAGCTAGAAACATCGATGAGAGAGAAACATCGATCAGCTGCCTCCTGCACACCTCCCACTGGGGATGTGCCCGCAACCAAGGTACATGCCCTTGACCGGAATCGAACCCGGGACCCTTCAGTCCGCAGGCCGACGCTCTATCCACTGAGCCAAACCGGTTTCGGCGACCACACTGCTTTTTTCAACTCCTTGTGCATAGTGGGCATGTGCTGAATAAATTGGTGACTGACTGTACTAACTAACAAACAATGAATATAGGGTTTTAACTCATGAAACATTTTTTACCCTCAATGATTTTTTTCAGAGGTATAAAATTATGCAGAGACATTGAAATCAAAACACTAAAATAATGACAGTCTTGAGGCTGCCTTGCATATAAGAAAATGCTCAGCTATTGAAAGTAGCAACACTTTAAAAAAGGGATTTGCAAAAAAGGAAGAATGGGCAGTACCATTGGACTTATAAAAGCAAGATAATATAATATACAAGCACTTAAGCAAGCAATTATGCTGAATCACAAAAAGCCATTTTGACCTGCTACTTGAGAATGCTATTTCATGGTGACCTTTGTGTTAGAAAATGTAACTCCTGGCAATCTTACATTTGAAAATTTTAAATGTTAAGTGGAAAGGCCAAGAGGAGTAAGCAGTTCCTTCTGGACTTATCTTTGGATTTCCATTGCTGGATGCTGCCATATCCAAGTGTATTGAGAGATAACCACCAGTATCCTGTGGCTTCTAGAAAACCTGAAGTCCATGTTCATGGCCCCACATTCCCCACCATCACATCAATGTGATAGTCTCAAAGCACAAATTCATTCATTCTTTGCACTGAATGAAGTCCTTCATAGATTCCTTGTTACCTCCAGGGTAAATTTGAAACTCCTTAGCATGGTGCAAAAGATGCATCCAAATTTGATCCATTTCTTTTTATGCTCCAATGATACCATATCTCTTATAATGTAACCAGAAGTACATTATGAGGTACTGGTGAAAAAGGGAAGTGGTTTATTCAAGTGCTGGTCACTTGAGGAGATGGGGAACTGTTGTCCCAAAGCCCATCTCAACTTCTCAGTGCAGGCAGAGGTATATAAGGAAGAAGAGGAAAAGCAAAACAAAGACATCAAGGGGTAGGGGGGCAGTTGTAAAGTTCTCTACGTGCAGGCCAACACAGTCCATTACAATAAATATTTCAAAAATGGTGAAGTGCCTGGCTGGCATGGCTCAGGGGTTGAACACCAACCTATTAAGCAAGAGATCACCGGTTCAATTCCCAGTCAGGGCACATGCCCAGGTTGTGGGTTTGAACCCCAGTTGGGGGCATGCAGGAGGTAGCCGATAAATGTTTCTTATTGATGTTTCTGTATCTCTATCCATCTCCCTTCTTCTCTTGCTAAAATCAATTTTAAAAACATTAAAAAAAGAAAGAAAATGATGAAGTAATGGTCTGGTGTGCATCATCCTGGTCTTCCTTATCCCCGTTCTTCATCATTCTGATTCTATGGTTGAAGGTCAGCAAATCTGGCTCTGCGATGACTAAAGGTCAGACTCTGTATCTTCTGAAGTAAGTTCCTAGGATCCTTATAAAAACATGCTGTTTATCTATATGCTACATATTAGTCAGAGTCAGCATTTACAGGAAAAAATTCAAAAGAGTGGTGGGATGAGTTATAATTCCCCACTGTTAACAATAGTTTTACTTGTATTAACCAGGCCATCATTCATTTCATTCCCCATCCTTCTGGTGAAAACCTTCTATGATTTTTTGAAGAAAATAAACCACCACTTACTGTGTTTTTTGGGAGACTATTCATCTCAGTACTCTGCCTGTCCTACCCCCAAGATAAGAATGTGGCCTAAATAGGCCACCCAGCTTGGTTCAAGGTGGGCACCTGAGGGCCAAGTCATCTCGAAAACCAGGGCACGGTTTTTGTGAAACATCGAATTTTTATTCTTTTAGCTTGGCAGCCATTCAAATTCAGGCTTAGAATGCAAAACCATACAGTTATGAGTATTCAAAACAGAGAGTTTATTCTTGTAGTATTATTTATTATTTTCCATATGAACAACTGTAAACCTACTTTTGCCTATCTCTGTGTTTTTCACATGAAGTGATCCTGTTTGCTTGAGAATAAAGTCTAATAGTGAGGGAAATACTGAGAGAGAGAGAGAGAGAGAGAGAGAGAGAGAGAGAGAGAGAGAGAGAGAAGGGAGATGATAGATAGATGATAGGTACATAGATAGCTAGATAGATAGATGATAGATAGATGATAGATAGATAGATAGATAGATAGATAGATAGATAGATAGATAGAATCTCTGACATTACATGAGTCTATATTCCATGGTACCTAAAGGCAGGTGCTTCCTCAGATGTTCTTAAATGTGATTCAATAAAATACCTTGTGAGTTTAACCTAGTTAAACTTTTTTTCTTCACTAGTATCTGTATGATCCCTATTATCTTTTGTAATATTTAACTCAGAGAAATTGTGGAATCTACTTACTCTGTTTGGAATGCTTTTCTTTGATTATTTGATCAACTTCTATTTGTTCCTCAAATTCTCTTTTCAAATATCAACACCTCTGAGGTTCTTTCCCCTTCCTGCCCCCCACCCAAGCTGAGAGTTCATTGTCCCTCCTTAGGGCTACCTCTGTCTCCTAGTTCCTATTTTACTGGCCACATTAAAACACATTAATGATATCTTTGCTCATGTGTCATTTTTCCCCACTTCTTTGGAAAAGCTTTTAAAGTAAAGGTTGTGACATTTTCCCTTCCCATCATTTTTATTCCTACTGCCTCACAGAAAGCAAGTGTTAATTAAAGGTTTGATGATTTGAAATTTGGACTCTGTTGAATTGTGCGTTAATTTATATTTGTAATTTCTATTTATATCAGGCTTCATAAAGTTACCTAATATGCAATGGCACATGCTAAGCACTGTATCTGCATAATGAAAACAATATTTTGGGTATGAGTCCCGCTGTTTTATCCACCATAAGAATCAGCTGACTAAAGGTCAGAGGAAGTAAGCCATTTATCCAAGGTCCCCCAGATAGATGATGGGAGACCCAGGATTTAAACTCAAAGTGTTGGATGCTAGATACTGGCTCTTTAAAAGTATGCTATTGTGCATTTTGTATGAGCAAGAGCCCTTGAGATTTAGTGACGATAACCAGGATACAGGCAAACTACCTCAATAGCATCAAGTGACATGTTTTGTTGGTCCCAAAGAGGATGTGACTCTCTGTCAGGGGACATGGAAGTATATTCATTTTCTATTATAACAAGTTATCACAAACTTAGCAGCTTACAACACCATTTATCATCTCACAGCTCTGTAAGTCCAACATCCAGGCAAGCCTCAGCTAGGTTCTCTGCTAACAGTCTCACACTCAAGGTGCTAGCTAGGCTGAGTTCTTATCCAGAGTCTCTGGGGGGAAATCTGATTCCATGAACATCAGTGGTTGGAAAAAAATTCAATTTCTGTTTTTTGTTGTTAATCCTCACCCAAATATATTTTTTCATGGATTTTAAGACAGTATAGGAGGAAGGAAGGGAGGGAGAGAATTAGAGGGAGAGAGAGAGAGAAACATCAATATGAGAGAGACACATCAATTGGTGCCTCCTGCATGTGCCCCAGTGGGGGCTGGAGATTGAAACTGCAGCCCTTTGGTGTGCCCAATGCTCTAACCCTGGCCAGGGCAAAATCCAGTATCTTATACCGCAGTTCCAAGTCTTCTTGCTAGCTCTTAGATGGGGATCACCCATCAGCTCCTACAGGTCACTGGTCATTTCTTACCACATGATTCCATTCATTTTCAAAGCCAGCAATGAAGAATACTCCCAAGACCCTTCTCACCTTTCAAATATCTTTGTCCTGAAGGATTCCAGTCCCATTGAAGGGTTTATCTGATTAGATTGGGCCCAGGAAGGATACACTTTTTATCTTAAGGTCAACTGATTTGGGAACTTAATTATATCTGCAAAACCCTTCACAGCCAGCACCTAGATTAGTGATTGATTGGATGACCGGGAGAAAGTGTGTGTACACCAGAGACTGGGAATCTTGGAGATCATGCAATTATGTGGAGTAATGCATCACATCATGAGAACGAATTTATACTTTTCTATTGAAAATTGTCTGCTCTCAGACCTCTTCTGTGACCTATGCTTCCTCAGAAATCACTGACAGAATCTGCAGTTTTTCTCAGTGCCAGATGGGGAGCTCAGATGATACAAATGCAAGTCCTGCTCTGTCATCAGACTGTGTCACCAGACCATGACCAGAAATTCGTGTTCCCTTTTGAATGGTAGGCAGCGGTGACATAAAGAACCATGCTGCCAACCAGCTGTGTGACCTTGAGAAAGCTGCTTAACCTCTCCGGAAGTCATTTTCTGTAATGTGTGCACATAAATACATGTTATTAGTTCCCCCTAAAAAATAAGTGACATAAAGAAATGACCAGATATTAATGATTTGAAGAAAAACACACACACACACACACACACACACACACACACAAGTGGAGGAAATGTAGGTGTCTAGCCTGGAGAAGAAAATCCGAATAAGGACAATAGGAAGTACCATGGTGAAATTGAAAGACAAGATCATTAATTTCAAAGCATTGGTTCTCCAAAAACCTCATTTTAGCACAAGGCTTTCCTCCCACTGGGACGAACATGCTTCCTGGAGTCACTGAAATAAAGTGAAAACTGCAGCCTTTATTGTGAGCTATCCTCATAGAGCTCAAAGAGTGATCTTCCTACTTCCAAGGAACAAGTCTTTTCCAAATTAATCAACAACCCAAAATTCAGTGATATTTCCCAGCATGTTTACTTCCTACCACATTTATGAGTAGTAAGGATAAAATGACTCTGTGCATGTGAATTACTTAATCTAATCACTTTGAACCATTACATAGATTTCAGAGGCAAACCACTTATGAACTTTTCTGTAATTTTCAGTTATTCTTGTGGTCATCCTCTCATCCTGCATATAGCTTTGTACACTTAAGCTACCTTGTTCATTCACATAGCTTTCATGACTTCTCTGCCTTCTACTTAATATACATGGTGGGCCACACCAAAATGATACTGAAAACAACTTCACTTAGACTATGATTACTAATAAAAACTATGATTGAACTTAGCATAGAAACAAATGCTCTTTTGGAAATTTCCAACAGGAATAAAGAAATATTACTTATTTCTAACATGGTGAGAATTCTAATTTAATGTGTATACTGTTCCCCTTGGCGTTGCATGCTAATTTTATTATACTTTTGTTCAACTGGTTTAGAGATATGGATAAGAGAAAAGTAGATTCACTTAATTTGCACAAGATCAAAAGGATAGATGTTTAGAAACAATAATATGATTTTACCTTGAACTACTTACAGTTTCATAAGCGAGGTGAATCTATCTATCCATATGCATATGTACATATACATATACATATATAGAGAAATATATAATATATATAAACTAAAATACATATATGTATATAAGATATATGCACCCATATGTATATATTTGAAATACATATATTTTATGTATATCAGAGGCAAACCACCTATGAACAGATTTGTGCACTGGTGGGGTCCCTTGGCCTAACCTACATGGATAGGGCTGAAACTGACTCTCCGACAACCTCCAAGGGGTCCTGGATTGTGAGAGGGCTGCTTTTGGGTGATGCACCCTAGAATCGGGCTCCCTTCTCTCTGGTTCTGGATGCATCACAGCTGCCAAGTCACCACATCTAGGCAACTCCTGCATTGAGTGTCTGCCCCCTGGTGGTCATTGCTCATTATAGCTACCAGATGGTCAGCCAGTTGGCTGGTCAATTGGTCACTTAGGCTTTTATATATATAGACTAGAGGCCCAGTGCATGAAATAGTGCATAGGTAGGGTCCCTAGGCCTGGCCAGTGATCAGGGTCAATCTGTGGGGTGACAGATGGGATGATTGGGGTGCCCCTGCTGGCACCCACCTTGGCTGACCTGGGGCCTGCAGGCTAGGGGCAGCTACTGCATTGAGCATCTGCCTCCTGTTGGTCAGTGCACATCATAGCGACCAGTCGTTCCACTGGTCAATTTGCATATTAGGCTTTATTATATAGAATATTGATAATATCTATAGTAGAATAGGCTAAACACTTGGTCTGTTCTGACTTGGGTAGTCACTTGAATTGAGTTGATATTAAATATTTTCTGGGAAAGAATGTTATGTTTAACCTAAGTGTCTTATTTTGAATTGTCCTATAAGCTGAGGCTAAGACAAAGTTTCAAATGTAAGTTTTGATTTAAGGATTAAAGAAATCCCTGGTAAGTAAATGTGAATATCAAAAAAACTGAAGGGAAGCCAGGACTTCAGAATGCACTATCAGACTAGCTTCACTAGAGTTTAATCATATTGGGTAAACTCCGGAAGCTAGGGTATAGCACAGACCTCAAAGTTATCCCATCTGAGGGTCCAGGAAACTGGGTATTTATACACCAGGTCTTGTCAGTATATGGGCAAGGGCTGCCTCATAAGGTCAGTGGGTTGACTCCCCACTGGCTACAGAAAACTCTCAGGCCAAAAAATGCAAGAGGTGACCTTTGGAGGTCAGGCAGGTGTTTGTGCTAAAGTGGCAAGGGCACCCTAATATGAGCAGGACACCAAAATCAAGAAGAGTCAGAGCATGAGTTTGATACATCTTTTTATAATGAAAATAATCCAGGCACTGGAAAATATATCCAGAGTGCTGGCAATAGGATTTACCTAAGAACTCAGAGTTAAGACAAAGAAGGAGAAAGATGTGACTGGTGACAAGAAAAGATCACCCAAGGCTTTGGATATGTTACCTATCTTCTTTTTCTTCTTCTTCTTCTTCTTCTTCTTCTTCTTCTTCTTCTTCTTCTTCTTCTTTTTTTTGGTTTTGTTTTGTTTATATTTTTATTGATTTCAGAAAGGAAGGGAGAGGGATAGAGAGAGAAAAACATCAATAATGAGAGAGAATCATTGATCGGCTGTCTCCTGCACACCCCCTACTGGGGATCCCAGGCATGTGCCCTGACTGGGAATCAAACTGTGATCTCCTGGTTCATAGGTCAATGCTCAACCACTGAGCCACACCATCCAGGCTCTATCTATCTTCATAAATGGGCATCCACCATTTGACCAAGTATGGCTGACATAGACAAATAACTAAAGAAAAGATAGGACTATTTCAAATATTTTCATCTCTCTCTGACCATTCAGTCCACCTTCCTGAAATATAGGTTTTCCTAATATCTGCCTTTTGAATGATCTACCAAGAGTAAACATCAAATTTTCATTTTTCCTGACCTCACTTGCCTTCTAATTGATTTTTTTCTCTTATTGACCAAAACACACTCTGCTTGCTCTTCTCATTGACATAACATGTTTTTGGTTATATGCTTCTGTCTTTGTCCTACAGAATAGTGACTGTGGCTTTCCATGGCTAGAACATTCCTGGGAATCCTTTGGGCACATTGCCTAGCACTTGGGCACCCTAGGTCATAATCCCCTTTGTTCTTTTGTTCTATGGTAGGATAAAGAGTGCAAAGCAGGTTGGACAGAAGTCTATTTGGGGTGCTTTGTCCAGACATGGGGGTGAATCCCATCTCATCTGAGATTGTGATCCATAAAAAGACTGGAAAAATATTAAGCATATACCTGAAGGATTCCAAAGCTGGAGCCATGTCTGACTGCCCAGATGGGAGTAATGTATGTTTTTCTTTCATTGAGCAAAAACCATTTCATGCCTTCTGTGATCACACCAAGCACTGGGAATTCAGAATGTAAAAAGAATACTGAGGGGGAAGTTACAGAAGACAGTCAACAAAGGAAAGTTGTAATAGGGATCATGACAGAAGTAACCAGAAGCATATTATTAGGTACATTGTAAATATCATGGAAGCCCCAGATTTGTGGCTTTAATAGTTGCTTCTACCTTTTTGTCCAAAGCAGCGAGCAGTGTGTGGCCATTTCTCCAGTCAAGATACTCTCCTCCCACTCCACTTGAATCTGTTAATAGGTATTAAGATTTCCGAAACCTACTATTAGCTTCACATGGGCCAAATGTTCAATCATAACTTAACTAAGCTATTCGCTCAAGAAAAATATAAAAACTGTTTTCCAGAGACATAGAAGCATTGAACAGACCATCACATCTCAGAGGGAAGTGGGGGGCGGGGGGGAGAAGGGGGTAAGAGATCAACCAAAATACTTGTATGCATGCATATAAGCATAACCAATGGACACAGACACTAGGGCAGTAAGGGCCTGTGCCTGGAGGAGGGAGCAGCTGGGTAGAGCTCAATGGAAGAAAAAGGAGACATATAATATACGTTCAAAAGCAAACAAACAAACAAATAAATAAATACTAAAAACTGTTTTATCCTATACCTTCACTTCTCTGCATTCCACCCCCACTAATTCCTTATCTTTTGTGTTCAGAGCAAATCCATGACCTTCTCTCCTCTAATATGGACAGCCTCAAAAAATCTCAGTGTTTGATTAATAATTTCCTTTAGAATGTTTCTACTTCTTCATCTTTCTGTTCTGTCATGTTTTATGTATCTTTGAGGGAATCCAAAATTTCCTTGTGATGTGAAATCTTCCTGTTCTAAGGTCTTTCATCAGTTGGAATTAGGCTCAGCTACAAGGGACAGAAAAGTAAAAATAAGCTAGTTTAAGCAAGCTAATACGTTTCTCTCATTACAGTCTGAAGGTAAGTATCCAAACCAAGTTTGGTGGCTCTATTCTTTCTGGAAAATCATTACACCATCAGGTGCTGTCATTTTAAGGTAGCTTCAGGGTTAGAAATGAATGCGCATCCTCACCCTTTGAGACTACATTTTAGCCAACATGAAGGTGAAAAGGACAGAGAATAAGCCCTATCTCCTTAAAGATACATTCCCAAGGTGCATTCACCACATCTATGTACATCCAGTTGGCCAGAATTCAGTTACAGAGCCACATAGCTGATGGGAACAATGAAAGAAAAATCTGGATTTTTTTTTTTTTTGGTGGATTATGATGTGTCCATCTAAAATAATGTGTGCTCTCTCTAAGGGAGAAGTGGACAATGGGGATTGTTCAGTGTTCGTAGTCCCAGACCCATTTCGAAGACACCATGGAAATATTTCCAATTAGAAGAGATCAGATTAAAGGAGATTTTGCTCCACTTTTCTATCTTGAAATACTAGAGGCCTGGTGCATGAAATTCATGCACAGAAGGGGGGGTCCCTCCAGCCCAGCCTGCACCCTCTCCAATCCAGAACCCTCGGTGGATGTCTGACTGCTGGTTTAGGTTTATTGCAGTCAGACATCCCTCTCACAATCTGGGACTGTTGGCTCCTAACCACTCATCTGCCTGCCTGCCTGATTGCCCCTAACTGCCTCCCCTACCCACCCCCCTGCCAGCCTGATCACCCCTAACCACCTCTGCTTGCTGGCCTGATCGCCTGTAACTGCCCCCCCCCCCCTTGCTGGCCTGGTTTCCCCTAACTACCCCCCCTGCTGGCCTGATCGCCCCACACAGCCTGCTGTTCAGTCATTGCATGATGGCATCCCAGACAATTTGCATATTCCTCTATTATTAGTATAGAAATAGAGGAAGAGAGAATATCAACAACTCAGAAGGCAAATCTCAGTAATAAGAAAACAAACAACCCAATAAGAAATTGGTAAATGATGTGAGCAGATACTTCACTAAAGAAAGCATAAGAAAGGCAAATATATACTAGTACACAAAAATATGTTCAACCTAATTAGTCATCAGGGAAGCAAAAATTAAAGCTGAAATGAGATAACAAAATTAAACAAATAAAAACCTGACAATACTAAATGGTGACAAGATTGTGGATCAGTTAGAATTCTCACATATTGCTGATACAGATGCAAAATGAGACAGTGGCTTTGGGATATAATGTAACAGTTTCTCCTAAAGTTAAACATACACTTCACATGCAACCCAGCAAGCCCACTCACAGGTAAAATCAAAATTAAATAAAAATTATGTTCACATGAAAACCTGCATAGGAATGTTCATAAAAGATTTTTTTTCATATTTACCAAAAACTGAAAACAAATAAAATATCACTGAATTAGTGAATATACCTCTGTTTTCCACCTTTGGATTTTGTTCTCTAGTACTCATTTTGCTACTTATTCACACAAAAACCATCTACATTTCATTTATGTTCTGAAAATAAGGATGGTTTGTCTTTGTCCTGCTGAGACTATAAACTCTTTGAAGGGAGAACCACTTTTGCTTTTGGAATTTGTTCCAATTAAATCAGGTAATATTACACTGATAATAAGTATATGGAAGATGGTGCCATGTTGCTCAAAGTCAAAAAAGCTTGGCTCTTGAAAAGTCATACTCAACAAATGTTATTGGTCATTTATAATTTTTTTCCCCTTGGGTTGGGAGTGGGGTTCAAATCCAAATAGGTGGTGAGATCTTAAGTATGCCTGGTTTAGCCATTAAATCTAAGAGAGGTTTGCATCAATCAGTTTTATGGAAAGAAAAAAAACGACAAAATAAACTCCATCCCTGAGAAGAAATCCCAATGCTTTTCATATCAGACCTTTGGCTTGATTTAATGCATTCAAGAATACAAATTTCTCATCTGCTGTGTAAATATGCTGAGAATCCGTGAGGTTTTGCCAGCCATCATTTGAGTTGATTAACCTCATGAGCTCAGAGAAAACAGACTGAGTTTTCTCTAAGAATACAAAGTTGTAAGAAGGAAATAGGAATGAAAAAGCAGCCATTTGTAAGCCAGGGGAGAGTCCTCAAAATAAACTAAACCTGTGACCCCTTGACCTTGGAATCCTAGCCTAGAGAACTGTTACTCTGATAAAGTAAATGTCTGTTGTTTAAATCCCCAATATGTGAGATTTTGTTTTGGCATTGGGCCTAAACGGACAGTCGGACATCCCTCTCACAATCCAGGACTGCTGGCTCCCAACGGCTTGCCTGCCTGCCTACCTGATTGCCCCTAACCACTTCTGCCTGCCAGCCTGATCACCCCTAACCACTCCCCTGCCAGCCTGATTGCCCCTAACTGCCCTCCCCTGATGGCCTGGTTACCCCCAACTGCCATCCCCTGCTGGCCTGGCCCCACCCAACTGCCCTCCCCTGCTGGCCCAGTCACCCCTAACTTCCCTCCGTTGCCAGCCTGATTGCCCCTAACTGCCCTCCCCTGCTGGCCCGATTGCCCCTTACTGCCCTCCTCTGACAGTCTGGTTGCCCCCAACTGTCCTCCCCTGCTGGCCTGGTCCTCCCCAACTGCCCTCCCCTGCAGGTCTGGTCACCCCCAACTGCCCTCCCCTGCATGCCTGGTCACCCCCAACTGCCCTCCCCTGATGGCCTGGTTACCCCCAACTGCCATCCCCTGCTGGCCTGGCCCCACCCAACTGCCCTCCCCTGCTGGCCCAGTCACCCCTAACTTCCCTCCGTTGCCAGCCTGATTGCCCCTAACTGCCCTCCCCTGCTGGCCCGATTGCCCCTTACTGCCCTCCTCTGACAGTCTGGTTGCCCCCAACTGTCCTCCCCTGCTGGCCTGGTCCTCCCCAACTGCCCTCCCCTGCATGCCTGGTCACCCCCAACTGCCCTCCCCTGCTGGCCATTTTGTGGTGGCCATCTTGTATCCACATGAAGGTGGCCATCTTGTGTGTTGGAGTGATGGTCAGTTTGCATATTACTCTTTTATTAGATAGGATTTCCCAATCAACTAAAAGGAATATGGCTTCAATACAAGATACTCGTTATAAATACATAGGTCTATGAGTGTATCCAAATACACACACCCATGAAACTATCTCAGCAACCAGATTAAAAACACTGCCCCCCCTGCCCAGAGTTTCCTGTTGCCTGTTTACAGTCAATACTCTCCCCAGAGCAACCAGGCAACCATTGGTGTCACTAGAGATTACCTTTACCTGCTCTAGAATTTAATGTAAATGGAATGACATGATACACATTCTTCAGTGTCTTCTTTCTTTCACTCAGCATGCAGTCCTGAAAATTCCCTGTTTCTGAAGGTGTCAGTTGCTTCTTTTTTTTTTTTTTTTTTTAAATCTCCCCACCCCCTCCAATATTTATGGTTGCATTCAACTGTTAAAGAACATTTGGATTGGTCTCTAGTTTTTTGCTAATTTGAAAAAAAGGTCAATGAGCATTCATGTACATGTCTTAGCATGGACATATGTTTTCTTTCTTCTTGGGTAATATATAGTATAATATGGCATTTGTATATTTTCCAAAGTAGTTATACCAGTTGACATTTCCATCAGTAATATAGGGTGAATGTTACAAATGCCCCAGATGCTTTGGGGAAGGTTTCCAGTATTATTTAAGTTGTTTACTTGTGGCAACGGTGCAGGATTCTTTCTAAATGGCACTTGTCCTCTCCATCATTCACATGATTTTTTTAGTGTCTAATCTGACTTATGTCTAACTGGGTCAGATGCTGTGACTTTCTACTATAAAAATTCAGGCAGGTTTTGGCAACCAGACCTAGAGTTTTTCCTATTTTATAGAGATCAAGAAACAATCTGAGGGGCTATCCAGGGGGCTTTGAAGATGATGTGTGCATGCAGTGGGGTGAAACTTTCTATGGCCAAGCTGTCCCTGGCCCCTGGTAAACAGAACCGCACACCCTGCAGGAGCAGCGCTAGACAAGCGTAATGGGATCCTTTTCTCCTCCAACATCCCTCCAGCAATTATGACTCATCAACACTAACATCAGACCATCTGGTAGAGCACAGATACTTACAAAGTTCATACAAGGAAAAGGGGTTTGGGAACTTATAGTTTCTAAGTGGCTAACTGACCAAATTGTCCTATATTTTAACTTCTGTATATGCTCTAGACTTCACTATGCATGACTATCGTTTCTTTTCAAATAATAAATTATATTTTAACAAAATCTTTTAAAGAGAAAAAATACTTACCCAAATATTTATGATGTTTGGTGCTCTTCATTTCTTTGGGTAAATTTATGTTTTCACTGGATGCTATTTTCCCTCTTCCTGAATGGCTTCCTTTAAGTCTTTGTAGAGTGCAGGTCTGCTAGTGATAGATTTCAGCAGATTTTTTTTGGTATAAAAATAATTTAATCCACTATGCTGTACCCCTGATACTAATACAAATAATATTGAATGTAAACTGTAATTGAAAAATATAAAAAGATTTAAATTAGAAAAAGGATTTAGTTTATTTTCATTTTTTGTTTGATATTTTCTGTAGAATTAGAATTCAAGTAGATAAGATTATTCAGCCTATTAAATACTATTAAATACATTGTTCTATTATCTTCTAGCTTTTGTTGTTTACAAAAGTGGGTTAGTCAATATTATTTAGAGAAACAGACACAATGGGATATGTATATAGAGAGAAAAATGTTTATCATAAGGAATTGAGTCATTACAGAGACTGGCAATTCCAAATCTGCAATGTAGGTTGGTGGGCTTGAGATACAAGAAAGCTAATGGTGCATCTGAAGTCTGAAGGCCGCTGCTGAAGACCATCCCCTGCTCAGGGAGGCCAGTCTTGTTCTATTGGGGCCTTCAGCTGATGGGATGCGGCCCACCCACCTTATAAATTGGTTAACTCAGGATCACCAATTTTAAATGTTAATATCCCCAAACACCCTCAAGTTGCCACAGCAAATTAACTGTTACAGAAGGTCATTCTTACCTTCGTTTCCTTTAATGTACTATGCCTTTTCTCTCTGATTGTTCTTAAGATTATTTTTTTTATCCCTGCTATTCAGCATTTTCAGTACAATGTGGTAGTGTGTGGCTCACTGTGTTTATCATACTTTGGGTTCATTTCATGCTCAAATCAGCTTATTAAATCTGTGTTTTATAACTTTCATTCAATTAAAAAACATATTTTTTCAAATATGTGTCTCTCCCCTCCTCTGATAGATTTCTTAATGTCATTCTACATGTCATTGAATCTGTGTTCATTCTGTATCATTTATTTCTCTCCTCTAGTTTTTGAAAGTTGTTCTTGAAGTGCCTTCAAGGTCATCAATGTGCCCTTCCCCCCTAAGCTGTATTTGGGCTCATCCAGTAATGTTTTTTATTCTAAATATTGCATTTGTGTCCTTATAATTTCCATCTGATTCATTTTTGTATCATCCATGTCCTTTCTCAGTATGTGTATGTTTTAATTTATATGCATAGCATATTTATAATGCCTATCTTGAAGTTCTTGCCCACTATTTCCATGATGTTTGTCACCTGTGAGTCTGCTTTTAGTGACTCATTATAGGTCCAATTTTTATGCTTATTTGCATGAAATAATTTCTGATTAGATGTGCAGCATTGTGAATGATGCATTTTTGAATATCAGGAAATAACTTCAATTAACCTACTGAACTTTGTTTTAGTAGGCCCTTATGTTATAGTGATGTGGCTTAATCTTTGCAGCCTTGATTTTAAGCTTTGTTGTGACAGCTCTAAGTAGCCTTTACTCTGTCCGTGTTTATTTCTACTTCCAAAGTATGAACCTTCTTAAAGCTCCACTGAATGCCTCAGGTGTTCAGTGAGACCTGTCCACTCAGAAACACTAATATTTTCCAGTCCTTGGCAGTCTCTGGGAATTCTTCAGCTGATAGTTCTCTCCCTGGCATTTTCAAATTACATTCTATACAGGTACAGATTGTTGTTCAACAGAACAATTTGCAGGACCCCTGTGCAGATTTTCAGAGGTTGTGTGTTCATGTATATGTGTATATGTGTGTGTGCGCATGTGTGCGTACGTAGCTCTCTCTTTTACAAGTACTCTACCCACAAATTCTAATTACTTCAGATTCCTAGAACTTCTATTTTTCATCTTCCTACTAACTGGGATTGTTGTTCCCTATACCACATTCTTGAAAGTGCCCCTAGGCAGAAATGCTGGGCAATTCATTTTGTTTGTGGCTTTTCTCTTTGTACTAACAATCCAGCACTGCCTGTGTCCATGGTTAAAAAAAAAAAAAAAAACAATAAAAAAAAAACATCAAAATAAAACAAAACAAAAATAGTTTCTCACATCTGGTCTAGTTTTCTAGTTACTTAGGGAAGGAGGGTCAGTCTAGGTAGGACCAGTTACTCCAACATGGCCAAAAGTGTATGTTTGTCAAGTTTGTTTATATTAATTTAAAATTTTAGTTGAATAAATAAATTCTCCTTCTAACTGTGCATCCTCTCTGCTTTTGCATTTCAGGAAGTAAATGTCCCAGCACTCTACAACAACAGTCGCCATTTGGAAAATTCTCACCCTGCACCAAGAATAATGCTAAATATTTAACATATATTTTATCTATGGTCATTGCCATAAAGGAACGTACTGTCATCCCATTTTTCAAATAAGGTAAACGATTAGGCAGATGAAATAACTTGAAAACCAAGCAGGAATCAAACCAGGTTTTCATAATCTCCTACCCAGCTCTCAAAAAGCATGCTGACCCAGCTCTATGAAATAGTTCAGAAACTCAGTGGAGCCCTCTGAAAGAACAGCAAAGGGAGACCCCACCTGAGAGAAGCAGCCACTGAAAGAGAGAGAAGTAAAAATGTAAGAGGAAGATGCACTACTTGAGTCCTGGAACATCCCAAGCCGGAGGACACGCAGTGTCTTGCCGAACACTAGGAAAACGTATTCTTTGCTAGGCTCCTCCAGATCCATGGTTCAGAAACACGATCGCAAGTTCAGCACAGAAATCTGCCCAACAAGCTTCTTGAGCTGAAACCCATTTGTGAGGAGTGTGTTCCATTGGCCCAGGCTCTTCCCCAGTCAGCCCCTTGATGGATGCCCCGTAGGCTAAGATTGCTCAGCAAACATGGTAAATGTGCCAATATCCAGAGTTGATGCACAAGAAAGAATAAGATTTTTAAAAAAATATAGGACATGGAAGGAAATGGAAACTGACAAGTTTTAAATAGATGAAAACATCAGATCTGGGCTTCTGACCAGTGACCTGGGCTCTCCATTGCAATTCTGTTTAAAATTTAGCCATAATGCTACTGAGACAGCATGCCTTTTCTGTGAAGGGCCAGATGGTCAATATTTCAGTCTTCACACAACATAAGGTCTCTCTCTATAGTACCTACCTCTATCTTTGAAGCAGAGACAACAATGAATGAGTAGATATGACTGTGTTCTAATAAAACTTTATTTATAAAAACAGATGGTGGTTCTGTGGAACCAGAGTTTCCCCAAACCTGCTCTAAGAGAAACCATATGCTTAGGTCACTCCCTCCCCTTAGATATATATGGTAAATGCATTCTGTCCAAACAACCTCCTGTTGGGATATTTCTAGAGACTGAATTAAAGGCTGTAGTTTATAAATTTTATTTATTTATTATTATTATTTTTTGTTCATCTTCACCAAAGAATATTTTTTCCATTGATTTTTAGAGAGAGTGGAAAGGAGAGGGAGAGACAGAGAGAAACATCGATGTGAGAGAGACACATCAATTGGTTGCCTCCTGCATGCACCCCAACCAGAGCCAGGGAAACTGCAACCAAGGGGAACCTACAACCAAGGTACTTGCCCTTGACCAGAATTGAACCTGGGACCCTTCAGTCCACAGGCTGAGGCTCTATTCACCGAGCCAAATCGGCTAGGGCTGTAGTTTATAAATTTTAGAAACCTGACATAGATTTCCCAACATCTTGGCAAAGGTAAAATAGGGAAAAATATTTTCTACTCTCCTTTTCCCAAATACCACTAATTCCTTGGCAGGGTATGTATTAATACCAAATATTGGGTTCTGGAAATACAATTTTGCTCTTATGTCTGGAGATCATCTTATTTTTAAGTTTTGTTATCAAGGCTTCAGTGTAGTAATGATTTTGAATGTGTTATAACCTCACTTGACTTTAAAAGTAAGACTTGGCATTGAATGAAAACAAACTATTTTAGTGTGAGGGAACTGCCGCCATTCCAGGAAGCAGCCGCTCAACCTTCAGGAGCTCCACCCTCCCGCTGAATCTAAGCAAAACAAGAAATCGGAGACTGCTCTGAACCTTTAGCAGAAAAGACAAAGACATTTAATTTGGGGCTTTAATGAAAAGTATTTGGAAATCTTTGGGCTTTAACACACTAACTTACAAGGGGATTTAATCTTTAGATATTAGTGTGTTAATAGAAATTTCATAAGGAACATGGGTTTATACTAAAATTTAGAGCATCTCTATGCTGAGATATCAAAATACTATTATTTGATTTCATTAAAGAACCTCTAAAAGCTGATATTGAAAAAGTGGGTAAACATTATTCTTAAGATGGGCTATGGGATGGCAGTTAAATGTTCAACTTAGAGCTTTAAAATGATTTTTATTCCCCAGTGGGTGTGAGATCTGGTTATTCACTGTGGTTCCAGGTTGACAATGCAGTGACCATCTTTCCTTCTCTGTTTCCCACCTCTAACCCCTTACTGATGTTTTCTTTACCCACCAAATCAACTGTCTGCCCTCAGATTTTTATTTCAGAGTCTGGTTTAGGGGTGACACAAAATAAGACAATAAATATTGGTTGAGTGAACAGAGATACGTGGAAAAGTAAACATTCCTTTTCTTTTCTTTTTTGTGAGGGAGACTGGGTCAGAAAGTCAGAGGCAGGTAACGGTTACTATAAGGTCCTTCTTTCTGTGCCTTTACTTCCACACTGTCTGTGCCCTCGACCAGCTCTGTAGGCTTATCTTGGTTTTATCTCTACCGTGTTCCCCTAACTTTCCTCTCTGTTTCTTGATTGCCTGTTCAAGCTATTCCTAAAAGAATCATTCAGAATGAAAGATCAGATCATCAACTTTAATAGCAGCTATTCAGTCTCTTCTTTAGTGCCAGTTCCTGTTCAAATCTTTGGAATGTATCTGAGAACCAACCCAATCCAAGACATCCTCTTGTGGTCAAATGGCCCAAATCATGGGTGGAAAATACAGAATTATTCACCTAATAATATGCACTGTGATAAATAAGCGATGGTTCCCCACCTTCTAAAATACACATTCCCTTCAGAACCTTTCTTGTTATTCACTCCAAAACAAATCTCTTTGGCAAGCAACTAAATCATCACTCCAAGCTAACTTGATTTTTTTTTTTAATCCTCAACCAAGGATATTTTTCCATTGATTTTTAGAGAGAGTGGAAGGGAGAGGGGAGAGAGAGAAAGAAACAATGTGAAAAACACACATAGACTGGTCAAATACTGCATGCAACCTAACTGGGGCCAGGAATTGAGCCTGCAACCAAGCTATATTCCCTTGTTTGAACTTGAACCTGAGACCCTTCAGTCCACAGGCCAATGCTCTATCCACTGAGCTAAACCAGCCCAGGCTCAATTAACTTGATTTTGATGTTTATTCAAAGGTATTCACGTGACCTGATTAACTAGAAGTACCATACAACAGAATCTATCCTAGAAATACATTTCCCTTCAAGCCCCTTAGGGAAGGCACTCTGGGCCTTCTCAGGGGTCCCCTCCTCCCAGGTCCTCCTTTCTTCTTTCTTTGAATCACACATGCTTTGATTAAAATAAATCCTTTGGGGATATTTCTCAAGAAGATTTTTCCCAGGTTTATATAGGTTACTTAATAGTGCAATTAATTATTGTTTTATGGCTGGATGAAAGGATCTTTTATTTATTCTTTCCTCAGACATTTCTCTTGGTTTCAGCAGATGATCTGAATTACTTTTTCTTCCCCAAAGGAGAAGAACATGGACTTTGATAAAGGTCAGGAAAAGAGAGTTGGAGGGAGGGAAATTCATTTATTATCTCCCTTGCCACTTTTGGTTGCCTTTTGAAAAATAAAAATCTGTCGGAATGAAGAATTTTAAAATAACATGTGTTCAGGCTGAAAACATAAGTTGCATTAGCAAAAGGTTCTTTTTTCTTTACGTTTTCTTCAGGAATTTTCTGTGCTAGGCAGAGGTGATGGCTTGAAAGTATGCATAGTAAGCAGCTCTTTTAAAAACCAATTGCTGAGCTGTTTTATATAAGCTAAATTTGACTCAGAAGAAGATGTTTGTTCACTGTATCTGTACATATTTTTCTTTATGTTTTTCTTACCCTGTCTTATTATATAGATGGATGCACAGGAAACTCTACATCTGGGCAACTTTTTTGGGGGGAGGGGAGGGTATCCTTCTTTACCCTAAAAAGAAATGAATCATTGTATATTCTCAGAGGTAAGTCATTTACATAGTAGGAGGTTGATCTCAATCCACAAGCAATAATGAGGGTGGAATTAAAAGCATTATATGGATGTAGCTAATACCTTTGCAAGATAATGGATATTGAATTAAACATGTATTGTGAGGAAGAAGATTCATGCATGGGTTATTCTTGTCACTCAGGGCTGTTTGTTTTTTTTATCTGACGCTGTCTTTCCCTTCGGGGGCATACCCAGGCCAACACAGTTCAAGGGAAGTAGAGTTTAAGCAGATGGTAGTAGTGTTAACGTGATGAGGAGTAAGAGGTAAGATTTTTAGACTCTCAGCGCTGCTGAAATTCAGGGAAGATATGATTCAGAAAGAGGGGCACCAAAGTCTGCATATACATCCATCTCAACTCTTCTCTGCTTCCAGAAATGCATGTGAACAATCCAAAGAACCCACCTGAATGCAACATCCAGTGGATGAAAGAGTTTAGCATAATTAGCAAAAGTTGTCCAGTGCTTGAGCTACTTGAAAAATCCCTCATGTTTCCATTGAAAGGAAGGGCCATAATGCAGGAGTAAGGGCATCACAGGACTATGCAGCAAAATCTAGGACTGAGTGACTTTAAGAAAGAAAGCATAAGGTGTAGTGGTTGGCTCTGCAACCAGACAGAGCTCAAATCCTAGCTTACTAGGTGCATGACCTTGGCCCAGTTACTTAAACTCTGTGTTTTAGTTTCTTTATCTGTGAACTAGAGGCCCGGTGCACAAAATTCGTTCACAGAGGGGGAGGGGTTCCCCTCAGCCCAGCCTGCACCCTCTCCAATCTGGGACCCCTTGGGGGATGTCCAACTGCCAGTTTTGGCCCGATCCCAGGGATCTGGCCAGAACTGGCAGTTGGATAACCCTCTTACAATCCGGGACTGCTGGCTCCTAACTGCTTACCTGCTTGCCAGCCTGGTCACCCCTAACCACCTCTGCCTGCCAGCCTGATTGCCCCTAACTGCCCCCCACCCCTGCTGGCCTGGTTGCCCCCAACTGCCCTTTCCTGCCAGCCTAGTTGCCCCTAACTGCCCTCCCCGCTGACCTGGTCACCACTTAGTGGCCCCCTGCTGGCCTGGTTGCCCCCAACTGCCTCCCCCCTGCTGGCCTGGTCACACCCAACTGCCCCCTCCCTGCTGGCCTGGTTGCCCCTCAATGCCCCCCTGCGCTGGCCTGGTTGCCCCTCACTGCTTCCCCTTGCCATCCTGGTCACCCCTAACAGCCCCCCCCCACCAGCCTGGTCACCCCCAACTGACCCCCTGCTGGCCTGGTTGCCCCTCACTGCCCCCCTCTGCCGGCTCAGTCAGCCCTTACTGCCCCCCTTTGCTGGCCTGGTAACCCCACACAGCCTGCTGGTCAGTGTGATCATCCCTTGCTAACCCCCCTGCTGGCCTAGTCGCCCCATGCAGCCTGCTGTTCGGTTGTTACTGTGAGGGCGTTATGACCAATTTGCATATTACCCTTTTATTAGTATAGATGAGGAAGAATAGTAACAATGTCTGCTTCATAAAGGCATTGGAAATATTTTGTAATTTAACGAATATAAAGCTCTAACAATAGTGATGACATAAAGCCAGCCATCGTACATACTATTACTTTTATTATAGTAGGGTACCCTATTTATGATGATTAACACAATTTAATTGGATAATACTGATAAGGAGGAATTTCACCAATAATTGCAGCTCTAACGTGTTGAATTTTAATTTTTTCCCCATGTACTATATCACTCGTATGGTGTTCTGAATGCTCTGTGCTTTCTTTCAGATTATAGGGACAACTGGGAGAGATTTAGTCTTGAATACACTTTTTCCAACTCATATTAATGCTTGTAATTTCTTTAACAGAAACTACCACTTGTAATATTTCATAGAAAATTAAGTCCCAGTAACTTAAATCTAAGTCATGGTCACCAGGGTCAAAAGCTTAATGACATTGAACAAGGGACATTAGCTGTGTCTCAGTTTCTTTATTTGCAATGATAAGACAAACTTGAATAACTTATTTCTAAAAGGGGATGAGATGGATGCTGTAGACTCATTTGTTGTATCACAAATCAGCAAATTAGACAAGACACCTTAATGAGCCAATTAGTTAGGAGTCATCTTTATTGTGGGCAGGTAGAGAGCAGATTACCTCTGTCAAATTCTGAACAAACACAGGAAGGAGTATTTCCTTTTCATATCCTTCTAGTTCTTTGTGTAAGTTATTTTTGTAGACAGCTTATAACCTTGAGTATATATCATATCTAGCAAACACCTGTCATATCTATACAGACAACTTGTAACCTTGGGTACGTATCTATACAGACACCTGGCATCAGTATCAGTGTATCAGTCCCTTATGTTAGATGGCTAGCTTGCAAGATCAGACAATTAAGTTTATCTTTTCTATTATTCAAACTAAAACAGTTATTTTACAGAATAAGAGACTATCTAAAAATAACAGAGTTGACCCACAGAATAAGAGACTGTCTTAAGAATAACAGAGTAGTTCAAATAGCAGTTTCAAACAGCAGTTTTCCAAAGGAGGGATTACTATGCTTCACATTAACTGCTGGTCCCCCTTCCCTTCCCTTCCCTTCCCTTCCCTTCCCTTCCCTTCCCTTCCCTTCCCTCCCCTCCCCTCCCCTCCCCTCCCCTCCCCTCCCCTCCCCTCTCCTCTCCTCTCCTCTCCTCTCCTCTCCTCTCCTCTCCTCTCCTCTCCTCTCCTCTCCTTTCCTTTCCTTTCCTTTCCTTTCCTTTCCTTTCCTTTCCTTTCCTTTCCTCCTGGAAAAAGTTGCCTGATTGCAGTTGATATTCACATATAAATGACCCATGCTGGATTATACCTAAGGCCAAAATACATTTACTCATAATAGACTGAATGGGTATTAACTTCCTAAAGGGAAAAGGAGAAGTTGCTTGGGAAATGGAAGCAGAAAGGGCACACACACACACCTGCCATAGTCTAGAGAAGGGTTTCTGAGAACAGAATCTGAATTCAGAGTGCTGGGATCCTGGTCCCTGCCCTACAGCTGGATAAGCCTGAGTAATTTTTAAACCTCTGATAGAGTTTGCTTATCTGAAAAGGAAAGATTATAGTATCACCTGCTTACAAAGTTTTGTGTAATGTAGATAACTTAGTGAGTATAAAATGGTGAGCAGGGAATCTGGGACATGCTATGTATGAAGCCCCTCTTAGCTATTATTAACAGTGCACATGTCTTTCCTGCTCTGTGTACACAGCCAGGTTGCAGGAAGGGGCCAAATGATGAATCCACAAAGGGAATCGTCATCCATATGTTTCTCTGGCACTATCTAGAGGAAGAATTCCCAATCATCCATCTGAGTCTCTCATCTGAACTTAACACTTGTGAAACCTTCACTACGGTGAAAAAGATGTTTTTTCAAATACAGTTGACATTCAATATTATTTTATACTAGAGGCCTGTTGCATGAAGATTCGTGCAATAGGCCTTCCTTAACCCTGGCTGCTGGCACCAGTTTTCCTCCGGCACCTGGGACCCGGGCCACAGCGGAGCCAAGCCTTCAGCCTTCAGCGGAGCCAAGCCTTCAGCCTTTAGGCTTGGAGCTTTCAGTCTTCAGTCTTCATTTGGGCAGAGTCTTCAGACTTTGCTCCGTGCTTGCTCCATTTTGTTGGGTTAATTTGCATACCCATTCTTGATTGGCTGGTGGGCGTCATGGAGGTACAGTCAATTTGCATCTTTCTATTTTATTAGTATAGATTAGTGTCACATGTATACATAGTGGTTAGACATTATATAGTTTAAGAAGCAATCCCCTGATAAGTTTAATATCCACCTGGCACCATACATAGTCATTACAATACTAGAGGCCTGGTGCACAAAATTCATGAACTCAGGGGGTTCCCTCAGCCTGGCCTATGCCTTCTCACAGTCTGAGAGCCCTTGGGGGATGTCCGACTGCCGGCAGTCAGATATCCTTAGTGCTGCCACGGAGGCGGGAGAGACCACTGCACTTGCCAGCCATGAGCCCTGCTCAGGGCTTCTGGCTGAGCGGTGCTCTCCCTGTGAGAGTGCACTGACCACCAGGAGGCAGCTCTTGTCTTGAGCTTCTGCCCCCTGGTGGTCAGTGCACATCATAGTGACTGGTCGATTTGCATATTAGCTTTTTATTATATAGGATTATGACTATATTTCCTATGCTATACTTTATATCCCTGTGAGTATTTTGTGACTACCAACTTGAACTTCCTAATCTCTTCACCTTTTTCACCCAGTCCCTCAACCCCCTTCCTTCTGGCAACCATCAGTTTGTTCTCTGTACCTATGAATCTGTTTCTATTTTGTTTGTTTATTTTGTTCTTCAGATTCCACATACAAATAAAATCATATGTTATTTGCATTTTTCTGTCATACTTATTTCACTTACAGTAATATCCTCTAGGTTTATCCATGTTGACACAAATGGTAAGATTTCATTCTTCTTTATGGCTGAGTAATATTCCATTGTGTATATATATATCATGTCTTTTTATACATTTGTCTATTGCTTAGGTTGCTTCTGTATTTTGGATAGTGTAAATAAAGCTGCAATGAACAGAGGGGTGCATATATACAAAGAAATCCAAAGCACTCTGTTAACAGATGAGTTAAAACCTGAATCTGTGTTCTAGACCTTCTCCAATTCTACCAGCACATAGTAAATGCTGCTTGAATGAAGGAATGAATGTGTTTCTGACCTGGCTGTTCACAATTCTCTTGCATTCTAATATTTGTATAAATTTTCAAAGCACTTATATCATATATCTTTGAAACTTCCTTTCAACACAGGCCTGAGCATGCATTGTTATTGCTGTAATATTTATGGCAATAGTACCTGCAGCAACAGAGAATTAACACCTACTGAATGCTTATTATGTGTGACACATTCCTCTCAATATATTGGATGCATAATTCATTTAACAGTACCCTATGAAGCAGGTGCTGTCATTACTCCCTTTTTACCAATAAAGAAACTGAACCATAACGAGGTTAAGAAACTCAAGTTGGAAAACTAGGAATCTGAGCATGAGCCATTGAGTTCCAGAGAGCAAGTGCTCACCACTAAATCAGAAAGATTACCATGTTGAGAGGAAATAGAAACATTACCTTTTAATTATTTTTAAATCACATTTTGAAACAGGGGAAATATTAATAAGTATATTGAGTAAAATGGGTGATAAGTAATGAATGCATTAATTTAATGGTGTCTCTTTATAGAATCAATAACCAGTTAGAAAATAGAATAAAAAGATCACATTTCAAGCACCAGCAGGAGGAACAAACAATTAAATACCTTTGAAACTTCAGGGGTTCAGAAAACACATGAATGAAATTTAGGACTCCATTGAGGAACAGAATAGGGGACATGAATGGATGGAAGTACATCATTTGTCATTGGATGGGAAGTATCAGAATTGTTAACATGATATTTCTTTCTAAACTAATCAACAAACAATTTGAACCGGTAAAAAAGAAAAATAATAATTATATTTCTTTCTCTGAAACTAGGTGATTTGATTTATTAAAAAAAACTAAATTCAACTGAGCACATTTAAAGAGCAAATTGGCTTCGTTCAATGATTTATGAGTCAGGCAGCATCCCCTCTAGAAAGTGGAGAAGAACTTGAAGGAGCTCTACAAAACGGAGGCATTTATGAGCAGAAAGTGGGAGAGACAGGGAAGAGCAGATTGTCTTGGGCAAGGGCACCTTCCTTAGGGGATGAAAGGTGGATTGCCTTACTGGTGTGGACCAGGAGACTCCAGAATGATCAGTGAAGATTGCATTCCTGGGAGAGGCTGCAAATGCAATCGGGTTAGCTCTAAAGTCTCAGTTTGCTGACGTGGGCTTAGCATAAATAACTCCATTTGGGGCCTGTTGTGTGTTGTTTTTTTTTTTTTTTTTTTTAACAGATTCTAAAGTTTCTATGGGGAAATATATATATATATATATATATATATATGTATATATATATATATATATATATATATATGACATTAACATTTTAGAGTTTGGTAGAGGAAAAAGTTGTGAGAGAAGATAAGCCTATTAATTGTCAAAATGTGTGATAAAAATCCTGAAGTAAGAATAATTTTATATTGCAGACTTAGAGACAGAATTTCAATTTCTAAAGCATTTCTAAATAAGTAGGAGACTTGGGGATAAAAATGAATAACGTGGAAACAAGGAGCTGCTATTTGGGGTGGAGAGGGTTTTAAAATAAATAATCAAGTAGAGACTAATTAAACATCAGAATCCCAGTATCTCTTATTCTTTCTGTATTTCTTGCATGGAAAAATACCCAGATAAATAGAATAGTTAAAAATTCAAGAATAAAACATCAAAGGAGTTAAGAGAAAAATGGAATAAGTATTAAAAATATGGATGGGAAAGGCCTCTCTGACCATAAGGGCCAAAATGTATGAAAATAGTACTGATTACATAAAAATATGAAATATTCTACATATCCAAAAACATAAGTCAAAAATAAACATTAAATGGGGGAAAGTACTTACCACATATATCATTCTGTTAATCAGCTCAGGATACCACAACAAAACAACTGGGGAGGGGTGTTAAACAACAGAAATGTATTCATTGCAGTTCTCAAGGTTAGAAAGTCCAAGATTAAGGTGCCAGCCAGTTCAGATCCTGGTGAGAGCCTTCCTCCTGGCTTATAGAAGGCCACCTTCTTTTTTCTTTTTCTTTTTTAAATTGAACTTATTGGGGTGACACTGGTTAACAAAATTATACAGGTTTTAGGTACACAATTCCACAACACATTATCCGTACACTGTATTGGGTGTTCACTACCACAAGAAAGGCTGCCTTTTTACTATATCCTCACATGGCCTTTTCTGGACACATGCACTCAGAGAGGAAGAGAGAGAGAATTGTGTATCTCTTCTTATAAAAGCATAGATCTCATCATAAGGACCCCACCCTCATGCCCTTATCACAACATAATTACTTTCCAAAGGTCTCACCTCCAAATACTATTACATTGGGGGTTAGGGCTTCAATATATGCATTTTGAGGGGACGGAATTTAACCCATAACAAGGTTAATTTCCTTTAAAATCTACCAAAAATAAGTTTTCAACAGCCCTAGATAAAATGTGTTGAGGATCTCACATGTGAATTGATTGAGAAAAAAATAAAAATGTCTCAGACTATGATGCTCAGTGATTGAGCATCAACACATTAATCAGGAAGTCACCAGTTTGATTCCTGGTCTGGACACATGCCCATGTTGTGGGCTCCATCTCCAGTAGGGGCCATGCAGGAGGCAGCCGATCCATGTTTCTCTCTCATCCATATTTCTATCCCTCTATCTGTCGTCCTCCCCCTCCCTCTCTCAAATCAACAAAAAACATGTTTTAAAAATTGAAATCTCATATAAATATGTTAAAAAATATTAACCCACTTAAAATAACTCAAATTGAGAGAAGTTTCAGCCTCACTCTGGGTCAAACCTTCATTATGTTCAGTTTCAAATTTCAGCCCCTATCTATTGATTTTAATTTTCATGCTACGTACCTAATTTCAAGCTTATAATGAAACATCAGGATCATAACTGGTCAGTGATTTTATCAGTCGTCTATTACTACATAACAACCACTCTACAACTGAATTGCTTATTTCTCACAGTTTTGTGGGTTGGCTGATCTCAAATGGGCAGTCATTCTACTGGTCCTTTCTGGGCTCAACTGGAGCCCCAGGGACTAAGATGGCCTCATCACTTGTCTGCGTTGGATGTGGGCTTCGGCTGAGCATCTCTAGCCACATTGCTTCATTACTGAGTGACCCAACCTGGGCTTCTTTGCACGTGTCAGAGCTGGTCAGTTTCAGAGGGGATGGCCCAATGCACAGGTAGTTAATAAGCCTGTGCTAATGGCTCATGTGCTGAACTTCCATTGGCCAATCTGTCTCAGATGGTAGAACCTGGAACCAGGGTGGGAGGGCACCACCTAAGAGAGGGGATGGCTGAAGGCATGCTTCCTTAGAAGGAGCCAGTTAGAAACCCCACCACCCTGCTTTGGATGGGAAGCATGCGTCAGAGGTGCTTCGAAATAGATAGCCCAGGGCAGGGCCTGCTTTTTATCAATAAAGTTTTATTGAAACTTTGAAACATAGCCACACCCATTTAAGTATTATCTATGGAGGGCCGGCAGTTGTCGCAAAGACCATCCAGCTCACAAAGCCTAGGTTATTAACATCTGGCTCTTTACAGAGAATGGTGCAGACCAAGGGGGACCAGGAGATGGTGTTCCATCTCTGCCTCCCAGAGCTTCATACCAAATTTTTATACAGGAGTGATCCACCCCCGCGCTAAACCCCATCCCAGCCTCCTTTTTTTTCAAATACCATATCTCATTCTGGTCCCATTCACAGACACTACTGTTTTTAAATGTTATTATCCCATCTTTATTTCACTAGGCTTTAGTCTTAAAGCGATGCACCATGTACATTACAGTCTCTGTAGCTTGGCACGGGGATTATGGGATGGCTTTACAAGGAGATGCTTCCAGGTATTCCTCAGGGCCATGTGACTGCCTATTGTAATTGTGAACTGGGCTGTTAACTTTGGAGCCACAGATAAACACAATGAGAGAGCACTTTGTTCAAAGATTGGCTTTGATGTTTTGCATTAAGCTACCTCTAAATAGCAATAAGGCTCCAGCAAATTAATTGCCTTCTTTCAATTTTGCTCTGGGCTCTAGTAGACAAGATGCATTTAGTGGAGAGTTCCTGAGATGTTCCAAAAAGTCGAAAGGCTCACCGTGCTTTCCTGGAGTGCTCTGAGCACAACATAGTGACTGGGAACTATAAAAACGCAAAGGCATTTGTCTCTTTATGACAACAGTTTACTCCCATATCCTATTACACATTAAATCATCAGCTCAATAAAGCACACATAACCCCACTTCACTACACATTACAATTTAGTAAGAACCAATTTGTTTGTCAGCTGCATAATTTTTCCTAATTCTTTTAACCTACATGCATTCTTCTATTTTAAACCACCTTTTTGCTGAAGCCGTTCCTTTTGCCTAGAAAGCTCTTTCCTTTCTTCCCACCTGGTAATAAGCAAGACCTACCTAGCATCTTCCCTCCCCTCTGAATCCACTTTTGTTGCCCACACAGTTACCTGTAGAAAAGGCAGCCTAAGATAGCTCTCTGGCTATGCCATTCATTTCCACTTAATCGTAGGCAAATCAATCTCCTGGACCCTTGGTTTTCTATTCATAAAATAGAAAAATAGTAGCCAACTTTTACAGCTGTGGAAATTAAGAAGACTATATTCAAAGTGTCAACAATAGCAAAGCATGGCTTTTGTGAGAACTACAGTAGAAAAAGTTGGTGAGTTTCTAGCTCTGTCTTTTATTTATTTATTTACTTAGTTATTTACTACTGGCCCGGTGCACGAAATTCATGCATGGAGGGGGTGATCCCTCAGCCCAGCCTGCACCCTCTCCAACTGGGGACCCCTTGGGGGATGTCCGACCGTTGGTTTAGGCCTGATCCCACACCAGCAGTTGGATATCCCTCTCACAATCTGAGACTGCTGGCTCCTAACTGCTCACCTGCCTGCCTTCCTGATTGCCCCAACCTCTCTGCCTGCCTTCCTGATTGCCCCTAACTGCTCTCCCCTGCCGACCTGATCTCGTCCCTAACTGCCTCTGCCCGCCTGATCACCCTTAATTGCCCTCCCCTGCTGACCTGATCTCGTCCCCAACTGCCTCTGCCTGCCTGATCACCCTTAATTGCCCTCCCCTGCCGGCCTGATCTCACCCCCAACGGCCCTCCCTTCCCAGCCTTATCTTGCCCCCAACTGCCCTCCCCTGCCATCCTGATTTCCCCCAACTGCCCTCCCCTGTTGGCCTGATCTAGCCCCCAATGGCCCTCCCCTGATGGCCTGATCTCATTCCCAACTGCTCTCCCCTACCCACCTGATCGCCCCCAACTGCCCTTCCCTGCCAGCCTGATCGCCCCTAACTGCCTCTGCCTGCCTGATCACCCTTAACTGCCCTCCCCTGCTGGCCTGATCTTTCCCCCAACTGCCCTCCTCTGCTGGCCAATTTGGTTCTGATTGGTCAGTTTCTATGCCAGTAAGCGTCAAAAGCTCCGCCTCCTAGGCAACCATTGGCTCCTCACACTTCACCCAGATTTGGTTCTGATTGGTTGGTTTCTATGACAGTCAGCGTCTCTGGGCCTGTCAACAGGGCCTGATCAGAAAGGTGGGGCTGATCAGCAGCCCTGGTGGAGGCCTGGAGAGAAATGGAGGCATGGCTGCTGGTCTGGGCTGGAGAGAAAGAGAGAGGCAAGTGCTGATCAACAGCTGCCACACAGGCTACGGATCAGACCCTGCTTCTCTCTTCTGGCCTCTCTCAGGGCCTGATTCGCAGCCCCCTCAGTAGTCAGTGCTGGGTCACTGTGCCTGCAGCTGCAGCAGTCAGTGCTGACTGCAGGTTGGTCGAGCCTCCGGTTGTGACAGACCCAGGTTTTTTATATATTAGGATTGGAATTTTATAACATTTTCCCATGTGTCTACTTTATGCTATAGACAAAAAGGGGCCACATGCTAACCTGACCAGTTCAAGGAAAGCCTGCTTGGAAGTCTTGCAAACTCAGAGACCTAAAGTAACCACAGAGCATGGTCTGAAATTAAAACTTTAACTAAAAGCAGTAAGGTAGGTCCTGTCTTAGGCCAGTATCTTCCCTGGCAAAGGTCAATCTTTACCTTCAGGAGCCTATTGTCTTTTTGCATCTAAGGTAACATACCTATGAATGTCAGGGTAACTTGTAACTCCCTTTTTCCGGACCCCTCAGGGCACAATCAAATGTGCCTGGGTGCCCAGGACAGCTACCACAAATTCCTTCGCTGTTATTGTTATCTTGTTAATTGTTGACTGTTATCTATCCTGCACCCACCTAAGTAAAAGAAGTATGTGTCTATCATTTTACTCTTTATCCAATCCCAGAGGTTTCTCCCACCTCCCTCGTCTATCACCAAATGGATTTATTGTAACCCACTTAAGTCTCCTCCTTTGACTGTTATGTTTGAAACAAGGAGAAAAGCTGCCATTCTCTGGGGCATTTTCCCAATACGATGAGACTCTGCTTCCCGGCAATTGTCGACAGTTTGGCTCAAATAAACTCACAAAATTCTTTACTGGTTTGAATGTTTTTACGTTAATAATTCTTCTCATAACTGACACCTTAGCAGGTGAGCTATATTGTAGGTACTAAGTTGTTTATGGGTGTATGAAAGGTAGGAGGAATGGGAAGGAGGGACGGAGGAATGAGGATTGTTTGGGCTCTGGAAGAGGGAATTTGTGGATTATTAATGCAACTGCATAGAAAATTGTGCCTCTGTTGAAACAGAACTGCAGTTGTCAAAGGAAAGTCTAGACTGATCAATATTTTAAAGGAATAGATGAATGATGCTGAAGAAACTTCTAAATGACTTTCCAACCCTCCTAAAATTCTAAGACATAATCATCAATTTTAAAAGCCCTCTTCTCCTGCCATAGTTCAGTGCTTTTAAAAATATTTGGTGGGGAAGATGGAATAAATATTCAACCGATTGGCAGCTGAAATGGAAAAGCCATTCTTATTCAGGGCAGAGACTGCTCCACTTTCCAGACCTGCCCTGTATTTCCCACCTAGTGTATTTCCTGGCTATCTGGATATTATACATTCCACCTACCAGGCAGTTATACAAAGGGGAATCTCCACACTCTAACCAATTGCCAAGTGCACCCAACAGATTTCAGTTAGGAAAACAAAATATATCCTAGTTTCAAACAGAGGCGATTGAACGCAGGGAACTACTTTTTTAAATTTTATTACAGTGACATCAGTTGATAAAATTATATAAGTTTCAAGTGTATAATTCTTTTTAAAAATATGTTGTTATTGATTTTAGAGAAAGCAGAAGGAGAGAGAAACATTGATGTGAGAAAGAAACATCTATTAGTTGCCTCCCACATGCACCTTGACCAGGGATCGAACCCACAACCTGGTTATATGTCCTGACCAGGAACTGAACCAATGACCTTTGGATGATGCAATGATGCACAACCCACTGCCCCATCCTCCTAACCAAAAGTACATGTTGTGAGATTGAGCAAAACTGAATACATAGGCTCCTATGAGATGGTATAAAATGTCTCATTTGTGTAGCATAAGAGATAAGACCACTAACAAGCTGTAGAGGAGCACAATGAATTGATAGAAAATTTGTACTTTAGTCTCTGATCTTCCACTTTCTACATGATCTTTGACAAGTTGGTCTATATTTTCTTGACTCCTTTCTCTATCCAATCTTCTAAAGCATTATAGACACAGATTAGAAAATCTCTGAAGTCTTTTCAGTACATATATACATATATAATATGGTATATTCAGCACTAATATATATATCTTCCAGAGGCAGGATTAGAGTAAAATTGTTCTTACTTTGAATAGTTTCTAAACTTTCAATGACAAAATACATTGCTTGTATAATTTAAAATAGGATTTTAATTCTGATACTGGCAGAGTAGATTTTATAAAAATAAATTACCCACACGCATCAATTCTGAATTCTAGGGAAACAATTTAAAAACTATTTTAAAGCAGCAGGGAGTGCATAAAGGTAAACAGAGACAGGAGTAGAGTCAGTTATTGAAAGAAGGGAAACCCACTCATTGACGTCCAGGTTCATACAGTTTTGCTCCAAAGGCACTTCCTCGCTGCCCTGGTGAAGAGTGACCAGAAAGCAAGCACAGGTACACGGTGCTATTGTCCAGGAAGGAGATAAGAGGTAACAGAGCGAAAATTGGGGTGGGAGCCAATTCCAGAAAGAAAGGAGCCACATTGGGGTAATTCCAAAATTTGATACGAGAAAGGCTCCTGAGACCTTGGCTGAGTGCAGAACTCTGCAAGTGTGGGGAGATTCAGCGGCAAAGGACAGCTGAGAGCCAGAGAAACCTGAGAAGGAGGCTCAGGTATTGGCTGCTAAAGTGGTGACAGTTAGAAATTTAAGTCTCTCCCAAGAGCATGGGAAACACCTTGGGCTTTCCACCGACTTGCCTTAACAAAACATAAATGCACCCTTCCACAAGTTCACGTTGATCAGCTTGTAATTTTACTGTTTTCTATAACATCTGAACACTTCAAAGCATGATAACAGAATTAGTAATCTGTGAATTGTATTCTCACAATATCCAGTATATCATAAAAAATAGTAGATATACAAGGAATAAGAAAAATGTGACATGTTGTCAGGAAAAAGGGATGGGCTATTGATTTATACGATAGCTTTGTTGTCTGCAAGAAAGGGAGAGATGTTAGGGGTTGCCTGGGTGCAGGGTTGGGTGAGAGGAGGGTGAGTGTAATAAAAAATAAGCTGTTACAGAATTTACCAGGCGACCGAAAAATACACAGGCGTACGTGGAGATACAGGAAAAACCCATTTATTTTCAGATGTTTCACATGTACTAGTACAGTGACTCAGGGGAGACTGTTTCTCTCCAAATCCTGAGCAAACCAATATGGAGGAAGCTCTCCCTTTATATCCTTTGGTTTCTTTGTCCCCCAAATATGGATGGGACTTCCGGACCTTTCTCGGGCTTTGCAAAAAGCCCTGTGTGTTGGGATGGGGGCTGTGAGACCACACCTAAAGGCTTGGCCTGGCACCAGTGCTGATAACCCCCTCTGGGGGTTGTGTATTGTTCATGGTTTATGGCCTCTGTAAAATGTGAGTATTTAGGTAAACCAGTCTTGCAAGACCAGATGTGGAGAAAGGGGCAGTGACTTAATTATAGGCTATCGAGAATGTTCATTAGGTTACTGCACAGATTCAAATTGCTAGCCCCCCAAAAATGTCTTACTTTCCCTATCAAAGCAACACAAGGGATTCCTATGGTGCTGGGACAGTTTTCATCTGGACTACGTACATTAGTAGAAACAAATGTACCACTCCAGAGAGATAATGCGAGAGTTTGTGCATGTATGGAGGCAATGGATATATGAGAAATTTGTGTATATGTAAAATTAAATATTATTCAATTATTCAGCCAGAAAAGGGAAGGAAATTATGATGTGTGTTACAACAATGATGCAACATGAGGATTTTATGCTAAGTGAAATAAGCCAGTCACAATAAAACAAATACTGTATGATTCATTTTATATGAGATATCTAAACTAATCAAATTCATACAAACAAAAGTAGGATGGTGGTGGCCAGGGGCTAGGAGGAACAGGAGATAAGCATTTGTTTAATGCATATATGCAGATTTGTAAGGTTAAAAATGCTGGATATTGATTATACACAATGGGAATAGATCTAACAATATTGAACTGTACACAAAAAATGGCAAAGTTGGTAAATTTCGTTATTGTATTTTACCACAATTAAAACAAAACAAAACATGGGAGAGCAGAAAAGAAATAAAAACCACAGACTAGGATAGGTATGAACAGTATATTTCTTTCAAAAGACTTCCTCTGGATCATACAAGAAATGATATAAATTTAAAAAAAAAAAGAAAAGAAAACACAATGATAAAAATGGTCAAACATCTTCAAAATTCACTTCCCCAAAAAGAATGTAGGAATGCCCAATAAGCACATAAAAATGTGCTCAACATAATTAGTCAACTGCAAAATGCAAATTAAAACCAAAATAAGATACTATTTCACACTTACTAGAATGCTGGCAAGGACGTGGAGCAAATTTTATTTCACTCACACTGATTTAAGGCCCACTCAGAGAAATAGCAAGCTGTTTTTTGTTCTAAATTTGGGAGATGGAAATTTAATCTGATGGAAATCATTTGTCAGATTAAAGCACCAACCCACTTCAGTTTTCCACCTTCCCTCTGGCAGCATTTCCAAGGCGAAAGTGATAGGATCCTCTCCTCAGTCCTGGCAGCTTTGATAATGAACTGTCCCCACACCTCTGTCTGGGTAAGCCAGCAACCTTCCTTTCCACTGGCTTCCCTCTGTTAGATAACCCTGAGGTGCCTTCAGGAAGAATGAGGAAGCTTTATTTGGTCATAATCATGAATTTGGATGGGTTGCTATGAACTCAGCCAGGTAAAGGCAGGGCATGAAAAATATTCATCTGTGTGCCAGATACTCTGATAGGGACCAAACACACATCCATTTGGTTTTATCACAAGTCTATGAGGTAAAGAGGTTTAAATGCTTTCCCTGAGATCACCCAGCTAGTAAAGGGCCAAGCTGAAATTTCAGCAGAGCTGAGGGAATGAGAAAAACATTTTTTTTCTCAAAAAAAACCCCTAATTCTTTTGAGAAATTATTTTGAGATATAATTCAGATACCATCATTGTTGCCCTTTGAAAGTGTCCCAAGCAGTGACCTTTAATCACAAAGATGTACAGCCATCACCACTCTCTAATATCAAATCATTTTCGTTACCCAAAAAAGACACCTCATGCCCATTAGCAGGTGTTCTTCATTGTCCCCATGCCCTAGCCTAGCCCTTGGCAATCATTAATATACATTCTCTTGCTATCCCCATGAAAATATAAGTTCCACCAGGAAATGTCAGGCCTTATCTCAAGGTGTCCCTACTCCCGACAGCCTACACCCTGCAACATAAGAGACACTCAATGAATGCTTATTGAATGAGTAAATGAACTGTTGACTAATATTAGCAGAGCAGTGAAATAGAGACCTCTAGAACACATACTACTTGGGAGGGTAAGGATATGCCACAGTGATTTCTGGAGCCACTTTTTCCTAATTATCAACTCAGATTGAATTTTTATTTATGTTTAATTTTTTTAAATTTTTATTTGTTAATGCTTTTTGAGGTATAATTTGCAAAGAAAAAATTGTGTATATCTAAGGTATACAATATGGTATTTTGATATAGGAATATTTTGTGTAATGATTTCCACAATCAAGCTAATTAGTATATTACCTCACATAGTTACCATTTGTGTGTGTGTGTGTGTGTGTGTGTGAAGAAGGTAAAATGAGAAACTAATGAATCAAGGTTTATTTAGTTTGTAACTTGACGCTAGTCTACACATACTAGTAAATGGCGTCTCTACCATATCTTTCCTAATCAATGCCCCAATGCCCTTGATCTAAGGTAGATTGGATGTGGGCAGAACAAATACAGCAACATTCATTTTGAACACCCAGGGTTACTTCTACCCTGCCTTTAATTTTCTTGTAAGAAAATACAAGAAACTATCATTTTTTTTTAGTATTAAAGACAGAGTCATGGAATGGAATATGATAAAAGTATGGTCTAATATAGAATTTCTTTCAGTATTTTTTCATGGTAAGCTATATGGTCATCTTAAAATATTGGTTTAGATATTTTCAATCTTAATTAAAATATATGAACTATTATTATTCATTAAGGTACTAATAAGTCATTAGAATTTTAAAATTAAACAATATTTTTTTTTAAAAAAAGGAAATTGGAGATAGGATGTTATTATTTTCCAGGAGAAGAGAAGAAATGTCACATTTGAGTATGGGTGAGAAGGTGCGTTGAGTCAATGCTCATGAAGTTGAAGGTTAAATGAAGCCCAGAGCTATTGGCAGGCTGTAGACGGCCCAAGAAGTGATTGTGAAGAATACTACAGCTCTTCTTGAAGAACAGAAGACTTGCTTAACCAAACATCTGAAGAGTCCCACACTGACGCGTTCTGCAGTGGGGTTGAAGACAAGACTCTTCTTATAGTATTAAAACTGGGAAAACACGTCTTTCTCAGTCCACTGAACTTACAGGAAAACACCGTTAAAACAATATTACTACCAGGCTGTGAAAGTGCATTGCCTTTTAGTTCAAAGTGGGTTTCAAATTTTATTGTTTTTTTATTTGCACTCTTGAAGAAGTGAAGCCCTGTGTGGAATAGCTTTTTGGTAATTTAATACCAAGTATGCATTTCTTAAAATACATTGCTTAGAACTTCTAAATAATATTGAAATCAAGTCAACTCAGGCCGCTATCCTGGACATGTCTCACCATCACAATCCAGTGATAAAAGAAAATGACCAAAGATTTAAGACAAGAAAACTTACCACAGAAAGACCTTGATACAAACCTGTGTTAGGTAGAGCTGCTGTTTCCTGGACTTGGTAGAGTGTCCTTCGATAGTAGGTGTCCTGTAGAGCCCAGTGATACAGCCTCCCAGACACCTGAGCTGGGCTCTCCAGGTGTGACCCTATGTGGGCTGTGTGCATTGTCCTATTGGAGTTGAACTTCGATTACTATTGGCATCACTGGGAGGAACTGTTTCCCAAGCCAATAAACTGAGAAACAGCCGTGACTAAAATGGATGAACTGCTGTGCAGGAGCTGACCCTATAGAGTGGGACTTGCTTTAGTGGGGCTTCGGTGCTCACTGAGTCCACCTCTTGAGGGTGCCACTCATGGAGGTGATAGGGTTGTAATATATCATGGTCTAAAGTTGTGCACTGGGTGCACTGGTCCGGGGCCTCCCAGGAGGTATAATGTCAGCCGCTGCTTCTGCCCTGCCTGGGGCCATCCTGCACAATCTATACAGCTACCTCCAGATGGCTGCTATTTGTGTAGGGCTTGGAGGTGCCCAGGAGAGGCCAAGCTGTAAACCAGGGTGAGCCTGAGGCCACTTAGCAAGTGGTAGAAGGTATGCAGGGGCCAGATGCTGCTCCTTTGAGAGATTTTAGGAAATTTCCAAAGCATAAGGCAAGAGAGGCCAGTTTTAGGAAAAAGCCACTGGAAAAAACTTGGATGAGCTTACAAGTTGGGTGAAGGTGGGGTCTCAGGGAATCACCAGGGTGGAATAAACAGCATGAGCCAGGTTTATGGAGACTCAGATAGGGCACTTGCCTGGCGACTCTGTGTTTGTGGGGTGTCTAAGCAAAAGTGTGTGTGTGTGTGTGTGTGTGTGTGTGTGTGTGTGTGTGTGTGTGTGTGTGTGTAAATGAGCTCTTCGCTCTTCATGCTTCTGGCAGAACACACGATTTTGAGTGTTGGTAATGAAGCATCCATCTTATATAAATACTGCTGTTTGAAATTTTAGCCCTGCTATTTGGCTTCTGTAAATTCTTGCTTGCTAAGACTACTCCCACTTCAGAGAGGCCATTAAACCTTCCCCAGACAAGGTTATCAGTGCTGGCGCCAGGCCAGGCCTCTGGTTGAGGTGTCAAGGCCCCAGCACATACGGGCTCTTTAAGAACTTGCAAAAGGGGCCGGAAACACCCCATATTTGGGAGACAAAGAAGGTAAAAACATATAAATAGGGAAAATTTCTGCATGTTGGGGCCCAGAATTTGAGAGACATTCTCCTCTGGACCCGCACGTAATAAATGTAACTCCATCTCTCTAAGTATTGCTTTGTTCTTCTTCGGTTTTCTGTAACAGTGATATCATCTGTTAAATAAACATATACTTGTATCATTTTCTGCATTCTTAACACAACACTCTCCTTCACACAATACTATCTTCCACAATTCTTTAATAAAACAGCCTTGTGTGACTTATCATTTCTGCCAGTTTAAAATAATTGCTTCTGCCATTTTAAAAGACGAAATGCTGTAAGAACTTACATGTACTTAAATATCTATTGAATTAAGATGTAATTAATTTCTAAAAATGACTTTCTAAGGGGATTTGCTGGTGGGATTTTAAGGTTTTAATTTTAACTTAAATATTCAGCTGGGAAATAGTTTTCTCTGTTTCTGTAAGATTTTTTTTTATCCCATCATTGCAACCATCTTGCACTCTTACATGACTTCTGCACTCTTTGGTTGAAGTAATTTTAACTTGCAAATTTGGTTAATCCTTATGTGTGGCAAGGGCAATGATGAGGAGCATGAGGAGTGAGCAGAGACATGGGTGATCAAGAGCCAGAGGAGGGAGCGTGGGAAGCTGAGCCCTGACACAAACACAGAAGTTAGCAGCCAAATGGAAGACAGGTGGGGCTTGGTCGAAAAGAAGAGCATTATAAGCAGAGGGGGGAAATAATTCACATACCTGGAGATGAGAAAGAGCAAGGACCACTAAAAGTGACATGACCTGGAGTATCTGAGGTTGAGGTTTTATTTATTTATTTATTTATTTATTTATTTTTAAATATATTTTTATTGATTTTTTACAGAGAGGAAGGGATAGGGAGAGGGATAGAGAGTTAGAAACATCGATGAGAGAGAAACATCGATCAGCCGCCTCCTGCACACTCCCCATTGGGGATGTGCCCACAACCAAGGTACATGCCCTTGACCGGAATCGAACCTGGGACCCCTCAGTCCGCAGGTCGACGCTCTATCCACTGGGCCACACCGGTCAGGGGTTTTATTTATTTTTATTGTTTAATCTTTAGTGTTGAAAGTATCACATATGTCCCCCATTGACTCCTTCTAGCCCACCTCGGTTTTATAATGGGAGCAGTTGGCCAACATCCTAAGGAATCTTAGACTTGGTTCTAAGAACCAGAGGAAGGTGTTGAAGATTTTGGTGTGGCAGATGCAGCCACTGGTTTGTAAGTATACAAGAACATACACGGAGTTTAATATGAAAAACACATTGGAAGGAAACATGGCAAGACTGGAATCTGTGTAGCTTTAAATACCGGAATATGCCAAAGATGTCCAAATGCATGTCCAGCCTTTCTTCCACCAACAGTGAGTTACTCTCTCCTTTTGGATGTCTGGTGGACACCTCAAACCTAATATGCCCACAGTTTGACGCTGAAAGTTTCCCCTAACCCTGTTCCCCCTCAGTCTTTTCCACTTTAACTATGGAAACTGGAACCTTTTCTTTTTCTTTCCTTTTTTGCTGTAGCCAACAACTTGGAGTCATTGGCAATTCATCTTTTTCACTTACATGACACATCCAATATATCAGAAACTCCTTTATTCTTTACTTTCAAAGTACCTTCAGAATCTGATCACTTCTTACCACTTCCAAGCTACCAACCATGTCTCATGCCTGGATGGTTACGGGAGTTTTCCAATGGGTCTCTCTGCCTCCTTCTTATCCACCCTGCATCTATCTTCAGCATGGCACCAAGCAAGATTACTCTAAAACATGAATGCCAAAATGTCACTCCTCCACAGTTGTTTCACAGTTGTGCTAGCTGGGCGTAGAGAGGAGTCCCATCCAGTATCTCTATGTGTCATAGTAAAATATAGAAATGTTTTAAAATGTTTAAAAATGCCATTTATATAGGGTTTAAAATGTTTAAATTAACTTGAAACTTAAAGTCTGATATTAAAGATACATTCCACACTGCCCTGAAGCCTGTGTACCCCAGAGATAAGGACTTGAACTGACACAGAGTGACTTGTGTCAAGATAAACACTTGCCTGAGTGACGTACTTTCCTTAGCCCCCTCGCCGTGTTGAAGATTAACATATGTGCATTGACGTAAATCATCGATAGCCACCTGGGCTGCTGCGGATATGAACAAGCCTTAAATATGGGCCCCTGCCAGCCAGCGATGCTCGATGCTCGTCTTGTGGAGACATGACAAAGGCCCGTCCCTTTGTTGGTCTGACAAGCGTCGCTGCTCCATGCTCCTCTTCCTGCCAGGTGACAGAAGAACAGCCAGTAATCCCCAATTGAGATGCCACCGAGCTCTTGGGAGAAGAACGCGGGCCCCCTGCACCCGGACAAGCCCAGCCCAGCCCAGCCCAGCTGCCGGACCACAGAGGACCACACCAAGGGGATCCCTAACTAAGCTAGTCCCCGCAGCCGCTCAGGAATTTGTGTGAATAATAAAAAGCTGTGTGATTTGCAACTGCCTATGTTTCAGGTGGTGTAATTCCTCTGGCAGTTCATTGAATTAATTTGCGTTCGCTTAAACTTAAAATTAAAGCCTCTGGTCTTTGTTGGTCCTAAGCCTGCCACTCTGCTCCTGCTTGCTTAAGAGCAGTCTCTTCGCTAGCAACTACTTGAATGTCCCCCACCTGCACGGTTAAAGTTTATCTCAAGAGATGCCTTAGAACCCCAGATCCTTTCCCGGGATCTACTTGGGACACTGTTTCTCTAGGAATAAGAGGTGATGATGAAGTCCTTTTGAGAACCAAGAAAGATATATTGGATTTGCAAATGATGGATGAGGAGGAGGAGAGTTGAAGGGTTCCAGGAGAGAATGGAAGGTCCAGGTGAATTAGCATATATTACTATTTCATCTCATGCAATCCTGTCATTGCTCATTAACCTCCAGGTACAGGGAACTGAAATTTTCTATTGCAAAAGTTCCCTCCCGAGTCAAGATATTGGCCAGGACTTGCCCTCTGCCTGAACAACTTAGACTATTCTATCTAAGTTAGGTGCCAGCCTGCGGTTCTTCATCATATTGTTTTTCTTTACTACCTTCACATTTCTAAAAATTTGAAATCACTCATTTTCTATTCCTGTCTTTTACATAAACTGAAATACCATGATAAAAAATATTATGATTATACAAAAATAGAAATTAATTTTAGACTGAAAATTAAAAGTAAATAAGTAGAAGTTAAAGTTAATAAAAATAGAAAGTAAACATTTTAACTGATACTATATGAATCAAAAATAAATTCAAGGTCTTTTTTTTTTTTTTAGTAAACTTTAATGCATTAGATAGAGTGTTGACTACTTGATTCCAAGAAAATGAAACTAAATGCCTTCAGAAAATAAGAAATAAGAAAGGGGATAAAACAGCAGCTGTTGTGGAGAGTGAATATCATTGTCAAATAAAATGTAGAACTCTGTACTGTAAAATTTGAAAATCCCAATGAAAAAGTTTCATTTTTGCTCAGAAGGTGTATATTTCCCAAATCGTCTCCATAACAAGTAGAAAAGCTGAATAAACAAATAGTTATGAAAGAAGTTGTAAATATTTTCAAAGACTTTCTTCTTAAAAATGCTCCAGGGGACTCCCAAGCAAAACAAAGAAATGAATACAATTGATTTGGTCTTGGCCTTTTTTTTTTTTTTTTTTTTTATCAATTGCTCATTGAAATGAATAATGGGATCTAAAAATAGCCAGAAACCTGCATTAGTACTCTAAACCTGTAAATAATTCTCTCCATGTCCTTAAAACTTGGATTTTTAAAAATATAGCGACGAGGGAATGTGAATAAATGAAGGGTTGCCAGAAAATAACCCAACTGTAATAAGAACAGGGTGCTGGCAACTAGACTGGAGTGTGGACAGATAGCTGTGCTATGCCTGGATTAACCCTAGAGGGAGGGATGAGGGACGGGGAAGTGCAGGGTGAATGTTTTGATGGCATTCACTGTTCTGAGAAGAGGTCTTAGAGCTGGAGTCATATGGACAATGAGTTTGCAGTGGCACTTGTTCAACAATTCTAATTGGCCTGAGCAGCCTTATTCCTACCTGGCCTTAAGGCAAAGCATCTTCTTTTCTTGCTGCTGATGAGGTCAGTCATACCAGGCAGATGGTAAAGGCATACCGATTTCTGGCAGATCCATTAAACAGACAAAAAAATAAAATAAAAATAAAAATACTTGAACAAAAAGTTGAAGGTCTGTATTCCAACTTGCCTTGCCTCCTCAATCCACCTTCATTCCCAGACTTCACAATCGGCTAATTGAAATATTTGAAAAGGGCATTAAATTTTATCACAACTTTTCTTCCTACATTATTCTTTGATTTAGATATAAGAACTTTGTTTGTGAGAACTCACTTGGTTGTCAGTATTGGAAACACAATGATAAATATCTTTTTACTCAAAGGTTTTTAAATTGCATTTTAGAGAGAGTGGAAGAGAGAGGGGAAGGGAGAGAGAAACATCAATGTGAGAGTGAAACATGGATAGGCTGCTTCCTGAATGCCCCCTACCTGGGATCGAGTCCACAAACTGGGCATGTGCCCTGACCGAGAATTGAACTGGCGGCCCTTCAGTGCATGGGACGATGATGCCCAACCAACTGAGCCACACTGGCCAGGGCTACAGAGATCAATATCTTAATGAAAAAATAAAAATGATATATAACTCAAAAAAAGCACAGACAAATTGGTTTTAGTACCAATTTGTGGATAGGGTGGGGTGGAGATGGTGGGAGCTCAAATAATAGTACTGAAGCAGGAATTTTAGGTGAACACAGGCAGGCTTAGGGATTTTTTTAGAACTGGGGTCCATGGAAAAGCATGGAGCTGCAGACAGGGAGAAGGTACATTTCCATAACACAAGGAAGCCAGGTGCAGCTTCATTTCCATAAGACAAGGAGGCAGCAACAGGTATATTTCCATAAGACAAGGGAACTGGAAGTAGCCAAGAAAGGCCATATTTACAAAATAAAGAGAAGGAAGCCCAAAGGCAATAGGAAAACAATAAGGAAGGAAGGGGGAGAACCTCACACGTGCCACGTGAGGTTCAACCTTTGAGCCCAGGAGTTACTATAGTAACCAGTCTAAGGGAATAGTGACCAATCAGAAGGGATATCAAGGCACCAGGACCTGCAGTCTATATAAGCCATAGGGAAAGGGAACCCAGTGGGACCCTTTTCCCTCTCCCTACTTGGGAGTCCATTTTGTGGGATTCTTCCCCTTCCCTACATTGGAGTCTGTACTTGTTCTTCAATAAATCTCCACCATTGCTATACCACTTTCTGTCTGTGGATTCATTCTTCGATTCCGGCGGACAAAGAATCCGGGTTCCAGTCCAAAAATTCGGTATCAGTACGGAGACTCACTATGTTTCTTTCATCTCTTTGCATCTTTATCTTTGTCTTCTTCATGAGTTCTCTTTTATTTTCTGCAGAAAGATTTCTCCATTTGGCTGGGGAAAATGACCGCAAGAAACCCCTGAATGGATGTTCTGAAAAAAACAAGTAAGCAGGAAAAATTCCATAGAAAATTTCTAATTCAGCAGGATGTAAATATCATACTATTTTTGGAAGTAATATCCAATTTAGATTATATCTTACTAGAGGCCCGGTGCATGAAATTCGTGCACTGGGGGGGGGGGGTGTCCCACAGCCCAGCCTGCACCCTCTCCAATGTGGGACCCCTATAGGGATGTCCGAATGCCCATTTAGGCCCGATCCCACTAAACGGGCATTCGGACATCCCTCTCACAATCCAGGACTGCTGGCTCCCAACTGCTCACCTGCCTGCCTTCCTGATTGCTCCTAACCGCTTCTGCCTGCCAGCCTGATCACCCCCTAACCACTCCCCTGCCAGCCTGATTGATGCCTAACTGCTCCCCTGCCAGCCTGTTTGCCCCTAACTGCCCTCCCCTGCAGGCCTGGTCACCCCTAACTGCCCTCCCCTGCTGGCCATCTTGTGGCGGCCATCTTGTGTCCACATGGGGGCAGGATCTTTGACCACATGGGGGCAGCCATCTTGTGTGTTGGAGTGATGGTCAATCTGCATATTACTCTTTTATTAGATAGGATAGAGGCCTGGTGCACAGATGGGGGCCAGCTGGTTTGCCCTGAAGGGTGTCCTGGATCAGGGTGGGGGTTCCTTTGGGGCATGAGGCGGCCTGGGTGAGGGGCCTGTGGTGGTTTTCAGGCCAGCCACGCCCCCTGGCGACCCAAGCAGAGGCCGTGGTATCTGGAGTTTATTTATCTTCTACAATTGAAACTTTGTAGCCTTTTGCTTGCTCCGTGGCGGCAGCCATTTCTATTGGGATTTATGTATCTTCTATAATTGAAACTTTGTAGCCTTAAGCGGAGGCCTGGGCCGGCCAGGGTGTGCGGAAAGCTTGGCTTCCTCCATCACCGGGGGCAACCCTAGCCTCCTGCTCTTTCCAGCTCCGTGGCTGCCGCCATTTCTGTTTGGGTTTATGTATCTTCTATCATTGAAACTTTGTAGACTTTCGTGGAGGCCTAGGTTGGCAACGGTGGCTGAAAGCTTGGCTTCGTCCATTGCCAGGGAAGCCCAAGCTTCCCTCCTGCTCTCTGTGGCTGTAGCCATCTTGGTTGGGTTTATTTGTATATTCGCTCTGATTGACTGTGGGCGTGGCTGGTGGGCGTGGCTGGTGGGTGTAGTGGAGTGATGGTTAATTTACATATTACTCTTTTATTAGATAGGATGGGCCTGTACTCACACCACCACTTTCATGTACTACACAGAGTAGGAATGGAGTTTAACTAAGCCAGTCACCATCTTCTGAAGCAAGTCTGCCAGGACAGGTTGTAGTTCAGTGATCACCTGAGCAGGGAGCCAACTCGGGTCCTCTGTGAAGAGGTTGGGGGAACTTGGAAGGCACGATGGGAACCAGAAGGTTCAACCTTTTCAGCACTTAGACTCAGTCATAATGCAGAAGCCATCTTGGAGAAGAGAAGATAAATGGTTAGAAACTGGAAAGATTAGTAATTTTACCTAAAGGACCAGTAATTATAAATCACACTGTATTTACAGATTGGACTAAAATCACTGATTTTATGTCTTTGTTACTAGCAGTTGGAGGCTCAGGAAGACATTCAGATTTATAGCAGAATACAAAGAAACTGTATTTCCTATACTCAACTGTATTATAACATGAGAAAATCTTTGTCTTTTTGTTCATCTACGAAACTAAAATAAATAGTTATAAAAAAAAGCATAGCATGAAATTAGTAAATATTGCATGAAAATGAAACCATTTTTTCAAATGATAATTGACAAACCATTTTATTTTATTTTTATTTTTTTTTAAATATATTTTATTGATTTTTTACAGAGAGGAAGGAAGAAGGATAGATAGTCAGAAACATCGATGAGAGAGGAACATCGATCAGCTGCCTCTTGCACACCTCCTACCAGGGATGTGCCCGCAACCAAGTTACATGCCCTTGACCGGAATCGAACCTGGGACCTTTCAGTCCGCAGGCCGACGCTCTATCCACTGAGCCAAACCAGTTTCGGCTGACAAACCATTTTAAATGATAATTGCTTCAGGACATAGCAGGTTGAATAGCTAAGAACAGCAAAGGTAGTAAAGAAAATAAATAAATAAATTTCTCAGAATTCTAAGAAAAGGATGTGAAAAATAACAATTAAGGAAAAATAAAAAAACATGGATCTGAGTCAGATCATAGATTATGAAAAAATTATTCAAGAATATGAAAGAGTGCTCAAATATTAGGAGAGAGAAAATGATAACAATAGACACAGAGGTGTTTAAAGTATAAGTGTATTCAAATCTATGCTAAGTTTGTTAATCTCAAGAAAATGAATAATTCTGAGCAATATATTAATTATGTAAATTGACCCAAGAAAGTTGAAAAATTGAATAGATCAATGAAAAGAAGATAATTTAAGACTCTCAAAAATATGTCTGCTTTAGGCAGGTTTTACGGGTAAATGCTTTCAAACATTCAAGCAACAAATTATTTATGTGCCACACAGATTGTTCCCAATCATAACAAAAAAAAGGTAAAGCTTGCAAGTACATATTTGAAACCAGCTAAATTATTGTACCTGAATCAAAAAAGACAGCATAAAAGATAAAGCTTCACTCTATTCTCACTTATGACTTTAAATGGAGAAACTTTAAATAAAAACTAGCAAAATGCAATTGGTAGTACATTTTAAAAATAAAGCTCCAAACTCCACCTTAGTAGGACATCCCAGGAATAAAGATGTGTTTAATGTTAGAGATTTATTGACTTAATATATGATTTCACTTGATCAAATTAGAAAAAAATATTTATAAATATTCTGAAATAGTTTTTTATAATATTACACATACAATCAATAATCTATAATAATAATCCATAATTTAAAAAAGTTCAGTGCTAAGCAATGTGACCCAAGCAAGATTTCTACATGCAATGAAGTTACAAGAAAAAAGCTCTAGGAGTTCAGGATTTTAAACTTTGAAGTTAAAGGTATGCAATTGAAATCACAGACATATTGCACCAATCCTGGTTCTGGCACTGCTGCATTCCTGTCTTTAGGTTATTACTGACCCCCAGAAGACCAAATGCAGCCTGATCTCTTTTTTTGGCACTAGGGTGTGGAATCGCTGTTATTTGTGACAATGTTAAAATAACTAAGAATTTGTGTTTTAAAATGTATAAGCTTTGTTGAAAGATATTTATAGTATTACTAGAGGCTCGGTGCACAGGGGGATCCCTCAGTCTGGCCTGCACCCTCTCCAATCCAGGACCCCTTGGGAGATGTTCACAGGGATCAGTTCTAAACTGGCAGTCGGACATCCCTCTCATAATCTGGGACCGCTGGCTCCTAACCGCTCACCTGCCTGCCAGCCTGATCCCCCTAACTGCCCTCCCCTGCTGGACTGATCCTCCTAATTGCTCTCCCCTGCAGGCCTGATCCCCCTAACTGCTCTCCCCTGCTGACCTGATCCCCCTAACTGCTTTCCCCTGCCAGCCTGATCATCCTTAACTGCCTCTGCCTTGGCCCTGCCACCATGGCTTTGTCCAGAAGGACGTCTGGAAGGTCGTCTGGAAGATGTCTGGTCTAATTAGCATATTACCCTTTTATTAGTATAGATGTTGATGAATTCAAGGAATAGGTTTGAGTGTCATGTGGGTTTTTCATTATTATTATTGTGGTTGTTGTGCACAGGTTTTCAGACCACAATCCTTGGTCAAGAACTAAAGGACTATATTTGGGCTTAAAAATAATTTAGCTGAAATGGCAATAACCTTTCAAAACAAGTTACACTGCTAGGTGAAAATAAAAATCCTTATAGTACTAGTAAACTCAAGTTTATTTTGGAATAAGTCTAGGTATGGACAATAGACCTTCTGTGTATAACTTCTAAGCATCTCATAGTGCTTTAAATTTTATGCTGAATGTTAGCATGGATTGCCTCTACTGAGCAACACAACACAATGGTTAGTCAGGATAGGATGAGGAAATTAGACATGAAAAAATGAAGTGATTGCTGTGAGATAACTCACCTACTAAGTGCCAGAAGAGAAACTGGAACCAGGTCTTCTGAGCCCTTGTCTAGTTCTGAGAAACAACTCAAGATAGGACGTCCACACCATCCCACTACACTCCAGGAGTCAGGGAGTCCACACTGCACTGTTACAGAACATAGGTTGTCATTCAGTGTGGTGGAGAGTAACACCCTTACTTTTCCTCTTGTTTCAACACTATAACTTTCTTACAACACAGTGTACAATGCAATCTCTTTCATTTCTCTCAACTGCATTTAATCTGGAATAGACTCCTGTCTGCCATATTGGCTGTGCCTATACATCTCTGTCCCTTTGGAATTCAACTACCAATAAGTCATAAATTATACACAGGTAAAAACAGGAGCATATTGACTTTCACACAGAAAATGAGTGATTTCTGATGTGACTGGAATTGTTTCCTCCCTCCAAATGTTTAACTCTTAATTAACCCCTGGTGCCTATGAATGTGACCTTATTTGGGAAAAGGGACTCTACAGATGGAATCTAGTTAAAATTAGATCATGCTGGAGTAAGGTGAGCTCTTAATTCAAGATGACTTATCCCTATATGTAGAGATAGAGAGATAGAAACATACATTGAAAATACCATGTGATGTGTTGGTGGGGGCAGAGATTGGAGTGATAAGTGTACAAACCAAGGTACTTCAAAGACTGCTACAACCACCTGAAATGAAGAGTAAAGCATTGAACAGACTCTCCCCTGGGGGTCTTAGAAGAGAGCATGGCCCTGATGTTACCTTGATGTTGGAGTTCTAGCTTCCATAACTGTGAGAGAGTAAACTTCTGTTGTTTAATCCACCCAGTTTGTAGAAATGAGTTATGGCAGTCCTAGGAAATTAACACCCATGGTGTTGAACAATCCACACCTCCCACCTTATGATTGGGTTTCCTCAGCTTGTCACAGAATTTCACTACTATATTCTCACCAACTTAGCTCTCTAGGGACTCAGGTCTTTCTCAGTGTGGTCCTCCATGGAAACTGACTCCACACTCTCTACCCTTAACTTGACCCACAATGACCCTTACTCATGGCAGAAATTACATTTCTAGTGATCAGCAATTTAAGCTTCCCATGCAAATAGTTTCCTACAAGATGTGGGTAACCCAAGAGGTATTAATATCACTTTTCATCCAGGGAATGGAATTATCCACTACAGAATACCAAGACAGTCTGAGGAGACCTCATCCTTCATAAGAGAGTTTTCCTTTATCCTTAAAAGTAATGAGTTGATTATTAAATTCTTCCTGGATGATAAATATCCATTGGTCAGAAGTTTGAATGAGGATGGGAAGGGGGTGTTTGTTCCAATGGGGGCTTTGTGGAAGGGGTGTTACCTTTCATTTCCTAGTGATGATTTTTGCTTCCAAGACTAAAACAAAACAAAAGTGAGATCAACAACCTCTTACCTTGCATTTACCCCAAATTCAGTTGTATCTGCTTCCCTTCCCATATAAGTTTGAGTAGGGTTTTTGTTATTTTAACAATGGCGACTTTTACTGAGAGAGGTAAAAAAACAGACGGACATAGAAGGTCACAGAAGAATGGCGCCATTAGACTCATAGATTATAAAAATTATGAGGCACATAGTCATTGCTTAATGAAATTTTTGGGCACAAATGGATGCAGGAATAAAGAAGCAAAGAAATAAATATACATAGAATTCCCTGATCTTTCCAGTCCCTTGCTTTTTGTTTTTTGTTCTGTTGTGTTTTCTTTTTTCTTTTGTTTTTGTTTCAATATCATCCCACCTACATGCTAAGTCCAAATCCTTAGGTTGTTATTGAGGCCTCGGATGACCTGGCTGACCTCTCAGCTCCATCTTCTACCTGGCAAGTCACACTTCTGTGACTCTAAACCACGGGCATCTGTAGTCTCCTCCCAGGGACTTGCATTCTGCCATGCATCTGCTATTTCCGGGAAAGTTTGTCTTCATCCCACTGACTGCTATTGATCCTTCAGGATTCACCTCAGGGGACATCAACTCCTGAAAGCTTGCTTGCCTTTTAGTTTCCAAACTGTGCTGTGTGTAGCAGAGAAGAAGAAAAGGAAGATTGCAGTGTGGATTCTATTGCACCTTTCAGAAGATCATGTGTTACTATCAATGAATGTGAACACTTTTCCTTACACTTATTAACATGGATTTCTTTGAAAATTTCTACACTTGTATTTCCCCCATTTGTTTTGTTTTGCAGGGTCCACCTGTAATGTCCATGAACTAATCTCCATGAGCTCATAGGAGTTATTCATATCTTAGATATATTTGCACCTAATGTTTCTTTCTAGTTTATCATTTCATATATCTATAAAATTTTTATGCATTAATTTTATTTATTTTTTGTGGTAGAGTGTTTATTTGTTATGCATCATCTCATCATCTATGTATCCAAGAATACTACAATTTAACTTGTTAGTATTTTTTTAAAATAAATTTATTGTGGCGACATTGGTTAATCAAATTATATAGGTCTCAAGTGCACAGTTTTATGATACATCATCTGTGTATTGTGCTGTGTGCCCCCCACTCAACCCAAAGTCAAATCTTGTTCCATCATCATATATTTGACCCCCTTTACCCTTTACTACCACCACTTCATTTCCTCTGGTAAACACCATACTGTTGTCTGTATCTATGAGCTTTATTTATTTTTTATTTGTTCATTTGTTGCTTTCAGCTTTACTAGTATATCCCACTAGAAAAATTAAATATGGTGAAATCTATGGATATTTTCTTCCACAGTATAGATTTTTTTAAAACTTTAAAATTATTTTAATTTTATTTTGCCATTTGCATTAGCTTGTTACTCCATTTTACATTCATGCTGGTATATGGTTTGGAGGACATGATGATCATGTATAAGAATTTTAACAAGTTTTACAGGCCTTACTTCAACAGATGGGATAAAATGTCAGGGTTAAAAGCTGTTCCATCATAAAACTTTGTTTCTATTCTTTCAATACCTAAAAAAAAAAATAGCAGACAATGTTGAAGTGAGCAATCCCAGATGTCTCAGCAGCTTGTACCATTTTCATATATTTTTTTACTATTTTCATATATTTTGATTCCACCATTCTATGTAGCCAACATTAATGTTATGTGAGCAGACTTGATTCACCTCGTTGATATCATGAGGGTTCACCTGTAATGTCTATGAACAAATGCCATAAAATATCTTTTCTTCAAATGGGGGTTCATGGACCCTGGTTGACCAGCCTCCGTCTCATTCAGAAATGTTGCTAACCCTATAGATTCATGGGCCCTGTATAGAATTATTGAAACAGAAGCTTTGCAATTTTAGATCTAGCTCTAAGCAGACTTAAATACCAGGGTTCTCTGACCCTCACTCTGATTTTAGTGAGGAAGAAATAGTTTCTGCTTTGATTATATTTCTGAAAGTCTAGCAATTATTCTGCCTTAAACCTTAAAGAACGTGTGTCAGGGTTTGTCACCTGCATGCGTCCTGAGATTTTGTCTCAACCACAGGACTAATTAGAGTAGAGATAGCTTCCCCAACCAGCTAGTGCTTCAGATATCAGAAATGTTTCCAACGCCTCTACTATAAATCCCTACCAAGCACTATACATTTTTCTTTCAGTGCTTTGAAGAAAATACCAAAGGAGGTATTCCACAGAGTTCTGAGAGATGACAGCATTATTAAAGGGACTCATTCTTGCTTGGATGTCCATTATCAGGCAATTACTTTGCAATTTTACTTGCATTATTACACTTACCCATTATTTCAATTCTTTGTGGTAAGTGTTTCATTTTTGCCAGTAAGAAAAACAAGGTTGTGGGAGATTTAGTCACTTGGCCATTCACAAACTAGCCAGCATCAGAGCCAGAGCTCAAACCTGAAACTTCTGGACCCAAGCCTACAGCACACTCTAGCACAGCTTCCTGGGGGTGCATCTTATGGGATATATATAATTTCAGAGAGGCAGAGGGAGAGAGAAATAGAAACATCAATGATGAGAGAGAATCATTGATTGGCTGCCTCCTGCATGCCCCCTAGAGGGGATTGAGCCCACAACCTGGGCATGTGCACTGACTTAGAATCAAACCATGACCTCCTCATTCATAGGTCAACACTCAACCATTCAGCAACACCAGCTGGGCTTGTGGGTTATTTTTGAGATGTGCCAATGATCTGCTGTGAATCAGGTGTCAGGAGATCATGCAGAAGCCAAGGAATGAGAGAAAGCAGAATGCATCTGTAAGCAGTTGGGACTGGAGACCAGCCTTGTTTCTCTGGAATATCTCAGATCCTCGGGGAAGGCAAGCAGCCATCAATCCTCACTCATATCCTCATGGTCCCAGTGACACTTCTTTGCTGTTCCAAGTTGCTGTTAAGGAGACTCCATCCCTGTTCATTATTATCACCCACAGAAATTCCAAAGTATTTCCCAATGACTCAAAAACTTTCACCCCCAAACTAACACATTTAAAAAAGAACACAAAGCATTTTACAATGTAATAAATAATACTTGGATGTAATTTTATAGTTTACCAAGAGCTTTCATATGTTACTTTGTTTAGTTCTCACACTGACCTGTTGAAGTCATTATTGCTCTCATCTATTTTCATATTACATAAAGAAACTGAAATTAAAAATATTTGTGTACTGTCTCAGGTCAATGAGGTGGCCTAGGATTGGATATTCTATCTCCTGCTTCAAAGCCTTTGCTCTGCAATTTCCTTGCATTCTCTGCCCTTTCTTCTACAACTTACTCACCAGTTATTCAATGATGGAAGGGTTATTCTTATCTTTTATAATAGGTGAAAGGCTGTGGTATTCCTGTGAAGGTTTGAATGGTAGAAATGCAGGGTAAAAAGGGTTATTGCAGGGATGGAGAGCAAAATGCAGTGCAAACAATCCTTGCACAGACAGCTGCCACCTTCAGCGGAGGCAGAGCCATCACTGTGATGTCAGAGCTGTTCAGTGGAAATAGCTATAATCAAAACCAACACACAAAATCATCATTCACAAACACTATGCTGTTGGAGTTACAAAGGAAAGCATTGTGCCTATCAACCAACCAGTCAGAGGCTGCGATGGAATGACAGCGTTCAATTTGAGGATGAATCGCAGAATGTTTTGATATTTGTTTCTTGTTTTAAAGAAATACATAATTTTAGTTCTTTAGGTTTGTTTGTTTATGTAAACTTTTTCCTACAATATTAACTTTATTATTATTTTAAAATTGGAAAGTGCAATCCAACATCACATATGTTTATTTTCAATTTGGGACATAAAATCTCTATTTAATATATTCTTATTGATTTCATAGAAGAAAGGAGAGAGAGAGAGAATTAGAAACATCAATGATGAGAGAATCACTGATCAGCTACTTCCTGTATGCCCCACACTGGGGATTAAGCCTGCAACCCCAGCATGTGCCCGTGACCATACTCCAACCTGGGACCCTTCAGTCCACAGGACGACACTCTATCCACTGAGCCAAACTGACTAGGTCAAGATCTCTATTTAAATGGACCTACCAGTCATATAATTTCCATTAAATTGTATATATTTAACATAAAGTCAAAATGTTAATGTCTATGAGGTGTTTCATGTCTTTGATTTATCTTAATAATGTATTTCTTAAAGGTCTACAAAAATCTCTGCAAATCAGAAATTCTGTTGGATGAAAAAAAAAGAAAATCCTGTGTAAAGATTTTTAAATATATACACTGAGTGGCCAGATTATTGTGATCTCTGAACACATAATAATCTGGCCACTCAGTGTATATCCTATATAATAAAAGGCTAATATGCAAATTGTCCCCTCGACCAGGAGTTTGACCAGCAGGCAGGCTGGCCAACAGCCCATGTCCACTCCCCCTGGCCAGGCTGGCCGGACCCCACCCATGCACAAATTCATGCACCGGGCCTCTAATAGCCTATCTAATAAAAGAGTAATATGCAAATTAACCATCACTCCAACACACAAGATGGCTGCCCCCCTGTGGTCAAAGATCCTGCCCCCATGTGGACACAAGATGGCCACCACAAGATGGCCAGAAAGGGAGGGCAGTTAGGAGGGACCAGGCCTGCAAGGGAGGGCAGTTGTGGGCGATCAGGCCAGCAGAGGAGGGCAGTTGGGAGGGACCAGGCTTGCAAGGGAGGGCAGTTGTGGGCAATCAGGCCAGCAGGGGAGGGCAGTAGGGAGGGACCAGGCCTGCAAGTGAGGGAAGTTGGGGGCAACCAGGCCTGCAGGGAAAGGCAGTTGCGAGGGACCCAGGCCTACAGGGGAGAGCAGTTGGGGGGGACCAGGCCTGCAGGGGAGGGCAGTTGGGGGGGGACCCAGGTCTACAGGGGAGAGCAGTTAGGGGGGAACCAGACCTGCAGGGGGTGGCAGTTAGGGGTGACCAGGCCTATGGGGGGCAATTAGGGGTGACCAGGCCTGCAGGGGAGGGCAGTTAGGGGCAAACAGACTGGCAGGGGAGTGGTTAGGGGGTGATCAGGCTGGCAGGCAGAAGCAGTTAGGGGCAATCAGGAAGGCAGGCAGGCGAGCAGTTGGGAGCCAGCAGTCCTGGATTGTGAGAGAGATGTCCGACTGCCCGTTAAGGCCCCAATTGGAGAGGGTTCAGGCTGGGCTGAGGGACACCCCCCCACTCTGTGCACGAATTTTGTGCACCAGGCCTCTAGTATATATACTGAGTGGCCAGATTATTATGCGTTCAGAGATCTTAATAATCTGGCCACTCAGTATGTATATATATATATATATATATATATATATATATATATATATATCTACATTAATAGAAGAGAAACATGCAAATTGACCATCCCTCCGCTATGCCCACAAGCTAATCAGGAGTAAGTATGCAAATTAACCCAACAAAGATGGTGGCGGCCATGGAGCTAGAGTGAGAAGGAGGCTTGGGTTGCGCCTCGTGATGAATGAAGCCAAACTTCCTGCCTGCCCTGGCTCCTGCTGAAGGAGTGGCTGGGGGCCTGGGTGTCTGGGGGCGACCCAGGCTTCCAGCCCGCCCTGGCCTCCACTCAAAGAGGGGCTGGAAAAAAACAAAAAAGGAGGGGCTGGGAGCTTGGGTAGCCAGGGGGTGTGGCCAGCCTGAAAACAGCCATCAGCCCCTTATCCAGGTTAGCCAGGCACCCCAGTAGGACCCCCACCCTGAAGGGGGTGTGGCCAGCTTGAAAACAGCCCTCAGCCCCTTATCCAGGCTGGCCAAGCCCCCCCAGTGGGGACCCTCACCCCATGGGGGCATGGCTGGCCTGCAAACCACCACAGGCCTCACATCCAGGCTGCCCCATGCCCCAAGGGAACCCCCACCCTGATCTGAGACACCCTTCAGGGCAAACCAGCTGGCCCCCACCCGTGCACCAGGCCTCTATCTATACTAATAAATGGGTAATATGCTAATTAGACTGGGGGACCTTCCAGGAGACCTTCTGGACATTCTTCTGGACAAAGCCATGGTGGTGGGGCCGAGGTAGAGGCAGTTAGAGGCCAAGAGGGGAAGGCAGTTGTGGGTGATCAGGCCGGTGGGGGGGGCACTGGGGGTGATCAGGCTTGGGGGGGGCAGTTGGGGGTGAGCAGGCCAGTGGGGAGGGCAGGTGGGACGAGCAGGCCAGCAGGGGGGGAAGTTGGGGGCAAGCACGCTGGCACAGGGGCAGTTGGGGGTGATCAGGCTGCCGGGGCAGGGGCAGTTGGGGGCAAGCAGGCCAGGAGGCAGAGTAGTTAGGCGCAATCAGACAGGCAGGCAGGTAAACAGGAGCCAGTAGTCCTGGATTGCGAGAGGGATGTCCAAGTGCCGGTTTAGGCCCGATGCCTGTAAACCGTCTGTAGGACATCCTTCGAGGAGTCCCAGATTGGAGAGGGTGCAGGCTGGGCTGAGGGACTCTCCCTCCTCCCCCCATAGCCCCCCCCCCGTGCACAAATTTCATGCATCCAGCCACTATATATATACTAGAGGCCCAGTGCATGAATTCGTGCCTGGGTGGGGTCTGGCTGGCCCGCCTCAATTGGGGCCGATCAGGCCAGGCCAGCTGGGGGGAGGGGCCCACTGGCCCTGCCCCCTGGTCGAACTCCCTGTCAAACTCCTGGTCAAGGGGACAATTTGCATATTAGCCTTTTATTATATACACTTCCAACTTTAAAATATTTTTAAATTTTTAATTAATTAAATTTATTGGGGTGATATTGGTTGATAAGATTTTATAGATTTCAAGTGTACATTTCCATGACACATGGTCTGTACATTGCACTGTGTGTTGTGTTCACCAGCCAAAACCAAATCATCTTCCATCACCATGTATTTGGCCCCCTTTAATGTTCCCTGGATTTATCTAGCTGTTGTAACTTAATCAGAATTAAATGTGATCATCATTTAATTAAAATTGATACAAGGAGACACTCATCTGAAATAAAATATATTAGTTAATATGTAAAAAACTCTTAGAAAAATGCCTATTGTGTAGAAAGTGGCCTATATTTGTAGCTATTATTTGTGTTGATGCTATGCATACTATTATTATAATTTTTAGCTATTGTTGTTTTTATTTCCCTATACACCAAACTCTAGCTACTATAGGCCACTTGTCCTTTTATTTTTTAATAAATCTTATATCTATTTAAGGTATACAATGTGACATTTTGAAATACATATACAGGCCTAGCTAGTTTGGCTCAGTGGATAGAGTGTCAGCCTGTGAACTGAAGGGTCCTGGATTCAATTCCTGTCAAGGGCACATGCCTGAGCTGCGGGCTTGATCCGCAGTAGGGGCGTGCAGGAGGCAGGCAATCAATGATGCTCTCTCATCATTGATGTTTCTCTCCCTCTCCCTTCCTCTCTGAAATCAATAAAAATATATTTTTAAAAAAGAAATGCATATACAGTAAAATGATTATTATCACTAAGCTAAGTATTATATCCATCTTCTCACATATTTACCATTTGTGTGTGTGTGTGTGTGTTTGTGTAGATTTCCAAACCATAAATGATATAAATGTAGCTCTTGCTTGAACAATCATTACTCATGAAGTTTTATAACTTACTGGGGATATGCACCGATATTATCTGCTCCTCTCCATGAATGCTTGACAGCATTGCTATATTACCTGAGTGGAAATCAACATGGACAGGGCAGGTGAATTTTACAAGGTTTCCAGACAGTAGGTTAGAGAGCTGGTTGGGAATGTGTGTGTCTTTATTGAACGCTAATGCTTTTCTCACTATATTAGACTTTCTCAAAACCTCAGCTCTAAACCCTTTGAACTATACCAGTGGTCGGCAAACCACGGCTCATGAGCCACATGCGGCTCTTTGGCCCCTTGAGTGTGGCTCTTCCACAAAATACCATGGCCTGGGCGAGTCTATTTTGAAGAAGTGGCGTTAGAAGTAGTTTAAGTTTAAAAAATTTGGCTCTCAAAAGAAATTTCAATCGTTGTACTGTTGATATTTGGCTCTGTTGACTAATGAATTTGCCGACCACTGAACTATACCATCTCTGCCTTCCCACTCAAGGATAATCTTCCTGGGCAGGGAAGATGAACATCACGATTGAGAAGCTCTTTTCTCTCTCCTACATGTTATAATATTAAATCTTTGTCCTCATCCAGTATGTCTCTCTCATTTCTGTGCTCATTAAAAATTTAAAAAAAGGATTATGTTGTGGTCCATTTTGTTTTTATAGGTTTATATTATACTTTTTATTCTTTTCATTCTGAATTTTAATTCATATTTCAGTCTGCTTTACATAGCTCATATAATTTTATATTTGAAAGCCCCCCAAAATCAATATAGTAGTCAAATGCTTTTTAAAAACATATATATATATTTGTATTGATTTCAGAGAGGAAGGGAGATGGAGAGAGAGGAAACATCAATGAGAATCACTGATTTGCTGCCTCCTGCACGCCCTCTACTGGGGATCGAGCCCATAACCTGGGCATGTGCCCTGACCAGGAATCAAACCATGACCACCTGATTCATTCAACCACTGAGCCACACCCACTGGGCATTAGTCAAATGCTTTTAAAGTTAAAATTAATCCATTCACTCATTTAACACACATGAGTCCCAACTGTAAGTGTGGCAGTAAGGGGCAGGCAGCAGTAACTCAGTCTTTTCTCAAGAATCTCACCATTGATCATGGGAGGTCAGGTTCATGCTCCCAGGGTAGTTGATGTGCAAGCTACTGGGCCACCCTTCAAGTGCTCTGAGATTTCTCCCACAGAGAGGACTGGACACTGGGGTTGGTCAAGTGAAGGGTGAAAGCAAATGGATATGCAATATGCAAATGGAGCGGGATAGGGAACAGGATTAGAAAAGACAAGAAGGAAAGAATTGAGTATGAATAGAATACCACAAAAGCTCTATTTAACAGGGCACAGGGGAGGTAAGGATAGAAAATATTCTTTGAAAAGAAAGAATGAGACTGGATTCTGGAGGAAATTGAATGCTTGCCTAAGACATAGGCATTTTGTCATCAATAGAGAACCATCTTTTCTGAGAAAAAGGATGCAATAATAATTACCTCTTCCCCCCAAGAAATATACCTAATTTTACAGAATAGTTTATCATCCAACCGGGTTGGGGTGCACAAATGGCACTCCAAATCCAAGGTTCATTGTGGAGAACCAATTCATTTATTCTAATGAGCACTTATTTTGATGGTATAATAGGATATGATAATATGATAATACATTACATTTTTCAATTCTCTGTAACAACATAGACAGAGCCAATAATGCTTGCATGAGAAGAGGAGGTTTAAACAGCTCTTTTTGTCTCCAAGACATAGTTTGAAGGTGTCATAATTGATGACTATTCCTTTGAAATGTTTCTACTGTCTTATTGCCTCTCTCAGACCATGAGTTACTGTAGAGCAGAGCATGTCATGAAGGTCTTTGTTGCCCAGGTGTATAGTATCAGGGATGTGCTCATTGAATATAAAATATCTGTTGGCACCATTCTGAGCCAGCCCCGCTCTGTTCAGATTATATTAAGAAAAGAGCATTGCCAATATAATCTATGATTTTTAAAGTTGTAATAAAATGGGAAGAAGGGTAGTCTCTACCATTTAAGCATAAAATACATGTGACTTCATATTTGTTGTGTGTGTTTTTGATTTTTCTATATTTCTCTTGAATACTATTTTACTTAACTTCAGCATTTTAGAATTTTGAGCAGGTCTGCATATATGTTCTATCATTTATTTCTTTTATACTTTTTAAATTAAATTTATTGGGGTGATATAGAAAAGAGTATGAAGCTTCCTTAAAAAATTAAGAATAAAGTTACCATATTACCTAGCAAACCCCTCTTCTGTGTATCTACCCCCAAATTTTCAAAACAATCATTCATAAAGATATATGTATCTTTATGTTCATCACAGCATTATTCAAGGTGACCAAGACATGAAAACAACCAGTGTCCTTCAATAGAAGTTTGGATAAAGAAGATGTGATACATGTATATGATGGAACTAGAGTCCCAGTGCACAAAATTTGTGAACGGGGTGTAGGGTATCCATCAGCCCAGCCCGCCCCCTCTCACAGTCTGGGAACCTTCAGGGGATGTCCTACTGATGACTTAGGCCCGAGGGGAGCGGGCCTAAGCCACAGTCTGGCCTCCCTCTGTGGGAGGCGACCGTGCTGATCAGGGGAAGCTGCCACCCCCATCACCCAGCTGCTGCTGCCACTGCCGGCCACCGCAGCTGCCAAGGTGTTTTCATTAACACAGACTCCACTCCCTTCACCATGAAAAAATGACAACTTTCTTTAGGCATTTTCAAGATGTCTTTTTCATAGGATATGACATTTCTTTCTTTCTTTTTTTTTTATCTTCACCTGAGGATATTTTCCCATTGATTTTTAGATAGCATGGGAGAGGGAAAATCAGAGAGAAACATCAATTTGAGAGGGACACTTGGATTGGCTGCCTGCTGCATGAGCCCTGACCTGGATCCCAGCCAGGGAGGAGCCTGCAATCTAAGTACATACCCCTCATCAGAATCGAACCCAGACCCTGTGGTCCACAGGCCAAGGCTCTATCCACTAAGACAAACCGGCTAGGGCAGGATATGACATTTCTTAGCCCCTTCAGCAGTGGACCTTCATTTTTTTCCTCCAGAAGTGAGGTGGAAAAACCCTAGATCACCTTCTTGGATTCTTATTACCCAAGTTACCAAAAACACTGTGAGTGGCGTACAGGGAGGTTAGCCAATGAGCAGTCAGAAAAGGTGTTTCTTCTGCAGCTCATGCGCAGAGGTGGGACTGCTCCAGGCCTGCTCCAGCCATACTGTGGCAGCTGGGGTGGGCTCCCCTGTGTGTGTGTCTGCTCCAGGCCTGAGCCATCTGTGGCTTGCCTCACCACGCACGTAAACCCCTCCCAATCATCTGCGTGTGCAGCCTGCTCCTGAGCCAGTCATGACTGTATGGCATCCCAACTAATTTGCATATTACCTCTCTCTCTCTCTCTCTCTCTCTCTCTCTCTCTCTATATATATATATATATGTATTATATTACATATATGTAATGTTATATGTAATATAATAAATTACATATAACATTACATATATATGTAATGTTAATGTAAAAAAAACAAACATTGAAACCTGTAAAGAATTTTTGTGTTTATTTGAGCTAAACCGTTGACATATGCCGGGAAGCAGAACCTCAACGAATTGAGATAATGCTCCAGAGAATGGCGGGTTACATTTGTATTTATACATTGCCATCAAAGGAGGGACATAGGTGGGTTACATGAAATTCATTGGTGATAGATTAAGGAGGTGGGATAAAGCAAAGCTAGGAAAATCCCTGGGATTGGATAAAAAGTGAAATGATGAACACATACTTAGGTGGGTGCAGGAACAATTAACATGATAATGAAGGAATTTGTGGTATCTGTCTTGGCACCTACCACAGTGGTCGGCAAACTCATTAGTCAACAGAGCCAGATATCAACAGTACAACGATTGAAATTTCTTTTGAGAGCCAAATTTTTTAAACTTAAACTTCTTCTAACGCCACTTCTTCAAAATAGACTCGCCCAGGACATGGTATTTTGAGGAAGAGTCACACTCAAGGGGCCAAAGAGCCGCATGTGGCTCACGAGCCACAGTTTGCTGACCACGGGCCCACCACATTTGGTTGTGCCCTAGGGGTCCCAGAAAAAGGGAAGTTACAAGTTACCCAGACATTTCAAGGGTATGTTATCATAGATGCAAAAAGACAAATAGGCTCAGTTAAGGTAAAGGTTGACCTTGTCAGGGAAGATACTGGCCTAGGATATAACTGCCCACCATAACTGCTTTTAGTTAAATTTTAATTTCAACCATCCTTTGTGGTGACTTTAGGTCTCTGAGTTTGTAAGACCGCCATGCAGGCCTCCCCTGAGCTTGTCAGGTCAGCATGTGGCCCCTTTCATCCACAATATATATATACTTCTCAGCCATTTATTTTATTATTTATTTATTTATTTATTTTATTTTATTCATTATTATTATTTTGACCCATTGATATTTTAGAGAGAGTAGAAGAGAGAGGGAAAGACAGAGAGAAATATCAACGTGAGAGAAACATATGGATTGGTTGCCTTCAGCATGCACCCCAACCAGGGCCCAGGCCAGGGAGGAGCCTGCAACCAAGGCACATGTCCTTGACCAGAATCGAACCTGGGACCCTTTGGTTCAAAGGCCAATGCTCTATCTACTGAGCCAAACCACCTAGGGCCATTTATTTTTTTAAATGTAGTTTTAGTTTTCAGCAAAATTGAAGGGATTACCCCCCTCTCCCACCAATGCATGACTCTCCCATTATCAATACCCCTAACAGAGATGTACATTTGTTACAGTTGACGAACCTGCATTGACACATCATAATCACATATTGTCCAAAGTTTGCATTAGGGTCACTGATCCTCTGTGCTCCACCTATTCATCTCTCACCCCCACCGTGGGCAACCACTGATCTCTACTGTCTGCATGGCTTCCTTCTGGTGACATGGTTGCTTATTCCATGAGTCATTTACCAACGGTGGAGTTTAGGGCTGATTGTATTGATTCTTTCGCACAGTTGCTATTTTTTTTTTATACAATTGTCATCCTACAACTCATATTAAGAAAAATAAATGCTTTGGAAATAAGTGCTCTATGATTTTTCTTGAAAGTATCTGTGGATTTTAATGAATAAGAAAGATCTGAATAGGAGGAGAAAAACATTAAAACAATAGGGTGGAGGTTAATCACTTCTTTCCTACTGTGAAATGGAGGTGAACCCAAAAGGCAGAGGGGACCCCAGGGGGCTTTCCTTGTTCAGCATGGAGAGAAATGAAAGGGAGTGAATAAGTCCTTTCTATGATTTCAAAACGAAGAATCAGGAGAGACAGAAAACAAAGTCACAAATATAGTTACTCATTGAAGACAGAGCGGAAGAGAGAGGGTTTTCTGTCATTGTTTCACAGCCCCCCTCTGTGGAGAAAGATAATTCTTGGTAATGAACAGATTCTCCCCCGAGGAGATAATTGAGCCATTGAACCAGCAGGGAAAGATGGGCCACTGGTGTGGATTCAGCCTCAGGGAAGCGTATGAGAAGCACTTTAAACTTTGAAGTGGAAGTGTTCAATTTAGGGATGGAAGTAGCTATCTTGCCGCTCACTTAATTACAGAAATCATGTGGTATGGACTTGGACGTGGTGGATACGGTAAATCCAGGCAAGCCAGGAGACTGCCAGGTGAGAGTAAAGATATGGAATATGTAATTAAATTGTGGGAGGCGGCAGATGCTATCGGGCTTCCACTTGTTACAAGGTAAACAAAAGAATAATGCAATAATGACTATAAAAAATAAAATGTTAAATTGCTTCTTTTTTTGGTCCACAGCAAATGGAAAGTCATCTGAAGCAATATCTGCCTTTTATTCCCTTTTTGCTGTTTCTTGCTTATATAACTATTTCTTTATTTGGATTTATAAAGGATCGAGCAGCAGTGCGGTTAAAATTGCACACATTGTAATGCAATTGTTGAAAAATAGAAACAGTTTACAAAGTAAAAGACAATTTAACTGGTAAAAGGGGAAAACATCTTTCTAAGCTAATGTTATAAGAAATGAAATTTGATGACTTTCACTCTTCAGTGATGGAGTTTGCAGATCGAATGAGCAGGCTGTACTGAAATGCTAAAACCAAAGTCCCATTGATGTGAGGCCACTTTAATTGGCTCTTTAAGAGGCTAGAGGGAAACAAATGGAATTTGAAGCATGTCATTGGGACTTAAGAACAGCATAGAAAACAAATATATATATATATATATATTTCTTCTTAGATGAGGTTGAAAATGCATGAATGCATTCAAGACCAAGTTTTTCACTTAGGAGGCATCATGATAGGGTGAACAAAGATTGGGCTTTAGGTTCAGACAGACTATAGTTCAAGTCCTGATTCTGGTACTTACTAGTAGAAACGAAAACAAGCCACATAACCTGTTTGAGCCTGTGTCCCAATTTGCAGGAGTATAGTGAGAGGCCACATGCAAGATTGTGAGGATTAAAGAAGATAACCCATTTCTACAACATAGTAGAGTCTATCCAATAACTCAAAGGTCATTCAACAAATACTAATGCCTAGTCTTATTTCTAGACACTTAACTCTTTTTTTATTGTCATGGGACACAGTGTAAAAAAAGAAACTAATGTATACATAAAAAAGACAAATTAGGCTCTTTCTGATTAATTTGATCATCAATCTGGGATTAGTTTTAATATGGCAGCTCTACACAACTAAAAGGGCAGAGATCTCACCCAACAGAGAAAAGGATAAAGGGTTGCTGAAATTTAGACACTCCTGAGCATCAGACAAACACACTCCCTTCTTGTTCATCCCATGGCATAACTCTTATTATCCCAAACATGGCTACAGCCTACAACTCTATCCTTCCTAATATTTTTTATCAAGTGAAGTGTAATTTAATTAAAAGAAAATGACTAGATGGAGGAATTTTGAGAAAACACATAGGTCCCTAAGAAATAACATTGAAAGGAAACTCATATTCAGAAACCACTAATCTACCTTATTTTATATTTCTGTGAAGTTATTTTTTTCTATGCATATACACTGAGTGGCTAGATTATTATGATCTCTGAATGCATAATAATCTGGCCACTCAGTATATATATATATATATATATATATATATATATTAGAGGCCCAGTGCATGAATTTGTGCATGGGTGGGGTCCGGCCAGCCTGGCCAGGAGGAGGGGACATGGGTGGTTGGCCTGCCTGCCTGCTGGTCAAACTCCTGGTCGAGGGGACAATTTGCATATTAGCCTTTTATTATATAGGATATACACTGAGTGGCCAGATTATTATGCATTCAGAGATCATAATAATCTGGCCACTCAGTGTATATTTGTTTTAAAAAGTACACTCTCATGGAAAATATTTTTGATAGGTGGCCTTTTCTTGGTTATCAATGTCAATTATATTTTTCTGAATGAGTACATCTCCCATATGGTGGCTTTAATGGATATCCATTTTTATAAGGTCAGCTGGGGGTCATATCTTCTCAATGTCCGCCTTGAGCACTGAGCTGTAAGCATGGCAGCCAAAGTCTGAACTTTTTGGCTCTCAAAACAACCAGGGCTTGAGGAGCTAAGATCCCATTGAAAAGCAGAGAGGTGAATCCACATTCTGCATTGATTATTCCTTAAAATAGTTTATTGGTTCCTAAATGGCATTGTGCAAGATGCAAAATAAATCAAGTTGGCAGTAACTGACAACTAGTGTTAAAAATCCATCAGAAATCTCTGTAGGCTCACTGTGCTGGGTAGGGCCCTATTATACATGCCAGGATTTCAGTTAAGGAACCCAAACTAGACCAGGTCACCCCAACACATATATTCATCTCCAAATCATTTCAGTCTCTGATTGGGTACAAGCTATCTGCCTGGTAGTCTCTATTGGAGAAAGTTGAGTCCTTTGTGATTTAACAACACCATCCTGTGTGTCTAACAGTGTTTCATCTCCAATGTCGATATCAAATATTCAATAAAGTTATCAGGTTTGTCAAGAGACTAAATAGCCAAATGCAATAGGGGAAAAACAAATATGTTTATGAATGGAGATTTTAATAACATAAATTAACTCTAATAAAAAATAATCAGATAGACAAAAAATAAGAGAAAGAACAATGACATGGTGTGTTTGGCTGCCAAAGATGCCATCTTCTAGTATTTCTGACTTCCACATGGTGGGACAAACAAACAGTAAAAGAAAACTATGGTTCAGACAAGTTTCTGCCATCATTAAAATCTAAGTACAGTGTACCTGCCCAACGGTGAGCATGACACAGGTAATGCCCTTCTCATCCACCAGGGGGCAGTGAAGGATGGAAGAGGTGAGCTATGGTGGGAATCCTTACATAACAATGTTTGCGCTGCCTCTGCACACAACTTCAGTTTCTTAACTTCCCTTGTTGTTGAAATCACACACTCTATCATGGCATGGAAAATATAACTATCAACTTTCACCTCTAAAATTAGGTCACCTCTAAAGTTGCATGTCCCAAGTGAGTAATCTGGGCTACTACGTGGCCTGATGGTGAGCCCACAGTTCTCCATCATTTCCCACCACTCTGCAAAAATTCTCCATGTGTCACGCCAATGTCCTGCTACCTAGCTTGTCCTACATCCTGTGTTAATGGTGATATTTAAAATAATGATAACAAAAGCATTGAATATTCAGATCAATTTATTATTATTATTACTACTACTAATATTATTATTATTTAGTGTAATCACATCACATCTTTTTCATAAAAACCTGATGAGAACTAACCATATCCTCCATTAACAGTGATGTGAGGCTTAAGGAGAAATTTTTTCAGGTCCCTGAAACTAGGAAACATGGGAATTTAGAGCAAGACGCTGGAAGGGAAGAGGGTGGGAAGCTGGCTGCATCTCCTGGGACATCTCAGCAGATCTCCACATCTTTGTGGCCATAAAAAATAAAGCAAACAAACAAAATTCAGTTTTGAGGGTCCTGCCTTGAAACATGGCAAGGGCAGAATTTGAGTAGAACACATGGACTTCAGATGAGAAAATGCAAGGCTCAGATGTGCAAAAGGGACATTTCTCGGCTTGGAAATTCAGGTCCCTGAGGAGCTCAGTAAGAAGGACGCATGCTCCATGGGAAAATGTGAGAAGTAATGGCTTCTTGAATGAAGGCACCGCATATAAACTCAGCAAACGCACAGAGTGGTGAGACTAATCCTATCTAATAAAAGAGTAATATGCAGATTGACCATCACTCCAACACACAAGATGGCTGCCCCCATATGGTCAAAGATGGAAGCCCCCATGTGGACACAAGATGGCTGCCACAAGATGGCCGGCAGGGAAGGGCAGTTGGGAGGGACCAGGCCTGCAAGGGAAGGCAGTTGTGGGGGACCAGGCTGGCAAGGGAGGGCAGTTAGGGGTAACCAGGCTGGCAAGGGAAGGCAGTTAGGAGTGACCAGGCAGGCTGGCAAGGGAGGGAAGTTAGGGGTGACCAGGCCTGCAGGAGAGGGCAGTTAGGGGTGACCAGGCCTGCAGGGGAGGGAAGTTGGGGGGGACCAGGCTGGCAAGGGAGGGCAGTTAGGGGCGACCAGGCCTGCAGGGGAGGGCAGTAAGGGGTGACCAAGCCTGCAGGGGAGGGCAGTTGGGGGGGACCAGACTTGCAAGGGAGGGCAGTTAAGAGGTGATCGGGCCAGCAGGGGAGGGCAGTTGGGGGGACCAGGCCTGCAGGGGAGGGCAGTTAGCGGCGACCAGGCTGTAAAGGGATGTCAGTTAGGGGTGACCGGGCCAGCAGAAGAGGGCATTTAGGGGTGAGCAGGCGGCAGCAGAGGGCAGGTAGGAGCAATCAGGCCAGCAGAGGAGCAGTTAGGCGTCGATCAGGCTGGCAGGGGAGTGGTTAGGGGCAATCAGGCAGGCAGGCAGGTGAGCAGTTGGGAGCCAGCAGTCCTGGATTGTGAGAGGGATGTCCGACTGGCCATTTAGGCCTGATCCCACTGGGTGACGCCTAAACGGGCAGTCGGCCATCCCTCAAGGGGTCCCAGATTGGAGAGGGTGCAGGCTGGGCTGAGGGACCACCCCCCCCCCCCCATGCATGAATTTCATGCACCGGGCCTCTAGTTGTCTATAATAATAGGTAACACATTTGATGCTAAAGAAGATTAAGGGAGTATTGCAGCCACTACTGCTTTAAAAAGAAAGGTTTTTAAACAACCAGAACAGCATGGAACTAAAAAAAGTAAAAATCACAGCAGACATTATCTCTGTGGGACAGAGGAATTAACATGGTGAAGAGCCGGGTAAGATGAACTGGGTGCATGTGCTCTCTGACTACATCAGTGTGATCCCTGCATGGGATCCTATGCAGAAATAACTCAGGACCACAGATGTCCACAAAGCTCGCCTGCAAGACCATTTTACAGGAAATTGAATGGTGTTCCATTCATTGCAGAAGCTATTTTTAACAGGGTTTTATTTTTCCCTTGAGAGAAATGATTGTAGTGACTGATATTTTATTTTAGTGGGATCTCCACTTCTGTGTAATATTAGGAGGAGGCAGTGCCCAGCCTCCAGGTATGAACACAGACAGAGTGGTGTCCTTTTTCCCTAAGACCTTTAGCAGTTAGGCAGGTACAGATGACCAGGCCAGCAGTGGGGGCTGGGAGGGGCAATCAGGCCGGCAGGCAGAGGTGGTTAGGGGTGATCAGGCTGGCAGGGGGTCAGTTAGGGGCGATCAGGCAGGCAGGCAGGTGAGCAGTTAGGAGCCAGTGGTCCCGGATTGTGAGAGGGATGTCCCCGATTGAAGAGGGTGCAGGCTGGGCTGAGGGGACCCCTCCCATGCACAAATTTCGTGCACCAGGCCTCTGGTATAGAAATAAATATCAAAGATATAATATTAATATTGTATGAAAGGGTCAGTACTTACAATTGAGTAAATTTTTCTGCCATTGTTGGCTTAGTGGTTTCCTTAGTCAGGGGCAACCATTATTTGTTTTTATATCAAAGGCATATTTGCTATCTTTGATTTTTCCTTTATGCCTTCCAATTGCGAATTTCCTCATCCTGTGGATTGCTTGGCCTGACACTGAATCACAAGAGTGGGCAACTGATGCCCTAGCTGGATAGCTCAGTTGGTTTGAGCATCCTCCCAATATGTCAAGGTTGCATGTTGGATCCCCACTCATGGCACATACAACAATCAACCAATGAATGCATAAATTAAGTGAACAACAAACTGATGTCTTTCTTTCTCTCTCTTCTTTCCTCTCTCTCTAAAATCAATAATTAAAATTTTAAAATTAAAAAAAAGAGAACTGTTGGACATTGAAATTGGGACTCAAACATTTTTTTGTTATTATATGTTTATTTATAGTCTGCAGAGGCAAGATGTTTAAAAGGAAAAAAAATGGGGAAAAAATAGATACAGAGGCAAAGAAGCATTGAACAGACTGTCAAACTACAGCGGGAAGGCAGGGGAGGTTGGGGGGCGTGCTGTAAGAGATCAACCGAAGGACTTGTACGCATATATATAAGCATAACCAATGGATACAAGACACTGGGCGGGGGGGCAGGTAAAGGCATTTACTGGGGGTAGGGGAGGCTGGGGGAGGTCAATGGGGGGAAAAAAAGGAGACATATGTACTACTATTTGTAATACTTCAAACAATTAAAAAAATAATAATTAAAAAAGACACAATATAATATGCAAATGACTTCTGTGCACTAGCAATGATTAGATATCACAACCTTTTTTAAATTACAATAGCTTCAAAATATAAAATACTTATGAATAAATATAAGAAAATGTAAAAAAAAAAGTGGGTGGCTGACATTGATTGACCAATTAATATTTACATGTACCCTCACGAAGTTTTAAATAATCAGAAATCCATCCATTTATTTAATCATTACTACCTTATAATAAAACATTTTGGACATGACTTCCTATCATTACATATAGACTTCACTAATTCTTTTTCATAGTAAAAGCAAATTTTCAAATTGTTGTTTGTCAATCAACTTTAATTTTATAATTCATTTTTTTCTATAAAAATAATTTAAAATTTTTATGTTTAACATATCAAAACATTTTCTTTTTTAAAATATATGTTTATTGATTTCAGAGGGAAAAGGAGAGGGAGAGAGAGAGAGATAGAAACATCAGTGATGAGAGAGAATCATTGATCAGCTGCCTCCTGCATGTCTCCTACTGGGGATTAAGCCCACAACCCTGGGATGTGCCCTTGACTGGAATCAGACCGGGGACCCTTCAGTCTGCAGGCCGACACTCTATTAACTGAGCCAAACTGGTTAGGGCAAAACATTTTCTTTATGATTTCTGGATTTTATGACTTGCATGTAAGCCTCCTATAGTCATATGTTTTCTTCTATCTTTTTTTTTTAAATATATTTTATTGATATTTTACAGAAAGGAAGGAAGAGGGATAGAGAGCTAGAAACATCGATCAGCTGCCTCCTGCACACCTCCCACTGGGGATGTGCCCGCAATCAAGTTACATGCCCTTGACCGGAATCGAACCCGGGACCCTTCAGTCCGCAGGCTGATGCTCTATCCACTGAGCCAAACCAGTTTTGGCATGTTTTCTTCTATCTTTTTCCTGTTTTTAACAATTCTGCTTTTGTCATATAGTAAGTGTACAGATTTTGAGTATATATTTGCTCTCTCATTCTATCTCTGTCTCTTTCTCTGTATCTCTCTCTATATATGTATAAATATTTATATATATATTATAGTTATTCATATGGAAAATAATATAATAATTAATAAATAATAATATAAGAATAAACTGTGTTTTGCAGACTCACAACTGTAAACCCACTTTTGCCCAACTTTTTATATATAACATTGAGTTATTCATCAATTTGTACTCAAGTACCAAGCTATTTTTATTGTATGAAATTTCACTATGCGGTAGGGCTAGACTCTGATTAAACTTTTTTTTACACTTTAAATTACATTGGCTATATTTCTTCAGAAGTTTGATTGACTAATTTATTATACTGCTGGGGTTTTGTCTTTTATTTTTGGAGTTATTCTTTTTTTGAGGACTTTTCAATTTATTCAATGGTAATAGGATTGCTTACTTTTTCTTTTCCCTTATATAAATCTTATAATTTATTTTTTTCCAGGAAAATTACCTCTTTACTCATGTGTTCACCTTAACCTGCAGAGATTTGATTAAACTAGTCATACAATTTCTTCTATAGCTGTGTTTATTTCTCTATCATCATTCTTGATATTGCATATTTATAGCTTATTTTTTTAAATTAGTCTAGTTTGTATGTTTCCCCTAAAGAAGCACTCTAGCTGACACTGGCCCAACTGCCATATGCTACATGTTCATTTCTCCAGCTAATGGCTATATCTGGCCTCTGTAGCCTGCTTCACAGGCCAGAAATATTAAAGAGTTATCATCTTTAGAAAACAGCCTTGAACAATGACTGAGAGTAATGGTGCATAAGCCCTCCAGCTCCCTGGCCCTTCTGCAGGGAGAGGAGGAGTTAATCCAGAGTTGTGGGCTCCATGCTGATTCCCAAAGTTGGTGAAGCTCCAATTACCCACTTAATTGATTTATTTTAATTTTATTTTTTTTACTTTTATTTGTTTACTTCCCCTCTCTTTTACTGGGATTTTCTTCACCTCATACCTAAACTAATAGCATTACATTATCTCAGGGATTTTTAGTATCTTTGTTATCAATATCAACACTCCAGGCAGGGAGATTTTAGGGCTATAAAACATCATCTATTATATACATAAAACCCTGTTATTTCTTTTAGTTCTATGCTTTCCTTAGTACTTTTATCATATAATTTTACATAAATAATGCATTTATTGTTTCATGTTTTTGAACTTTATATAAATAGAATCACACATTTTGTAATCTATCTTACTTTATTGTTGAACATTGTATTCTTGACATTCATCAATGTTATTGGGTGTATTACTTTTTATTTTCACAGAAAATTGCATTGAATGATATAGCACAATGTATTCTTCATTGGCTGTTGATGAACATTTAGGTTGTTTCTGCTTCATTGATTAATTTATTTATTCTGTGTCATTATTAACTACTAGAGGCCCAGTGCATGGATTCATGAACCAGTGGGGTCCCTCGGCCTGGCCTGTGGCTCTCTGACATTCCCCGAGGGGTCCTGGATTGCAAGAGGATGCAGGCCAGGCCAAGGGACCCCACTGGTGCATGATCGGGGCCAGGGAGGGACCCCAGGAGGGCTGCAGAGTGTGTCTGGCCCATCTCACCCAGTCCCCAGCAGCAAGGTAACCTACCACTTGGAACATTTGCCCCATGATGGTCAGTGCACATCATAGCTACTGAATGAATAGTCAAATGGTCAAACGCTTAGGCTTCTATATATATAGATAGATCTTGCTAGAAATATCCCATAAATGTTTCACTAAGTGTCTAATACTTGTCTTATTATATGTATTTCTAAATGCTTCTCTAGTATATTAAACCAGCATTAGGTTATGCTGCAGTAATAAATAACATGTAAATCTCAACAGCTTCCATCAAAAAGTCTTTTGATTTTCTTTAGTTTTAGTACTATTTATTTGTCCATAGTTGGCTGTGACTCTGCTATAACTTACTTTACTTCAGAACTCAAGCTGATGGAGTAGCACCTACTTAAAAAAAACCAAAAAACATTGCCAACCTAATAGCAAAGCCAAAAAAAAAAAAATCAACATGCTGGCACTTCAAGCTTGTATTTGGAAATTACACAAGGCCATTCTACTCATGTTCCATTGGTAAAAGTCAATCTCTTCGTGAAGCCTCAAGAAGTGATATTTTTCTCTAGGAGGCATTTGAATTTGAATTTTCCTGAGTAGAGGATGAGTGAAGAATGTTACAACTTTTAGTTTCCCTTCTCATGTTATCCTTGTGCCGTTCATTGCTCATTTTTCTTTTTAATTTTGTTGTTATTTTAATATTTTTTTAAAATATATGTTATTGATTTTTTACAGAGAGGAAGGGAGAGGGATAGAGAGCTAGAAACATCGATGAGAGAGAGACACCCATCAGCTGCCTCCTGCACACCCCCCACCGGGGATGTGCCCGCAACCAAGGTACACGCCCTTGACCGGAATCGAACCCGGGACCCTTCAGTCCGCAGGCCGACGCTCTATCCACTGAGCCAAACCGGTTTCGGCTGTTATTTTAATATTATTGGTAATTGTTGTTCTCAACTGAAAGTTTTATGTGGTGCAATTTTTTTTTCTCCAAGAGTGTGGTTTATATTTTCATTTTCTTTATAGTACTGCAAGATACCACACACAGCAATTCTTTATTTGATGAGCTTTAATTCATTAAAAATTCCTATTAGTTGTGCTTTATGTGTTTTGTTTAAAAAATCATTACTTTCCTCAAAAAATTGTTAGCCAGTATAATGGAGTGATTGTACACCCTGAAGGACCATGTTACTACAAAACAATTAAGGCCTGGATCAAACATGCAGAGGCATGGAAACACATTTCTCAGAGGAAAGGGGTAAGATGGGGTGGGAAGAGAATAACCAAAAACTTATATGCATAATGCATAGCCCATGGACACAGACAATAGTGTGGTGAAGGCCTAGAGTGTGACAGGATTTGGGTGGAGGAGGGCAATGTAGGGGAAGAGGGAAAGGGAGGACATCTGTAATAATCTCAACAATAGAGATTTAAAAAAACTAAAATAGAAATAGTCATGAATGAAATATTAAGAAAATAAAATATCCTATATAATAGAAGGGTAATATGCAAATCGACCAAATGGCAGAACAACTGGTTGCTCTGATGCGCACTGACAACCAGGGGACAGACACTCAACACAGGAGCTGCCCCCCTGGTGGTCAGTGCACTCCCATGGGGGAGTGCTGCTCAGCCAGAAGCCAGGCTCATGGCTGGTGAGCACCGTGCTAGTGGCAGGAGCCTCTCCGCCTCCGTGGCAGTGCTAAGGATGTCCAACTGAGGGCTTAGGCAGCAGGCCTAAACTGGCAGTCAGACATCACCCGAGGTCTCCTGGACTGCTAGAGGGTGCAGGACAAGCTGAGGGACACCTCCCCTACCCCCCTCTGAGTGCACTAATTTTGTGCACTGGGCCTCTAGTCTAGTTATAAGAGACTTAAAAACACACACATCAGGACATCATCTTCCACATGAGATGAAGACGATATCAGGATATGATTACTCCTGCCTAGAACTAAAGAAAAAAAAATCATTGGAAATACAGTAAAAATAGAGAAAGTATCTGTTTGTAGGCAACAATGAGAACTGGGAAGAGAATGGGGGAGTCTTGAGTAAGTCAGTTGACTGGTACAGACATTCTGAGTAGAACCTCTTGATTCTGAACTAGGAAAATAGAGAGAAAATCTGGACTTGGCACTCATCAAGGTCTACTGCTCAGGAACAGAGATACCCACAGAGTTTTTGACAGGAATTCAGAAACCCTAAAAAATATGGCTTACTTTTCATAAATAAAATTGGAGAATTCTAGAGTTGCATATGGTGGGAGGCTGACAGTTGGTAAGAATCACAGCAGACATTTTTAGGAGGATCTTGGCATGAATGTCTAGATCAGAGGCAGATCCTGGGGGTATAGGGTAAACCTGTCAAGTTCGAGTCAGCAAAGTCTCTGATGGAACTGAAGTAACCAGACGTGATTTGTCTCCCTGGTAGAGAAAAGGGTTAATCATTTTTTTTTTTTTTTGCAGGGAGGAATATATCATAATCTAAGGCTTTTGTACTTACTTTCAAAGGGAAAATGAGGTGAGGTAAATCAATTACAAAAAGCAATTTAGTAGTTGAATCAAGAAATCATAAGCACATGAAGAAAGAATAGAAATATTTGAGGATAGTTTGTATTCCATTTATGCTCTGTGGTTGTTTTTCCTTCCTTTTGTGTTCCTCGTTTTTGTACAGACATATGGGATTGCTTCTGGGCACAAGTCATCCATAAAATATAATATTCTCCATTTATTAAGCATTTACTAGGCTGGATGCTCTATAGTTATTTTATCCTTTTATCTACACTAACCTCCAAGAATAACTGATTAGCACTCAGCCCCTCCTTCTCCATTTAAAAGATGGTGAGATTATAAAAATTGGTGTAAGAACGGAGCTTTCCCTAGTGTACAAAGAATTAGCTTCAGACCTTTCTGAATCTCAATCTGACAGTAAAATTTATTTCAGATAAGGAATGTGTTACACTGTAGCATTTGCATTTCCTATCCATATAGCACTTAAGAAGCACTTAGGAAATACATACCTTTCTAAATTTTTAATTTTTTGAAATAACTGTTAACTAGATTGAATTTTTTGTTTGTTTGTTTTCAATCAATACAATGTAACTTCCTGGGTTGTGAAATTGGTGGAGGACGGAATTGGGCTGTAGGCTGCCCTGCAATGCATTGAAAAATTATCAAATGGGTTGTTTCTCATTATTCAGGCACCTACTGAGAGAAATAATGAACCTATGGAAGTAAGACTTTGCCAACTCATAAGGTCAATCTGAGATACTCAATAATTTAGTATAAGAATGAATGCCCATCTCTGAGAATTTGTGCTTCAAACAGATTGGGAACTTCCTTCTGGGAAAGCACATGGGGTGTGAGATAGTTTGGAGCTGCAGGTATGGAGCGATGATCTGATGAAGGCAGCTCCAAGTCATGGCCTATTGAATTCCTTGCGTATGACCACTTCTGTCTTTACCCATGAACAGAAACAAATGAACGTGTCCAGGTAAGGTAATTGTGCGCATTTAGCAGAGAGCATATTGAAATCAATCATTTTCTTTCATGTGACAGTGTAGCCTAAGAGTCTTTGGGACAAATTTCCTGCTTGATCCATTTCTTCTTGATGGATGATAAGCTTTTACAGTGAAGTATCATGACAATAAAGGAGACATTTACTAATGTGTTTAATATGACCTGTGCTAGAAATGATGCTGATACAATGACAACCTGCTGGATTGGATCAAGAGAAGGGCTTAGAAGTGATAGACTAGTCCTAATGTTCCCTCAAGAACTCTCAGATTTCAATGATGCTTCAACAGTCTCATCTTCATGAGGAATTGCAGGGTTATGAGGGAAATAGGGTGAAACAATTTGTGGATGATAGTTCCACAATGTAGCCCTTCTCCCTTCTCTCAGTGCAATGGATATCCAAGGTGTAGATACTTTTCCTCAGATTCTTATGCAGAAAATCAGTATTCTTTTTTTAAATTTTAATTTATTGTTTAAAATATTACAAATAGTAGTACATATGTCTCCCTTTTCCCCCCCATTGACCTTCCCCCGGCCTCCCCTCCCTTCCGCTCCCCCAAACATGCCCTCCCCCCATCTCCCCGCCCCCCAGTGTCTTGTGTCTATTAGTTATGCTTATATGCATGCATACAAGTCCTTTGGTTGATCTCTTACCTCCACCCCCCAACTCTCCCCAGCCTTCCCGCTGTAGTTTCACTGTTCGATGCTTCTCTGCCTCTGTATCTATTTTTGTTTATCAGTTTATAATGTTCTTTATTATCCATAAATGAGTGAGATCATGTGGTATTTTTCTTTCAACATCTTGATGTCTATGATGTGGTAGAAGGGCAAGGCCCAGAAGCTCCTCCTGTCTACATTTCTAGGAATATTCTATTCTACAATTTATTTCCATCATAATCCCCCTAATCAGGCTACCCATTGGAAATCTATTAAAAAGCTACTGAAATTAGGTGAATGGGAGGAAAATAGGTGCAGTGAGCCCAGTGATATACAATATTGGAGAAAAGTAGGCTTACAGTTGTTTGTATGGAAAATAGCACAATGATACATAAATAATAACATAAGAATAAACTATTTTGCATACTCAACTGCAAACTTACTTTTGCCCTACCCTATATTAATGAGACTAGTAAGGTTGAGTGATGGCTCCTCCCACTGGAGACACTTGGGAAGAGAGATTTAAGAGAGAAGGTTAGAATGGAGGGATAAGGGGGGAGAGAGAAGAAACTGAAATAGATATAAAGTTATAAAGACTAGGTTAAAATGTGACTGGAACAAGGACACAGAGTGCATTTAGTATGTTTCAGTCACTGAGAAGGCATAATATGACCTATGGAGCTATGGAATAACAAACAGAAACAACCAGGATATCAGTTCTGCTACGTACTGGCTATGAAACGTTGGGAAACCAGGCAACTTCTGCCAGAAAGTAATAGAAGGTAGCAGTGTTGGTAGAGAGATGTCCTTGGAAAGCAAAATACCAATGTTCAAACCTGGGCTTCACAAGTTCTATAGATTTTCATCTAGAAATTAGGAATGATAGTAACTACCTAACTGAGTTGTTGAAAATTTTAAATAGTGCCCATTATGTAATAAACAGTCAACATGTCTTAACTATATTATTTGCTTTAGATTCTCTAAGCATACATTTCTTATGAATGGCAATGCTTGCTCGGCCCAACTTGAAGGATAGTTCAGAAAAAATCACATGATGTGATGGATAAGAAAGCTTTCAGACTCAGGGAATTATAATTTCCTGGCATACAAGCACATATTGTTCAGCTAAACCTATTCTGAACTATTAAATAGGAAAGCAGGAAGTGGAATAAAGTACTATTCTCCTGTCTCCTCTATTGAATATGTTCATTTTCATTTTATTAAAGACCAGCATCTCCTACTTAAATCTCTACATTTGAGTTGTGTGAAATGGGTCCAATAGTGTTTTCAGAGTTAAAACTCACTGGAAAATCCCATATGCTGGTTGGGAGCCTCTGTTTCTGAATAGTGTAGGAGAAAGTTTTTATAAAAATTCTCTTTGTGAAAGCATCAAGTTACTCCTCAAAGTGCCCTAGTTGCATATTGTAGTGATGGGAAGACGCTTGCAGCTTTCATGATAATGGCTGATATAAAGCAAGTGCATATCCCACTCCAGGTCGCTACGCTCATCATTTCATATTTTTAGCTGATCTATTTCTCATATAGAATATTCTCATCACACAGATATGTAAATAGTGCATGAATTAGTAAGTGATTGGCACCAGACTATAGACTTACGGGGCAGGGGTTAGGCCCAAGTTTGTCTGGATCCAATCCTGTCTCCTGAGACAGATTTTCATGATGTCCATGGCGATGCTGGTTCCTGTGTCCTCCCTGTCTCCATTTTCCAATCATTCCTCTTTGTCTATAGAAACATAGACCCAAAGAATTACATTAACTTAATTAACATGTGTAATTTGAAAGAAGCAAGGCATTTAGTAAATACCTATTATGCCTTTTTTTTCTTCCCTCTTTTTTTGAATCAAACTTGTCATTCTACTAAGTTTGCAAAAGCAGAGCAAGGACTTTTATTTTCCCAACTATTTGGGAACATGTTGCTGATATGCCCCATCACCCTCACTTTATTGTGTATTTCTTGCAATACAAGGGATTCTCTTAAATAATCTGATGGGACCATAAACCTCAGGAAATTAACATTGACATTACTGCCATCTAATCTTCAGACCATGTTCAAGTTTTGCCAATAAACCCAATAATATCCTGCATAGCAAAACGAGTCTATCCAGCTTCACCCACTGAATGTAGTTGTTTCTCTTCAGTCTCATTAGATACGAAGTTATTTCTCAGCTTTCCTCGACTCTCATGACCTTTCTCTCCACTTCTGAAGATGACAGGTCAGCTTTGTGTGGAGTTGTTTTTTTTAAGGATCCCATCCTTTGGGTTTGTCTGATATTCCCTCAAAATTAGATTCAGTCTATGTACCTTTAACAGGAATATCACAGAGATTGGGCTGTGTTCTCCTCCCAACCCATTCTGTGGCATACAATTTTGATTTGACCCATTACCGGTGATGTTAACTTTGATCGTTTGATGAATGTGGTCTCCGCTTAGCTTCCCTGCTGAAAAGTTATGCTGTAAAACTTCCTTTTAAGAAATAAGAATCTTGTGGGGAGGCACTTGGGTCACTATGCCTTAATGGGAGCTTAATTAACCCCCAAGTTCATCTCATTTTTGCCTCAAATGCTGTGAGGTAGATTTTATTGTTAAAAATGAAGAAACATGTTTAAAGAGAGTTTGTGTCTTTCCCAGTGTCTTGGGGACACTAAGCAGTCTGTGATATTGTGAACCATCGATGTCACTGAGATGATGAAAGATGGCCTACCCTGAAAAAAATAATTCTTATTACCAGTCCGGAAGGGGCTGGGCAGAGGAAGAACAGTGTTGTTGCTAGAGTAGAAATTTCCCCTTAGTTCCTGAGAGCATAACAGAGAGTCAGAAATGGGTCCTACTCCTTTCAATGTCCTGGCTCTTTGAAACCAAGAAGTAAGAACCATGATTAAAAGGAAGAGTTGGGAAGTACATGAAGTATGACTTGGGAGAGCTGCATTTCAGCAAAGTCTCTGCCATCATCTGATTATGAGATCTTGGGAAGGCAGACAACTTCAATGGAAATCTTTAAGTAGTATTATAGAAGTGTATACAAGACCAAGAAGATGTTCAAGCAACTGTGGCTTTGTTACTATTTATTGAAGTAAATAGTATCTCATTAAAACTGGAACATGCTGTCATAATGATGGCTGTCCTGTAGCAGAGTGATTAAAAATAAGCAGTTGAGCCCTAGCTGGTTTGGCTCAGTGGATAGAGTCGGCCTGCAGACCAAAAGGTCCCAAGTTCAATTCCAGTCAAGGGCACATACCTTGGTTGCAGGCTCTTCCCTGGCCCAGGTTCTGGTCAGAGCTCCTGCAGGAAGCAACCAATCGATGTGTTCCTTTCACATTGATGTTTCTCTCTGTCTTTCCATCTCTCTAAATATCAATGGAAAAATGCCCTCGGATGAGGATTAATTAAAAGAAAAAAAAGAGAAAAGAATATGCAGTTGAGAGTCAAAATCAAGTTGAAATCTAGGTTTGATCAGGTAATGTCTATGCAATCTTGACCTCATTACACAATCCATCTATAGTCATTTCTAAATCATAAGCACTTGGGAAAGATACAATGTACTTGAAACATATAAGCACCTGCCATATAATAAATATAATTACCTATTTTTTTATTACATCTTTAGGTGACACTTGATTATCTTTAATATTTTTGTAAGAATTAGAAAATCTACATATGCAACTATTGTCACACAACAACACCCACATTAAAAAATCCTGAAAAGCAATCACTCTGTGTCTATGTGATTTTGAATCTTCATAAACTCAAGTAAAGCCACACCATGGTTCTCTGGTATAAAGAAAAGCAACAATAAAAGCTGAGGCAGACACAGGGATCTAGTTGTCCTATATAAAAAGCCTGTTTGTGCATCCCACAGAACGATTGCCTCATATGGAGTTATCCTTCACTCCCAGACCTCTGACCTTGAAACAAAACAATCTACAAACACATAAGCAAAGAACTTAGGTACACGCCTAAGATTTTTATCTTTCATTTTTCTCAAAACCTACAGAAAGGGGCATGGGTATTTTGAAAATGCTTGTTTGTGAACTATTAAAGAAACCTGTAAATTTTAAATTAGTCAGGCAACATGCTCTAAGTAAGGAGACAGAGAGAGAGCCCTTGAGTTCAATGAGCTGATTTTCTGGAAAACAAACCAAAACCGTGTCAAAGAGAATGCATTCCTGATGACTGTAGAAACCATTTTAAAGTGAAAACATTCAAGTGGAATTTTAACTCAAGAAGTTCACACCCAAGAGTTCTCTGCTCTGCTTTTAGGAAAATAAAAAAAAAATATATATATATATACATTGATTTGTCATGTACTTCTAACAAATAACTAACATTTATTGAAAATCTGCTATGTGTTTGGGAGCCTGAATAGATGGTGAAAGTATTAAAACATGTCCTGTATGATACCACTTTTATGTGGAATCTAAAAATCCAAAATGGTAAAAATAGAATAAAATGGTGGTTACCTGACCCTGGGAGTGATGGGGAAATAGGAAAAGTGTTTAAGAGTACAGACTTGCAACTAATAGTAAATAAGTCACACACTTCAGTGAATATACCAGTAGAATTGTGTTACAGTCATCACACTTGCTAGAGACTAGGTTATAATTATTCCAACCACAAAAAGTGCTAATTATGTGATATGATAGAGGTGCTAACTATCGCTACAATAGGAATCATATTACAATATATAAATATATCAATCAACATGTGGTAACACCTTACACTTATACAATGTTATATGTAAAATACATTTCAGTTTTAAAATCAAGAATAAATAATTCAGTGGAGCAGATTTTAAGGATTCGAGAGTCAGTGATAAACCCATAGGACATGATGGCAATAAGCACTCTTAAATCTCACCCCAGTTAATAAAATCATCTCCATGTTCATGGTCACTCTCTTTATTATGGCCACCACCAACCCTCACAATAACAAAAAACTGGCTCTGGCTTACATGGTCGCAATTCTTACTTCCTCCGCGTCCACACCTTGAATCCATGTATCTTTGGAAAGCTGTGGCCTACAATCCCCTTTGGGCATGCAGCCTCCCCTCTTTTTGCTCCCATAGCACCATTGAGTCACTCCTTTAGAGACTCTCAATTTCTGCATATATATTTACTTGTCTCTCTTTCCCAGAATCTCATTAATTCCTTGAAGGGAAGAATTGCAATGGTCAGTGATTCCTATTCCAGAAGAATTTCTAGGCTATATCAAGCACATGATAAGTCAGTTTTGACTAAATGAACTACCATGTAAGTGTTAGAACTGGGACTAAAATCTTGTAATTGAAATCTTGAGTTTACTATCCCTCCTACAATGTAGTTGTCTCAACCATGCTAGACTTAAGGGCAAAATTGCAAGACACACAAAATTTTAAAACACCATATTATATTATATAAATGCAAGGCTGCATCTATTATTAAACTTGAATGACACACACTGTGTCTGGTATAAGTGAAGTCAAGGGGGATGCAGACGGAATCTGGGTTTTGGAATTAAAGTGACAGCAGTTTGCTCCATCACTCACTAATTATCGTAGCATTTGCGAGGCAGTAAAATTAATTTAAACCTTGGTTTATTCATCTGAAACACTCCTAATTTCTCCCTCAGAGCATTCATGTGACGAAAAAGGGAAAATTCAAACTAAACGTCTTGGCTCAGTGCACAAAAAAACAGCAGGTGACCAAGATCTTTGTGTTTGCCGACTTTCTCCTTTTTGGCAGTGGTAAGAGAGGATTTTTTTTTTTTTTTTTTGGTCTTTCCTACTTGTGTTCTCTTTCCCCTGAAATCGCCAGTCTCTTCACTGCTTCTGATCTATTTTATATTTTTGTTCAGAGCCAGAATTAAATATTTGGCCATGAATATTGAGACCTGCTAATAAATCAATGCATACTCTTTTTGGAAAGATTCAAAGTTCTCTGCAAAATCCTCCAACTTTGCCCATGATGATTTTCAATCCCAACTCTCCAACCCTACTGACTCTCAGCAGAGTGACCCGCTCCTCTCTCCTCTTCCACCCACAGAAGGATTCTCAAATAGAGGGTATAGTTTGGCCTTCGGTACAAACAGAATTCTAGCCTTGTGTAATAAATATTGTGCTTTTTTATTGTTTTAATTATAGGGTGTTGTTATTGTTCTTTAAATAAGCATAGGATTCGAAGTCAAAACACCTGGGCATGTCTTCTGGCTCTATGCTAAGTATACCCACTGGTCGATATTTTAGTGTGTAACATTTGAGCTTCTGTTTACCCATCTGCTGCAATAAGAATAATGATGTCTAAATCAGAGGTTGTTCTGACAACTCAAAGAGAGGACATTACTGAAAATGCCTCAAGTACTTGGCTGGCCATAAACATGAATGGAATCTTATTTATGATGTACTTCCTGTAGACAGTGATGTGTGTAGTAACTACAAATCCAATTCCACCCTCTACTTCGTACAAACACCTGAGTCTTGATATTTTGGAGAGACATGAATCATCAGTGGGTTCTGTTGCACCTGTTCCATGAAACCCAGAAGTCTGGCTTGAAGTTCACAACTTATGGGGAGATGAATATAAGCCAGGAAATGGCCGGAGGTGAAAGTTTTATTCTCCTTTATCATCTCCTAGTTTAGGGAATGACATATCCATATGTTTACGCATTTACAGGTACAAAGAGTGGTATCATGTAAGCAGTGATTATCTTGCAGGCCGTTTCTCCCAGCATCATGGGAGATCTATTGAAGATGGCACTCTGTGAAATTAGCCTAAAGCAGCTTGCCCCAGGCAGCTGCTACCATGCAGCTTACATCTTCCCCTTTACTGCCACCCTCTGTGAAGAGAATGCACTGGATTCTTGAAAGATATTAATATTTCTAGAAATAGGTACTACCTGACCTTCTCATAAAGGGAAAATGCTGACTTTTCTAGTACAAATATTTGACAGCTGTTTTGGATTTCCAGTGAAGCTTGAGAAAGCCTTGGACAAAATTTTACTGAAGACAAGGGTCATTTTCCTAGCCAAGGAGTGAAGAGGGTCTATTTATTTTTCTCAAATATATCCCTTAATGTGAAAAAATAAGCTTTGTTGGGTAAATTCCAGCCTGGAAAAGAGTAGATATTTTTTGAGTTACTTAGTCCTTAGCTCCTAGAAGATCTAGGGCGTGCATGTCTATCCCCTTTGTTATCCACTTGTATTTTCAAATATAACATGCTATATGTTTTATCAGACCTAACACATAACCTCTCATAAATTTGGCAAATGCACCTATTAATATTAAAGTGAATATATACACTGCATGCACATATATCAACATGCATACACACATGGACTAGTACATAGATTTGACTATAAACTGGTGCCAAATATTGTAGGATATATGCAAACTTGTAATAAACATGTTGCTGCCCCTCAAATTTCAGTGAGTTACTGGTGTACCACAAATTGTGATTTAAGTAAATTTAGAAGTTACTTTTAAAATAGCCAAATAAAATGAAAATTGTCAACTCACTCTGCTTTCAAAATTACTGTTGGGTCTAGTGATACCTTCCCATGTTCCTCTACCTTCATAAGCACAAAACTAAATAACTAAAATAAATAGTCAAAAATAAGTATTTTCAAAAAAAAAAACACATTTTATTGCATTGTCAAAGACTGTATTTTCCTGTACGTGTCCTACTGACGCTCTTAAAATTATTTCACTTATCCTGGATATGCAAAATGAATAAAAAATAAAATGAATAGATTAAGGCAAACAATAATGATAACAAAAGCACTTTCATACATAAGGTAGATTATGTGGTAAATAGATTTAAATAATCACATGAAAATATTAATGCTTCCTATCCTCTACTTCCCCAGTTCCCACCTATACATCAAGGTCCCCTCTTGAGTTATCTCCTCCTGAAAATGTCCCTGGTCACCTAGTGATGTTATTTTAAATTTTTAATCCCTTTTCTTTTTTTCTTTTCCCTGTGTAAGCATTGGTGTTTATTCTTCACGTGAGACAGTGCTAAAACATGGGGTATGAGCCGAAACAAGCGGAGGAATTGGACGTGTGGCAGAGGATACAGGATCAGACTCTTGTTCTTCCAATGTCTCCCTTCCCCCTCTTCATCCTCCAGATGCCCCCTGAGACACCTCCGGAGAAATTTAGGATTACACAGAGCACAGTATAAATAATCTACTTATGTAAGCTACTCACAGTTGGGTTTAGTTTTATCTAAATGCAGTGGACTTATCACATGATGTCATCCAGTTTCTATCCTATATTATAGTTATCTATAACCAAGTCTCTCTTTTCCAGAAAAGAAGGGAGGGTTTATGTGTGATTAACTTTTATATTTTAACTTTTATATTACATTTTATATTATATTTTTATATTTTATAGTGCAAAACACACAAAAATAATACATTCTGTAGATGTCCAAACAATACTTGCTTACTAATCAGTGCTAGTGTGAATGAGGTACATCCATATTGAATAGATACGTTCTTGGTGGAATCCTATCATGGAGGGTGTTGTATATGCTATTAATATATCAAGGGTGAATTCTTTAGGCAATAAAAATACATTGGAGTGAGTGACATAAGACAGCTGTGCTTTAGGAAATTATGAAAAAGATAAGGTCTTTAGAAAATCAAAGTAATGGCTAAAGAAAGAGTCAGATCAGTAGTCATTATTTCCATCCATACACCTATTAAAATATGTAAATAGCTCCAAATCAAAATTGTGTATGGCATGTATTCAACAACCATATTCTTTTCTTTCTCAGTTTACCCACATATCATATAGCCAATAATAATCTCTCTGCTACCTACTGCAGAGCAGCTCCAAGTTTAAGGTGACAATGTATGTGAAAGCTCTCTAGAAATGAGAAAGCACTAGATGATGTAAGGCATTATTAACATTAGTTTAAGTATCTATTTTTCAGATTTATAAAACTCTAACATACATGAAGAGTTAAACTATTTTACAGGCATGATACAAATTACAGGTTCAACTTTCTATAGAACTCTTCTGTAAAAATGACACAGACCATTGTTAAGATTTAGACAGTAGGTTAGCTTCTCCCAGAAATAGACATTAGGTTACAGAAAAAAAAGTTACCACAAGAAACCAAAATCAACTAATATATATATGACTACTCAAGAGAAATAACTATAAAAATCAACAAAATATAGGCCAATTTGAATGAAGGTTTAATAAATCAAAATAAGGAGGCTATTTTCAACCCAAGCAGGCAAACATAACCCCAGAAAAGTCCAACTTGACGTTAACAGTGAAAAGAAAGTATTATGCATTTAATGGACTGAATTGTAACTTATTTGGTATAGACTCATGTTATTATTGAGGATAAAATGCAGTTAGACTGAGAATCGGGCTCCATTTTCATGGGCATACAGAAGAAATGGTCTCACTTTAGATCACCTGCCTGGTTTGTTAGACAAAATTAACTCTAGGCCATACAAGGGCAGATGCACAATCCAGAAGACCTTAAGAAAAAAACTTCTTAAACAGATCTTCAATGTATACCTCTGTGGAATTGAGATAATCATTTCTTAATCGCCTTCACAAAATTTCTGCTGCAAATATACAGATACAAATGACTATACATAATTATCTGAAATTCTTAACTCACTGTACAACATATCAATACATTCAGTGGCTGTTACTTTTCCAATTTATGTCAACCTGTGTATCCAGATGGAATAAAATGATACTAGATAGACCCAATGTTTAGAGTTTTAGAAGATTTTCTCATTATATTTCTCTGATTAAAATGTTGTCCCACATGTCAAATGCCCAAAGTCTGCCCTTAATTTAAAGCCTCAGTGAAATTCTAGGGCTTTAATGAAGCTACCATTAACTGCTCCATCTGGACATAATTGCTTCCTCCGTTAGGCTTTCATACACATTTTTTCTAAAAATCTCTTGTTACTTTCCCCCTGCCTGAAGAGAAGCGTGATGGTGTTAAAGGTAGCACAGACTTGCTTCAATGACTTGGCTTCATCACACGCCAGCTGTTTGTTCCTGGACAAGCAGCATGACCTCCTTCCATTTCTGCTTTTCCAGCCCTACAAAGGTGGCCCAGATATCTACCTCATTGTCATGTAAAATCACATTCACAGAGTGTATGGAACATATACTTGTATTGACTGGGAAACCTTCCCCATAGAATGAGCCAAATATAATATTATTTATCCTTGTGCCTTTCCTTGTCATATTTACTAATTGCTCACTCCATTCTTTTGCCCCAAACCAAAAACGTTGTAAAAATTCTACTGCATATTTGTGTTCTTGGTAGCCTCACCAGAGACCAAAGTTAGCAAATGAATTTAATTGGAGAAGCCCTCAGTATATTACTCTATAATTGATGTAAAATATAATAATGTTATTTACAGCTAATATTTATGTATATCAGATACTCTATTAAATGCCTGTTATGTTAAATTATTAGGAGCCTTGCCCTGGCCAGTATTGCTCACTGGTTAGAGTGTCTGCCTGTGAACCAAAGGGCCTCAGTTTGATTCCCGGTCAAGGGCATGTACCTGGGTTGAAGGTTCAACCTGTGGCTCCAGTTCATTGCAGGAGGCAACCAATCAGTGTATCTCTCTCACATTGATATTTTTTTTCTCTCTTCCCCTTCTTACCCCTCTTCCATTCTCTGTAAAAATCAATGGGAAAAATATCCTTGGGTGAGGATTAACAACAAAAAATTATTAGCGACCTTATGAATGTATTATTTGTTCCATAATTAACAGGTAAGAAAACTAAGGTTTGGAAGGACTCATCCTTGAACAAGTTTTGTGTGCATATTTATACACCGAGGTCTGATTATGAAGAGCACTTTACTATGATGTGACTTGTTATTTTAAAAGAATCTATTCGTTTCCCATTTTTGATAACTAAGGGAATTTCCTTTGTGCAATCCAAAAATTTTCTGATTGGACATTGGATATCTTTTATTTATCTTCCTCCCAAAGTGTAGACTATATCTGAAATTGCCTGTAGCTCCCAATTAGATTGATTTGCCAGTAGGAAAAATAAATGACAATTGGTTCTAATCAGTATCTTGTGAATTTGTCTGGTATGAATCTCTTTAGGAATCTAAATGATTAGATGCTAAAGAACCATATATATCTCCCTAAAAAGTTACCCTTAATACAAAAGGTAATTGGAAGCATTTTTAGGATGTTAGATTTGATTATTTCTTAAAGTTGATAAGAACTGAAAGTTTGAACAGAGTAGGAGCTCCATAACCTTTGTTGTATAGATGAATAAAAAAAATATAAGGATTGGATGTGTAACAATTTTTTGAAAGTTGCAATGCCACAGGTGGTTTATGCACATTATATTATTTAATTTGATCACCAACCCTGTGAAATAATTACCATCATTTCAATTTAAGTCTGAAGAAATATTCTCATCTATGGTAAAGCAACCAACCATCCTAGTCCTGACATCTTTGGTCTACAGCTTAATTGAAGACTAGGTTGCTTCTGAGGTCTCTGGGCAAGTCAGAAACCACCCCTGCTATAAAGCTTGAATGAAAAACAAAATAAGGCAGCCATATTTCTTAAAACTGATTTGATAATCAGATACTTCTTACTTAAGCTACAAATGGAAATATTTTCGTGTGACTGTGACCTAGCAGCTTTTAGTCCCAGTTCATTAGGTAGCAATAATCTTATTTACCTTAATCCTAACATATTCCCCCAGAGCAGGGGCACCTTGAAAAGAACATTGAAAGTTGACTTCATGAATGAAAAGGGATTGCCTGTGGGAAAGGTTCTCCAAATGCTCCATACTTAGCAGATCTGCATGGTTAAGAAAGAGTAATCATGCTGGATGTTGAGGTGACAGCGTAGTCTCAGGATCACACTTGTATGCATTAAACACCTGGACTATGACAGGGTAAATCTTCAAATAGTTGTTCTGGCAAATTAGGCAATGTGGTTACATGAAAAAGGCGCTGGGCTTTGCCCGTCATCCTGGAACTGCCATGAGCTATTCCTCGGACCTTGAGATAGTTACTTCATCTATTTGTGGTTTTTTTGTTTGTTTGTTTTTCCCATATGCTAATTGAGGAGGGTGAATTGGATACTTGCTGAGGATCCTTGTGGTCATGTGTCTAATGATCCATTTAGTTTAGATTCTAAAGTAATAAGTACACTCCCACCTCGTCATCCTTTACTAAGATGATTCCTATGCCTGCATCATTTATTAAAATTACTGTTTTAAACCTGGCAGAATTTTTAAAGCCTATTTTTATTTGATTACCAATAACTGATTTAAAAATATGGTCCTGTCTATGTCCTTCTTGCACATATGCTTCCTTCAGAGATTTTCTGAGATTAACCAAGAATGCCAACAGACAAGTCTAATATGGAAAGCCACTGTTTCATAAATATTTACACCCTAAATAACTTGGATAGTGCCTGACTCATCATGTTCAGTCTGTTTTATATTGTAAAAATAGTTTTAGTATAACCAAACAACCATCTTGACAAATGGGTTTAATGAAAAAATAAAAATAAAAAATGACTTAGATGTTCTGCAATTTACTTGGGAAATACTCCCACTCTTCTCTGCTGCCTGCTTTTATCAACCTCTTTTAATATTTTCTCCTGGTCTCCATTTTCCTTTGGTATTACCTCCTTTTCAACATTCAACCCAATTTGAATATGAAACTACATTTTTAGACTGAGCACCCATGTTTGTACCTGAATCTCTCTCAGGATGTTTCTTCTGATAATGGCTCTTAGGTTATAGGTCTCACATTCATGGGAGATGGTGGTCATCTTCCAAGCCTTTCTTAGGTCTCTGGAATTTCATTAAAATGGAATTTCCCTACTCTCAAAGAAAATAAAACTAAAAGGATAGACTCACCAAGGATGAAGAATGTCGGGTGAAGAGTAGAAAATGATCAATTGTGGTCAAAGACTCAAAGGAGTAACATTGGTGCTAAATACTCAATGCTGAGAAGAATTCATTCTTAAAAAATCTAGAGGCAAAGAAAGAGTGAGAACAGAGTGATAGAGAAAGACACATGTTTGGAAGACATGGGAAATAGAAAGAGAACCAGTGAAGCAAAATATAGCAAGCATGGGGAGTATGATTTAAAACCAAGTGAAAGTGTAGATAAAGGCCAGTCCCCTGAGGCCTATAAAAGACCTAGAAGTCTTCAGGTTTTATTTTAAGTATAATGGGAATTTAGGCAATGGGGAATCTTAAGATAAAGACTAAGGATTGGGGGCTTCTAGTGACTTTGTATTAGCTATTTATTAGGGCTATAGGACATTGTTAGTTGATACCCACCTCCCTGCTATAGAATATATTGATGTCCAGGAATAAGTTGATCTATTCCTCTTCATAAGGATAGTAAGGGTTTCTACTTGTCTAAACTTGTATAGTATAACTATGATATTTGGTTCTGTGAAAGTTTTCCTCCTCATCTGCTGGCTAAAGAATCAAAATACAAAACACATTCTGGTAAGTTATTGGCAAGCTCTGCACCAGAATTCTCTCTTTATCCCTTAGTACATGGTGCTCTGGTTATGAGTTTAAAGCTAAGAATATGGGTCTAGCCGGCATGGCTCAGTAATGAAGCATTGACCTATGAACCAGGAAGTCACAGCTCTATTCCTGGTTAGGGCACACGCCTGGATTGCAGACTCAATCCCCTGTGTGGGGCATGCAGGAAGCAGCCGATCAATGGTTCTCTCTCATCATTAATGTTTCTCTCCCTCTCTCTCTGAAATCAATAAAAAAAGTTTTGTTTTGTTTTTAAGTTAAGAACATGAAAGTCATGAGCCCAGAGATTGAAAGCTTAAATTAGCATGTACCTTTAACAGGAATCTTAACTGGTGACCTCTTGGTTCATGAGTTGATGTTCAACCACTGGGCCACACTGCCAGGTGAGTTGTATAGCACATGAGCTCCTGTTCTTGGCAAGCTGAACCCCAGAGATCCATATTTTAATTGCTAGATCATGTGACTTTGCTGATGTGATTAAATTAAAGACCTTGAGATGTAGAGATTACCCAAGATGGTTAATATAGTCACAAGGTTAAGGAGACAGAGAGTCACCAGATAAGGAAATGTGACAATGGAAATAGGGGTCAGTGAGTGAGAGAATGATTTGAAGATACTATGCTAATGGCTTTGAAGATGGAGGAAGGGGCTGCAGACCAAGGCATGAAGGTGGCCTCGAAGAGCTGGGAAAAGCAAAGGAGTGGGTTATCCACAGGAGTCTTTAAAGGAGTTAGCCTAGATGACTCTTTAACTGTAGCCCAATAAGACTGATTTTGATTTTCTGACCCATGGAAATATCAGATAAAAATTTTACATTGTTTAAACATCAAATTTGATAAAATTTTCTACAGTGCAATAGGAAGTTAATTCAGTGTCATTTCTTTCCTGTTCAGCCTATATTATTCCATTCTGTCCACATGTTTTGACAGTTGATCTTACAGGACAGTGGTATCACATCACTTTTATTTTGTATTCATTTTATTATTCTCTATTGCCAACTTTAACATTTTAATAATATACCTTCTTTTTCCTGGTATAGCTGGTTGCAGCCTAAGAGATGAGGAGCTGGCAGTGGGCTGTGGCACATAGGTCCTTTGTTCTAAAATAGATTGTTCCAGAAGGAATGTCATAAGGAATTGAGACTGACACTCAGAACCATTGCACTGACTCTCGCCAGTAGATGCAAGTATGGGCCGATGGTTCAAGAGTCAGTTATTCACTCTAAGGCCAATTCAATAACAGGAGGTAGGATGCCCGAAATGAGTTGAAGTTTCAAGGAAATCAATGGAGAGAGAGGGAGTTTCCAGGAATGTGGGCTGGGAAGGTGGATGGTGGTCATAGCCCAGAGAGAAAAAATGCACAGGGCAAAAGATTAAGGACCAGTGGTTTCTGAGCTGACACCAAGAATGAAATCCTTTGGTAAAAAGATAATTAAAATATCTGTCCTTTATGACTATACTAGAGGCCCAGTGCATGAAATTTGTGCACAGCTAGGGTCCCTAGGCCTGGCCGTCAATCAGGGCCGTTCTGTGGGGTGACCAGTAGAGTGATCAGAGGGCCCCCGCTGGCACCTGCCTTGGCTGGCCTGGGGCCTTGGGCTGGGGGCAGCTCCTGCATTGAGTGTCTTCCCCCTGGTGGTCAGTGTGTGTCATAGCAATCGGTCGTTCCACTAGTCGTTCTGCCGTTTGGTCAATTTGCATATTAGGCATTTAATATAGGATATATATATATATATATATATATATATATATATACACACATACATACATACATACATACATATGTTTTAATTCAAGGAGGCTAAGACTCTTAATAGCATATGGCACAATATCTGGCCCCTCAAAACTAGAACTCTCAGCTGTCTTACTGTTGTAACTTTACAAGCACACATCCTCACTGGATCAAATGCAGCACACCTTCTTCTGGATTTGCATTCAGTAAAATTTAGAGCTAATACTAATGTGTCATAGTGAATAGTCCTACAATTAACCAAATGTCTGATTATTGCATTAGCTATCCATGCATGAAACTGCTGACCTCTCAAACAAAAATGAGATATTAGCCAAAAAGTGCAGCTGCCATAGGTTAAGTCATAGCTGGAATAATTGAGTGCCTGAATCATGATATTTAGATCAAAGAGTGAAATCTTCCAATTTAATCCAATTTTGGTAGAAATGTATGAGTTTTTGATCAATACCAATTAAAAATAAACACCCTACATAATTTAATCTGTTTCTCAGTGGGTCAGACATTTATTTCATGGAGTTGTTGGTGCCAGCAATTCAATTAAAGAAGTGAAAGAAAGAAGAATGCATTGCAATAAACTTCAGTATTTGAAATAGCTTAATAAAATGAACTTAATCTCAAAAGTGTTTTCCCGTCCAATGTGCAAGTTTTAATTACTCCATTTTGTATTAGAAGAACTTGTTAAAAATGTCTAATTGCCACTTCCCACTGAAGGATGTGCTAGAATTGCTGGGCCTTGCCTGTCTGTGAAGCACTTTGGGCTGTATTTATAGGTCTTACAGGAAGAGCTGCGGAGAATTGAGAGTGGCGATTAGTCCTGAATGCCTAGATGTCAGGAGAGGAGCAGAATTGGGGGCGGGGAAGGTGCAGAAGCAGAGAGAAGGCAAATGGAGAGAATTGCCATTGGAAAGCAGGAAGCATGGGGTCAGCGTCCAATAAATAATACATCTTCCTTTTGTCTTTCAAAAAGCCAGGTCTAATTAGCTAAGAGAGATGGAAATAATTCTGACATACAAAGCAAAGGAATGGTGGGGTGCTTTTTATAAATGTGCTTTCCTTTTTCTTGTGTGTTCACTTCTAATTTTTTACATATTAAAAAAGAATCAAAGGTAAAGAAAAATAAATCACTCACAGCCCCAGGACCCTAACATGCCAATATAATTATGCTTTCTTATCATGAGATTACATATTCATTGCTAATAATGCAGAAGAATTGAAATAAAAGCAGAGGTCAATAATAATGTTTCACACAAAGATGAAACCTATTTGAGTAAGGTATTTAGGACCTTGAACTGCTTCTTGATTGTTCATGACCTTTGTGAAAACACTGTGGTGTAGACTGAGGCAGCCATCACCCCAAGAAATGCTGGGAGACACCACAGGGTGGGGTAAAGGCTAAGGCTTTGCTGTTACTTCTCAGGGTGGGCTAGGCAAACCATGCAAGAGCATTCCAGAAACAGAATTCTGAAATTGAAGAACCCTCCATACTTACAATGGACAGAGGTGGAGGGACGTAGGACTCCTCAGAGAGAGATCACTATGCAGCAAACATGTCCACATCCTTACAGAAGTGACCAAGCCTGCTAGTCTAGTTATCTTGATCAACAGGGAAACCAGAGTTTAAAGCGGGAGACCAAGGACACAGCTTAACTGCTGTGCTGAACAAACTACAAGGGACAGGTAAGTATGACAGAGCCTCGGCTTCAGGACCAGCAGTGTTGGGTATTCTGTGACTAATGTACTACATGCATGCTGAGGACTGGCCTAGGCAGATCTAAGCTGATTCACTGCGTATTCTTTTTTTATTATAACACTAGAGGCCAGGTGCACGAAATTCGTGCACGGGGGAAGGGGTGTCCCTCAGCCCAGCCTGCACCCTGTCCAATCTGGGACCCCTCGAGGGATGTCTGAATGCCCGTTCGGGCCTAAACAGGCAGTCGAACATCCCTCTCACAATCCAGGACTGCTGGCTCCCAACTGCTTGCCTGCTTGCCTTCCTGATTGCCCCTAACTGCTTCTGCCTGCCAGCCTGATCACCCCCTAACCACTCCCCTGCCAGCCTGTTATCCCCTAACTGCCCTCCCCTGCAGGCCTGATCACCCCTAACTGCCCTCCCCTGCAGGCCTGGTCACCCCTAACTGCCCACCCGTGCAGGGCTGGTCCCCCCAACTGCTCTCCCCTGAAGGCCTGGGTCCCCCCCAACTGCCCTCCCCTGCAGGCCTGATCACCCCTAACTGCCCTCCCCTGCAGGCCTGGTCACCCCTAACTGCCCACCCGTGCAGGGCTGGTCCCCCCAACTGCTCTCCCCTGCAGGCCTGGGTCCCTCCCAACTGCCTTTCCCTGCAGGCCTGGTCGCCCCCAACTCCCCTCCTCTGCCGGCTTGGTCACTCCTAACTGCCCTCCCCTGCAGGCTTGATTGCGCCCAACTGCCCTCCCTTGCAGGCCTGGTCCCTCCCAGCTGCCCTCCCCTGCTGGCCATCTTGTGGTGGCCATCTTGTGTCCACATGGGGGCAGCCATCTTGTGTGTTGGAGTGATGGTCAATCTGCATATTACTCTTTTATTAGATAGGATAGAGGCCTGGTGCATGGGTGGGGGCCATCTGGTTTGCCCTGAAGGGTGTCCCGGATCAGGGTGGGGGTTCCCTTGGGGCGTGGGGCGGCCTGGGCGAGGGGCCTGTGGTGGTTTGCAGGCCAGCCACGCCCCCCGGCGACCCAAGCAGAGCCCCTGGTATCTGGGGTTTATTTATATTCTACAATTGAAACTTTGTAGCCTGGAGTGGAGCCAAGCCTTCTGCTTGCTCCGTGGCAGCAGCCATTTTTTTTTGGATTTATGTATCTTCTATAATTGAAACTTTGTAGCTTTGAGTGGAGGCCTCGGCCCAAGCTTCCCTCCTGCTCTCTGTGGCTGTAGCCATCTTGGTTGGGTTTATTTGCATATTTGCTCCTGATTGGCTGGTGGGCGTGGCTTGTGGGCATGGCTTGTGGGTGTAGCGGAGTGATTGTTAATTTGCATATTACTCTTTTATTATATAGGATATTTTTATTGATTTCAGAGAGGAGAGGAGAAGGAAAGAGAGATGGAAACATCAATAATGAGAGAAAATCATTGATCAGTTGCCTCCTGCACACCCGCTACTGTGAATCAAACTTACAATCCTGGCACATGCCCTGACCCTGACCAGGAATCGAACCATGGCCTCCTGGTTCATAGGTCGATACTCAACCACGGAGCAACACCAGCCGGGCCCATTGAATGTTCTTACTAGTGACAGCAGTCTCTTTTTCCTGGTAGAGGTAAACTCTATGAGGGCAGAATGTTTTGTCTGTTTTGTTCACTGCCTTATCCCTAATGACTAGAACAATGGCTGGAATGTAGTAGCTACTCAATAATTATGTGCTTAAAGAATTGACTCATTAATTAGGCTGGAATATGTTGAGTGTCACATCACTAGATACCCAGTAAAGGGTGGGGTCATAGGGCAAGCTCAGGAGATGAAATGACATGAGCTGGCTTCTCACATCCTTTGTTCAGTAGGTGTAAGATCATGAACCCATTAGCTCATTTCTCTCAGCCCCAGACTTCTCATTCATCAAGAAGAATTCTGAGTCCAGCTCACATTCTATGTCTGGTGCTATCCCCTGGGCTCTGCGGCTCATCAGACACTTACTTAACCTTTGCTTCCTCATGCTCCATTTCCCCCTGTGTGACATGTGTACTAATCATGTGTACCTCAAAGGGTTGTTATCAGGATGAAATGAGTTGGCACATGTTGGGGACTTTTGACAACATGCGTTATCTGTTGCAGATAGGCACTCAGGAAATCACAGTTCTTCATTTTATTAGTAAGTCTGTTTATAATTAATTATATTTTTGAGAAGCACAGTTTATGCAGATAGTGTCCCTGTAAAATTCTGTGCCTTTCATCTAAGATTGCCATTTGTGCATGGCTATTTTACTGTTGGTTTTAAAACTGGATAATGGTTTTTATGTAAGCAGAAAGATATCTCTCCACCTGTGTTATTTTATCTCCCATTTCCAAGTGCAATTTCTAGCACATAGGGGGCATTTAATAGATATTTACTGATGGATTAGTAAAAGGTAGGGGGAAGATGAACTTTGATAATGGTTATAAAATACTTTAATAAAGCTCTATTTTTAAATTATTGGTTAACTACAGATGACATACAATATTATATTAGTCTCAGGTATAAGACATAGGGATTAGACATTTATTATCATTTATGAGACTGCTTTCTTAGTGTTTGGAATCTTGTAGACCAATAAGATTTTTTTTTTCTCTTTAACAGTATCTCAGCCATGGTAATAGTAATAATTATATTTATTGCTGTTAGAAAGAGAGTCTTATTAAAAAGAAAAAAATATATATATATATACATATATATATATATATATATATATATATATATATGTATATATTCACATGGCAAAAAGTAAACAATACATAGTTTTACTTTCGAGATATGGAGTCCATCTAAAAAGACAGGAGAACAGTGACGCATATAGTGAGGAGAGACATGGTCCAGTTTATTAGTAAGTCTGTTTATAATTATTCATGTATTTCATTTCTGTTATTCATGTATTCCATTCATGAATTCAATAGGTACTTGTTACTCAGTTCTTCTGGTTCTAAGCTGTGCACTTCAGCTGCAAAAATAAAAAGCCCCAAAAGCTTAAAGTAATGGCAAAGAAATGCAATGACAGACATGAACAATTACATGAATGATGTTACAGGGATAGAGAAACAAAAAAACGTGTTCTAGTCTGCCTAAAGGGATGCTGGGGAAAACTTCACTCAGATGCTTAAGTTAAGATTAAAGAATGAGTATGAAATTTCTAGGAGTTCAAATGGGTTTGATATTCCCACCAGAGTGAACAATATCTGCAAAAATTACAAATGAGTGAAATCATGGCATCTGTGAGGAACTATACATAGGCCAAGTTAAATGGAGTGTAAATAGGAGGTGAGAATGTGTTAGGTGAGTGACATCTAGTCAGTACTACAAAGCTTTTACCTTTTTTTATTTTATAAGAAGTACAGAAAGGAGTTCCAAGTATAAGATAAACAATGATTGGATTATTTTTTTTTCAAATATATTTTTGTTGTTTTCAAAGAGGAAAGGAGAGGGAGAGAGAGAGATAGAAACATCAATAATGAGAGAGAATCATTGATTTGTTGCCTCCTGCACACTTCCTACTGGGGATCGAGCCACAACCTGGGCATGTGCCCTTGACTGATATTGAACCTGGGACCCTTTAGTCCACAGGCTGACACTCTATTCACTGAGCCAAACCAGCTAGGGCATTACTACAAAGCTCCTGAAGGTTTCTTTAAGTGAAAAGAATTTTACTTGCCTACTAGAAGGGCATACTACTGTGAGTATGAAGGATGAGTTTATTTTGATTTTACAAGTTGTAAATCATTGATGCTAGAAGCATAAGAAGTAAGAAAAAACGTACTATTGAAGATTAGATATTTCAGGAGATACACATCTAAGCAAAGGCATGGCAGTGAAGATGGAGAAGGGAGGGAACAGAAGCAAAACTGATAAGACTTGGTAACTGGTTGGATATAGGAAACATAGCTTATGAGATTGCGATTTGTTATAAATAAAATCCTCTCTGGGCAAAGAGAATATAGATCTTCCATAGGGACTTACCTTCTACATTTTCTTCTTAAAGGACAGTAGCCCCATCATGGGGATCCCACCTCATGACCTCATCTAAACCTAATTATGTCCCAAGGCCCCACCTCCAAATACCATCACACTGGGGGGTCAAATTTAAACATGAATACTGAGGGGACAAAAGTATCCGTAAGACTTTCAGTCCAAAACCATGACTCATTGTTGTCAATGGGCATAATCTTTTGTTTGATTGGTTAGTGCATCCTTGAAATTCCAGTGCCCTTTGGGAAAAGTCTCTGTATGTCAATTTGGTGGGAAATAATTACTGATACCATCTCTCCATTAATGCCTCTCATTATAGAAGCTCAAGAACAAGGTTTTTCCTACCCAACCATAATCACAGCTAATTTTTTGGACTTTACATCTTGGATAAAGCATTATGAGCACAGGGGCAGTTTCAGGAGGCAAGACTCATTGCACTGCTGGTAACAATGTTGGTATGGCCCCAACTGTACCTATGCTATGGCTTTGGCTGTGGTTTCTGCTTCAATGTGGAGATCCTTTGGTCATTGTCCACAATTTCCAAATCTTATGTTCTAGCTTCCCATCAGCCCTGTGAGCTCCCAATATTCTCCTTCTAAATTCTGTTCTTGCTTAAGATAACCTGATTTGATTTCTTTTTCTTACAGTAAGACTTTTGATGTATCTGGTCCTCATTCATTTCAGATACCCAAATGTGCTCCAGTTTTCTGGAAACTCCCATTAATTGATGCCCAGAATGTAACAGCCTTTGTATCATATTCTTATCGTAGTGAACGAATGAAACAAAACCAACTTTCCCCTTATCTTAATTTTAACATTACAGCACTGATTTCATATCAGTGCAGTCTTATTCCCACTGCCTGCCATTAATTTGCTTTTTCTTTATTATGATTTCAAATTCTCAATTTTTGACCTTTATCTTTTCCTTACTTTACTATCTAACATGCCTTTCTAGATGACCTCTTTGGATCTTTTGCCACAGCTATGCTGACTCTGGTCATGTGATATAAACAATCTGATCTGTAAAACTTTCAGCCCTGGGCAGCAGCCCAATAAAAATAATATATACTTAAGATTGGGACATTACAGTAATCTATTTCTTCATACATTCTTGGGCTAGGCCAGACCCAGAAAATGCATGGCTTTGAAAGCTGATGGTGGTAGTCTAATCTGTACAAAAGGTCAGTTGATTCTGAAGAGTGAAGTTCCTAGTGAGCATGAACTTCTATGACTCTTTGGCCTGAGGTCCCTGGGGGGGTCAAGTTTAAACATAAATTTTGAGTAAACACAAGAATTCAGTCCAAAGAAATGCCTCATTGTTGTCAATGAGATTATTATATACCTTCCCCTAATAATGAGATTCAATGGGTTAATATTTACTGAAGACTGGCTATGTGCCGGGCATTACCCTTTATGATGGTATTTAGCCATGAGAAATACAGACCAGACCTTACACTCACTAACTTTCTGCTCTAATAAAGGAGAGAACAGCCTGGCTAGCATGGCTCAGTGGCTGAATATCTATCAATGAACCAGGAGGTCACAGTTCAATTCCGGTCAAGGGCACATGCTCAGGTTGCAGGCTTGATCCCCAGTAGGGGGCATGCAGGAGGCAGCCAATCAATGATCTCTCTCATCATTGATGTTTCTATCTCCCTCTCCTTCTCCTTTCCTCTCTGAAATAAATAAAAATAGATTTGAAAAGTAAAGGAGAGAATGAAGAACCTAATAAATGAATAATATGAATTTAGTTAGTGCCAAGTGATAGGGAGAAAGTAAAACCTGGCAGGAGAGTAATACAAGACATAGAAGAGAGCACAAGTTATTAGTCTAGGGAGGTATGGCCACCTGAGAGGCAACATTTGAACAAGAATTTGAATGTTCAAGAGAAACCTACCATCCCCAAACAGAAGTGTTTCCTATGTACATGCAAAGACTGTAACACAGGTAATAGCTATTGTTCTTTTTCAATAATAGAGCCCTTGTAGCTGGATAATTAAGAGTGTGGCAGCCCTTAAAACCAGAGAAAGCCAGAATTGTTGTCCTGCCCTTCTCTGAGAAAGCATTAGTAGGCTCTCCCATCCAGGCTTGTGCAACATCTTAGGCAGTTTCGTGAGGTTCACGTGGCACCTTTGAATGACTGGCACAAGTCCAAGGTAGAAACCCACCACCTCCTCAACAGGGGAGGCCAGAGAGGGAAATGTGATGATTACATTTCAGAATTCTAATTCCTAGCCTAGGACTTACCTTACGCATGATCCTAATGACTATGGAAACTCCCCCAAAGAACCTGTTGGAGCCCAGCTGGTGTGGCTTAGCGGTTGAATGCCAACCTATGAACCAGAATGGTCATGGTTCCATTCATGGTCAGGGCACAGACCCGGGTTGCAGGCTTGATCCCCAGTGTGGGGCGTGCAGGAGGCAGCCAATCAATGATTCTCTCTCATGATGGATGACATCCCTTCCTCTTTGAGATCAATAAAAATACATTAAAAAAAGAGAAGAACCTGTTGGACTCATTTGTCCAGCTCCGCTCTTCTTGTCAGAAACATCTGATGCTAAGGGGAACATCTCAGAATGAATACAACTAGATTTAGCTTCCTCCATATAACCTCAGGCCCTTGACCACACATGTAATGTGTGATGGCATCATCTCCCTTGATTTTTTGTTCTTTGTGTCAGACATTTTCTTAGTATATCTTTTGTTTTCTCATTTAATTGCAATGACTATTAGAATGTTTTTAACTTACATTGTGTAGATGAGTAAACTGAAACATGAAGGGATGGTTTATTTTTTTCTCTAAATCACACAACTTATAAAAGACAAAGCAAGATTTTACTTCAGTCCTTTCTTTAAAATAAATGTTCTTGTTAACATACTCTTAAGCTTTATTTTCGAAGGAAGGCTTTTTTTTTTTTTTAATCTGGTAAAATAAAAAGATTACATAGGCATTCATGTGAGGCATAGGGATGTAAATTCTGGTCTTTTTTCATATACATTTATTTGCATTTTCCAAATGTGCCTAGTTATTTCTATTTAAGTTCTGCCACTGGAGAAAATCATAGTTTGCTTTTTGTACTAAGCTGCAGAGCCGGCTCATTTTACTACATTTTTGTCTTCTCAGAGAGACTACGCAACTGGAATTTCATCTCTATCAATTGTCGCCTGCCAACTCTCAGAGACTGCTGACGGTGGATCAATTTTAATTTACAGCCGATCTGGAAAGGCCATTTAAGTAGTGGTAATTAAGAAGCAAAATATGGGACTGGAAATGTAGCAAAATGTGGACAGTTTTAAACTAATGAACTGCTTGAAGTCCTTTCTCTGCAAAGCCAAGCTGCTGGATGTGAAGTGTCTCTGCAGTATGTGTCATTATTTTGGCAGAGTTAAGGAACATCATTAGGTTCCCAGTATCAAGTAGGTTACACCCATCTGAAATGCTATTCTTCCCTATCCTTGCACTTCCTTTTAATAATGCTCATTTCACTTGTACCCCCTTTTCTCTATTTGTATTCCCTGTAACTGTAATTCCATGGAGTAGAACCCAGGTCCACCACATTGATCCATGTACTCACACACATAGAATGCATTTGGGCTTATGGTTGGTGCTTAATAAGCATTTGCTTCAATCATGGAGTGACAAAATAAATATATTAATAAAGGGAACTGTCCCATGTATAGAGGTAAAGGTATCCATATATTCAGGGGTGCATCCCTGAGTCGTTGAATGAGACCGCAAACAAAAGTCATGTTTGAGAATTTTATTTCTGATGCTACAAGTCCCAGCATTTCAATTCCAGGTTTTAAAGCTAGTATGTTTATCCATTTATATTAATTCTAAACCTTGGATGACCTTTAGACTTTATCTCACCTCTGTCCACATCTTCTCATCTACACCTGCATCTTCCTTCTCATCTCCTTGGGGTTGAACTCCTGGCCAGTCTTTGTGGTGGGCTTCCAAGGACAAAGACCATCTAATTTCATGATGTTGTAACCACCCAATATAAATCAACTGTTACTCAGTAAATAATGGTTTAACTGAATTTCCACCTTTCTCATGACAGATGGTGAAATGTTCTAGGTCAAGAACCACAGTGTTAGAACTCCAGCTGCTTTTATTTTCCCCACTCCCCATTGCACTTCGAACAAAAGATGCAAGGAGCTATTACAAAGCCATTCTTACAGAACATACTGGAGGGCAAGAGGTCTCAATTGTCTGGAGAGTTTCACTTTTGGAGGATGCACATGGCAACTGGGGATACAACTGTAACCTTCTTGCACAAAAGGAAGTGAAGTCTGTATACAGTATTAGACACATTCCTGGAACTTTATTAGACTGTCTTGCATTTCAGAAGCATTTTATCCCTAAGTAAGTATGCTTTTACACAGGCTGTTCTACCCAGTCATTGTATATCTTTAGTGTTAGGTTCTTGATCTAATCCAATTTGTTGTTGTTATTGTTGTTCTAAAATTCAGTGATGAGCCCAGCTGGTGTGGCTCAGTGCTTGAGCATCAACCTATGAACCAGGAGTTTACAGTTCAATTCCTGGTCAGGACACATGCCTGGATTGCGGGCTCAATCCCCAGTAGGGGGTGTGCAGGAGGCAGCCAATCAATGATTCTCTCTCATTGATGTTTCTATCTCTATTTCTCTCCCTTTGTTTCTGAAAGCAATAAAATATATTAAAAAAAATAAAATAATACCCAGGGATGAGCATGTTTCTTAGATTTGATAATGGATATGGCTTCCCCAGGTAACTTAGGTAACTTGACATGATTTACATAAATTACAGTTACTTTCCCTCACACTTGTCATCTTGGTAAATGCATTCACTAGTCAATCTCACCTCACAGCCTGGGCATTGACATACCAGGCTGACGATGGTCCAATAGGAGATTGGAAACTTGTCTGTCTCCTTCCTGCATACTTCCCCCTCCTTCATGCCAGCAAATTTTCCCGATGCCCTTACTGAGTTTTATTTTGTTTCTTATACAGTTATTTATATACATCTCTCTTATAATCCTAACCCAATTCTATTATTTGCACACAAAGCTATTCTAATAATCAGTAGTAAAATATTTAAGGGGAAAATCATGTTATTTGATTCAGAATTCCTAATGCTAATACATTACTTGACATCGATTCATATTCTGTAAAATGAATGGATGAATGAATGAATAAATAAAGGATCTGCAAAAAATGCATTGTTGAATTTATGGTGTATTCTATGGAATACTTCCATTTTGACTCCTGACTTTGAAAAGTGTTGGTTTGATGTAAATGGATTTATTTCTAATCATGTTTAATTGTTGTAAATAGTGTTAATCAATGAATTCAATATTATGTCTTCATGTATCTATTTGTGTGACTTATTTTGTTTTCTTTTTTTTTGTCCTTATGACTTGATATGTAAATGGAAAAAAGTACTATAGCTTAGATAATACCTTAGTAATTTAGAAACTAACACTTCTCTCCTGGACTATCCATGTTATGTGACCCAGAGGGCAAACAAAATGGAAAGGGACACAACATTTCTTTTCCCCAATATGCCTCTCCAGCATTGAGATGTTTTGAATTATTTATTATGTTTACTCAGAAGGAAAAAGATAGAGGTTTTCAGTTCTTATAATGAGTAGAACAAAGTGCAAAGATCAAATAAAGTCAAAGAAAAAAATCCAATAAATAATGAAAGAGTCATGTAAATTAGCATTCGTTTTTGGAATGCCTTACTTTGTAAAGTCATGGATTATGTTTATGGAAGCTTCAGGAATGAATAAAAATCCTCTCATTGCGGTGCATTACTTCATTTTTCTTTACTATAGTTATGTGGACCAGTCAGTGCCACAAAGTGTCCAGAATCTCACTGTCTTCAAGGTGGGCATTGGGATATAGTTCTAGAAATTCTATCCTACTCATGTAAAAAACATGAACACATTTAGGCAACATACCAAAGGTCACCGGTATCCAAATTTAAGGCATGCATAGAACAAATAGCAGAAAACACAACTATTAACCAGGTCTGGGGCAAAGTTGTGAGAAAGGAGGCTATTGTTTCATCTATCTAAAAAAAAGAAAAAAGAAAAGAAAAGCTGGTAAAATGGTCACTCTCTCCCTATTGTCAAATATTGTCATGGGAAAAAGATATGTCCACCTGATACCAACACCCCTGGAAAAAGGCTAGTGATTGCACACATATCAAAGGGCAAGAAGTCCTTACCTCTTAGCAATAAATAACACTGTCTTACTCCTTCATTTAAAAAGTGACTTCTGCCCAGCTGCTGTGGGTCAGTGGTGGAGCGTCGACCTATGAACCAGGAGCTCACGCTTTGATTCCAGGTCAGGGCACATGCCCGAGTGGCAGGCTCAATCCACAAATTAAAAAATAATTTAATATCAAATTAAAGACACTTAATTTGATATTAAATTTTAGAAGTTTATTATAAATTTAGGAAATCAAGCCCTTATCAGATACATGGTTTGCAAACATTTTCTCCCAAATTTTAGGTTGCCTTTTTATTGTTTGTTTGTTTGTTTATTTATTTATTTTAGGGAGAGGAAGGGAAAGAGAGAGCAACATGCATATGAGAGAGAAAAATGAATCAGTCTCCTCCCCAATGCACTCCAGCTGGGGATCAAACCTGAAACCTGGGTATGTGCCATGAGTGGGAATGGACCCCACCACCATTTGGTGTACAGGATGGTGCTCAATCCAACTGAGCCACACCAGCCAGAGTGTAATTATGAATTTTTGAAGAAGAGAAAGATATCACTTCTCGTTTTATATACTATATAAAAGAATTCTGATTTGTATTCCAACAATGTGGTAAAAATGTGGAAAAAATGCAGACTTCTCAGGGTCAAAAGACTTGAGATTGAGCTCAGAGTTTGCTAGGAATTTCTAATACAATCATGGGAAAATTATATCTACACTTCCTCAACTCATTAATAACATCTCTGCAAAACATTACTACTCTTAGCCAGTTTTATAAATGAAGACACAAAGGCAAGTGATTGACAAGTGCCTAACAACCAGGGAATGGTGGAGCATATTCTAAGCACAGAAAATCTGTGCCCATTAAGCAATGTCACCATATCCTTCCCCCAGAATATGGTGACCTCTAATCTATTTTCCATGTCTATGTACCTTTCTAAACATTTCTTATAAGTGTAATCATACAATATTTGTCCTTGTGTCTGATCTATTTCCCTTAGCATAATAATGTTTTCAAGGCTCATTCATGCTGTAGCACAAGTTAGGACTTAATGTTTAGCTGAATATTTTAATAGCTGAATAATATTCTATTGTTTAAATATACAGAGGCTCACTTAACCACCACACTAAGCTATACTAAAACATGTGAAGGAGTAGTGATAGTTGTTAACTTTCAGAAAGGTTACACTAATTAAATATGATAATGGAAGTCAAAATATTCTGCAAAGCACTATACATATTTTATATACTCTTGGTTCTGAAACTGTGTTCCCTAGTTAAACCTTATTCCTCCTCTCATCCTATCTAATAAAGAGGGAATATGCTAATTGACCTTCCCACAGTCATAAAGATGGCAACGCCCACAGTCAACAAGGAGGGAATATGCTAATTGACTGCCACGCCCTCAAAGATGGTGGCTCCCACAGCCACAAGATGGCGGCCCCAAGTCTCCTTAGCCCTGCCTCCAGAATCCACCAGTCCTCTCAGCCCCCCAGCCACCCAGGGCCGGCCCGAGGCACAGGCAAGCCTCAGATATCACCTGAGGCTCAGGTAACCAGGGCTGGCCGAGGCTTGTGCTGCCAGCAGTGGCAGCAGCAGAGGTGTGATGGGGACGTTGCCTTCCCCTGATCGCTGGGTCGCCTCCTGCCCCTGAGGGCTCCCAGACTCTGAGAGGGGGCAGGCCAGGCTGAGGGACCCCCCTGCAGTGCATGAATTTTCATGCACCAGGCCTCTAGTAATATATAAAGACCATATCTGACACTAAAGAGAGTTATGACATTGAATCATAGCATTTTAAGTAACCATTTTTTTTTTCAATAGAAGACTACAGTAGGGTATTGGGGGAGGGGTTACCTCTGTTTTCAAGAAATATCCTAAGTTAATTCCTGATTCTGCTTGCCAAAACAATATTTTACTTGAGCCATTTACTAAATCTCCCTGAGCCTCAGTTGCTTCGTGTGTTGAAAAGGTAGGGAAGGGATAGACCATCTCCAAAATAACATCAGCTTTAATGTTTTGTAGGCCCATCTAAGGCATAACTGAGATGAACTATGGAAATATTAATGGCTAGAGTCAAACTTTTAGAAAGAAAAAATTAATTATTTTGGAAATGGGTCCTGTGACATAGAGCTTTCTGGAGAACACTGGAGTAATTAACAGAAATCTATTGAGAAAGGAGTAATTTTGGACTATTCCCAAATAGGGGCTGTTGCGACTCTCTGCAGCTAATAGGCAATTGCCTTAATCGAAGCACTTTATGTATTAATTAATCTTCAAACTCCCTCTATAGAATAAAACATTAATGAGAAAATCAATTTATCAACAAATACTCAGTAAAAGACGATGTGAGTTGCTCAAGGCTATGGAGTAAGTCATGGCTCAGGCTTGAGTGCGAAGGCAGACCTCCCAGCCAGACCTGGGTCATTGAGGTTCTGCACAAAATATGATTTTATGAATACAACTTATAGGTGCTACAGTAACCTCATTGTGGATCTTGAGGCCAATACCACTCAGTTCAACTTCTGGCAAAATCAGCCTTGTCTTCCTTACTTCTGTCTTATTGAGCCACTATGCTATGCTATTAGGTAGTGAGTATACCAAGATAAATAAATCACAGCAAGAGTCCTGCCCTTGGGGAGTTTGCTGTCTAAAGAGAGAGAGACAGACATGTAAAAAGCCAATTACAAATATAGTGTTATCACTTTTGAGTGGAGGTAGGGATAAAGAGATCAACAAACCAGGAGAGGAAATTTGTTTTTCAAAATAAGCAATCAATGATCACTATTAAGTATCAGTCACATGTGGCAAACTCAAATTTAAGGAACTACATACCTGCACCAAATGAATCTTATTTCTGGACTAATTGTGCTCAATTATCTGCCTGATCTGTTTTGTCTACTTGTCAGCTCTTTGACTTCCTGAAGCTGAGATCCCTGGCACTACCTAGATGTCCAGATGAGCATTCGCTGCTCTAGGACCTTAGAAAGTACTTATGCCAAAGAGAGGGATCATCAGGTTATCCTGGCCAACAGGGTTGGCAGAGGGAGCCTCTGTAGGAAGCATGCACCTGAGGAGACAGGTGTGTCTGTTATCTACTGCTGCACAGCAGACTACCCCAAGCTTTGTAACTAAAAAAAACAACCATTTTATCATCTCTCCTGCTTCTGTGTATCGGGAACTGGAGCAGGGTTCAGCTGGGCAATCTGCCTGCTCCATGTGATATTAACTGGGTCATTCTGTGCATTTCATGGGGTGGCTTCACTGTCAAGCCTGTGCCTTAGAAGGGACGCTGGAAGGTGGGGCTCAGCTGTGTCCATCACCCTCACCATGAAACATTCTTACACAGGCCATCTCCAACTGGGCAGCTGGGGGACTCAGGGCTCCCCGAGACCATGGCACAGCCACAGGTTCTCCTATAGGCCAAGCTTGGATCCTGTAGAGTGTCCTGCTCTCTGTTCTCTATTGCCCAAAACAGTCTCAGGTCTGCCCAGATTCAAGGGGGGTGGGATAAAGTCTATCTTTTGGTAAACGGAGTGACAAATGATGTGGCCAGCTTATATCTAACACCACTACAGACTTACATAGACATCTTTTATCCACCCAACAGGAAGAGAGAGTATTAGGCTTTTTCGGGCTGTGTCTATATTTTCAAATGTAGTGTCTAAAAGTCACAAGTGGGGCAAAAACAATAATAAATTCAAATGGGCCCAAATGTCTACAGAGTGCACAAAATATCTTTGTATTCATCTGTGATGGGGTTAACTGCTATTATTAAACCTCTTCTGCATGCCACACTTTGTATCTGCATCGCTTCATAGAGTCATCACAACAACCATTTTGAGAGAAGCACTTTATCTTCATCTTGCACTTGAGGAAACCTATTGAGATGCACACATGTTGCTGTCCCAGAGCACACAGGGAGAACTCTGGAGGTGAGGTTCTTTCTTCTTTGTTGTTGTTGTTGTTGCTAATCCTCACCTGAAGATATTTTTCCATTGATTTTTTAGAGAGAGTGGAAGGGAAAGCAAGAAACAGAGAGAGACATCCATGTGAGAGAGACACATGGATTGATTGCTTCTTGCACCCCGACCAGAGTAGGGGAACATGCAACCAAGGTACATGCCCTTGACCGGAATTGAACCTGGGATCCTTCAGTCCATGGGCTGACACTCTATCCAATGAGCTAAACTGGGGAGGGCTGGAGGTGAGGTTCTTTGATGTCATAGTCCCTGACTTCTTTCCATGAAGTCACACTGTCATCTCAGAGCCCCATGAGACCCATGTGCTTCCAGGACAGGGGTCATTATTCCCATTTCACACATAAGGTAGCCCAGCCTTATGGGGAGCATTTTCACCAATACTGCACAGCTGAAGAGTAAAGGCCTAGGGACTTGAACCCATGCATTTTTAAGCTCCAGAAACTGCAGAGCAAGAGAAAGGTGGTAAAATGTCCAGGTGTTACCATACACCATTTCCTTGTAATCACTTCCACTGTGTTAAACAATACCCAAACTGTATGTAACCTTTTATCATTTTTCTGCTTATGACTGTTTGCTAATGGGAAATGTAAATCCTTTGCAATTTACAGCAGATTTTACATTAGTGGCAGCGTTCCCATAGTTTCGTTATCTGAGTTTGTCTTAAACATTTATTACTAATTTGACACCACTGTTGTTCTAATTAAAGCTCATTCTTCTACATGAAATACAGTATTTTAGGAAGCAGCGAGAACATTTTCTTTCTAGTTAGATTGCCAGATATATCATGGATGGTTTACAATAAATGTTGGAAGTAATTTTATTTGTTTAGGAAATCATCCTTTCCATCATTCTAACTTCATAGTATCTCCCTGCATTTTTCCAGCTAATTCTTGTGCTGCATTAAAAGCCTTTTTATACAGTGGTTTTTTGTTTAGCCATGATTTTTAATTAAAATAAGTGTTCAATAGCTTAATTGCCTGACAGAAGATGTTAGAATTTTTCAAGCATGACCTATACATTTAGCATAAAATTACAAAAACTTTCTTATTAAAAAAAAAAAAAAGGATAGTTTTGAAGATAAAATTAGGTCATCCTAAAACTCTTTTAACATAAGCACAAGCTGAATGAGCTCTATTCATTTACTGACCCCCTTTGGCTCCACTTCCTAAATACATCTTCCAAAGGCCTCTTTTCCGTAATCCCCACTTCCTCACTTCAGGTCACTGGTTGGTTCTCAAACTGTACATTAGAATCACCTTGGAAGTTTAAATGTAATACCGGTGCCTGAGTTGGCCCCCAGACATTCTGATTTAATTGGTATGGAATGAAGCTAGAGAATGTGGGGTTCTAATTCTTTCTTGGGTGATGTTTATGTCATTGTTCCAGGAATAAAACATTGAAAACCACCTTTCTCATTTCTTGCTCCTTAATGCTACTTGATATATGCCCCACGGAACTAAAACAGCATTAGTGTCACCTGGCAGCTCATTGGAAAGGCAGGATTTAGGTCCTTGTTCTGCTGAATCAGATTCTGCATTTTAACAACACTCCCAGGGGGTCTGAGTGAACAGTAAAGTGTGAGAAGAGCTCAAACGAATGCCTTAGCCATCTGTCACCTGGACTATTTATCCGTTTCTTTGATGCTTATTCCTACCCACCTCCAACCTGTTCTTCACATTGCTTTCAGCCTATCTTTCTAACGTGCATAGACAACCATGGCTATGATCATAAGTTTAACTTGATGGAAATGCTTCAGATCCTCCCTAAGATGACTTTAAACTCCTTTCTTCATCATGTTAGATCTGTCGTCGGCCACCCATTCCCCATCCCCAGACACTAGCTTGCCATGAACACAGCCAAGCACAGGAAACAGTCTCCTGACATTGCCTAATGCCTGTGCGCTGTGGTGCTCTGGCTGAGAAATGCAGCCACACAGTTGTTGAAGTAAGAAGACAGTGAGGTAGAAAGATAGTCGCTCATGAAAATCAGAGTTGCCTTGTGAATCTGAGCTCTGTTCTTATCTGTCCAATGTCCTTACATTGTTTATTAATGTGTACAATGGGGTTAATGAGAGAACTGTTTTATTTATTTATGTTTTTATTAAAGTACTAGAGGTCCAGTGCATAAAAATTTGTGCACTCAGGGGGGTCCCTCAGCCCGGCCTGCACCCTCTTGCAGTCCGGGAGGTCTCAGGGGATGTCCGACTCATGGCTTAGGCCCGCTCCCCACAGGGAGGCAACCCACAGGGCAATCAGGGACAGCGCTGGCCAGCAAGTGGCTGGCCCCACCCCCCGGATCACCCCTACATTTCAGATCACCGCCGCCACCTCGCCCATCACTGTAGTACCCTCCCTCTGCCTGCTGGCACCCGCCTTGGCTGATCTGGCACTGCCCACTCACTGGCCCCACCCCCTGCTGACCTGTCATTCTGCCCTTTGGTCAATTTGCATATTAGGCTTTTGTCATATCGGATGGTTGATATACAATATTATATTAGTTTCAAGCGCACAACATAATGATTCAGCATTTCTATACCTTACACAAGTCTAACAACAAAGTATGATATTATAGACTATAGTCCCTGTGCTGTACATTGTGTCCCTGTAACTTATTTAGTTTATAAATGAAAGTTTGTATCATATCTTTTTACCCTTCACCCTTTTCAATCCCCCAACCCTTCTCCCCTCTGGCAACCATCAGTTTAAATCAGTTTGTTTTCTGTATTTGTGAGTCTGTTTCTCTTTTGTTTTGTTTGTTCATTTGTTTTGCTTTATAGATTTCACATATAAGTGAAATCATGTTGTATTTGTCTTTCTCTATCTGACCTATGTTACTTAGCATAACACCATCTAAATTTATCCATGTTGTCACAAACGGCAAGGCTTCATCCTTTTTATTGCTGAATAGTATTCCATTGTGTATATACACCACACCTTCTTTTTTAATTAGTCTATTGATGGACACCTAATTTACTTCCATAACTTGGCTATTAATAGATAATGCTGTGATGAACATAAGGGTGCATATATCTTTTGAAACTACTGTTTTTGTTATTTCTTTTTTAGTATCTTTTTATTGATTTCAGAGAGGAAGGAAGAGGGAGCGAGAGATAGAAACATCAGTGATGAGAGAGAATCATTGATCAGCTGCCTCCTGTTGGATTCCCAGTCAGGGATTAAGCTGGCAACCCAGACATGTGCCCTGACCAGGAATCAAAATGAGACCTCTTGATTCATAGGCCGACGTTCAACCACTGAGCCACACTGGCCTGGCTGTTTTCATCTTTAGATAAATATCCAGAAGTGAAATTGTGGGGTCACATGATAGATCTATTTTTAATTTTTTGAGGAACCTCCACACTGTTTTTCATAGTGACGGCACCCATTTGCAGTCCAACCAACAGTGCAGGAGGATTCTAGTGAGATGTCGTACAGACAACACTGGTGGCCACCTGACCTGCACGGAGTAGGTACTTCATTAGTGTTGGTGTGTCTTTCCACCGAGCACAGCAGTAGATTTATAGAGAACACTTAATCACGGAAATGTGCTTAATGTGCTTGACGTACTGCCAATCAAAGGAGGATGCACAAAAGCAAGAGTAAGACACTGACCACACCTACAAGCAGTTCCTTAAATTCTCTTTTTTAACCTCCAAGTGATGAGTTCAAAATACCTTTTGCTGAAACTCTGCACTGACCCAATTCCTTTGCACTTAATATGAAATGAAAAATGACTGGATTAAGGAGGAACTACTTTCCTAGGAACTAAATGAAAGAAAGAATGCCCTTTCCTTTCAATTCTGTTTTGAAAAATCTGCAGAGCACTTAAAATATTTTATATTTCATATTAAATATTTCAGTTACATTGGAAAAGTGCATAACTCCTAGTGAATGGTCCTGCAATTAAAATATTTAACTGAAGAAAAATGGTATCCTTTTTTTCCTCTACTGAAATGGAAAGTTATTTAATTTTTGATTATATAACATTACCTAGGACTCCCACAAAGGCCTGCCCTACATTAGAAATATTGCATTGTATAAAAGTCTTTTATTTCTAGCTCTCAAATTGTAAATAATATATAAGTATTGCTTAAATTGGTAAAATAAAAAAAAATGAATCATTTCTTTTTAATAGTCCATATGAATAATTACTGGATCAATAGTTCACAGCAACCTGCAATTAAATGTATTTAATAATTCAGTCAAATGGCCACATTTTATATTTGAAGACCATTAAAGTAATAGTATGCATCAGACAAAGCCTTAGAGGACATTCAGGAAACTTGGAAGAACAGGAAAGCTACAATCATAGTCTCAGCTGCCAGCAAACCTCAAGAATGTGGATGTGCAGGCGTTGGCCTCAAAGCTGCTGCAAACTCTACCATGGCTGCTTGCTCCACTGTCTGCCTCAGCTTCCACAGGTGCATGCTGACTTTCCCTTTTGTCCCTCTCCAGACCTGTGTTTGTTTTGTTTTGTTAATCCTCACCTGATTTTTTTTTTTTTTTTTTTTTGAAAGAGAGTGGAAGGGACGGGGAGAGACAGAGAGAGAGAAATATCCATGTGAGAGAGTCATTGATTGGTTACCTCCCATGCATGCCCTGACTGGGGCCTAAAACCTAGGTATGTGCCCTTGACCTGAATGGAACCCGGGGTCCTTCAGACTGCAGGCCAATGCTCTATACTTTGAGCAAACCTGCTAGGGCTGAAAGTGCCTCTCACGGGTGGACTTCTAGGGACCTGATTGTAAGGGAGTCTGGGAAATGTATTTTTGAGAACTCAAGGCCTTGCATCTCCAGGAAGGCTTAGGAGGGCAATGATAGGAAAATACCAACCATATCTGGCATACATATATACTTTAAAAAAATACATATATACTTATTTTCTGTTTTCCTTAGAAAACATAAGCTCCATGAAGCAAGGACTACATCGATTTTTCCCAAGGATACAGTCCAAACACATAGAATAGTAGCTAAAATTCAGCAGACACTCAAAAATTGTTTAATAAGTGAAGAGGTGAGTGAGTGAGTGAATTGTGGAACCTGAAGCTGGTATTCCAGTCTTCATCTGTACTTTACCCTTAGGTGAGTTAGGTTCAAGACAAAGGCCAACCCTCTGCTTGGAAGCTTGCAGCCACCATTTCTACCCTGGAGATGCTGTCATGGCCTCACGACCCCACACATTACTCAGTGGGTGAGAGCAAGATCTAAGGAGGCTAGACAGGGTGTTGGACTGAGACTCTAAAGACTTCGGCTTCTCACTGGTCTATATTTCTGATACCTGGTGGGGCTTATAGAAGACAATTTACTTTCCTGGGCCTCAATTTTGTTTTCTGAAAAATGGAGACGTTGATTGACAGCCTGCTTAGCTCACAGGGCTGTTGGGAAGATCAGTTAAGACCATGTATTTTGCTGCTCATTCACTCATTCATTCATCAAACATCTACCACACCCTTCCTCTATCCCAGGGATAGCATGAGAGACTGGGTATACTGACGTGTATAAGTCAGCAGCCCTGCATCTGAAATCTAGACCGAATTTATGAGGCTGCATGAATAGCCAATGAAGTGAACCCAACAAGAGTTGGAATGAGAAGAGTGATCTCATCACTCAAAGTAGCACAGAGGATAGGCGATTCCTCTACTGCAGGAGTCAGCTACACTTCCCAAGTGTGCTGGAGTTTCAGCAGGATTTGCCGGCTAAGCCACATACAGTCAAGTGGAGAACCAGAAGGAGGTGTGTGGCGCTGTATTTCATGTATATAGTATCAGGTAGTACAATATCTATAATAACAAAAGGGTGATATGCTAATTAGACCACATGTCCTTCTGGATGAAGCCGGGGCTGTGGGGGAAGTCCGGGTTCTAGGTGCCAGAGGGAAGCTGGTGCAGGCAGCCAGGGGGAGAGAGGCTTACTCTTGCATGAATTTCATGCACTGGGCCTCTAGTTACATACACTACGTATTGCTGGACATCATTTCATGTGCTTATTTGCCATCTATTTTTTGGTGAATGTTTGTTATATATTCTTTGTCAGATATGAGTTTTGCAAATATCATATCCCAGTCTACATCCACTCCTTTATCCTCTTAATGGGGTCTTTCACAGAAAAGAAGTTTTAAATTTGATTTTTGATTTATCTTTTTTTTATTCTCTTGTAGTTGTTTTTTTTCATGTTGTATCTAAGGTATCTTCACTTAGTCTAAAGATCACAAAGCTTTATAGCTTTGGGCTTTATAGTCGAATCCATAACCAATTCTGAGTTGCATTTTTGTAAAAGATAAAAATGTAGGTCAAGGTCCTTTTTTTATTGAAAGTTGGGCATATGGTTTTAAAACACTTTAAGCACTATATATTAAAAAGACTGCATTTCCCCATTGAACTCCCATTTTATCTTTGAACAAAATCAATTGACCCTAAGTATGGGGTCTGTTCCTGGACTCTCTATTCTACTTCATGGGTCTATGTATCTATCTTTTCATTAATACAGCACGGCCTTGATTATTGTAGATTTAGTGTCTTGTCATCAGGGAGTATGAATCCTCCAAGTATTTTATATTTCAAAGTCTTTTTAGTTATTTCCAACCTTTGATTTTCCATATAAACTTTATAATAAGCTAGTTGATAACTACAAAAAAATCCTGCTGGGATTTTAATTGAGCTTTTATTAAATCTATGGATCAGTTTGGGGAGAACTGACATCTCAATGCTGTGTTTTCAAATTCATGAACTCTACTTAAGTCTACATTGATTTCTTTCATCAATGTATTATAGTTTTCATTGCATGGATTTTGCTAGTCTTTCCATATATGTCATGCTTTTTTATGCTATTTTTAAATTTTATTTCCACTTTTCCATTGGTAGTATAGAAACATACAATTGATTCTTACATTGATATTCAATACTACAAACATGTTAAAGATATTCAGTTTGAGAATATTTTCTGTTTATTTTCATATAATTTCTTTTGATATATATATATATCCTATCTAATAAAAGAGTAATATGCAAATTAACCATCACTCCGCTACACCCACAAGCCACGCCCACCAGCCAATCAGGAACAAATATGCAAATAAACCCAACCAAGATGGCTACAGCACAGAGAGAAGGAGGGAGGCTTGGGTTTCCCCGGCAATGGAGGAAGCCAAGCTTTCCACGTGCCCTTGCTGGCCTAGGCCTCCACTCAAGGCTACAAAGTTTCAATGATAGAAGATACATAAACCCAAACAGAAATGGCGGCAGCCACAGAGCTGGAAAGAGCAGGAGGCTAGGGTTGCCCCCGGTGATGGAGGAAGCCAAGCTTTCCACACACCCTGGCCGGCACAGGCCTCCACTTAAGGCTACAAAATTTCAATTATAGAAGATGCATAAATCTCAATAGAAATGGCTGCCACCACGGAGCAAGCAGAAGGCTTGGCTCCGCTCCAGGCTACAAAGTTTCAATTGTAGAAGATAAATAAACCCCAGATACTAGGGCCTCCGCTTGGGTCGCCAGGGGGCGTGGCCGGCCTGCAAACCACCACAGGCCCCTTGCCCAGGCCGCCCCACGCCCCAAGGGAACCCCCACCCTGATCCGGGACACCCTTCAGGGCAAATCAGCTGATCCCCACCCATGCACCAGGCCTCTATCCTATCTAATAAAAGAGTAATATGCAGATTGACCATCACTCCAACACACAAGGTGGCTGCCCCAATGTGGTCAAAGATCCTGCCCCCATGTGGACACAAGATGGCCACCACAAGATGGCCAGCAGGGGAGGGCAGTTGGGAGGAAGCAGGCCTGCAAGGGAGGGCAGTTGTGGGTGATCAAGCCTGCAGGGGAGGGCAGTTAGGGGTGACTAGGCCGGTAGAGGAGGGAAGTTGGGGGTGACTGGGTCTGCAGGGAAGGGCAGTTTGGGGGGATTCAGGCCTGCAGGGGAGAGCAGTTGGGGGGTACCAGGCCTGCAGGGGAGGGCAGTTAGGGGCAAACAGGCTGGCAGGGGAGCAGTTAGGCATCAATCAGGCTGGCAGGGGAGTGGTTAAGGGGTGATCAGGCTGGCAGGCAGAAGCAGTTAATGGCAATCAGGAAGGCAGGCAGGCAAGCAGTTGGGAGCCAGCAGTCCTGGATTGTGATAGGGATGTCGGACTGCCCATTTAGGTCCTATTCCACTGGGATCGGGCCTAAACGGGCAATCGGACATCCCTCGAGGGGTCCCAGATTGGAGAGGTTGCAGGCTGGGCTGAGGGACACACACCCCCATGCACAAATTTCATGCACCGGGCCTCTAGTATATATATATATATATATATATATATATATATATATATATATATATATATGTATATATTTACTTATTAGCCTTTTGCCCTGTCTGAACCTCTGATTTTGTATTGAATAAGAGTGTTAAGGACAAAATCCCTTTCTTAATTTCAATTTTAGAATAGGAGTAGTCAGTCTTTTACCATTAAATATTATGATATTAATGTCCCCTTGTATTTCTTATTGCTAAGGTTACAATATGAGTAGATGTTGAATCTAGGAGAGTCAAGAGCATGTTGTCTCCTAGAACCTTTGGAGGGAGTGTGGTCCCACTGGCACCTGGATTTTAGACGTCTGTTCTCTCCAAAACAGTAAGAGAATAAGTTTCTGTTAAGTCACCCGGTTTCTGATAAATTGCTATGGCAGCCACAGGAAACTGATACACATTCTCTGAAGTTACAGTACCATCTATGCAAATTCAAGATCTGAATCCTAGTCATTGGACTCCAAAGCCTTTGCTCTTACCACTATATACCGGTACCTCTTCAGGCTCAGCTTCCTTAACACAGGTTTGAGTGGCAGTCATGTAGCTTTCTGTGGGAGACAGAACTTGTGCAAAATGAGATAATTTTCTCTTCTCACCATGTTTATGTGTCCATTGATATTTATCTGACAGACACTGTGCTGAGCAGCATGAATATAACACATGGGAGAGACATGGTCGATGCTCCTGGGGCTGCCAGTTGAGTGGTGAGAACAGACCACAAATCAATCTTCTGACAAATGTCTAGTTAGCAATAATGACATACACTGTAAAGGAACAAAGCAGTGAGAATGATATAATACGTTGGACTATGGATAACACATTTACTGGTAGAAATATGCAGTATGGTTAAGAATTTTAGATATATCCTTTTATCCAAAATTATTCTTTGAGTGGAAGCCAGCGTGACCTAATAGTCCAAATTGAGATTGGTTTGTGTAGAGGGAGTGCTGGAGGCACAGGTTAGGAGCCATTTATTTTTCATTTTATTGCAACTAGGAAAAGGCAAATCACATAGCACAGCCTTAAAATATCTGGGCATTTCCAACTGTGAGTTGTTTAAACTGTGCATGAGAGCAGCTTAATGATATTTCGGTGGACAGTGTTTCAGGGCGAAGATTTGATATGAAGGAAACCAGAGACATACTTTGTCAGAGACTATCAGATGCTCTTGGGCTATCCCCAGGGTAGGCAAAAATCTTACTGCTTTTAGGTCTTCCTTTTTGATGGTTTCCATAGTGATCTTTCTAAAGCAGAAATGTCACCAGGTTTCACCCCTGATTAAAATTTCTCACTGTCCATCCACTGCCTCTAAGAGAGAGTCCAACTCCTTTGCCTGACACAGGAGGATCCTCCTGTGCTTATATGCTTCTTCCTCTGGCTGCATTTCTGCAGCCCATCTCATCATTCCCACTGCAGCAAGGTACATGCCATTGACCAGAATTGAACCCGGGACCTTTTGGTCCACAGGCCGACACTCTATCTACTGAGCCAAACTGGCTAGGGCTTACCAGCTTTTAATAAAAGTGGGGAAGCAGTGGAATGCGACTTCTGAGGTTTGGTTTGAAGTGGTCTGAGGCCTAGATGTTTCAGCCAAGAGCCGCAGATTACTGCCAGACACCTGCGAGCCATCGTGGGTCATCAACTTGGAGTCAAGCTCTCAGGTGTTTGTAGCCACACCATTGACCCAAAGAAAATCCAGCAGAAGAACTGCGCATCTAAACCCAGCCTGAATTGCTGAGCCACAGAACTGTAAGAGCAGAATAATTGTTGTAGACAACTACATTCGGGGGAGGGGGAGTTATTATGCAGCAATAGACAGGAACAGAGCCCAATCCTGGAGGTTGGGGTGGCACAAACACCACTATCATCATCACCTACTATTTGCTACTGACCATACTCAAGACAGGGCATGAAGAACTCTAATCACAACTGCCCTTCCTGACACTTTGTCCAAAAGAACAACTTTCCTCTTCATATATATGGCTTTCTGTTACTCTTTTTTCATCAGTCTTTTGCATGAGTTATCTGAGCAGCTAAACCTAGGTCACATCCTAGCACCCTCAGAGAAAAAGAGTCTGAGAAACCTAGTGGTCATCACTGTCATGCCTGGATCCAGGAGACCTGACTTCTGTCCTGAAAGACACTAGGAGCTGAACCTGGAAGTTTAGGAAGGCCCCCTATTTGTCTTGTTATTAGCTGTTTGAATTGAACTTTGATATGTGGGAATAACAAGGTGGGAAAAGGTTAATTTTAGAATTCTCTAGACCTAGGTTTGAATTCTTGTACTAGCATTAATAAGCCACTGAGTCACTCAATGTTCCTTTCTGCCCTGTTTCCAGATTTGCTAATAATCCTATATAATAAAAGGGTAATACACAAATTAACCCTAAGGGCAGAATGACTGGGAATGACCAGGAATGACCGGTTGCTATGACACGCACTGACCACCAGGGGGCAGATGCTCAATGCAGGAGCAGCCACCTGATGGTCAGTGCACTCCCATAGGGGGAGCTCCGCTCAGCCACAAGCTGGGCTGACTGCTGCAAGCACAGCGGCGGTGGCGGGAGTCTCTCCCACCTCCTTCACAGTGCTAAGGATGTCCCACTATGGCTTAGGCCCACTCCCTCTGGGCCTAAGCCATCAGTCAAACATCACCTAAGGGCTCCCAGGCTGCCAGAGGGATGTCTGACTGCCAGCTTAGGCCTGATCCTGTGGGGAATGGGCCTAAGCAGGCAGGTGTACATCTCCTGAAGGGTCCTGAACTGCAAGAGAGTGCAGGCTAGGCTGAGGGATCTCTCCCCCTCCCCCCCGAGTGCACAAATTTTCATGCACTGAGCCTCTGGTGTGTAATAATAGCAATTATATACCTTTTTTAAAGGGAGCAGGCTTTAACCTGTGTAAACAAAGGTGCTATATAAATGGTTATATTAGTGCTTTACTCAGTTACTTGTGCTTATGTAACTATTTACCCCGACTTTAGTGACCTGAATGATAAAAATTGGTTACTTTACACTTTCTGAGATCAGAAATCTAAGAATAGGTTAACTGAGCATTTATGGTTCAGTGTCTTTCATATGGTTTCAGTCAACATAGTGGCCAGGTCTCTGCAGATATCCAAACCTTGCCTGAGGCTAGAGGATCCAGACCCAAGGTGACTCATTCACTTGGCTGCTGGCCTGAGGCCTCAGTTCCTCACCACATGCACCATTTAATTGTCCTCATGGCTTGGTGACTAGCTTTCTCTGGTGAGAATTATCCAAGAGAGCAAGAAACAAGTCATAGAGGTAGGTATGAAAAATATTGTGGAGGGACACTTTACACCATGGCATACTATGCAGCAGTAAAAAAAGAAGGATCTCTTACCCATTGAGAGAGCATGGAGGGTCCTGGAGAGTACTATGCTAAGCAAAATAAGCCAATCAGAGAAAGACAAATATCAAATGATTTCATTCATATGTGGAATCTAATGAACAAAATTAACGGATGAACAAAATAGATACAGAGACATAGAAACGAGGAATAGACTGTCAAACCTCAGAGGGAAGGCAGGGGTGGGTGGGAGGGTGAGAAAAGATCAACCAAAGAACTTGTATGCATAGCCCATGGACACAGAAATAGTGTGGTAAAGGCTTGGGGCGGGGGGCAAAGATAGGCTAGAAGGGATCAATAGGGAAAAAAGAAGGACATATGTAATACTTTCAACAATAAAGATTTAAAAAAATATATATGACTAGAGGCCAGGTGCATGAAATTCATGCACAGGGGGTGTTTGTCCTTCAGCCCAGCCTGCACCCTCTCCAATCTGGGACCCCTCGAGAGATGTCCAACTGCGCGTTTAGGCCCAATCCCAGTAAGATCAGGCCTAAACAATCCAGGACTGCTGGCTCCCAACTGCTCACCTGCCTGCCTTCCTGATTGCCCCTAACCGCGTCTGCCTGCCAGCCTGATCACCCCCTAACCACTCCCCTGCCAGCCTGATTAATGCCTAACTGCTCCCCTGCCAGCCTGTTTGCCCCTAACTGCCCTCCCCTGCAGGTCTGGTCAGCCCTAACTGCCCTCCCCTGCAGGCTTGATTGCCCCCAACTGCCCTCCCCTGCAGGCCTGATTGCCCACAACTTCCCTCCCTTGTAGGCCTGGTCCCTCCCAACTGCCCTCTTCTGCAGGCCTGATCGCCCACAACTGCCTTCCCCTGCTGGCCATCTTGTGGCAGCCATCTTGTGTCCAGATGGGGGCAGCCATCTTTGACCACATGGGGGCAGCCATTTTGTGTGTCGAAGTGATGGTCAATTTGTATATTACCCTTTTATTAGATAGGATAGAGGCCTGGTGCATGGGTGGGGGCCAGCTGGTTTGCCCTGAAGGGTGTCCCGGATCAGGGTGGGGGTTCCCTTGGGGCATGGGGCAGCCTGGGTGAGGGGCCTGTGGTGGTTTGCAGGCTGACCACGCCCCCTGGAGACCTAAGCAGAGGCTCTGGTATCTGGGATTTATTTATCTTCTATAATTGAAACTTTGTAGCCTTGAATGGAGGCCTGGGCTGGCCAGGGTGTGCCAAAAGCTTGGCTTCCTCCATTGCTGGGGAAACCCAAGCCTCCTGCTCGATCCGTGTCCACAGCCATCTTGGTTGGGTTAGTTTGTGAACTCGCTCCTGATTGGCTGGTGGGCGTGGCTTGTGAGTATAGTGGAGTAATGGTTAATTTGCATATCACTCTTTTATTAGATAGGATTATCTAACCACTATTCTGTACACTTGACACTGATACAAAATAATATTGAATGCCAACTATAAAAAAGAAAATTTTAAAAAAGAAAATAACAATAAAAGAAGAAGCAAAGCACATTGTTTTTCGTTTGTATGATTTTTCCCCCCTAGTCTCAAAAAGTATACTCCATGACTTCCACAATATCTTAGTGATTACACAGGTCAGCCCTACCCAATGGGAGAAGACATTACCATGAGGCAAGATCATTGGGGGCCACCTTGAAGATGAGATACCAATAATGTTTTATATGGGTATCCCTCTGTGACCTGAGGATGGAGAGATCTCTGTCTGCCTTAACATATTTGCCTTTTCCCAAGAACATCTGTCTATTAATAGGAATCAAGGAGTCTTAAAGCAAAGGATTTGAGTACCAATGTTTAAGGAGAAATTAATTAGAGGGAATTAATGGCAGTCAAGGATTCTGCCTCACATTGAACATGGAATTTGGATTTTCAGAGAGAGTAACAACTCAGATCAAACCTGTGGTTCTACTTAATTTATTAAATAAAAGAACAAGACTTTTTACCTCCCTCCATTTTACTGCTTTGTTTCTTTCACTAAACCCAGGTCATATATAATTTTAGAAATGTTTACCAGCTGGTAAACTGGTTAGAGAAAGAGAAACTTCATAGAGGCTTCATTTTAAGTATGGTAAGTTATAAGGAAACTTTCTCCAAAGAAAATTTTAGACAGGATTAATATTTAAAACATATCTTGTTAAATGCACTTGTTTTATGCATTTTTTTCTTTTTTTGGCCAAGGAGTGGCCTTTAATTTATGGCAAAGAGAGCAGCTGAGTTTTCTGAGAGGCACAATTTCTTTTTTTTCTTTTTTTTTAATATATTTTATTGATTTTTCACAGAGAGGAAGGGAGAGGGATAGAGAGTTAGAAACATCAATGAGAGAGAGACATCGATCAGCTGCCTCCTGCACAGCCCCTACTGGGGATGTGCCCTCAACCAAGGTACATGCCCTTGACCGGAATCGAACCCGGGACCCTTCAGTCTGCAGGCCAACGCTCTATCCACTGAGCCAAACCGGTTTCAGCTAGGCACAATTTCTAAAACAGGGAAAAACTGTGTCTATAAAAAGAAAGCTATTTACCTCATTAATCTTTTATTATTATTATTATTATTTTAATATATTTTATTGATTTTTTACAGAGAGGAAGGAAGAGGGATAGAGAGTTAGAAACATCGATGAGAGAGAAACATCGATCAGCTGCCTCTTGCACACCTCCTACTGGGGATGTGCCCGCAACCCAGGTACATGCCCTTGACCGGAATCGAACCTGGGACCTTTCAGTCCGCAGGCTGACGCTCTATCCACTGAGCCAAACCGGTTTTGGCTTATTATTATTATTAAGAGTATTCCTGTACTAAAAAGAACAGCCTGCTAGGGGAGAAATGCTAAATGTCTAAATCTTGCTTTAATGGCAATAAAAGGTATTCTTTATATTAACAACCTTAAGGTTATTTTTATGTGCATATAATGGCTCTGCTGATCTGTTTTCAGGACATAATCAGATTTTCCACTCACTAAGGCATCTTATTCATGTGAATTTACTGCATACATTTAGAAATATATCAGCAGTGAATAGCTCCTAAATTGCCAAGTATGATACTGAAAACATGAGCCTAAATTAGAAGGCAAGCTAAATATGGAGGTGGCTAGAGTGAACGTGCCTACCTGCCATGACTGGGGTAGCAGGCAGGGTCCTGGATTCACATCAGGATGCTTGAGTTCTGGTTCCTACCTTTTTCCCAACAATCCTGTGACTGTGACCTTGAGGAAAACATACAACCTTGATGAGTCTCTGAATTCTCCTTTAAAAGTCAAGTTGGTAGACCTCCTAACCCCATCGGTAATGAATACTATGATATGAAAGATAAACTCTTCTGGGGGAGACACATATACTAATGACATATTTTATTGATTAAATAAATAAATAGTTCATTCACAAAATGGAGCACATATTCATTGAAATCTGGTGTCAGTCATACATTGCTAGGATATGATGCTACGGTAGTAAGCAAGGTGGGTTATGCTGCCAGCCTTCTGGCATGTATGGTGGAGTGAAAATTGAGAAAAGAATCTTGATATCGAAACAGAATGTGATGAGTGCCATGACTGGGGAGCACGGCATCAGTAAAAGCATGCATAGGGCTTGGAGGATCTCAGCACATTTAAGAGGACCAGGGAAGGCCCAAGACCTACTCACAAATCATAGTGGAAGTCAATAATTATAGTTATTTGCCATGGGAATGTCTCTGCATCATGTGCAAAATAAAGTCTTTTTAGACCGGGGAGAATTGTTTTATTTAAACACCTGGTTGTGCAAAGCTTCCCATATGTAAATGGCAGCGAAGTGACCGAGAGAGAACATAAATGTAGGTGTCTTTAACACCCAAGACTGATGGGCTCTGAGAAAGAGCATGAACCCATAATTCATCAAGACAGCAAAGAGATGTAGCTACACGAGGTCTAGATAGAAATAAACCTTTTATATAAAGCCAGAGAAAGGATTGAGGCGAATGTGTCTGGTACCCTCCATGTGCACAGCCCCCTTCAGTGTGCATTGCCACCCATGCTCTCCTAAGTCTTTAGCAATAAAATTGAGGGCAGATTACTTCCATTATCGTTTGTTAAATGAGGGTACTAAGCCTTCCTGAAGTGAAGCCTTTGTAGAAGATAAACAATTCGCAAGTTCCCAAGGTGACTGTTGAGCTCCTCTTCAAACTTCCGATTTTTAAAATATCCTACATTTTCCAACAGGTTCGGCTTAGAGTTTCATTTCGTAACTAGATAAAAATGAGGGCCAGTATCACTGTGAAACACATTGCCTTCTTTCCTCTTCAATTGTTTATTTCCTAAAATGATTTATCTATAATAAATACTCTTTCATAAGAAAGCCTTGCGACTATGCCCACTAGCTGATGGAATACCCTACCATGAGAAGCATGGCAAGTATTTCTTGCATGTGCATGACATACAAAACTTCTTGTGTGATACGCCATTTAATTCTGAAAACTACAGAGGCCTTATCATTCCCACTTTACAGATGAGAAATGTGAACTCTAAAGAAACTGAGTCATTTGTTTGATATAGTGGGGCCACACTTCAGTACAGTTTTGTGGGCTCCCCTAGGCTATATACTTTAGATGAATAGGTTCAAGTTATGTCTGTATTATAGGGGGATTTGGGGTTGACATTTTTTAATTTTCTTTGCAATTATTAAAATGTAGATTGCTAAGATGTTTAACTGAAATTGAAGACTGTTACTTACCAGCGAAGTAGTCAGTAATTTCTTTCTGATTCTCAGTTTATGAACTTCAAGCTTTATTTTAAGGATTACATAACATAGAGTATACATGATGTCTTATATAGAGCATGGGCATAGGTGTACAACTGGTAGTACCCATTGTTCATTTTTAAAGTATTTGAGCATTTATCATTATATTTATTTCTCATTTACATTTTGCCAGGTAGGCCCTCATGGAGAACATCATGATTAAGTGATTCCCATCTGACTTTAAAGCTGGACAAACCTTGCTTAAATCCAGTCCTACCACCTAATACCTAAATGGCCTTGGACTCCATCTCACGTCTGTAAAATGGGATTAACTATAACTTCTTACTCATCAAGTTGGCTTAATTACTGAATAAGGCAATGCAGGCACACTGCAGGTTACCTATTCAAGATATAAATATTCAGTAAATGTCTGATCATGAACTAATCATATCTGCCAGGTAAGAGAATTGTGATTTGATGACGAGATTAAACAAAATAGCTTAGATCTTGGAACTGGCTAAGAGTAGACCCAGGATTCTGAAGCTGGTCTATTGACCCAAGATTTGTCTCATTCCCAATTCAGTTATCCTTTGTGATAGTCCCTGCTTCATCCTTACCAAGCCCCTGTGTCTGCCCATCATTCAGCATAATGCACACGGATACTTTCTAAGAGAGAATTACTTTCTACCTATAAGCACTTGGGAGCACCAATTAGGTGCCAACCACTGTGCTTGGAGCCTCCTACCAAGCACAGAACAAGACAAAACCTCTGTACTGAAGATCACTCCGCCCCATGGTGCAAAAAGGGGAGCAACCAGTCACAAACCTGCGGCATGTGTTCTTGGAAGTTAAGCCATAGAAATGCCTGTAATTTTTTGTCAAAACCAGCTGAGTATCAACAGTTTTATAGACTTCAATCTTTTTCTTTTTCCATTGGTGTTTACGTTCAGTTTTAATGTGTAATAGTTTCAGATGTACAGCATAATAGTCACAGGTTTTAATCTTCTACATGAGTGTATCCTGGGGCCTATGGGGCAGACTGTTAAAAACTATGACTAGTACAATGGTTATTCTGATATAATTATAGAAACAGATATGAGGAACCACAGAAGTGGGCTTGAGTTAATCAAATGTGAGGAAAGCAGGAGGGGTTGATCCAAATTATTTTCTATCTTCGTTATACAGTTGTGGAGTGATTCATCACCAATAGAGGTGTACTCAGCCAATTGACTGAATACATGGAGAGACAGGAGAACATATATGTGAATGAGTGTGTGTGTATGTGTATGTGTGTGTGTGAGAGAGAGAAAAAGAGAGACAGAGAGACAGATATAGAGAGACAGACAGAAACGGAGAAAGAGAGGGAGAGACTGAGTATACTGCATTAGTGACCTCCTGAATACAGGAATTCTGTGGGATATTGCTCCCATTGAGACCTGCAAGTCTGCTGATTAATTTACTTTTTATAAAAGAGCTATTTTTGAAACCCGCTTGAGGATTCAAGGGAAATGCAAATGACTGGTTAGAAACAGTTTAAGTGCCTGGGAAAGAAAAAAGGTGGAAGGGGGATTATTCTATTTTTTGGGTGTTGCTATGATGCCTCTTTGTGTCCTGCTTAAGGGTTTTTAAATAGCTTAAAATGATTTATTTTCATATCAGTATGATACTGAGGACATTTTATTCATTAAATGTTTATTCATTCAATATTGAAATCCATGGGGACACAATGGATATGCCTAGGTATAAGCATGTATCATAGAGATTTAGCTGTTTAGGCAGAAAAAAAATGTTTGTGTAAGGAAGACGGTATTTCATATCTAGAGAAAACTGGGCAGGGAGCCAGGAAATGTGGGCTTTAACCATTAACACTAATAAAGGGACAGCAACCAACAGTTAGCAAACACCACCTATGTGATGTCAGGTGCTCTGTTGGGAGACTTATCTCACCTATTAACTCCTGTTAACTCTCTATAGCAAGTGCGAGCACTATTTTTCAGGTAATCAGGTTCCAGTTGTGTCTGTATGCTGAGTCCATGGCAGAGTGTAGAACCCTTACAAAGGTCTTTATTAAAATGTTTTTTGAATCAATTAGCGAGTGATTCAGTGAGTGAATAAATAAACAAAAGCTAGATTTTGGTGGATCATAAGCCAAAGGAGTCTGGAAGGAGAACCTGTTGAAATTTAAAACTATTCTGAAAGTAAAGGAGTTATCAAGGCTTAAATTAAGAAAATTATAGAATTAAAATAGCTGAGTTATTTGCATTTTTTATTGCTTTATAATTTGCAAAGCAAGCTCACACACATCATTTCTTTGAGTCTTCCCAATAAACTTATGAGGCTAAGATTTTCCTTTTCCTCATGAAAACAAAGCACAAAAAGATGCATGCCTTTCCCGAGTTCATGCAGCTAGTTTGTAATTACCTCGTTCATATTAGACTCCAAGAATTATCATGGAATAGAATGCCTATGTCAAAATAAACGTCCAGTCTTCATCTTCTTATATCAAATTTGTTTATGAGGTGATTTTTTAAAATTTATTTTTATTGTTGAACCTATTACAGATAGCCCCCTTCTCCCCCATCAAACCCCTCCATCCTCCCATCCCCTAGGCCTTCACCACATTATTATTTGTGTCCATGGGTTATGCATATATGCCTATAAATCCTTTGATTTTTTAATGGAATCGTGAAGATAGCATCTAACAATCCAAGAAATCTGAGAAGCCAAGTAAAAGATCTATGCTTGAATGGCTGGGTGGAAGGGAGAGGGGTAAACACGAAAATAAGAGTATTTTGGGAAGAGAAGATTGATGAGTCCAATTTGCGGCATGTTGAGCTTGAATTACTGATGGGTTATGCAGATGGAGCTGCCCAGCGGGAACATGAACATGTAGTCCAGACGATTAGGAGAAGACTCAGGGTTGAAATAAAAATATTGGCTTGTAATCATCAAAGTGACAAAGTGAGAAATTCTGCAAAGAGTGTGTGAAATTTACAAGGGAGAATGCACAGAAGAAAATCTGATAGTCTTATTGGATTTTATGCCCACCACATGTTACTATTATCTATTATGTAAACTCAGACCATTAATGTTGGTAAAAGATTAAAATTTAATATGCCACACAAATAAATCTGGATGTGTCCATGCATGTGTGTACATATATGTGCGTTTCATCAGAAAAAAAAACAAAACATGATTGCATTCATTGTAATAAGTGACATTGTGTGATATCAGTGGATTGCATTATATCCCATGCCGGGGTTCTTTTTCCCAGCCTTACAAAGGGTTCAGCATTCTGGAGAAAGGGCTGCGCGTAGATGATTAAGGAGTCCGGGGACAAAAGATATCTTTGAAAGGCATTGGGGGTCAGAGGAGCTTCCAGCTGAAGGAGCTAGAAGGCTCTCCTCCTTGACCAAGGACCCGTGCTTTTATTAAACACAATTTGTCCTAAGGCAAGGTGAAAATATACACTTCAAAGGGTAAGGTATCAAAGGGTATACAGAGATTGTCAGTTTGGGGAATAGCCTACAGCTGTTCAGGTGTTTGGCCAACAGGAGGCAATAAAATGCCCTGAGCTGTCTGGCAGCTAACAATCCCATTCAGGTTTGGGGGAACTGCCCTTTAGCCGTTTCCAACAGGTAAACTACATGTGACTCAACCCGGTTGAGCTCCCCAAGCTTCACCAACCTTTTGGTAAAACTCTTGTAATTATTACATGCTGGAATTGGTTCTCGGCAATCCCAACTGGTTTCCCTTAGGCAGCTGAAATACTGCTTTACCACTGAAACGTAGGACTTCCCATTCAATTTCCTCCCAAGCTTTCAAAGTTGTTTCCTCTGGTGATAAAGTATGCCTCAGACATCAACAGGTAACTGATAATCTGCTGTGAGTTTTTTAGAGAAAATTTCAATCAAAAGCTCATAGAGCAAGAGACTTCTCAGAGGATTTACAATTTACCAACCCCTTGTTGGCTAAGTCCATCGCTCTCATTTGTCCCTGAGTTGATTTATATAAAATTAGTCTTTTTCATTACTCCCCTGTCCTTTTAAACAATGCTGAATCACAGGTGGACTAGGGCTGCCAAGAAATACCTTAAGAGAATGAACAGTTGCCTTACAACTAAGTGTTACTCACAGGCGTGTATTTAAACATTTCTCTGCTGCTGGAGGTCATTTACCCTGCTGGTAGGTTGATTCATGCATGCCGGGTGTTTTAGAAACTGTCCAATTTTTCTTGATTAGCAGGAAGAGGATGTGACTAAGAGGGAAAGTCAGAAGTATAGGCAAGAATGACTTAGTCCCTTATCAGCCATTATAGAGCATGAAGTTATCAGTGAGAAAAGGTTAGCATTTGAGGTTGTGTTTAATAAGATATTCTAAAGTTTTTGCAAACTTAACAGTTTGGTTAGTGAGGGGAATCAGAAAGGTTATCCTGGACATTTTTATCATAAAGGTAGTTGAAGTTATATGACAGAGCGGAATAGAGGGTCAGGGCAGATGGATAAGAACCAAGGTTGATGAGTTCAAAGAGCAGCAGCTCCTGGAAGCCAAATAAATCATGATTTGGGATTAATTCAGAACTGCTCTACTACCATTGTTTGGTTTTTAGGTGACTCTACATATATAAAAAGTATTTTCAGTCATTGTCATCACTCCCCAAAGAATATTTTTCAGAAAGGGCTGGGCAAACGTAGGTTCACAGTTGTGAGTATGCCAAGCACAGATTTTATTCTTGAGTTATTATTCTTTAATTACTGTATTATTTTCCATAGGAACAACTGTAAACTTTTGTCCCACCCTATATTAAACTCCCTTTACACAGCTGTGGTGTCTGCTCATTGGATGTGAGCACACAGCTCTTTGTTGAAAAACTTAACCTGAACCAATTCTTCTTCAGTTTAGAGTCCTCTCTGTTGAATGATAAAAGAATCAGAAGGCAAGGAGAAGGTGAGGTTCTATTTTAATGCTAAAACACCCAATGCCATTTATGTTTAGATTTTCCCTTGAAGTACCTTGGGTTTTGAAAAATAAATGAAAGGTATTTGGATGCAATGGATTTCTTGGTAGCAAAGGACCCTATTAAGAAGGCTCTGTCACTTATTCTCAACTGCATTCACACAATAATATATTTTCCCCTAAAGAGATTTCAATGCAATTTTTTTATCTCTGTGGCCTCTGACATTCACATCACTGTTGGTTTATACTTTGTTTCACCAAGCTTTCTACCTCCATCTATCACCTTCTCCCACTTCTATTTTTTATTAGCTTTATTCAGGATCATTTTAGTTAAAATATGTATGATATTAAGAAATATGTACAGGAAGTTTCTTAAGGGAATTAACATTTATTGAGTATGCCATGCTTCTTATGTATTCACTTACAGTCTCATTTAATCCTCACAAAAATCTTATGAATCATTTAAAAGAAGATTAACACCTAGCATGAGTTCAAGTACTGGTACACAGCAGCACTAAGATTAACCATAGCTCTGTCTAATTCTTTTATGAGCATATGCTATTTTGTGTACATGACAAGTACTTCTTTGAGAAAACATTTATTCCTCCCTTCATAGAATAACATTGGTTCAGAGAAGTTCAGGTGGAGCTTATCCTTAACCCCTTTGCTATCCAGGAAATGTTTCAAGGCCCTGGAAGTAGTGGATTAGTGTATGGTCCAAGGCGAGGCACATGGACCCGACCCAGTGAACCAGAGTCAACCCCTGGATGATTAGGGAAAATGTGCATCAAAACCATGAGATACTAACCACACTAGTTATAATGGCTACTAAAAAAAGTCAATTAATAACAAGTGTTGTTGAGGAAGTGGCGAAAAGGGAACTTTACGTATTGTTGAGAGGATTGTAAACTGGTGCAGCCAATGTAGACAATAGTATAGAGACTCATCGAAAAATTTAAAAAAAGTAGAAATACCATATGCTCCAGCAGTTTCACTACTGGATATTTATCCAAATAAAACAAAAACACTAACTCAAAAAGATATATAAACCCCTAAGATCATTGCAGCATTATTTACAACTAGAGGCCTGGTGCATGAAATCCATGCACTGGGGAGGGGTTGTCCCTCAGACCAGCCTGCGCCCTCTCAGGGGATGTCCACCTGCTGACTTAGGCCCAATCCCCCCAGAGATCGAGCCTAAGCCGGCAGGTGGACATCCCTCTTGCAATCCGGGATCCTTTGCTCTTTACTGCCTGCCTGCTCTCTCCTTATCGCTCGGCTCGCTGCTCCTTAGTGCTGCTGTGGAGGTGGGAAAGGCTCTGCACTCACCAGCCATGAGCCTGGCTTCTGGCTGAGCAGCCGCTCCCCCTGTGGGAGTGCACTGACCACCAGGGGGCAGCTCCAGCATTGAGCCTCTGCCCCTGGTGGTCAGTGCACATCATAGCCACTGGTCGTTCTGGTAGTTCCGCCGTAATGGTTGCTTAGGCTTTTATTATATAGATAGTCAAGATGTAGAAGCAGCCTAGGTGACCATGGATAGATGAAGGAATAAAGCAGATTTTGATAGCTATCTGAACAGTTGGACATTGGCCTCTAAATTCAGTAAATGTGGAGGCAGTGCTTGGATATTCCTGAGTATCCCATTCTAATTTTGCTCTGAGGGCATGTTAAAAGAGAGAGTACAAAGAGGTGGTCTTAAATCAGTTCACCCACTAGCAATACCATTCCAGGGAGAAAGAACCCCCAAGTGGTAGTTGCTAAAGGAACCCCAGTCTACACAGGCATTGACAGTCCTCTAAATGAGACAGAGTATAATAAAAAATCATTTTAAACTTTAACTCCTTTAAATTTTTACTCATAATAGCAATTTTGTTTTGAACTTTTAACACCTGCCAACTTTAACAACTTTGGACTTAAAGTGCAACAGGGAATCTTTGAACTTTAATTTCTCCTTGGGAAATTTTATAATTACAGGCAGTTTATATTTAAACTAGAGGCCCAGTGCACAAAAATTCGTGCACTGGGTGTGTGTGGGGGGGTGTCCCTCAGCCAAGCCTGCCCCCTCTCACAGTCTGGGAGCCCTCAGGGGATGTCCTACTGACAGCTTAGGCCCGCTCCCTGCCTAAGGCGCAGTCTAGCTTCCCTCTGAAGGAGGCAACCAGGCTGATCAGGGGAAGGTGCCACCCCCATCACCACCCCACTGCTGTTGCCACTGCCAGCCGTTGTAGCCACCAAGGTGTTTTCATCAACACAGAGTCCAGTCCTTTCACCACGAAAAAATGACAAACTTTCTTTAGGCATTTTCAAGATGTCTCTTTCATAGGATATGAGATTTCTTTCCTTTCTTTCTTTCTTTCTTTCTTTCTTTCTTTCTTTCTTTCTTTCTTTCTTTCTTTCTTTCTTTTTCCTCACCTGAGGATATTTTTCCATTGATTTTTAGAGAACATGGAAGAGAGAGGTAAAGACAGAGAGAAACATCAATGTTAGAGGGACAGTTTGATGAGTTGCCTCCTGCATGAGCCCTGACCTGGGCCCCAGCCAGGGAGGAGCCTGCAACCTAGGTACATGCCCTTGACCAGAATCAAACCCGGACCCTGTGGTCCACAGGCTGAGGCATTATCCACAGAGCCAAACCAGCTAGTGCAGGATATGACATTTCTTAGTCCCTCCAGCAGCGGACCTTCGTTTTTCCCTCCAGGAGTGAGGTGGAAAAACCCTAGATCACCTTCTTGGATCCTTATTACCCAAGTTACCAAGAACACTGTGAGTGGCATACAGGGAGCTTAGCCAATGAGCGGTCAGAAAAGGTGGTTCCTCTGCAGCTGATGCACAAAGACAGGACTGCCGGCGCGCCGCAGCTGGAAGGCCCTCTTCTCTCCGGGCCTCCCTGCAGCCATGGTGGCTGGCAGGCCCTGTTCTCTCTGGGCCTCCCTGCAGCTGCGGCGGCTGGCAGACCCTCTTCTCTCCAGGCCTGTGCCATCTGTGGCTTGCCTCACCCAGCACACAGTCCCCTACCGCCCACCTGCACGCACAGCCTCCTTCTGAGCAGTTGTGACGTTATGGCGTCCTTGACAATTTGCATATTACCTCTTTATATATATATAGATTTGGGGTATGCCCATTCTTTTGCATTTTATTATCTGAGTATTTATGTATTTTTATTGTAGATTCCTTAATTGATTTGTTTCATCTCAGTAAGAACTGTTAATATACTGTACTGGACAATGCAGCTGGATGTGAATTGGGATGAGCAGAGCAATAGAATAAGAAATGAATAAAGAGTAAGGCATGGATTGCCCTAACCGGTTTGGCTCAGTAGATAGAGTGTCGGCCTGCGTACTGAAAGGTCCCAGGTTCGATTCCAGTCAAGGGCATGAACCTCGGTTGTGGGCACATCCCCAGTAGGAGGTGTGCAGGAGGCAGCTGATCGATGTTTCTCTCTCATCGATGTTTCTAACTCTCTATCCCTCTCTCTTCCTCTCTGTAAAAAATCAATAAAATATATTTAAAAAAAAATAAGGCATGGAAAGTGGCAGAGGGATTCATAGAACTAATGTCCTGTATGACAGAGCTGAGAGCCTTCTGGGGATAAATGTAAACTACATGCTGGGGATTTCAGAAAGGGGATCAGCAAGGAGCAGTGGGTGTCATTCTTCCATCAATTACCCACTGATCAAAATATGTGTCTGGTAGTCCAGCACCCAAGGTGTGTTCTACTGTTCTACCCTCCTCTCATCTTTGCATTTCTCTCTTTCTACCTCTCTCATTCTCTCTTTCTCTCTCCCTTTCTCTCCCCTTCCCCCCATCTCACTCCTTGATTGTTCAGAATTTTGGGAAGAAAAAGTAGTACCATTTATAGTGCAGCCTCAGACTCCAACAATTTTGAATTTTGTTCAGGTTTTAATAACTTTCAGAGTCCAATTCAAAACTGCTAGAATCAAAGAATATTCTTTAAAATTGACAAAAATATTTTTAAGCATAAGATGTCACTTTACCAAAATGAGTATAGAATCTGTTAGGCATAGTATTTTTAAAATGAGTTTGCGCAGTGACATTTATAAAGTACACCATAGTAGGAGACACAGGTTGGAGGCACTAAACTTCCTTTTACTGGCTCTCTGATTTGGAGCAATTAAGTTGATCCCATAGAGCCTCCTCCAGAAAAGAGGAACAATAGTATCTGAGTGGGTCGAGGTCAAAGAGTTAGGTCAGATTGTGTTTTTAAGTTATGTTCAAGGTAAAAGACTAGAGTTTATTTATGACATATTACAGCCCATTAGTACACATATAAACATATATGTATATATTTTTCATTTTATCTAGGGTAGCTCTGTCCAACAGAAATAAGTAATAATTTAATGTTTTCTAGGATTGTTGTTAGAAATAAAAAGAAACAGTTAAATTTAATGTAATAGTATATTTAATCAAAATATAACACAATATACAATAGAAATAAAATTATATTTAGATGCTTCTTTTTAATCTGCCTGTAAAGTACAGTGTGTGTTTTGTACCTACACATCTCCATTGGACCAAACACATCTCAGTGGTTCAGTGGTCACATGTGGCTTCTGTTCTGGATGGCACAGCACAGAGTAAGGAGAGCAGCAATCTAAAGAAATGAGGGCAATTTGAGCAACATATGTGATATTCTAGAATTGATGTCATGGACTAAACTCCCATAGTCAATCAGGTATGCCCAAATCATAGAACACATAAAATTTTAGACCTGGGAGAAATTTGAGAGATCATGTGATTTAAACCTTTCTGTTTTTGTTGTGGAAATTATGCCCAAGAGAGGATGCATGACTTATGAAGGCCACACAGGGAATGGAGAATAAGACTGGGACCCAAGCCAGCCATCCTGTTTTCCCCTTGAGTGTGCATTGTGCAGGATGGCACTAAGATGTTCCTGCCTTTGGACTCTGTGAGGGTATTAAACCTCCTCTTCTGTGAACAAGGAAGGGCAGAAGCCCATGGGGTCCCCACAGGTTGCTGGGTGCTTATTTACACTCACATTTCTTAGCATTTTGTGAAAGCTATAATGACAAATGGTCATCCTAGAAATGAAAATGTTGATATTTTTCTCCTAATATGTGGTACTCTACTATGTATATTTTGTAGGAAGGATAGCCCAGCCTCATCATCTGGAAGTCAAACACAATGAACACCACACTTGCATAATTGAGTAGTAATGCCTTTTGTACCTCCAGGTTTTAAAATCTTCCACCTGGCAACCTCATTGTTCCATTACCATCAACCTGTGCATTTCATTTTTCCTGCAGATTAGATTTGCAAATAAGAACTGCAGATTTCCTCTTTATCCCAAATAATGCTTCTCACATATTGCATGATATTCCATTGAGCCAGGTTTTAAAATGTGGAAATTAAAACTCGACAAGAGAAAGTCATAAACACCATCTTTCACCTTGAGAATTATAGTGATATGTGGCATTACGTGAAGTGTGAATATTGACAGACTGTCATAAGGAGGATTATGGGGTGAAATGTCTGATGGAATGAAGAGATTGTAATTGTGGGCTACATGTCTTTAATGAATGATACTCACATAGGAATATACAGGAGCTCTGAGTTGTAATGCAGATAGACTCTTACCTGAGCAAATTAGAATGATTAAATCCTTAAATGAGCAGGAGCCACTTCTGAGCAACACCAAGGTCTTAATGTTTGACCTTAGGCAAGTCATTTACCCACATGGTGCCCATTTTCCTAGCTTCAAAATAGTGCTCATAATCTATATTCAGTCAGGTAATGTTTACAGATGTCTTTGCGAAACTTGGATGAAAGGTCCCATTTACATATAAAGCAGTGTTATTATTCAAATCCCCCCTCTGCTGACTTCTGTGCAGCAGGTGTATTAAAGGAGAACAAAGAAGAAGGAGAAATAGAAAATTGGCTCTTTAAATCATGGAAATCGGATTGTCCCAAATCAGTTCATTTTGAATGGAAGGGGGAGCGTTATACCGCATTTATTAACCATTTCTTAACAGGCTTCACTTTGGATGAGCAAGCCGAGCGAGATTGATCCATAGTCCTTTCTGATAGTGACAAGCAAATCTGATGTAAGAATGAAGCTCCTAAAATTCTGTCCATGATCCTCCTAAAACTGCTTCTATTCCATGCATTCATCTGCACTACTGGGGAAATTTAAGATTCTGAATTCACCATTTTAACCTCAATTTTTAATGTGTTTATTCATACATGTACATGAATATTTGCAACTAAGTTATTATTAATGCTATTGTCTTCTATTCATTGAATAGGTTCAATGAGTTATTGCCCAATTATAATTCTTATTGATTAATAATGACATATGGTATAAACTTTGAATGAAAGTATTTGTGAAATAAATACTTTTTGGGTGTTCTTTAAAATATTTAAGATTAAAGAGAAAGAGATGGGTGGGGCTGAATAAAAACTACCTTTGATACCCTAAGGCATGGATTATGCTCAAGTTTTTCCTGCAAAATTTATTTGATAAGGCCCCAAGGCTTTGATACAGCATCCTAGTCAATTTCTTACCTCCAAAATAATAAATTTCCACCCAGCATCTAAGATCTATTCTAGGTCTTACATTCTGCAATTGCTTGCTTTTTAGCATCTTCATTGTTGTTGCTGTGAATTTATGTCCTATTTTACCCATTTTTGCATCCTTGCTGTATTAGCTCCTGGCACCCTTGTAATGGCCCTATGAGATAGGTATTACTCCCTTCATCATTGCAGATGTGGATAACAAGTTGGGTGCGGTTAGGTTACCTGGTCATGATTCCACTGGGTAAGCGGGAGATGGAATAAATTTTAACTAGCTCTAAGTGACTCTAACGCAGGGGTGGGCAAACTTTTTGACTCGAGGGCCACAATGGGTTCTTAAACTGGACCGGAAGGCCGGAACAAAAGCATGGATGGAGTGTTTGTGTGAACTAATATAAATTCAAAGTAAAGGAGCGGAGGGGAGAGCAAGAGAACCCTCCGCTCTTTCGGCTCCACGGGCCGGATAGAACAGCCGAACGGGCCGGATCCGGCCCGTGGGCCGTAGTTTGCCCACGGCTGCCTAACGCATATAATATCCCCATTATACTAAACTAGGCTATCTCTTAAAAATAGCCTTGAACTTCATATTTCTCTTACTGTGCAAATCACTCATCTTGCCTGTTTTGAAACAATGAAACACGTACAGATAAAATTTGGTAGAATAGGAATTATTTGAGTAATTTTTTCTGCGAAGATCTTGGCCTGCCTGAATAATTGCTAATGAAATTAATGTCATCCTGCTCACCCCTAAAAGTGCCTGACATTCTTTCTTTGTGACTAATTATTGTACAGACGGCACTTTAATTGCAGGATGTAGGAGGTACTTTCTATAAATGCTTAACATTACAAAGGGACATGATCTGCAATCTTCAGATCATTAAACTCGCTACCAGGAATAAGCATGCATTGGGGACCAATGACATTTGTCAAAAGAAGCCCATGTATTCTGTGGAGGGCAGGGTACCATGCCCAGGAAAGGCAGCCTGAAAATCATCCTATGCTGTGTGTCTTCAATTATTTACTAGTAGGGAGATATGGGCAATCTAGGCCTTCTCCAGGGAAATGGCTATTCAAAGAATAGGACACATAAAATCACTGAGTGAACTGAAATCGATGCCTAAAATAAAGTCCCCAGGACAATTTTCAGGTAGTTTGCAAACATCACAAAATAAAAGCTGAGAAAGCCAATGGAAGATGACCTGACTAGGATTCCAGCATGGTTATTTATCACTAGTCCACAGTCTCTCCCTCACTAACATAAGCTCTGTGAGGTCAAGAGCTTCTCACACAGCCTTAGCTGGTTTTGCTCAGTGGATAGAGCATGACTGCATATCCAAAGGTCCCAGGTTCGATTCTGGTCCAGGGCACATAGGTTGGTTGCAGACTCCTCCCTGGCCCAGCCCCTGGTTGGGGCTTGTGCTGGAGGCAACCAATAGATGTGTTTCTCTCACATCGATGTTTCTCTCTGTCTTTCACTCTCTCTTCTACTGTCCCTAAACATTAATGGAAAAATATCATAGGGTGGAGATTAACCGAGAGAGAGAGAGAAAGAGAGAGAGAGAGAGAGAGAGAGAGAGAGAGAGAGAGAGAGGTAGAGCTTCTCACACATATTCTTAGATATAACTCTGATAAGAATACTTCCAACTCTTTGGCAAGAGGTCAACAAAATTTTCACCCAATAATTATCCTCCCCTTTTTGATTTTGAGATTAGGGTGGTTGGTAGGATCACAAGGTTTAGCTAGTGGAAGAGGAAAAGTTTAATTGAATCCTGTGAAGAAATTCTAATGAAAGATGAGAGAAACACAAAAGAATTTCAGGGCAATACTTTGGAATCAGTTGATGTTGGAGAGTTTTGGTGTTGCTGTCTACATGGAGATTCAAAAACTGAAAATGTAAGAAGATAATGGTCAGCTGATATGGAATAAGCTGTAGAGAAGGTCAGCTCCATTCTCACTTTTCCACTAACTAGAGTAAGGTTGGCAGTGGGAAGAAAAGACACCTGCTGCTGCTTCTGGTCCTGCCACTTAAAATACAAGTGGTCTTGGTGAAGTCAGTCCCCAGAGTTCCAGTTTGTTTATAAGCAAATGGGGGTGTTCTATGTAAAACAAATATATGTGAAAACTTAAATGAGATATGAGTTAAGGGCATACTTATTTTGGAAACTAATAAAACACTAAGTATGAAATTGCTTTTAGAAATGTAACAAGCTCTATGTGCATTGCCATCATTAGCTCAGAGTTGTTCATTCCTAACTGAAGTTCTACAATGGATTGGAGGACTTTGTACTATTTTGTTCTCTAGGAAGTATAAATTACCTTCAAGAATGGCTATCTGTATTTAGAATCCTCAAAGTGGGCTTTATCGGGGCTACCTAAGGCTGGCATTAGCTTTTGTTTAATATGCTTTATGACAGGAGACTTTCCTTTCAATTTGAAAGGGCTCTTACAGCAGAATGACATTGCCTGGAGAAGTCTGGCTGGTCATCAGAGAGATCTGCTCATGAGGCTGGTAATTTGAAAATGTCCTTGATTTCCAGAAAAAAAGAGTTAGTTTTATCAGCTGAGAGAGTCAGCAGTGCACCTGAAACTGGATGGGCTTTGGCGGAATAACCCATTCTAATTTATTTTCTTACACAGTAAGTTTGTATATAAACCAGAATACCAGTTTGCTAATTTATATTGAGAAATATAAATTATAAAATACTGTTTACTTGTCAATGTATTTGTCCTCCATGAAAAAGAGAATACAAATAAGGCTTCATAAAATGAAATACTTACTCTGAGTGGGCCAATGTAGACAGAGCCTGGGAAGGCACATGGGCATTCTTTAATTATTGTCAGCTGAATCCAGTGGTGTCGGCAAAGCCACGCCCTGGGAACATGCCTTGCCAAAAGGGCAAGGGTGTTGTCAGCTTGACCTTCATTTCAGCCCGTGGTGTGGGGAAGTGGTTTTGATATCTAAATCCAGCCTAGCACCAGGAATGCTCAGGGCCTACTCAAGAATGCAAATAATCTCCTTTTGCCTTGACCTTTTGGTGAAACTTCCTGATATTTGGGATATAAAATAAACTCTCTGGTTTGGCTCTGGGTCCCTGTCTCTCCATCAGAAGAGGACGGTGGTCCCACCCGGTCCCAGCTTTTTCCTTCTATCTCTGTGTCTTGTCTCTTTCTTTTATTTCTCAATCCCCAGCTGCCCCTACTCAGGAATTGGACCCGCTCTCTAGCCACGCTGGATGAGGAAAGAGAGAAATACCTACAGGCCAACCATTGTGTGAAAGAAAGGGATCAGTGTGAACTTGAACTTTAATCTAGAGAGAAATGAGAGTTGGAAAGGTTAGTGCACAGATTCCCAGGCAGCTTCCATAGCTTGAGTGAGTTTGAAATACCTGGCTCTGAATTCTGTCTGCTAGAAATGCATTCTCCAACAAAGCTTATCATCCAAAGCAAGGGCACAGGGAGCTCAGTTTAAAGGTCAGGGGAAGCAAAACCACTCACAGACTGCTCCTTGCACCTTAAGATCCACCTTAAATTTCATCTCCTTTATTTGGACTGAGCCTTGTCATAACTTGTCAACTTTATCTATGTATATGACTGTTATTAGTATTGAATTAAGAGCTGTTTTGGAGGGAGAAGGTGTTTTACTCACACTTTTATTACTGGAACAATTCTGGACACCTCAAAAATGCAACCAATATTACTTATAAAGTGAATGAGTGATGAATACCAATGGAGCAGTGTTCATCATTATACCCATCATGCTGGATGCATGAAAGGAATTCAGAGTTTTAGTGTATAATATTTGGAGAATAGAAAAATGTCTATTTATAGAAAACCTCATCCTAAATAAAGTTCAGTGAGCACCTATATGCTTTAACTGCTTATGTGAATTATCACCTAGCAGCGTTTACTTACATTGGGCATCATATCTCTATATTGTAGGGGCTCAGCTAGATCAGGTAACTTAAAATGGCTTTAATTTTAAGTATATCCTTCCACTGTACTGATCACTTATTTAATATAGGCTAAGGTTATGCTTGAATAACATTAGAAAATCTTATTTTTCACAAGTCCATCATGGATTGAGTAACCCTCCCTGGTAGCTGTGTTCTGTGTGATGACTCTTATCTTGTGCATCAGCCATCTAGGCACACAGCCTCCAGTCAAAGCACAAGTGAGTAAATAGCTAGGAGAATGGTGAGGGCTTCTCCTCACCTCAGTTCATATTGATGGAAGCCACTTGCACTCAGAGTATATTAGCCTGAGCAGGACATGAAACTGTGCCTAGCTACAAAGAGCTAATCGTTATTGTTCATTTTCTCTGGCCAGATGGAAAGACTATCAAATAAGGTGGGGTAAACTCACACAGCATTGTGTCTTTTCTGTCCAATTTAATATTAAAGTAACAGTTCTAACTTTATGGAAATAGGGTCCTTGTAGACTTGAGAGGCTAAGGAGTTCATTAAACAATAATTAAATGAAACTTTATTGACTATCTGCTATGTGTCAGACACTGTTTTACCTTATGGAGATTCCATGGTGAGCAAAGCATAGACATTCACTGCAGTCCTGGACCTTGCATTCCAAAATGACAAGCAAACACACACAATTTTTTATAATGTAATATTGTTTAAATTGAAGAAGTACAGCTAGACACTTGCGGAGAATTCCATAGAATTATGAGACACAGAGTTCCTTGGTAGCTAACTTAGATCAGGTAGTCAGCAAAGATCTGTTTAAGGAGGTGATATTTCAACTGACATCTGAATGACATGAAGGAACAACCATCCTGGACAGGAAAAGGTTAGCCTGGAGTTTTGCGCCAGAAATAAGCTCTGGGTGGCATCCGAGCAAAAAGTGGGTCACTGTGGACCGGCAGAGTGAGAGAGGAGAACCATGAGGTTAGATTTTGTAGGAGTAGAGATAGATCAGCTCAGACACGTGTTTTAAGGCAGGGAGAAGAGTTTTAAGTATGATGGGAAACCACTGGGGAGCGTGAGCTGGAGGGTGACACAATCTAACTTATGCTGACGATGGGCACAGTGCCATCTCCCAAGCCTTGTGCATCCCTGAACCCCCAAAATAGCAGCTACAATGACAGACATCTGTTTGAGAGCCAGAGGCAATATCAGAGTTGAAAGGTGCTAAGCTCCACTTGCCTTCAATGAGGCTGTCAGAGAAATATATTGTCACTGAAAAATGCCAGGGTTGGCAAAAATCTAGGCTTGCCTGAAAAGCTAGGAGAAAAATGCAGGTGTGCAAAATGCAGCCCTAGTGATAGCAACTCCAGCTGTCATGTAAACTGGTGGTACACATCTGGCCACCAGGCTGAGGCATGAAGTCTCAGAACATTTTTACATGAATGGAAATTGAGTCAAGGTGAGTCAAGGTCATGGAGATGGCTGTCCTCTACGGGTCCAGCCTTGAAATGAGATGGGGAGAGGAAGGTTAAGTGGGAGGTATTGTAGGAAGACATTTTCATGCTACTCAGAAGTGGGAATGTTAGCCAGCAGAGCAGATGGAAAATTCTGCTCCACGTGGGCTGTGAGAAGTGCTTCCTGAAAAAAGCTGCCACTGCAGATGATTTCTTATGTAGATAGATGCAGTGATGTAAGAAGTAAGATGGTTTGGGGCATTTATTTCAAACCTTGTTTTCTGGGGCCCTAAAGTTCAAAGAAAGTGCCTCAGGAGCTGCGATGGTCATGATATAAGGAAAAGAAAGGACATCAAGGCCCTTGCTCTAGTTCATTCAAAGCTCCTCACATGTGTTACATATTAACAATGGGGGGGTTCCACATGAATTTTTCTTTGAAAGAAATGTCCCCACTGCTAAAAAGTATGTCTTGAAAACAAGAAAATTTAGAGACATAAGGTAGAAAACCATATAAATCACATACATCCATGTGATATTTTATGCTACTTTATTTAATGTTTATTCCAACCCCAGTGGACAATATTTAAGGTCACGTAGCCAATAAATATTCAAGATGGGATTTAAGACTGGCTCTCTGACCCTGAAGACCACATGTCCTTTATGTGTTCTTCTGCTATGTCATGCATGGTGACCCCATATCTTCCATTCACTTATTTTGTGACGTCCAATAGATGCCCTCTTCTCTGAACCTCAGTTTCATTATCTATGAAAGAGGAATGTAGGTAGAACTTAATAAAACCAATATCATTATTTTGAGGTTCAAGTGATGCAGTAGGCTAACTAAAAATAAAATGTAAATAAATAAAAGCTTAGTAAATATTAATAAATATTCATATGAAATGTAATTTTTAATATAATTAAAAAGAAAAAAATTATTTTTATGTAATATCAAATAATATTTTTGTTTTTAAATATTCAAACTGATAAAAAGTTAAAATGTACATTTAAATAATATTATTTTATGTCAATATTCTAAAAGAATTAGTATTGCTTTATTTTTAAGTTAATTTCTATTTAAATACTTTTAAAAATAAAACTTCTCAGTTCTACCCTTCAATGTGCATCTGGTTGCCAATTAACCAATACCAACCTTCATACATATTGTTTCTAGACCAACATATATATATATATATATATATATATATATATATATATATATATATATATATAAATAAATGTAAGGGAAATATAAGGTATTTAAAATTGCAGATTTTTTCTTAGTTGCTATATGTGGCTACCATGTGCAAACCCTAAGCTAGTGATGTACAAAGCATTTGCTCTGGCTTGGGCAGTGTGACTTGTGAGAGTGGATGTTTGCATGTTGAGATACAGTCCCAAAGGCTGGTCCTGAGAGAGCTGGATTCCAGGTGACTGAGGCGTCTATGTGCTAAAACAACAACAACAATAATAAATATAAATGCATTCATACACATAAATAAACATACATATATACATAAGATAGTCTTTCTTCTTTGTTTATGTATATGTGTACGTTTCGTAATATGAGTGAGCATCTGGTTAGGAGTCAATAAGCTTCTTCTGTAAAGAACCTCACAGTACATATTGTTGGTTTTGTGGGCCGTAGGAACTCTAGTGCAACTATTCAATGCTGCCACTGCAGTGCAAAGCCGCCACAGACAACATGTAGATGAGTGCGGTGGGCACCACCTGATTTCGACCCCCTCAGGCCCTTGGCTGTAGTACGCTGGCCCTTGCACTAAAGACTGGCCTCCCCAAAGGGGTCTCCTTCCCAGGCCCAACTGGGTTCTGCATGTAGCTGTGCCTTTAATCAGAAAAGTGGTTCACAGATATAAGCTGCTTGATTCAATAACTGGCTGGAGTGAGTCTTATTTTATTGATTTACTATTTGAGAGCAGAGCTCAGTGGAAAATTTACATAATTGTCTTTATCAGATAGGATGCTTGACCAAGTTTTACACATGGACTTAACTGAGTAAATTTGTACCGATCTTAGGTGATCAGTTGTTCTAAAACTCTATTACAGTGTGTCTCCTGCTTAAATGCATGTTTATTAATTTTTATTTTGTGTCTTTATTGATATTGGGTATAAGAGAGACTTCTTTTTTTTAAATATATTTTATTGATATTTTACAGAGAGGAAGGGAGAGGGATAGAGAGCCAGAAACATCGATGAGAGAGAAACATCGATCAGCTGCCTCCTGCACACCTCCCACTGGGGATGTGCCCGAAACCAAGGTACATGCCCTTGATCGGAATCGAACCCGGGACCCTTCAGTCCACAGGCTGACGCTCCATCCACTGAGCCAAACCAGTTTCGGCATAAGAGAGACTTCTGAACATGGAGCATCCACTTATCTGAGAGCAAGGATGGTTACAACATCAACACCACCACCAATAATAACAGTTTAAGAACAAATGATCATGAGGTTCTCATTATGAGCCTTGCATATTAAAACTCACGTGGAAGAGAAAAATCAATCTGTAATTTTCCAGTGAAAACGTATATCCCACAGCATCCTAGGGAGCCCACTCTGTGGAACATGGGGTGTAATGGAGACAAAAGACCAGGGTCCAATCACTCCATTGATACTTACTTGCCTATAAAACCAGTGATCACTTTGTAAGTTATATAAATATCTAACCAGAATGTTGTATACCTGAAACTATTATGATATTGTATGTCAACACTATGATATTGTCCCTAGTAGTTAACTTGTGTAATTGAAAAATTAAAAAAACACCATAAAATAGAACAGTATCAAAAGAACAATTTCAATGTCATGAAATGAGATCAGGTTTGTAAAGCACATTTTTAGAAAAGTAGGGGTACCGCATAAATATTAACTAAGATTTACTATTTTCATTCAACAGAACAGAAAGCCTAGAAATTTCTATTTTTAGTAATTTTCCCTACATCTTTTCTCTATACCTTCTTTCACACTAAGAATCAAGAAGCCAGTGGTTATGGAAAAACAAAATAGAATGCATCCAAAATCCTATGATCATAGAACCAACCACACCGCTTCAGCAACCACACTTTGAGTTTTTTTGTGTGTTTTTTTAAAGTGCAATTTGTTTCCGGGCTGTTTTTAAAATGTGGCCTTTCAATATGTGTTGGCATTAGCTTGCAACATATACTTACCCTGGGAGTTAATATATGTAAAATTTGTTCCAAGCTTAGAGACAATTCCTGCTGTGTAAAGGTAATATATGGTGGTGCTTGTTGGGAATGTGTGTGCAGGTGCACTGTGTGCAATTGGCATTAGCATTAATCACAGATTGGAATTTGGCAGATGCTAGATTTTATAGCAAGTATAATCTAGTATTACTGCGAAAGGCAGTTATAAAACTTCTGATTTGTTTTGAGCGACAGTTAGAATGTAATTAGAATCATAAGCGTGAGGATGTGTGTGTATTTGTTACATTGAACTTTTCTCATTGTCTCTTTATAGGACTCCCATTAATCAGTACTCACGTCTTAACTTTATAGTTTTCTTTCCAGATCCAGATTAGGAAATGTATTTTCTAGCCCTAGATGCCCTCAATATCCGCAATGCTGGGAGCTCCCTAAGGTCAGACATTGGGTTGTTCATTTCCATATTCCCATGTCCCCAGCAGCTCACTTATGTTATTCTCAAGAAGGATACTACCTTCCTGACTGAGACCTATTAGGGATTGTGCCCATGAAGTTTCATAAAGTGGGTGCTAGTTAATTTTTACAAACTTTCTCTTGACATACTTTCTCTTGCCCCCCAAAATGCAGTATCACATTTTTTATAACTCTTATATTACTCACAGAAGACTGACAAATGACATATTAAATGACAAAATCAGGGGTCCATGCAAAATTCATCCACTCAGCAAATACTTATTGAACATCTATTGTATGAAAGGGGTTAAGAGACACAGCAGTGAGCCAACAGGAGGTTTCCACCAACAGGGATCACAGTCGATGTAAGATATCCAAAACTACTTGGCATCAGAATGTAAATGTAAAACTCTAACTAAGAGCTGCCAAATTCATAGAACTTTCTATGTGATAGGAATTATTCTAAGTGTTTTTTATGTACTAATTAGTTTACTCCTTCAAACAACCCTATTATAATTTTACAAAAGATGAAACACATGTACAGAGAAATTAAGTAACTTACTTTACATAGGGTGTACTTGATTTAACCACATTTCTAACCCACATGGTTTAGCTCCAGAGCCCACACAGTTAGACTTACTCTATTTTGTCTCATTCATGCCATTATTTGCTCCAAAATGTAAGGCAAAGCTTCAGTCAGATAAATAACCTGTGTATTTGTTTTTATGTTTATTATTTCCCACAACCAAGGTTTTAATGTATCACAGCAGCAAAGAGTTCAAGGTGATATTACCTGTTAAGAATGTAGAGTCTGAAAACTCTTCTATTTTATTGATGCCATATAGAACCATATGCTATGGATAGCAACTGGGTGAAGGGCAGGGCAACATACTCATAAAAACTGAAACACAGGAATTCTGCTCCAAAAAATAGTTATCACACAAACTCCTGAGGTTCAGCCTGAGGTTGCAGGTCCAGAATTTCTTTCAGTTCTGGGCCAGCTCCCAGACAAGAGCAAATATTTGAATGGAGAATTGTCCAAACCAATATTAAATAAGGCCAGCAGGGCAGTAAATAAACAAATACAAAATTGTACAGTATACTATACATCAAATACCTAATTGAAAGTTACTAAATAGTCTAGTCATCTTAAAAAAAAAAATCTGTTTGTAAAATGCTGGGGGAAAAACCCCACGAGTTGACCAGTTGTTGAGTTTACAGGAAATCAGCCACAAATTTTGATTTTTATCAGAGTGGATGACCCTCAGTTATGCATCCTGAATACATTTTTACAAATCTATTGAATCTATTCCTCATTTAGGACAATACAATGTCTTTGGCATGTAGAAAGTATACTCTGCTAGTACAAATAATGCAGAATTTATATGCATAAATCAATAAACAGGTCTATGGAATTCTATTTGGCTGTAAAATAAAAAAAATAAAAAATCTTACCTTTGTGACAGCATGGATGGACCTGGAGAGTTTTATTCTAAGTGAAATAAGCCAATCAGAGAAGACAAATACCATATGAGGAATCTAATGAACAAAATAAGCTAACAAAATAGAAATAGACACATAGATACAGAAAACAGACTGATAGCTGTTAGAGGGGAGGGAGGTTAGGGGGATGGGTAAAAAAGGTGAAGGGATTGAGCAAAAAAAAACAAACACGAAAAAACTTCATCTACACAGACAACGTTATGCTGATTATCAGAGTGAAAGGGGAGTGGGGGAGGTAGAAGAGGGTAAAGGTGATGGAAGAAGACTTGAGTTGGGGTGGTGAACACACAATCTATAATAATAAAAGCATAATATGCTAATTAGACTGGACAGCCAAACTACCTTCCTGACATCATTCCTGAAGAAGCCCTGGGGGCGGGGGCCAAGGCAGAGGCAGTTAGGGGCCATCAGGCAGGCAGGCAGAGGTGGTTAGGGGCAATCAGGCAGGCAGATGAATGGTTAGGGGTGATCAGGCAGTCAGGCAGAGGCAGTTAGGGGGTGATCAGGCAGGCAGGCAAGTAGTTAGGGGCAATCAGGCAGGCAGACAGGCAAGCTGTTAGGAGCCAGTGGTCCCGGATTGCTAAAGGGTGCAGGCCGAGCTGATGGATCCACCCTCCCCTATGCATAAATTTCATCACTGGGCCTCTAGTATAATATATAGATGATGTATTATAGAATTTTACACCAGAAACATGTAATTTTATTAACAATTTAACCGATTAAATTTAATAAAAATTATACAAAAGAAGTACTAGTATATGTGCATGTATATATAATGCACATATATATCAAATAAAAAAAATACCCTAACAGAAAAATGGCAAAGATGGGAAATTAACAGAGGAGAAAATATAAATGGCAAAAGAAAATAACGCACAAAAGAAAAAAAATGCTTATTCTCACTAGCATTCAGTAAAACCCAAATTTAAATAAACATGATCCCATCTCACCCTTACAAATTTTAAAAATACAGATATTAATATTTTTAACAAGGAGCATTGCAAGAATGTAGAAAAATAAAAATTCATATTATTAACAAATTGTTACAACCACTTTAGAGAGCTATTGAAAAAGGGTTGGTAGCTTGTAGTGTCATATAATCTCTCAATGAGTAGTATGCATCTTGATGTCATTATGGAGAAACACCCACATATGTACAAAAGAAAAGAATGCTTCATTGAAGCACTGATTGTAATAGCCAAAGTGGAATAAAGTGTTTCTCAGCAGGAGAATAAATTAATAAATCATGATTTATTCATATAATCATTCTATAGAGCAGTTAGAATAGATTATACTTATATGTATCAATATGGCTATATCTCAAAATCATAAAAGAGAGCATAAAGCAGTATGACTCCACTTATGTAAATTTTAAAGCACACAAAACAACAAATATATTTATGGTTCTTTTTCAATTGGGCTCCCTGAAAGCACAGTCTAGGGAGGAGGGCTATGTGCAAACCATTTAGCAGAGATTGTCCTAGGAAAATGAGAGGAAAAAAGAAAAGCAAAATAGAGCAGAATGCAAAGTCAAGTCCCAATGTGGTTGAAATTCAGGACTCAGCCCATCCTAGGGAGTCTGGAGCTGGGATGGCTCTTCAGAGTTACTCCATATTGAGACAAGGGGGCTGAGGATGTATACCTCTGCATCAGCCAGCCATTGGCCATAGAAAGGTAGTCTTTAGCTGGAAGCAATGCTGAGCCTAGAGCATAGCTGTGAACCATCGCAGCTGATGTCAGCAGTTGACAGATGGGGGTGCTGGACCTGAGGAGGGGACCTGGATGCAATACGGTGGTATCCATTTTGCTGCCATTCATATAGACACAATAAGAGTATTGCACCCACATGCTCAGGAATGATGCACATGGCCTTGAAGGTAACAGGTTCCTACAGGAAGGGAGGCACAGGAAGGAAAAGGATGAGGGGCAAGCTTCAGATGGATCTGCAATGTTTCATTCATTAAAGAATATGATGTAGAAGCAAATATAAAAATATTTTACCTTATTGGTGTACCTGTGTCCATTATGTTATATTCCGTATCTTCAAAATGTTTCAAATATTTTCAATCCATTCATATTGGAGGGTAATAAAATGACCCTCAACAAGTGGCCAAAAGTGGTCTAAAGATAGAGCAAAATTTTTCTATTTTTAACTTAAAAAGCAAAAGCTTTGGTCATGATGTGATGGCTGTTTTCAAAGCATAATTGAAATTACAGTTGACCTGATACCTTTACAAAAGTCATTTAGATTATATACATACCCTAAAATATATTTAACTTAAGAGGTATATATACCCAGTTAGATGTTGATTTTTTTTTTTTTTTTATTTAGGACAATGGCCTCTCCTTTGAGAACACGCCTACAGATAGTCATTCTTTAGAGTGTTTTAGTGCTCACCTGCTGTAGACTGAAAAAATTCATAGGTTGAAACACTAACCCTCAACATAATGGTACTTTGATATGGGCCTTTGGGGAGGTATTTAGGGTTAAAAAAAAAAAAAAGTCATGAGAGCAGGGCTGTCCTGAAAAGGTTTACCATCTGTATAAGAGGAGGAAAAGAAATCAGAGCTCTCTCTCCATCATGTTGGGACAAAGAGGAAGGAGATAATTTGAGGCACAAAGAAAGCCTTTATCAGTATACAACCATGCTGGCACCCTGCTCTCAGAATCCCAGCCTCCAGAACTCTGAGAAGTTAAATCTGTTGTTTAAGCCATTCAGTGTATGTTATTTTGTTATTTTGTTATTTAGAGCTGACTAATCGACCACCCACACAAATGGAGAGACCAGAATTCGACTAGATGTGGTTTATTGGAAAGTGATTGGTAGAAAAGCAGAGACCAGAGACAGGGAATGGAAGGCAGGCATAAAATGGTTAGTTATGAGCAAGTTACCAATGTGGATCAGTGGATTGTGAGCCCCCAGGAAAAATCTAGGTCCAATATAGAACATTCCCTGCAGAGATATTCCACCCATCAGGCAAGGATGCCGTATTTATATATCCCTTTCTGTCAATCTCCTTTCGAGGACTATTACCAGAGGATATTAATTCTTAAGAATTCCTGGCTTCCCAGACTGGTGGGCAAGGAGGGCTCTGGAAATGAAAATTTTTACACCAAGAAGTACAATTGGTGCAGTAGTAAGTTTGTCTGGTGATTGTGGAGAGGGCAACTGCCTAAGTATTGTGTGTGGGGAGCCATTCTTTCATACAACCACATCTCTGCTTGATCGCCAGTTGGTTCTCTTTAAGAGGAAGAGAGCCCAAAGAACTTTCCCCTATTTTATTTTTTTTTCTTCCCCTATTTTAAACCTCTTTCACCCAAACATAATTTACTTTTTGCTTGTGGTATCTCACTTTTTATTAGTCATTCAGAATAGTTTATCTCTGGTTTTGCATCATGTTGCATCCTACTTAATAATCACATTACATGATTTCAATAACAGGCACACTTCTTGTCAAGTTTGGAAATAAAGGTGCTTGGCTCTTGGAGGCATAAAACTTAAGTGCATGGACATATTTCCCAGGTAAACTCTGCCTGCTGTGGCACTGGCTAGTACAAATTCCAGAGTGAAGCTCATTGGTGAATCCAGAGAGTTGATTGAATGGAGGTAAGTAAAAATAATTCCTAGTCTATAGGAATAACTGTTCTGTAGGAAATAAAATTTATTTGCCTCATAGGGAGAAATTTCAGATGAAGTTGGGGGAAGTACAGTAACTTCGCTGATACATTTTCCCCATAATTGTGCTTTCTACAGAAATGGAAAGAAAAGGCTAAGAAATGGATAATTTAGAGTAGTCAAGCAAAATGTAGTTGACAAGTCAGTGTGTCTTGTGGCTGAATAAAAATTTGCTATCATTTGTTAGGTTGGGTTAACTGAACTCTTTGAAATTCTCATTCATTCTTTTAAGTTCTGTGATTGAAAAATATCACTGTTATTATCTTCCATTAACATGTCCTTCAGCTCCACTGAAATGTGTTAGGGAAGTAACTATATTTACTAGTACACTTTGTGCTTCTTAGAGGTAAATGCTTGGGACAAATCAAGCATTTGTGATGGCTGAGCCAACTTAACATTATGAATGGTTCTATGTTCCTGCCAAAGTTAAAGCCTTAAAAATCATCACGTATTCCTGGAGAGAAACTTCGTAAAGGTTCTAAAAGCAACCAGTATGGTCTGTTCAAAGACAGAATATAATTATTTTCAGGAGGTCATCTTTGACCACCTCAGAGAGTTGGGCATTTTTACACATTTCTATGATAGCACATATTTAACTATATGTATCCACCCCTTTTATGAGATGACTAACAGTGTCAGCTTGATAGGTGTCAATTTTTCTCTCCCTACCTCAACACAGAACTTGGTACAAACCATAGATATTCAGGAAATACTTATTTAATTTTGACCACAGTTAGAAGAAGGTCTGAAGAGCCAGTGAATCACTAGCTCATCTATAGCATTTTCTTTGAGATATTAAAATACAAGAGCAAATACTTTTTGCAGCGCTTAGATATGATAGCAACATGGATGGGCTGTTCATTCAAGGCCTGCCTAGACAAGATGTCTTTGTCGGATGCTTACTGCTCAGGTCTCCTTGAAATGGAGTCATACTTCCTGCACTTTTCAAAACTGGCTTTAGAGAAAGACCTTTCTCATGGTAACAGCAAGTGCTGAAATTTATTCCACTCTAAAGATGACTCCCCAAAAGTTTTACTGCACTTTAAAAATGATGGGCATTTTAGAAATCTTCTCATTTGATGATTTTTGGTTTTGCCTTTAAATATACTAGAGGCCCGATCCATGACATTTGTGCAAGGGGCTCGGCCCCCGTCACCACCACCACGGCTGCCTCGCCCCGACCCGCGGCAGCGGCCAGGAGACTCTGCTTTGGCCCCCTTGATGCAACTTCATCTGGTCTAATTAGCATATAATGCTTTTATTATTATAGATTTTTATTGATTTCAGAGAGGAAGGAAGAGGGAGAGAGAGATAGAAACATCAATGATGAGAGAGAATCATTGATTGGCTGCCTCCTGCATGCCCCTTACTGGGGATCTAGCCTGCAACCCGGGCATGTGCCCTTGACCAGAATCGAACCTGGGGCCCTTCAGTCCACAGGCCTACGCTCTATCCACTGAGCCAAACCGGCTAGGGCGATCGTGTTGTTGTTTTCTTTTCCCTAATCCAAGTCCATCACCCTTTACTGAATTTATTTATTCCTGGAACTGGTTCACATATTCTAGACTGAGGGCAACATGTGTTCTCTCTATTCCTGTGAGAACACAGCATAGGTTCAATTTACAGTTTAACTTCAACATCAGCATTAAGTGCTCTTTCCTTGATTCTGAATAGTAGTAAATTGCAAGAACCCTTGCAGACCCCTATAGTGACAAAACACATCTTACAATAATGGAAGAAATTTATATTTTTTAGGTGTTGGGAATATAGATGCACAAAACACTGGTTTGACATAAGATATGCACCCCTATGTTCATTGCAGCATTATTTACAATAGCCAAGATTTGAAAGCAGCCCAAGTGCACATCAGTAGGCCAGTGGATAAAAAAGCTGTGGTAAATTTCCATCATTGAACACTACTTGGCCATAAAAAATAAGGAAATTTTATCCTTTGTGACAGCATGGATGGACCTGGAGAACATTATGCTAAGTGAAATAAGTCAGTCAGAGGAAGACAGGGATTTAACTCATGTGTGGAATCTATTGAGCACACCGAACTACCAAGCAAAATAGAGATAGACTCATAGATAAAGAACAGACTCATAGATAAAGATAGTTGTCAGGGGTCAGAGGTTAGTGGGGGGGTGAAGGGATTGAGCAAAAAAGAGAAATAACTCATTGATATAGACAATAGTGTGGTTATTGTGGGGGGAGGGGGTGGCGGTGGAAGAAGGTAGACAGGGGATTAATGGTGATGAAAAAATAATAACAAGTAATAAAAAGTAAAAAAATTAAATAAAATGAAAAAATAAAAGGAAAACAAATGGAGTAAATATTGGCCTGTAAAACAAAAGCATTTCCACTTTGAATAACTGGTCTTTGAAAAATAAATATCAATAGTTCAATGGAAAAAGAAAATATAGGTGCAACGATGAAGTACTAAATGAAAAATTTCAGCCATTTCACCATTTCAAAATATTTTAGACAAAATCTCTATATGAATCCAGGTGGCAAATAGACATGCTAATTCTTTACCAAAACAATAAAAAACTGCATGGTTCATAAATGTAGACATCCTTGCATCACACCAACCAAGTCTATATAGAAAACTGCTAAAATTAAATGGGAAAATATTTGTACACACAAAATATTAATAAAATCACCACTTGCTTTGGCTGCTGTGGCAACCTTCCAACTTGTTTCCAACCATAAAATATTTTTCTCTTTGCTGTGAACTCTGTACTGTGACTCAGGTTTTCTTTCTCAAACAATACAATGACAAGAGAGACTGTTTTCTTTATTGAGAAACAAGAACATCAACAATACAAATACAAAAATCGGGTAACCACACATGAACTCTTGACTGGCAGAGTCCTTCACACATAACCTCTCATTATTTACAACAATGTGAAGTGCATTAAAAGCAAAATATAATGAAAGGCCAGTATTTCTTCCAGTGTTTGTTAGGTTTTCTTTACACTCTATATCTGAACCTGGATGTGCTTGAAACTTCAGCTTTCCCTCTTCCCTTTCAAATAAAAACAGAAATATCTTATATAATAAAAGGCCAGCCACCATAAGTGTAACGACCAGAATGACCAGAGACCAGAACCACCACGGCCCCTCTCTGGGCTGGCCCCACCCCCAAGCAAATGGTTAGGGGTGATTAGGCAGGCAGAGTGGTTAGGGGTAATCAGGTAGGCATACCAGTGGTTAGGGGTAATCAGGTAGGCAGACGGCCCCTGGCCAGGCTGGCCCCACCCCCAAGCAAATGGTTAGGGGTGATTAGGCAGGCAGGCAGAGTGGTTAGGGGTAATCAGGTAGGCATACCAGTGGTTAGGGGTAATCAGGTAGGCAGACAGCCCCTGGCCAGGCTGGCCCCACACCCAAGCAAGCGGTTAGAGGTGATCAGGCAGGCAGGCAGAGTGGTTAGGGGTGATCAGGTAGGCAGAGCAGTGGTTACGGGTGATCAGGTAGGCAGACCAGCGGTTAGGGGTGATCAGGTAGGCAGACAGCCCCTCGCTGGGATGGTGCTGCCCCCAAGCAAGAGGTTAAGGGTGATCAGGCGAGCATGCAGAGTGGTTAGAGGTGACCAGGTAGGCAGGCAAGTGATTAGGGGTGATCAGGTAGGCAGGCAGACGGCCCCTCGCAGGGCTGGCCCCGCCCTTCAGCAAAGAAAAAGGGAGGCCCAGGCCAGCCAAGCCATTGCCCCCCCCCACATGCCTGTCACCTGCAGAGGGAGGCCACCAGTGGCAGGGAAGTGGGGGGCAGTGCTGCACAGAAGGCAAGCAGTGGCAGTGGCAGGGGTGGGGCCAGCTGCCTGCAGCCGGGGGAAAGAAAGCCCCGATAGGCCCTGATATCAGTCAGGCCAGGCCTACCCGAGGGGTCCCGGATTGTGAGAGGGTACAGGCCGGGATGAGGGACCCTCCCGAGTGCACAAATTTTTGTGCACCAGGCGTCTAGTTCAACTATAATAATAAAAGTATAATATGCTAATTAAACGTCCTTCCAGACAACCTTCTGGACAAAGCCAGGGCTGCGAGGGAAGCCCGGGTCTCAGGTGCCAGAGGGAAGCCAGTGCTGGCAGCCAGGGGAAGGAAGGCCTACTGTTGCATGGATTTCGTGCATTGGGCCTCTAGTGATATTATAATGATCATTTTCTTGGTTCAAAGCTGAATTAAAATTTCCAACAGGGCATATTTGGTAATTGAAACAATATTCTAAAATTTTGTCCTCAAAAGTTCAAAGAATTACAGAGGATATAATTTGTGATAAATTGTAATGTCTACACATTAAATAAAATAGTTGTCACTTTTAATAATGTATACAACAAAATAAAAAAATTTTCTGAAGGTTTTAATACTCACCATCATTAATTTTACAAATGTATCAACTTCCTGCAATTGGGTGTCAGGTAATTTGAACCAATTCTAATAGTGTGAACAACCAAGAAATATTCGATGAAAATATTTTTAAAATTCTGCTTGAGAGATTTTAAAATATTATATATAAGTTGATGAAATATTTAACCACTAATCTGGAAACTTGTATCAAGGGAAAATATTTTTTTAAAAAAATAAATAAAGATGAAATAAAAATGTTTTTCAGACAAACTGACACTAAAAGAATCTGTTGGCACTAAACTGGAAGAAATACTAAAGGATTTCCTTTAGGCAAAGTCAAAATGATATCAAATAGAAAGTTGGAGATGCAGGCCGACATTGAATACAAAGGGAGAGGAAATTTGTGTGCATGTAAATGAATGTTTACTGCATAATAAAGTCAGAGAAATAATAACCATAATGTTTCAAATCTCTACATGATTTGAATACTTAATGTCACTAAAGAGGTACCTACAAGCAAATAAATGCTTACATGTTTTTACACACACGGCAACATTCTTAATATTTCTGTTCTTTGCTTTTCTTACTTGAGAAAGGACATTGTAAGATTGTTGTTATCTAAACTTTAAAACAAAAAACAGCACCTTCTTTGAAAGATGAATCGTATTACGTCACACGCACGGACCACACTTCATTTAAGAAGATCCCAACTGAAGAACATTCTTTAGATGAACAGCCACTCATCCTCCCTGTTGCTCTTACCTGTGGGTTGATATCTATAGAGTATGACCCTAAAATATAATTGTTCAGGCCAGTTAAGATTTTGATATGTTTTCTACAGTTCACAATGCCGCCAACAATTTAAATGTTTCTGAACACTCCCAATACCGTAATTACCAAGCATTTTAACATTGATCATGAAAATTACATCTCACAGTATGCTCCTTATAATTAAAGTTGAAAATGTTTCCATATTTTTAAAAACCACTTTTTAAAATCTGTGCAGTGTTTACAGTTTTTTGCCAATGTTTCCTACGGAGTGTTGGTCTTGCTCTTATTTCTTTGTGAGTGCCCATTACATATTAAATTAAGGAAATTGGTCTATGATTAAACTCAACTGTGCAAGAGTAATTATACCTTTTCCCTCACTTTGTTATTTGACATTTAATATTTCATGTTTTTTAAAATATTTTTGTGATGAGAATTATTTTTTTTTTATTTTAGGTTATGTACAATTGTGCTTACAATTTTTTCTTTTAAAACGTTGAGGATTTATTTTATTTTATTGTTTAAAGTATTACAAATAATAGTACACATGTCTCCTTTTTGTCCCCATTGACCTTCCCCCAGCCTCCCCTACCCCCCGGCACATGCCCTAACCCGCCCCCTTGCCAGTGTCTTGTGTCCATTGGTTATGCTTATATGCATGCATACAATCCTTCAGTTGATCTTCTACCTCCCCCCACCCCCAATCCTCCCCAGCCTTCCAGCTGTAGTTTAACAGTCTGTTCGATGCTTTTCTGTCTCTGTATCTATTTTTGTTCATCATTTTATAATGTTCTTTATTATGCATAAATGAGTGAGATCATGTGGTATTTATCTTTCACTGACTGGCTTATTTCACTTAGCATAATGCTCTCCAGTTCCATCCATGTTGCTGCAAATGGTAAGAATTCCTTCTTTTTTTACCACAGCATAGTATTCCATTGTGTAGATGTACCACAGTTTTCTAATCCACTCATCTGCTGATGGGCATTTAGGCAGTTTCCAAATCTTAACCATTATAAATTATACTGCTGTGAACATAGGGGTGCATATATCCTTTCTGACTGGTGTTTCTGTTTTCTTGGGATATATTCCTAGAAGTGGTATTACTGGGTCAAATGGCAGTTCCATTTTTAATTTTTTGAGGAAACTCCATACTGTTTTCCACAGTGGCTGCACCAGTCTACATTCCCACCAGCAGTTAAGAAGATTCCTTTAGGATTTATGTCAGAACTTTTCCCACTTCAAACACTTTTTTAATCTAATGCTTTTTAGAATATTTATTTATTTTTCTTAATTTAAATTTTTGCATGAGGTACGAGGTAAAAAATTTAATTTAAAAACTTTTCTCAGATGACTACCCAGATCTCTCAACAACAATTTTTAAATAACCTATCTTTTCTTCACTGATTCAAAATGGCATAACTTCATATACTAAATTTTTATCAGTATTTTGTATGCTGCTGGACTTTTTCTGTCATTTCACTGATCTATGTCTACTTCTTTGACAGTAATATCTATGTATTTCTGTAGCTTTATGAAAAGTGTAATTACCAGATATTCCCTCATTACTTTCTTTTCAAATATTTTTTCTGAATATTCATAATTACTTGATTTTTCCATTTGAAATTAAGAATATGTTATTAAATTCTAAGAAAATCTAGCACCATTTTTACTAGGTCACAAAATGCATAGTTTTTAAATGAGAATTGACATATTTAGTATATTCTGTCTTTAAATTATAAAACATAGTTTGCCTTTCTATTCTGCTGAAATATTTTTGTGTCTTTCAGAGATATTTAAAAATTTACTTACATAGTTTTTACACAACTTTTTATTACTATTGTATGAGGAAATGTTTTATTTTATAATATCCACATATTATGTTTATTATAATATTATACTTCATATTATATGTATTAAATTATTTTTACATTTTACTCTCTACAGATAAGTTCTAAAAGATTGAGTTTTAATGTAAAAAACTGAAACTTTTTTTTTTTTTTTTTTTACTTTATAGAGTATTTGCTTTCAAAGTTTGTATGAAGGGCTTTCACAGTGACTTCCTGCTATGACTTTGGTGTGATGGAGGAACAGCACACATACCACATGCCCTAGTGACTGTGTTGTGTTTAGGGGAGAGGGTCAGGGGAAGGGAGCAAGATTCAGGTAGAAGAGTAGATGTTGATTTAAATAAGGTCAGATCCCCTGGACAGCTTCTGAAACTACCTTGAAGTAAGCATATCTCATGCAGCTTCAAATGCATCAATCGACGGTCAATACTCTCACCGATGGGACCAAATCTGGAAAAGAAGAGCTTGATTGATTCCTTGTAATAAGGACAGAGCACTCTCGTGAGCATCTGTGGACCACTCCATGGATTTGACATGAAGAGAGATGACCTACGTTTTCTGGACCTAGAGAAAATGTAGGCAGGTGGACCTGGTGGGTGGTCTGAGCTGGGTTATTACTGGTAGTGAGACCTCATGCTGAGTCCTAATTTTGTACAATGTGGGACTATAGCTCATATATCAGCTGCACACACACATACACACGTGCACCTTACAGACTGTGGAACCAGTTTCCTCTTTTGGCACCAAAAGAAATAAGAGCACTTGTAGAGTTGAATTGGGTCTCTTTTTTCTGAGTGCTCTCACCTTTCCTTTCACTATGTTCACACTCACTTCCAACTGCCGCTATCTACATGTGTTCCTGAGATCTCCTTTCCTTCCTTAAATTGCAGGATGTTACTCTGTTTGTAGATGAATGTTTGGAGAAATTAATAACCCATGGGAACAGTCATCTGCCAATTCTGTATAATAAAGAGCTAATATGCTAATGAGACCAAACAGCAGAACGACCTTCCAGACGACCTTCCAGACGGAGCCGGGGCTGAGAGGGCCGAGATTAGCTGGGGCTGGGAGGGCCAAGACCCTTTCACGAATTTCATGCATCGGGCCTCTAGTGTCTGTTATAAGTTGATGTGCAGGAATTCCAGCTTCTTTGTTTCTTCAGCAAAAATATATCTTAGGTGCACCCATTCCCAGAGTTTCCCAGCAAAATTACACTTCAGTTGCCCACTATGATAGTGGGATTTAGAATGCATCCTTTATTAGTCAGCTCAGGCTGCCATAACAAAATAACACAGATGGAACCACTTAAACAATAAACACTTCCTCACAGTTTTGGAGGCAAAAAGTCTAAGATGAGAGTGACATCAGGGTTGGTTTCTAGTGATGGTTGTCTTCGTGGCTTGCAACTGACCATCTGGCTGTGTACTCAGTGAGAGAGAGAGAGAGAGAGAGAGAGAGAGAGAGAGAGAGAGAATGTGTTCCTCTCCTTATAAGAACCCCAGTCCTATGAGATTATAGCCTCACCCCTACTTCATAATTTAACTTTAATTGCCTCTATAAAGGCCCTACCTCCAAATATACTCACCTGGAGTTAGAGTTTTGACCTATGAATTCCTATGAATTTTGGGGGTAACCAATTCAGTCTATAACCCACCTTTTAAAAGCAATGTTCTCTTCTATGTATCACATCCTAACCCCCAAGTTTACCACCCCCCCCCAAAAAAAAATTATACTTTTACAGAAGACATTGTCTAAGGATATTTATGGTAGAACTTACCTAAGACATTGACCTAAATGACTACAACAGTTTCTAGGGTCAAGATGGGGGTCTGGTCATAGGAAAAATGTAAGAATCAAAAGTTCATCTATGAGATACTGGACATAAAATTTTTTTGTTTTAACCTGTCTTATTTTCTATCTGTATGTATATGTAACTATTTTTCTATCATCTTTCTATCTTTATGAGGTTACTTTTGCAAACATCAAAGACACACAGAATTCTCAAAGATGGTTTCCTTCAAAAAGATTCTTTGTAAATAAATTATAGGCAGGAGGTTGAAGTTTCCAACTGTTATTAAGACTCCATTCAGCGAAAATTTTGATTTTTTTCTGTTTTGATGGCAGAACCTCAGCAGGGTTCCAAGGCACTGGGTTTTGCAGCGCCAAATCATTATTCAAGAGTCAGATTTTTGTTTTCCGAAGGCACACCAAGAATCCTCAACGTTGAGATGTGGCAATTCTCACTCCAATTAGGGGAAGTAAGGAGCACTCGTGTCCCTCATGGCCATGCAGAGATGGAATTGCACCAGGGGTGGGGGAGGAAGAAAGAAGATGGAAGTCCAATGTACTGCTGATGAATTTCTGAGGAAACATTCTTCATGAATCTTGCATATGAAACTGAAAAGTGACATGTCTAATTAGGGCCTTGTGACTAGGAATGAAAGGAAGCCTGAAGTTCATAAGAATCTTTTCAGGACACCCTGAGGTCATGAGGCTCCTAAGTTTTCCCAGTGAACTTTGTTGGGAAATCTGTGAGCTGAGGTTCTGAAGACAAAAATCTAAGGCATAGATCTGCTAATTAGTTTCATGGCTCAAAGCCATACCATCTTCTTGGACTTCAATTTCCTTGTGTGTAATTTAAACGAATTTCTTCAAGCAATTGGAAGAGATACCAGATGAGGGTAGTTAGAGAAGATAAAAAAAAGATACACCTGAAATCTTTAAATGGTAGCTGCAATAAATGAGTCAGTGAAAAATGGTTAATGATGTTGTTGATATGCATTACTATTTAATATTTGAAAACTAGCCTTATCTGAGAAAGACACATCATCTCTCTGGCATTATTCCAATAATGCATAATCTCAATTTAATCATGAGTAAAGGCAAGTCATATTGAGAGGAATTCAACGAAACAACTGAACAATACACTTCAAAACATCTCAAGGTCATCGAAGACAAGGAAAAGCTTCTTAATCATATGGGCATGGTATCATCTCCACCACCCTCGATATGATCAGAACTCCAAAATTTCAAAAACTAGGCAAGCCTCAGTTTTCCTTCTTGTAAAATTAATTAGTTTTTTTTTCATAGTTGTTTAAGTACCATTTCTATCGTTCCAAAATTATTTACTGCTAATGAATGATTAACACCGCAGAGCTGGGGTGCAGGGATGTATTAATTTGAGCTACTGCTTTAAAAAATCCATAAATAAGCAGTATGGAAGATAACTAAGGGCAGGAAGAAATGGATCACCTGGGGAACATTGGTGATCCCTTTGAAAAGTTTTCATTTTAATCAGAATGTCCTATTTCAACCCATGATACATTTATCACAGAAATTCAACTTTCCAAGTGTTCATGGTTAAGATGGTCCTACGCCAGACTGTGAAACAGAATGGAAATCTGTGTGAAGATTCTGTTTCAGGAATACAACAAGTGAGAAGAGAGATAAGAAATAAAAAGTGCCAAAGAAAGACAACTGCTTCACTGTTTTGCTTTTTTATTTTTAAGAAAATAGTGTGCTTAGGTGAAAAATATATTTTTAGTTCTCCTTGCATTTTCCATAGCCTTTCACTGAGTGTCTAACAACTGAAGATGTGAAAAGTTTGAATTAATGTGCCACGGCCCACTTTTAGAGCAGTGATGTTTCAGTTCTATATCAGGAACACAGCTGCCTTTTTCTCATGGAAATGAGATTTCCATGTTGTTAAAAAAAAAGTCTGGCAACTTTAAAAGAGAATATATCGAGTATTTATAAGTGAATGGTGCTTTTAGGATGGAAATAGTTTTATTAGGGGACAACATGCTTTTCAGATATCTAATCTAAAAATAAAGATTTTGATTTTCAAATCACAAAGATGTGTCTCAACAATTTGGCCACAGTCATAGTGAGGACTTATGATTTCTTTCTATTGACTATTTGTGCCTAAAACATGTAAATGTGATAATAGATGTTAATTTGTGTTTATACATGGGGCATGCATGGTTTTTGAATACTCATTTTATTCATGCTACAATAAACTATTTTTGCTGAGTGAGCGTTTATCAAGATTATTCTGTTGAACTAAAGAAATAATGTTTGTAAAAATGAAAAGTCATCATTTAAGACACCATTAAAAAAGCAAGAAGATAAGCAAAAGGATAAAAATAAACAACCCAAATATGGGAAAGCAAAGGAGAGAAAACACAGGGAGAGGGAAAGAAGCATTACTGCTAGAAGGACATCCTGCAAATTTCAGGATACATGAAATGCTAGTGATTGACACACATCTTCTTTCTTAGATGTACTGTTACTGATTGAATTCCGGTTGGCAGAGTTGGAGGCATATCAATTTAAATCAAGAGACTTGGTTTTGAATCAAGTTATGTTGTTAATGGACTTTGAAATTAATCAGAAAAAAATACATTTTGATACTCATTTATCCCCCCAAAAAAACTGAAATGCTTTGAATTTTCATGACCTAAGGTCTTACCATGGCTGGATAAAATATAAGGATATATCACATGAGTTGCTTTATAATAAGTATGCTGAAAGAGTCATTAGCTTATAAAATTGTGAAAATTATTCAACATATAGTAATGGACCATTCACTTGCTTCCAGGCACAGTCCTAAGTGGGGATACAAAGATGAATACAACAGTCATTGCTCTCATAAAGCTTCCATTGTGGCTGGGAGGGAGACAGACAATAAATACATTAATAAATAGACCTGTCATTTTATAACCATTATGAAAAAAATAAAAGAGGGGAAGTTAAGACACCCAGATAAGAGAAAGTCTGCTCCATTTATTAAATGCTTGTAATGTGAAGTCACTTAATATACCTTTTTATCTGATCCTAATGTTCACAAAAATTAATATTATTTCCATTTTACACAAGGCAGAACTGAGACACATACATTTTTTAATTTAATGAATTTTCACAATGCAGAAAAGCAGAGTGGGAATATATACTGGTATCCTGCCACAGTCTTTTTCTACATTACAGAGTATCATTGACCTCCCAAGTATTGGGAATAAGTTTTCTACACAGAAAACAATTCCCTGACCCTTAACCTCATTAGGTTTACAATGGCAGTTGCCATTCCAGCAGATACCTGCCAGGAAGCTAAGGATTGCTTTTGAAAACACCTTCATAAATCAGTCCTCCTTGTCAAGGAACACATCACATGTCCAGGAGGGTTAATTGATGTAACGGTCAACACATATTTAGAAGCCTGGGCTCCAGTACCAAGCACTGCTCCAGACAAGGAGGTACTTCCATGCACACACTGACTATGGTCTCTGCCTCACTGTGCATGGTATCTAGAAGCAGATAAGCACAAGATAACAGGCAAGACAAACACACACACACACACCATGTTGGAGAATGTCATAGTGAAACTATTGTGTATTATGTGTGTTATGGAAGAATATGAGAGGTGTCTCTCACATGAATGTGAGGATCAAGATCATAGGGGTTAAAATTAATAAAAATCTATTTGTGTTTAAACATTTCAGATACTTTTATATCTGTTTCTCAACCAGTGTTGATCCAGAACATTGCAGTCAACTTCTAAGATGTGCAAGATAATGGAAAGAATATAGCATCAAGTCCAACAACTCTTAACTGGTACTGTCTGGGCCATGCCCTTGAGTAAATAATTTATTTTCTTAAATCACAGGTTCTTCATTCATTTTATGATGCTTGTAATACACACTCATCATTCTTTTAAACATTGTTGGAAGAAGGTAGTGGGGAAATAAATGGATATGAAAGAACTTAGAAAGACATGATGTTTTTATATGATTACTAGAGGCCCGGTGCATGAAATTTGTGCACGGAGGGGAGGGGTCCCCTCAGCCCAGCCTGAACCCTCTCCAATCGAGGACATCCCTCTCACAATCCGGGACTGCTTGCTCCTAACTGCTCACCTGCCTGCCTGCCTAATTGCCCCTAACTGCCCCCCCTGCTGGCCTGGTCACCCTACGCAGCCTGATGCTCGGTCGTTTAGTCACCCCTCACTAAACCCCTGCCAGCCTGGGCCCCCCACACAGCCTGTTCGGTCATCTGTTCTATTGCAATGGTCACTTAGGCTTTTATATATATAGATAATTCACCATGAAGGCCATCCTGTGCTATTTGATCAATTCAGGATATTTATGAATGAAGAGAAAACTACTGTGTAAGTATATATTCCATGATATATACCAAATACGTGGTGGTGAGTGAGAAAGCAAGGTGGGAGATGTTATTGCAGAGCAGACATTCTAGGATGGATTGAGTTGGATTGGCTTCAAATGTAGGGCACACAGATGGCACCAAGCTGACAACTACCAGAAACATTTATGAGGGCAAACTAATTTGGTCTGTACCATGAGCCAAGGGCAGTTTTTTTCTTTGTGTAACTTTCCAGAGCCCTTCCACTTGATCTCAGGACAATTTGGACAATTTCATTGACAGGTATGTCATAGTTAATTAGAAATGTAAGCTTTTACCATTTTTTAAAATGTTCTATGTAACTTTTAATAAATGTTTAGACTCACCTTCTTTTGAGGTATGAATACTGAATCATGGTGAAAAACACACCATTAATTATTAATATAAACAGTGTAGAACCCTTAACTGTACAACTTAACATTGGTTACATGCTTATTATATGCCATCCTGTCTTAGATCAGACTGCTCAAACAAATATAACTTCGGTGGTTAAAAAAACACACAGACATTTGTTTCTCACAGTTCTAGAGGCTTGAAAATCCAAGATCAAGGTGCTGGCAGATTATGTCTGGTAAGGGCCCCTTTCTGGTTCATAGATAACCATCTTCTCATGGGTATCTCCACATGGTGAGAAAGGGTAAGAGTTCTGTGGGGCCTCTTTTATAAGAGCACTAATCACATTCATGAGGGCTTCTCCTTCATGACTTCCCAAAGGCCCTGTCTTCTAATATCATCTCATTGGGGTTTAGGATTTAAACTTATAAATTTGGGGACAGGGGACAGACATTCCATCCATAATCTAGAACCTCTGTTTTCTTAGTTTGGTTTCCCCTAGGAGCAGACACTGAGACAGGATTTGAGTGTAAGTGGTTTAATTAGGAGATGATTGTAGGAACTGTGTTATGGAAATTGAAAATTGAGGCAAGGAATGAGAAAAATACTATGAAAGTATTTTGTGAGCAAATGACTGTGTGGGCTAAATGTCCCTGGAGAACTTTTAAGACAATGTAAACATGGACATTAGAGGTGTCCTACTCGAGGGACAGTGAGTGGGGCATTTAAATGCCAGCTGTTGAGGAAGGAAACATATAACTCCTCATGTTCAGGCAGAACAGGCTCAGGAGCCAGTTAAACCATTGGGAGAGGAACAGCAGGTGCTGGGAGTTGGAAGTCAGACCATCATTCCTGGGAATGGTAAGTAAGAAACTTGGATTTGTCACTGACAGCAACTTCATATATACTGTAATATCAATGTTCATAACTCCACATAGTCAGCATTCTTATCACCCCTCCATTATAAATGAGAAAACTGAGGTTCAGAGAAATAAATTAATTGGCTCAAATTCACATAGGTAAGTAAAGATTCTGAGTTCCAAACCCTAAATGTCATCCTTACTTCAGTCCTTCAATCTGAGGCCTTTTATTTCACGACTAGAAGCCCATTGCACGAAGATTTGTGCAAGAATGGGCCTTCCTTCCCCTGGCTTCACTTCTGGCTGCCTGGGAGCCTGCAAGTCCTCGCTGCTGGCTGGAGCACCGCTCCTGTAGCTCCCTCTGCCCCCTCTTCCCATCACAGCAGGCGTCCCACCCTGTCTGGCCTCTCTGCACCTGCATTTGCAAATTAACCCACCATTTTTGTCAGGTTAATTTGCATACTCACTCCTGATTGGCTGTGGGCATAGCGGCGGTATGGTCAATTTACATGTTTGTCTATTATTAGGTAAGATTAGCAGCTGGGGATTTCAAAAAGTTGGCTTTCTTGAGAATCCATTGGGGTGATTAGAAGCTCTAAATTACAGTATGTTAATAGCCTACAATGTTTTTTTTTTAAATGTTAACAGAAACAAGTGGATTTCCAAAGCAAATGATTGCAAAGCTCTACTCACTTTTTCTCTGTAATGTTCTTAAATATATGTTGCAGTGTGTTGATGTTACCATCTTTGTGTGTACATGTGTGGGACAATGACATAGAGTTTACCTGATATACAGAAACTTTGGGAAAATTTTACTCTTAGATTTTGTCTTAAACATCCCATCATCCATTCCTAAGATGCTAGTGAACATTGTGAGTTCAATAAACTCTCTTTGGCCTCAATAAGCTGAATGAAATTCAACACTGCATCTCAAGAAACACATGTCTTTCAAGGAGAAGAATTCAAATATTATAGAATACTAGAGGCCCGGTGCACAAGATTAGTGCACTAGGGTTGGGGGGGGGGGTGTCCGTCAGCCTGGCCTGCACCTTCTCACAGTCCAGGAACCCTCAGGGGATGTCCACCTGCCAGCTTAGGCCCACTACCCAGAGGAAGTGGGCCTAAGCCATCAGGCGGACATCCTTAGAGCTGCTGCAGAGGTGGGAGAGGCTCCCGCCATGGCTGCTGCACTGGCCAGCCTTGAGCTGGCTTCTGGCTGAGTGGTGCTCTCCCTGTGGGAGCGCACTGACCACCAGGGGGCAGCTCCTGCATTAAGTGTCTGTCTCCTGATGGTCAGTGCACGTCATAGCAACTGGTCATTCCACAGTTTGGTCAATTTGCATATTACCCTTTTATTATATAGGACTAGAGGCCCAGTGCACGAAATTCGTGCATGGGGGTGTGTGTCCCTCAGCCCAGCCTGCACCCTCTCCAATCTGAGACCCCTTTAGGGATGTCCAACTGCCCGTTTAGGCCCAATCCCAGTAGGATCGGGCCTAAATGGGCAGTTGGACATCCCTCTCACAATCCAGAACTGCTGGCTCCCAACTGCTTGCCTGCCTGCCTTCCTGATTGCCCCTAACCGCTTCTGCCTGCCAGCCTGATCACCCCCTAACCACTTCCCTACCAGCCTGATTGATGCCTAACTGCTCCCCTGCCAGCCTGATTGCCCCTAACTGCCCTCTCCTGCAGGCATGGTCACCCCTAACTGCCCTCACCTGCAGGCCTGGTCACCCACAACTGCCCTCCCCTGCAGGCCTGGTCCCCCCACAACTGCTCTCCCTTGCAGGTCTGGGTCCCCCCTACCAACTGTCTTCCCCTGCAGGCCTGGTCCCCCCCAACTGCCCTTCCCTGCTGGCCTGGTCTCCCCCAACTGCCCTCCTCTGCTGGCCTGATCTCCCACAACTGCCGTCCCCTGCAGGCCATCTTGTGGTGGCCATCGGTGTCCACATGGGGAAAGCCATCTTTGACCACATGGGGGTGGCCATCTTGTATCTTGGAGTGATGGTCATTTTGCATATTACTCTTTTATTAGATAGGATAAGCTTACAAAGGTATGGAGGAAAAGAAAATCATTCCAGGTAATAAAATTTGATATGAGGATATTTGTGGGAGCAGGACACTGCAAAGTGCATTCTAAGAATATGAACAAAGCAGTTTTATAGAATGGAATTTATGAGAGATATTGAATTTAAGGTCACAATGCTATATTGAGGCCAGATTGTGGGGTCTTCTCAATACCAGGCTTAGAAGTTTGAATTTTACCTCTTCCCTTAAGACCTAGAGGAGAGCTTGCTCATAAATAAAAAGTCAGCATTTACCTTCTGGCAGTCATCATAGCAAAATTATTGGTTCTGTCATGCCAGCCCTGATCTTGTCTTTTTGGTGTGTGTTTTTTTTACTTATTTTATAAAATAATCTAGTTCATTACAAACAAATAGAAAACAACCAAATTAGAAGCTAAAACCCCTACATAAATCCACTCCATAAGTAGTAACAATTTAATAAACCTACCAGATAAATAAACACGTATACATATAACACACACAGTTTTAGTAAACAAGCTACTTCTTTATGATTCAACATTTATTTACTTGGGAAATATGATTATATTTATTTTTTAAAATTTATCAATTTAGCTCATTACACTTACTTGTATACATATTGGTGAAAAATACTAAAATCTCTAAATACATAGTAAAATAATATAAAATATGGTACATGTGTCCATTTAAACACATACATATGTGTGCATATACATATCTTATATGTACATAGATATGTATTGTATTTATACATACATATGTATTTTAATGAAATTGGAATTATTCCACACTTATGGGACTGAAACTTGCATTTGTTATTTAACACAAACACACAAAAATTATATCAAATTCTTCTTAGTGGATCAAAAATATGGATGCACTCAACTGCTTTTCCTATTGTTGAAAATACAAGCTTTTCCCTTAATGTGTTTTGAGTGACTTTTATTTTTATAAAATCATAACATCTTTTGGCTAATAAATAGAATGTGAATATAGTTATACTTGCTTTCCAAACCTCTGGTCCAAATCGTGCCTCCAACACTGAACTTTCTGGCCAACATTCCATCTGAGCAAATGTCCAAACAAGTTCTGAAGCCCAACCCTCATCTGCTTATCCACTAACCACATTTAAAAAAATTAAGTATGTGGTTTGTGCCAGAACCTGCTCATGTTGTTAAGAGTCAAGCATATTTAAGAACTAATCCCTGCTCTGAAGGATTTTGGCAACAGCCAATTGAGAACATACAGTAATGAATTCTATTGCGGTTTCAAATGACTTCATGAAGACTGAGTTTGTCCCCGATACAATCTAGGCTCATTTTCCCTGTGATTCAGACAGGTCTCAGGTGTTTGGAGGACTGCTCGTGGGTGTGCACATCACATGCACTTTATGTGATTGACAGACTCAGGAGTTCTTTTGTTAAAGAAAATCACTCAAATCATTCTAAAACTGAGATCTGCAAGGAGCATAATGATTGGTTTGAGGCAAATAAGTAAGAGTCTCAGTGGAGGAAAAAACCTAAAGTTGGGAAAAATTGAGTCTCTGTAGTGTGACGTGTCAAGACCAATGTTACAAAACTCTTGTTTTAAATCCCACATCCACTATAGTTCAGCTGTGGAACTACTGAGGAGATATTTGACCACCTTCTGCCTCAATTTTTTTCTAGGCCTAGATTTATAACTTTAAAGTTGCATGCTTCATGGAATTGTTGTAAGGAATAAATGATGGCATGCATGTCAAGCACTAATCAACAGTGTCCCACCAAAATGAAGGATAAAAATATAAAAAGCTCAATAAATTAAATAAATAAGTTTAATGAATTTTAGCTACTGTAGTATTAGTATTTACAATATTCATGATTTTCTATGGCATCATACTTGATTTTTAACTCAAATGGGCAAAATTATTTTAAAAGCAAGTTTAAATAAAAAGAGTTCAGTTATGATAATCCATAGGAATCCTTGGGGGTCTATCAGAATCTATCAAGGTTAATATGATTTTTTCCTTGACAATTGTGTCAGGAGTCTCCAAAAATACCTCCAGATTCAATGATTTCCTAGGAGAATTCACAAGAATCTGTATATAATTATACTCATGACAATGATTTATTACAACAAAAGGATACAAAGCAAAATTAGCAAAGGGTAAATGCCTGTGGTACAGAATCCAAAGGAACCAGGTTCAACTTTCCAAGAGTCTTCTCATGGTGGAGTCACGTAGGACACATTTAATACCTCAAGCAGTGAATCTTGACAACAGCTGTGAAATGTTGTCCACCAGGGAAGCTCAATCCAGGCTCATTTCCAGTGTTCATATTAGTGCTTGGTCATGCAGACACCTCTGCCTCACAATGTACCACAATTCCAGACCCCCAAAGGGCAAGCAACTATTCAGCATAAGCAATAGTGTTTGCACAAACAGTTGAGGCACAATGAGCTATATTTATCCGTTCTGCGAATGGTAGGAAATCTAAGTTCCCAGATACCAGCCAAGGGCCAATTTCACAAGGAGACCTTTCTAAGGTTAGCTGGCTCGAGTATGGTGAATAAAATATTTTCTCCATAGCAATGAAAACTGAAATGTTGTCAGTGAAAGCACAATTGCATAGCCTGTAACAGCAAAGCCACAATGAAGCTAGTGATGTTTGCACCAGAATTGGGGGTATCTGACACATGATATGTGCATGTATAATAGTTATTCTCCAAACCTATTCCATTACACTGATAGGAGGTGACCTCCACATTGGGGAATCAGCACCAGGGCCAGGCATCAGTGCTTTAAGTAGTGAAATTTAAAAATAATAATAATAATTAAAAAATCATTTTTTTGTTTTGTTAATCCTCACCTGAGGATATTTTTCCATTGATTTTTAGGGAGAGGGGAAGAGGGAGAAAGACAGAGAGAAACACATCTATTGGTTGCCCCCTTCAGGAGCCCCGACCAGAGCCAGGGCTGGGGAAGAACCTGCAACCAAGGTAAGAGTCCTTGACCAGAACTGAACCCAGACCCTTTGGTCCACAGGCCGACACTTTATTCACTGAGCCAAGCTGGCAAGGGTAACTCGTGAGCATTTTAAAACCCCATAGCAACAGTTTCTTCATGATGTTGACAGTTGTGGGGGTGGGAGGCACTTTTCTAACTTTTTTTTTTTTTTTTTTTTTTTTTTTGCCTCTGACACTGACAACTTCAGCCTAGGATTCATAAATAGAGGTGGCATGTGGGTACCAAAGCGGTGACAGAGGTGACTGTGATAGGCAACTTTACTGATCAGAGACAGTTGGACACAATAGAAAGAAGGAAAATGATGGCTAGTTTGGTAGCTAAAAATGAGAATAATTTGAACCAATTCATTAGAAACTCTAAGACCAGGTAAGAGAAACCTGAGGATGATGGGAGTTTCAGCAAAACTGATGGAACTCATGTGCACAAATGAGCCCCCTGCCTTCATGGAGTTTGCCCTCCAGTAAACAAAGCATTTAAACTTTCCCTGAGTTTGCTAACTAGATATTTTATACATGTGAAAAACACCGAGGACGATCACTGAATCTTTCCACTAGAGAAATCTTGTCTATTTAAGATGGAAGGGTTGTAGAATAAGCTTCAAATAAAATAAAAATAATATCCAGCTCTCATTTCACTGTGTTAACTCTGAAATAAAACTATTTACTTAACTCTATAAAAACAAAGACACTGGAGGAGTTTGGCAAGACTTGGTCTCAAATGGGTCCATTCAGTCCTGCAGTGACCAATAATTTTATTCAATCTGTGTCCAGTACTTATTTCAGAGACATTGCATACTTGAATCATTCAAATACAACTTTTATTTAACTGCCTACTCTAGATAGTGCCACAAATGTGCAATTTCTGATATGAATTATGTTCTTCCCTTGGAGAAATTGGGACAGTTTCTCACCTTCATGGCTCCTGGCACTTCTGCCTTCCTCTGGGATTCCTCAATGTGTGATGACAGCTGCTCACATCGGCTGGTTCTTCAGCATCCCGAGAAGTGACTCTTGGCTCCGCTGTATAAATCAGTGCATGAGTGCAGACTTTCTGTAACTAGATATTCAGAGCCATCACATCCAATGACAATCCTTATCTTTGGCTACCAATGAACTTTATCAACCATATAACTTTGACTCATCTAAGAGTGAATTTGTGTTGTTCATAGGAGGATTTTTCTTAATTCTCTATTTGCCATGATGGCCATGTAGTTTGTTTAGGCCTAATAGTATCTGTTGCTGAGGTGGGAATGACCAGGCAAGGACCATATAATTCACATGTGACAAGCTAAAATAGGTTGTGGACAGATTTTTACAAGGACGCTGTCAAACATAATTGGAAGCAATGTGGCAGAGCTGTTGATTCTTGGGAAGTGACATTTGCAAAGAGGCTACTTGTCAATCTCAAGCCTCATGGCTCTGCTGAAGCAAGAAAAGACCAAACTTCCTATAAGTAAAAAAGACAAGGGCTTTTAAACTGGGGGCGGGGGGGGGGGGGAGCCTGGGAAGCAGTAGACACTTTGAGGTCAATCACTTTAGGCACACAAAACAAAATGTCTCAAGGTCACATATTCATCATATCCTGGACACATAGACATCTCCATCACTGCAATTTTTGGATTGGAAAAATAAGTATTTAGCAACTGACTTTCAAATGACTTACAATCATGCACACACGCATACAAAGGTCTTTGGTGTACAATCTACACTAATAAAAGAGAAACATGCAAATTACCGTCACTCCGCTATGCTACCAGCCAATCAGGAGTGAGTGTACGGGCCTGTGGGCAGTGCGCACTGGTGCAGGCGCCCAGCGGCAGGGGGTGGGGTGGGATGCTGGCCTCATTGTCTGGGCAGCGAGGTCTGATGGTTTGCCCGCTGTATCTGCCTCCCAGGGGCACGTCCGCTGGCAGCTCCTAAACGTAGTTCCAACTACTGAGGAGCGGTCAGACCCCAGGGCCACCGTCTCTGCCCAGAACCAGGAGGCGGCTGCCCCGAGGCCCAGGTGAGAACACAGCTCTGCCTCCTGCTTCTCAGACCCACCAGGACACAGGGGCAGAGCCCGGCCTTCATGGTCTCTCTGGAAGCAGCCTCCCGGGGCAGGTGAGCGGGCTGGAGATCATGCCTGGAGCTCAGCTCCTCCTCCTCTCCCCAACCCCCTCCCTTTCTAACCAGGGGCCTCCCTGGGAACTTAACTTTCTTCGTTAAACAAGGGGATTCTGGACAATGATTGTCTGACCTCTGCGAACCTAGCGGGAGAACACGTCCGGCCCTGGTGCCCCCGCTGGCCCAGGACACCTTTCTTCCCGCGGAAGATGGACTGCTGCTCAGAGAACTTTGTGGAACAGCAAGGATCCTCTGAGCCAGGCGTCCTCAAACTACGGCCCGCGGGCCACATGCGGCCCGCCGAGGACATTTATCCGGCCCGCCGGGTGCCGCTGCCTGTCCTGCTTAGCAGTCGACTCATCCCGGGCCCGCAGTGCGCATAGGAATTTGTTCATAGTTTTTTTTTAAACTATAGTCCGCCCTCCAACGGTCTGAGGGACAGTGAACTGGCCCCCTGTTTAAAAAGTTTGAGGACCCCTGCTGAGCCTGAGCAGTTAGTTCCCCGGGCATCTGGGAAGAGGTTAAGGGAGAAGGGTGTCTCTCTGCCGCAGGTGCAGGCGCTCCTGGACAACCCCTTGGACACCCCCGAAGGCGCGGTTTCCCAGGGAAACAGCATCCTAGGATGAGACCTGCATTTCCTCACCATCGAGCTCTCTGAGAAACTAAGAAAGAGGCTTCCAAAGCTGTGACTGTGAGCGCTTCATGCAAACCCACAGCAACCGCCTCCCCAGCCAGCATCCGGTGCCTGCTATCACACACGGGTCTTCCATGTTCCGTTCACCCAAACCTATGACAGCACACCTCCATCGCTGCGAGCTTAGGGGACCATGATGGAAGAAGGCACCATGACTGCTCCGGGGATGCAACAATGGGGCGATTCAAGGTGCAGAGAACTGGCCGCATTCCCAATGCCCGGATCTGGTTGCTGCGCGGGATCAAGGCTTCGACTCCCCAGGCCGTACCTTCCCCGTAAGCTACGCACAGCCCTGACGGGCACTGCACTGCTGGGCAGCACCGAGCAGATGCATGAAACTCCCAGCCCAGGAACGAGCCAGTCTCAGGCAGCTGGTCATGAACTGGTCACTGCAGGGATGGCCCTGTTGGCCATCCCCATACTCAATTGCCTGCCGAGGTCCTGACCCTACGGTTTGGTTCACTCCTCTTCCTCCCCAGCCCCCTCTGGAGACCCGGGCTTACATATAGATAATCATCTGAAGAAAGAATGATTCAAAAATTTCCAAATTTAGCAAAATATAGTAAAAATATAAACCCACAGATCAAAGAATCTCAGTGAATAGCAAGCACAGGACATAAAGAAAGCTACATCAAGACACATAAAAATCACATTGCTCAACACCAATGATGAAAAAAATCTTTTAAGTAGTCAGAAGAAAAGAGACACATTATACACAGGAATAAACATAAGGATTACAAAAGATTTCTCATCAGAAACAGTGTAAGGGAGAAGATAATAGAACAACGTCATTAAAGTACTCACAATGGTGGGGGGGGGGGGATCCTCTCCATTTATAATTCTAGACTGAGTGAAAATATTTTTAAAAATAGTTAAAATATATTTTTCATATATAAAAGATTGAATTTTTAAATCACCAGCAGATTTTTGTGTAAGAAATGTTAAAAGAAGTCCTGCAAGCAGAAATAAAATTTTGCCAGATACAAATAAGGGTCTATGCCAAGAAATGGAAAACACCAAAGGCAGTAAATGCATAGGAAAAAAATATAATAGAAGTTTCTTATTATTTAAATATATTTAAAGATAATTAACTATTTAAACAAATAATAATGTAATGTCAGTTTTATAACATCTGTGAAAGTAAAATACATGACAACAATAGCACAAATATTGCCCGGGAAAAATGAAATTTTGTTACAGTGAAGTTTCTAGACAAGATGTGAAGTGATATAATATCCACTTGAAGATAGACCATGATAAGTTAAAATCCTATATAATAAAGAGCTAATATGCAAATAGTCATCACACCCTCATGCCATCACACCATCATGGCTCAGACACTCAACACTGGGGAGAGAGGAATGGGGACCAGCCAGGCTGCAGACAAGGAGAGGGACAAGCCACCCACTCCAGGGTCCCGGGTGCCAGCAGCTGCACCTGCACCTCTGGCCCAAGAGAGGGACAAGCTGCCCACCCCACAGTCCTGGGTGCCAGCACAGGGATTGGGCCTAAACCGGCAGTTGGACATCTGCGAAGGGGGTCCCCTATTGGAGAGGGTGCAGGCTGGGCTGAGGGAATCCCCCCTCTGTGCACGAATTTCGTGCACTGGGCCACTAGTTTTGATTATAATTGGGAAAACTCCAAACTATACTGAGAAGTCCTAGATAGGACATAAGACCTGAGTACTTTAGCTGGTTTTCCTAGTTACAGTGGGATCTTGGGCAAGTCAGTTCACCTCTTTGCATCTCAGTATTTTTACTTATAAAGTGAGGGAATTGGATGCAATATATAAAGTTTCCCCTGAATTATTTTTAGTTCTAATATTTTAGTAAATATTTTAGGCAGCTATATTTAGTAAGCATATCTAAACTATAGGACATCATATACCAGTAAGTCGTACCTATGTTTACAGTCCCCCTTTTCAAAATAGGACATGGTCATTGAAGCTTATATGATTCAGAATGAAAAAAGAAAGAAAGACAGAAATAAGGCAAAGAGAGGAAAGACATAACAAGTAAACATAAAAAAAAGTCAAATTTTGAAAATTATTACTATGGAATTATCTAGCTCCTAGTAAGAACTTTATAAATATTTAACACATATTTGTTGGTTTCAGATGATGTTGAGACCAATAGAAGATGTTAAATGCTAGAATAAAACATGTTTGAAAGTTTATGAATGCGAGTTGTGTTAAACTCAGACTAGAGCCTTCTTTTGTTGTGGATGCGTTATTACTGCTGAATGTTGAAGCTTCTATTTAGTACAACTAGCAAATAATGCCCTCAAAACATATGAAACTCAGTGGATGAATTATCATCAATGGCATGATACACACAAGATGGCAGACTGAGCCCACTTCCTTATCCCCCTCCTTACCTCAATACTCACCCCAAAACACTCAAAATGCAAGGATGCAATGACATTTTTGGACACTTGTAGTAAAAATAAATTACTAGCAATCACTCAAGTGTATGTAGCACTTATCCTTAGCAGAGCTAGGACTCATGGACACTCTTTTGTGCTAATAAGTCCTTTGCTTAGTTTCAGATTTGTCCACCCCATTGGCTAGTTGGTTTTTAGCCATAGATATTTATATAACCTTAAATACTATCATGCTGATGATCCTTTTAAAAGGGGGTATGTTCAATTCTCTCATTTGTTTGTTATGCTTGTTTTGAGCGTCTAAGGTAGCAATGTTCACTATTTGCTTCAAACTAGTTATACTCATGGCCAGAAGTCCTAGCTCTATTCCAACCATGCCTTGGTTAGGTATGACTGCTGAAAATCACTCATCAGGTGACACACTGCACCCTCCTAACTGGAAGAAGGAGGATGGGAGGGGGAAGGAAGGCTGGAGAGACAGGCAAAGAAAATGTGAGGGGAGGCTCAAAAGTGAAATGTGAACTTAACTCCATGAAGGGTTTATGACCACATCAATGGTGAGATTAGAGTTGATTGAGATTTTTCACAAAGGAATTTCCTACACAAAACTCCATCACACAGTACTTAATGTAATTTGATTTGATCTGTTTCATATATTTAACAAACAAGAAAAACAAACAAAAACTCATAGACACAGACCACAGGATGGTGGTTACCGGATGAAAGGTGGTGGGGGATAGTAAAGGGTAAAAGGGGTCAAATATATGGTGATGGAAGATTTGACTTTGGGTGTTGGGGACACAATGTAATATATATATATATATATACATATATATATATATGTATATATATATATATGTATATATATATGTATGTATATGATGTGCTATAGAATTGTATAATTGAAACTTATATAATTTTATTAACCAATGTCACCCCAATTAATTGAATTAAAATAAATAAAACTTAAGAACACACAAAACTGTTTCTTTGTTATTTCTTGGTGTGGACACCTATTAGTTGTCACAGTGTCCATTAAAAAAATACTAGTACTTATACCAACTGCTCAATGTGTAACAGGGCACCGGAAAATATTCTTTCTGGTGTGTGAATCGGTAGAAAGTGCAGGTTCACATACTCCACACAGCTTTCTAAAGACTTTTCAGAAGCACTACTTGCCCTAAATGACATCTATTGGAGCTTTTGAGGTAGTGATTTCTAGCGTGAGTATATCCTTCAGGCTTAAACAGACACACATAAAACATGTTCTCCAATTCTTAAAGAAAAATACATGTATCACCAGACATTTGAGGAATATCAAGCATCAAAGGTAGGATATAAAAAACAAAACAAAACACAGATTCAAACCAAAGGAAACAGATAAGTCGTGGACAAAACCAAAATTAAGACACATACATATTGTTTTTAATAGAAATGGAATCATGTTATATATGGTTTGCAGTCTTTTATTTGTTTTCTCTTAACATTTATGAATGGACAATTAAACTATGCTGCAGGATCCAATGATCAGCTACTAGTTACTTCTTCTGTGTCAGAAGGGTATATCTTCTATCCTATTCTTTCTCAGCCATTAATTTCAATCTCATGGGTTCCTATACATCCTAGGAATTGAGTGCTTTGAAGTCAGGTGTTCAACTTTGACTTCCCCAGTGGTCATTTTTTTGTTGTTAATCCTTACTGGAGGATATTTTTTCCATTGATTTTTAGAGAGACTGGAATGGAGGGGGAGAGACAGAGAGAAATGTCAATGTGAGAGAGACACATCAATTGGTTGCCTTTCTCACATGCCCTGCCCAGGGCCAGGGATGAGCCTGCAATTGAGGTACATGCCCTTGATCGAAATCTAACCCAGGACCCTTCAGTCCACAGGTCAACATTCCATCCACTGAGCCAAATCAGCTAGGGCCCCAGTGGTCATTTCCTGATTAAGAATCAGAATAAGTCTGCCTTCCTCACTAAGGAGAAGGATATCTTATGTGATAAAAAGGTAATATGCAAATTTACCCTAAAGGTAGAGCTACCAGGAGCGACTGCTCACTATGACACACACTGACCACCAGGGGGCAGACACTCAATGCAGGAGCTGCCCCCTGGTGGTCAGTGCACTTCCACAGGGGCAGTGCCACTCAGCCAGAAGCCAGCTCATGGCTGGCCAGTGCACTGGCAGTGGCGGAAGCCTCTCTTGCCTCCACAGCAGCACTAAGGATGTCCAACTAAGCCATTAATCGGACATCCCCCGAGGGCTCCCAGGCTGCCAGAGGGATGTCTGACTGCCAGCTTAGGCCTGATCCCCCAGGGAGCAGGCCTAAGCTGGCAGGTGGACATCCCCCGAGGGGTTCTGGACTACAAGAGGGCACAGGCCTGGCTGAGGGACCCCCCCCCCCACCAATTGCACAAATTTTCGTGCACCTGGTCTCTAGTATACATCATGAAGAGAAAAAAAAAAAAAAATATATATATATATATATATATATATATATATATTATTTATAAGCACATATATTATATTCTGTTTTAAAACACTCATAAAAAACTAATTGGAAAGCTCAGTCAGCCAAGCATGACACTTAAATATTTGATTTTTAGATTTTTTTCTTCAATCCTTGTCCTCTCTCTATCATTATGCTCAGGTAACCAATACGAACAGCCTGTGTGTATTATTGTGCATAATGTCTTATGCTTGTATAATCACAGACAAGCATACTCATTGAGTTTTTTGTTAATACTTCCACAAAAATGCTACATTATTTATACGCCATTGGTACTATCAAACATTGTCTATAATGTAATGAAAACGATCCTGCAGTGTGGAAAAGACTGTAGTTGCCACATTCTTCTGAGAAGGCAATTTGGGGACATTTATGAAACATTTTAAAATACATATGTCCATTAATGTAGTAATTCTAACTCTATGTCTGTCTTCTAAAAAAAACACTTATGTGTGGATCTAAAGAGGAGAGAAAGTGCAAGCATGTCAATTACAGCATTGCTTCACTAGTGAAAACTGTCTAGTAGAAGCATTTTATAAGTCCCTCAATTGAAGAATGGTTAAATAAGTTGTGAATATCCATAATATGAGACTCTATTCAGCCAGAGCCAACTTCTACATTAGATTCAGTAGGCATAGTGCCTAGGGCCCACACAAATGTTTTAATATTTTTGAATGTCAGAAAAAAAATTGAATATAGTAACAATTCTATAATTATTTCAGCCTGGGTTATATTCATTTTTATACTAGCATAGTTATAAAAGGTCATTTTTAATATATTATTTTACTGTAGAAGGGGCCCATGAAGGCAAAATTTACTGAAGCCCATGAAAATCATACTTCAGCACATATTCAGCTATTAAAAGAAATGATATATATTTTATATGTTACAAGGTTAAGAATTCCAAGGTAACTTGTTAAGTTCAAACAGTAATATTTTGAATAATATGAATAGTATTCCACAAATTACTTTAAAAGATAGTATACTTTTATATGTAAAGTGTATAAATACAGAAACCATCTGGAAGAATTGTATCTAGTTTAAAATAAGAGATATTTTTACTAAGAAAAGTGGTTTGGGAGTATGTATGTGAAGGGGACTTTAAATTTTATCTTCATATTCTTGGACTAGAGGCCTGGTGCATGAAAATTCATGCACTGGAGTGGGGGGGGGGGGGTCCCTCAGCCTGGCCTGCCCCCTCTCACAATCTGGGAGCCCTCAGGGGCAGAAGGCGACCCGGTGATCAGGGGAAGGCGATGCTCCATCACACTTCTGCTGCTGCCCTGCCAGCAGCACAAGCCTCAGCTGGCCCTGGTTACCTGAGCCTCGGCCGGCCCTGGGCGGCTGGGCAGCCAACATCTGAGGCTTGCCTGCACCTTGGGCGTCGGCTGGGCAGCTGCTGTCTGAGATTTGCCTGTGCCTCGGGCCGGCCCTGGGAGGCTGGGTAGCTGAGGGGACTGGGGTACGCGGAGTGGCCAAGCCCACCTGGGGGTGGGCCCAGCCTTGCCACATGCCTGCCACCCTGACGGGGCTGAGGGGACTGGGCACCACCATCGTGTAGCTGTGGGCACTGCCATCTTTGAGGGCATGGCAGTCAATTAGCATATCCCCTCCTTATTAGATATGATATTTATTGAATTATATTACAACTAGGGGCCCAGTGCACGAAATTCGTGCACAGGGAGTGAATCCCTCAGCCCGACCTGTACCCTCTTCAATCTGGGATCCCCCTGGGTATGCCCTACTGATGGCTTAAGCCTTCTTCCCATGGTTCTCTGCTCTCTGCAGACCTGCCTGTTTGATGCCACTGCAGGCCCTGGTGTGTGCTCTCTGTGGGGGCCTGCTTGCCCTTAGCTCTGTGGCTGCTGCCATTTTTGTTGGGATTTATTTATCTTCTATAATTGAAACTTTGTAGCCTTGAGTGGAGGCCTGGGCTGGCCAGGGTGTGCAGAAACCTTGGCTTCCTCCATTACCGGGGAAACCCAAGCCTCCTGCTCACTCTGTGGCCGCAGCCATCTTGGTTGGGTTAATTTGCATACTCACTCCTGATTGGCTGGTGGGCGTGGCTTGTGGGTATGACGGAGGTATGGTCAATTTGCATATTACTCTTTTATTAGATAGGATATACTCACCCAAGGATATGTTTTTATTGATTTCCAGAGAGAGAAGGAAAAAGAGAGAGAGAGAGAGGGAGAGGGGGAGAGAGAAACATCAATGTGAGAGAGAAGCATTGATTGGTTGCCTCCTGCACATGCCCTGATAGTGGATCAAATCTGTGACCTAGGTATGAGCCCTGACTGGGAATCAAACCCACAGTCTTTCTGGTGTACAGGAGGATGCTTCAACCAATTGTGCAACCTAGCCAGGGCTTTAGAGATATCTTATCTCTGCTCCATGATGTCTGGGGCCTCAGTTTGAAGTAACTAATGATTAGCCATAACTGCATGGCTTGGGGCTGAAATTACCTGACATGCCAGGTGCCTGGGCTGTGATGAATTGAGAACCAGGTCTGCTGACTGCAGTGCTTACATGTGATCTCCCATGTCACTTGGCTTTCTCATAGGATGGCAGCCTCAGGGCACTGGGGCTGTCTAAATACAGCTGGGATTTTAAGTGTGAGTGTTTCAATGGATATAGCAAAAGTGCCATCACCTTTTATAACCAAATAGCATTGTTGCTTTTGCCATATTCAAAGCAATCATAAATACTTGCCTATTCCAAATCTTGATGTTCACACTCTAAACGACCTTGTGCAATATTGCCATGGCCTTCTTTTCTAGGTACAACCTGCCACACTCTGCCTTCTGGTCATGAAAATTTATGTTCTGCCAACATACAACATACATGCATGCCCTCCACTAAGACTCCCAAATTTTCATCCCATTAGGGCATCAGCTGTATGTCTAGAATCTCATCATCAAAACCTGGTCTATGTTCAGATGAAGCTGCTCTGATTACAGTTTTTATTAAGTTAGACATCTGCAAACTAAACAGCAAAGAAAACAATCAACAGAATGAATAGGCAACCCACAGAATAGGAGAAAATATTTTCAAACCATCTATCTGATGAGGGGCTCTTTTCCAAAATATATAAGGAAATTCTACTAAACAAACAACAAACAAACACAAAAAGAACAAGTGACACAAGTTAAAAAATGGGCAAAGGACTTAATAGCATCTGTCCACAGAAGACATATGAATGACCAACAGGCACATGAAAAGGTGTTTGATATCGCTTTTCATCAGGGAAATGAACATCACAACCATTATAAGATTCTACCCATACCTGTTAGGATGTCTATTGTCAAAAAACAAAACAAAACAAAATAAAACAAGAGCTAAATATTGGCGAGGAGAAACTGGGGCTATTGTACAGTGTTGTTGGGAATGTAAAATGGTGCAGCCGCTGTGGAAACCAATGTGAAGGTTCCTCAAAAACTGAAAATAAAACTACCATGTGATAAAGCAATCCCACTTTTGGATATATATCCAAAAGAATTGAAATTAGGGTCTAGAAGAGATACCTGCATGCTCATGTTTATTGAGGCACTATTCGCAATAACCAAGTATAGAAACAACCCAAATAAATGACCATCAACTAACAAATAGGTTAAAAAATGTATATACATACAATGAAATATTATCCAGACTTTAAAAAAAGAAGAAAATCCTAGCACTTGTGAAGACATTATGCTAACTGAAATAAGAACAAATACTGCATAATCCCACTTATAAAATATCTAAAATATTCAGACTTACATAAGCAGTATAATAAAATAGTGCTTTCCAGAGGACGAGGAAGTGGGGGAATTTCAAACCAATGCATATAATAGTACAGTTATGTAAGATAATAAAACTTAGAGGTCTATTGTATAACACAGAGCCTATAGTTACCATTTTGGTGTCATGCACCTAAAAGTATGTTAAAAGGGTTGATTTCATGTTAAGTGTTCTTACACGCACACACAGCACAAAAGGACTCAGGAAGCTTTCGATAGTAATAGATATATTTATTACATTGTCTGTGGTGATGGTATTGCGGGTGTCCACAGATGTCCAAATGCATTAAATTGTATATGTTAAGTATTTGCATATTTGTAGGTCAATTATACTTCAATCAAGTTGTAAAATATGTGAATCAAACTGCTGAAATTAAAAAAAAACACAAAACAACTATATAAGCTAAAGAGACAAAAGGTTGTCTGTCCCCACATGCATAAGCAGAAATCTACACAATTCAATGGTAGCACAGACACAAGACAACTCTTTAGACATGTCTACTCAGGAGGACTCAGAGAAGAAGCCCTTACCAGGGGTGGGCAAACTTTTTGACTCGAGGGCCACAATGGGTTCTTAAACTAGACCGGAGGGCCGGAACAAAAGCATGGATGGAGTGTTTGTGTGAACTAATATAAATTCAAAGTAAAGGAGCGGAGGGGAGAGCAAGAGAACCGGATAGAACAGCCGGAACCGGCCCGCGGGCCGTAGTTTGCCCACGGCTGTGACAATAAAAACATTCTAAAACCCAGGCAGGCACATGTGGCTGACTCTTGATTAGGGTCTGGGCTGCTCCTTGTTCATGGTTATTCCTGGCTGTAAGCTCTGCCTTCTGTGATTTTAGTTCACATCTCCGAACCAATTTTCTACTTATTTAAGGTATGAGTCATGGTGTCACTGAGCAACCTGAGTCCTGCCTATAAAAATTTGGTTTTTTTAAGGACTCTTTATATGGTCTGGTCTTTTTAATCCTTTTCTCTTAAACCTTCTTTTTGGCTTTCCTGTGTATCTATTTTTAATTAACTGCACTAGAACAAAAAACCAACAAAAACAAATAAACACTTCCACAAATCTCTTGGGGACAGCCTTTCTCCTCTTATGCTTCTTGTGAGATTGCTGGGGAACCCCCTGAGATTCTCGGAAGCTCTACAGTTACACAGAGACCATTGCAAGTCACACATTCAGAGTCTTGGGTCTTTGTTTATTTGAAAGGGTCATTGAGGCTCCGCCTTATAGATTTCTGTAGTCTGAAGAAGAATTTTTTAAAATTTTATGTGTTTTTTGTTGTTGTTGTTGTTAATCCTGGCCTGAGGATATTTTTCCATTGATTTTTAGAAAGAATGGAAGGCAGGGGAAGAGACAGAGAGACAGAAACATCCATATGAGAGAGACATCCATTGGTTGCCTTCTGCACTGGGCCTTGGGGCCTAGGATCAAGCCTGTAACCTAGGTATGTACCCTGGGACCCTTCAGCCCACAGGCTGAAGCTCTATACACTGAGCTAAACTGGCTGAAGTGGAGGATTTTTACAATAACAATGTTGGCTTCATGTTTTTTCCTGAGATTAGCCATTTATCAGTTGATTTTGGGTTTTGTTTTGCTTTGCCTTGTTGTTTTTGTCTTTCAGAACCCAGGAAATCCTGGTTTCTTCATAATTCCCATACATTTTGCTTGAAAATTAAGCAGTTTCTTTTTAACTCCCTTCTATCTAAATTTTAGCCAATATGAGTCAAATAAATCAGCTATTCTTTTCCATATTCTGCCTGGAAGTTATCTTAGCCAAATCCACCAGTTAATTAAGAATATTTCTATATTCCACACCACCCAAGGAAAGAATGTTACTAAAATTTACACTACTACACAACTAGAATTACCTTGTTTCCAGCCCCCATAGCAATTTTTTCCCTAAACTCCACGCCTTCTCTAACATTTTTCTCAAAGTCCTTCCAGATTCTGCTAACTTGTGTTTTGTTGTAGTGGTTATTGTTATTGTATGTTTTTTTTTTCTTTAATTGTTGTTGTTGTTGTTGTTTTTTATGGAAGTATCCCATTTTTAGCACCAAATTCTATTTTGGTTCCTTTTTCCATAAAAAAAAGACCCAAAATTTAGAAGTTTACAACTCATGTTTATTTATATGGATTTTGGGGGCCAAGCATTCAGATAGCATACTGGCAGTGCTATCTGAATTCCTGACTAAAGTATGTGATATTGAGGATCACAATGGGAAGTCTCAAAAGCTAATGGGAGATGACTTGAGGCTGAAGGGAGCATGACCTAAGGTTTATGCCCTCACCTTTCCGGCGCCTGGCCTGGGAAGGTTGAGGACCAGTAGTGCTGCTCAGAGCACCTATGCTTGCTCTCCATGGGGACTGACCTTCTCATAGCATGACGGTCCAGGGTAGTGGACTGTTTCCACTCAACTCACAGTTATTCTAAGAACGAGGTAAAGTTGCATCACCTTTTATGATCTATCCTCAGATGTGACACATCATCATGTCTGGTATTCTTTAGCAGCTTAAGAACTTGCAAGCTCCCCTTGATTTAAGAGAGAGGACAAAGACCCCACCCTTGGATGAAAGCAGTGGCATAAGATTATTCAAGATGAGAAGCGTTGTGATCACCATTGGAAAGTATACCATGCCACAATTATCAGAGAAATATCTGTCAATACTAACCTACAAAAGATTAAAGTTTCAGAAAATCCATAAAAATCCATGTCAAACCAACCTTTTATTTACTCTTAAAAATCACCAGTTATATTAAAATACAATTAAATCTGCCATTATCTTCTGTGTGAAGAGATTAATTGATTATAACATAGTGGCTTATGGATGCATTATGTATGAAAATATATTCCATTGACTTGGCTATATCTTGCTCATACTTATTAACATAGTTTTAATGTCATCTCTGGGAACCTTTTTATTTATTTATTTATTTTTTAAAAATATATATTTTATTGATTTTTTACAGAGAGGAAGGGAGAGGGATAGAGAGTTAGAAACATCGATGAGAGAAAAACATCGATCAGCTGCCTCCTGCACACCTCCTACTGGGGATGTGCCCGCAACCAAGGTACATGTCCTTGACCAAATCGAACCTGGGACCTTTCAGTCCACAGACCGACGCTCTATCCACTGAGCCAAACTGGTTAGGGTACTGGGAACCTTTTGCTGGCTCCCTACACCCCTCCCTCACCCAGCAGGGTTTTGTGTCCCTTTATTAAGTTCCCAGGACACACTATACTGGTCTATCTTGTAGCAGGCATCTTTTGGAATTTGAAATAACAAATTACCCAATCTCTTTCCTTTATTCTAATGTGAAATTGCTGAGGACTGAATTAGACTTTTTTATCATTGAATTCCCAGTGTTTGCACAGTGCTTAGAATATAACACTGTGATTGTTCACCTCAAAGAATAACTACTCTTTACATTTACACATTCTTGTAGTTTACACACATGCTATGTATTGCTACTTTACATGTTAAGAAATGATATCCCCTTTTCACAGATTAATAAGCTGAAGCCTGGATAGGTTTTATAACTTGTCCGGTATCACTAGGCACAGGGTAGCTGAGGAGGAAATCAAATGCAGAATTTCCTCTGTTTAGACTCATTATCTTCACATCCTCCCCTTTCTAAATCCGAATGACTTAGAAATGTTGACTGGTAATGAAGCTACCTAACAGACTCTGACACAATTTTTATTGTGATATATTATGATGTTTACAAAGCAACACTGATGTATTTATTTACCTTGCAAAATGCTTATAGAGGGTCAAAGTAGATATACACCAACTTTAATTTCTTCCAAATTACAGTAGCTGAATCTCTAGTCTTAAGATTCCATAAAGATTCGAATTACATTGGAAAGTCTCCAATCTTATAGAATTGAAAATAAAATTATATAAATACACATTCCAAACAAGATATACTTATTCTTATACCATTCTTTAAATATGTTAGCATGTTATATTAAACTATGCATGGAGAAATAATCACTAATGCATAAGTTATTCAAATACTTTTATACAAAATTAAAATTAAATATTCAGTTATTTCTAAGTTCAATTGTTTCTGTAATTTATTGGGAAATTAAATCAATGTGTTCATTATCATTGATGCTTTCTTGGTATTCCAGTAATGATAGGAAAACCCAGAAATCAAAGAAACAGGTATTATGAGCTTATTTGTTTTCCCCCTTCCCTTTTCTAGGTTCATCCTCATTAAATGCTAATCAGTAAAGCAAAGGGCACTTTGGCGGGGTTTCCTTGGTTCAATCTCCTCCTATTTTTAGGTATTTCAATATAACAACTTTTTGACCTTTCAGAAGTTCCATTTTCTCTTCTGGAAAGTGGGCTAAGAAGACCTACCATTAATATTTTGCATAGATGAGTGTTATGGGCTGAATTTTGCCACTTTTCTCCTGATGCCCCCCCCCCCCCCCCGCAAATATAAAAAATGAAAACATGCGATGATTACTAACCTCCAGCACCATAGAATATGGCAGCATCTAAAGAGAGGGTTTTAAATAGGTAATTAAGTTTGACTGAGGTCACTAGGGTGGGCCCTGATGTAATGTCACTGGGTTTCTTAAGAGAAAAGGAGATTAGGACACAGGCCTGCACAGAGGGAAGTCCCTGTGAGGACATAAAGAGAAGATGGCCACCTACAAGCCCAAAAGAGAGGCCTCCCAAGAAGCCAGCTTGATTGACACCAGGATCTCAAATGTGTAGCTGCAGGCCGGATAATACATTTCTGTTCTTTAAGCCACTCAGTGTGGGGTACTTTGTAGGCAGCTCTAGCAGACTTATACAATGAGATGATGATGTATCCTAAGTTTATGCTTACATATATAATATCACATCAGTGATGCAAAAGGTAATTTTTCTTCCATTCTTTCACTTCCTGAGCTGGCATAGTCTTGGAATTCCATGGACAGAACCGCCATAGTTATTTCGTACAGATTCCTACGCATGCCAAGTTTTCTTCATCTTTTTAAGGTCATGGTAACTGAAAAGAAAAACGTTTGTCTTATAATGTTTCTTAAATTAAAATCTATCAATTCCAGGTCCCACTAGGATCCTTTCCATCTAACAACGTTAGTGTTTGCCTGCATGAGATTGCCAGTGAAAGTGATGCATGCTTCTTACTCTAATAGGCAGATTTACCACTTGGTGAGTGTGCATTTATCCTCCAAAAGTTAATGGGTCTTACACATCTCCCTTAACAGGGAGACTGTAATCTCACCTGCTGGATGCAGATGCACAATGAAGGGAAGCCACCTTTCATGCTGGTCACTTCATTTACTCTCCGCATTTCCAGGGCACACAAACAGGCATTTCCAAAAGCCAGGTGGCGCACGGGGCTCCATGACAGCAATGATTGCTTTCCCACTGTCTCGCTTGAGTAATGAGCTAATAGAAAACCAAGTTATGGATCTCCAGAACCAGGACAATAATAAAATCATAATGATATTGTTAGCAATCTGGCCCCAGCGCCGGTTTCCTCTCCCAGAGAAACACTGTCACGTAAATAGAAAAACTCATCAATCACAAAAATCGCACGAGAGCCAAGCCAACTGGCTCACACTCACACACAGTATTGCTGGTGAGACTAAATTTCACTGCTTGGGAGCAGTTTCTCTTAGAAAAATCCATTTAGCACACTAATTGATGTTGATGACCTTTTCGGAGTAGATCCTGGGAAATATGAATTTGTGTGACTTCCACAAGGTCATAGGGACAACAAGAGGGAAGGCCAAGGTTAGAGCTCAGTTCTGACATCAAGCCTGTGTTGTCTCTAGCACTTACATCTTAAGCTTTAGGTGTCTGGTAAGTGGCTGGACCCAAGGTTCTGCCACCTCAGAAGTTGTAAACACAAATAAATAAATACGTATATATGGAGAGCTGTGAAAGAATCCAGTTACCCAGCTAAAGTTAACTGGTAATCCCTTGAGTCTTAAACATGATCTCACCCCTTATAGCTGTGTAATCAATACCAACAGACAATGATCATTATTTAGTGTGAAGGACAAGAGGAAACCAGATCCTTAAGTTTCAAATAATAGATGCTGCCTACCATACTAACTCTCTGTGGGGTGTGCACTCTTAGGAAATGTGCACTCTCTCACTAATTGTGTTCCTATTGTTGTTTTACCCAAAACTATTGCACCTAACCCCTTAGATTAGTAGATTAGGTGCTCTGAAATAGAAGATTCATAATTAAATGATTTCCAAAATGAATAGGTCAAATGTTTCCTTTTTCAACATGACTACCAATTAAAACAAGCCATGCTATGAGTGGCTTTTTAAAAACATGGCCAATTCTAGAAAAAAAATGTATTGATAACTCTGTAATAAGTAATTTTAAAAATCAATTTATAGCTCCTACAAATACCTCAAATGTGATAATTATATTCAACAAATATTTATTAAATGCCTTCTCCATGACACAATATTCTACCTACTGAGGTTACAGCTATGAATAAATGTCCTATGTCTTTATGGTCTAGACCAAAAAGCAAGACTATATATATATATATATATATATATATATATATATATATATATATATATAATAGAGGAATATGCAAATTAGCAAGGATGCTGTAACATCATCACAACCAAACAGCAGAGACCTAAAGCTGCATGGTGCCTTGCCGTGGTGAGGGACCTCAGGGCGCGCCTCCTGCCCTGTGGAGCTTGACAGGGTACCTCAGGCTGCCCCCTCTGCTCGACTGGGCTTGACAGGGACCTCAGGCCTCACCCCTCACCTGGTGGGGCTTGACAGGGTACCTCAGGCTGCACACCTTGCCCTGGTGCCAGGCTAGGGAGACTCAGAGCACATTCCCTGCCTGGCGGAGCTTGACAGGGGACCTCAGGCCGCACCCCCCACCCTGGTGCTGGGCCGGGGGACCTGAGGCTGCACCACCCCACCCAGTGGGGCTTGACAGGGGACCTGAGACTGTGTCCCCCACCTGGCACCAGGCTAGGGGACCTGAAGCTATGCCCCCCACCCAGTGCCGGGCTGGGGGACCTGAGGCTGTGCCCCCTGCCCAGAGGGGCTTGATGGGGATGGGGCCGGCTGGGTCTGGGTCTCCTATGTTTTTGAAGTGCATGTGGGTGGTGGTTGGGGACTTGACTCCAGGTCCCATGGCATGCCCCAGACTCTGACAGGAGGAAGATTTTCATATACATTTTACTAATTTTCTTTCATCTCTGACACTTCTATTATAGAGAAAGGGCAAATAGCAATATTAAAATATTTCCTCTAATTAATTCCCTTTTAATGTGCACAAATTTTGTGCACTGGGCCACTAGTAATAAAATAAAGGAGAAAAATATAGAATGTTGTGAATCAAAATGAATCAGGGCAGAGGAATAGGAACAAACATGCTGATAATGATAGAACAGTGAATTTGCTACTTTAAAACAGGAGTCAGGGAAAACCTCACCACTGAAGTGATATTTGAGCAAAGATTTCAAAGAGAAAGACATCAAGCTCTGTCAACATCTGAACCAAGAGTGATGTGCTTGGTGTACCTTAAAATTTGCAAAATAATTAGTATGATTGGAGTGGGGGGAGAGGAAAGAAGAGAGTAACAAGGAAGGGATGGGTGGGAGTTTGGCAGGAAATGAGATCATTTGAATTCCTATGAGCTGAGCATTAGGACTTTGGATGCCATTATGGACAGAAAAGTAATATGGTTTACATGTTAAAAGTATCACTCTGCCTCTGTGTAAATATAGACTACATGAGACAAATTGAGAGATAGAAGACCAATTAAAACACTAATATCCCCCAGGCAAGTGATGGTTGTGGCTTGAACAGGGCAGCAGTCACATTGGCAAGGCCTGGTTGAATTTAAAACATATTGTGAGGGCAGAACCAATAGGGTTTCTCAACAGATTGAATGTGAGTTATAAAAGAGAGGAGCTGAAGAAACACCAAGTTTGTGCTGGACTAGATAAATGAAGTTGTTATTTATTGAGACCAGAAAGACTAGGGGGTGGGGAGGTTGAGGGAGGAAAGAGATGTTCTCACAAGGTATTTAAAGACAATAGGTCTAGGGTTACAAACAGTTTGGGTAAAACTAGGGTGGGTTAGTTTAAAAAAGTTTTATTGGCTTATGTTGAAGTTCTTCAAAAACCTTTCTTGGAATAAATTATGTTTAAGCAAAGATCTAAAAGATAAGTAGAATTTGGGAAAGTGAAGGGCATGGTGAGGATTTTGTGGAATAAGCCTAGCAGATTTCAGGCTCAGGAACAGGATAAACCACAGCACATTAAATCCAGCTGGTTACAGCAATTGTTTTTGAAAGGATGAATTTGTCCCAACACAACTGATATATTCGGAAATAATTTGAGCATAAGTGAATTTTGCCTTTGCTTATGTGTTATTTTGTCTGTGAGAAGCACTGGTAAATGCCGAAAATTGTAGTTGAACTGAGCTCTGTAGGAATATACAAAACACACATGTGTAATACCTCCAACATCCACCAGCCACCTTGGTCCACCCCATGTGCCATGAACCCCTGCCACACTTCCACACTGAGTGTGACAACTTTTCTTCCAATTTCAGGTAACTCTCTTTATACCACTTTGCACTCGTTCAAAATCTGCTCCCTTCTGATTCTCATGTCCAGCAACACAATTCAGCTCTTTTCAAGGTCCACTTTTGTTGCAGCATTTAGGCATCCGATATAATAAAAGCCCAGTGACCAAATGACGGAATGACTAGTATGACTGGTTGACCAATTGCTATGATGCACACTGACCACCAGGGGGCAGATGTTCAATGCAGGAGCTGCCTCCTGGTGGTCAGTGTGCTACCTGGTGGTCAGCTGACCAGGATAAGTGGCTGCTCCCACTGTGAACCCTAGGCTGACGGGCAGGAACCTGGGCTGTGATTATCACCTCCTCACCCCAGGGTCCTCCTTCTTGCTCCCTGTCACCTCCTGCGGATGCCCACAGGCCATGCTGTGCTGTCCTGGGGGCTGAGACATGGGTTCATGGCTGCCACAGGACTGAGACCTACTCTGCTGCCTCTCAGTGCTATTATCCCTGGGACCAGCCCCAACCGGGTCCTTTGGAGCAGCGAGTGCTTCAGCTCCAAGGAAGATGCAGGACCAGGGAGCAGATGCTCAGAGGGCAGGTCTCGGCTGACTGGAATGAGCGGCACTCCCACAGCAGGCCAATCCCTGCAGGCCATGCCCCCCACCAATGCACGAATCTCATGCACAGGGCCTCTAGTTTCTTAGTAATTTAGTAGGTGTAAACTATGTTCCCATTTTTACTAGGTTTGTATCTTCTTTGTATGAGTCTCACAAATGAAAGTTTTGAGGTTGCTCTGCTCCTGATTCCATAAACCTTGTGGTTTTTATTGCATAATTTTGCAGAGTGCCATGATTTTTTAGGGATGGGTACATCATGTTAGAGCAGAAATGACTATAACTGAAATAAATCCAGGCACTTTGGGAACAAAGAGGGGTATAAGGGGCAAGGATAAAAGTTGAGGAAAAGAAGTAGTCGGAAGATCCAGTGGGGAGCCGTGAATGTTCATGTCATCTAGGGTCTTGTAAATGAACAGAAGTTGGAGTATAAGCCCCGACTCTTGGCTTTCCTTTGTGTAGTGTGATTGCCTGAACTGAGTTTTGATTGTGAGACATCCACTTCAGACAGGTCTATCTTGAATAAACACACATTGCCAGCCATAGGATGAGACAAATGGCCAGGGCCACCTGCCCGCACTAAGTATTCTTTGTTTTAGAGATCTTGGTTGATTTCAATAAATGACCATTTAAGGCACTTTTTCTTTCTCTTTTCACACTTTAAATTCCCACTCTTGTGTTTTAAATTCACCAATTAAGAGTGATCGCCTGAAATCCTACCCCCCGCCCTCCACTTCAACAAAAGCAGAACCCCAGGCCTCCACACTCGCCCCCTTCTACCTGTGACCTCACTGGGTGGCCCAGGTGTGCTTTGTAATTTCCAGCTTATGTAAGTAATAAACCTGAGTGTTCTCAGTTTTCTGATGTTTATTGCCAAAGGATGCCTTGCGAGCATAGTAAGACCCACAAGGGCTGGTCCAGCCACACGCTAGTTATTGAGAGACTGGAGCCAGCACAAGAATAATTGTTTAGATTTTGTCATAGGATCAATTATAAACCATGATGGAGAGTGTTATTGTATTTTAGAAAAATTGCTTGAAGTGTAGGAATAGTTAGAAGGAGACTGAGACTCTAGTCAAGAAGTTGAGTTATTATCCACATAATAAGGATAATATCAATATCCAGCTATAAATTGGTTATTTACTAAAACACCTTTATAGTACTTATAAAAGACTGGCATCTGATCAATACCTAATAGTGCTTATATGCATATACTTATTATTATTCTGAAATGTTTCTTTTTAAATTTATCTTTATTATTGAAAGTATTACACAGATGTTCCCCTTTCTACCCCCATTGACTGCTTCTAGCTCTCGCCTGCCCTTACCTCCCCCCATCTCCAGGCCTTCACCACACTATTGTCTGTGTCCATGGGTCAAGCATAAATGCATGTAAGTTCTTTGGTTAATTTCTTCCCACCCACCCCATGCATTGCATCATTCCATCCTTAAAATAACCTCTGAAGGGGATTTTATAGTTTTAAATTTTTGAATGAGGAAGTGAAGGGTCAAGGCAGTTAATCAATTTGCTCAAAGCCATTACCAAGTGACAATCTAGGTCCTCAAGCCAAGGGTTCAGCTTTCATATCCACTACTCTACACTCTACCCCAGGGCACAGAGGGATTCAAACAGGAGATATGTAGGAGAAGAACACCCCTCACAGTGGTTCTGGCAACTGCTTTAAATTCCTTCTCAGGCTTTCGTTTCCCTGAGCAACCAACCCTATCTCAAGCATCCAGTGAGATCTGCAGCCCCAAACTCCACTACATCATCTTTAGGTTTCATAAAATTAGACTTTGTGAAGTTCTTTAAGGAAAGTTTCTTAATCCTTCAGTCAGCATCACTCTACCATGTTAATTAGCTCAGAGTGGAATTAGCTGCGGAATGAAGATGCCAGAACAGTGTGGTTTTAGCCCATGCCTTATAAATCCCAAATCACATGCCTTGAGATCTAGCCTCTGCCTATTTAAGAAAAATCAAAGATTTTTTCCCCCTTTCTTTCACACTCAACACTGGCATACATGGGAAACATGTAAAATCCCATCACCTTTTTTGGGCTCTGAATGAAAGTTTCCCAAAATTTTAGAAAGACCTCAAAGCACAGATTCAATATTCAATTATCTGGTCTTGTCTTACTTAAGAAATTACTTTCTGGGAAACTCTCAAACCTCCCATTTCATATTGCAAACAATTTTCTCTCCCTTCTTCCTAAAGTGCAATAGAATATTTTGATTCTCTAGATCTGTTCCCTGAGCAAGTCTGAGTGTAAAAGTAGTTTTACTGGACTCTGGAAAATGACTCTGATCAGAAATGTGGTCTGATGGCAGAAGGTCAGGTGTGTTTCTACAGAAGGCTATATCTCAGACATACTATTTGTTTCTATTATTCTCACAGTAATTCTAGGGAATACTTAGAGACTAATTTCTTCTGCCACAACATTCTATTATTTGTTGATTATTCTCAGGTAAGTTAATTACTAGCAAGAAGATAATGAAAGTCCTGAAGCACACAATTTAAGTGGATGGGAGCAGTTCAAGCGTAGTAGGATTTTAAGTGTTTCCATTTCTTTCCATTTTTGAAGACCATGAAGAGTTATCACCTCTCCCTCCACCTGGTGCCTGGAAAACTAGGAATTAATGCAGAGGAAAATCAGCAGGCTACAGCAGCTTTTTGCCAGGTGTCAAAGGCCACCTTTTCAATGATTCAGGAATAAAGCTTAGGAAAGTTTTATTTCTTTGCTGTTTGCTTGATTGATTACTGAAAATTGTTATATTGGGCCTAAGGGGGATTCAAACAAAATTTAACATATACAAATAACATTTGAGCAACCGATGATTGAAAATGGGGGTGACCACTGTGCCACTCACGTCTAGTTCAGGGAATGTCATTTGAACTCAAGTCTGCAGTGGGACCAGGAACAGGGACCAGAGGATCTGAGAGGACTTCTATGTTGCTGTAGCCTAGAAGGGAAGGAGGATTAGATAACATGAGACCAGGGAAGCAGGATGAGGTTGGGACATGCAGGGTCCTATCAGCCTCACTGCAATGGGCAATAGGGAATTATTAGGTATTTTAAGATATGGAGAAAATGATTACATTAACTACGTTAGAGATCACTTTTGACTTTTATAAAGATAAATGCTTGAAGAGGGAAATGAATCAATAAGGGGAAACCACTTTAAAAGTATAGTCTAGAAAAATACGTTTATAACGTATGATGGTTTCCTAGGGCTGCTGGTACAAAGTACCACAAACTGTGCACCTGCTGTTGTCCACAGGGTCCATCCTCTGCTTAGCGTGAACACTGCCGTGGAGGCACATGTTAAGGGTGCTGCTGTCTTGGACCCTCAGTGTGCTTCAGACACAACACAGGCTAAGTGCCATGCTGACCTGGAAGCCTGACCACTGTGCTGTTGACAAGTTGTGTTGACCCATGTCTTTGTTTTTTATAATTACTTCATCTTTGATTACACTGTCTCACCCACCATCCCTGGCCTCATCTCCCAACAGGAGGCAGGAACAGAAGAAGGTGATGGGCCAGAACTATGTGAGGAGAATGCTCTCAAAGTCATCCCACCCCTTTGATTCTGGTTGGTTGCATTTGAATTATATTCCGGTAACTGGTCTCTTCCTTAGGATGATTCTCACTCAGGAAGGCTTTTCTCTTCCATATGAATAGAAACCGTGTTATTACAAAGGCTCTCCAGGGTGGTGCTAGACCACCTGAAAAACTAAACCTAAATTCCAACTGAAAAAGAAAAGAGCTAGAAAAAGAGAACACTGTATAATTTGAGGAATGAGCAGGTGTTTTGTTTTAAAGTCAGAGTAATTTGGGATTGAATCCTGGTCCATCTGCTTGTTAACTGTGAGCCCATTTTTAAAAAGGAAATACTGAACAATAGAAGGTGCAATAATATAACGGAGGTACCCAGGGATATGGCTGGATCAGACAATAATATTGAATACAATGTTCTTTTCATTATTTAGCCAAATTAATTAGCTCAGTATCCTATTCTTAAAGATGCATACATTGGTGTTACTAGTGCTGGTGTGTAATTTACCTGTCTGGGGCAGGAGGTCAAGGAGCAGAGGTGAGTGTGGTAGAAACTGTAGTACAAATTGGAGCCTCAAGAAATCTATTTTCTCATAATGAGCTCAGTGAGGACGTCTCTAATTAATACGCAAATTTTAATATAGAGTCATATGCCTATAAGATAATCCTGTGTCACCTTTCACTAAAATAAAAGTTATATATACTTAATAAGCACAGATAACATTATCAAGAGGTAGCAGATAAAAATAAATCTTAAGTAGGCCTGAAAAAAAATATAATTGTGAACATAGATCTGACAACCATGAACTAAATGAATGTGAGTTTAAAATAAGCTTTTGTTCAATATTGTGTACAAAACTGATAGTATCCATAACATTTTCCATGAATAAACCCTTTTATGCTTTAGGAATGAATATCTACCTTTAAGGTAGGGATATAACTATTTATTTTACAGTTGATGAAAGTGAAGCTAACAAAACTTTAAAAATTGAACCAAATTAAATTAAGACAAGAACACAGGTGCTTTTTTTTTTGGTTCATGCTTCTGTATTTTATTAATGAATGACATTAATAAACCCTAATATGAAGAAGTGATGTTAAAATGCTAATCAATTATTCTGGACTATTTAGACCATAAGGAAATTATACCATATCTGTTTTCCCTTCTACTTTATCCCCAGCTCCAAGCACAGTGCCCAGTATGTACACTCTTAATAAGTATTTCTTGAATTGATGAAATAATGAGACTGTTACTAGGTCAGTTTGTTAGACATGGAGCCTGTGCTTCAGAAGTTATTAGAATTGCCTGTAAGTTATGAGAATGTTTAAAAACCTGATTTTCAGGTGGCAATGGTTTGAGAGTAGGTCAGTTTGAACTTGTAAGTAAAATGTGTGTGTACATGTGTATGTGTGTACACATGTGTATGTATGTGTGCATGTGTGTGTGTGCACATGCAGACTAAAAGAGTATGATTATTATGGAGCTAAGAGGAAGTACCTGTGGTCATGGAAAACATAACAGAAAGCAAGTGTAATGTAAATATAATTGCTATGATCTAATTTAAAATTATTTTAGGACTTTTAGTCTACCAGACTTCTTGTATGTTTTGAAGATCATGTAGTAAGACAGACATCAAGGAGTCAATAACCTATGCCCCATAGGTGAAATTGGCCCACTGACTATTATTGTAAATGAAGTTTTATTGGAACACAGCTGTGTTCATTCAGTTATGTCTTGTCTATGGCTGTTTTCACAGTAAGGTAGTAGAACAGAGTAGTTGCAGCAGACGATATATGGTCCACAAAGGCTAAACTATTTACATCAAAATATGTTTGCTGACACGCAATTTCATCCACACCCTTTATTTTAGAGATGAAGAGCCTGAGCCTTTGATGGACAACAGAAGCTGTTAAAAAATACCTGATGTTTGAGGCGGGCTGGGAGTGGAACTCAAATCCCTTAACTGCCATTCCTTGGCATCTTCCTTTATGACAATGCATCCCATCATCCTATTCTAAAGAGGTACACAGATTCACAGACAAGTTAGTCTTACCTTGTTATAAAATACTAGAGGCCCGGTGCACAAAATTCATGCACGGGGAGGTGTGTGTCCCTCAGCCCAGACTGAACCCTCTCCAATCTGGGACCCCTGCCCATTTAGGATCGGGCCTAAATGGGCAGTCGGACATCCCTCTCACAATCCAGGACTGCTGGCTCCCAACTGCTCGCCTGCCTGCCTTCCTGATTGCCCCTAATCACTTCTGCCTGCCAGCCTGTTCACCCCTAACCGCTCCCCTCCCAGCCTGATTGATGCCTAACTGCTCCCCTGCCAGCCTGATTGCCCCTAACTGCCCTCCCCTGCAGGCCCGGTCACCCCTAACTGCTCTCCCCTGCAGGCCTGGTCACCCCTAACTGCCCTCCCCTGCAGGCTTGATCACCCCCAACTGCCCTTCCTTGCAGGCCTGGTCCCTCCCAACTGCCCTCCCCTGCTGGCCATCTTGTGGTGGCCATCTTGTGTCCACATGGGGGCAGCCATCTTTGACCACATGGGAGCAGCCATCTTGTGTGTTGGAGTGATGGTCAATTTGCATATTACTCTTTTATTAGATAGGATAGAGGCCTGGTGCATGGGTGGGGGCCAGCTGGTTTGCCCTGAAGGGTATCCCAGATCAGAGTGGGGGTTCCCTTGGGGTGTGGGATGGCCTGGGCGAAGGGCCTGTGGTGATTTGCAGGCCAGCCACGCCCCCCGGCGACCCAAGCAGAGGCCCTGGGATCTGGGATTTATTTATCTTCTATAATTGAAACTTTGTAGCCTTGAGCAAGGCCAAGGCAGGCCAGGGCTGTGGAAGCCTGGCTTCCTCCATCACCGGGGGCAACTCAAGCCTCCTGCTCTCTCCATGGCCGCAGCCATCTTGGTTGGGTTAATTTGCATACTTGCTCCTGATTGGCTGGTGGGTGTGGCTTGTGGGTGTAGCAGAGTGATGGTTATTTTGCATATTACTCTTTTATTAGATAAGATGCCTATTTTATTTCCTATATATAGTTTGTATTATCTATGCAAAGTCCAGAATCTTCCAGCTGCTTTGCAACATCTGCCACCAAGAGCACCTGGGACCAGTAAACCCCCAGTGGGTATTGCAACATCCTTTACTGGGTTTATAAAAGCTAAGTTGAAAACTGTCACAAAATCACAAAATTTTATCGAAAATTAATCTGAAAATGTGAGGCTTCAGCAATAACTCAAAGGCCAATTTTACTAATATGCCAGCTGAATAATGTCCTTCAGTGGATGCTCCATAAACATAAACATAAATAAATAGATATATGTTACTCAATGGTGGGATTTAAAGAATGGGAATGAGATGGGTCTAGACTTCTTCCTCGCCCCTCCTGCCCCCCATAATGTAAAAATATGGTAGCAATTTCATTGTCAATGAGGACACCAGATGCCAGAGTTGGTGTCTGAGTCATCTTATGGGGTGGAGAGTGGGAACTGGCTGGACCACTAAAATCTAATGAAGCCAAGATGGTGGAACTCCTACTGAACCTCTGTGGGAAATGCACAAGTCACAGAAGTATACATGATTGCGAACAAGTTGACAATGAGCCCCAAAAGCCAAAGAAAGAAGTAGGCTATCTTGAAAGTGAAAGAGAATCTAAGAAAGCAATTAAATATTGATGAAAAGAACCAACAGCTAGGGTTAGAAGGTGAATGAGGGAGAAGGTCAGGAGCCTGATTAAAGTTTGGTCAAGCAAAGAATTTTTTAAAATGTTTTGCTCAGAAACTAACAGAAAAGCAGTGGTCACATTGACAAAGCACAGCTCGGTGAATTCTAGATCCCCTTTGAATAACAGCATTTCCACAGCGTCAGAAATGCAGGAACACCTGGAAACTGTGCTCTGGAGATTGTGTGAGACATGTTTGCCTTTATTATCTAATTTAATTTTCATGAAAACTCTGTCAGGAGGATTGTTACTATTTCAAACCTACACCAGAGGAAATTGTAAGTCAGAGAGAGTCTGCTGCTTAGTGTCCCAGAACTTATAAACTCATAGAGGAGCGCCTGTTGTTTGAAATCAGGTTTGTATAAATTGAAGCCTGCATTAGCTGCCTTCCACCTGGAGTTTAGGCTGTGACTCCGATGCAAAGTGAAGCAGTTTTATCCAAGGAAGCAAAGAGTTGAAAGTTCTCTGCTTAGTCTTGGAGGTACTAAAAATATATGAAGATCAAAGCTGGCAAAAATAAGGATGAGGTTACTGGGTGTGAGAAAGTGTAAAGAGGGTCCATGTTATTCCAGGAGGAAGGTCTAGCATCCAATTGGTAGAAGTGGAGAAGAAGCTCTTCCCACTTCCCATGCTTCCATGTTCTCCTAGTCCAGGAGGAAAGCATGGGAAAACCCCTGCTGGCCTATGTCCCCACATCTTCCCTTGGTTGATTAGGGAGGAAAAAGTTTCATCAGGCTTCCAAGATGATGAGTTTGCCATGGGAACCAAGAATGTACAGTAAAGTTCCCTTCTAGGCTCCTATATTAGTCAGGGATCTCAGCTACAATTTAATGTGTATATATAGCAAAAGAGGTTTACATTAAGGAATAAACTCACGATTGTGGAGGCTTGGCCAGTCCAAAGTCTGCTGGGGAGGCTGTAGATTCAGGAAAGAGTTGCAGTTCAAATCCAAAGGCAGTCTGTTGGCTAGCCAGGAAAGAGGTGGGGGCGGGAAGGAAAAGAAAAGGTTGCAGTTGAAGTCTAAAGGCAGTCTTCTGGAAGAATAATTCCTTCTTGCTTAGGGGAGGTCAACCTTTTTGTTCTGCTTAAGTCTTCGGCAGATTGGATGAGGCTCACCCACTTTATGGAAAGCAAGCTGGTTTACCAAAACTCCAATTATATTGATAAAAATTTTATCCAAACAGGACACATCAGAAATACCTAGAATAATGCTTGGCAAAATATCCGGGTACTGTGGCCCAGCCAAGGAGACATAATGTGAACCACCGCACTCTTTTATCTCAGGCGTGCTCTCATGCATGTGGTATTCTGATTTTCTCAGCACCGCCAGGGACTGAGTGGAAAATTTGTATTCGCTGGGACAGGGTGTATTGAAAGTCTGTTGGGTGATCTAAGATGGTGTGCCCATCAGCTTTTTCAGCAATAAAGATAATATTTTAACTCATTTTCTGATTTCTCACAAATGGGACCTAATTTTAGTAGAAGAACCACAGAGTGCTGTTATATGTGGGTGCATGGGCTCAGATCTTAAGAATGAGGGACAAAAAGTATGCTCATAAAATTTAGATAAACTGAAGGTTTTGGCTGAGCCAAGATGAGATGCTTTAGGATCAAAGCTTTAGCAAGCTCAGATGGCTAGTGTTTTTTGTTTGCTTGTTTTGTGCTTTTTTTTTTTTTTTTTTTTTTTTTTTTTTTGATGGATCTCAGCTACCACTGTTTGATGTTAGTTACAGACATGTAGCAATATTTAAAAAGTTGGGGGCATGAGAGATGCCCCATTGGCTCCCACTAAGCACATCCCAGGGTCCCTAGCATGGAGGCCACTGTAGCTGACCTTGATCTGACTTACACAGGGGCTGAGTCAGGGAGCAGGTAATAAAGAAAACATTTGGGCCCAATTAAGATTCCTCAGTAAAGAGATAGTATCTGAAATGAGACCATTTTTCCTCCCATTATGAATTGTTTTGCAAGAGCCCCAGGCAGTGACTTTGTTAAGCTAGGTTATGATTGCAATTAGTTTCAGCATAAGCTACAGAGCATGAGGTCCAGTCTTCACATTCATAAAGACCCAGGACACATACTCTGAAAAATATATTAGATTACAAAGATGCAGCCTCATAAAAAAATGAGAGTGGATTTTACTAATAAATAAATGAAGAGGAATAAGTCTTTACAGAAACTTATGCTATAGTCTTAGATTGAGGTGGAGAACTCAATGAAACAATTGCCAACTCTAAAATTTAAAGAGAAAAAAAAACATTTAAAAATTCTTGTGCCTGTAGCATTCACTCCATCTCTAGAGATGGATTTTTTTTTGTAATTGAATTGGTTAAAAATTATGTTTCTGACCTTCTATCACACTAGGAGCAGTGGGGAATAGATGATACATTAGAGAAGGCAACTTGCTTGTGGAGGAAGAGGGGACAGTTTCATAAGGTAGAATTTGGGTCATAGAGACCAGTCTGGGAAGATGGAAAAGGGAATAAGGATTTGGTTGAGGAAAGAAATGTGTCATTGTTGATACCCAAGCAGAGATGATGATGTCTATGTCCAAGCATACATTAGAAAAGGATTTATTCCAGAGAGTACACAACAGTGACCCCCAGAGGGAAACCAGATACAGGAAATACTTAAGACTTTTAAGAGTTATGTCATAATACAGAGAAGGACAAATGCCATGTGGTTTCACTTATATAGAGAATCTAAGGAACAAAATAAATGAACAAACAAAAACAAAAAACAAAAACCAGGCTTATAAATAGAACAGACAGATGGTTGCCAGATGGAAAGGGGGTGAAAAGGTGAAGGGATTAAGAAGTACAAACTGGTAGTTACCAAAGAGTCATGGGGATGTAAAGTACAGCATAGGGAATACAGGCAATAATATTGTAATAATATGCATGGTGCCAGGTGGGTACTAGAATATCGAGGATATCACTTCATAAATTATATAAATGTCTAACTACTATGTTGTACACCTGAACCTAATATAATATTGAATGTCAACTGTATTTGAAAAAAATTGTAATAAAAAAGCAATGTCATAACAAATGGGAAAGTTTCCATAAAAACCAGAACAGCTGTATAAAATGGTGATGGTCAGTTTGTGCTGATTGGCAAAGGAAAGATCAAGAGGAAGGTCGTTGGCTATTCAAAACCATTTAGCTTGAACTACAAACAGCTCAATGTGGTTCTGAATGCAGCTATCCCATTCCCTGGATAGAGATTGGTACCCTAAGGAAGGCACAGGAAACTGGTTTCATGCCAAAGGGACCTAGCAGAACAATGATAAATTGAACAGGCCTGGTTTAGATGTTGATCTGAAAGGAGAATGCTGCCAGGACAGGGCTATTCCATTTAAAGAGGTGAAAGAGGAAAGAATCCTTTTGGACAATGTATGCTTTTTGCCAGGTTCTCAAATCATGTACTTTGCATCTCTCATTATGACAAAAACCTTCAGAGGATTTCTGTGCCTCAAAAGGAAGAGAAATGGAAGAAAAGATGGTTCTCTGACCCAATAAATGTGTTAGCATAATTAAAAAAAGAATAGTTAAAGTGGACTAAAATATTGACCCTTCCTTAAAGGATCATGGGGAAAAGAAAATTAGATGGACATAGGACATCAGGGTTCTATCTTATTATACTGAAAAAGGTGTAGCCGAAATGTCACTTGAAATGTGAGATGCTCAAAAAAGCAAGGTCTTGAGGAATTCACAGTAAAGTTATTGATTTTTATGTGGAAGGCTAAAAAATGGAAAATTAAAATGTTCACTTAGCCATCCTCAGTGGCTTTTGTTCAGGATCCTGCAGAGAGTAATCCTCAAATAGAAACAGTGACCAAGAGGAAATTGTCCCTATCAGGTGGTTTCCCATATTTCTTGGAGATTCCAAGGACAAAGACCAGGGCAAAGAGTCTGTGGGATGAGCCTGCAGGACATGGAGGCTGGATCATCCTGAAGGTCATATTCAGGGCAAAACCAGGGCACCAGAAGTCCAGGTTTTGGAGGGAAATGAACTTCAGGAGCCTTACATGTGAAGTGAAGGGAGAACAATGTGGTGATTGCAGCTTCCAAAACCTTTGCAAGAAAATGGGGGATATCCCTGGTCTCACTCTTTAACAGTAGATGGGGTTATAATTAACACCCCTCTCAGTGGGCAATTTCACCTAATAGAGTTTAAGTTCACAGCTTTACTTTCTGGATGCTCAGCAAAGACAGGCGAACTGATGTCCTGGTGAGACAGAAGGCAAGGAATATTCTGTGTTCAGAGTCCCTTCAATACTGAGTTGCACTGGGTTCTTTGATGGGTACCAGTAATATGTCTCTGCATTGCACCACATAGTGGATTTAAGACACTTTTACTTAGAGGCTAAAACTTTTTCCTTTTTTTTTTTTTAATGTAGATGCAGGTCATGGAGTTATTTATAATTTTTAGCTCACACTATATTGAGAGATTCTACTTGCTTTTTATTTTATTTTTGTAATGTCCCTTTTTATCTCCAGTCCCCACTCTTATTTTTCTCCTTCCCCTAGGCATCCATGAAAATGCATTTGGCATCTCTCTGCAGTTATGTGTTGTTCTTTCATTTTACATGAATGAGTGAGGTCTGTCCTGGTGACTTTATTTACTATGGCATGCCGTCCCCCGCTGCCAACATATATTCTGCCTCCTTCTTAGCTTTGTATATTTGTTCTTCCTGGCCTTCATCAACATCAAACACATGTATGTTGTACTTATGTAGCCTATAAATTTCTTTGCTTCTCCCAATTAATGCAAGTTCTATTAGTGAGGGAATTTGTGTCTGTTTTGACCATTGCTGTGTTCTTAGATTTTGGCATAGGACCTGTCACAGAGTAGGCACTCACTAAGTATTTGCAAAAGGAGTGAATAAATGAATTTGTGAAATGGTGTTGGGAATATATATTATTCTGCATTTTCCTTGTGTTTAGTCAGTGTTGAATGTGCGGGACCAGTCATGAGGAAATCTATAATGTTCTATTGATACCTGAACTCTTACAGGAGAAAGTTGCTTTTGAATTAATTCACATTTGGACACTGGGAGGCAGATACACCCTTCTGGTCTTCCGAATAAGACTGGACCAGAAGGAAGAGTGGATAAAGTGTGGTACTGTAATTTAACCTAAAAGACAAAGGACATGAGATGTTCAAGTGTTATATCTTTTCTGAGGCTTTAACAGTGGAAAGGTGTTTACATGCGAATTGGGGGAATTTTGCCAAGAGAATATTGTATTATATGCGTGCTGTAAAGCTGTCATGTGGAGTGACTGCTTAACTACTGAAGCGTTATATGTCGGACAGAATGGCTGTGCCTAATTGAACAAAGACAGCTTTGTGTTCTTGGGTACAACAGGGTTTTAGAATGCATTCAAATTACCACTCTGTCTTATTTAGCCTCGGAGGAGGAGAAGGTAAGAGGAAACTGCCCACCAGTAATTCCAGATGGAAAAATAAAGGAACAGTGCCTGGAAGTGAGAGAAAAAACTCATGAATAACGCAGAAGGACTGCCCTAAGAATGGATTGCTCTAGTCTCCTGAAGGGAACAGCCACATGTCTGGTCAGCCATAGCATTCATTGATAAGACTGACAGTTTAAGGAACAGAACAAAAAAAAAATGAGGTTACCCAGGAGCACTTACCTCTCCTTGATCCTGTTCCCACAGGGGAAAGGAATTGTCTACTCTCCTGGAAGAGAAATAGGCTTTTTCTTCTTCTCTTTAAGGCTTCCCTACTTTTCTTATTAATGATGTATCTTGTTGTTATGGAGAGAGAGAGAGAGAGAGAGAGAGAGAGAGAGAGAGAGAGAGAGAGAGAGAGGGAACGCATTTGTAGCTCAGTCCCTTTCTTTCTATCTTTTTAAGTGGCCAATTCATCCCCAAGTGACACATATTTCTCTATTGATCCCATAGTGTAAACACGCCTGAAAAACTGTAGCATTATGGGCAAGGTTCTTTTTCATAGGGGGAACATATTAGAAGATTATGGCCAGGTGTCAAGCATATTTTTTTTAGAATTCTGCTTATCAATCACATAACTAATAGCATTGTTTCCATTCTTTCTTCTAGTTCTCAATGAGTTCTAAACTTCAGAAAGAAAGATTGGTATTGATTAGCTTTCTAAAGCCTTAGCATATTCCAAAATAGATTTTTACCTAATATATGGAATTTCTTTTGATCACTATTTGGGAGATGTTTGCAAAGAAGGAGGGGGCTGCTTCACAAGGTATTGCTATTCCCTATCAGGAGAGACTAAGTCACCCCATCTCCGGACATTGTTGAGTGAGTCTTTTCCCTTAGAAAATATTAGAGGTATTAAAAGATTAAAGCTGGTTCCTACATTGGTGTAGAAATTTAGAGTTTACAAAAAGGCTTTAAGATGCATCACTGTCCATAGTATGAAATAATGTGTATTTATTTTTATATTTATGTACCCAATTCCTTTAAGATGATATATTATTCTAATTTAGATGTTCAAGTGTATCATCTTCAAAGTGGACTCTTGAGAGTTGACTCAATTTTATGAAGCAATAATAATAACACTTTGAAACTGTAAATTAATTCTAGATATTAGTTTTATTATCAAAAGTAGTAATAGTACAAGGTTAAATATGTTGTCATTACTCAGTATTTTGGAATATCCCCCTAAGGCCTGCAGCATTCTTGGAAATGTTTCTTACAATGAGAAATTGTTAACTCTGGGGAACTGATTTTATTTTAATTTTAATTTCAAGTCTTCACTATAGGTAATCTCTGGCCAAATGTTACAAATAAGGTGAGTGGTCAATGAAGGTAATATAATTTTTAATACATTAAGAAGTATGTTTCTTGTTTATTTACTTCATATATATACTTTTTTTTTTTTTTTTTTTTTAGATTTAGGGACCAGGATTCTGCCTCATATGGCTTTGGGAGTGGCATTATAAAGTGAATTTAAATGCAGAAAACAGTTTTGTAATACATCTATATATATAAAAGCCAGAACACCAGAATGACTGGAACAACTGGTTGCTTTGACGTGCACTGAGGCCCCATTTTGGGGTGGGACTGGCAGGCCAACTGCCTGCAGCCCCTTTCCCTGGCAGGCCCAGCCCCTGATGGTCCCCCTTCACCCTGATCATGGGCGGGGCCTGCTGGCTGACCTCCCACACACACCCCCACTGGCCCAGCCCTGATCAGGCCGTGATCAGGGGCGGGGCTGGTGGCTGACCTCCCATAGCCTTTCTCCCAGCTAGCCTGACCCTGGTTGGCCCCAATCGGGGCAGGCCAGCTGTACCCCACCTGTGCACCAATTCGTGCACTGGGCCTCTAGTAATAATATAAAGAACAAGACATATTTGAATTTTGACTTCAACACTTTAATTAATACATGGACTACTGCAACTTGCTTAAGCTACCTCTAAGTCATGGATTTGTTATTGGTAAAAATTAGTATAATAATATATAATATCTAGGTTTTTGTAGCAAGAATGGCATAAAATCATGAGTGGGATATACCTAGAACAAAGTAAATGCTCAATAAGTGGTACAAATTAGCCCTGGCAGGATGGCATAATTGGTTGGAGTGTTGGCCCATTCACCAAAAAGTTGCAAATTCAATTTCCAGTCAGGGCATATACCTGGGTTTCAGGTTGGGTTCCCAGTAAGGGCAAGTACTGGAGGTAAGACTGATATTTCTCTCTCACATAGATATTGCTCTCTCACATAGATGTTTCTCTCTCTCTCTTTCCCTTCTTTGTTCTAAAAAAAAATCAATAAAAACATATCCTTGGGTGAGGACAAAATAAAAAATAGATAAATAAATTAAAAAGGGTAAAAATTATGCATGCATAACCATGCACTCTCTCAGTCTGCTAAGAGATCTCTTAACAAAGCACATCCTATTTAAATGAATATATTCTATTCTATTGATGACAAAGTCAAAATCATTACAACAGAATCATGTCCCAGAGGCAGAAAGAAACAACTTACAGTCAGGTATCTGACTTAGGCTACTGTGTCCTTAAAACCTAACAGACTTCCCTTGGGGATTGGTATTTAAATTCTTTAATAGAGACTGAGATCTTGCATGACAATATAAAATCAACATTCCCTGGAGCTATACTTTGTGCTCACTGGTTCTCTCCTGTCACCCTGCCCTTTGGGATTCTCCTCTAGGTTTGCCTTCCAGCTTGAATTTCATACTGGCCAGACTCCAGACTGGAAGCTAGTAGCCCCTGGCAATCCACCAAGGCCTTTCTAGATGGAGCATTGTATTATGCCTTTCCTTTGGCTTCACTGCTCTTCCTTCAGGAGTGAAGGCTCAGAAACCATGTTTCCTGTATAGTACTAGGACAATGGTCGGCAAACTGTGGCTCACGAGCTGCAGTTTGCTGCTCTGTTGACTAATGAGTTTGCAGACCACTGTACTAGGAGATTTCAAGAGGAATTTAGCACTTTGGGCCTTGACCTTATCTATCACCCATTGTCTTTAGCAGCATCTAAAATCTAACTCTGATGTCATCATTTATATCTGGTGCCAACATTTACATTTAGGAACCCTTCTAAGAAAAAAACACTTAAAAGAGATAAAACATAAAAATGTTCAGAGATGCCCTAACCCAGGGGTGGGCAAGCTTTTTGACTCGAGGGCCACAATGGGTTCTTAAACTGGACCGGAGGGCCGGAACAAAAACATGGATGGAGTGTTTGTGTGAACTAATATAAATTCAAAGTAAACATCATTACATAAAAGGGTACGGTCTTTTTTTTTTATTTCAATAGTTTTATTCATTTCAAACATTTTAACAAGAAGAATGTAAACACTAATTATTATAATTTTAAACTTCAAAAAATGGAGGAATCATAGCACAATAACATACCTTATATTGAAGATGGCAAAGGCAAAATAAAATTGCCTAACAAAGGAAAGGTACAAAAGCCTTTCAAATTAAACTTAAATATAATAAAATAATTTAAAACTAAAACAAATAGAAAAGAACAAAATGTGTAAACAGTAAATTAAACATTTTCTTTAGTGCAACTTCCAAATTATGCCTGGGACGTAGATGCAGATGGCAATGTAGACTGGGTTGAAAGGTTTTTGGTCTTTACAACATCAACTTCAGTGGGAACAGTGTTGTTGGTCTCCTTTTTTAGCTAATGCATCAAAGTCTGGAGTTAGTTTTGTTGTGGCTATTCTCAGGGTAGATCTGAGGTGTTCGTCAATTAAGCTGGATCTGTGAGGGGCTTTGTTGATGTTCATGATGCTAAATGTCTGCTCACAAACATAGATTGACCCAAACAGCACCAGTATCTTCTGTGCCATCCTCCGGATGTTTGGAAAAGTGAAGCATAAAAGTCTCTTAGTTCAAGAGAGCTGAATTTCTCCTTTAGGACAAAGTCAGACTGAAGATCGATGAGTTCCAGTTGCACCTCTTCTGGTGCTGTTTCAGGGTTTTGTGACAAAGGAAAGGCCACCAGATGAAGTGACTAAAAGCTGAAAGTCTTTGTTGTTTTATTAACAAGTCATTGTGATGTACAGAATGTGGGAACAGAAAAAAATTGTGTTTGAGTAGAGCTCTTAATCTTACCTCAGAAAGGCTCTGATACTGTGCTCTCCAGGTGCGTGTCTCCCTACATCACCACAATAACGTGTCTACGCAATCCCAGGGTGATGTCGGGAGACGCGTCCGCGGGCATTACAAGGAGCTTCTGGAAGACTGAGAGGTTGTTCCTTCTACTGAATGGGCAGATATAAATTCGCCCACTCAGAAGAAGGAGCTGCGGCCGTGTTTCCCGACATTGCCATGTTAACACTGCTGCTGGTGAAGGGGCGGAGGGGAGAGCAAGAGAACCCTCCTCTCTTTTAGCTCCCCGGGCCGGATAGAACAGCCGAAAGGGCCAGATCAGGCCCGCAGGCCGTAGTTTGCCCACGGCTGCCCTAACCGGTTTGGCTCAGTGGAAAGAGCATCGGCATGCGGACTGAAAGGTCCCAGGTTCGATTCTGGTCAAGGGCATGTACCTTGGTTGCAGGCACATCCTCAGTAGAGGGTGTGCAGGAGGCAGCTGATCGATGTTTCTCTCTCATCGATGTTTCCAACTCTCTATCACTCTCCCTTCCTCTCTGTAAAAAAATCAATAAAATATATATTTTTTAAAAAAGAATATTTAGAGAAATACTAATGATCATAATCCTGAAGTAGAAGGTCCCCAGTGAGAGACAGATATTGTACATCAGAGCACATGGCTAATGGTGGGCCAGCCAACTGAGCAGAAAGTTTACAGTAACCATAGCAAAGGTAGAAAGCTCCTTACATTTCACCCAATCATAAATCAAAATTTAAAAAAACACAAAAACATTAAACCCTTCTTTAAGACTTCCTTCCTGTTGACACATAAATCATAAGCTTCACATGGACTTTTGATTTAAACAAAATATTTATGTGATAATTCATTATAAAAAAAAATTTCACTACTAATAAAAAAGGTAGGGATAATGTTTACCCAGGCAAAGCATTCCATCCTGAGCATCCAAGTAGTTTCTTAGAAATAGGTTATTAGCCAACTATAAAATAACTAGAGGCCCGGTGCATGAAATTCGTGCATGGGGGGTGTGGGGTGTATGTCCCTCAGCCCAGCCTGCACCCTCTCCAATCTGGGACCCCTTGAGGGATGTCTGACCACCCCTTTAGGCATGATCCTACCAGGATCAGGCCTAAATGGGCAGTTGGATATCCCCCTCACAATCCAGGACTGCCTTGCTCCCAACCTCTTGCCTGCCTCTGGTGGATTGCCCCTAACCCAGTGGTCGACAAACTGCAGTTTGCCACTCTGTTGCCTAATGAGTTTGCCGACCACTGTCCTAACCGCTTCTGCCTGCCAGCCTGATCACCCCCTAAGCACTCCCCTGCCAGCCTGATTGATGCCTAACTGTTCCCCAGCCGGCCCGATTGCCCCTAACTGCCCTCCCCTGCAGGCATGGTCGCCCCCAACTGCCCTCCCCTGCTTGCCTGGTCACCCCTAACTGCCCTCCCCTGCAGGCCTGGCTGTACCTAATTGAACACTTCTGGGTGTAGAAGAGGTCTACTTATTCATCTCCACTCTGATTTCCTCTCTGAGATTTAGACTTTTCTAAATATAACTTTCTCTTTAATATATCCATTTATATGATTCTCTAAAAGCTCAAATTTAACATGATTAAAATGGCATATAGTCTCCTTAAATCATACCTCATCTCTACACGTTTTTTTCTTTATTTTCTACTTTAGTTAATAGCAGCCCCAATTTACCAAGGATATTAAGACAAAAACCTGCAAGAGAGCACATCTCTCTTCTTCTCTCTTTTATTCTCCACAACCTGAAATTATGCTCATTTTGCTTTTGGAATTTCTACATTTACACCATCAGTGCCCAGGACTCTAGTTTAGAATTTAACTGTTCATGGATTATTTAAACAGACTAACATGTCTTTTTTCCCCTCTATGACTAACCTTGGCATACAAGTGCCAGACAAAAACACTGCCACTACCATCATTACCCTAGGTCAGTGGTCGGCAAACTGTGGCTCGCGAGCCACATGCAGCTCGCGAGCCGCCGTTTGCTGCTTTGTTGATTAATGAGTTTGCCAACCACTGGGATAGGGGTTTAATCACAAGAACAACAACAGCCTGTAATTATTGGAATCTAGAGTCTAGGTCAGCAAACTCATTAGTCAACAGAGCGACAAACTGCAGCTTGCGAGCCGCATGTGGCTCGCGAGCCAGTTTGCCGACCACTGCCCTAGGTCAAGAAAACAGACTGTAGCCCTGTTGTTCTATGATGAGAATCTAATTTTAGGAAAGATGAGCTTCTTTATCTGTTGCTCACGATTCATCTCTATGCCAAGCTCAGTGCCCAGAAATACACACTAAGCCTTGATTAGGCAAACAGGAGAACTGGCATATGCGTTGGGTAGACAAATTCAATAAGGATGAAACATTTCAGATAGGAGAGGAAAGGCTAGACCTGAAGAGACCTCATGATCTGAAGACATTTGCTGTAGACTCTTTCCTGTCATTTGAGATGTGCAGGGTCATGAAGAAAAAGCCAGTAAAGTCACTTACTTGTCTGAATAGACGAAACCCAGGGTTTCCTGGGGCTGTTTCTTTCTTCTTCCCTTTGTCTCCCACAGAAAGGAAAGGGTTGGGCACAGGGTAAATAGTCAGTAAATTTGTTGAACTGAACAGAAATTATGAGTTACTTTTTAAACAGAAAACACATTGTAACTATAATTTATCTGAAATGCCATGAGTAAATTTCTTTGAGCATTCAACACTTCAAACTGGTAATTTACTTGTCATGCAAATCAGTGAATTCATATTGTTTCAGCAATACACTTTCAAAAGTCAAATCACCAAGGTAACTTGAAGGAATATGATTATCATCAGAGACCTGGTACATGATTTCTTTTAGCACCTTAAAAAGAGCCAGGAACTAGAATCTGTCGTGTCAGATGGGGATATAAGACATATAAACACACACACTCATGCACACACTTACACACGCACACACACACATAATTAGTTCTTGTGTTGTTAGTGAAGGTAAAAGAAAATGAAATGTAAAAATGTGTTTTTAGCATTGGCATTCTCCTTTGTACTAAAGAAATGCTTCCATATACTCATTGTACATTTGCAATATGTATGATTATGGACAAAATTAAACAAAAAGGAATGAGTTTTGGAATCTCTTCCTTTTAATTCATTATTTTTGTGGCCCACTAAAAGAGACTACGTGACTCACACAAATCAACGTCACTGCAGAGATTGAGAAGAGGAATTCTGTGGTGCTCACAAGATGTGGGGGTTGTTGGTTCCTCTGTTTCCACTATGTTACACAAGAGCTGGGCCATGGGAATCAAAGACACAGTTCAAAAGCCTGAGAAAAAAGGGAGAGGAGGTATATAGTTGAAAAAATCTTGCCTAAAACTAAATAAGCTGACCTGATAAGCAAAACCCTCTTTCGTCACTAAAATTATGAAACTTCAACCTGCTTTTTTTTTTAAATCTGAAAATTCATTCATGGAGACACCATACTGAGTCCTAAAGGAAGTGGAGCTTCTTGTAACATAGCTTCTCATTCACAGGGAGCACAGTGAATTGGATAAGACAGTCCCAATAGAGCGAGGTGCTTCCGTGAGATACAGTTTATCTAGAAATGGTGCAGATCACAGAATACATGCTCCGATAAAAAGACTAAGGCATTCCCAGCCAATGTGGCTCAGGGATTGAGCCTTGACCCATGAACCAGGAAGTCATGGTCAGGGCACATGGCCGGGTTTCAACCTTGACCCCCAGTAGGGGGCATGCAAGGGACAGCCGATCAATGATTCTCATCATTAATGTTTCTATCCTTCTTTCTCTCTCCCTTTTTCTCTCTGAAATCAATTAAATCTATTTTAATAAAAGACTAGGATAAACGCTAATCCAGACGTGGACTCATGACCTCTTGTGTTGCCGTTTTAACTATGGCAACAATAATGATAAAGTACAATAGACTCTACTGAGAAAAGTCAAATTCTCCGCCGGCCCTGATCATCCTGTGGTCTCCCTCTCATGTCCTTCCAGGTCATGGAAGGTATAAGTAATAAAAGAACCAACCTGCTGATCCCCTAAAATCTAACACGAGATTTATAGACCATGAAAACAAATATGAAGAAAACCCAGAGGGAAAAAACAAAACCTTACAGTATATGTTCACAACATTTATTTTTTTTTTATTTATTTTTTTTTTTAAAGGATTTTTGTCACAGTCATTGTAACCTTGAAAGCCAGGTTTGGTTGAAACAGAAAAGACTTTCCAAATTCTTTTTTTTTTTTTTTTTAAATATACTTTATTGATTTTTTACAGAGAGGAAGGAAGAGTGATAGATAGTCAGAAACATCGATGAGAGAGGAGAGAAACATCGATCAGCTGCCTCTTGCACACCTCCTACTGGGGATGTGCCCGCAACCAAGTTACATGCCCTTGACCGGAATCGAACCTGGGACCTTTCAGTCCGCAGGCTGATGCTCTTCCACTGAGCCAAACCGGTTTTGGCTGTTCACAACATTTAAAAGAAAACCGGACTTCATTACAGTGTAAATGGAAACAAAATACGAACTAGACCTCATTAAGTGAAAAGTAAAAGGAGATAGACAAGAAATTAATTCATTAATTGATTTATTCAACAACAGAAAATATTTATTGAGTATCTACTATGAACCTGATATTTTTCTAAGCCATAGGGATAGTGATGGCCTACACAAACAAACATCTCTCTCGTAATGGGGATTGTGTTCTAATAGAGAGAAGGCAAAAATTGGTCAAATATATGATATGCCAAGGAGTGATGGGTGAGGAGAAAGGACATGAACCAGAGAAGAAGAAAGTGGAGGGTTGGGAAGGTAGTTAACTATACTTTCTAATGAGCCATGTGGAGATTTGGTTCCAGGAATTAGGGAATATCAGGGCATATTGGAATTCTTGGGGAGACTAGATTTATCTGAGAGAGGACAAAAGTAGATTAAGTCATTGTGATTCCAAGGTGGGAGTGGAGTGAGGCTTTAGTGGAGAGTAGATCTTGTCAGAGGATGTAGACTCCTGAGGCCACTGCTTTCCTCACAGTTATGATGTGGGGGTGAGGGAGGGCATATGGAGGGCTGAGCTACCCTTTTGACCTCTGGGCAAGCCAAACCCTGGTATTATCCCTGACTCCTCCCAATAGAAACATGAACAGTAGAGAGGGAAGGTCCTAACTGGAAAAGCAGAAACACTTGTTCTCTCCTTTGCTGGTAGCAGATAGAGGCAGGGGACAAGTATAGAGAAGATATCCCGCTTCCTCCTGATGATGGTGGGAGCTGTTTCTAGCTTCATAAATTGATTTTAATTTTAAAAAGTTTAAAAACATACAAAACATTGAAAAAATACACTTCTTACTCTTAAGGAAATCAAATAATGTTTTCAGCACACTTCCTCTTAAAGTAGCCTCTTTCTGTTCTTAACCCATATAAATACAGTTCCTACTGCAGGTTGCATGTGCATCTGTGTGTACCTGTGTGTATGTGGTGCATGTGTTCTATACAAAATATCTAGCTGCCATTGAGACTAATATGTCCTGAGAATGCTGTCCCCTCAAACCAATACATCCTGCTTTCCCTGAATGTCACCCCCACATCTGAAACACCTTCCTCCAGAACTGACTTCCTCCAATCATCTAAGTGGAAATGATGCTCAGATACAAATGCTATTTGGAATTTCACTGCCATCTCCATTCCTGAGTCCACCTCCTAAAATTAACGTTTTCTTTCTCAGTTCATTATAAGAACTTCCTTTGCATTTATCTTGTGGATGTCTTCAGAACTGGCATCCTTTATATTTAACTAGAGGCCTGGTGCATGAAATTCATGCAGGGGGGGGTCCCTCAGCCTGGCCTGAACCCTCTCACAATCCGGGACCCCTTGGGGGATGTCTGACTGCCGGTTTAGGCCCGATCCCGTAGGTCTAAACTGGCAGTTGGACATCCTTCTCGCAATACAGGACTGCTGGCTCCTAACCACTGGCCTGCCTACCTGCCTGATTGTCCCTAACCACTTGCCTGTCTGTCTGATTGCCCCTAACCACTCACCTGCCTGTCTGATCACCCCTAACCACTCATGTGCCTGCCTGATCGCCCGTAACCGCCTCTGCCTTGGCCTCCGCTGCCAAGGCTTTGTCTGGAAGGACATCCGGAATGATGTCTGGAAGGTTGTTCAGCTGTCTGGTCTAATTAGCATATTACACTTTTATTATTATACGTTGTGTCAACATGTGCATCCCCCTCTTGGTGGTGAGACCTTGAGGACTTCCAACATCTCTGCTCTCCCTGGGTATTTAGCAGAATGCCTGGTGAGTGAGTTGCTTGTTCACTGCATGATATGTAAATTTGGGTTAACTAAAAAGCATCGGCCTCCAAAATTTCTAAAATAACTTCATCCAAAAATTTTTATCTTTGTTTCATTATGAAATCAACTCAGAGTCATCAAATAAAATTTGCAAAACAGAAATATATGGGTAGGGGGAAGAAGTCTCCCAAAGTCTGAATTATACAGTGGTAATGTACTTATTTAGATTTGTTTTTCCAAACAATTTTAACATGATTATAATCATACTTTATATACAGTAGTTATCCTGCTGTTTCTCTTAATAAGGGAAATGCTTGTAATTTATGACATCCTCTCCAAAGGCACTCAGTTTAAATCCTGTATAACTTTCCATTGAGTATATATGCTATAATTTGTTTAATCATTCTAATCTTGTTGGTCATTTAATTTGTTTTAAATTTGTTAGTATAATAATTAACTATGTTAAATACTTATGAATATAATGACATTTTTATATTTTCAATTATGTCTTTTAGATAGAGTTCCGGAAATGTAGTGGTTGGATCTAAGTTTATTAAGTTTGTATTATTTTATTAATAATACATCTAAAAGGCTTTTCATAAAGGTTGTGCCAATTCGCTCATGTAAAATTTATTTTATATCACCCTTACCAGTATCTGGGATGAGATAATGATGATAATTGTGATGATGATGATAATGATGATGATGATGATAATAGTATGATGTATGGTTTTTATACTGATGATCTTAATGTACTAATATTTCAGCACCAAAACATGACAGAATCACCAAAGCAGGTTTATTATCCATTTTTCAGTTTTGGCTTAATTTAATGCTAGATAAATGAGTTTGATTAAAGATATGAAATGACTAAGAGGAAAATAAAGAGTAAGAGATGAAGGAAGAGGAGATAATAAAATTAAGAAGAATGTCTTGTTTTTCTTCCATCTTTTAGAATATTTATTAGTCTTTATTATTATAAGCTTAAATATTATCTATAATTTTTGGAAAACATAATTATGAAATGATCCCTTTGATGCATTTTATTATGACCATGGAATTTAGAAAATTGGCATAACATAATGCATTACCACGCCAGAGAATGAAAAGGAACTCTTTAGTAATAGCTTTTGTCTGCAGATGATGTATTATAGAATTCTACACCTGAAACCTATATAATTTTATTAACCAACATTACCCAAATAAATTCAATTAATAAAATACCTACAAAGAAAGCAATTTACTGTTAAATAACACCTTTAATTATCAACATTTCTAAACTATTTGTTAAACAATTGGGGAATAGCAGTTTGATTAATCTGAAGATGAATGCAGTAAATGTTACAGGCTTTAACACCATTTACATCCAAGTCTGCCTACTATAATTCTTCTGTTCTGAGGAAATAAGAGATCTTGCCCTATGCTTCTTGGACATTCATGACCAAGAAAATATTACAGCTCAGAGGAGCTTCTATAAATTACCTGCATGCCTTTCACCATTTCCTATTCCATTCCTGGCTCACTCCCATTTGATAGACCTGGGAAATTGAATAACTTTCCAAATTTAAACATTCTTGCTTTTCACATGCACTTCTATAATTTATGCTCTTAACTTCCAAAATTTAGTATTTTTTCAAATTTATTTTAATCTTAATAGTCTACTCCTTTTCTTCTGTAATTTAAAAGATTAATATCCAGGGGCATTTTAATTATTCTTGAAAAGTCCCCAGAAATGAATGAGAAGAAAATTGAGAAGAGCAGAAAAGTAGAAAGGAAGTAGGAAAATATCAAAATGTGCTGGATGATCTCAAATGCCTGGCCTGTTTGGCCCTTAGTGACCTTGGCCAAAGAGGAACTGGAAAAATATATATGAGGCTTAGAAGGACAGACCTAAATAGGGGGTAAACTTTGAAGGAAGTCACCAAAAAGGCAAATTCTGGAGTCTAGGTGTTGGGAAAACAATTTTTTTTTTTTTTTTTTTTGCCTTGCCTTGATATTGATCTGCTTGTTTAGCAGTTCCAAGGATTTCTTTTGGAACAGAGCTCTAGTCTGGGGCTGGAGATATAAAAGAGTGATCTTTGAGAAAATTGGCATGACTTGTGTGGGAAAAGCCATCTCCTCCAGTTGTCATTAACTCAGGGTAGATTTCTAGTTTTAGAAGGGAGCTTGTTTGCTGATAAGAATGTAAGACAAGGTTGGCCATTGGAAGTGTGGAGAGTGGGTTAGTAAAGGCATTTAGTAAAGTGGGTAGATTTTAGAAGCTACTACAGAGTGAGTATGTGTTTAATCGCCCTGTATCCATATGACATAAGCAGGAAGGTTAATTCCAGACACCAAAGGCTTGCAATTGGGGTATGAAGGGGAACAGTATTGGAGTACTGCAAAAATCTCAATTTTATGTTATGGTCAAGAATATTTATATATTGAAACACTAACCTCCTATGCGATGGTCTTAGAAATGGGGTGATAATTAGGTTTATATGAGATAGTGAGTGTGGGGCTTCTATGAGGGAGGGGCCCCCATATTGGGATTAGTGTGCTTATAAGAGAGACACCAGAGGTAAACATAACCATATAAATAGTTTATTTAATGATCATTATCAGCAATTATTCATGTTCTCTTTCAGTCACCCCAACAGTAATTACTATCCTGACTTATACTTTCATTGCTCACCTTTGACCATGTTTAAAGTTCATTAAGTGGAATATAAATGGTGGCTTTTGTTCAACATTAGGTTTGTTAGATTCATTCATGTCATTTTGTTTACTGTGGTTATTTTTATTTGTTTCATATTTGTGTCTGGGTAATGCTCCAATATGTGAATATATAACCATTATTTACATATTATTTTATGTTCATTTAAGTTGTTTCCAGAGACACTGTTACTAATAGCACTAATACATATAAGAACAATATTCTGTTGAACAAATACCTCGGAGAGTAATGGATGAGTAAAAGACCATACCTTGTTTCAACCTTCCTAGAAACCAACACTCAGTTTTCCCAAAGCTATTTCACCAATAAGTATGATGTTGGTTGTCATTTGTTGTTGGTTTATTACTTTTTGGAGATATTTTTATTACATTAAAGAAGTAATGTGTTTCAAGCAGTCTGAAGAGAAAGAGAGAATGAAAGTATATGCACACATTAATTTCCTTGGTGCAGAAATAGCATAACACTTTTATTTTGCATTCCACTGGCTGGTATGGTTTGGGTAGTCTTGATGCAGGGGAGAAAATGCAAATAAAAACAACAAAACAAGTCAACAAAATGAGTGTTAGACTCTCACAAGGATTATAGGATAAGCACAGCTGCAGGTTGCTGAGGTGAGGGGCTAGAGAAGACTGAAAAAGCATGAAAAATGAGTGGAGTCAAATGATAGTTAATAAGGAAGTAGGGAAGATTTTTGAAAAAAGGAGTAACATGATCAGAGCTGATTTTTTAAAATTAATTCAACAGTAATATTTTATATGAATTGGGGCTGAGATAGACAGAAACCAAGAACCTCTATGTTACTTATGTAGTATTTCTTAGGTGCCAGCTACTTTTAGCCACTATGATAGGAACTTTCTATCATTTAACTTTTATAACAACCCTGATGGTCAGATATTGTTGTTTTTGTGTTTTGTTTTGTTTTGTTTTGTTTTGTTTTAGTAATTAGAATTGGAACAAAGTACATTATCTGGAAGCACTAGCTAGATTACCCTGATGATGAACAGTTAAATAGTTAAGATCTCATGACCATAGTCCAAAGGAGATCTAATTAAGCATTTGCTTGCACTGGTCAGATAGGGAATGGAAATGTGTGAAATAGTGACAGAGACAAAGCAGTAATAAAAAAGAGCAGGGTTGTCAAAATGGGGTAGAAAGTGGGTTTTCAGGCTCCCAGTCCAGTGATCTTTCCATTTTACGACACCTCCCCTCGGCAACTCCTGGGGTCAGTTCCAATCCCATTGCTTTATGATGCTAGAGTTGCAAACGGATTTATGTCAGTTCAGTAGCAATTATTCAGGATGCGTTTGGCCGCTGAAATTTTCCTGTGGTCTGCAGGACTGCACGATGCTCATTTAAGGAGTAATCCATCAACATGGATGAATCAAGAAGACAGGAACATAAAATCAGATTGGAAAGCGGTCAATGTAATAGTCCAGCTGTTTCATTAAAAAATCAGATTTCTTTCTGAGGGACTTTTTAATTCTTTTTTTTTCTAATATTTATAAGGCAAACTATTTTTGCTAGAGTGTTCAGAAGGCCAAAACCTATTTCTTACTACCTGCTAATAAGGATCGGCAGTAATGCAGCTCCAGAGGAAAGTTAAAATTTAAGGCAAGTATTTCATACAATCCTCAGAAGATGAAGAATCAAGGGGGTGATGTTTCTGTATCAGACAAATGAAAATTCCACTCTCCCCAGTACCGTTTAGATAGAAATTCATAATCCCAAATTTGTACCTGATCATAGTGGACCACTATTCAAATAGCTTTTCTTCTTTCTTCCTCATCTAATCTGCCCAATAACCTTATGAGGTGATAGGGCCCATATGATTTTTCTATTCTGAAGATGAAGAAAGAGAGTCTCAGAGGAGTTCAAATACTTGTTTCTCACCACATGTGTACTTGATGATGGGGATGTATATCAGTCCTGTCTTATTTCCTCTAACTGTAGGGTTTTGTCATTTAAGGTGTTGCCATCCATACCTGGTATGATGGGTCCCTGGGTAAACTCTGGAATCCTGATGGTAATAAGACTGTGTGTCAAGGAATGGTGGTACATTTCCTTAGACGAAGGCAATAGAGTAGATGTGGGTAAGGAAGAACACACTATAAGCTATTATAATATCTGAATTTTAATCAGGCACTACTTCCTGCAACTGTATCCAAAATGCAGGAAAATACAGTTTTTGTGAGCTGAATAGTGGACTCCAAAATGGCTGAGTCCTAATTCTGGGAAGCTGTGACTATTCTACAGCCTAAGGCAATTTGCAGATATGATTAAGGGAAACATCTTGAGAAGGGGAAGTTATCATGGATTATCCAGTCAGGCATTGATTCTATCTTACAAGAGGAAAATTGAAGACTTGACTACAAGAGGAGAACGCATTCTGATCACTGAAGCGAGACATGAACCTGCTGGCTTTGAAGATGGAGGAAGGTTGCAAGAGTCAAGGAATGCAAACAATGCAGTTTTTGAACCTGGAAAAGACAAGGAAACAGACCTCTTAATGTTTCAGGAGCAGGCCTGGCTCTACCAACCTCTTCATTTCAACCCAGTGAAACTGATTTTAGACTTCTGACCTCCAAAACTATAACAGAATAAATATGTTTTGTTTAAGCTACCAAGTTGATGACAACTGGTTGCAGCAGCCTTTAGGGAACTTATAGAATGGCTTTGCAGCAGTGTTAATGGGATCAAATGTTCTCCTCTAAGTAAGTGCCAGTCATGGTAAGTCAAGATCTCAGATTTCAATCTAGCCATGTCCCTCTGAGAGATAAACGAAAGGGCAAGTAAATAAATTCTCTGTTTCACTATCTTCTTCTATAAAGTTCTTTATAATTGTCTACCCTTGAGAACTCAGTGGAGTCATAAACAAACCTTAAGAGCTTTTCAGAATCTTCCTTGAGACATAAATGAAAGTCAGTCTCATGCTGATCATTCTGCAGTTCCTTTCTCTTGACCCTTCACTGATCTTATTAAATCTTCCAAAGATGTGGGCACCTTTCAGGCCCTGCAGAACTCTCCAGAAGTTTGAGATGGAGAAGACACCTCTCAGAAAAGTAACAAAATATTGGACAATTCTGTTCCTTCCCTACTCTGACCCATGGCATTGCCTACTTTTGTGCCTTATCTCTATCTTTCACACATATCAGATACAACTTTCCCAAGAAGGAAATCGTAGAAGATGGGAATAAAGGACCTTGGGAAAAATCCGTGGCAACCCAGAGACTACAGTATGTAAGTTCAATAAGTGGCAATACTCATAACTTCCCTCCTTCATGTCTGTTTCCTATAAAACAGTCTTTGAGAAATAAATATTATGAAGTTCCATACTTTGAATCAGACTCTATTCTACACAAATTGAGTCCTTCTCATGCTAATGGGACTGAATCTTAATGCTATATCTTCCAAAGATACTGTCTTTTTATTATCGGACTCCTTTCTTGGCATTCCTATGCTAACACATACCGGTCTTACAACATAACTTTTCAACCACACTCAAAGCTACTGGAGGCTACCAATAGAATGAGCCATGCTGTTAACCATCTTTGCCAACCAAATTACTCGCAACCTTGAAAAGCTCTCTGGATACTGTGCAACTCCTTTCCTTGTCAGAAACAGCCTCCCCATTGCGATCAAGTTTCTTAGCTCCTTTCTTCCTTAGCTCCTACAAGCTTTCTGTACCTTCTATTTAACTGGAATCACTTAGGTTCTTTATGTCTCATAATGTACTTGCTTCAGCTTGTCAATTCAAGTTTGAACCTTCTGCTCTAATTTGAAATTCAAAAATTTGTTTATTAACAAAATTTGCCTTGGCAAAGAATTTGAGGAAAAAATTGACTTTCATTGTAGTCTCTCTACTTGCTAGCTAGGTAAATATGAACCTATTCTCTAATATTACAAATTTAATATTTAACTTTGGTATGTAAATAATAGCAATACTGATTTCTCTGGTGGATGTTACCAGAAACATATGGGACATTGTCCATGTTCGTACTTTGAAAAGTCTAACAAACCATAATCGATAATAACCTTTCTTCTCGACTGCCAGAGAAATCACCAAAGGAAGTTCTCTATTTCTTGGATATTATTTTTAGAATAATAACACTGTAGGATATAGTCAAGTACACCTCCTCTGTATACTTTTTGCTTGCTACCTATTGTGTAGCACTAATATTTGAAAGCTTTTTTAAAATAAACTTGGTTGAAATGACTCATCTTATAAATAAAGTTAAGACTCTTACAATTGCAAATATTAATTATGATGTGTTGGTGTGGCAGTATTAAAAAATGACCCCTAAACTCTTTGACATTATTTCCATTGAGATGTGAGTTCTATGTCCCCCTCCCTTAAACCTGGCCTCTCTGACTTGAACAGTAGATAACTGGCAAGGGAAATGGCTAATTTCTGGGCCCAGGCCTTAAAATACGGTCAGTTTTCACTTCTTGGGTTTTGGGACACCCACTATTATAACACAGTTCCTATGCTGTGAAGAAACCATATGCAGAAGTATTCTACCAAATAGCTCCAATTTAACACCTGTATCTGACACCAGACATGGGAGTGAGTGGGACTTAATATGATTGCAGCCTCCAACCATTGAGTAATACCTAGCTATGTGCTACTCAAGTGAATGGGGCAAGGAGCAGATATGAACTCTTCATCCCTGCCTAAACTGCAATACATGAGAAAAAAAAATGATTGTAATTAATGTAAGCCACTACATTTGGGTTGTCTCTTTACATAGCTATGCAAATATGGAGCAAAATATCTAATGCAGAAAGATCAACATATCTGGTAATCTGGCTAGGAGAAGAAGGCCCTCCGGTTATAATAGTTGACTATGGGGTTGGGGAGAAAGTGGGGACACTATCAGTTGTGTGTGTTTATGTGCATAGAGAGAGGAAATTACCAAATTACATTAACAAATATAAAACTGGGGTCAAAGATGAGGAGTAGATACAGAATCAAGGTTCAGAGCTAAAAGGATCAGCAAGCCAAAAACAAACAAACAAACAAACAAACAAACAAACAAAAAACAAAAAACCACACACACACACACACACAAAAAACAGAAGATGTGGCTGAAGTGTCACTTAACTGAATATCAGAAACTTGATTTTTGCCCCAAATACCCTTTTTACACATTCCTAATGCCTAATGCTTTATGTTGGCAAGGAAGGTCAGAGCTATAAAGAATCCTACCAAGATTAATTTTTATGTCCAAGGTATGTTATAACATGAATAACCTAGGAATATCTATCACACTAAGCCTAACTCTGTGACTTTGCAGAAAACAATTGTTCTTTACAGATCAACCTACATTTTTCAATAACACAGCAAGGAATCTTGACCTATAAAAGTGTGCCTCACAACAAAATAGATTTACAGTAAAAGGACAAGAAGTTGCACTCAGCAAAAAAATAGTTACAGTTCTCAGAGTTATGGGCTAAACTAAAGTGTAAGATCACTCAACACAGCATGGCAATAAAATGGACTTACAGGATATACGGTTGAGTGGATGAGAGACCCAAAAGCAGAATTAAAGATGTTTTAAATGACCTTAATTAACCTGATAAAAAATGCAGGTCTCTGAGGCTCATTCTCAGGGATACCGGTTCTAGATTTAGGGTGTGGTGACTGAAATCTATATTTTGCCAGTCACCCAGGGTGATGTTGACAGACAGTGATGTGTGAGAACCAATAATATTAATGGTATGGCTTACAGGACTGAGTTATTCAGGATGCGTTTGTGTGTTTATGATGCTATTTACTGAGCACATGTTACAAGTTAATAGCAAGCCCAACCCTTTCATTTCTTCTTACCCTGCCTGTGGCAGATGCACATTGGTCATCAAGAACAAATAAGGACACATATGTAATACCTTAATCAATAAAGAAAAAAATATTGAGAAATAAAAAGAACAAAGGTGTTGACAGGCTGGGAGGATTCTGCCTCACTGGCATGGCCCAGCTGTAGCTCCTATGGTACTGCCTCAGAGCTTGAGCTGAGGTCACACTTTTCTTGTCATACAAGGGCCAGCACAAACACAGTACTTATCTGAAGGGCATCTATGTTCCAGAGTTCTCCACGGGCTGGCAGAAGCTCACTATATTTGCCTCAGTTTCACCAATGGCATCAGTTGGTTGGGCATCAACCCATGCACCAAAAGGTTAACAGTTCAATTCCTGGTCAGAGCATACACGCCCGGGTTGCGGGCTCAATCCACATTAGGGGGTTTGCAGGAGGCAGCCAATGTATGTTCTGCTCACATCAATGTTTCTCTCTCTCCTTCTCCCTTCCTCTCACTCCAAAAATCAATAAAAATATTTGAAAAGAAAAACAAAAAACCGCCCTGGCCGGTTTGGCTCAGTGGATAGAGCGTCGGCCTGAGGACTGAAGGGTCCCAGGTTCGATTCCGGTCAAGGGCATGTACCTTGGTTGCGGGCACGTCCCCAGTAGGGCATGTGCAGGAGGCAGCTGATTGATGTTTCTCTCTCATCGATGTTTCTAACTCTCTATTCCTCTCCCTTCCTCTCTGTAAAAATCAATAATATATATATATTTTTTTTATAAAAAAAAAGAAAGAAAAACAAAAAAAACATAAAAGGTGATGATTATCAGTCCAAAGGTCATAGCTATTTACTGGTACTAATCATCTTTTACCTATTAGAAAGACCAATAGAATAAATGTCCAGAAAACTGAGTTGTACTGTGTTTTGACCACATAATTTCTGAATCCCAATGTCTGCCTCTGTAAAATAAAAAAGCAATAGTATTTGACTTTCAGATAAAGATTAAGCAAACTGTATATACAGCCTAAGATGGTGCTGGATCGGAGTCAATACTCATTTTATGTTGTCAAGAATCCTAGTTTGGACTTGAATTCTGGGTATATGTGAGAATATAGGATTGGAAGGTACAGACCTTGGCTTCACATTTTTATCTTACGATATTACCACTCCTGCTTTGCTAACCTTCCAATCAATATCCCATTAAGACCTGGGGAGGCTGATTGAACAGATGTCACTAGGAAATGATGCCATCAAGGGCTGATGATGGGGCTAGAGCTCATGTTAACAGGGTAGAGACAGACTGTTTGCTTAATCCTTTCCACAAGCACAAAATGATTTATTTCAAGACGGACACTCGGACTGCTCACTTAGTGTGTCCCCTTCGCATATCCTGGCCTATCAGGCAATCAATGAAAGGCTAATTCACCCCCATATGGGCTGCCTCAGGCCAAGTCTCTGCCTGGCTGTTTTGTAGAGATGCGGACACCTATAGCGTTACACTGCAGTATCTCCAAGAAAAATAAACATCTAAGCCTGCTCCAAGGAGAACAAACAAGACTGTGTACAATCCACCTACCCTTCCCAACCCTAAAACAAGCTATTGTGACAATGTGGGAAAGAGGTGGCTATTTCTCTCCTTATCATGCTCAAAACTTCACCATCAATCTCAGCACCTGAAACATACTTCTGAACTTACCTGGATGATGAATGATGCTAAATTGGCCTTTTCCTCCAGGGCAAGTGAGAGGTTGAACAATTTTATCTCATGGAATTGAAAAGAGTGTCCAAGCCACAAATCTACTGCAAAGATTGGCAAAAGCCTCTGAAGTATCATTTGCTAGATTGTTTCCAGCTTGAGTTATTCTTTTGTTTAATCATGTACTTATTTACTCCTCTGCAGGCTCATTGCTAGAGATGAAGGATATAAAATAGGAATCACTGCATCTCCAGAGGTAGCATCCTAGTTGGGGATGAGGGTAGAATATGCAGGGAAATACACAAACTAATAATGTTTGCACAATAAACATTACTATGGGTAATGTGGAGTGGGAAAAACATTAAAGTAATTCAAGGCACTCTGAATAGAGGTCTTTAAAAAATGAGTTAGTAATTAATTATTTCTTAGGGCCTGGGGAAGGCATTTCATTGGATATGACATTCAATTTGCCAACTAGTAGGACTAGAATGGTGCCAGCCTCCCCCCACCGCCCCGCCCAGGAGAGATACATGTATGCATCCTTTGTTATATGGACAGTGTTTCTGCAGGTCCCAGGAGCAGGCTGCCGAGGTTAAAATCATGGTTGTGCTACGAGCTAGCTACGATGCTTTGGGCAAGGCCCATGCTTCTTAGCCTCAGTTTCCCAGCAATAATTAGCGGAGCTCTAACTTTATGTGAGAACAGGGATAACAAGGATTCCTCTGTTCTCACGCCTTCACAATCTCTCCGCAAAAGGATGTGTTTCTGTGAAAGGGCAGCCTCTCTCCTCCCAGCACCTCCGCAGCCTTTCCTCACCACTCTGACCCATATTTGAACCTCTTAAACACAACCACAGAAAAGGTATCATTTGTCTTTCTTAAAATCCTCCCAGGGGACAGAACACACAAAACATTCACTCGTCAATACTGTTTACTACTTGGTGGAGTAATGTAAAGCTGATGTTTTCCAGGCAGTTGCTGATGGCTTTTTGCGGACAAAGACATATCCCCGGACTCTCTGACATTTCATGCTATGCTCCTGGGGCTGCCAGCACTTTCCTATAACTGCGTGTCAAAATAACAAGCGCGCGCCTGCTTATTTAGAACAACCTGCTTAATAACTGACAGTCGAAACCTGCCACAGCCTTTGGGTCATGCCTGCTGGCTTGCACAGTGAGATTGAGATATTTCGTCCACAGAACATAAGGTGCCCACTTAAAATATCCTCGAGGGTGGTGACCCAGAATAACAACTTGAGAAGTGGGGGTTCTTTGTGAAATCACGATGTTGATATTCTTAGAGTCCCAGAGATATAAATAATGAACACTGAATCTTTAAGAATTATTACCAACCACAATGAGAGAAGAACATAGACCAGAAACACTGGGTGGGCAAAACAAACCTCTAATTCATCTGACTAAAAATATGGTTGAATGATAAAAATACACAGCGTTCTGCCACAGAATTTTCCCTTGGAAGGCATCAGAGATTCAATCCCCTTTTCTAGTGCTTATTTAGCTGTGTGCTGTTGGGAGAGTTAGTGAACTTCTCTGTACCTCAGTTCCCCTTATGTAAAATGGAGAGTCCATTTACATAAGAGGAACTGTTTACCCTGCTGTTTGAGAAGAAGTGAGAATAATGTAAATAAAACACTACGCAAAATGCTGGTGCATATCGGGAAGGAACATTAATGTTGCTTGTTTCTACGAGAGTTATAATCATCATCACCATCATCACTGTCATCATGACTGCCATTGTCTTCCTCTCCCCACCCATTAGTCAGGTTTACAAAGCGCTGTGTGGCTCTCAGAACCCACCTCCTGCGACTTCACCTCCATCCTTGTTGTCTAAAAGCATCTGCTTTCTTTCTGTCCAAGCTCACTCTGGCCTCCAGGCTTTGGCACTAACTGTGCCTGATGCGCTGATGCTCTATTTCTATAGAGCTGGTTTGTTTCATGATTCGGGTCTTAGCTTTCAGATCATCTTCCTGCAAGGGCCCCTCTGACTACCCCATCTCTCTCTTTCAGGTCCCCATATTTGATTTAGTCAGAGTTCTCACCATACTTAAGATGCCTCTTGGTTGTTCATGCATTCCCCAAAGAATGCTGGCCCTGGGAAAGCATTGACTTTTCCTGATATTTTACTAATGCATGGCCTGCTCCTGAAAATGAGCTATGGTTCAAACAAAAGGAAAATACGTATTAGTAGATGGCATAATACATCAATCAATGACTAGTAATGAAAGCTTGTTCTTCTGTTGAATGCTCTGGACTTTGAAGTCAGACAGATCAAGTTCAAGTCTGGCTGCACACTTCTGGAGAGACTTTGGAGGAATTTCTTAATCAATAAAGCTTTGTGTGTGTGTTTTTCCATTTGTAAAATCAGCAATTCTGTAAATCCTTGCAGAATCTTATGAGGATTTAGATGAAAACAGGAGGTAAAACACTTTAAGAGACATCTCGGAACATGGAAAGTGTGGAATATTCATCACCATGGAAGTCAAATGCCAGGGAGCACCCCACATAGCCCAATAGCAGCATGTTACCTGGATGCAGGGTATCTATAATAATCTATAATAATAAAAGCATAATATGCAAATCAACTGAACGGCCAACTAGTGCAATGACCATCTGGATGACCTTCCGGATGATCTTCATGACGAAGCCACAGCTGCAAGGGCTGAGGCATCCGGGGCTGCAAAGGCCAACTCTTGCACGAATTTCATGCACTGAGCCTCTAGTCTATTTATATATTTTGTACTTCCAGGAAACTTAGGTTTTGGAACTCAGTTACTCAGCATTGGGAGCTCCAAGTGATTTTTTTCCCATATTTCAGATATACTTCACACCATTAAAGTTATTAATAGTCATCCTTTGAAATGCACAATTTAGTGGTCTTTATTATATTCACAAAGCTATGCAACCATCCCTCCTATATATAATCCAGAACTGTTTTATAACCTCAGAGGGCACATCACATGCATTAGCAGCCAAATGTTATTTCTCTCTCCCAGCACTCTGTGTTGGCTGCTAACCTACACTCTATGGCTGTGGATTTGTCTATTCTGTATGTTTCATATAAAAGGAGTCACAATATATGTCCTTTTTGTATGATTTATTTAACTTAATGTTTTTAAGCCTTATTCATACTGTATCATGAATCAATTCTTTATTCCTTTTTATTGCCAAAGAATATTGTATTGTATAGACATACTGTATCATGTTTTGCTTATCCATTCATAAACTGATGGGTACTTGGAGGCAATCAATTAACTGCAGTTTCTACATTTTTATTATTAGGAACTAGAGGCCCGGTATATGAAATTCATGCACGGGGGTGTGTGTCCCTCAGCCCAGCCTGAACCCTCACTAATCTGGGACCCCTCGAGGGATGTCCGACTGCCCGTTTAGGTCCGATCCCAGTAGGATCGGGCCTAAACGAGCAGTCGGACATCCCTCTCACAATCCAGGACTGCTGGCTCCCAAATGCTCGCCTGCCTGCCTGCCTGATTGCCCCTAACTGCTTCTGCCTGCCAACCTGATCACCCCCTAACCACTCCCCTCCCAGCCTTATTGGTGCCTAACTGCTCCCCTGCCAGCCTGATTGCTCCTAACTGCCCTCCCCTGCAGGCCCGGTCACCCCCAAATTCCCTCCTCTGCCGGCCTGGTCACCCCTAACTGCCCTCCCCTGCAGGCCTGATCCCTCCCAACTGTCATCCCCTGCTGGCCATCTTGTGGTGGCCATCTTGTGTCCACATGGGGCAGCCCTCTTTGGCCGCATGAGGACAGCCATCTTGTGTGTTGGAGTGATGGTTAATTTGCATATTACTCTTTTATTAGATAGAATAGAGGCCTGGTGCACGGGTGGGGGCCGACTGGTTTGCCCTGAAGAGTGGGGGTTCCCTTGGGGCATGGGGAGGCCTGGGCGAGGGGCTTGTGGTGGTTTGCAGGCTAGCCACGCCCCCTGGTGACCCAAGCGGAGGCCCTCGTATCTAGGATTTATTTATCTTCTACAATTGAAACTTTGTAGCCTTGAGCGGAGGCCAGGGCTGGCCAGGAAGCTTGGCTTCTTTCATTGCTGGGGGGCAAGCCAAGTCTCCTGCTCTCTCCAGCTCTGTGGCTGCTGCCATTTTTGTTGGGATTTATTTATCTTCTCTAATTGAAACTTTGTAGCCTTGAGCGGAGGCCAGGGCCAGCCAGAGTGGGCAGAAATCTTGGCTTCCTCCATTGCCAGGGAAACCCAAGCCTCCTGCTGGCTCTGTGGCCATAGCCATCTTGGTTGGATTAATTTGCATACTCCCTCCTGATTGGGTGGTGGGCATGGCTTGTGGGCGTAGCGGAGGTATGGTCAATTTCCATGTTTCTCTTTTATTACTGTAGATAATGTTGCTGTGAATAGCAACATACAAGTTGTGTGTGGATATATATTTTCATTCTTCTTGGTTATATACCCAGGAGTAGAAATGGTGTGTTACATGGTAACTCGATATTTAACATTTTGAAGAATGGTGAAACTATTTTCAAAGTTTCTTCACTGTTTTGTGTTCCATCCGACAGTGTAGAGGGTTTCAATTTCTCCACATCTTCACCAAGACTTGTTGTTGTCTGACTTTTTTATTATAGCCATTGTAATAGATGTAAAATAAAATCTCACTATGGCTTTGATTTGTATTTGTTAATGACTAACAATGTCAAGCATATTTGCATGTACTTATTGGCCATTTGCATATCTTCTTTGGATAAATCTCTATCCAAATTTTTTACCCAATATTTAACTGAACAATTTATTTTTTTATTGAGCTGTAAGAATTTTTTAAAGTGTATTCTGGATACAAATTTCTTGTCAGGCATGGCTTTTCAATTGTTTTCTTCTGTTCTGTGGATTTTATTTTCAGAATTAATGTTCTTCATTTTGATAAATTTACAATTTTTTTCTTTTGTCATTTTTGTTTTTGTGTTATATGTATAAAACCATTGCCTAATCCAAAGTCACAGATTTTTTACTGTTTCCTTCTAAAAATGTTTAATTTTGTTTTTAGCTCTTACATTTAGATATTTGGTCCATTTGAGTTGATTTTTGTCTATGATGTGAGGCAGGGGTAGACCCACTGCATGTGGGTATCTAGCTGTCCCAGCACCATTTGTTGGAAAGATTATTTCTTCCACATTGCATTGTCTTGGCTTCCTGGGCAAAATTCACTTGACCAAAGGTGTATGGATTTATTTAGGAACTCTTAATTTAGTCCCAGTGATCTTTATTTATCTGTATGCCAATATCACATGGTCTTCATTACTACAGCCTTGTAGTGAGGTTTAAAATTAGGAAGTGTGAGTCCTCCAACTTCATTCTTCTTCTTCAAGATTGAGTATTCTGGTCTTTTGCATTTCACTATTTTATTATCAGCTTGTAAAATTATTAAACAACAAACAAACAAACAAACAAACAAAAACACCTGAAATTTTGATATAAATTTTGTGGAATCTTTAGATATCTTTTGTTAATATTGCAAACTTAACAATTTTGAAACTTCCAATCCAAGAGCATAGAAATTCTCCCCACTTATTTATGTATTTTATTTCTCTCAAAAAATTTTGTGGTTTTTTTAGAAAATGTATTTAAATTATTGGTTTCAGATAGGAAGAGATGGAGAGAGAAATAGAAACATCAATGATGAGAAGAGTCATTGATCAGCTGCCTCCTGCATGCCCCACACGGGGGATTGAGCCTACAATTGAGCATATGCCCAGACCAGAATCAAACCATAACCTGCTTCATAGGCTGATGCTCAACCACTGAGCCATGACAGCTGGGCATGGTTTTTATTTCACAAGTCTTGAATATATTTGGTTAAACTTATTCTTAAATATTTTCTTATTTGATGCTATTTTAAATCACATCATCTGAATTCATTTCCAGATTGCTAGTGTAGAAAAATACAACTGAATATTATATATTGACTTTTAATTCTGCACACTTTCTGAATTTGTTAATGAACTCTAAAGAATAGTTTTGTTTTGTATTCTTTAGTATTTTCTATTTACAAGCTTATTCCATCTTCAGATAGAGATAGTTTTACTTCTTCCCTTCCAATCTGGATGGGGTTAAAAGGTTATATCTTTCAACACAGTGTCTAACAGAAGTGGTGAGAATCAACATCCTTTTCTCTTGTTCATGATCTTAGTTAGAGAGACTTTGTTGGTTTTTTACCATGGAAGTATTTTTTTAAACACATTTTATCAGGTCCAGGTAAATCTCTCCTATTTCTACTTTGTTGAGTGTTGCCATCATAAAACGTTGTTGAATTTTGTCAAATGCTTTTGTCTGTGTCTATGGGGTCAACATGTGCATTTTTACTTATTACTTCCTTAATATGGTATATTGTACTATTAATTTTTCTATGTTCAGGGTATTTTGCACTATATTCATAAGGGATATTGGTTTCTAGTGATTTTTTTCCTCGTGGTGTCTTTGTCTTGACATGAGGGCAATACTGGCCTCATAGAATAAGTTGGAAACTGTTCACTTATACTTTATTTTTGGATGAGTTTATAAAGGATTGATGCTTATTTAAAAAAAATGTTTGGTGAATATTTTTAATCACTAATGAAGGCATGTGATCCTAGGTTTTTTGCTTTGTGGGAAGGTTTTGTTTTTTATTTTTTAAATATATTGTTACGTGCGTTCATATTTTATCTCTGTATATTTTTGAGCCCTCTATGGACTTGTCATTACCCAACTTTCCTTCTTAAGTTTTCTGGTTAGCCTATTTGTCCCAACTGTTACTGCCTCAGGCAGCTAAGAAGTTCAACTATTGCCTCTAATTGTTTTAGATAAATGCCCCCATGGAAAAGGCTGTTTGTACTGGAATAACTCTCTGCCAGGTAAAATAAAGACAACTTTGCCAGTGGGGACTTTCAGGGAACTACCAGATCTGTCTAGTGATGTCATTTCCATGGGAATGGGGTTTGAAGAAACTCCATTCCAGTTTTGCCCCCTCCTTTGGCTATCAGACTGCTGGTTTCACAGAGATTGTGGTCTCTTGTTTTTTAAGGCTATCTGGGAACTGAGAAGAGGATACTAGGTAAGTTAAAATGTCACAAAGCTTACTCTTCTTACTAAGATTCAACTCTTTTTCTTGAATGCACACTTCCTGAATTGCTGCAAGCCTTTGGTTAATTTCCACTGCTCTGAAATGCTGATTTTGACAACTTTATACCAGGGCTCTCATTTATTTTGTGGAGGGGGCAATTTTTGGAGGTCCTTACACCATCATTTTCACTACACATGAGCTCCACATAATTTTTACAGTACTTTAATGTACCATACATCTCTTATAAATCCTATATAATAAAAGGCTAATATGAAAATTATCCCCTTGGGAGTTCCACCAAGAGACTAGGAGTTAGATCACTTGCTATGACATGTGCTGACCACCAGGGGGCGGCTCAGAGCATGGCGGGTGACCAATGGCGGTGGTGGGGCACTGAGGAAGCCAGGGAAGGAGGAGGCAGGAAGGCTGGGAGGCAGGGAACCTGATCAGCCCTGATCACTGGCCAGGCCTAGGGACTCTACCCTTGAACGAATTTCATGCACTGGGCCTCTAGTATCTTCATAAAAATGAATGTAAATGACATAGAGATCATAAAATATACTTAAAATAAACAAATAATAATTTCTATAATCTCTGTAAATTCTATATCTGATGTGGCGTGTGAATTTAGAAGTGTCTGTGATAGCTACTTTCTTTTAAGAACACCCATTAATCTATCACCAGTTAATTTATCGCAACAGAAAGGAAGAAAAGAAATAGCAACCAGAGAAACATTAATCTTTCAACCTGGTTGCTTTTGCTGATTCATTTGTTCATTTATTTATCACACAGATATTAGTTTTGCCATACTTGTAACTTGGGACACAATTCCCCAAAATATGTTGACCCACATTTATCTTATATCTGTTAAAGAGGTCCTGCACATAAAGATGCAATTGTAGTATGTTTCTACTAATAACTGACATATGTATAAATTACTATGAGAATAAAGAGAGCTTGATTAAATTGATCTAGGTTGGGGAGATTGTTTCCATGACAGTAATGGCATTTTAGGTGAAAACGTTCAAATTAAATATGAGTCTGCTGGAGGCAGCAGTGAGCTTGTGGGAGGACGGTGAGTAGTTTATTGTGAGTTAAGAAGAATCTTTCAAGTGACATTGCTGAAAAACATTAGTTATTAAGTCAAATCAAAGTAAATAAAAATAAAGAAATGGAGAGCTTACAAGGACCATCTGTGTTACTGATTTTTCTTTGCCACCCTTTTTATGGTATGATCCCTTCCAAATGTTACAAGCATTTCACGTACATCGTACAACTAATATCTCTATCTTGTACTTTGTATATGAACATCTGTGTCCTCTATGAGATTATAACTCTAATCCCTATACTTTCACAGGGGGAGCACAGTGCCATGCATATAGTGTGTGCACACTAAGCGTTTGAAGTTAGCAAAGAAACCTGGGACAACTCCATGAAATCCCACAGCAGATTCTGAAGTACATTATAAAATTACTAAGCTTGAAATGGATTTCATCATCATAGTCATGCATCCCTCTCAGCAGGCTCAATTCTAATCACAGTTAAAGTAGTTTTGGAAATGTGGTCAACAAAATCATCTTCAGAAGTGAAAGGCAATCATTTCTCAATTTACAATGTGCATAGTCCAGACTTTTAAGGTGAAATCCTAAATGAAAAATTGGACTCCAAATATTACTATCATTTGTTTTGATTCAAAAGTTCCCAGATTCCTTTAAATAATGTTTTCTTTATAAGAATCATTGGTCACTTGGCTCAATAACAACATTTGAGAGAAATGTTGAGTGTAAATTTTGATAAGCCTCATAATTATTCATAGCAGAACTCACTGACTTGTAGCCAAACAAGTGCTTACTTTCATCTGCAAAAATTTAAAATAATTCATGTTCAACACTTACAAGTTAGGAGATTGTATATAAGAATATGGATATATTACCTCTGGTTAGAAGCTAGGGATATCTATAAGAGGCAGCAATCTCCTGGAACCAATGAGCATTTTTCTCTGCCATGTTCCTGTTCTTTCTGTTCTCTTGTATTTCAAACACTGAGGGATATGTCAGTTATAATTCATCATCATGTTATCTCTGTGTTACTTTAAAATATATTTTTATTGATTTCAGACAGGAAGGGAGAGGAAGAGAGAAATAGAAACATCAATGATGAGAGAGACTCATTTGTCAGCTGCCTCTTGCACACCCCCTACTGGGGATTGAGCCCACAACCCAGGCATGTACCCTGACCAGGTGTGGAACCCTGACCTCCTGCTTCATAGGTCAATGCTCAACCACTGAGCCATGCCGACTGTGTGCTATCCTCTGTTTTTATAGAAGATTTAAGGAGAAAGTGAAGCACTTTTGTACCTGTATCCTTATCTAAAGAGGGAAAATTAAAGATGGATGATGAAAGCCTCATGTTTCAAGAACAATATGAGCAAATGTATTTTTCCTTTAGAAATAAAAAAATAATTTCTATATGTTAATATGTAAACAAAATCTGTCTGTGTCAATGCATACAATTAAGGTGTTACAAACAGATATATGATGTACTGTGACTTTTACATGCAGTAGAAGCAGCAAGGACAACTTAATAACCTAAACAAAAAAGGCTAAAATTTTAGCTGGGTTTATTTGCAAACGATAGTACGTTAAGCAATGATGCTGTAAATTGTGTTGTGTAAATTTGATCTATCAAAAGCATTTACCAAAGATAGGTTTATAAAAGTTTCTTCTGATGACAAGTGCTGGAGAGGATGCGGAGAAAAAGGTACCCTTCTTCACTGCTGGTGGGAATGCAGACTGGTGCAGCCACTGTGGAGAACAGTATGGCGTTTCCTCAAAAAATTAAAAATAGAACTGTCATTTGACCCAGTAATACCACTTCTAGGAATATATCCCAAGAAAACAGAAACACCAATCAGAAAGGATATAAGCACCCCTATGTTCACAGCAGCACAATTTACAATAGCTAAGATTTGGAAACAGCCTAAATGCCCTCAGCAGATGAATGGATTAGAAAACCGTGGCACATCTACATAACGGAATACTATGCTGCTGTAAAAAAGAAGGAATTCTTACCATTTGCAGCAGCATGGATGGATCTGGAGAGCATTATGCTAAGTGAAATAAGCCAGTCAGTGAAAGATAAATACCATATGATCTCACTCATTTATGGATAATAAAGAACATTACAAACTGTTGAACAAAAATAGACAGAGGCAAAGAAGCATCGAACAGACTGTCAAACTACAGCAGGAAGGTAGGGGAGGGTTTTGGGGGTGAGAGATCAACTAAAGGACTTGTATGCATGCATATAAGCACAACCGACAGACTGAAGACACTGGGGGTGGGGGGACGAGGGCAAGTGCCGGCGGGTAGGGGAGGCCGGGAGGAAGGTCAGTGGGGGAGGGGGGGAAGAGACATATGTACTACTATTTGTAATACCTTAAACAATAAAATAAAATAAAAAGTTTCTTCTGTGTAGAGCAAGAATGATGGGTCTTAAACTGAAATAAGAGTTTGTACTAGTAAATGTAAATTCATCCAGAAATGTAATTTTTCAGCATGTTGAAGAAGAGAAGAAAGCTCACAGGACATTAGCTATTTTTATTAAGGGCGATTTATATGTGACCCAGAGACTCATATACATGGTGTCCATAATAAGCACATACCTTAATATGGCTTCTTCTTAGGTGTTAAAAATTTGAAGATAGACACGTCTGAATTGGTTTAGAATCTTTGGGTTGATTTCTATTTTTGTATTAAAGAAATGAACCATGTTAGACAGTTTTTAAAAGAAATTGAAATCCATCCATTGCATCATTTACCAATAATCACCTGTGCCAAAGAGTTTCATCTGGTTCCTGTCAGGCACACAACAATGAACCCTGGGAGCTAGAAATGCATCCATGGTTTTAGCCATAGGTAGCTAAACCTTTGCTTGATGAATTGGGTACACATCTCATTTGGCATATGCTTTATAGCTAGGCAACAACATAATGGAAGGTGCTGGGCAATTTTTGATCTATTGAAAAAAAATGTACTTGCTCATGTCAGCCAGAAAAAATACCTAGCTTTAGCTCAATAAAAATCAAATCAACAATTAGGCATCTTTGTGTCACATTGTAACCAGAAAAACTCTAAATTTTGATCTTCAAGGGAATTAAGAAATAATAAAAAATAAGTGCATTTCTGTTTTCTAGTGGAATTTAGATTTTTTTTTTGAAATTTACCATAGACACGATAATCTGGAATGTCTTCTTGTGCTTAAGTCATTTCCAGAAGTCAAAACAGTAACCTGAGCTATGTTCTCACAATCATAAAACTGAAAATTGATTTCCAAAAGTTTTCTTTAATGTTCAATTTTGTGAAAATTAACTAATATTACAATGAACTTTTCCAGGTAATAATGATAGAAAAATGAGGAGTTTCAAAATAAATTGAACTGCGCCATATACGTGGTCAGAAACAATAAATATGACTTGAGGTACCATCAACCTTGAAGATATTTAGAATTGTTACCCCATCTATTAAATAAAATATTAATCAAACATCACTTTACAGTCTGCCACATTTAGAAACACCTATATTATATGTGAAGAGTATTTTTATTACACAGAGATATATGTCATTCTCAGATAAATAATTCAATGCTGAATTCTGTACTAAATATCCCCTTACCCCCCAAAAAAATCCCTAAAAAACTATAAGAACAGATACTGATATCTTAATGTAAAAGAAAATAGGTCAGACTTAGTTCCAAATCAGAGGAGGAATAAACTATGGAATAAAAAAATAGCAACTAAATATTTGTATTACTTCAACTCAGATTATTTAATTTTAAATTAAAAAAGTAGTGTATAAACTTTGAAATAACTAGTACATCAGTAAGTCATGAGTGGTGAACAGCTAAGCATCAGAGCAGTGGAAGAGAGCCAATGGGAGACTCCCAGGATACCAGGAAGGAAGAAGCACCCATGACAGAGTTGCCCCATGACTGAGAAAAGATGTACTAGAAAATACAGATGGGTGAGTTCATCACCTCTGCTTCCTATTTCATAAAGGGAATGATTGCTCTCACCCACATGCTGCATGCTGGAGGTATCCCAGGAGAAAACCCAACAATTTTACCAGCTATTGTTGAACATAAGTGAGATGGGCATAACCCAGGTAAATTATAGACACCAGGGGCAATATTCCCGACTTCTAGAATGGTTCCTATGGCCAAAATCAGCTTTGTCATCAGCCAAAATGAAAACTCCCAAGTTTTTAATAAAACAGATGCATTAACATTAATTATACTCAGTAATTGAGTATATTTGATATGGAATCATGCCACTGACTTTTATCCTCCTCTAATGATAATAAAATGAGTTGGAATAATTACATGGGTAATTATCTGTTAACATTTCAATTACAACATTAGGAGGTTTGATTCATTGTCTTCATTGAGGAGACCAAAAGTTAAACTTGCAAGTGGCAGCCCATCACCTTGAAGGTGAATCTACCATTGGCAATTTATCCTCTGGTTAGTGGGAGACTAAAAATATGGCATTTCCAAAGGACATTCAGCTTTCAGGTGAACCTGGGCTTTAGAATCACCTTTGTTATAGGTCAATGGAAGGGAACAAGCAAGGGTCAGAGGGCAACTGACTCTCTACATCCTCAGTGGAAAACCTGAGCTCCTGGATCTATGTAGTTGAGAATGAAAGAACTACATGGGCATTTGAGCTGGGTCTTTTTAATTGTTTTGACCTTTACAGCAAAAATTTGGTAAGCATAATGAAAACTGCACCTCTCAAATGCATCCTTAACCCAGTACTTGAGGCAATCTTAAAGAAAACCACTCCCTAGCTCTCTTACACTGTGTGGGATGGTTGTGAAGTTGCAAGATATGCCTACAACACTCCTAGAATTAGTAGGTCACTGTCAGATCCAGAGTTCAGAATATGGTGCAAACCTTCAAATCCCTGCAGAGCCTTCTGGGATACATGGGCAGGATCTCTCTCTCAACTCCTGTTCTCTTCTCCTCCAATAACATTCTTCACTCCTTGTACCTGCTGTCCTCTGGCAAGGCAGTCCCTAGTCTGTCATTTCTGTGCTTCAGTGGGAAATACTTTAGATCCTCCAACATCTTTAATGGAATATCAACAATAGATATAATCTTTTCTTATTTATGTTACTATTGACTACTTTAATATATCTATTTTACATTTTTTCCAGTGTCCATTCCATAGCACTACCTTTCCAAGACCTCTGGAGATATGGAGATTGCTAGAATGAGGAGGAAGATAAAGAGATGCTGCACTTGCCACAATCATGCTCACAAATTATCTATATTCTAACACAAACTTTAGTCTCCAAAATATTCAGTTAGTAATGTTTGCTTCATAATATTTAACAGGACTTTATAAACATTAAAATAACCTGATTTAGTATATGAGAGAGTAGGTTTTCCTGGGGACATAGAAGGACATATTTAAAATAACAAAAAGGAAAATTTGAAACAAGAAGGATAATTTCTATTCATTGATTACTGCTATGTATCTGGTTCTAGGTTGGAAATTACATAATTTATTTAATTTAAACTAGATTGAGTTTTCTTATTAAATAGGAAGGCATTCAATAAGAGGTAGAAGAATGATCTCTTGTATTAGACTTACATTGCCTGAGATCTCGGGCTGCAACTGTATGAGAAATCACACAACACAAAGATCTGAAGGAAAGGAGGCTCCAGAGTCTGAATGCCAGGGTCAAGGACAGTTTCCCCACCTACCATCTGTGTGACTTTAAGTCAGATATTTAATTACTCTGGGAATCAGTTTCATTCAAGAAGTGGGAACAATAATATTATCTGGCTCCACAGGTTATTTTAGGGAATAGCCGAATCAATATATTTAATGGGTTTGAATCAATGACTGACCCAGAGTAGACAACTTATGTGGGGGTTAGTTAAGTTAAATTACTCATTTCAGCCCTTACTAGCTTCCTTACTGGACACAAACTGTATAAAAATATGTTAAGGGATTGGGAGGTCTCTGTGTTCTGTTTTGTTTGCTTTAGTTTGGTTTCATTTGGATTTTGGTTTGTGATTTTTTGTTGTTCATTTTGTTGTTGTTGAATTCTTAGCATATGGGGGACCTGAAATCCAGAATAAATAAAGTTGATCAAAGCCAAGTTTTCTCATGTTTTGCTGGTTTAAAATTAAAACTATAGTGAAGGGCAGAACATGTCAGTAACTATTGTATATCATATCTAATTTTACTCTTGGAGATACACATTATTTACATTTCCAATGGAGAAAATTTCTTGCAAATGTTTTGTCTGATGTTTTAAACTTCATTGATGGGTTATAGGTTTGTCCTCATTCTCTGGACACTATTATAAAAGTTTGGAGTCTATAAAATATTTAGATCTTATAACTACTACTTTCCTTTTAAAATTTAGCTCATTATATATTTATATTTATTTTATTGTTTAATATTTGTTCTCATTTGAAAAGTAGCAGCCTTGATTGTCCCCATAGCTTTTGCTGTTTACATCTTCAACTTTCCTAGCGGCCAGGACTCTTGTGTTTAATCTGGCTATGATTTTCAATACTTTTGGGATCTGAATAAGTTCTTGAATTTTCTGAGATGTCAGATACATTTACAGAAAAGCCAATAGAGCTAATGGAGTCTACCAAGCTGAATTCCCACCAAACCTAATGTTTATATATTAAAGAATGAAGTAAAATTACACATTTTCCCTCAACCCCACCCAATTAAATCATGGATAGGTCAAAATGATGACATCACCTTGGATGAGACACTTCTCAACTCTTTCAGGAGAGAGATAATCATGAAAGCATCCATTGCTTTTCCCTTTCATTTCTGTCTTCTACTGCAAACAAAATAAAGTGGTGTCCATGAGAGCTGTCCAGCATGCAGAGTCGTTATAGACTAGATTAGGCTTAGGATAACAAGATAGATTTAAACACCATAATCTATATTTAAACTTTCTCTTTGGGAAAAAAAAATAAACATGGACTGAAAAGGAAAATCAATATTATAGTTAAACAGGCTTCATTATCTTGCTTTGTTAATTAAGCTAATACTTATAAATTATTCTCTGATTTGTCTTTTTATTGTCCTATTTTGATATCTGTAGCAAATGGGATTCAGTAGTTCATTTCTATTCACTGACACATCATGTTCAATGTTATTAGTTATCAAACTATACCTGCTCCCAATGCAGGACCTCCACCACAATCAGTCATTGAGAAAGCAGTGATTTTCTGTCTTGTGATTTCTTCTCAATGACATTTTGTTTAAGGAAGAAAATCTGTGTGAAATGGCTTTGTGCCTATGAGTAATTTGTTTGAAGTATAAAATGTCAAATATTGGCAAGAACTATGGTAATTCCGTACGCTGGGGAAGGAAAGCAAAATAGGTGTTGACTTTTCATTTCCCAGGGAGGACCTAGTAGTATTGAGTAATTCCCAATCCTCTGGTTCCCATTTCTTAAATGACACGTATGTCAGCAGGTATGCAAATCACAAAATAATGCATCCATTACAGAGGATCTTTAATCATAGATAAGAATAAAAATAGGAGTCTTATCTGTTTTCTCATTTAATCCTTTATTGAAAGAGAAACCTTAGGAAAAAAAAATGCAAGCAAGACTCACTCCTCTGAAACAATAATGAGGCAGCATCTCATTCCATTTTGGTGCACCTTCGAGTACTATTATCTGCCTGGACAACTGAATGTTGTAGAAATATGGGATCTAGGAGTTGCTAAAAGTGGGAGATATTAATTCTAGTGGTAAACCAGCATATGACCATGTGAGGAAGACATTCTAAAAGGATTCTGCAAAACATGCCATCTGTGGAATATTAAGTAATTCATTTATGTTTCATCTGGAGACAGAAGTCCTGAATAGGGCAAGCTGGGTAACTTGAAATCTCTTAGGGATGGCACATTATTAAAAAAATATATAATAATAAAACTAATTTTCTCTCTAGGGTAGGTGTATAGAATTTATAATGAAGATAATATATAATAATTAGAGCAGTCGAGTAGCAAAATTGTCTGCCTTCTGAAAGGCATATATTTTTTAATTCCCTGGAGGTGTTCATGAGAAGGCTAGAGGGCCAGCCTGGCCCCTACTCATTAAATTCCCTTCAAGTAGTGCTGTTCTCTCCTGAAGCACAAAGGAGATATGATGTATGATACTGCCTTTGTATTCATTTCCATGCCCTCTACCTGTAGGCAAAAAGTTAACTCAAATATCTGAAATAAAAAGCAAACGTCAAGTGAAATTCAAGTGTAGTAAATATCTCCCGTCATTAGAGAATCACCCCTAGATATGGAAGAGGATCCTAAATTGGGTCAGAGGTAGAGCTAGATTTGTGTTCCCCAAACTTGTTCCAAGGCACACTAGTAGCCCTGTGAAAGGCTGCCAGCTATTTTACAAAACAGAGGAACAAAGAGCATCCTGGGGTCAATTCAGATTTGGGAAATAACTAGGGGAAGTAAGACAAGCACACAGAAATTGATTGCAGGAATTATGAGAGCCTTTAACATGTAAAAAAAAGTCAATCATTTAAGGAGAGTTTAAAAAGACAATGTTATCAAATGACTTTAAAAAAGGTTATTTTCTTGAGAAACACTTTTAACAAGTTATGAGAAAGATTCTAGTTTCATGCAATAAAATTTGAGAATTGAAGAAGTTCAAAGGGTGAGGTTTATCCTGACATATAAGAATATATCCACTCAGATGGTGATTGAATCTATCTCTGAGAAGGGATAGAGGCTGAGCTTTTAATTCCAGGAGAAAAACAGAGTGAGAGAGCTCATCTGTAAGAGAAGTTAATTCTCTCCAGGAATGGATACAAGTACAGCATATGAAATCCAAAAGGCCAAGAACAATGGAAGTCGTACCATGTATGAGAAGGGCCAAAGATTGAGATTAAACGAATGGAATGCAGCAAAGACACCCAAACCAAAAATAAGGAATGGAGACACATTGTTGAGAATCATTGGAAAGACCTGCTTTATTGTTTTGTGTCAGTTGTGATCTGTTACAAGGCCGAAGGTATTGAAAGGCCACAGTGGAGTAGGCAAGGATCAGAATCAGAGAACCCTAATCACAGTCAATAAGGCTCCAACCAAGTCTAGGAATCATTGAAATGTTCTATTATCAGATCACATTAAGGTAAGGAGCACTCTTAAAAACCTGGTTTTTTTTTAGGTTGTGTTCTCTAGGAAATGTACTTCGACAGAGGTCTGTATGCTGGGATTTTACTGGGAGTACTTGCTTTATCCAGACCTTTGGCAGAATAAAGGGCACAGTACTGAAAAGAAGAAGGTATGTCCTAGTCCTTATTCCCTCTTGGAGAGAAACGAAGCTTTATTTGGCTCATTCCAGAACCCACCAAGAACTTGGAAGTTGTTCAGTTTTTCCACCTTGAGACAAGGGGATCAGTCTTATATACCCTTTCACTGACTAGTTGTTGCGTATATGCTACCTCCATGAAGAGGTGTGACGTTGGGCAAAGTGGCGCTCTGGATGAGGGTAATTTTGGGAAATTAGCTCAGGTGTGAGCTGTAAGACACAGCATGTTCAGCAGTTGGGGAAATGAGTGTCAGGTAATATAAATTAAAAAATAAACATTTGCAGTGGAATCAAATAAAAGAGTTAATTTTGAGAAAAACAGTAGGTTAAGAGTAAAAAGCTGTAGGTTCCAGGCTCTTTTGATGTGTCTTTTTGGGCAAATCAATATGTTTCAATAGTTTCTATTTTTTAAATCTAAAATTAGGACAAATAACACATACAACAGTACCCATTATTGTAGGGATTGAGAGAAAGTAGTAAATAAAATCTTATAAGTAGTAATAGAAAACTGCTATTAAGCATAGTGTGTGCCCAGCCTTTTTGTGTATACTCATTAAATCTCATTGAAACATTGAGGAGAGAGAGATTAGAGGTTAAATCTAGCATAATGGTTAAGAGTGTGAGACCTAGAGACAGGCTGTTGGGTTCAAATCCCAGAGCTGCTTTCTAGTTGCATGACCTTAATTAAGTTATGTAGGTTCACTGTGCCCAAGGTTTCACCTGTGCAGAATAGAAATCTTAATGTCATCTACCAGGACAGATATAGGTATTTAAGGGGTAATGTGAGCATAAGCCTAGAATGGTGGCTGCTACCTATGAGATCAAAACATATTAGCTAAAAATAAGTTAAATAAAGAAAGAAAATGACTTATCCAATGTAATAAGGTTAGCGCCAAAAGGTTAGGAGGGAGCTGGGACTTGAACCCTGGATGCCTAATTACAGCATCTGCATGCCTAAAACATGCTACACATTATGTGACTATGCATCATGATTGTCAAAGGCTTGTAAAGGAGGCTTAAACAAGGGGTTCAATTTATAACATTTGGAATAACTCCCTGACCTCTCAGGAGGCATTCCAGGATGCTGGGTTCTTCAATTATCCTTCCTGAGGTCAGTTCTTAACACCTGGTCTCAGTTGGAGCATCCACATTACGGAAATTATAAGACTCACCTCATCCTGTAAGGATTAATTAAGAGATATACATTCGAAATTCCGTGTGTAGTTATTGATCAATAAGTGTGGCCATACTCATCATTATAGATGCTTCCTTATTATCCTCAAGGTACTGGTGCCAGTGCAGCCTCTGAAGACTTTGAGAGTTCATTACCAAAGAGGAAAGGGAACTGATGGTGCCACACCATGTGTTCTTTGTAAGGTTGTTTGCTTGTTTCATTGATTCTCATGGCAAGAGTGTATTTTGTCATTTTGGTGGGTAAAAAAAGGATCAAATAACAATTTTATATGGTTCAAACTAATACATAACTCCATTTGCAGGTGGTGGAATAGTCTGAGTGGGTTTAAATGGCCCAGTGCATTCACATTAGCAGAGAGTGGCAGGAGAAACTTTGGGTTTTGGTTGTTTCAAAACACCTGCTCTTTCCCAGCTCTCTCTCAAAAGCACAATTAACGCCTTTGCTTCCAGAGGCATAACACTCAATGAGCCTTCTTTGTTCCAGGCACGTATAATATACAAATGCTAATCCTCACAAGGAATAATGACTGGGGAAAAATGTGTTTTCTACCAGTTTAAATGTAATAGCCCAGCAATTATTCCATTCCTGTTTTTTTCTAGCCTCAGTGCACTTGAGATCAGCACTTCACATTCTCCAGTTAAATTACATTGTTTGACAGCTGATCAAGCATTCAAAGAAAGGCTAAGCAGAGTCTGAACTTTGCTTCCCACGTACCTCCCAGTGCGGTAAGAAACAGAAGCTTTGTTGTATGTTTTCTGTAGGCCCTGCTACATCACAAAACCACCATCCTTGAGTTCAGTTGGAATTTCTCTGTCTAAGTTGCACAAGCTACTGTACTGAGCATCATATTGTTTGTGAAAAAAATCTCTCACCTTTTTGATCTTCTTCATTTCTGCCTAATTGTCTAAGACAAGAATAGCGTGCTGTGCCTAAGGGGGAAATTTTCCATTACTACTGAAAAGATAAATGATCAGAAGCAAAATGAACCAGGCTCATTACAACCCTTTTTTTTTTAAAAAAAAAAAAAGGCAAATTTGTCATCAGGAGTGATATAATAGCACTGACATTTTCAATACTTTCCCGTTCATTTGTGGCATTTTATATCAAAGTTTTCATAATGTGCAATACAAACACTTAGAGATGTTTGAAATAATGTATGGTGCTTAATATTCTTAACCATGTCTTGCCTGGAATCTCTACTCTCCAAAGAAAGGCAGTTATTTTTTAACCAGTGCTGACTAAAATGAACAAAATTATTATATTTAAAGAAGCATAACAGTCATTCATTTATTTTGCTGTAGCTGTGTTTTCAATCTGTGTAATAATGGCCCTAATGTTACTTGATAAACTGAAAATGCCACAATTTCTAAGAATGGTTAAAGGCAGACAGCTCATTTGATGCTTTAAATATCCGATGAATTGCTAGATGACAGAGCTGAAGGGAAGATTGATTTTTCAGAACCAAACACGGCTTACAATAATAAGCCAATTTCTTGCTAGTGACTCATTTGGAGAAGCATTTTCTAAACATATTGTCATTAACTGCAATGAACATTCTCAAAGTTTCACATCTTTGGCGCCAACTCGATGGGTTGCTAATTCACTAATTGAGATGGCTATTTTATGAGTGGCAAGTAACTATGCATCATCAAGTGCTAGTCCTGCATGGATAGGACCCATTATTCACAAGAAGCCCATGCACTTGAAGTATGCATTTGCAGAAAAGGCTGAGCTGGGTTCCACACCAAACTGGGTGGAGAAAGTGAATCCACATATAAGTCTTTCATTTCATAAAAGACACATCTGAACTGCTGAGCATGGCCTAACTGAGATTCTTATATATACTAAGAATAACGTAGATATTGAAGGGTACTGGCCTTCTTTTCTGGGAGTCCAGTAAAGCAATAAAAATACATATTTAAGAGACTAAGAAGTAATGGTAGGATTCAAGTTAAGTAATCTTGAGACCTGGATTATCAATATAAAACTAGGTAGGTAGTTTATAGATATGTAGGTAGATGATAGATAGATTATATAGATATAATATACTTAAACATGTAATATGACAGAAATTTTCAATTTAAAATATTCGAAAGAATTTGAGACTAAGAGATGGGGAGAGCTGTAAGACAAGTTTTAGCTGTTTTGGGTAATGCATCCAGAAAAATAAGTTCAAAAGGCTCTCCACCTCCTGTTGTTACGTTTCTTGTTTTGAAAAGACAAAAGAGAATGGATACTCCAAGAAAATAGATACTCTCATAGCAAACTCTTTAGACTTAAATTCCAATCTGGGCCACCATCCTAGTGATTGGGCCTGGAAGGGAAAGAGGCATTGGTACCACACTTTCCAGAAAATCTCTGGTTCCTTAGATCTCATGTGGACCAGGAGAAACAAGAAAATCTCTCAAGCAAGTGGTGGTATCTATATAGCGTGACAGAGCCAGATACCATTGCTGACATGTACACTTAAGGAACTGTTTGACATTGAAACGGGGACTCAGAACTGTTGGACATGGAAATTGGGACTCAAACATTTTTTGTTATTATATGTTTATTTCTAGTCTGAAGAGGCAAGATTTTTTTAAAGGAATGAAATGGGGAAAAAATAGATACAGAGGCAAAGAAGCATTGAACAGACTGTCAAAGTACAGCGGAAAGGCAGAGGAGTTTTGGGGGGGCGGGCTGTAAGAGATCAACCGAAGGACTTGTACGCATGCATATAAGCATAACCAATGGGTAAAAAACACTGCGGGGAGGCAGGTAAAGGCATGTACTGGGGGGAAAGGGAGGACGGGGGAAGGTCAATGGGGAAAAAAAAAGGGACATATGTACTACTATTTGTAATACTTCAAACAATTAAAAAATAATTTAAAAAAACACACAAAAAAACAAAAACACATTATGAAGTTGCCCCCAAGGAGTCTTAGATTTCAGTATCACTGATGCTTCACTGGCATATAGTGACAGGGAGCTCATTACTGAACACTACAGCCCATTCCAACTTTCAACAGTTATTTAAGTTCAAACTCTCTCTATGTAAACATTTCCCATTGCGCACAGTTCTCTGTTTAAAAAGTCAAATTCCTCTTTGGTAGGATGACTCAGATTATCTATAGAACTCTTTAAGCCAGTTTTCTTCTTTGTTAAATTTTATCTCTGGTTATCCCAACTCTTCCTCACACAGCTTTGTGATGATTTGTGTCTCCTTTGTCTGCTTTTGCTCTATATTTTAAAGTTTAGTTTTGATGTTACAGGACTGTGATTATTTGCCAAATCATCCATTGTTGATTAGCAAGACTGGTCCTTAGGAGACAAAATTCATAGCCAAGATCTACAGATTCTGTGCTGCTAAGTTAAAGAAAGGATGTAGAGAAGATGTGTGTTTTGAAGAACTTTAAACAACTCTGATTTATAGTTTGAAAAGGTACTAAATGGTAACAATAACAATAATAAAAATGATAATATTTACTGAGCACTTATTCTGGGCCTGTACTATGCAGATTAATATTAATTAGAGTTGACTAATTTAACTTGCATTATGATTGTATTATCTTTCCCATTTTATGGATAAAAAGACTAAGGTTTCAAAAGGTTAATTGCCTTTCAAAAGATTACACAGTTGTAAGTTGCCCAGCTGAGATCATAACACAAATTCATCTGAATCCCCACTTCCAGAGCCTACTTAGTGTTTCCCACTACACACACACACACACACACACACACACACACACACACACACACATACACATGCGCGCACACACACACACCACACACACACGAACACACATTTATACCCCAAAATAATATATCTTTCTTGACTATTTTAACCCCTGAAAAGGCAGCCTGACTTCATAAGCACTGCTGCTCTCATTGGCTAGCATTGGAATGCCTTCAGGTTCGCCATGCTGCTGGTACACCATGACCGTAAGATAGAGCCCGTTCATATCTTTCCAACTTCATGATTCCAGAGGTGATATGAATTGGATTGGCCAAATTGGTAGCTTTGACCCCCAACTCTGCAGCCTACTAACTGTGATTCCTTGGGCACATTACCATTGAGACTCAGTAGCTTTGACTGCAAACTAGGTGGTCTCAGGTTTATTGACAGAGACTACCATTGAAAGAGGAAAAATATAAGAACTTGACAAGGGTCTAATGTAGAAATGATCAGATAATAACCCTGAACTCCTGTTGCTGTTTCTGGTAGACTCTCTTAGTTTGGCGTTAAAACAAATAAAGTGTGCTTTATTTCTGTATTTGTCTACTGATGTGGAAGAATTCAATGCTTCCCACCATCTGGCCATCTGCATTTCCTTCCAGAGCCTGCCAAGGTTGTGCCAACTTCAAAGCTCCACCTCATTTCCTGGTCTCACCCACTATCCCAACTTAACCCAACATGAGGCCAGCCTCTGGTCAGAAAAACATGTGGTATATAAATCTCTCCCAAGGAGGGACTCTACTGAGCTAATATCAACATCAGTCACCCAATTATGATCAAAGTTTATCATTACATGAAAAAAAGTGATAAATCTAGACCCACTAAAGAAAATAAACGAGGCAAAATGGAGATGAGTATTACTGAGCTGTGAAAGTTGGGAGAAGTACATAAGACATTCTGGAAAGTATGAGAAAAATGTAGAAGCACCTCTATTGTGATTTTGTTAAAGCAATGGGAAGTGAAAGTCAAATAGATTAAAATGACAAAATGCACTTTTGTTTGCTGAAAATCTCAAGATTGCTAACTTTGAATTAGGGCAGCTTTACAAAATGTCAGAGATGAAAGAAGAGGCCAAATATCCACTTTCATTTTTTTTCTTATTGTCTCACTGTCCTTATCAAACACAATCCACCCTGTGGTACTAGCTCAGTCTTTTATCTGGCTCCTAGCTGGTAGCTGACACTTTCTATATTGTTATGAACTGCTTGAAAATTCTTGAGGAAATCTAGGTCATTTGGATGTGTGGCCTGCATTTTTATGTGAAAAAAAAATAAAATGAGAGAGAAATCTCATAATTTTCAATATTACAAAATGCTTCTGTTTAGACTTTCTATACCCTCATGGAACCCAGGATTTTTTAGGTAAAACTTAAACAAAAGACTAAGGAAGACATTACCTCATTTAACTCAGCCATTTGACATACATTTATTGAGTATTTACTACTTTTTAGAATTTTGGATTAGGATCCTAATAAGAACTAGGTGATCCCAAATATTTTAGGGAGAGAGAGAAATTTGTGTTGTGGTTTGTACTATGTTTCTGTTGTTCTTGGGTGTTTTGAAGGAAAGATCACTGAAATTTCTGTAAATGGGAAAAGGAGAAGGCATATGGAGAACTGATTATGTGAAAGAGAATATAAGTCTATGTATAAATTTGGCTTACAGGATATATAAGCAGGATAATGCTTTCCACTCCCCACCTCCAAGTATGTCCATGTCCTCCTCCTTGGAACCTGGAAATGCTACCCTATATGGCTAAAGGGATTTTGAAGATGTGTTTAAGTTAAGGATCCTGAGATAGGGAACTTATCTTGGGTAATGTGGGTCAAACTGATGTAATTGTTAACTGTCTTTATGAGAGAGACCCAGCAGAGAAGGAAGGTGATGAGGGAATATTTTTGGAAGATGAAGAAAAAACCCACAAGACATAGGACCCCTGCAGCCACTAGAAGGTGGCAAAGACAAACAGATTCACCTTTGAGAGCCACCAGAAGGTCAGCTTTGGTAACACGTTGAGTTTATACACACAGAATAACGTCAGCTTTCTGAACTCTAGACCCATTAAATAATATATCTGTGTTGTTTTAAGCCACAAAGTGTGTGGAAATTTGCTATAGCAGTGATAGAAAACTAATAAAGAGTGGGAGATGACAGCTCTCTCTAATGAGATGTTTTCAGGTAGGTCAATATGTATCATAATGAGAAAAAGTTGGAGTCATGTGATTTCTTGTAATTATTGCTAAAATGTTAATTTTACTAGTAATTACATTTAAAATTCCCATGCCAAGTGGATTAGAAGCATTTGAGTTCAACAATCCCACTCTAACAAAAATTTTATTTTCAAAAGCCATTGCAAAACTTTGTAATTACTATCCCTCCTCATTTTTCTTTTGAGGCAAAGAAAATAATATAAATTTGGAAAGATGATAATAGAAAGAGAATATGAGAAATTTCTACCTATTTTTTCTAGTGCTTCCAACCCTACTTTTCAAGTTTGAATGAACCCCAAACCCATTTCCCCTGGGAACAAATTATTAATTAAATAATGACTTAAATTTCAATTTTTCCAGCATTGTAAAGTCGCATACACAGTTATGCCTGAACACTGCTAAAAAGAGGATTCATCTAACCTTCTAAACCAAATCTATCCGTAAGTCCTGCGTACAAATCCAAAATCATATTTTGCCATCATGTGAAACTGAACAACTCCGGAACAAGAATGTATTGAATAGCTAAAGACAAAGTCTGCTGCTTTCAAAATGCAGAGTGCTGGTGTTCTACTTTGATACAAGGTTAATTCTAAAGTGTATACTTCAGTTGGACCCCACCTCCCTCACAGTCTAGAACACTGAAGAACCACATCAGCAATTAGAAATGGTGTTAATTTCTCCTACCAATTGTGATTTGCACTACACCAAACCCAAGACAGAAATTTCTCTGCTTGCTCTGTAAGGCCTCTGGAATCTTGACTTCCCCCACCAGTGTCACACCAACTTCACCTCATCTTGCTCTCTTCATCACTCCCAAAGCTTAGGACACCTTGGCAGAGTCCTGGGATTTACCAAACCCTCTTTTATCTAACAACCCTTGTACTTGTCCTTTATAATAAAAGCTTGATATGCTAAGTATCCGATGGTTAGTTCTACTGTTTGACCAGTCGCTATGACGTGCACTGACAACCAGGGGGCAGATGCTCCGACCAGTAGGTTAGCTTGCTGCTGAGGTCCTGACTATCTGGACTGGGCAAGATGGGCCGGACATGCCCTCCCCTGGAGCCCTCCTTGGTCCCTCCCTGGCCCCAATCATGCACTTTGGGGTCCTTCAGCCTAGTTTGGGGGAATCGGGCTGAAACCGCTCTTCGATATCCCCCTAGGGGTCCCGGATTGCGAGAAGGTGCAGGCCAGGCCAAGGGCCTCTAGTTCCATATTCTTTAATGCTCTTTCTCTGGGACTCCACACAACTGACTCTCATCTTATTATCCTCACGTTAATTTCACCTCCTCAGAAAAACCTTCCCTTTAGCCTTCTGAAGTAGACTCCATCATTTTTCTCTCACATCACCCTGATCATGTCGTCTTTTAGCACTAATCACATTTAAGAGGGTTCCATTTGCTAATTGTCTAGTTTATTTTTGTCTCCCTCAGCACAAGCTCTATGAGATTAAAAAACTTTCTTGCCCTCCTCATGCCCATGGATCTGAGCAGATGCACCCTAACTATGTGGACTGAGTGAAAAAATTAATGAACCCACATGAAGAATGCAGGAAAAAGCCTTAGGCACATTCGACATTGCCTCTTATATAACAAAATTAGATACATAGTCTATTCATTATATAACTTTGACTTAATGTAAGTTAAAATAACTTGTTTTCAAATTTCTATAACATTAAAAACACAACTCATGGTCATTCTTCATGACATTGGGGTAACACAAATGCCTTCATGATGATCCATCCCATCCACTTTTCTATTTAGAATTCTAGTCTCCTTAAACATTCTTATTAAAAACAAAATGCACATTTTTAACTTTCGAGTTATGGGGAAAAAAGTCTGTAAATGCTTGTTATTTTGTCCTGGATATTTTGGTTTTGATTTTCACATCAATATAAAACGGCAACATTATTCTCCTTTTGTCTCTTGCTGATAAACAGTTTTTTGTTTATCAATGATAGTTTTATGATTTGATAGTTTTTTACTGAACTTGACCTTTATCCTTAGGTCAAGTTCAGTAAAAAACTATCAAATCATAAAAAAACTAACCAATAATAGCTAATTCACTTTCCTAACATTTCTTATTGAAATATTTATAAAATCACCAAAAATATACTACATTTTCTGCAAGTAAATTTAAAAAATATATATTAATTGAATACAGATAATTTTCTGGGAACATATAAATCAGTTTGGTTAAGTAAAGATGTAGTAGAAATCCTGAAGTGGCCAATTTTTTTTTGTTTTTGTTTTTGTTTTTTAAATTGATTTTTAGAGAGAGAGAGGGGAAAAGAGAAATACCACTTAGTTGCCTCCTGCATTTTGCACACCCCCTACCAGGAATTGAGCATGTGTCCTTACTGATAATTATACCAGCAACCTTTTGGTGCATGGGTTACACTCCAACAAACTGAGCCACACCAGCCAGGTATAAAAGTTTTGAATAAAATATCAGTCAATCAGTCTTTAGTTCTTCTCAGAAAGACTCTGAGTTCAGGTAACTGAATTGTTTAGATTTTATACATTTTCTAGAAATGTATAATGTTCATGCTATATAAATTATTTTAGAGCACAGAAAGCAGTTTGCCATTTTTTAAAAAAATCAGGATAACCTTGGTATCAGAAGTCAGTAAAGAGATTGAATATGTACTACAGCCCAACCTCAAATATCAATAGATGTACTAACATGAAGTTGTAGAGGGCAACATGGGGCAATGAAAGTGAGCTATGTTAGGTTAGGTTATCATATATATGTTTGTTTCTGTATCTATAAAATTCAGATTATAAAATACCTACAATAAAATTGCTACTCAATACATAAAAAAATTTAACCAGCATTAATGTATGATCTATGCTTAGCAATGTCCACTCCTTCTGAAAGATTATTATGAAGGGTCCCCTTCTGACAGAGCAACTGGCCTTTAGCATCAAAGCTACAGCCTGGCCAGATAGGTTGTGCATGAGGGTTCCTTGACACATTTTTATTCTGTTGTTCCCTTGCTTAAAGACTAAATGAAGGTAATTCTTTTCAGTGTATGAATGTGTGTGTCAAGGAGGGGAGGTCATTATACCAGGGCTCATCTTTTTCTGGTGATGCACCTAAAAGTTCTTAGCCAATAAATGTCATGTTGCTGTTGAGAACAATCCATAGCATGGTTTTCAAAATTATGTTTTGTTTTGTTAATCCTCACCCAAGGGTATTTTTTCCATTGATTTTTAGAGAGAGTGGAAGGGAGGGAGGAAGGGGAAGAGAGAGAGAAACACTAATGTGAAAGAGACACATCAATTGGTTGCTTCCTGTACAAACCCTACTGGGATTGGGGAACCTGCAATCCAGGTATGTGCCCTTGATGGGAATCTAACCAGCAACATCTTGGTGCACCAGCCAATGCTCTAACCACTGAGTAACATTGGCCAGGACTCAATATTATATTCTCAGTCTGACTTTGTAGTTTATTTCCAATCAAATCTAGACTCATTATGAAAGGGAAAACAGTCAACATGAGAGGTTCTGAAAACAAATGGGAACGTTGTCTCTGTTTTATCCTCTGGCCTTTCTTGAATTTGAGATTTTAGTCTCAGGGTTTTTATTATAATACTTATCATCAGGAAGTTCTGAATGCTGAATTATTTTATGTAAGTCCTTGGGTCATACTCCTATATAATATGTCATTTTGATAGCCTTTCTTAGCTTTTACCAAAGTAGTTTTTTAATTTGCCTTTTCATTAATTTTATTTGTAGAAGGAAAGAGAATGGGGTTAGATTGCATAATAGATGATACATGAAACACACACACACACACACACACACACACACGTAAATGTTACAAAAATAATGCTAGAGGAGAAATGAACATCAAGAATTCCTCAGCATCCTCTCTTCTTCAGTGCACAACTGGGAGAACAGAGAGTAAAAGAGAGTTATGCTACCTCCACCACGTTGCATGCCAATCAATATCTAGCATCTTAAAGTTGTGACCTGTATTTAAGCCTTTCAAGATTTCCATCAAGTCTTTTGCTTAATTATCCATAACTACAAATATAGTGAGTCTAAGAAAAAATATTCAGTGCACCCAATTGTTGGAGTAGGTCACTGAGAGGAAGTGAACACTGGTTGAACTATGGCTTCTATATACATAGAACACTTGGGACCACAGTGCTGCCACTCATCTGAATTTGAATATTATTTGCAGTACGCAAATGTTTGCTGCTTTATTTCATCTAGTAGATTGGGGACTACTTTGATTAACTGAAATATGTCAGGTTCACTGTATCAACTTTGCTTCCTGGCACTATTCAAGATGTTCATAGTTGTCTGTCATCCAGACTAGCAACATAAATGCTATTCTTGTTCTTGACCACTTCCCTTTATTATAACCTTCCCTGGATAGTTTAAATCCCGCTAAACTCCTTGGAGTCTTTCTCCATTCTCTTCTTACCCACATTATTAGAAGACTAGAGGCCGGGCGCATGAGATTCGTGTGCGGGTACGGTCCCTAGGCCTGGCCTGTGATCAGGGCCATCTTCCCCACTGCCCGCAGCCGGCCCCACCCCCTGCTGCCACTCAACCCCAGTTCCCCATTTGCCATTGGGTGATCGGAGCCTGCCGGCCAGGGAAAGGGACCAAGAGGTGGTCAGTGAGCCTCAGTGACTGGTCCAGCGGTCATTCTGCCATTAGGGTCAATTTGCATGTTACCCTTTTATTATATAGGATTACTCTGCTGTCCACTTTGCAGAAAAAAACAAACAAACATTCCCTACATGGACAAAATTATCTGTAAAAGTGAGTCAGATGTTGCAATTACCACTTCACTGACCAAGGTTTAATAAATTATTTTGAGTGGCAGATAGGTAACATCTTGTGTTGTTTGTCTTTTCCAACTATACTCCTTTTTTAAAATATGGACACTCAAACAAAGAGGCTCATCTTCAAATGCAGAGAAATCAGCCATTTGCCACAATTATTGGGATAGCTATTACTTCATTCTAACATTCTAAATATAGACTCCAAGATTCAACAAACATTAACTGCCTAGTGTACACAAAGTACTATTTCAGGCAAATTTGTAAGTGATATATTACTTCTGTTACCTTTCCTAGCAATCCTTTACATAAGTGACTTTTTTCCCCCCTAGCTTCTTACTTAATGGTGAACTCTCACATATCACATAGTAGGTACTTGGTAAAATACTTGTCCAGAAAATAAATTATTGTCCACAGGGTTACCTTGTAATCAAGCTACACTGGGATCAGGAAGGCTGCATGAATACCACTTAAGTGTCCTATGTCTTACATGTTTCTCCTTCAGGCCTGACACATCCATCCCACAGTTCCTGGGACCATTGGCTTCCAATAACCCACAGATGCATCCCTGGCTATTCCTATCACATATTAGACCATCTCAAAGATTTGGAGAATACACAATGGTGGATTGACCTCTTAAATATATAGTTGAGATACCAGGTTGCAGATGGGGTACATTCATGAAGATAGAACACATACCTTAAATCAATGACCATTATGTGGTACATGTAGAATACATTCTCTCAGTAACTAAAAGGTGAAGAAAATGACTCACTCACCATCACTCCCATTCACCTAATTGGGGAATGCACATATCCTATAACCCCAGATTTAGTCTCTATGAATTTTGCAGTCTTGGTTCTTTTTAAAAAAAATATATTTTATTGATTTTTTACAGAGAGAAAGGGAGTGGGATCAAGAGTTAAAAACATCGATGAGAGAGAAACATCCATCAGCTGCCTCCTGCACACCCCCTACTGAGGATGTGCCGCAACCAAGGTACATGCCCTTGTCTGGAATCAAACCTGGGACCCTTGAGTCTGTAGGCCGATGCTCTATCCACTGACCCAAACTGGTTAGGGCAACGGTCTTGGTTCTTATAAGGGAAATGTTTTTACTTGGTAAAACGGTAGGAGCCCCATTGAACTTTAAGCCATAATTGCCCTTTAATCATATCGAGCTCCTCATGTTAAGAGACAAATATGCAATGTAAGGTATCATCATTCTGTAAGGGCTAATTGACTCCAAAGCTAATTGACCCCAAATATGAAGATGTTGACTTTCTCCTACATCAAGAATATGTTGGCACTCATAATAAAATGGAGTGTCTCTTTGTGTTCTCACGATCAATCTTACTGATAAATGAAAAAAAAAATACATCAGCCAAAGCATGTGTAGGCAGGTTAACCAAAAATTCAGACACCTCAAAAGTGGGGGTCTGGTTTGTCCCACCAGACAAGTCACCTAGAGCCACAGAGGTGCTCACTTTGTTGATAGAATAAGTGACAGAGGGAATAAAGGATGAGTATCAGTAATAGCCTTGAGACCAACTCTAGTGTCACAAGTTGTAATTTGTCTGACTAACTCATCTTGTATAAGTTTTCCAGGAAAGAAGACCAATCAGGATCTTAAAGTAGCTATTTTTATATATGATAAATTTACTATAAGAAGCAAATGAATTTGAGTAGTGCAAGGTCCATCTGTGCTTAGTTATAGAAAAACACAATTTATCTCATCAGTAGAGTGCAGACACTACTGTGAGAATATATAAGTTTTGCTTAACATTGTTCTGTATAAGAAATAAAGAAAAGCATGATCCTCTTATAAGTTTACATGTTTCTTAGCATCTTAAATTTCAAAATTAAACTCTTATTTTAAAAGAAGTAAATAATGAATCTTGCCTAGCATACACAAAGATATGATTTCTGAATTTTGACAATTACAAAAGTTGTTTATCCCTCCGTTTACCCAAAAATAAAATTATGAACTGGATATAGATGATCTTTAAAAATCTTACCAGTGTCAGACTTCTATAATTCTAAATAATTCATCAAGAACTGGAAAACTGCTCTAAATGTGAAGAAAATAGATTATGCATGTCTTTATATGCCATGCCACATTAGACCAGCTTTTATATTGGTTTCTATATATCAAATTTATTGCAATGTATAATCCAGAAGAATCACTGAATCTCTTCTGCTTTGCTTCGGAACCACGCTATAAGATTCTTTTGCATGACAAGTTCTGTAGTTGTTGTTTTTTTAAGTCTTATAATCTGCTCTTCAGCCACTGTCATTTGTGACTCAGTCATTGCACAATTTTCTCACATATATTTTTGGATAAATTAAGGATAGAAACAATCAATCTTATATCATTATGAGTGAGAAATGTCAACACATTTTTATGTGTTTCTGTAATATCTGTGATCCAAGAGTGTGATGATATTTGCCATCAAAATGATAGATGACAGTGAGTGGCATCACTGTCATGTCATTTAAAGAAGAAATAGCCCATTTTGTGAAATTGGAAGAAGAGAATGGTGACCCCGTGATGCACAACACATGGGAATCATTTTCTCTTCAAAATTCTATTTATTTCAGATATTCACTCCCAAAGACAGGAGTGTGTAGAAAGTTATAATAGCATAGTCCCATCAGGTTGGCATAAGATAGGATTGGGTAGGAAAAAACCTGACTTCAAATAGCTTTCGTCCCCCGGTAGGATCTACCCATGAAAACACCATCGCAAACCTGCCAAGGCAAATGCTCCAAACTCTTGAATTTTTCCTCCTTATAACACCAACTGTTGGCTGCAGTTGTTTGGCCTTTGAACATGTTTGGTCTCCCGTACCTTTGGCTTCATCTAACACTAGCACATGTGCTTGGTGGCAGAATTATTGTTTCTACTTCCATGAGCCTTTACTCAGACATGCTTTTATACTCCAATGCCTCTGAACCATTACCACTCCTTAAATATCCCTATAACTTGGTTATCTACTCTCCATCTTCATGTAGATGTGGTTCTGTATGAAGCATAGTCATTTCCTTGTATTTGTTGAAGATCTTGGCTGCTGGCTCCATAATCCTCTCCATGAGCATTCTTACCATAATTCTTTTGTTGGCAATAATAGAATATACATGTCAATATACAGATAGGTAACTCATATATCACCTGGCCTCTCAATGTCATTATCTCTTTCAAAAACCTTTTCAATCATGCTTCTTTAGGTTCCTACTTTCATCCTCACACAACTGGTTCTAACATCATTAATAAGGGCACTGCTCTCACACCATAATTCCACAGCCTAGTCTACAATCCCAGTTTACCTATCTCAGCAGTTCTTCACATCTTCGAGTTTATTAACTCTAATCCTTTTGTTTACTTGACTCAATCCCTCCTTCTTTAACTGCCCTTTAACAACCCAATGTAATAAACCCTTTACAAATATTCTGTATCCTTTCCCTGTTTTTCATTAGTAAATTAAAGGAGGTAACTTTCCTTAGCCAAATCTTCTTGATAGAGCAAACCTCAACTCTTCTTTTGATTATCTTCAGATGGTACATTTTTAGACTCTTGTCAACTATGTGATCATGGATAAAATTTTTTAACCTCTGTGAGCTTTTCTGCCCTGCAATGAAAAACTGGGAATCATATATAGCATTTGATTATGCATCAATCATATTGTTTGTATTTCTATAAAAGTTATATAAATTGAATGGGAAATAAATAACATGTAAATATACACACTAATTCCTGACTTAAGTGTTATATAGAGAAAGCACCAATGAAGATAATTAAAGTATTGGGTGTCTGTGTTTGCATGACTGTGTTTCTGGGATGTGTTTTTCTTCCTTTTGTTTTTTATTTTATTTCTGATCCCTGTTTACTTGCTCTGGAACACCAAGTCTTGAATCTTATTGAATGGTATGGTGATTACTTTTATGTGTTGATTTGCTAGGCTATGATCTCCAATTAGTGAGTCAAATACCAGTCTAGATATTGGTATTTTTCAGATATAATTAACACTTAAATCAGTGAACATTCAGTAAAGCAGATTACCTTTCATACTGTGTGTGGGCCTCTTTCAATCAGTTAAAGGCCTTAAAAGAAGACAGGTTTCCTGAAAAAAAAAATCAGCCTCTTGAGCACTTAAGCATAGAAAGAAATATTGCTGGAGTCGTTAACCTGCCAGCTTGCCCTATAGATTTGGGACTTGCCCACCGCAAAATTGCAAGGGTCAATTTCTTACAATAAATATATGTCTCTATCTTTGTCTATCTCTATTTAAGTCTCTATGTATGTATCTCATTGGTTCTGTTCTCTGGAGGACCTGACTAATACTAATACAACTAAACAATGCAACAGGACTTGCAGGCAGTGTGAGGTTGTCTTGTCTGGCCTCTAGGCCTGTATGGGGAGCATGGCATATTCTAAGGCTGCTCTGATGGTGCAGAGGCTTCTGATAGCCTTAGGTTGGCAGTGAGGTGTAATACAGTAAGTGAACTCAGCTTTACCAATCTCAGAAGCACAGGACAAGGAAAGGAAAGAAGGGAATTATAAAGAAGTGTGTGCTAGGATGCGTAATTCAAAAAAGCAAAGAAAAAATACATAATTTTTAAAAATAGAGCTCGGCAGGTTCCTAGAGTTATTGACAAAAGTATCCCTAAAAAGCTGGGACTGAATGTGGCCATATTTGTGTAGTCTGTCTCGTCTTTAATCATTTTTTATGTAGTAGAACCAAACTTTCCTGAAGTCTAATTAGTTTGAAAATTAAGGACAGTACCATAAATTATATTTTGCAATCCATTGTCACATTTTTCTATTGGTTTCCTATAATAACTCATTAAAAATTGCATTACAAGCCTCGATCTGCTAATTTCAGGGTCAAGTTTATATGTATATTTTATCTAACAAAATTCCATTTTCCTTGCAGCAAGAAAATAATAAAAATTTAATTAAAGTCAGAAATTGTTGGATAATTTTTAGACAGATGATATACTGTTTTAAGCAATGACAGAGCAAATGGTTCTGAAATTAGGAAACTCTGAAGACAATAGCATATGCAAAAAAAAATTAAAATACAATGTCTCAGAGGAAAACCTGCCCAATATTTAAAATAAAAAAAAAAAAACTGTCCAGCTGCTGGTATAGTTCAGTGGTTGAACATTGACCCATGAACCAAGAGATCCCTGATTTGATTCCCAGTCAGGGCACATGCCCAGGTTGCAGGCTCCATCCCCAGTAGGGGGCATACAAGAGGCAGCTGATCAATGATGTTTCTCTCTCATTATTTATGTTTCTATTTCTCTATCCTTCTCCCTTCCTCTCATTCTAAAAAAATAATAAAAACATACTTAGAAAAAATAATGAAACAAAATAAAGGGATCCTTCCAACTCCCTTTTTTCTACTGAGCAGAAGATACAACAAGGTTTAAAAATAATTAGTTTTTTCCAGGAAATAAAATAAAATGTTAAAATATTAAGTATATATAAACACTGCAGACTTTCCTTGTAAATGTATTTATATGTTATGATATTATAGCTGAACACTTATACTAAAATCTTTTCTCAGACTTCATTAACAAAAATTGGTGCTCTGACTGCTTCATAGAACTGCTGTGAGGATAAAAAGAGATTACAGATGTGAAAGCATTATGTAAGTGTTAAAGTTTAGATGACTTTAGTGAAATTAAAGAGGGAAAAGAAAATACTAAAAGATAAATTCAACCCAATAAACATTTTAAAGAAAACATTAGCAGTTAACTTACAGGATAAAAATGGCAAAATGAGCTTGAAGACATCAAGGGTGGGAGAGAGTATATAGGAATGTGTTGCTCATATTTTTTGCAAACAGAAAAGACATACCATAAATATTTAAAAGTAAAAACAACAACACAGTCTTTGTTGGACTTATCTATCTTTTATATCATGGACTCTGATAATAAATGAATTGCACATAGACAATCACGAACAGATAGATGTTGTTCAAAGAAACCTACCAAAATAAAAGTGCAGAGACAGTTTTCTACGTAAAATAAAACCATCCCTTGAGACTGATCATTATTATGATCTATGCAAATGCTAGAACTTCTTCTAGGCATTCAGACAAATATCAAACATATTTTTCACTATGTAAATATCATAATATCATATCAAATTTATTCTAATACTGAATTGCCCTGGTTCCCCAATTATAGAAATAATTATTTCAAATGGAAGACAATTCCATTGTAACTGATCAGATAATTTGTAGGCTTCTTTTATAATACCAAAATGCCTAACTCTTAGTCATTGGAATTCATTATCTGGACAAATGCATTTAATTGCTTAATGTGATTAGAGCATTGTCTAAGGTACTTCAGTTTTGATGCACTTTTCCTCTGATTATACTTATCATTGCAGATCTTTTACTGTGAGGTTTTAAGTATCAATTTTTTTTACTTATTATAAGAGTTTACAAAAAGAATAATGAGGCTGTCTAGCGTCTCATAAAATAGATATTTTATTATTAATTTACAGACTTTTGAAAGTTCCTTTTAAATTCATTATTAAACTATTTAATCTAGAAAAATAAAATGTATCCACTTACTAGGCAATGTAATAAATAGTGGAATAGCTGCTATTTAAATAGGAAAATATCTTAATTGTCTTTTCTGCCAGAAATATCAGACAATATGACTATTTTAATGCATGTACTGTAATTGTTACTATCTGTGGCATAATTGCACTGTTGTAATAAAAGAATAGTTAATATTTTTGTTGCTGGGAATTTTCATGCATAGTTGAAAAAAGATAATTTATATCTGAGCCCTCAAAATGAAAGGCAAAGACTATTTATTTTTATTTTTTAAAATATATTTTATTGCTTTTTTACAGAGAGGAAGGGAGAGGGATAGAGAGTTAGAAACATTGATCAGTTGCCTCCTGCACACCTCCTACTGGGGATGTTCCTGCAACCAAGGTACATGCCCTTGACTGGAATCGAACCTGGGACCTTTCAGTCCACAGGCCGATGCTCTATCCACTGAGCCAAACTGGTTAGGACAAGGCAAAGCCTATTTAAACATCAAAATTGAGCAATGAGGAAGAAGAGGGGCATGACTTTTGGAACAAATGCATTTCTTCATTGAGTGTTAAGAGGGAAGTTTCTCTCCCAGATATGCTCAGAATGTCTTTCAGAGTTTGACCTCTTAGAATGTCTCTGGGTCTTGGTTCCCACGTGTGGAAGTGACCCCTAACACTCTACAGTGTCTGTGAGGACTCATTGTCCAGCCTCCTTCATCTTAACTGCTTTCCTCAAATCTCCTCCACCTCTTTCAAATTCATTCCCTACCTTCCAACTGCAGATGTCTTTTCTCCAACCTTTTAAGATCTTGCTAAAACATACTATATATAATGTAAAATTTGCCATTTCAAGCATTTTAAGTGTATAATTCAGTGATATTTGTTGCATTCACAATATCAGGCCCCATCACCACTATTTTCAAAACTTCTTAAAAACATACATCAGGACCTTTCCCACTATGCTTCTTTCCATTCAATATATTCTTAGCGCACTTAAATTTCAATTTAATCTCTTCCACTTGACCCAGGATGACCTCCTATCTGGCTCCCACCTGCCTTCTGGTATGGATTTTACTATTTTCCCAGCTGTGCCTCACCCCTGGACTCCAGTCAGGTGAGCCTGTCTGTGGTTTTGAAACCCTTCAGCTTTGACACCTGCTGTCACTTCCAGCTGCATAGGAACTATTAGAACCAACTCAAAATTAAATATAATACCTGAACACACCCATAACAAGCAGAAAGAGTGAGTCAGTAATTAAATAATGATCCACAAAGAAAAGCTCAGGACCAGATGACTTTGCTGATAAATTCAACTAAACGTGTAAAGAATAGTTAATACTGATCCTACACAAACTCTTCCAAATGAGGAAAGGAAAAGAAAGAATTCTCAAGGCATTGTCTTGTCAGCAAAACCAGTTAAAGTCAAAACAAGAAACAGTAACTACATCCCAACATCTCATACGAATATTGGTAAAAATCAATCATCAACAATATAGTAGTAACCCAAATCCATAAACATATGAAACAAATTATATGTATCATGCTGTATTATGGTTAACCAAATGAGATTTATCTCTTGTCTTGTGTCCATCTCCATGTAAAACTGTACCAATGAAACATAACATTTTTGGGACTGTTTTTGCCCTTTCACTACTTTCTGAAATTTGAATTGGAACTGTAGATTCCTGCCCTACTCTCCGCCCCGCCCCCCGACCCCAACACACACACTTCTCTCTTTTCTATCTGACTGAGAGAGCGCATACACTCTCTTCTACTCCAAGCCATGGGACAAGCTTAGTGGCAAAAGCCATGCCCCTATTGCAGCACAGAGAACGGTGCTCATAAGATTTGCTAGTTTCTTTTCATTTAGTTCTCCAGTCCAGAAACTTACCACACATATATTTTCATCTACCTTTGACATCTATTAGGTGATCAATAAATATTTGTTAAAGTAAAAAAAAAAAAAAATTGGAGATGAAAGTGCATTGCTAATATTGTCTAGCATTGCCTGTGACCACATGGGAAAGTCTGTCTAAATGTGGAGCTCAATGTTCATTGGTTGGGTAACATACCTAAGCTCTCTTTCCTGGCATCATCTCTCTTAGCAACAAAGCTGCCATTTTGATCCTCATCTGCCTGACTGCAACTTTTTACAACCGGTTTCTTACACAGGCAAATTAGGAAGTCTATTTTTTTTTCTAAAAAAATATGTTTTTATTGATTTTTAGAGTGTTAAATATAGAAACAGGAGAGAAACATCAATCAGCTGCTTCCTGCTGCCCCCTACTGGGGATTGAGCCTGCAACCTAGGCATATGCCCTGACCAGGAACAGATTCGGTGTCCTCTTGGTTCATGGGTCCACACTCAACCACTGAGCCACACTGACGAGGCGAGAAGTTTATTCTTTATCTCCCAAACGGGATCTGAGGGAGGGAGCACAGGGCAGACTCCTGAGTAGAGTCTAGACTAGGCTTTATACTAAAGAAGCTAGAGTTTCTCCAAGAGAACATGTGACCCAGCCCTGCCCACCAAAGAAAGATTAAGGGATAACATCTCAAATAAGGTACACAATGCCACTAAACTCAATGGGAACAGGAATTGAGTTTGTCTGACTAGGTACAGTATGCCAGATACCTAGCATATTGCCTGCCCCATAGTAGATGTTCAGAAAAGTTATTAAATTAATGAATAAGTCCTTTTAAAGTAAGACATATACATACATGTGTGTATTTACATACACATACATGCACACATATAAAGAATTCCTAATGGGTCCTCAAAGATAAAATATCTATTTAAATAGCTATAGCTAGACTTTCTAGCTATATAAACTAGAGACAGAGAGAGAGAGAGAGAGAGAGAGAGAGAGAGAGAGAGAGAGAGAGAGATTAGTCTTAGGAATCTACTAGGAATGGATGATACATCAACATTTGGCGACATAGAAACAATAGAAAGCTATATCAATATTTGTTGAAATGTTTTTCTCCTGATAACTTTTTTATTACATTCCAATGAAATGTGCATGTGTATGTGTGTGTGTGTGCATGTATGTGTGCAGCCTCATCTCATTACTTTATTACACAAACATGATTTATAAAACGGTCCTAGTTTTATATTTTGAAGCTAGATTTTAATTTCTAACGAGCACCCCAATTTTATTGAGGGCTCCTTAAGGAAGAATAATATTAAGAAGATTAATTACCAGAACTGAAATAAAAAGATAAGAAGCTATTTGCTTTTTATAATGGTTGCAAAATGGAAAGTGAAGTTTCTTGAAATTTGAAGCTATAAGATAACCCAGAATTCAGCTGAGACAATTGCTGTTTTGCATTAGATGTTGTATGAGTGTTTCTGCTGCAATCTTAGAAGAAAAACGCTGAATCTCTGCAGCTAGCTGGAGTGAAGAGGTGAAATAGTGGAGCTTCCTCTTTTTTCTCAGATCCAAAGTCTGACACGAATGTTCCCCTGTGCTAATCTTGAAGGCCAATGCATTTCTCTTAGCTCACTTTATAGTACTCAGTCCAGAATACTTCAAGTGGTTACTGTATTCATAGACTATTGTTGAAGGTACTCAGAAATGCTTTGCCTACATCGAACTGATGTGTGAAAATGAAGCTGGTCTCACTCATTCCCAAGCTATTCTCTGCATAGTCAGAGCAAGTGAACATTCTAAAATCCGAATCTGACCATCTTATTTTCCAGTCTCAAATATTTCAAGGGCCTTTTATGATCTACAAAACGGAACCTAGACTTTGGAATATGGTATAAAAGGATCTCCACTCTCTTTTCTTGACTGTTTTTCAATAGGACTCATTGCTGCTGCCACATTGAGCCCTATTTCCCAGCCACCTGATTCTTACATTTTACAGGCATGTGCCTTGGAGTCTTGGCAAAGGCTGTTTCCTCTTCCAGGAATGCCTCTCCTTCTCCATGTTACCCTGCTGGTGCCTGGCACTCGGCGACACCTTCTTGAAGACCCAGAACCAGCATCTTTCTTTTATGACTTCTCTGAGTACTGAAAAGTGTCCATTGTCCCCTCCTCTCTGGCAGTACTAAAGCTCAAACTTCAACTTAATTAAAGGCTCTTCCCCTTCACTTACTAGCAGTGTGACCTTAGGTAAATGGTTTGACTTCCTTAGATTTTAGTTTTATTACCTATAAACCAATGAGAATATTAACAATACTTATACTTACAGTGTGTTAGGGTGGTTTTCTAATATGGTACAGGTACATTTCTTAGCCGGCGCAGTGTCTGGAACATGAAGAACATAGTAAATGTGGATGTGATTAGAATTACTACTATTATCACTGTTCTTCCACTGCCACCTCCTCCCACCCCCAACTCTCAGAAGCACTTCAGGTCCTGGGTCAGGGGAAACATCTAAGCACTTAGATGTTAGTCTCCCTGATCTCCTCTTACACAGATAACTGAGAGAATGACCCTTCCCAGTGGTTCTGCCCCAGGCTACTTCTAGATCACTTTGCCATCAAATGGCACAGGCAACACTGTGTGCATGGTAGTGCATGAACTAATGTTGACATGGATTTCAATCAAATTCAGTGGGAGACACATTATCTATTCCATACCTAGAAGCTCTTGGAAATGTAAACCCACTTTTACCATTTTTTTCCAACCTCAATTCCCCCACCCCCCCACCCCCGCACAAGAACTCACTCTTTTTCTGTGACACAACTTCTTTTTCAATGCCTTCCTCCAATCTGGGGCTTTTGAGACTGCTTGGTGTTTCTCCTCTAATTACTCTGTATTTCATTTACAAGTGCTCTCTGCTTAATAAAATCTTCACTATAAAGTTGGGTTTTAATTCTAAGGTATGTGGGCAGTACACGTGGACTTTAGCCTTTTCCTAAAACCTCACTTTATGTAGTGAAATTCCACAATATTCTTGTCTCATCTCACTTTTGTGGCCACAAGAAAGGCCAATGTTTCACGCTGTGAAGCTTTTTCATTTTTCCAGTGCACCTTTGCTTGCCACTCCATAAGGTTTTATATCAATTGGCTTGTTGCACAATAATGCTTCTTAAGGAATAGCTACAAAGCATCAGCAGCATAACAAAATATAAGCTTTTGTTGTTCAAACATCTGAATGGTCAGACAGGGGATGCCTCTGGTTCTGGTCTGTCTTATTCACATGTCTGAGAATTGGTTGTTTATTGGTGAAGTCATAATGGAAAGACTATGATAATAGAAAAGAAGTGAAGAAATTTGAGCCACTAATGAAATCAATCCATTGTGGGATTCATTTATATATAAAGTGTTCTCTTAATTTAATCTTTTCACTCATTTTGTTTCTACTAACTTGTGTTGGTATCTTTTCCTTTGACTCTAGCACATATTCTCCCCATAGGTAAACACACCATGGTCAATCCTAATATATAAAAACTCTGGGTCCATGATGACCAGAGGCTCGACCAACTGGAAGTCAGTCCTGCAGTCAGCGTTGGGTTGCTGTGGTGACCCAGCACTGACTGCTGCAGCTGCAGACACGGTGACCCAGCACTGACTGCTGAGGGGGCCTGCGAATCAGGCTGGAGAGAGGCCTGAAGAGAGAAGCAGGGTCTGATCTGTAGCCTGTGTGGCAGCTGTTGATCAGCACTTGACTCTCTCTTTTTCTCCAGGCCAGGCCAGCAGCAGCACCTCCATTTCTCTCCAGGCCGCCACCAGGGCTGCTGAACAGCCCTACCTTTCTGATCAGGTCCCACTGATAGGCCCAGAGATGCTGACTGGCATAGAAACTGACCAATCAGAACCAAATCTGGGTGAAGTGTGAGGAGCCAATGGCTGCCTAGGAGGTGGAGCTTTTGACACTGACTGGCATAGAAACCGACAAATCAGAACCAAATTGGCCAGCAGAGGAGGGCAGTTGGGGGCAAGATCAGGCCTGCAGGGGAGGGCATTTAGGGCTGATCAGGCAGGCAGAGGCAGTTAGGGGTGATCAGGCTGGCAGGGGAGGGCCATTCTGGGGAGATCAGGCCAGCAGGGGAGGGCCAAGATCAGGTCAGCAGGTCTGCCTCCTAGGCAGCCATTGGCTCCTGACAGTTGACCCAGATTTGGTTCTGATTGGTCAGTTTATATGCCAGTCAGCATCAAAAGCTTGCAATCTGGGACTGCCGGCTCCTAACCGCTCACAGGGATCGAGCCTAAACTGGTAGCTCACTTCCCCCAAGGGGTCCCCAATTAGAGAAGTTGCAGGCTGGGCTGAGGGAACCCACCCTCTGTGCATGAAGTTTGTGCACCAGGCCAATAGTATTATATATGCATATTATTGTACCTCTTCTACTTGTCTAGTATCTCTGATTGAAAGAAAATCCAATAAATCAGAAAACGTGGTCTAGGAGAAAGGGGATGTTTTCTCTCCTGGTTTACATGTAAAGATGCATGCTACTTTCTTTTTTTCAAAAAAAATATATTTGATTGATTTTTCACAGAGAGGAAGGGAGAGGAATAGAGAATCAGAAACATCGATGAGAGAGAAACATCGATCAGCTGCCTCCTGCACACCCCCCACTGGGGATGTGCCCACAACCAAGGTACATGCCCTTGACTGGCATCGAACCTGGGACCCTTCAGTCTGTAGGCCGATGCTCTATCCACTGAGCCAAACCAGTCAGGGCGGATGCATGCTACTTTACAACAGGAGTTGGCAAACTTGTCCATAGACCAAGAGCATCCAACCACCTGTAATTACATGACCTATGAGTTAAAGAATACTTGTTACATTCTTAAAACAAAAATAATATTTAGAAACACATGAAAATTACGTGAAACTCCAACTTCAATGTTCATAAGTAAAATTTTATTGGAACACTAATACACCAATTTATGTGTTGTCTGTGGCGATTTTCACATCATATACAGAGTTGAGCAGTTGTCACACAGATCATGTTACTCACAAAGACTAAAATATTTACTATCTGGCCCTTTATAAAAAAAACTCTTCACTAGGCAGTTTGCTCTTAGATTTCTCTCCTGTCTTTATCACAACTTTATCAGTTGGTCACACCTACAAGGGGTCTTTATAGGGAAAATGTCCAGTAGTAGAGCTTGCTTCAAGTGCTCAGTGAATGAAATGAAGGTTTTGTTTTGGTTCTTCCATTCTTGGCTTTTCTTTCCTCTTAGGGGAAAACTTTCATTCTTATGGGGACAAGATATCTGCTAGAAGCTCCAGGCTCTTCACAGCAACCCCATTACTATGAGAAAATTTTATTTTTGTAGAATTTCAACAAATCATTACACTTAGTTGATTCTTATTAATTCTATCTGGCTGCCATGCTTATTCTTAAGCATATGTCTGTGAGAAGGGATATGAACAATCTTATTGAACATGTCTGGGTTACATGCACATCCCTGCACATGGGGATGGTATCAATTAAAAAAAAAAAGACTAGGAGGAGAAAAAGGTACTTATCCAGTGAATATTGGGAGTTGCTACTTGAAAAGGGAAGAATGTATGCTGCTAGAAATAAAAATGAAATGCCACTAGATCATCTAAAAGTAGAAGCTTAAAAAGTAAATGTGATCCATTTAAAATCAACAGCATATAAACTTCAATCACACCGTCAAACCTTAGAGGGAAGGTAGGGGAAGTTGGGGGTAAGGGGGAGAGATCAACCAAAGGACTTGTATGCATGCATATAAGCCTAACCAATGGACACAGACAACAGGGGGGTGAGGGCATTAGTGGGGTAATGGGGGGGGGGTAATGGGGAGATAAGGACACATATGTAATACCTTAATCAATAAAGAAAATTTTAAAAAATCAACAGCATAATGAAATTAATATCACAACATAACTTTGTGCCGGAAAAAAAATAAATGTTCTTGGTATTTCAAACATGGAACAAAGTTGTATATAGGAATGTGTATAAGTAACCTTCTATAGAAAATGACTTTTAATAAAGTTATCCTTATATCTAAATTTTGGAATCCCTATTAATGTTTCCTTATCATAATTTTTATCACTTTTATAATCACTTTTATCACTAAAAGTACTCATTTTGTTGGAATTGATTTCAATAAATAATTCACTAGTCACCTAAAAGATGCCAGATATTATTTAACTCTCAGATATTCATGAAAGCACTGTGACTTGGACCCTGCTTTCAAAGAGGTTATGCTCCCTGGAGAGAAAAGTAAAATAAAATCAAAGTGACAAATAAAAATATGTAGAGGTTGCAGCTGTAAGACCTAGAGAAGGATAAACCTCATTTGTTCTTTGGAGGAGAGTCCATGTGTTACATAGGAAGTGACTCTTACTCGTCTTAAACACCTACAGGATATTTTTAAATTAGATCCCTCACTTATCAGTGAAGAATCTGCCTAGGAAACTTCACTAAGCATGGCAGAAGCTGATGTGTTTGGAAAACTGTTTTATACTGTGGCTCAGTTTGACATTGGCTTAGAGTGTGTGCAAGAAATATTTCAGGACTCAAGGATTGGAAAGGGAAGTGGCAAGTGATAAGGACAGACAATTAGTTAGAACATAAGGAGCCTTTTATGTCAGGCTAATGAGTTTGTATTTTATTTTGTATGCCAGAGAGCCAATAAAGATTTTAAGGAAAGTAGGTAAGTAATTTCAATAGACATCCTTAAAATAAAGTTTAATCCTAATGAGACTGTGAACCTATGACATGTAAGAGATGGACCAAAAACAATTATACTAATAAGAATCTCTTGGTAAATCATTTTTAGGGTTTCTCAAATAGCTTTACTTCTAATATATCAAAGCACTCTTTAAAGAATTAAGCAAAACTGTGTGTCTACAGCAAAAGGGTGACTATATTATGCTCTCTGTTGTGTAAAACGTAGGTAAATATAAGAAAGCATGTATGTACCTGTCCATTTGTGGAAACACAGGAAATAGAAACTAATAAGATTGCTTGTCCACAGAGGTGAATGGAAACAGACTGGGGAGGATGGGAGGATGGGACTAGGGTAGTATTGGGTGAGAAAGTGACACTTCTCTGAACATAGCTTTTGGTATAATTCTAAATTTTAATATTTTTATGACTTTTTAAAATGTTTAAATTACAAATAATGAAGAGGAAACCCCAAATGGGCTGCTAAATAGACAGAATTTTATTACAAATAAGTAGCATAGTAATACCAAAGGAGAAGGGGGATAATAAAGTAACTCCAGAACAAAATATTTTTTCTTACAGGTGGTATGTTTTCACAGCGATATAGGTTAGCATTACTAAAACTATTTTATTTGTATTTAATGATGGAGCTAATCAATACATTGCAAAGAATAAGAACCAGATTTCTCACTGTTAGAGAAAGAAGTTACACATAAACAAAGAGGAAAACAGAATCTTTTGGTGCTATGCTGAAATTGTAGCCATATATATATATATATATATATATATATATATATATAGACATCTAATATGTGTATTAAATGTCTGATTTTAAAACATATACATAGATATAGAAATATAGGTATGTGTAAGCATATCTAATTTCTTTTTTTTAAAATATATTTTATTGATTTTTTTACAGAGAGGAAGGGAGAGGGATAGAGAGTTAGAAACATCGATGAGAGAAAAACATCGATCAGCTGCCTCCTGCACACCCCCTACATGGGATGTGCCCGCAACCAAGGTACATGCCCTTGACTGGAATCGAACCTGGGACCCTTCAGTCCACAGGCCGACGCTCTATCCACTGAGCCAAACCAGCTAGGGCCATATCTAATTTCTTAACTCTGTGTACTGAGAGGAGCTGGAAGCAATGATACCCCAGTATCAGTCTAGCAAACTCACTGTAAAAGCTTGGTTTTTATATATCCTTTCAACTAAAATGAACAAGAATTCCTTGGAGAAATGGCTAATTCCAGGGTTGGGGCAGAGAAAATACAAGATGCACCTGGAACATCTTGTAAGACCAGAAAAACAGGAAGTGCTCAAAACTTGAAGATGTTTTAAAAGTTTATAAAAGGCAACTGGAAAGCCCCCTCAGTGGCCACATAGGGTACAAGGTGAGCAAAATAATAACAATAATTATAATGATATTATATTGGGATATAACCCTAAGAAAAATAGATATTTGTGTGAGTGCTAAAATAATAAACAAACACATGGAGGATAAGGGAAAGCTCTTTTTTAGAAGAGAATTTCAACCAATAAATATTTTTTAAAATGATGAAAATAGAAAACACCATTGTTCAAACTAAGTAACTGTTTTTTAAAGCAAGAATCATTAATAAGTGCTACAATTAATGGATAAATGTGATGAGAAATGGGATATTCACATAATCTTAAAGTAACCCACCAGATGCTTATTAATTACAAAGGGGAAGAAACCTAGAAATCATCCAATCAAGTCACCCAAGTTAACCGCTCTGTTAATGGAACAAACCAACACCTTTTGCCTCTTGATCCGATTCAGTAAGATGGACACATCATGCCCGAGTATTCCTATAAAAAACACACAACCTGAATTTTAAAATAAAAATAAATTCTTCACCCTAGCTGGTTTGGCTCAGTGGATAGAGCATCAGCCCACGGACTGAAGGGTCCCAGGTTCAATTCTGGTCAAGGGCATATGCCCAGGTTGTGGGCACGATCCCCAGTGAGGGGCATGCAGGAGACAGCTGATCAATGATTCTCTCTCATCGTTGATGTTTCTATCTCTCTATCTCTTTCTCCCTTCCTCTCTGAAATCAATAAAAATATATGAAAAAATAAAAATAAATAAATTCTTCAATATCAAAGGAAATTTTACCAAGTGTATGGCCAATGATCCAAGTGTCAAAGATCATGAGAGATTAAAGGAACTAAGGAGGCAGGATCCTCAGATGGATTCTGGATCAGAAAAAGATTAGTGAGAAATTGCAATTTTTAAAATTTTTTATTTAATGTATTGGGGTGACATTGGTTAACAAAATTACATAGATTTCAGGTGTAGAATTGTCTCATACATTATTTTATTTTGTATGTGTGTTCACTGCCCCAAGTCAAATTCCTTCCATCACCATTTATAGATAGAAATAATACTAACATGTCAATATTAATTTCCTATTTTTCCTTTTTCTTATGATTGTACTATGATATGTAAGAAGTTAAATTTGAGGAAACAATAAAAATTACTATATGGCAGGGTTTCTCAGCCTCAGAACTATTGACATTTGGGACCAGATAGTACTTTGTTGTGAGGGTTGCCCAGTGCATTGTAGAATATTTAACAGCATCCTTGGCCACTACCCACTAGAGGAGAGTAGCAACCCACACTTAATTGTGCCAACCAAAAATTTACCCAGACATTGCCCAATATCCTTGGGGGATAAAGTGTAAAATTACCCCCAGTTGTGAACCACTAGTATATGGGAATTCTTTGTACTGTTTTTGAAACTTTTTCATAAGACTAAAATTATCTTAAAACTAGAGACCTGGTGCACACAATCCATGCATGGGTAGGGTCTCTAGGCCTGGCCAGGGATCAGGGCCAATCAGGGCCTTCTGGCTGCTGGCTGGGGCCTTCCTTCGTTCTGTGCCACCCCCTGGTGGTCAGCGCATGTCATAGCGAGTGGTTGAACTCCCGGCTGGTGGAACTCCAGGCTGGTGGAACTCCCAGCTGGTCGAACTCGGAGGGGACAATTTGCATATCAGGCCTGTTATTATATAGGATTAAAAGTTTAAAAAATGTGCAAGCCCTAGCTGGTTGGCTCCTTGGATAGAGCATCGGCCTGCAGACTAAAGGGTCCTGGGTTCAATTCCGGCCAAGGGCACATGCCTGGGTTATGGGCTTGATCCCCTGCAGGGGGCAAGCAAAAGGCAGCTGATCAATGATTCTCTCTCATCATGGATGTTTCTATATCTCTCTCCCTCTCCCTTCCTCTCTGAAATCAATAGTAATAACAACAATAATAATAATAAAAATGTGCAAAAATGGTTAGCACCATGCCATTAACACACTGAGCAGTTAATATGTAGAGACAGACATCTTTTATTGTGCTTTGCTTTATTGTGCTTAACAGATGTTATGCTTTTCACAAATTGAAGGCAAGATCTTGCACCAACAAAATATCAGAACCAAACCCACAACATCTCTGAGGTGTGCCTCTCTTAGTTCTTTAAAATCTAGTGACTAGACCTCAGTGGAGGTTCATATATAGTTTTAAATCCCATGTTTCAGTGAGAAGTTCAGCAGGACTATTTAATTAATCACAAATTTAATAAGGAGCTCCTTAAGTGCTAAAACGACTGCAGTGTGACACTTCAGATTTATCCTCTCAGCATCCAAACAATATCTATCTATGTGGCAGGTCAATTCTGTCTTGCAATTTAATGCTTCTTATTCCACCGGGCTTCTTCAAAATGCAAACCTTTTCTATTTGGGTTAATTTCACACTTAGAATCTCACTGAAACCTCATTATATTTTTTTTCAGGGATCTGCTCCACTGAATGCTAGGTGTGATGATAAGAGGAAAATCCGTAATATTGTTTCACAGAACTTTAAAGCAGTGGGATCTGTATAAAAGTGGAAGCAGAATAGGGATAAAAACAGGTCCTATTACCCTTGGATTTGACATTACACAGGCAAGTTTTTGGCAGCCTGACCTTACTACTCATATTACAGCTGTCAGTTCTTCAGTGACAATGAAGAAGGCTGGTGCTGTATTAATAACAGGACCGAACTTTCTGACATGCAGCTGTCTCAGAGAGGAAAGTAAACAAAAGGAAGAGACGAGACAGGAATCAGAGGACAGAAACAGTGATTAAAAATAAAAGCAATGAAGGGTCAGGGTTGTAGCATTGGAGAAAAGGAAATAGAGTAGTGATGAAGTTCAAGAACATAGAATGAAAGTGCAGGAACAAGTGAGTGGGCTGTTTCTTATTCAGGGACAAGAGAGAGACAAAGACAGAAAGAGAGAGTAAAAGAGAAACAGAGAGGAAAAAACAAAGATATAAAATGGGTAGTTACAGAGATGACAAAGATACCCTGAGATTCAATTTGTGACTTAGGGTTCATCCAGGAGAGTATGCCCAGCAAAGTGAGAAATCTGGAAAAGACCAATTATATGGAAAAAAAAATTAAATAACTAGGATGCCTTGTGCAAAAATGAAAAGAACTAATGGGAATATATAGTGGCCATAAAATATTCCCAGGAATTTCACTTGGAGACAAGGAAAATGGAGTCAGTCTTTGTTTATTCTTATGGTCCTAAAGGATAATGAATGGGTGAATAATTACTAGTATAAGGATATACACTCCCTACAATTTGGGTTGGTCAACAATGGACTGAGGCATGGATTATTTCTTGAGTTCCCATCACTGGCAATTCTAGAGCAGGGCTTCTCTCTCTCTCTCTCTCTCTCTCTTTTAAATATATTTTTACTAGAGGCTTGGTGCATGAAAATTCGTGCACTGGGTGGGGGTCCCATCAGCCCGGTCTGCCCCCTCTCACAGTCCGGGAGCCCTCAGGGGATGTCCTACTGCAGGGAGCAGGCCTAAATTGCTGTCTGGCCTCCCTCTGCGGGAGGCAACTGGCCGGTCAGGGGAAGGCACCACCCCCATCACCCCACTGCTGCTGCCACTGCCGGCCGCTGAGGCTGCATACCCTCAGCCATTGCAACCACAGTGACTGCCTGCCCTTGGCCCTCACAGCTGCTGCGGCTTTGTCCGGAACGACATCTATCTGGTCTAATTCGCATATTACCCTTTTATTAGTATAGATTAGAGGCTGGTGCATGGATTTGTGCAACAGTCAGGTCCCTCAGCCTGGCCTTCACCCTCTGGCAATCTGAAACCCCTTGGGGGATGTTGGAGAGCCAGTTTCAGCCCGATCCAAACAGGCCAGGCCAAGGAACCCCACTGGTGCATGAATCCATTCACCAGGCCTCTAGTATGCATATAAGATCTTTGGTTAATCTCTTCCCGCCCTCCCCACTCCCCCCTTTCTTCTGAGATTCACCAGTCTGTTCCATGTTTCCATGCCTGTGGTTTCCGCTCCTGTGCTTAGCATCTGCTCTATGATGGTCAGTGTGTGTCATAGCTAACAACTGGTCAACCGATCAGCTGTTTGCTTAGGCTTTTATATATATAGATTGATTTCAGAGAGGAAGGGAGAGAGAGTTAGAAACATTATTGATGAGAGAGAATCATTGATTGGCTGCCTTTTGCAAGCCCCACACTGGGGATTGAGCCTACAACCTTGGCATGTGCCCTTGACCAGAATCAAACCTGGGGTCCTTCAGTCCACAGGCCGACACTCTATCCACTGAGCCAAACCGGCTAGGGCAGGGCTTCTCTTTTTTGTAACAGGCATAGGACTTATGTCTCTTATAATTCATTATCCAAACTGACACTATTGAAAGTAAAAGACAGAGAAACATCTATCAGACCATTAAACCTCAGAGGGAAGGTAAGGGAGGGTGGGGGTAAGGGGGAGAGATCAACCAAAGGACTTGTATGCATGCATATAAGCCTAACCAATGGACACAGACAACAGGGGGGTGAGGGCATGAGGGGGAGTAAGGGGGTAATGGGGGAATAAGGACACATATGTAACACCATAATCAATAAAGAAATTAAAAAAACGAAAGTAAAAAAGAGTGCATTGATAATTACTTCTGGACAGTAATTTTACATAAGAAATTCTCTGGGCAAACTGGAATCTATGGTAACTCTGAAGAAGACTGGCTGATGTCTGAAAATACTTCCAATGCTCTAGCCCCAATCAATTTTTCCTTTCTTGATGAGTCGTTTCAGTGGTGCATTTCTGAGTCATTTGGATCTGGAGTGGATACCAATCTCCCTATGTATTACTAGGAATAGAAAGTAATACAATAATTACAGTGCAGTGTAAATTAACTTTTTGAATACTAAGTTATTAATTATTAAATTAATCCAAAAAATGATAGTTGAACATGCTTTATATGCCAGCCATTATTCTGAATAGGGGGGAGTCAGTGAAGATATTTTTTGTTATATTAAAGCCTACATTCAAGGAAATGACTTTTTAATATGTTCTAACTTTGTCATTAGGCTTTCCAACATGCTGTTTTAATTATATCCACATACCCACAATACTAAAAAAATGCAAAATAAGTATTATTAATTCCATTTTGGGGATGATTAAACTTAACTTTCTTTTTTCTTTTTTTTTAATTTAAATTCTTTATTGTTTAAAGTATTACGTAAGTCTCCTTTTTACCCCATTGACCTCTCCCAGGCCGCTCCCACCCTCCAGCGCATGCCTTCACTCCCCCCATCCCTGTCTGTGTCCATTGGTTATGCTCATATGCATGCATACAAATCTTTTGGTTGATCCTCTTATCCCCCGCCTTCCCTTTACCCCCCGCCTTCCTCATAGGTTGGACAGTCTGTTCCATACTTCTATTCTGGTTCTATTTTTGTTCATCAGTTTATGTGGTTCATTATATTCCACAAATGAATGAGATCATGTGATATTTATCTTTCTCTGACTGGTTTATTTTGCTTAGCATAATGCTCTCCAGTTCCATCCATGCTATTGAATTCCTTCTTTTTTTATAGCAGTGACAGAGGCTTGGTGCACAAATTCATGCTCCAGTGAGATCTCTCAGCCTGGCCTGCAGGATTGGGCTGAAATCAGCTCTCCAATATCCCCTGAGGGATCCTGAATAGTGAGAGGGCACAGGGAAGGCCAAGGGACCCCACCGGTGCATGATCGGGACCAGGTAGGGAGGCAGGAGGTTGGCCAGCCAGGGAGGGACCATGGGAGGGCTCCAGAGTATGTTCGGCCTGTCTTGCTCAGTCCTGATTGGCTGGACCCCAGAAGCATGCTCACCTACTGGTTAGAGCCTCTTCCCTCTGGTTCATGTTGTAGTGACTGACCGACTGGTTGACTATCTGCCTCCTGGTGGTCAGTGCACATCATAGCCAGTGATTGAGCAAACTTAGTATATCATTAACATATTACGCTTTGATTGGTTGAATGGCTGACCCGATGACTGGACACTTAGCATATTAGGCTTTTTATATAGGACTAAAGGCCCAGTGCACAAAATTCACGCATGGGGGTGGGTGGGTCCCTCAGCCCAGGATGGGGCCTAAACTGGCAGTCGGACATCCTTCTCGCAATCCAGGACTGCTGGCTCCTAACCACTTGCCTGCCTACCATATTGATGGCTGCCTAACCGCTCCCCTGCCAGCCTAATTGCCCCCAACTGCCCTCCCCTGCTGGCTTCATGGTCCCCAACTGCCCTCCCCTGCTGGCCTGATCACCCCTAATCACCTCTGCCTTGACCCCTACCACCACAGTTTTTTCTGGAAGGAAGTTGGACGGTAGGAAGATGTCTGGTCTCCTGATCTAATTAGCATTTTACCCTTTTATTAGTATAGATACTATTGCATTGTGTAGATGTACCACTGTTTTCTAATCCACTCATCTGCTGATGGGCACTTGGGCTGTTTCCAAATCTTAGCTACTGTAAATGTGCTGCTATGAACATAGGGGTGCACATATCCTTTCTGATTGGTATTTCTGTTTTCTTGGGATAAATTACTAGAAGTGGGATTACTGGGTCAAATGGAAGTTCCATTTTTAATTTTGTGAGGAAACTCCATACTGTTCTCCACAGTGGCTGCACCAGTCTGCATTCCCACCAGCAGTGCATGAGGGTCCCGTTTTCTCTGCATTTTCTCCAGCACTTGTCGTTTTAACTTTCAAGAGCTTAAATACCTGCTTAGAAACTCTAAGTGGTGCCAAACAGAAGGGGTTTCACAAATAGGTTTTCCTTTTCTTCCTCCAGTATGAACTTTATTTGACTAAAATTGCATTTTATAAAAACAAGTATGCCTCTTTAGAGAATTGTACAGATCCAACTATAAGACTAAGAAACATTTTTATCAAATTATCTTTCATTTTGAAAAACAACAACAACAACAAGTTTATTTATCTCTAGAGCAACCTTTTGAACTCCAGCTTACCTAAACACATCTCTGGAGCACCTTAAACAAAGATCACACAGTTAAGTAAGTGGAAAAGTGGGGATTTGAACCACTGTTCTATGCTGACTGCTACCTACCAATAAACTTTTTTTTTTCTTTTGCTTAAACAACAAAAATGTATTTTCTCATAGTCCTGAGGGCTGGAAGTCCAAGATCAAGGTGTGGGCAGGTTGGTCTCCTCTGAGGTCTGAGAGGGAAGGTTACTCTTTCCTGAGCTTGTAGATGAGCATATTCTTTTTGCTTTTCCTCATGTGGTCATCGTCCTATTTATAGGCATTGGTGGTATCTTTTCCTCTTCCTATAAGAACACTGATCATATTGGATTAGAGCCTCACCCTGATGAGCTCACTTAACTTAGTCACCTTTTTAAAGACCTTATCTCCAAATATCTACATTAGGGTCTGTGACTCATTGGGACAGTCACAGTTTTTGCACTTTTCAGTGAGGAAGAAGGTATTTTCATATGAGTGCAGTAGAATGTTTATAAAATTCTGAACTCAGGACCTCTGAATGTATTACTGGAAGCATGGGGCTTGCATGTCCAAAGTTCTTGGTGCACAGAAGGTGCTTACAAGATAGTAATTTGCCTTCTCATTCCTCTGAGTCTTTCTGCTTTCTAATCCTTTTATATCCTGTTGATTTGTTACCCTAGCTCTTTGATTTGGGATAAAAAAGAATTAGTCTTTCTCTTTCTACATAGCATTCAGCCTTATACATATTCTCTTCTTCAATTTAAATGGCTAAATACCCTTCAAGTGTTATTTCCATGTCTAGTTTTAGACCTCTCAAAATTCTGATTGCCTGCATCTGGATGAACACTGATTCATCAATAACATAATAGAGTATAGTGCTATCAGACTATATTTAATTATATCTACTATTCAAGTGTCTTTAGTATCCAGCCATTCTTAAACTTCTGTCTTCAGATCATCCATAATAGGAATCTGCCCTTTCACTTTATTTTACTTTATTAAATTTCATAACTGTATTATTGAGGTAAAATTGATACACAGAGATCTGCATGTATTTAATGTCCAAAACCTGATTAGTTTGGACATATGTATATACCAGTGATACCATCACCACAATCAAGGTAAGAGACATACCCAACACCTCCCAGTGTGTCCCTCTGTTGTTTGTTTTTTGCAAGAATACGTTTCCCTTCTCTTTTTTAAATATTTTTTATTGTTGATAGTATTACAGATGTCTCCTGTTTATGACCCCTTTACTCAGCTTCTACCTATCCCCCCTCCAGGTCTTCACCACCCTATTATTTTTAATAGATTTTTATTGATTTCAGAGAGGAAGGGAGAGGGAGAGAGAGATAGAAACATCAATGATGAGAGAGAATCATTGATCAGCTGCCTCCTGCACATCCCCCACTGGGGGATTGAGCCCGTATGTGCTCTGACCAGGAATCAAACCCTGACCTCCTGGTTCATAGGTCGATGCTCAACCACTGAGCCATGCTGTCTGGGCGACCATCCTATTTTTAAATCTGTCTTAGATTTACCTAATATTCGTTATGTCACCTTTTAAAATAATTGCCTTGAAAATGATGCCAGTTATTTGTGAGGAAACCCTATGACATCAAGAAAGAAGATGTGTTATAATGAAGAGACAATAAGATTTGAGACCAGAAAGCTGGTGTTAAAGTTCTTTCATTCCTGGAGGGGGTCTATCTTTGGTACATCATTTAGCTAGCCTTAGCTTCAGTTTCACTACCTGCAAGTTGAGATACAATGCTGGGGTCTTTATAATGGAATTGGCCATAGCTATTAATATTATTAAAATATCAAAATATAATTAAACTTATTGTATAAACACTTAAAACAATGAATGTTGAGGACATTAACATCGTTATGCTGGCCTTTGAAGTTTCTTATTTTCAGTTGACCAGCTATTTAGAATGGGACTTAAAACCTATATGGGAATCAAATATGATTGTTTCCCAAATGTGAAACTCCCTTGAGAATAAAATGAAGGAGAAATAATTGTGCTGTTTTGTTTGCAGCTGCAGCATTTAGAAATGTAATACATCAAATATGTTCAAGTGAATCAATATCACCACAGTGTGACTTGAGTATAAATCAAAATTTAGAGTCCAAATATGGCATACTGTGACCAAAGCAAATGGATAAAAGAAAGTGGTATTTGAGAAATAAACATTTTTATATCAGAATGGCTCACCATTCATTTCTATAAAAGGATTGAAAAAAAGCAGAACCAGAGACACTTTTGCTTGCAAATGATAATTTGCTCTTTCCTAAAATTTTATATGGTCGTAAACTCCATGAAATTACAGTAAATTTTGTTTATATTAGCTAAGAGTACAACAATCACAAGTAGATGCATTGAAGAAAGTGTACTCATATATTACCTTAAAACAGAAAAGGCTAAGGAAAATTAGCTAATAAAGTTTCCACATTATGCAAATATAGAGTGAGGTTAACTTGGCCAAGGTCAGAGAGCTAACTAGTTAGCAGCAAAGTTTCCAAGATCAGCTACATGCAGATGATCACTAAATTTATAGTTCATATCAATGTCTCTCTCCTAATTACGAATACATAAACTATTTACTTGCAGGTTTACCAGATTAGTCAAATAAAAACCTAGAATGCCCAGCTAAATAGAAGTGCAGGTAAATCAACAAGTAATTGTTTAGGATAACCTTGTTGCATGAAACTATTTTTATATATTTATACTAGAGGCCTGGTGCACGAAATTTGTGCATTGGGGGAGTGTCCTCTCAGCCCAGCCTGCACCCTCTCACAGTCCAGGAGCCCTTGGGGGATGTCCAACTGCTGGCTTAGACATCCTTAGTGCTGCTGCAGAGGCAGGAGAGGCTCCCGCCACCACTGCTGCACTCACCAGCTGTGAGGCTGGCTTCTGGCTGAGCGGTGCTCCCCCTGTGCGAGCACACTGACCACCAAGGGGCAGCTCCTGCATTGAGCTTCTGCCCCCTGGTGATCAGTGCGTGTCATAGTGACCAGTCATTCCACTGTTTGGTCAATTTGCATATTAGTCTTTTATTATGTAGGATTGCAATTATTTATTGTTTATCCAAATTTCAAATTTATCTTGGTATCCTTATTTTTCTTTTCTGACAAACTTATACACTAGAAAATCCTATTTGGATGAAACAGGGGCACCGCTAGATCAAAACCAAACATATTCAAAACCAAACTTGTTATTTTCATCTTCAAACTCAGCTTCCCTTTATGTCCCTGGTCTTAGTGAATGACCTCAGTATCTACCACCCAGTTTCCCAAACCAGAATCCTGGCATCATTCTTGATTTCTCTCTTCCTCATCAACATGTTCCTTATTCATACATCATCACTTCTTAAACATCTAAGTATCCTCATCTCCCGTTCTCACTGATGTTGCTTAGTTCAGCTCATTTTTATTTGCTCTGGTTTTACTATAGTGCCTGCCTAATGGGTTTATCTGACTTTCTTTCACTTTCCTAATTTTATTTTATTTATTATTATTTTTTAATTTACCTCTATTGTTGAAAGTTATACAGATATATCCTTTCCCCACCATTGACCCCTTCTAGCCCACCCTCTCCCCACTGCCCCAGGCCTTCATCACACTATTTTCTTTGTCTATGGGTTATGCATATATGCATGTAAGTTCTTTGGTTAATCTCTTCCCACCCACCCTCCCACCCATGCCTTCCTTTCCTACCAGTATATCTGTAGATTCATGCCCTCAGGTTGGGATATTGCAGTAGACTGGAGCATGATGGCAAGAGTGTGAGTTTAGGAAGCAGACCTAAAACCTACCTTCTCCACTTATTAGCTGTGAGACCTTGGATAACTCCCTTAACTTCCCTGATTCTGCCTCCTGTGTGTACAGTGGGCATGATATTTTACCTTTTTAATCTACTCATGACTTTAGAAAGAGGAAGATAACATTATGAATCTGATGATCTCTTTATATTGCTTGTAGCCTTCAAAGACTACTCATTAATGACACAGGAAGATCTAAAACACTCCCATTCATATGAGATGGGGGGAGTGGGGTAGAGGGATTAAGAAAAAAATCAAGAGAAAAAACTCATGGACATGAATGACAGTGTATGGGTTGCTGGGGTGGTGAGAGGGTTTGAAAGAGATAGAAGTGGGTATAGGGGGGATATATGGCGATGGAAGGAGACTTGACTTGGAGTGGTGAACACACGATACAGTGCACAGATGATGTGCTATGAAATTGTGCATTGAAACCTGCACAATTGTGATTGTGTTAACCAGTGTCATCTTAATAAATTCAATACAAAAAGAAAAAATACATATTTATTGTCTGGCCCCTGCTTGCTACCGTAGCCCCAAATTTCTCAAAACCCCCTTGCTCTTTACAGTCCAGATTAGGGTTTTTGAACTACTGCTCTCTGATTGTTTTTATAAATAAAGTTGCATTAGGTCCAGCCATATTCCTTTGTCCTTATATTATCAATTTCTGTCTCTATGCTACAACTCCTGTAGTTGCAACAGAGGTTGATGGCTTGCAAGAACTAAAATATTTATTATCTGGCCCTTTTTAGAAAATGTTTTATGACCCCATGTTCTAGATATGCAAATTATTTGGAACTTATCATGCTCCATCTCAATACTAGACCAAAGTTAACAATCTTTACCCAAAATGTTCTTGTCAAATAAACCCACTACAATTCCCCTCAAAAACTCTACTCTTTCTTTAGACTTCAACAAAAACATGCTTTCAGAAAACCTCCTGCTCTGTCAAAGCTGGTATAAAGTCTCATCTCTGAATTCCCATGGGCATTTCTTCTCTACCACTTTGCTCTAGTTACCACACTTGATAGTTACATAATTGTCTCTTCCAAGATTATAAGATTCTTCCTTATTTATTACTCTCGTCTCAGCACTTACAAACAGAAATAGCATTAACAAAATGTTTATATTTAAGATTAATTTTAATCAGTGAAGTAGCAGAAGTCTGAATCCAGGTGTCTAGGCTTCTAGACCATGGATATTCCCATTATTTCAATGTTCTTCATTTATCCCATATCAATAGCTTTGTTTTAGGCTTTGTAGGTAAAATATGCTTGTTATTGTCATTATAACTTGAAAATCAGTTTCTCTAGTTATGAATGTTGACCCATAGGTTAGAATAACTCTGTATAGTCAATATTCAGGCTTAGGAGCCAAAGAAAAGAGAATTTCAAGATGCATATTAAAAACATCAAAATTATTCAACAGAAGGTGCTAAGTCAAGGAAAAGATTAAAGGAAACATCTTCACCGCCGCCTGAGAATATTAGCTAGATATGGAATTAATTTTCTATCTTTGCTTTGTGTTGCAGTTTGTTCACTTTTTATGCTGATTTTATCTTTTTCATTGATTCACTTTGGTGTTACATAGAATGGGAGACTGGTTTGTCAGTACATACATTTATTAACCCTGAAAGTCATTGAAAGACTCAAATAAACTTTCTCCGAGGGAAGGGTAAGGATACTGTTATCTTAATCACAAGAGATTCTACCTTGAATTTTATACAATATTAATATATAGATTTAACATTGAAAAGGCAGCTGCATGTAAGTAGTAAACAAAAGTATTACTATTAAAATTTGAGAGGAAGGGAAAAAAGGAGGTAGGAGGAGTTGAACCACAAACAGCTCTTACTGAAGCAATAATTGAAAATGCAATGTACATTTATGTAATAACTACCATATGAATTAAATACATAAATTGTTTATAGCAGATGATCCCAGACAATAAGATCAATAATAGGGAAGTCTAAATTAGGAAACTGATACTTCTCATTGTAAGGCTTTTTAGGTTATTTTTTTGATGGCATGTACTGTTTCATATTTAAAAGTGAAAGTTTTTGTAATGTATTTTCTCCTTAGATTTTATCTCTGAAATAACATTTGTGAATATTTTAATCCTTTATTCATGGGCATACATTTCATTTATCCTTATTGAACATCAAGTCCCAGGTTGCTCCCTGAAAGATTGGGCTTTTGATTTCCTGTTTTATTTACATTCAACTCAATATTTGCCACATAGTTTTGTGTCTAATAATGAAGCATTTTCACGCAGTCTCCCTGAGGTCTCCAGTAGGATAAAACCCCAGCTGGCCCCATAACTGTTGATTTGCACACACTGTATTGAGACCCTTTTTCTTTCCTCATTTCCTACTGCTGCAACCTTGGACCCCTCATTTAAAAAACAAAAACCTATTGCAGGCAAAGCTTCGTATCAGGATCTGCTTCATGGTGAACACAGCTATAATTGGAAACTAAAGTAGAATTGTAGACCATAGGAACCAGGTCCTGGTATTAGGTTGCTAAATGACCAAATGGAAAGATGGCAAAAACTGTCAATCATGACAGATGGTAATGGGTTAGATACAGATGTGATAAGATATACTGGGTTATGGGAGAAATTTAAGGATTGTGGCTGATAACAACTGCCATAGAGCTCTGAAATAAAAAATTATTACTCTCAGTTTAGCCAACTATTCACCCAGGGAACAATGTAAAAGGCAGTAGACCTCAATGGAAATATTTTAAAAGACTCTCAGCTTTGCCTAAGAATAGACTATGCTGAATATCAGGCCCAACATTTGATTACAAAGGTTTCAGAGTTAGTAGGAAGGCTTAATTCACAACTCCATCTGGGTTTCTACAGTAAAGTTACATCCACGGTAAGAAAATAATAGAACTCTAAGATTTGGATGGGAATGTTGGGCAGATGAGTTTGAGAACCTTGAATCCTAATATTTCCCGAAATCTGTTAGGTTATAGAATGTCTGCTACTTTTTACTAAAGAAGAACAATTTTTCATTGCATGAGGACCATGCAAAGGCATTGTCCAAGATAAGTGCCAACCTAAATGATACTTCCCCTTCTCAAGGTCTGTTCCTCTTTTTATTACATTAAACCAATATTTAGTGTTAGCATGGCTCCAGAACAAAAGAGTGTATTCTGAAAATAGATGGGTAGTACACACTCTCAGGAATTAGTAGAACATGGCTGGGGATAGATCTGGAGGCTACAACAGAATATATGTCTGGATAGATGAGAATTTATTGATATGGGGACACTTGACAGTAGACATTGCATAAACAATGAACTGTTGTGCCCCAATAAAACTTTATTTTTGGACACTAAAGTTGGAATTTTATATCACTTTCACATGTCACAAAGTATTATTATTCTTTTAACTTTTGAACCAGTTAGATGGAAACAATTTTCTTAACTGGTGGGCCACACCAAAACAGGCAGCAGATAAAGAACATATTTGTCAATTATACATTTGATAAGGGGTTAATACCCAAAATATATATGAAACTCATACAACTGTACAAAAGGAAAACAAACAACCCAATTAAAAAATAAGCAAAGAACCTAAATAGACACTTCTCCAAAGCGGACATACAGATGGCCAAGAGACATGTGAAAAAATGCTCAGTCACTAATCATCAGAGAGATGCAAATTAAAACAATGCCTCACATCTGTCGGAATGGCTACCATCAACAAATAAACAAATGGCAAGAGGTGGAGAAAAGGGAACCCTAGTGCACTGCTGGTGGGAATGCAGACTGGTGCAGCCACTGTGGAGAACAGTATGGAGTTTCCTCAAAAAATTAAATATGGAACTGCATTTGACACAGTGATCCCATTTCTAGGAATATATTCTAAGAGACTGAAACATCAATCAGAAAGAATATATGCACCCCTATGCTCATAGCAGAACAATTTACAATAGCTAAGATCTGGAAACAGCCTGAGTGCCCATCAGTAGATGAGTGGATAAAAAAGCTGTGGTGCATTTACACCATGGAATACTATGCAGCAGTAAAAAAAAGAAGGACCTCTTACCCTTTGAGACAACATGGAGGGATATGGAGAGTATTATGCTAAGCAAAATAATCCAGTCAGAGAAAGACAAGTATCACATGATCTCACTCATATGTGGAATCTAATGAAGAAAATAAACAAAGGAAAAAGATAGATCCAGAGACACAGAAGCTTAGAACAGACTGTTGAATCTCAGAAGGAATGTGGGGCGGGGGGTGGTGGGAAGAGATCTTGTATGCATATATGTATAACCCATGGAAACAGACAATAGTGTGCTGAAGGCCCGATGTGGGGGGAGGGGTGGGTTAGAAGGGGTGAATGGGGCCAAAAAGGGGACATATGCAATACTTCCCACAATAAAGATTTAAAATGTAATAAAATAAGTGATAGCACTGGTGGGCCTCATTACATCCTGCTTTATTCACGGACATGGTACATAAAAAAGAAAAAAAATGATGGATCTTGACAGATATTGGTAATCTTTCATAAATATAACAAAGTGGTGGCCCCCGTAATAGGTTCTCTGTGGAGTCATAAGTTTTCTAGAAGAAATCACCATTCCCTGCTTGCTCTTGGTATATAGCTATTGATCTGGGCAATCTATATTTTTCAGTGCTTCTCAGGAAGAAGAATCAGACATTATTAGTCAAAGAGACATTTTCACTTGGAAAGACAGCAGGACATTTTCACCGTCTTTCCCAGGGTTATGTCAAACTGCTCTGTCTTTCTATAGACCTTGTTCATATGGACACATTGGTATGTGTTATACTATCCCACTATTGCAGAGCTCAGCAAACTTTTACTCTAAATGGTCAAGTGGAAAATATTTATTTTTTAAAATAGGTTTTTATTGATTTTAGAGAGAGAGGAAAGGAGAGGGAGAGAGAGATAGAAACATCAATGAGAGAGAAACATCATCTATCAGCTGTCTCCTGCACAACCCCTACTGGGGATCGGGCATATACCCTGACTTGGAATTGATCCTGTGACCTCTTGGTACACGGGCGACATTCAACCAACTGAGCTACACCAGCTGGGCTCAAGTGGGAAATATTTTATATTTACAGACCATAATATCTTTGTCACAGTGATTAAGTACTGCCATTGACAAGTCTAGATGTTATGTAAGTTATGGGTGTGACTGTCCTGGTAAGATTTTATATATGAAAACAGGTGACAGGTCACATTTGGCTTGGGATTATAGTTTACATACCTCTGCACTGTACTGATGACATAGTGTTACTTGGACTTGGTGCTCATGAAATGGCAAGCTCTCCAGAAAGGCTGAAAATGCATCAGAGGATAAGGTATTAAACCTTACAAAGTCTTGGGAACCTGATATATCTTTGAAGTTTTTAGAGGTCTGATAGTTTGGGTACTATTGAGACATTTCTTACAAAATGCATTTCAGGTTATTTCACCGTGTGTTTCCTACCACTAAAAGTCTGGAACAGTGCTTAGATGGTCATGTTGAGTTTTAAAGATAGGATACACCAGTTTTAACAGTATATATCTGACCCATTTATTAGATGACTCATTAGGCTGCCAGTTCTGAGTGAGGTTAGAGCTTTTGACAAAAAGCCCAGGAAGTGATTCAAATGGGTGCATTCAAGAAGGTAAAGGTATCTACTTGTTATCTATGGTAGTTCACACATGTTGATTCTCTGGCAAGTCTCTGAAGCTAGTCTGTGTTCTGTGTACCAGAGCACTATTCACTTTTGAATAGCCACTGAACCTTCATAGAAACTCTGTGAGATATTTAATGAGTATGCAATGGGTATACTCAAATGTGAGCTCATATATGGTATCCTTCATACTGTATAGTGAGTCCATTATGAACTAAGTATTATCTGGAAGGCACAGCATTAATCCTTCTTATGATGGAAATGAGAATCAGGTATGAGCATATCAGGAGAGTACATATAATTTATATAAATGAGTTTCCCACATCGTTATGTCACTGGACTCTCATGACCAATGCCTCTCTTTGGCTCATGCCTATGACCCTTTTGACTGTTCCCTATAATCAGCTGACATTAGAAGAATCACCTTAAACTGACCCATAAATGGTTCAATTTCATATGTTGGTATGAACAGAAAATAGATGATTTCTGCAGTATGACCCCAATGGTGGGTATCCATGAAATACAGTGTTCATCATCATTCCACCTTGGCAAACAAATATGTAGCAATGTATCTGTCAATCAATTTGAAGGGAAAAGTGATCATAGGTAAGAATACACACAAAGACACCTGGTAAATGACTTAGCTTAGAAAAGACTGAAAGTTGAAGATAATGAAACAAGAAAATCAAGAAGATGCTTAAGGATGGCCTTAAGGAATTGGGCCCAAAATGTGTAGACATTTTTTGTCTCAGGTCAATGCCCACTAGAAATATTATCCATCTAAGTAGAAACCCTGAAAAACAGATAGACAGGGTGAATGCACCCAGTTCAAGACAGTCAGCCTCTTTTTGTCTACCCCAGGACCTGCACAACATGTCTGCCTATGGTGGTAAGAATGGAAGCTATTCATGTGTCCTGCATTAAGGACTTTGTTTATCAAAGCTGTTATAAATATTGTGCTACTGATGTCAAAACAACATTAGAAGTCAGAAAAATGATCTTTTGCTATGGGAAAATAAAATAAGAAGATCAATCAGCCATGTGAGGACACATTGCATAAGAAATCCATCATCTGCACAGGGTCAGCAATATGTACTTACAACAATGAATAGAGTTTCTGGATATGGGATGGGCCATCCCTGGAGATGTTGTTACGACACAGTCCTCATCCTCTTTGCACTCAGTGTTCTTGTGTGTCACTGACTTGGTGACTGCCTGCTACAGGTACATGGGAATTGTTGTCCAAGGGCTTTTCCTGGCCACTAGAACATACGTGGCTCCCATAGAAGAAACTGGAAGTAGCAATGAATTAGCAATGTAGTAACAGTGTTTAACTGATTATTATCAGGAATTGGGTGCTCAAAAGCTTCAGCTGCCTTGCTTTTTGGGGAGGAGGAGATCCTGAGGTTTGCTCTTTGAAGTTTTCTAGAGGATTCTAGCAAGATTCAGGCCCAGTGACCCACAGTGGTAACAGTCAATCAGCGTAACTTTTATGGACTTTTGTCCCTTTTCTATCTCACTTCACTCCCGCACCTCGTGATTTCTGGGATCACATCACACATAAATGACTTGCATTCAAATTCCTGTCTCAGTTTCTTCTTTCAAAATTCCAATATTACTATATTTGGACATAGGAAATTGTCCATAAAACCAAACTAGTCAATTGCATCTGTAGAATTTTTTTTAAAAAACATCTATTATTCATCCACTGGACAAAAAAGTATCAATTATTCATTCATTAGACAAAGATTTATTGGGAACTTCTTATGTGTATAACATATCTCTAATCTTGAGCAATGCACAGACTAGTGTCTTAAGAGAGAAATTAAATAAAATTCAAATGCAGTAAAACAAGTATTTAAACATAGGATTGTGGGATACACTGCAATGGAGATGAATAGAGAGAGGGAGAAGAAGAGAAAAAGAGATAGGGACAGATAAGGGAAAGGAAGAGAGAAACTTTTTTATACTTAGTTCAAAGAAGATTAGAGCAGACAATATAGGTGAGGCTGTGAAAGGTTTGTGTCAATGAATGAGAAGGTGGCTTCAGCTTCAAAAACCTATAGGTAGGCAAGGTAGGGAGGAATACTAGATGCCAAGGGTAGAGCTTGATGTCTAGGGAAGAAAAGAGAGACAATACCCATTGTTCTTTGTATTTACTTGTTTGTTTAGAGAAAGAAAGGGGACATTGAAGGATTTATTATTGTGATACCTAATTTTCTGCCTTTGAATTATGTTCAGTCAACACATTTACTAGAAGATATATGTGTTTTGAAATTGAACCAATGAATATACTTTTGAACAGGTTAGACCATTTTTTTTTAATAATAAAATTTTCATGAGGTGGGAATGAGACCAGAAAGATAAATGCCCCAAATGGTAAATGTATATCTGCAACTTCCCAAACCTCAATGACATCTTTTGATTCTAAGTTCTAAAGAACTGCCCACTTAAAATTAACTTTATTGTACGCATTGATTGTGTGTGTGTATGTGTGTGTGTGTGTGTGTGTGTGTTGTTATTATTGTTGTGGTTGGTGGCATTGATGAAAAGTGTTCTTAACCTTAACGTTCTTATCTGCCTAGAAATAGAAATTCCCTTCAATCCTCCTACCACTCCAGAAAATGTTGGGGCAGATTCTTCCTCTCCCTTGCTATCCATCACTCACTACTCCCTAAGCAGGGGTGGAGGATGTCTGGCCCTTGGGTCTTATAAGGCCCACAAAATCATTTCCTCTAGCCCTGCCAAGGCATTAGGGGTGAGTTAATTAAATGTTTGACCAAATATAGCAGGCTATTTTTTGAGTTGATAATTTTGTATGGCCTGTGAATGGTGTTATAAATATCCAAATGGCTGACCATTTCCCCATCTACTCTTATGGCAGACTAAGCTTCTTGCAGTCATCTTGAATGTTCATTTATAACAGGGCTCGATTCACAGGAGAGGTGATAAGAATTCTTGTTCTGATTTTAAGTCCAGGCAGCATTTTCTAATTGATACCTATAAGAAATAAAGTACATTATGTGTTTTAATGTCCACCGAGCTCCTGTGTATGTCAGTTGATCTATAATATGTTGAGCAGAAAGATGGGATTATTAGATTCCACCAAAGTAAAATAGTTTGGTGTTTGTTATGAGAGTCATAAGAACATGTTGTTATGCTTAGCATAATGCACATTATAACATGCTAGAGCTGAAGGGAATCGTAGGGAACATGCAACCAATGTTTCCAGTCATAGCTAGGACACTCAGCTCTGTAAATGTTCAATGATTGTCTAAGGTCACAGATTCAGTTGGGGAGAGAACTTAGATCTATTAATATTCAGTTCAAGGTATTTCTTTACATAATATGACTACCCCTCAATAAATGTGTATTTAATAAATGGATCAATATGGCATCAAAAGTATAGCCACAAAGCATAGGTTGACTTAGAGTATACTATAACATGAATACATTAGATCTTATAGGGATAGAGCACCTTAGTACTAATTTCAAATTTGATTTTCTGATACTCAATGATAGCAATATTATATCTCATAACTATAAGATTGTACCCTGTAGCAATAAAGTGAAGTGGACTTACAAAAAAGAAGCCAAGAGTGGATGATTTCATCAAAAGAACTCACAGTTTATTGGAGGAAACAGGCATCGAAATAAACCAATACATCACTTACCATGTGGCATCTGCTACTGTGGAGTTTTAGGAATAGCACAATGCAAATGCAAGACAGTAGGCAGTGGAATCTCTCAGAGAATGTGAAAAGGCATCACAGAGCATCGAGGAGATCTACAAAAATTGCGAGATAGAAAAGGACATCTTCATGAATGGAATAGGAAAAAAGACAAGGCATACTGCACCTGTAACGTATATTTGTTATTTTTACAGGGCTGGGAAGTGAGAAAGGAGAGGGATCCATCTGCCAATGAAAACTAGATTAATAAAGTTCTGAGTGGGTGGGTCCTGGCTGCCCCCATAGGGTGGGGGGAAGAGATGACCACTGGTAGATCCATACATGAGCAGCAGCTCCAAAGACTCTGCTAAAACGTGGATAAAAATAGGATGCCTTAGTAAAGCACAGTTTGATAGTGCCTCACCCTGGCTTTAAAATATCATCTGAGTAAAGCCCAGCTTCCCAGGACTGCCCATTTTAGACCTATCTATTTCCCAGCAACGTACAAGGCTCTAGTCAACAGAAAGTTTCTCTTTATTCATATATTTCCCTTTCTGCTCCCAGTTGTCTCTCTCTAACATTTCATCCCAGTTTTCTTATGAATGCTGCTTATCTCTCTTCCATTCCCCACGGACTCAATCCCCTTAATACTTACCACACAATTCAAATACCATCTCATTCATAAGCCCTTTCTACTATATAGTAGAGTTGTCTCTTCTTCTAAGTTGTAACACCTAACTACTATAACTTTCTTTTAATTAGTGCATACCTGATTCCACTCCATTTTAGAGAGAGAGAGAGAGAGAGAGAGAGAGAGAGAGAGAGAGAGAAAGAGAAAGAGAAAGGGAGAGTTAGAAACAGATAAAAGGGATGTCAATTCACTGTTTCTTGGCAATTGTGATATTAGCAGCTAACATTAACATGCCCCTTTTGGATTCTTTTAAAAAATATATTTGTATTGATTTCAGAGAGGAAGGGAGAGGGAGAGGGAGAGAGAGAGAAAAACAACAATGCTGAGGATCATTAATCCATTGCTTCCTGCATGCCCCCTACTGGGGATCGAGCCTGCAACCCAGGCATGTGCCCTGACACGGTATCAAACTGTGACCTCTTGGTTCTTAGGTTGATGGTCAGCCACCGAGCCATGCCAGCCTGGCTCTTTTTGCATTCTTAAGAGCTGTACAATTGCATGCACTACCTCATTTAGTGTGTCACAGTGACCTAGATAAATAAGAGTTATTATAAAATTCAAAGATAGAAACAGCCTCTCAAATAGACCAAATAGTTGGTTCAAATTAGAATATTTTTCAGCAGGACTTGGGCCTAACCCTCTGATTCCAATACCATAAAACAATCTGCTTTCTCCCAAAGATAAGAAAATTATTTTAGCATAAACATTTCAGACTCCTTACCCTTTTTTGATCAGATGCCACAACAACTAGGTAAGTTCATAATTGTATGTTTCCAATTTATAAAGGAAGAATCTCTGATTTAAAGGGGCCAAGAGTCTTAATAATAATTGCTTACTTTTAATGATGATCTATTTTGAATCATTTTCCTAAGCATTGCTCCCAAGTACTATTATTATACCCATTTTATAGATTAAAAAAACTGAGGCAAAGGGAAGCTAAGTAACTTCTTCAGAGCTTTAAAGATAGACACCAGATCTGCAACTCCAGCCAAAATTTCTGACTCTGAGTCTATACTAAGTTAACAATATCACACTGCCTGAAGAGTAGAAAACAAACAACAGAAAGCAAACAAGCAAAAAATAAATGAGAAAAGAATATAGCAAGCATCTATTACAAACACCAACTTCTCCAGTTTCTAAGACCTAAAGATCCTCAATGACTACATTCCTCCCTGGAGGTAACATACGTACTGAAAGAACCTCATAAAAGTTTTTAGGATTCAGGAGAACTATTTAGAACAACACTCAGTAGTCAGAACATTTATGACTTCCCTACAGGGAGCAAATATGATGCTTTAGGACATGCCAACTGAAACATTGATAGCAACATCAAACTTAGAGATTTGTCCCCTGTGTGGTTCCCCATATTATTTCTATTTCATTCTCCTTCTTGGCATATCTTGGGTTATTTACATTACCTTTCAATAACTATACTGTTATACAAATACATTAGTAAATGTCTTTCAGGATCACGTTGTTCCTTCAGGGAGTGTATGAGGAAACCCTCTGTCTGGTTGATTTACAAAATGCAGATGGTTAGTAAAACTTGAATTGTTATTGATGCCTCCTAACATCTCTCTCAGCACCCTCAAAGAGAGTGGCATAATTCTTTAAGACATAATATTGCACTTAGGAATTGCTCTAAAAGATCATCAATCTTCTGTGCATGACTCTGAGCGCTCAGCTAGTGTTAAATAAACCATAACTAGGAATGAAATTCAAAATACTGTGAGCGATTTCTGTAAAATGCTCTCCATTTGCCAATTATGTCCCACCATATTTCATTTTATCAGTTATTCATTATTCTTGGCTAAAAATACAGTCATGACAAATAGTGTATCTCAGAGGAAGTTTCATGATTTTCCCAAGAAATACGATCAATATGTTTCAGCCAAGCCATCGCTTATATTTTGCACTTGGTGAAAATAATATTGTTAATGATGATGATGGTGACTTTATTTGCAGTTGCTGATGAATTAGGCTTTTAGGAATATAAATATAACTAAAAGGAATATTAAAACTAAATGGCATAGTTATCAAAATGATTTCTGCTAAACATAGAATGGACTTCCACCAAGAAGAAAGGCTATCAATGAAGAATTCTTTCCATATTATATAAATTTGAATAAAGAAAATACATTTACAATTTAATAGGCAAAAAGAGGTGTTTCACTCACCACATCCCACCTTCCAGGAATAAACTGAAAAATACCCACAGCTTTGAACTTTAAATAATCTACTTGTTTTAAATATATATGATGATGTGTGTTCTGGTTTAGGATGTTATCCAGTTTAAGAAAAATTACTTAATCTCTCTGACCTTCAATTTCTTAGGTATTTTTAAGCAATACTTTAAGTATCAAGTAATAGAATGGCCTGAAATGTTTTTAAATTATGAAGAGCTCTTCAAATAAAAAGAATCTCTTTTATTATAATATATTCCCTAGAGATAAGGAGTTTTAATAGTCCTAAAATAAGATTAAAATTAAAATCATGTATTATTCATGCCTATATGCTATAAAATTACATAAACACAAATGCACTAATATAGCTTATGCTGGGAAAACCTACATATGAATTAATAGATTTATGAAATTAATTAACAGCAATTACATATTGCCATAGATCACCATCATAAGCAATACACTGTAACTAACAACTGCAGTGTGAGGTATTCAACAAAATCATAAAATTCATCCACACATCTTCTATCCTGAAGTCCTTCTCTTAACCTCCCAGCAGCTTTCATGGCATTCAAGCCAAAGAGTCTTTTGAAGTCAAAGACTGTCTCCTCCATCTATGGCTACATCAGTCTTTGAGGGATCCCAGTATCTTTCTCTACAGAGAAGAACAAGTTTTCGTTAGAATCTAAGCCTTCAAAGCTTGCAGAAGACGGCCATGCATCCCAGGAGTGATGGATGCTTGGTGAGAGGGAGAATGTAGTATCTGTCGCAGTGTGCAAATGGGAAATGTTGGAGGACTATTGGATCCACAACCCAGTAGATAATTCCGGGATGGCTATGAGGTAAGGCCAGAGTGAGAGGACATGACTGCTATTCTAGGGACTCTTCACTCTTCTCCAAGTAGTGGGGGAATCCTAGAGCAATTATATATTGTCATAGATCACCAAGGTAGTGCATTCAGTTTTTGCTCAAGGATGTTCACACAGGCCTGAGGTACAGGTTAAAAGGCAGCAGGAAGTCACATGAAGAAAAATCAGGGAGGAAAGGCACATAAGAAAACATATTGTTCTTTAATATCTTCCTTGACTAGAGGTTGGTTTCTTTCCCTGTACCAGGGGTGGGCAAACTTTTTGACTTGAGGGCCACAATGGGTTCTTAAACTGGACCGGAGGGCCAGAACAAAAGCATGGATGGAGTGTTTGTGTGAACTAATATAAATTCAAAGTAAAGAAGCGGAGGAGAGAGCAAGAGAACCGGATAGAACAGCCGGATCCGGCCCGCGGGCCGTAGTTTGCCCAAGGCTGCATACCCTTTAACTGAGTAATATATGCTCTGTTTCATGCTTTCTCAGGCTAAGATTCTTTTATTCACAGTCACATGGTCTAAAATAAGGAACATAATATTTAGGACCTGGTCAAACTAAGTGCGAACTTCAGCTCTTCAGAATGCTAGCTGTGCAAACCTGGAAATATTTCTTTTCTAGTTCTGAGCCTTGTCTTTTTGTTTGTTCCTAACCTATACAAAGGTAATAATAACAGCCCTACCCTGCAGGGCCACTGGGAGAATTGGAGGCAAAATAAGAAACTCACAAGACACCTAGTAGACCCTTAGAAAATGTGGCTTTATGCAGTATTAGCTGTGGTTGCCAGTTACCCTTGTGCATGCACATGGGGAATGCTGCACTTTTTTTTCAAAGGAAGACAACATGTGAAATAATTTTCTGGCAGGGGAGAAAATGCACTTATTTGGAAAATGTGGCTTCTTACTTAGAACAAAAGTATTGCTAAAGAATGAGGCACTTACAATAGATATCTTAGAGGCTGTGCACTCAGAGGCGAGAGAAAATGCAGTGGGGAAGTGTGGGAGTGAGCATGAGAACATGGGAGTGAAGAGGGCCAAGGTCATTGGAACTGGAAAGTCTAGAAGACAACAGTCCAGGGTAATGGATACATTAGAAGTGGTGAAAACCATCAATGGAAACAGGAGTTAGTAGTAGAGAAGAAGGCTGTGAACCAGATGCTGAAGACATCAGTGGTTCAGGGAAGTAGTTGGTGATGGCGATATAGAAGAAGGGGGTAATGGTTGATAAAACTTAATGGCACACACTTAAAAGGAAGCTATTTTTATATATAAGCTAGAGGCCCAGTGCACGAACTCGTGCACAGGTGGAGTCCCTCAGCCTGGCCTGAGGGGATTGGGTCAAAAATGGCAGTCCAACGCTGCCTGCTGCTCCTGCCTGCCTGCACTCCTGCTCATCCCGGCCCTGCTGCACCTGCTGCAGGCTCGCGCCCAGTCCGTCCTGATCGGGAGAGGCTCACACTGCCATAGTGGCACTCGCCAGCCATGAGCCCTGCATCTGGCACCCGTCCCAAGGCGGGAGAGAGGGTCCAGGAGGCAATGGGCCCTCTGGGCAGGCAGTGGGACTCCCTTACCAGCCCAGGATCCAGATCCATCCCGCTAATGTTCACACTGGTTGTTGGGAGCCACCTGGTGGCCACTTTTATATCCTTTCTTCCTTGCAGAGTGTCTAGGGAGGGGAAGTGGCCAGCGTGCCTGAGGCTGATTTCCAGGAGGCCAGCGGCACTGTTGGTATCTTGTAGGTGGCGCTGGTCCGTCAGTGCCTGGCTCATTCTCTGGAGATTGGAACTGCAGGACTACTGAGGAAGTGAGTGGCTGCTGCCTGGCTGCTGGGCCACCAGGATGGGTGGAACAGCTCTTGAGTTAAGCATCTGCCCCCTGGTGGTCAGTGCATGTCATAGCGACCTGTCAACCGGTCATTCAGTCATTCAGTCGCTTAGGCTTATATATATATATAGATAGTTTGGAAGTGGTAATGCAGGGCAAGCAGAAAACTTATCCCACTACAAAAGCTAACTAAAGCTGGTGGAAAACAAAAGAACCTTTTTTCTCTGTCTCTCACAACCTGTCCAGATATACCTGTATGGCCTTGTGTATATGTTCACATAAATGTTATATATGCTTGCTTTCATACACATTTAAACAAATATATTATACCCTCACACAATTATATAGAATTATATAAATTCAATAATTCTCTTTAATGTGTTTCTGCTATAATGTGCAATGTTCATTTATATAGTATATGCAGGTGTATTATTTCAATGTTCATAATGGATATATCATTTTTATGCACATCTCATTTCTGTAATGCATCTTACACATTTATATGAATTAGATGTGTGCATATGTTCACATATATATTGCATTTGCTCAGCTGATTGACTTTTTTTTAAACCATGTTTGGATGGTTCAAGCAGATGTGTGGTGACTCTATTGCAACTTTGCTTTTGGAAATGGATGTACAATGACCTGGAGGAGACAGGGAGAGGGGTGATCTGAGAGGTGGGGGTGCATGAGAAACACTGTTGACTGCCTACCCAACATGCATTCTTTCCTTAACATTCTAGCTCATTGTTTTGGTATCAGAGGAATTTGGCCTTGTACCCAAATCAAAGACAGTCTTAACTGTGTTAGACCAATTCTATTATTTCTCCACCATAGCCAATAACTAGTGCTCACGTGTCTCCAACATGCAAAAAAGAGAAAACGCTGCTTTAAGGCACTTCAGGGGAAATTTTTCCTGTTGAAAGAAATGAGCCATTTGAAAGAATAGGAAGGGGTTATGCTGTCCAGGTTTTCCTTCCAGCTATAGGGACTGAACCAGGACAGCTGCACTGAGACCATGGATGGATTCTGCCTGGGAGATAAGCAGCACCATTAGGTGAAAGATAGTTAAAAGGCTGAGTTTTGATATCAGTAATTAGGTTCAAAGTTTGAATACTGACCACAACAAAAATCACTGTTTAAAATACCTTATTTAACACAGTTATCTCCAATTGGTTGGACTTTCCCTTCTCTTTAATTCTAATAAACACTGTCTATTATCTATTAGTACTGGATGCAATCTGTTGTCCAAAATTAGAAGCAATATGGTTTAAACAAACATAACTAGCCTGGCAATTATAATGGTAGTAATATTTAGTCAAAACTCATAGTTCCATTTTCTGGCTGAGTAGTAGTCCCCTGTGTAAATGTAATTTTGTGACAGTATGGATAGACCTGGAGAGTATTAGGCTAAGTGAAATAATCCAGTCAGAGAAAGACAAATACCATATGATTTCACTTATATGTAGAATCTAATGAGCAAAATGAACTAAAACAAAAAAACAACAACAACCATAGAAACAAACTCATAGATACAGAGAACTGACAGACAGCTTTCAGAGGGTAGAGGAGTCCAGGGTTTAAAAAGGTAAAGGGGTTAAGCAAAAAACAAACAAACAAAGAAAACAACAACACACAAAATAACCTCATAGACACAGACAACGGTGTATGGATTGTCAGGGGGTGGGAGGTGAGTGGGTGAAGGTAGAAGAAGGTAAAGGAGGGATAAATGGGGACAGAAGAAGATGTGACCTGGAGTGGTGAACACACAACACAATATACAGATGTATTATAGTATTATATACCTGAAACCTGTATAATTTTATTAATCAATGCCACCCCAATACATTCAATAAAAATATCATCCTACAGAAGACTAAATTGAGGAGTAAAATGTATATTCTCAAGCATATATACTATTTATGGCAAAATTTAAAAAAACAAGCAAACCAAATAACAGAATAATAATGATGCCTAATGTGTGGAAAGCACTTTCCATTCATAGAGCACTTATTTCTAAATCATGTCCTTTACCCTGGAAACCTGACTTCTAGCTCCCTATCTGTGAACCTCCTACTACTGCCTTCTGCCCTTGTAAAGCTCCTCATCTAAGGAAACAGGAAGATGGATAGAGCATGCAAATTTCTGTTTTTCTCCTGTTTGACTACAAACTATTTTTTTTCAGAAGCTGGTGGGAAGAAACTAAGTGTAAATAATAACAATGCTTTCAATCTGTGAAACCATTGAGGATTGTGAATCTGTCACCAGGAGGTGATGAACAATGACACAGTGATACAGAGAGCAGGGACTTGGCAAAGAGTCTCATCTGTTGCCTTTTAGACAGGTAACACATCATCTCTGGATTTAGGGTGACAGCTGGTGTGCCAGATCAAATTTACATTGAGAGTGGCTGCAAAGTTGTGTAAAAAAGAGAGGGAAGGAGGGAGAAAGGGAGGAGAAAGGAATTTTTAAAAATTGAATCCTACCACATGTAAAGCAATACAGTGTTATTATATATATATACACACATATATATTTGTATATATGTATTAGTATGTCTAATACATATATAATTTCTGTTAATATAGTCTCTGTCCTATTAAACCCTGTACCACTATTGTGGGCCATTACTTCCATAGATCCAGCTGATCTCCTAGCACATATGGGTCCAGAAGAGATATTTCTCAAAATAATGAATAAATATTAAGCTTGGAAGTGGTTTAAAGTCTATCTAAATCACTCATTTTATAGATAAAAATTTAAGAGTTATATATTCTGTCGCTTGTCCAAAGTTACATAGGCAGTAGGAGAGTTGGTGCCAGAACCACAACGTTCAGAAAATCAGGTAAATTTCTAAATCTTCATTTAGTTTGTGCATATTTACTAAGGTTCTTTCATACTGAAATGGATCACTGATCTAGCAATGACCACATGAAAATATTGTGCAGAAAGTAAGAGACTCAAGAGTGAAGAAAAAAGAAAAAAAATTGGTAGGTGGGGTGTACTAGTAAGTTATAGAGTCATAAACGGGCCCATTAGGTTGGCTTCTTGGAAGGTTTCAGGTAGCCCAAGAGAATGGGAGGCATTTCTGTGTATGGAAATTCTACGGGCAAATGAACACCAGTTTGGGTGGAAAAGGGTTTATTTCCCAAAGATTTGATGCACATCTTGACCCCCTTCCCTATCCTCATCTGTTCTCTGATTCTCCACTACATATAGGCAAAGATATTCTTTGGAGTCAGAAAGGCCTGAATTGAAGTCTTGGTCCCTGCTATCAGGAAATGTGACAAAATTCTCACAATTTTCTAGCCTTCATTTTCCTCTTAAAAATTGCTAATTGCCCAGATCTGAAGGGGTTGTGTGTTAAATGTGCTCAACTATGCAAAGACCTTAAGACCCGAGTTCAGTGTGTGGAACATAATACATGTTTTAAAATAGCACTTTCCTTTCCCCTCCCTCTCACTTCTAAGTCATTTATCATTGTACTACAGGCCTGGTGCATGAAATTCATGCACGGGTAGGGTCTCTTGGCCTGGCTGGCAATCAGGGCCGATAGGGGCCTTCTGGCTGCCAGCTCGGGCCTTCCTTCTGGCTACCAGCCAGGGTGTCCCTTCCCCAGCTGCCAGCTGCTGTCCAGCACCTTCCTTTGTTCCACGCTGCCCCCTGGTGGTCAGCACATGTCATAGTGAGTGATCGAACTCCTGGTCTCCCGGTTGAACTCCCTAGGTGACACTTTGCATATTAGCCTTTTATATATATAGATTCTGGATATTGTAGTTGTTTGGACAGACATCTTCTTACTACATTACAGTAGAAGTTCACTGAAGATAGGAATCCAGTCATGTTGACCATTGTGTCATCAGCCATATTGCTTCACATTTTAGGAAATATCAAGTTCTGTGTGCTTTGAGTCCAAGCTTAGAACCCATAGAGCAAGCCACCAGAGAAGTCTCTAAGATGAGCTGAAACTGCAGTTACAGGCAGAATTCCTTCTTTTTCAGGAAGCCTCAGTTTTACTTTCTAAGCCTTTCAACTGGCTGAATCAGGCCCACACAGAATGCCAAGGATAATATTTATTTAATGTTTACTGATTATAGATTTTTATCACATCTATAAAAGATCGTCACAGCACATTTGGGACAGTGTTTGACTGAATAACGGGGGACCATAGCCCAGCCACGTTGACACGTAAAATTGACCATCACAACAGCCATGTCTTAATAGAGAATATCTTGATAATGTACTAAAAATAATTTATTTTGTATTACATTATATAATGCTCAAAGAGCAGCCCATGCATTATCTCATAGAATGCAAGGCAAATATTGCTGTTCCCATTTACTAAGGAGAATACTGGGGTTAATGATACTCAAATAAAGCTCAAATCCCACTGCAGTTCAGTGGCATCTGGTTTCATAACCCAGGTCCTTGATCAATAAAAGGACACGACCTTTCTTCATACAAAGCATCTTGCATCATTGCATTTCTAATGGAGAGTGCTGTTCTCACTGTCCCTTCAGGCTAGAGTGCATACGTTGGGACAGTAGAGTTATAATACAGAAAAAGTTCCAATCAATGAGTCACCTGGAATTTAAATGATCAAAAAATTGTGTGGGCAAGAAATTAAATTATTTTGTTAAGTCAATGACTTTTGGGGGTTGTTGGTTAACAGAGCATAACCTGGTTTATGTTAATGAATGAATTTCATTAACTGTCTTAGGGAGTTGATTTAAGGATTTTATTGGATAAAAGATGCAAAAATGATGGAAAAGGCTAACCATTAATGTGCTTTTAATCCTACAGCTGTGTTTCAATTAAATCATTGGAAGCTATAAACAAACGTGGGTATCATGGATGACTTCACTCAATGGATAGTATTTATTTCTACAAGAAGTTTTACCAGCTGAATAAGTCAAAGTGCTGTTTTAATTTTAATTCAGCACAAAAGTCATGACCCCACACCAGAGAAAAATAGCTGAAATAAAATTTTCAGGCAATAAATTAAGCTTTTTAAGATTCTCTTTGGCCTCTTGCCCAGCTCAAGGTCAGACACATAATAATCATCAATGTACTTTTATTTCTAAGATGCCAACTTTCTTGGTTCATGTTGTAAAGATCGTAGTAAGATTAGTCATACATCAATGTGCATGCAGCAGGTTTGAAAGAGTTAAAAATATGTTCAGTGAAGGCAGAAAGTTGTTGTAAAAAAGAGTTTTTAACCATGCTGTCTATATTCAAGGAGCAATTTGAACTGGTTATGCACATTGAGGTGACATGGAGTGACTTCTATGAAGCTAGAAATAACAACGTTTTTTCCCACACCCGCCAGTATAGAAAGTATTTTGTTCAGAGCACATGGATATCAGAATAATTTAAATTTAGTCTGTATAACTTTAAAACGATCAAGATTGATTGAAAGTTCCTATTAGAAAGCAATAACTAAAAATCAAAGAAATAGATAATGCAGAATAGTTCAGAATAGAAACAATACTTTCAGAATTATTACATACTAGAGACCTGGTGCACAAAATTTGTGCACTTGGGGGGGGGAGGGTGTCCCTCAGCCTGGCCTGCACCCTATCACAGTCCGGGAGACTTCGGGGGATGTCCAACTGATGGCTTAGGCCCACTCAGAATTGTCCCTTCTGAACATGCCCTGACCAAGAATCAAACCTGCAACATTTTGGTGTACAGAAGTTGACCTTAGCCCCAGTAAGCCTTTGATGAGGAACCACAGATTCTTAACAGGCTAGGAAAGGCTTGAGTTACAATGAAATAGCAATTATTTCTTCTAATTGCACAAATCCTGTGGTTCATGACTTTGTAACATATGAGTCAGGAAGCAGAGGGAGAACAGAAGCCAGTTCACCAGTGCTTCCCAGAGGTTTGGCCCAGGGAAGAGTGTCAGGAAGTGATAGGAATGCCTCCTTCTAACCTAGTTCATCAAAAATTGTTTGAAGCTAACCTTGCCCATGGTGGAAACCTGGTATCTGGCTTCTTGAATCTCTGAATCCCAAAGCTAACAATCAGTACTGCAAGTGCCAAAGGAGGACAATGTGGAGATGTCACCCCAAGCAAAAATAAAAATTGCATTATAATAGGGTTTTGGCCCAACCTTATTTTGTCTCCTGCCATTTTGGTCTAGGTTATCCATGTCTGAGCCTCAATTTCTTGCTGAGGACCTCAACCAACTCCTGACCAATTTTACTCAGAATTGTGTACGGTTCCTGGACATTGGGGTTTTAAGAAAACTCTCCTAAATGATCCCAATGTGAAGGCACAGTTGAGGGCCACTGCTCTTTAAGACTCTGAAAGGAAAGCATTAAAAATATATATTTGACCACATATCTAAGTTGCAAATCTTAATTCAGGTGGATTAACCTTCTTGCATCTGGTTCTTTAGTCCCTCCTCCTGAAGCAGAGAGAAGGAGAATGCTCTTTGTTTACAAATGTTCTAAGCAGCCTCCTTTGACCTGGCCTGCCCTGGGAGGGAAAGCTCCCAAGCAGGGGGAAACACTGGACTGGACTTGGTGCACCAGGTCCGTGGGGCATCAAGGAAGTGCTGAGAAATACCCAAAGGCCATAGACCAAGAGAGAGGATTCAGGGAGGAAAAGAACACACAGTCACCAAAAGAGGTACTAAACATATTCATGTATTTGCTAACCAAACTGAAACTCTAATCTCTGATGCCTTAGAATCATAATGTCCTTAGGAGTGGGGAAGATTTTGATCTAGAAATATAAGTATCCCTTTAATACTTTGCTTATACCTCTTCCAAGTATATTCCCAATCAAAGCCATACATTTACTAGTATTTTGAGGATAAACAGTTTTGCCCCTTCTAAAGGCACTTGCATTTTGTTTGCCACATATGCATATTTGGTCACTTAGGAAACCACTTTACATACGTGCTGAACATCATTCTTAATTGTTCATCCTAATTATACCCCTGGCCCTAATTCTGTTCTTTGTCTGCACAGTGAGTTAGTCATTGGTGTATATAAAATAACTAGTTTTGTAAAGTATAAAATACAGTTCACCTTAATTGTCATGTATGTTATAAATTTGCATTTGCACCTTATTGTGATTTACATGACTGTATTAAATGTACTTATAGCAGCTTATTAAATGTATTTCCTTATAACAGCAATTGGAGAAACCTGATGTTCAGTTAAAATTTGCATAATATGTAAGAAGGGAATTAAAACTGTCTTCTGGTAAGAGGGACTTGATGTGCTACCCAATATTTCAAATATATATATATATATATATATATATATATATATATATATATGGCATTTGTGTATGTTTGGATTTCAGATGAACAGATTTGCAAAGGACCCAGAAAGAAATGATGTACCTTGAGCACTGCCCTATCCTTCTTCTTTCTTTCCTTCCCTGATTAAACCAACCATTCCCTAATCCCCGGTTTGTTTGAATGTTTATTTTCTTTATATATATATATATATATATATATATATATATATATATATATATTATTGATTTTTTTACAGAGAGGAAGGGAGAGGGATAGAGAGTTAGAAACATCGATGAGAGAGAAAGATTGATCAGCTGCCTCCTGCACACTCCTTACTGGGTATCTGCCCGCAACCAAGCAACCAGGGTACATGCCCTTGACCGGAATCGAACCTGGGACCCTTGAGTCTGCAGGCCAACGCTCTATCTACTGAGCCAAACCGGTTAGGGCTTGAATGTTTATTTTCAAAACATTGATTGATAGCAAAAAAAAACAAAATAAAAGAATATTAGAAGAAAACAAAAACCGGAATTCTACATTTGCATTCTGGTAATACAACTTCAAATATGAAGTCTGCCTCATACTATGTCAGGGAATTGACCTTCCCATTCTGGGGCTCAGTTTCCTAAAATCTAAACAAAAGGAGGTCTTCTAGGTGGTTTCTCTGCCAGTTGTAGAATCCTACTCTTTGGGAAAAGAAAGCCCTGAAGTGGTTAACAGCTGCTCGGAATCTAGGAAAATGCAATGAGAAGCTGTCTTAGTTGGAACACACTGGCGACCCTCTCACCCAATTCCCTGTCCTCACTTGCATTCCTGTCCTCACCCCACCCCCACCCTCAATCTCCCCCAAGCATGTTGCACATAGACCTGTCAAACTGGTCCTTTAGATGAAGTGCCACTAACAATATAATCGTTTTTGTTTCTAAAAATATCTATGTTCACTCACCTTGTAAAGTCAGGACAGATGCCGGGGGTCTGGATTTGTTTGGGAATTTTTCATTGTAGCTTGAGTGCCAGACCCAGCAGTCAGAGCTCTGACATCAATTAGCAGCACGACAAATCGGCAGGAACCTTTCTGGAAAGAGCGTCCACACTGACAGTGAAGCATGGCGGTTGAGAAGCAACCCCTCCAGTAACACTTTGTCATTTTCCCACATTGCTGTCAAACCTCTTCCCTTCCCCCAGACTTATAAAACACACACCTGAACGCACATATTCTTCCAATTACAAACATACACCTGAGTGCACACAGGCATGCTTACACATCAAGGGGTGTGCCTATAGGTGTACCAATGCCTCTCTCCATATATTCACACACTAAGCACTTAAATTTGCTCATACATGCAAGCCTTCACAACCACATGCATGCACATACTCACGCATCTGCAAACACACACGCATGCACAATATCATACATTCACCTATGCATGCAATCCCAGGTGTACCCTCTAGTTGCTCTCAGGTTCATGCACATGCCTGCAAACCCAGCACTCACATGGCTATGCACATAGGTTATACATAGACAATTTCTCAGTCACACATACTCAAATGTATGAGCTCGCATAGTGAGACGTGCACATGAGCTCAGACAAGTACAGGCAGAGTTCACACAATGAGATGTGCAGGTGAGCACACACAAATGCAGCATGCATAAATAGCCACATACTTACCACCCAATGCAAGGGACTAAAGACAAGTCTCCAAAGTAAAGTTGGAAAGCTTGGCTGACCTTACTCTGAACAAAGACTATAAAAATCCAGGGTAAACAAAGCAATGCTTCCCATACCTTCTGGTTTTAATACTAGTATATCTAGCTGTAAAAATCTTTATTCTCTCTCTCTCTCTCTCTCTCTCTCTCTCTCTCTGGCCACTCAGGGTATTTGAGTTATGCTGGATATTTAGGGTACTTGAGTTATGTTTACATAACAAGGTCTTGGAACATTTAATCAAATTAATATTTCTTTTATGGGAAAAGATACTGCCATCAATGGCTGGTTTTCGCTGTTCTTTAGTACCATTTCCTTGATGGAAAACTCTTCACGGCTGTTCAGTCTTGACATGTTTCACCGCAAATTGCATCTATTTGCTTGCAGCCTCAACAATCACCTCTGAAAGTTTTCAGACCACAGGCTGGGAAAGAAGGAAGGCTGCTGTTCTAAGTCTCCGTATCTTTTATACCTGTCAGGTGTTTGAGAAGTTAAGCAGCTTTATTAATTAACACTGACTTTGGGGCATGTGAGCAGAAGCAAAGGAAGAAGGAGTGTGCTGTTGTCCTCACTGTGGGCAAGAACAGCTGGAGTCAGAGAACAGAAACAGAATAACAGAGTGGCTTTGTTTATTCAGGCTGGAACCATACTCCTGGGGCCCTGGTGGCCAGTAATTCAACGGGCAATGGAGTGAGGTAGAATAAGAAACAAAAGCCTGGGCTGGAACTGGGTTCTCCACTGAGCACTTGGAGCAAGGTGCCTTGTACTCCAAGATTTGGGTGCCTTCCATATAAGATAAGGATGCTAACACCCTACTGAATTTTTGTAAGGGAGAGTGATCACAAATCATTGCATGCTTATATCTTCCCTTTAGTTATTGTCTGCAGAATAAATTATGTAATCTGTGTACTAAATACTTAATTTATGATAGAATTCATGTGGTTTGCAAGCTCTTAAAGTCCTATTTGAAAAGGGACCATGCTATGCTCGTAAGTGCTTATTTTCCCCCCTTGAGGAGAAAGTTTCAGTGAAATTTCATGAGGGTAGAGATTTATCTCTGTGTTGTTCACTCGCAAATCCCCAGTACCTGGATAAGTCAGTGTCTGGCACATAGATTATCAAGTATTTCTTGAGCCTGGTCGGTGTTGCTCAATGGTGAGCATCAACCCATGAACCAGGAAGTCATGGTTAGATTCCCAGTCAGGGCACATGCCCAGCTTGTGTGCTTGATCCCCAGGGTGGAGTGTGCAGGGAGCAGCTGATCAATGATTCTCTCTCATCAATGTTTCTATTGCTCTCTCTCTCTCTCCCTTCCTCTCTGAAATCAATAATATAGTATATATATATATATATATATATATATATATATATATATATATATATATGTATTTCTTGAATTGACAAATTAAATTCTAAAATATTTCTATTTGGATTTTGTATCCTAAGCCAAAAACACTTTTGGTGAAGAATCACTCTTTGTTCTTTCTAAGAAGAACCATACTTACAATGGCCTGAATGTGCTTCCCCCAAATTTCCCATGTTTTCCTTACTCCCAATGTCATGATATTAAAAGGTGGGGCAGTTAGTAGGTCATGAATCAAATTTGTACTGTTATAAACAGGACTCCAGAGAGCAATCTTTCCCTCCTTCCACTATGTGAAGGCAAGGAGAGAACCAAATGCGGTGAAAGTCAGAGACACCTGCTGAAGAAAGTGTCTGTAAAGGCCAATCTCTAAACCAAAGTGAGCAAAATGGGCTCCCAAAAGTAATGAATAAAGAGCAAATCCAACACTCACTTTGTTGAGCAACTAGTAAAAGCTGCGCCAAGTAGCCAGAAGAGCATCCCTGCCATTCATTTCACAACTGCAATGTGGGCAGAGCAAGGAGACCCAGGTAACCTGGAAGCTGTTGTTCAGGGACAAGAGACTTGAATTTGGGGGCAACAGGGCTGCCGCTGACTTGTGGGGAGAGCAAAGGCTCAAAGAATTCACAGTCACAGGACCCTGTCAAGTAAGCAGCCCCGCCCTGCCATGTGAAAAAAAAATGTGTTGATGCAGAAAATAGTTCTGGCCCCAACATAACCCAAATTCCTAAAAATAGCTGGTCCTGTAAGAACCCACCTCATTCAAAGATAAGAAATTATGAAAAAGGTAGCAACTCAGAATCTATACAAAGATACTATAAAAAAAATAAGTAGAAAAGAAACAGCAAAATGTGAAAGATGACTAAGCTTCACCAGAAAAAAAAATATTGTCACAGAGCAGATGTAAAATATAAGCAAACAAGTAATAAGTAACATTTTTAAAATAACTTTTAAAAGAGTAGACTAGTAAAATATGTCACGTTAACCAAAAGAAATGAAACATGAACTGGCAGCATGTGGGAAATAAGTGAAAAGAAAAAACACACAACATCTTCCAAAATCATGTTTGCATTGGAAGCAGCACAAAAGAAAAACAGAATGTGCTGAAAACACAGCAAGGCTGTGAAAGGCTAGAGAAAAAAAAATAGGAAAGTAGACAAAGAGTTTTAGAAGATTGCAGATGGCAGGTGTGGAATAAGGGAAAGAAAGGACCTCACACATGCATGCACACATACTTATGAAAGGCAGCTCCAAAATGAAATAAATATGTTTTACAGATATAGTACAATAACTATTTTCAGATATAAAAGAAGGTCTAATTTTACATGTTGAAAAGGTACACTGTGACCCAAGACTTTTTGAAAAGAAAATGCTGATCTGATAAAGTTTCTGGTCTTCTAAGATAAAGAATACTTTGGGCATCTAGGCAAAATAATCAAATCAGCTATATGAGTAAAATATCAGGCTAATTTCAAAATTATTCACAGCAACATTCAATGATAGAAGACTGAGAAGCATGTGGGCTCAACATTCTCAAGCAAACAAGAATTTTAGCCCAACTAAGTTTTGGTCTAACTATAAAGTCAATGATCTTGCATTTGTTCTGAGAGTTACCAAAAGCCTATTATTGACAAGCATTCTAGATGCAGGGACTGCAACCTCAGCAACAACAATGACAACTAGCAGGCAAAAAAGCCCTGCCTCATGGAGCTTCCATTCTAATTAAAAATAAACATAGAGCAGTGAATGAGCTAAAGTTAAAAATATCTTTGTGTATTATGTTAAATGATTAGTGATGAATGCTAAAAAGGAAAATAAAGCATAACAAGTAAACAGGGATTGTCAAAAGCATTGTTTTTCAGATAAATAACTTGAATGAAAGGTGGCATGTGATTCAAAATGTGAATGAGTAAGGGAGCAAGCCCTCAAATATCCAGAGGAAGAACATTATAAGCAAGGAGATTAGCTAGTATCACAGCTCTAAAGATTGGATGCACCTGGAATGGTCAGGAATGTGAAAGAAGTCAGTGTGGCTGAATCAAAGTGGTGAAGGACAAAGAGAAGAAGATGAGGTCAGGAAGGCAACGAGGAAAGGGATGAATCACGTTGGCTATTTTAAGGATTTGAGGTTTTATTCTGCTCAAGATGGAAAGTCATTGGAATGTTTTAAAAAGATAAGTGACACGATATCTTGCATATTTTGATTCCGTTGTTCTGTCTTCTGTGCTGTAAAAAGACTGAAGGCAGACATAGGGACTCTATGTAGAAGATATTAAATAATATGAGTTATAGTTGATGGTGGCTTGAACCTAGGTGGTAGCAATGTAAGCAGTGAGAACCAAGAGGACATATTTGTAAATTGGATGTAGGATTCAAAAATCAGAGAGAAGCTCTTATTCAAAATAGAATTTAAAAATAAAGAGAAACTCTAGCTTCTCTTTGCTGGCAGATTCCCTTTGCTTGAAGTTGTAGAGTTTTCACCTAAAGTAAATACATTACAAGACTGTCATCTACAAGGTTTGTCCCTACCCCCTCTTATAACCGGTAGGCTAATAACAAGTCATGTCTTAGATGGCCTAAGAGAGTGCATTTTTTTTTTTTTTGGATGGTAGCGTTATTCATTGAAAAGTTAACAATGTCATACAGATATTTACTATCAGGAACCAGGAGAACATGATTAAGAATAGACCTTGAAGATGCTGGACAAGAGTGGAGAGAGAAGGTATGACTGAATAAGGAAAAGTTATCAGTATGTGGGTTGTCTCTTATGACTCATGATTTAACATTCAGACAGGGGCAATTGGAGCCCTTTAAGCTTGAATCAAACAATGAAGTGAAGTTGCCAGACAGCCTTGGCAAAATATTGTGAAAGAATCTAAAGACTCAAGTAGTTGGATATTCTGGTATTGATATATTATATGAGAATGACAGCAAAAGAACAGATAGTTGTCTATGTTCTTCAAGAGAGCTTAGAGGACATTTCTTTTACCGAATCAATGAGAACTATGCTCAGGAGGAGATCAGTATTGCTGGGAAAATGGTGATAGATGTTCTTTGTAGACCCATTTGGGCAGGATCTGAGGGTGCTATGGAACTGGACTCCCTAGTGTTAATGCATATGATGGAGTCCATGCTAATAAAACTAGCAGGCAAAGAAAAGAGTTGTTATACTTGGTAGGGGTAACTGACCTAAATGTTCAATAGAAGATAATGTTCCTGTTAGATAGTGGTGATAAGGAGCAGTTAGTATAGGATTCAAGGAATCTCTGGGAGCACTTCTTGATGCCTCCATGTCCCATCTTATAGTGTATAATATTTAACAACTTAACAACCTGACCAGGAACAGAAATGCCCAGGGAGCCAGGGAGGGAATCTGGGAAGGTGGTAGAGACAGGTGGTGATGTGTATCAATCACAGGTCTAAGGCCAGCTTTAGCAGTGGGAGCTTCAGCTTGTCCTGTTCAACCATCTTTTATAAGTCCACCCTTTTTCTTTCTTAAATATATATATATATATACACACACACACACACACACCCACACATATATGTGTGTGTATATATATATATATATATACACACACATATATGTGTGTGTGTGTGTGTGTGTGTGTGTATATATATATATATATAATTTCAGAGAGCAAGGGAGAGAGAGAGAGAGAGAGAGAGAGAGAGAGAGAGAGAGAGAGAGAGAGAGAGAATATTTGATCAGCTGCCTCCTGCATGCCCCACACAGAGAACTGAGCCCACAACCTGGGCATGTACCTTGACCAGGAATCAAACTATGACCTCCAGGTTCATAGGTCAACTCTCAACCACTGAGACACGCCAGCTGGGAAGTCCAACTTAAAAAAAATTGGGATAAACCATCTTCTCAAAAAACTGCTGACTGGTACTAGACATAGGATATGAGCAGATCTGGTGCATGGGTTATAGCAAATGCTGTGACTGCACCCATATCTCTGCACACTTTCTATTGCAGGGCAGAACAGCATAAATACCAACTTATGGCATCTGCATTTCCTTGTCTGGGGCTTTCTCAGGTATTGATGTTGCTTCCTCTGACTGTCAAAAAGTCAGAAGTGCAGAGGAAGTAACACCCTTGAGAGAATTTCTTGATGAGTAACTTGCATGGATTGGTTATCACCCTAGCATCCTTCCCTTCAGATGAGGTGATTCTAATGAGAGAGTTTTATGCTGGTCCTAAGAGTCCCCCACAGGAATTCACTGCAGTCACTCCTTGTGGGTATTAACTTGGTAATGCCACCTTAATGGCCTTTTTTCCCCTTCCCCATTTCCCTACCATTACCTCCCAAATAAACAACCTTACACTTGAATCTTTGTCTAAAGGCCTGCTTCTGGGAGAACCTAAACAACACTAGTATCATAATCTTAAAATATGATGTAATCTTATAAACCTATAATTGCTTATTGTGATGATTCAATAGTTCCTATGTAAATTAATGGAATAGCAAGAATGTATATCAAGTTGTAGCTATAAAATAACATTAAGGAGAGCAATTAATGGGATGTACTTCTAAATTATCAAGGGATACACACATGTAGTAATGAAATACACTTCACATAGTAAAAGAAGCAGTAAAAGCAGAGAGTATCACATAAAATATAAGCACAATTAAGACCACATATACAAATTTAATATCAATAAATAAAAATAAAACTACTGATTTAAACACAAAGAATATAATAATGGATTACAAAGAAAAAGAACATGATTAAAACTTGACTCAGAGAGGTTGAAAAACATAAGAATGGGCAATCTTGTACTGAGAGAAAAATGTAGAATAAGGAATGGACTAAAACCTTAGCATTATTCATGAGTGAGCTAAAAAAGAAGTAAAGAAAAATAAGGGTCATTTAAGAATAAAGCTTATGTATTCTACTAGAAGTCAAGAAATTTTAAATATATACTTGGTTAAGAATATATCTCCAACAATAATATAAAAAACTATAGTAAATACCAGGGAAACAAATAGAAACACATTATTTATTTAATTCACTTCTCTCAGCGTTTGACATAGAAGCATGTGAGGAAAAACATATACAACTTAGCACCTGATTTAGTTATTTGTATGGCACTGAATTCTCATCCCTGAAAGGGTAGAATATGTCTTTCTTTCTCACATTTATAGTGTAAATTTGAATGCCTATGAAATTTTGTAAAAAGTAAAAAAGTACGCAGCATGAGTTAAGAATTTAAATATTCAAAATTCACATCTCCACTTTACCCACCAAGAAAGGACATTCAACCCCCTATTTAGCTGTAACTCAAAAATCCTAGTGGAGGCCTCTGGCCCAATTTTCCCACTCTCCACAGTTAGCAGAGTAGGATATTGTGATTGGTAGCTTCCTCTAGAACAGTGGTTCTCAACCTTTCTAATGCTGCGACCCTTTAATACAGTTCCTCATGTTGTGGTGACCCCCAACCATAACATTATTTTTGTTGCTACTTCATAACTGTAATTTTCCTACTGTTATGAATTGTAATGCAAATATCTGTGTTTTTCAATGGTCTTAGGTGACCCTCCTAGCGGTTCTCAACCTGTGGGTCATGACCCACAGGTTGAGAACCGCTGCTGTAGAGCCTAAGACCATCCGGGATTGGGCCTAAATGGGCAGTCGGACATCCCTCTCAGAATCCAGAACTGCTGGCTCCCAACTGCTTGCTTGCTTGCCTTCCTGATTGCCCCTAACCGCTTCTGCCTGCCAGCCTGATCACCCCCTAACCATTCCCCTGCCAGTCTGATCGATGCCTAACTGCTCCCCTGCCAGCCTGATTGCCCCTAACTGCCCTCCCCTGCAGGCCTGGTCACCCCTAACTGCCCCCCCTGCAGGTCTGGTCCCCCCAACTGCCCTCCCCTGCAGGCCTGGTCCCCCTTAACTGCTCTCCCCTGCAGGCCTGGGTCCCCCCTAACTGCACTTCCCTGCAGACCCAATCACCCCCAACTGTCCTCCCCTGCAGGCCTGGTCCTCCCCAACTGCCCTCCCCTGCTGACCTGGTGACCCCTAACTGCCCTCTTCTGCCAGCCTGGTCACCCCTAACTGCTCTCCCCTGTTGGCCTGGTCACCCCTAACTGCCCTCCCCTGACAGCCTGGTCCCTCCCAACTGCCCTCCCCTACTGGCCTGGTCCCCCTCAATTGCCCTCCCCTGATGGCCTGGTTCCCCCCAACTGTCCACCCCTGCAGGCCTGGTCATCCCTAACTGCCCTCCCCTGCAGGCTTGATTGCCCCCAACTGCCCTCCCTTGCAGGCCTGATTGCCCACAACTGCCCTCCCTTACAGACCTGGTCCCTCCCAACTGCCCTCCCCTGCTTGCCATCTTGTGGCATCCATCTTGTGTCCACATGGGGGTGGCCATCTTTGACCACATGGGGAAGGTCATCTTGTGTGTTGGAGTGATGGTCAAATTGCATATTACCTCTTTATTATAAAGGATTTTTTAAGGCATGGGCTAGATAATCATATTCTTTGTAAGTTGTAGACATCCCACAAAGTACTACAGTATATGTATATATATATATATAGTATATATAATAGACAGTAAATACTCAAAAAAAATGTAATTTTATTAACTAACCTTTCACTTCTCCCTTCATATATCTTAGTTGATGATTTTCCTGCTGTTCCCACCCAAAACTACCATGAACTCATTAGCTAAGGCTAAGAGTGCTCCATAGTCATCTCTCTCTGGTTAGTTCCCTTTTGTATCAGTTCTTCTTTAGGAAGTACCATTAAGTAGAATTTACCCTTCACTGGCTTTCTTACTAAGACCCCAAATTCCATGACATGCACTATCCTTGGTTATTAACTGAAACAGATTCATATACCTAACTTCTTATCCAATATCCATTCTTGGGTGCCCAAAACATCTTAAACTCAACATGTTTAAAACTGATGTTCTGCCCTAGCTGGTTTGGCTCAGTGGATAGAGCATTGGCCTGCAGACTGAAGGGTTCCAGGTTCAATTCCAGTCAAGGGCACATGCCCGGGTTGCAGGCTCAATCCCCAGTAGGGGGCATGCAAGAGGCAGCCGATCAATGATTCTCTCTCATCACTGATGTCCCTCTTTCTCTCTCCCTCTCCCTTCCTCTCTGAAATCAATAAAAAATATATTAAAAAAATAAACACAAAACACCTGATGTTCTGACCCTGCCCCATCACCCCTGCCACTACATGAAGTCCTCCCAATCTCATTTGATGGCAACCACACCCTACCCTGTGTTCAGGTGAAAAATCTTGAATCATGATTACCTCTCTCTTTTTATTCATAGGATCCATCCAACTTATCAAGAAATCCTGTTGGAACTCTCTTCTACATGTATCCTGAACCCCACCACTTATTACCACCTGCACTTTTACCACCTGGTCTGAACCACTTGAAGGAATCCTAATTCATTTCATTACCTATTCTTTATCCTCAGCTTAGCAACTGAATGATTCTTTACACAAGAATCAGCTTATGTTGCTAATGCTCAAAACTCTATAAACATTTCCCAAATGTAACTAAGAGGAGTCTAAAGTCCCTCTCTGTGGTCCATAGACTCTACCTGATCTGAGCCCCTCCCTCATATAATAATATCCTGCCCTTCCATCATTCTGGTCCGAGCCAGCCCTTACTCTGTGTGTCTGCATGTTTAAAAGACCCTTACCCCTTTATCTGATTGTCTGGGTTTCCAACCTTCTCAAATCTTTGCTATAATGGCACCTTCAAAGTGGGGTCAATCTCAGCCTCACTATTTAATACTGCACCTCACTCCACTTCCCTTTGGTCTTCTGGTTCCCTTGTATGCCACTCTACTTTCTGAGATTTGTAATGCACCCATTAATTTATCATTTAGTACCCACATATTTACATGACAGAATATAAGGTACATGCAGCAAGTGTGCTTGAGTCTGCCCTTACCTTCACACAGGATCAGTTTATGTACATCTGTTTCCAACTCTGTATTCAGGTGGTAACTTGCATTTGGTCACGGTCAGTCATTTAAATCACAAAATTCCACAATGCTCCAAATTAGAATTTCCTTTGAATTTTTAAAAAAAGAGCCACTTCTCAAATAGTTTCCAGCAAAGCACTGTATGGCTTTATTATTACCTTATCTGCAATATCTAAACTGTTCCTGGTGTGTGGTAGCCACTCAATACATATTTATTAAATGAATACCTCAGAACCAATCTTATTATTTTAATGCTATTTATTTTAGGTGCCCCAATAAGCCCAGGACTCTGAGATCATCCCCTTACTCTCCAGAAATTACTATAGGCAACAAAGCCATGGTTTTCCACCCCTAATGCTCAATCCCCACCCCTGCTTTATTTTTTTATCCAGAGCTTTCTTCACCATCTGATCTTTTTCATATTTTATTTATGCATTGTTTTTCTATAGATCCTATCACTGCAATATTTTTGTCTATTATGTTTGAAGCTACCTCTCACATACCTATAACAGTGCCTGGGATTCAAATAAAGCTCTATACATTTTTACTGAATGAATAAACCAACAAATGAATGAATATATGAATGAGTTGCTCATTCAGTCACAGAAGGCCTGCCTGCAAAGTTGATATTGGGAGTAAGAAAAAGTACCTTTTCCACAAAGAAAATTCAAGGTTTTGTTTGGCCAGAAAAAAAAAAAAAGATTTTGCTTAGCAAAAATAAAATAATAGCTATTCCCTAAAATAACCCAATGAAGCTGCTGTAAGAGTAAATGAGAAAATTTATATAAAGAATCTAATTCCACATTCCTAAAGGGAAGAACAGTACACCTTTTCTGCCAGAACCTAGTGTGGTTTTGCATGACCATGAAAAACAGCTTTGGGTCAAATAATTTTAAGTAACTCCAGCTCCAGATTAAATGACACTAAAAGGATTTCTTTACTGCAGGATACATACCTCAGAGCATTGGATATACAAATGTAAAAGTAGATCTCCCTAGGGGTGTTAATTCAAGAAACAATGCTCTAATATATTTCAGCATGTATTTAATGTACATAAAAATATTGTTTAATATAATATATTTTACATATAATGCTAAAGTACTAAGGGTTTTTTTTGAGATTGGTTAACTATGCAAGCATACATTTCCTTACACCTCTGTACCTCTCAATTTTACCTAAAGTTGATAATAATTTGATGTAGAATGTGTACCCAGTAAATTAACAAGCCAAACTTTCAAGTTTAGCAATCTTAGACAAATTTCATTTTTCCTAGGGACTTTATATACATACACACACATACATAAAAGCATACACATCCACATACATGTATATGAAGGAAAGGTTAAATATAGTTCACATACACATGAGGGAGGATATTGAAATATTAAATAATGATCAAAGTAGTTCTATTTTCATGGTGATTTTATTTTTCTTTTATTCTATTTTACATGAAGATTGTTTTATTTAGTCACATTTTAAAATATATTTTTAATGATTTTAGATAGAGGAGGGGAGAGGTTCAGAGAGGTAGAAACATTGATGAGAGAGAAACAGCCATCAGCTGCCTCCTGCATGCCCCCCACCAGGAATTGAGCCCAAAACCAGGGCATGTGCCCTGACTGGGAATCGTACCTTGACCTCCAGATTCATGGGCTGATGCTCAATAACTGAGCCATGCCAGCCAGGCTATTTAGTCACATTTTTTTTTAAAAGAAATACACTTTTATTGTGGGATCCAGTTATTTATTTATAGTCATTAAATCATATTCATGTCAGAATTCTTTACATTTTTTTCTATGTACCTCCTTGTCTCAAGGACACTATCAGTGTCTCAGTAATACAAGATGATTTCAGTTGATGCTGATACGAACACTGTTATGGCAGAGCTGTAGATTTCCCAGCTGGAGCCCACAGCTGGCTTTATAGCAAGAGACTCATGTTTCTTCACAATCCCTGAGCGGGTGGGGAGAGTCACGGTGCAGTGAGAGGTAGAAAGTGAGCTATGGATATCCTACGGCCATGACTTTCAGTGGGTGCCCTGTCTTATTGGAAGAAATCATGTCAGAGAGAGCTCCATGTGATAGAGTTATTTGAGATGGATCATTTAGAATGAAAGGAGCAATGTGATTCCTGGACCATGGACTGAAGTCTGCACCACAGTTCACATAATTTCCTCGACCAGCCAAGCGTGCTCAGAGAGTGACAACACTCCACCGGAAAGTGGCAGCTCCGAAGCTCAACACTGTGAGGTGCTCAGTGGCAAAGGCATTACATTCTAACCAAGTGTTAATACTAAGATGCTCCCGAATCACTTTACCCAAATCATGAAGTCAATAAAATATGCAGGTATTAAAAAAATAAATGCTCGCGCACGCGAGCGCACACACACACGGACGAGGGCACTGAGGCAACTGCACCAAATCCTGCCAAACTGTAGATTATTAATGGAGAGAGTAATTTCAGTTCAGGGATAATAGATCATCCATGCAATTGCTAAATATTAAAGCGTGAGAGTTCTGAAGATGTGTACTTTGACATAAAATTCCTGTGTGGCACCCTTATTGCATTAGTGAAGTTTCTCATCTGTAGGGTCTCCTAAGGGTAGTGTGCGGTTCATATAAGATAATGATTTTGAGGAGGCACTCAAGTTGATGCTTAAGGACTGTGTAACTACCTAAGTAGTGCCATTTGGCACAACCTGCTTCTCCACGCTCTCTCCTGCTCCTCTCTACTAAATGTCAAAATACTTTAATATTGCTCCAACAGTATTGAAGAGCAGAAAAAGACTGCAGAGTTTATATAATCCCCCTGTATGCACACACACTCCCACTGGCTTTTGAATTCCATTTGTGGTACCCATTTACTCATTCAACAAACCTCTCCTGAGCTTGAACTGTAAGGATGGCCCTGTGCTCCTACCAAATAGGTACCATAATTCTCGTTTTCATCTGTGCTCTGCTGAGACTTAAAGAGAATAAGTGACTTGCCTATCGCACACTGTGTGACCAGTGAAAGGATTTACACAGAACCCAGGCGTAAGTCTTTACCACAAATCCTGCTGCCATGAGATGGGACATCATTCCAGGGAGACTACATTTGGGCAGGGAACCATACCCACTACCATCTGTCCCCTTCAGCACAATGGGCTTGACCAACATGAGCGTGCTTTCTCTTCCCCCTCAAAACTTCAAAAACACAGTATTTTGTCTTGTAATAGAAGCCTTTGCAAAGCTTTCCTTGATTTATCCCCTCCTTCAAAAAATCTTTAACTTTAAAAAATTTTGTTCCTATTTAGTCACACCTCTCTCAAAGCTATTCTGTCTTGATACCTTGGATTATAAATTTTTCTTGCTAGAAATTAAATCTTTTGAAGCAAGGGCCATGTCATGTATGTCATTCCATCTATCATAATGGCTTGCCTGGGCTGAGCAATCAATACTTTTTAATGAATGGATGCAGGAAGGAAGGAAAGGAAAAATAAAGGAACCATGGCCTCAGCCATGTGTCTGAGTACCTCTCTTGCAGTCCACCTACCCATCGATCCCTGTCCTTCAGCCAGCCAGCCAAGCATTCCTTTATCTTTCTAGTTACTTATAGCCCACAGAGACCAAAGTCTCCCCCTGGGTTTTACAATTGCCATACCACGACAGAAAATCCACCCCCACCTTCCTGGAAAATCTAACAGAGTGTAAATAAAGAGGTCATGCCCATAGCACATATAAATCCTTGCTACTTGATCAAATTGCTGATACTTACACAGGTCCTCACTCCAGTGTACTTACAGCTTTCACATCCACTAGCTCATGAATCCTGTGGACTAGGTGGGTAAGTTCCATTGCTTCTAGTTTACAGAACAGAGGCTTAGACAACATAAATAATGTGCACAAGTTTGAGTACCAGATAAATAAGAAAAAAAGTGAGGTTTCCTGAATCTAGTGTTGTTTCAGTATAGTTGTCTGTTTCACCTCGGTGATGGTACCACTTCTGGTAAGATAAATAAAATGTTCTTAAATAAAATCTGGACAGCAAAGTCCAGATCATTGCAATCCCTCTGATCTTTTTAGGCAAACAATACCATACCATGTAGTTCATGCTTGTCAATCATAAACCGGATTGTGATGTATCTTTGAATTAGACTAGTCTTTGATACTTCATTGTTTAATCCTGAATGCCTTGTTCCTAGGTCAGGAATGTCAGTCCCTTGCTGTGAGCTTTGCTTAGAATCTGGAGTCAGACAAGACTGGTTTCCAGGCTCTGTCATGTAGTAATAGGTAATTCGGGGCAACTTTCCTAAGCAATTCAACCCTGCATGTCCTCATACATAAAAAATATAAGAACAATTGTACCCTTCTCACCAGTCGTCATGAGGGTTAATTGAAATACAGAGGACAAAAATCGCTTACTGCCATTGAAACCGCATGGTAGGTGCTTGGAAATAGCACCTGCCTGTTTTACTCTAACTAGTTCCATTATTACACACACTTGATTTATCCAAAGATCAAGGGATAATTGTTTGCTTCTCTATTCTTCTTGGGGGCTAGCCAGTATATGCATAAATTAGGGGCCTAATGCATATGAGTTGATTGATTTCAGATAATGTCCAGTCAATTCTTGTGTCCTTTTACAAGATACATTGACACGTGTCACAAACTTTTGGAGAATCTACTTCATAGTCTGGGGTTTTCAGTGTCATAATTCCATACCTGTGTAGTAGTCAGCTACTTTTCCAATATTCATCTGAAGAAGTAAAATTCAAATAACTGTCAAAGGTGCTCAGCAGCTCATATCATGTGCAATCTCAGGAAAATCAACTATTACAGGGTCCTAACCTTTGTTCAGTATTTGTTCCTCGTTTTCTACGTGAGCCTCATATTAACATATGTGGGAAAATGTACACAATTAGAAAGTAAAAACTGCAAAGTGTAACAAATGATAAAATACCAGCTGTCATCATCAACATTATGCAGCTCTGATGATGCAATCACCGATAGGAAAATGTTGTCGCAGTTGTAGGTCCTAATTAATCTGAGGAATGGGGATATGAACATGAGCTACTATTAAGTGCACGAGGTGGGGAAGAAAGTTTATCTGTCTCAAGTTAAAAAATATAGGACTGCAAGAATATAAGTTTATCTATTCTTAACATTTATTCCAAGCCCATAGAATATTTAAAGTCTTCAGTGAGCGTCATGTAGTCTGGAGTGCCAGATTCTGCTTCCTAATGTGTCAATAATTATATTTTGCATAATGTTACTATCTCTTATATTTCTATATATTTTTTTTACCATTTGCAAAATCTTTTCACATACTTATCCCACTTGATCTGCACAACATCCTGTGAAGATGTTAGGGATGATAGTCAGGAGGGCTGCTCATGAATATTCTTATACTCTGGCTCTCTTTCCTTCCTTCTGGGCACATGGGAGTACTGCATTCACTTGCCTACTTGAAATTTGGTGAAAACCTATTATTAGTTTTCGGCCAATAAACTGAGGGCAGCCATATCGTGCTTCTCTAGACTCAGCCTTCCACCTGGCAGTGGCTGATAATGGTTGGGACAGTGGTTGCTTTGTCAGTCAGGGACTCTGAGAAACTGCAGTGATCAGCCCTGTCACTCCATGTCCTTGATGGACATGTAGAGTGAGCAAGAAAGGCACATTCATCATATGAGTCACTGAGACTTTGGGGTCATTTGTTGCTGCAACATGACCAGCCCTCTGTGACTGATACAACAGATACGATTTCCTCCTATTTTAAAAATTTTGTCCTGATTCTCAGAGAAGTTCAGTGATTTACACATGAATGCAATGCTAGAATCATTTGAATCAAAATTATGTTTTCTATTACAGTGAGAAAAATGTGTAAGTACCACAAAATAGAATATTGCTTACCAGAGTAACAGGAATACTCTTTAATATGATCCTCTTGTGTGTTTTATCCTAGATGTTTTGTGTTAAGTGTGCCTTTAGGCCAGTAAGAAACGTGTCTTGTGTTTTGTTTACAGTTGTACGGCTTAATAATGCGGATTTTGTAATCAAAGAAAACACGATAATTTCAAGAGAGACATCAAAAGTGCGTTATTCAAAGTAAGGTACATAGCTAGCTACACATTTCCCCCATCTTCCAGGTAATTTGTGAATACCATTTCAAGTGCTGCTCAGAAAATGCATGTGCCATCAATCAGAACAAGTGGTAATCTGAAGGAGCAAGGTCTGGTGAATACAGCGGGTGGGTTAATACTTCCAATATCCTTTAACATGAATTTAACTGGTTTTGAAGTGTGTGATGGTGTGTTTTCATGAAGCAAAATTACTTTGCCGTGTCTTCTGGAACATTCTGGTCATTTTACGATCCAAGAGTGGTTCAAATTGATTATTTGCTGTCAGTAGCAATCAGTATTGACAGTTTCACCTGGTTTTAGAAGCTCATGATATACTGCACTTTCCTGATCCCACCAAACACAGAGCATTGTCTTCTTTCCAAAGCGATTTGGCCTTGCTGTCGATGTTGATGGTTGACCTGGATCAACCCATGATTTTGTGCATTTGGGATTCTCAAAATAAATCCACTTTTCATCGCCAGTCACAATTCGTTGCAAAAAAGACTTTCTTTTGTGTCATTGAAGCAACATTTTACTGATGAATTTTCAGTTTTCCATTTGTCTTTCATTCAGTTGATGTGGCACCCATTTTTCTTCCTTTAAAATCTTTCCCATTGCTTGTAAATGATCGGAAATTGTTTGCTGAGCAACGTTTTAATCTTTCTGCAAGTTGTTTTGAGTTTGACACACATCTTCATCCAATAATGCTTGTAATTGCAAGTCTTCAAACTTTTTTGGTTGACCTGGACGTTCTTCGTCTTTCACATCGAAATCATCACTTTTAAAGTGTTTAAACCAGTGTTCACAAGCATCTTGAGATGGAGCATGTGCATCATAAGTTTCCCGAAGTATATGATAACTTTCAGCAGCACTTTTCTTCAAAATAAAGTAATGAATTAAAACTTCCCACAAATGCTCTTTTTTTGGCATGAAATTTGACATTTTTAAGGGTAAAAATATCTATGATGTTAACATCTTCAGAAAATTTGACAAATGAAGTTTTGAAGCTTGCTGTCAATACAACAAAATAGCATACATATCAAATCACATATATATCAACATATGTATAACTCCATCTATTGAAAGAAAATCTGTATTAGTAACCAGTACACGCATTAATTATCATCTCTGTGGTCAGGGTCAGAAAACATCTGTGAGCTTGTTAACTCTGCTGCCTTTGTGCAGAAGCTACAAGTACACCCCATGGTTTTTGACTGCAAGGTGATGATAAGAGCATTGGATGTGCTGTAGGCCATAGGTCCTAAAACTGCTCTCCAGGAGGTCTCCAACATTGCCTTCTTAAGGTTTTTTATAGCACAAATTCAAGATGATCACAATGGGTCATCACCATATTACATTAATCAATACAAACATTTATTCTGAATAACATTATATAAAATGTAATCATGATTAAATATAGTTCACTTCATCTATCCTTCAACCTCATGGGGGACAAAACCTTCCACATGGGTTGAAGTTTTCAGATGACTAGAAAATACTTCTTTAATTACAAATTGGTATATATTTTGTCATTTAAATGATAGTATTTCTTAAATGTATCATGTACCTCCTCAGCCTCCTAAAATAGAGTGAAAAGAATAGACAGCATTACAGTCATTGAGTACTTGCTAAATATTGGTCACTGAACTTATTCATCATTGCTGTAAGTAACAAATACTTATGAACCTTTTACAGATGAATTGCAGGATCTCTAACAAATTCAAGGTTCCACAACTAGTCAAGATTCCACAACTAGTCAAGGATGAAGCAGGGGCTTAAATAAAGGAAGTCTTAAGCCAGGGTCCCCACTGCTCTTTGCTGCAATGTTATCTGGTGACTCACTCTGAACACAGATTAGTTCATCATCACAATATTACAATTAGAATTGATCTTAAAGACTGTCCTAGTCAACTGCCCCAATTTAAATGTTAGAAAAAATTAAGTGAAAGTAGGTTATATGTGTAATCATAAGCTTAATGAACAACAAAGTTCAGATAATTAAATGAGAGTATCGGATTTTGGTTAGGGAAACAGTTTTCAGTATACACATTCCAGGGATGAAGGAAAGTTAATAGAGGAAGTAGGGTCTCATGCACAGCAATTAGAGGGAATGGCCAAAGTCAAGGGATCCATTGCTGACCATCTCTGCCTGCTGCACCAGGGGATGGGAGATTACTACAAGTTCACCTGGCAGCCACTGAGAATCTCAAGAAATTGAAAGAGTTGCCAATGGACCCATTAAGCTTGCATTTTCTCTTTTGTAATGTCCAGTTGACTAGCCTGCCTAGCACCATAAGGTCACTGACCTTTAGTCTGATGTTCCTTTGAATAAGTTGCCTTGTATCCCAGAATTTCTGGGTAGGTAGGCATGCTCTAAAGGAGTCAGCTACATTACAATCTTTGCACACACAAGATTAGCAATATAAAATTATTCCATTTATAGAATAGAAAAACAGGCAAAATGCATCTACTCTGCTAGAAGTCAGAATGTGGTTGGCTCTTAATCGGGGTGAGGGAAAGTAACTGGAAAACCAAGGACATTTCTGGGGTCCTGGCAATGTTCTGATATTCAACACAAGTGTGTTCAATTTGGGAAAATTTATCAGTTGTAGAGTTACTGAGTATATATTTATTTTTAAGTATGAATGTCACATATCATGAATATATTTTTTAATAACCCAAGTATCAATTAGTAGTAAATTATACATACAAGGAGTAACCAGTCTGCCCACAAGAACCACCAAAGAATACTTTGTACCTGGTAATGTGCAACACAGAGGCTGGTCTTTGGATTAGATGACCTGATTCCAGATGTGGCTTCACACGTGTTACCTGAGCAAGAGGCAGAATAGCACAGTGGACATACAATTAGGCACAAATTACAAGACTGTTCAGGCCTGGTTCAAAGTTCTGAATGTGGGTTCTTGGTCCACAATCATGGAGACACTCTAATACTCAATTGCTCAAGTGTTCACCCAGCCCATGAGAGAACCACGTAGGATAATGATGCAGCTTCAAAGGAGTATGGTGCAGTGACCAATATTTACTAAGTACTCAATAAATGACAGCTCTTCCTGCAGCTAAGAGAGAACTCTCAGTCTCAGTTTATTCATCTGAAAATATCAGTGTCTCACTGGGTCCACGTGAGAAATTATATATATATATATATATAATTTATATATATATATAATTTATATATATATATAATTTATATATAATTTTTCAGAAGAATAGCATCAACTGTATTTTTAAATGTAGATTTTGAGAAGATACATATGTCAAGGATGTGGAAATAATTTTAAAGATATATTTCGATATATTTCTTATCTTGCCCTCCTATATTCCAAAAATGTAATATTATATTCAGAAAAACAGCGGTTTGGGTATTAAGCTAATATAGTCCAAGTGTGTTATTTTCTGATAAGGACACAACTCACCAAACTGATAAATAGGAAGTCTCTATACCCCTTCTCTTGGATAGTTTTTCTTTACTCATTTTCTTTGCATTTCGTTCAGCAGATGTTTATCGTGATTCCTTGATATCCTGGGCTTCACACCGCTGCTGGGAATTTGAGGGGGGGGTGGAGAAAAACAAGCTTTTTGCTTTCAGACCCTTGCAGACAGCTCTTCACAAGCAACTAATCAAAGTCAGCATGATCATGCCCCAACCACAGGCACATTGAGAAGGCCTTGGGGGAAGTCCCTACCACCCTCCGGTGGAGTCCAGGATGGTTTCTCAGAGATAAAATTTGACCTGGATCTTAAATGGTAAGCTGGCATTTTCTATGTACAAATAGGAGAAAGCTTTCCAGAGAAAAATAATAGATTAAAAAAAAATACTCAGTTTCTGTCAACATTTCACTGTGTGTGGTCACAGAGGGGAGCGATGAGACTAGAAAGATATTTTAACCGAGTGATGAAGGAATTTTGACTTAACCATACTTTCAGTGATCTAGAAAATATTTACAAAATGTCAGCAACTTCTGCCCTTGCTTTATTTTTTTCTCTTTAGTAATGATCCCCAACTAGCAAAATACATATTTTACTTTTTAAAAATCTCACTTGTCTTATCTCCTCTGGCAGAATGAGAGTCCCACGAGGAGAGAGTTTTGTCAGTTTTATCACTACATTCCTAGTGCTTAGAACAGGTTCTTAATAAATATATACGAAGTGTCCAAATGAGCTTATTGAGGTCTCCTTACTTATTAAGCATGTGCCTGGTCAATAGGGATACACATATGCTTATGACCCTGGGCCTGTCCTCTGGGAGCACAATGGTTAGCCAGTAGAAAGGTGTATAATCAGAAAAATACTGATAAGCATGAGAGGAGCTATAATTAAGTAAACTGCTATGGGGCACAACCTCGCTGAGGAATTTGAGACACCTTTAAATTTGTATACACATATGAAAACCTGTTAGCAAAGGGGAGCCATGGACATTCCTAAACAGGCAAGCAGCCATTTGAGTTTTCACCAAAGCTCCACTGAGGAGGGTTCCCAGACAGACACCCGTCCACAAAGAAATAAGTACAGAAATGGAGAAGTGCAGAAACCCCCCACTGCAGGTTAGCATCATCACCACCATCAGATCCATCAGCAGAAGGCGCAGGACCAGAAGACTTGCTTATGGTGAAGGGGCACAAGATGCATGCGTGCTGTGAGCTATGGCCTGGTTTCACACCATAGGTCTGGGACAGTAAATTTCAAGGGCCATGGAGCCCAACTACTTTGAGGTGCACTGCTCTTAAAGTGCGGATCCTGGAAAACTGTGACTGTGCTGGATTTCCAGGCATCTCAGGGCGGAACTCCCCAACGCGTGCCTGGAGTGAGGAGAGACCCATCTGCTTCCGATGCCACACGCACTGGCTTTGGAGCTGACTTTCTGCTGTGAAGACATGTCTAATTTTGGACTTTACATGGCCTCGGCCAGGATGCGCTGTGAGACACTGTCCCTACAAGAGTCAGATCTACAAGAGCCAGACATTGCATGTGAGGACAAGCTTGTAGACATGGGCCCCCTACTGTGCTTGCTGCCCCTGTGTTCAATCCCCACACACAGAAGCTGAGGCCACTGAAAGGTACTCAGCAGCCTTCTGTGTCCAGGAAGAGCCACCGCCATACAAGGCACATGGTAAAGCTTTAGAGCAGAGGTGGGCAAACTTTTTGACTCGAGGGCCACAATGGGTTCTTAAACTGGACCGGAGGGCTGGAACAAAAGCATGGATGGAGTGTTTGTGTGAACTAATATAAATTCAAAGTAAACATCATTACATAAAAGGGTACGGTCTTTTTTTTTTTTCAGTAGTTTTATTCATTTCAAACATTTTAACAAGAAGAATGTAAACACTAATTATTATAATTTGAAACTTCAAAAAATGGAGGAATCATAGCACAATAACATACCTTATATTGAAGATGGCAAAGGCAAAATAAAATTGCCTAACAAAGGAAAGGTACAAAAGCCTTTCAAATTAAACTTAAATATAATAAAATAATTTAAAACTAAAACAAATAGAAAAGAACAAAATGTGTAAACAGTAAATTAAACATTTTCTTTAGTGCAACTTCCAAATTATGCCCGGACGTAGATGTAGATGGCAATGTAGACTGGGTTGAAAGGTTTTTGGTCTTTAAAACATCAACTTCAGTGGGAACGGTGTTGTTGGTCTCTTTTTTAGCTAATGCTCTGATACTGTGCTCTTCAGGGGTGTGTCTCCCTACATCACCACGATAACGTGTCTACGCATTCCCAGGGTGATGTCGGGGGACGCGTCCGCGGGCATTACAAGGAGCCTCTGGAAGATTGAGAGGTTGTTCCTTCTACTGAATGGGTGGATATAAATCCACCCACTCAGAAGAAGGAGCTGCGGCCGTGTTTCCTGACGTTGCCACGTTAACACTGTTGCTGGTGAAGGAGCGGAGGGGAGAGCAAGAGAACCCTCCACTCTTTTGGCTCCGGGGCCGGATAGAACAGCCGAACGGGCCCGATCCGGCCCGCGGGCCATAGTTTGCCCACGGCTGCTTTAGAGAGTGCTGTTCTGTGGGTGCTGAAATGAAGGTACACCCCAACATCCACACAATTTAAAATGCTTTGGAGCCCATCTCAGTGGTTGAGCATGGACCTATGAACCAGGAGTCATGGTTGGATTCCAGGTCAGGGCACATCCCCAGTAGAGGGTGTGTAGGAGGCAGCCAATCAATGAATCTCTCTCTCTCATCATTGATGTATCTATATCTGTCTCTCTCTCCCTTCCTCTCTCTGAAAAATCAATAAAAACATATTTAAGCAAATAAAATAAAGTTTTTGACTTATTTGTATTTATTAGTTACACTAATAAAAATAGTTACCAAATATCAAAATTGTCACTGAAATAATTTCCTGTATTCACACACACATACACACACACACACACAAACACACACATTAGTATTAGTTTATTTCTATAGAAAAAGACACTGAGCTTCAGAGAGATGAGCAGCTTCTCTAAAATCAAACAGCTGGACCATTATGCACCTGTGACTTCAGCCAGATCTTCTAAGCCTCTGTGCCTATTCCTTTATTGCTTGTATTGGACAAAGACAGGGAATTTCCGCTATGGTGTTCATAAAAATATTCCTTATTTTCTTTCATTAAGCAAATCTAGTTTTTGCTGTCCAAACCAAGGTAGTCAAGGATGACAAAGAGAGATGGTAATGGAATAAACATCTTGAGGAATAAATGCTTACACTTATGTAAATGAACTGAACATAAACTTTGGTCCTAGTCTCAGGCCCTCAGCATAAATGATGCTTTGAAAATTATGTATTTTTTTTCCTTTGACATGCAACTTAGGACATAGCAGTCATCAAAAAATAAATCACAATGAATTTTAAATCATTTTATGTAAATAATTATGCACCCTTCTCATATGTTTTGCCTGATTTCCAAAGGCCAATAATTTATTTTGACATATGCATTACTTATGTAAGTAAACATGTCACATAAAGTTGTTAGCTCTTTCTCTTTGTTACTTTATTTATCTTTTAAATTTTGAGGTGGCCACGTTCACTCTTCCCAAATCTTATGGTCTTGTATGAAGGTGAACTAGAAGCTCTAGTTGCTTGCCAACTTTTAAAATGCATGTGTTTCCAAATAGCATGACCCATTCCTGGGGCCAGTTTGATGAAACACATGTTGAACAGTGCTATGAGAAGTCATTCAGGAAAGTCAGTGGGAGGTTTGCTAAGGGGAGCAAAGGAAGCTTAAGCGCTGACCCCTGGGCTATGCTATTGCCCTCCACTCATGGCTCCCTGTAACTAGAGAGCTGAGGGAGCTGAGAAAGAGCCCTCTATTAAAGAGGCACTAAACTGTTGCTTGGTTCTCTTTAATACTCTCATAAATTGTCCTCCCTCAGGAGCCTTAATATATAAATTACATGATACTTGCCTGGAATGAGTTTGAAACACCTGCCTTCATTGTAGGAAAAGAAAGCAACTCAAGAAGAGTGCCTCCAGGGCCATGGAGAGTTCAGCATTTATCTGAACTCTGGTTAACATTTATCTCAGAGTGTCCACTGGAGGAGGTGGAGGCAAAGGCCATGGGGGTATGCAGATGCCTACAACACCTGCAGCCAGATGGTGGAGTTTAGGAGACATTTCCACTGGGACCCCACTCAGCCAATCCTTAGAAATGTTGATCAGAGTTAAATCCTCTGAGAAACTGGAGGTCTAGCCAAAGTCAAGGGCATGAGTGGATCCCTAGGAACCAGACTGGATTCGTCAGGGCAGACTCCCAGTCCAGGTGAATAGTACAGTGAAGCTGTAAGTTTGGTGGGCTGGCAAAGTGCAGTAAAGGTTAAGAGACCCTCAGAGCTGGGAAGGATAGTAAACATTATTTCCTAGATATAACAGGTTCTATGTTTCAGGTGGAAAGAACATTCCTAGTTACCTCTTTCTTGAAGTGTGAGAAAAACCTACTATAATTTCTATTCTGGATAGTATTTATTATGAAACTGCATGGGGAGGGAGACTTCAAGATTATATAAGAGAAGGTCAGACTGTTCTAAGTCTAAATCTGAATTAGGGAGTAGTTGAAAGAAAATAAAAAGATGCAAAACAAAATGTGCAGGAGAAGAATTGATCTGAAGAAGGCAGACAGGAAATAGTTAACTACAGGGTGGGGCAAAAGTACGTTTGCTGTTGTTTGTTTGTAAAATAATGCAACAATTAATACATAATAATACAAAGGTAAACTGTGTTTTGCATACTCACAAGTGTAACCCTACTTTTGCCCCACTCTGTAATGCTGTGAAATGGAGAATGGAAATATGATGACCAGGTTGTGTTTTGGAAGAGAAGTGAGTAATATCAGTGCCTGTGCACATCTCATCAGACTAGAGTGCAGCTGTTTGCATAGGAGTCCAGCATTAGAGCTATGTGGGCATTGTACCCTCTGCCCTACACCCTCCCTTCCCCTGACTGTACTATGGACCAGCTGGGAGATGCCTAGTGTTACACAAGGACTAAATAAATAAGAGCAATACAGATAGCTATGTTCTACATGACATGGATTTGGCAACATCTCAGAATAACAACTGGAATGCACAACATTAAGTTTATTCTTTTCTTTTTTTTTAAATATATATTTTATTGATTTTTTACAGAGAGGAAGGGAGAGGGATAGAGAGTTAGAAACATCGATGAGAGAGGAACATCGATCAGCTGCCTTCTGCACACCCCCTACTGGGGATGTGCCTGCAGCCAAGGTACATGCCCTTGACTGGAATCGAACCTGGGACCCTTCAGTCCGCAGGCCAACGCTCTATCCACTGAGCCAAACAAGTCAGGGCAAGTTTATTCTTTTCTTGTTGAGCTCCCCATAATTCTGAGAATGCTGGGGGGAATGGCATCTGAGTTAATAAGTGGCTGGAACAAATGAATGTGTACATATAAGTAGAAAATAAAGTGTCTCTCTAATAGGTCTGTATTTGGGAAAATCCTAATTAAAGGGTGTCTTCTATACCTTTCTTTAATAACAAAGTTCAAATATGTCCCATGACTCTGAGAGGTGAAAAATTGATCATGGTTGCTCTATGTTTCCTTAATAATCAAGGAAATCAAAATCTTCTTTGCTTGGCTTTAATGAGTTGGGTACAACGCACAGCTGGGATTTCAGGACTTTATGATGTGTAGGAATCATCTTTATTTCCTCTTTTATACTGCCCAGCAAGGTGCCAATATCATTGCTTCCTCTACTTGTCTGTGTGCCTTTGGATGTCCATCCAGAAGCAGGCTTAGTCTTTCCATGTTGCAAGGCAGTTTTCCCCAGAGCAGAAAACATATTGTTAGCATCAACCCCTCATTGGGTGGATATAAAATATATGTTGCTGCCCTAAACATATCTCAAGTATCCAAAATAAGTGTGAGTATTTTACCTCCAAGAAAAGTATCTATGGAATAATATATATATTTGTAATATTTAGGCAATATTTTAAAATAAAAATATCAATGTTATTTAGAATTTATCTAAAATAGGTAATTCTTCTTAGTATGTACAGTCTACACATGATTATAAAGGCTTTTTATGTATTAACTACTTAATTTTCACAATTACTCTGAGAGGGGCTTTTATTGTCCCCATTTACAGATGAGGAAAACTTAAACAGGTATGAGAAGTAAGTTGCCTTGAGACTATGCTGAATTCTCCACACTTTTCTGGTATAGATAAGCTGGTAGAGACACTATTGAAACCTTGGCAAAATTAGCTCCCAGAGTCCAAGAGCTACTTACTGTCTCTTAGTTTGGAGAAAACAGTCGTACTCATGGGTCTGTGGTTTTCCACATGTCTTGCCCACCAGGTATTAACATTGCTTTTTCTGAGATGATGTTCCTAAGGAGTTAGTATAGTGAGCATCCTTGGAAGGTAGAAATAGTGTTTCCCTCCAGAGTAAAGGGCTTCTTTCCTTGAAATTTTAAAGAATGGCACAGTGTCTCCATCTGCAGCAAAGGCAGTCATGCTTTCTCCCAGTAGATAAGATTTGCTTTCCCTACACTTGGGAATCCTCTCCTGTAATTATTGTAGGAGGTCATCCAAAGGACATGACCATTAGTTGACTTTCAACCTGAACCTAGGCAATTAGAGGTTCCTCACCCCCTGCTCTGTTCTTGGAATGTACATTCTGCCCACCATTCCCATAGTAGAAGCTGTTTCAAGGACATGCCCTTGAGAGAGTGTTGTTGTTGAGGCCATCAGCATTGAAGAAGTGATGGCACCCAGTTAAGACCTCTATATAAAATTTAAGATTCTAGTGGGCAGTGTTTAGATCTGCTCACCTTGAGGCCACCCAAGCCTCATGTGTAAGTTTTCTTGCTTGTTAAACCTGCCACCTACCAATCTGGCATGGTCTACCTCTACCTTCAGTCTGTGCTTGCTCTCCATGTCCGGGGCCAGTTTCAAATTGGTTCCCAAGGTTGTGAACTGACAGAATTAAAACTCACAGAGTGTGCTGATGTCATCTGGACCCTAGACTTTCTAGGAATTGTGCCTCAAGGAAATGGTACAAAAATGCAGATACTCAGGCTTATGTTATTTACATAAGTAGCAAATCCTCCTTCATTTTTAAGATAGTAGTTTCCTGTCTTATACTGGCACCTATGATACAGCAATTTAGATGTCAAAGTTATTGACATCCTCATGGAAATCCTACATAATAAGAGGTAATATACAAATTCACCCTAACACCCTCGCACAAGATGGCCACCCACATGTGGTCAAAGATGATCGCCCCATATGGTCAAAGATGGCTGCCACAAGATGGCCAGAAGGGGAGGGTAGTTTTGGGCAATCAGGCCAGCAGGGGAGGGCAGTTAGGGGTGACCAGGCCAGCAGGGGAGGGCAGTAGGGGGGGACCAGGCCTTCAGGGGAGGGCAGTTGGGGGTACCAGACCAGTAGGGGAGAGCAGTTGGGGGTGACTGGGCTGGCAGAGGAGGGCAGTTGGGGGCGATCAGGCCAGCAGGGGAGCAATTAGGCATTGGTCAGGCTTGGAGGCAGAAGGGTTTAGGGGCAATCAGGCAGGCAGGCAGGTGAGTGGTTGGGAGCCAGCAGTCCTGGATTATGAGAGGGATGTCCGACTGCCGGTTTAGGCCCAATCCCTGTGGATTGGGCCTAAACCGGCAGTCGGACATCCCCCCAAGGGGTCCCAGATTGGAGAGGGTGCAGGCTGGGCTGAGGCACACCCCCCCAGTGCACGAATTTCGTGCACCAGACCTCTAATAACAATTATAATATCACCATCAATGAATGTCTTTATATTTTATACCTTTATTTTACAATCTATTTTGGGACATAGATTTCAAAAGTGTTTTATATGTTAAGAGTTTGAAACATCATCAAGTAATAAATTGTTGGGTATGTTGTATTAAAATAACTGTATATGTTAGTTTGGCAAAGGACACTTTTAAAGTCACTGCAATTATTTTGTCATGGGCTACTGTCATCCTGATGTCCTGTCTTAATTAATAATTTAGTGGTATTTACTGTAAGGTCACCACATGTTATTTTAGATTGGGAACAATGACAACAAGTTTCTTGCAAAGGATGTGAAAGAAGCATATTTTATCAATGTGTTAAAAATGAACATCAAAACCAATATACTGCAAGTGCTCATTGCAGTCTATCTGCAGGTACTCTTTAAAGAATAGCCCACGCCTGCTACCAGTGGAATAAGGGTTGGGTGCAGGCAAAGGTTTAACTCAATTTGACAAGACTATTGACTTTGTTAGTCTATTAGAAGATAAATTGCCAAAAGTAACATGAATAAATGGCCCTAGCTCCTTTATTTTGTTTACTAAAAATTTAAAAGATGATATATAAGCTTACTTTCTTCAAATACAAACATTTCCTGCATATGTTCAATAAAAAAGCACGTTGTAACAAATCAAGTTACTAAACTCTGGAAAATATTGTTGAACTTTAAATAATGTCCTAGAAACCTCAACCAGATTAAATAAATGCAATCTACATATAAGTACTACATTCCCTAGAAGCAAGACAAAATTAAACTCATTATGTAGAAACCTGTTACAGCACTCTGGCAATAAAAAATAAAAAAGAGATAACTTCCATTTGTAGAGCTCCTTATAATTTCCAGAATGGATTTGCACATGTTCATGAGTTGCATCTTATGATAGCAATTATACAACCTCACATGGAGGTTAAGAGACCAAAGAGTCACATGACTAATAAACATTACCATTAGCACAAACCTCCAAGATTTCCTGCCCATCCTATTTTTAATATCCTATGCTACATTGTATATTGATTTATACTTTCAAATACATCATTGCAATTATACCAGTCAAATATGCCCTAAGTATTTTGCATGTATAAGGTTAGCATTTCTAGACTTATACATTGAGAAAGGAGGAAGAGGAGAAAGAGAAAAAAGAAGATTGACATTAATACAAAAACACATTATTTCTCTTCAGACCCAAGAAAAAGCAGTGTATTTGATATAACTTTCCCCCTCTTGTTCTTATGACCTAGCATATATTTTCAACTCAACCTCCAAATTTCATGGGAGTTGACTGCTTCATTATAATTGTCATTATTACTCATTGTTTGAACTATGACTAAATTCCTAACCAGTTACCCTGCGTCCAGCTTCTCCCTTTCCATTCATTCATTTATTTTCCCGACAGATGTACATTTTCTCAGTCATGAGCATGTTACTCTTCAATCAGCCTTGTGTTTTCTCCTGGAAACAAAGGAGAATAAAACTCAACTTCTGGAGGGAGTTCAGTGTGGTTGGCTGACACTTAAACAGAGGTTTATAATGCAGTGTTATAAAGGTTATAATCACCATCTCAACAAACTGCTATGGGAACACCGAGAAGGAAACTGTTCATTTTGTAGAGGGAGGCAAGAAAGGCTCATGTCATAAAAAATATAGGAATTGGTCACCTAAGAATAAGGAGAATTTGCCAGATAGAAAAGGGGAAAGACATGTCAGGGAGAATGCATTTTATGCACGAGCCCAGTAGCGTGAAGGAGCACGGTCTATTCCAAACACATGGATGTCTGTATGGGATAAAATCACAGGGTCATGTGCCACTTAATGAGAGGGATACTAAGAAATGTTTTGTTAGGCAATTTTGTTATATGAACACCATAGAGCGTACTTAGACACACCTAGAGAGTATAGCCTATCACACACCTATCACACACCTAGACTATCTGCTATAGACTACTGCTCCTAGGCCACAAGCATGCTACTATACAAAACACCGTGATATCAAACCAAACCAGAGAAAGCAATGCAACCAAGAGATGCAATAAACAGGAGATGTACTAGTATGAGGCTGCCACTTGCATAACTCAGCAAACTCTTTTACAACAAACTTTTTTAAAATACATTTTTATTGATTTCAGAGAGGAATAGAGCAGGAGAGAGATAGAAACATTAATGATGAGAGAAAATCATTGATTGGCTGCTTCCTGCATGCCTCACACCGGGGATCAAGTGCACAACCCTGATGGGAAATTGAATTGTGACCCTCTGGTTCATAGGTTGATGCTCAACTGCTGAGCCACACCAGCTAGGCTACAACAAACTTTTTTTTTTATAAGTAGAAAGAGTATGCTCTAAAATAACAATAGCAAGTCTATTATATTAAATACATAAATCATTAACATATTCATTTTTTAAATTATTAAGTATCATGTAATGTGCATAATTGCATGTGAGTAATGAGAAAAGGTAGATGTCAAGATAGTTTTCTAGATTCTGACATGTGTGACAGCATGGATGATGGCACCCTTTAAGTATCAGGAAGAAGAATTCAACAAGTTAATTTCAAGAGATATAAGTGCTGAAGGATCAGGGAGCATTCACGTGGAAATTCCCAGTGTAGCCCAAGCATTCCCTTCCTTCCTTCCTTCCTTCCTTCCTTCCTTCCTTCCTTCCTTCCTTCCTTCCTTCCTTCCTTCTTTCCTTCTGTCTTCCTTCCTTCTTTCCTTCCTTCCTTCCTTCCTTCCTTCCTTCCTTCCTTCCTTCCTTCCTTTTTCTTTCTTTCTTTCTCTCTTTCTTTCCTTCTTTCTAATTATTATTTTATTTAGTAAGTCAGGAATTTTGAATATCATTGCTATGAATATGTTTTTCTGCTTTAGGGACTTTTTCAGTCAAAAACTGTATTTTCCCATGTCTTAGAAACATGGTGGAGTCCTATGCAAGAAGCAAAGACCAAAGTTTTGGAATTAGACTGTCCTTGAGTGGGACTCTCCACTCTGTTCTTATTAGTTTCATCATTCAAAAGAAAAAATTAATCTTAGGAGAGCACAGTCTTCAAATCAGCAGACCCAGTTTTCAAAATCAGATGTATCATTTAATATTTCTGAATCTCAGATTTCTCTTTTGTAAAATGGAGATAATAATATGTACCTGGCAATGTTCACTTGGGGATTAAATGAACTTACAGATACATTCTTAGCCCAATTGATAGCATGTAGTAATCACTCAAATATTATCCAGAAACTTCAGGCATGCTAATAATTAACATGTGCAAAATATGTGGTATAATGCCATTACTAAACTGCTCTTACTAATTACTACTCATAATGTAAATGACATGCAATGAAATATTTGCACAGAGATTTCCCCCCTCCCTAAAAAGTTCTGTCCTTCATCACTCTGATATTATGTTTCCTTCAAAGAGCATCCCAGTGGCACAGCAGCAAGTCCTCCAATCACAGTAGGACAATTTGTTTTCTCTTCTGCTGTCCTAGAGTCATTTCATAACACTTCTGTTGCCACAATAAGCTAACTTATAATTATATGTGTGCGTAGACCAGTCTTCTAATTGATTTCAGGCTCCAAAATTATAAGGGCATGCTTTATTCAACTTTGCTTCTGCAACCGTGTTTAGGACAGTGCTCAGTAAGGTTAAGTTGGGTAGGTTGAATTCCTGAGGCATAACCAGCTGCTTACTGAGCACTGTCCTAAATACGGCTGCAGAATCAAAGTTGAATAAACACACACACACACACACACACACACACACACACACACATTTCAGATGCCAGCTCTAAGTCCAGGTTGTTACCTATACTCATACCTGACTGAATATTAATCAGAGGTTTCCAATATACCCCCTCCTTAGGTTTAATTGATTTGCTAGAGAGGTTCACAGAACTCAAAGAAATATTTTACTTACTAGATTACAAGTTTATTATAAAAAGATGAAACTCAGGCCCACTGATGTGGTTCAGCAGTTGGGCGTTGACCCAGAAACCAAGATGTCACAGGTTCGATTACCAGTCAGGGAGCATGCCCAAGTTGTGTGCTCAATCCCCAGTGGGTGAGGGTACAGAAAGCAACCTAATGATGATGTTTCTCGCTCATCTTATTGGTGTGTATATCTCTCTACGCATCTCTCTAAAAATCAATAAAAATATGTATTTTTTAAAAGGACATAAATCAGGAATAGCAAGACAGAAGAGATGCACAGGGTCAGGTATGGGAAAAGGGCTTGGGAGCTTCCATGCCTCTCCATCTTCCCAGCATCTCCCTGTGTTCACCAAACTGGAAGTTCTCCAATAAACCTGGTCCTTTGTGTTTTTTATGGAGGCTTCATTGCAATCATGATTGGTCAACTCAACCTCCACCCCTCTCCTCTCCCTGCAGGTTGGGAAGGGGTTACTGAAAGGTCCAACTCTCTAGTCACATTGATTCCTCTGGCAACCAGTGCCCAATCTTAGGTTACTAAGGCCTTTCTAAAAGCCTTTATTGTTCTTGCCACGGGAAATTCCGAGGGTTTTCAAAGCTCTGTGCCAGGAACAGGGTTGGAGACCAAACACATATTTCTTATTATAAATCACAAAATTGCACACCCTCAAAGGTGTTCATTAAAATCTTGTAACCTAAATGCATGCATGCATGCATGCGCGCGCACACACACACACACACAGAATGTTAGAAGAGTATTCTTTTTTCTTTTTTTTTATTATTTTTTAATTAATTTCTTTATTGATTAAAATATCACATATTTGTCCTCATCCCCCCATTCCCATCCCAAACCCCTCCCCACGCATGCCCCCACCCCCCTGTTTTCCATGACCACTGGTTAGGCTTATATTCATGCATACAAGTCCTTTAGTTGATCTCTCCCCCTTACCCCCACCCTCCACTACCTTCTCTCTGAGATTTGACAGTCTTATCAATTCTTCCCTGTCTCCGTGTCTGTTTTTGTTCATCAGTTTATGTTGTTCATTATTTCCCCTAGATGAGTGAGATCATGTGATACTAGAAATACACTTATAAGAACCAAAAATGAGACAAGCAATAATGGTTATGCTGGGAGGCAAATGAATCAGTCTGTAGTGAGTTTCTTTCTGGGCCAACAGTTCTTTTGAGTACCAATTTCAATGTCAAATAGTTCCTTATGTGTACATGTCAGCAATGGTATTTCAGTTCTGGATGGTAGACAAATGGTGGTAATGCAGGTCCAACCCTCTCTGGTTTGGTCCTGGGCAACCTGCCGCGACGCACAGCTGCTGACTGCTAGTATAGCAAGGCGTCGTCAGCGTCTTCCATCTCTGGACTGTTTCTCTTCTGTCTACATGGCTGGAGCAGTCCTGTCAATTCCTCTCTGTTGCAGGAATCCACATGGTCTTGGAGTTGTTTTCTGAAAATATACAAACATATTCTCAACCAAAAGTTAGTAAAGGAATCTTTTCTATAAATTTGACTTGAGATTCTTTTTCATTTTTTGCCCAAATGATTTTCCTTTGGCTTGTTTTGACACCATGTGTGTTTTTCATGGGTGTCTTGCTGTTAGCATTACAAATGAAAGTTTAGAAGAGTATTTAACAGGACTCGTTATCCCAGATGCAGAAATTTTGGTATTTTCTATCCTCTGGACTTGTTTTTCTCCTTTGTGAAATGGGAAAATCATTCTACCAACTCAAACATTATTGTATAAGGATATCATAAAGTATGAACTTATGAAGAGTATGATTTTATCAGACTTTTTAACTTTTGCCAGTCTGAAGGCTTACTGCCAGTATATCAATGGTGTTTAATTGTTGTTTTAATTTAAATACTCTATTTATTCTCCAGGTGGAGTATGTTTTCATATGTTTACTGGCCTCTTGGGTTTTTCCTTTCTATGAATTTCCTGCACACATTATATTTTTTATACTTTTGTTACTGACCAAAGCTGATGAATCCTTGTCCATCCTGTACATAGAAGCCAAAGTCTTCTCTCTTTTTTATAGAGAAAATAAGTTTTATTTGTCAGGTAATCAAACCAGAAGACTACGGACAAAGCTCAAATTAGTCTCCCTGAATAAATACTCAAAGGGAATTTAAAGAATAAGGTGAGGAGGGGCTTGTATATATTCTTTAATTCTAATTCAGGGGGTCTGATTGGGTAGTCTTAGAACTAAGCATCAGGGCAGGAGCATGAAAGAGGGTAGGAGGGAACAAAGCAATTTCCATCTGTTAAGAGTTTGATTGCAAGTCTTATGTGGGTCTATATTGGGACTAGGCACTGGATCTTCTTTATTGAGGGACCTCTCCTTTTTCATAGGTTCTGGATGTAAAGCTGCAGCGATTTGTTACTTGAGTTCCATGAATCTTGGTTCAGTTATGGTCATTCAGTTGACTTTGCCTGCTTCAACCTCTGGGACAAGTTTGATCCAGCTTGGTCTAGTGGTCTCTACAGCAGGGTGAAGAGGTCTGATACTATAGTCAGAAAGGCACTAAAAAAATCTAGAAAGAAAAAAAAATATTGGGGTCTGGTTTCAGCGTTAGGGACCAGTCTGACTGTATAGTAATGATGATGGTTCTTTTGGTAAACACTATTTTTTTTTCCTGTGTGCCAACTGCCCACAACTGTCATATGAGGTTTTACATGCAGTCTAAGGAAAAAGAAAATAAGAATGAAAAGAAAAAAAATGTACTAATTGAAATTTCTAAGCTATGCCTTATATTTGATTTCAACTTTTGGAATCAATATGTAGATAAACTGTGAAAAACGTATTTATAATTACAAGATAGAATGGAAGTATGCACACTGATGATGGAAAATAAAAGTACCAAGGTTGGGAAGTTCAGAGATGCAGCTGAGCTGATCCTCATCTGATGTAGGGGAGATTCCTGGGATGTCATGTACTATTGTCAGACAGAACTTAGGTGCAAGCAATGTTATTTTAATTTGCAGAGTCAACCAAAAAAAAGTGAACACCATTGTGTGATATTAGGAGGAGCAGGAAGGGAAACAGGGAAGTAAGATGGCATATATAATGAAAATATTCCTCTACTATAATAAAAATTCAATAGAAAACATCAAATGTTAATAATTAAAATAGCATATTTGTGTTATTTTATATATGCACTGGGGATATGGTAGTTTGAAGGAGGGGTCTTGCTTTTCATTCATAAAATATGGAAGATAACAGAGGTACCACTTATCTCCACATTTAATGTGTTAAGTCAATTTTTTCATAATAAATGCAGAGAAGGCTGCAACTGCTAGTAGAGATAAGAGTGAGTTTGTGAAACGATCTTGTAATGAGTCTGTTCTCTGTGTCATTTTGTTACAATGGCTGCATTTTGTGATAGTTCCCATGCAGAATTTGCAAGAGGCCCCCATGCCTGAAATAGGGGGGAGATATCAGTATGAGACCATAAGGGGTTTGCTTAAAAAAACTGCTACTGAATGAATCTTTTGGGGGCCTAACACCACGGTATGTAAGTTACTCTCATGCATGTGCAGCATGATTTTCATGGACCCAGCAACACACCCTGGTTTTTAGAAAACTAGGAAGCTAGGGAGGGATGCTCTAAAGAACTGAAAATAATATGACCATTCTGATGTTTCTTTACATTCTCTGAGCTTCATTATCCTCACTCCCACTTAGTCTTCAAAAAAAAATAGAGGAAACAATTTCTGTGAAGATTAAATGAGGTATTGCAAATTGACAATGTTTTGAACCAGTAAATATAATATATGTGCAGGGTAGCAAATTTCAATTTCCTTAATTCTTCTGAATGATCCAGTCATCAAATCAATTTTGATATCCTAGGCCTCTTGAAAAACATTCTTTGGAATAAGTGAATATGATTCTGTAGCCCATATGATCTCCACCAAAGGTTTATGTGGTTAGTTGCTTTAAGTGTTGGCTCTATCACCCATCATCCTTTTAGTGTAATTAGCTCTAGAAGGAAAGAGCCTGTTTTCTATGAAAACATAGCATGGAATTGAAGGGAGCTTGGAATAAGAAAAGGGGAATGTGAATGAGCAAATTCCCTGCTGTTTCCATAAAAGTCCTCTCTATGAAACCCAAGTTCCTTTCAACACCATTGAAAGCTCTAATTTCCTGAATGCCTCTGACTTGTTGGGGGATGTCTGGCTTGTGAGCCTAACCGATGTTGAGATTGTTCATATCCAGCCAGCAGACCACCCAACCCGTCTTTCACAGTCCCTGCCAGAGTATTAATATAGCCTCTAATTGCTCTCAGTAGGGAATTTAGTTCTCTCAGCAGATGGGATAGTCACCAGGTCAACCAGGCCATCTGTTCTGTGGCCCAAAAGAGCCATAAAAAGAAGCTGGACCCAATCACAGGCTAAGTCAAGGGTTTGTGAACACATGACTTAATAGCCCTTGGAGATTATGTCTAAATTGCCACATGCAATGGAGAAAAATGTATGTAAAATGACTCTTATCATGCAACTGAAAACAGTGAGTCATTCTCAAGTGGACTTTAAGATTTTAGAATATATGGACATATTTTAAAAACAACAAGAATTGAAATAATGAAGACAATCTTTCTAAATTGGTAAGATGAACCTTTAGAAGATTGTTAGCCAAGGCTCTTTGGCTTCATTGAGATATATTTTAGGTCTTCTGTATATACTCTTAAATCGGGTTTGATACAAGTTCCCTGTGGATTGATCTGATAGCAAAGCAACTAACAAGAAATTAGGAGGCCACCGAAACCGGTTTGGCTCAGTGGATAGAGCGTCGGTCTGCGGACTGGAAGGTCCCGGGTTCGATTCCGGTCAAGGGCATGTACCTTGGTTGCGGGCACATCCCCAGTGGGAGGTGTGCAGGAGGCAGCTGATCGATGTTTCTCTCTCATCGATGTTTCTAGCTCTCTATCTCTCTCCCTTCCTCTCTGTGAAATATCAATAAAATATATTTAAAAAAAAAAGAAATTAGGAGGCTGAGACCAGTCCTGCCTAAATTAGCTATGAAATCATTCAGGTCACTCAAAAATCACATTCATTGTTGTTCAAATGAAGGGTAATTGATACACCATCTCTACACAATGGTTCTATTTTACTTAATTTGGTAAGTATAATGATAATAAGATGCTTATTATTATGAGACTATATCCTAAGAATTCTGAAACACCAATCAGAAAGAATATATATACCCCTATGTTCAGTTCATGGTAGTGTTGTTTACAATAACTAAAATCTGGAAACAGCTAAGTGCTCATTGGTAGATGAGTGGATAAAAAAGCTGTGGTACATTTACACAATGGAATACTATGTGCCTGAAAAAAAAGAAGGAACTCTTACCTTTTGCAACAGCTTGGGTGGACCTGAAGATTATTATGTTAAGTGAAATAAGGCAGTCAGAGACAAATACCATATGATCTCACTTATGTGGAATCTAATGAACAAAATAAACTGACAAACAAATAGAAACAGAGGCATGGATGCATAGAACAGAGTAACAGATCTCAATGGGGAGGTGAATGGGGCTGACAGGATGAAAGAACTTGAAGAGATTAGCAAAAGAACATATATGCATAACCCATAGACACAGACAACAATGCTGTGAGGGGGTGCAGGTTGGTTTGAGGTGGGGAAAGTGGGGGAGGGAATGGGGGACATCTGTAATAGTGTCAACAATAAATTTTTAAAAAGCATGCTTAAAATAATTCAAGTGTTTGACAAAGGCAAAATATAAAATTGGCCATCCTTCAATTTCAATGTGCAAAAGTACCTTTGCTCCCTGCTAATAAAAGTATTTACATACATGCTAACACATGTTTATCAATTTCATTTGGCAGAGCAGGTCATTAGGGTATTGCTTGGAAAACTGGCATTGTTTGCAGTAATAAAAACAGTAATCAGAGGGCCCCATCAGGGTATTACAAAAGCATATTTATAAAAGCATACAGTAAATAATAAAGATGAGCTATGATTATTAATATTTAGAGTGAAAAGAACATTATTTTAAAGCATAATTTTCAGGGGGAAAAAAAACACACTGAACTGATTTAGTTATAACTTTACATCTTTGCCAATCAAATTAGACTGATTGCATTACAACTCTGATGATTTAACATGATGGAATAAAATGCTTTATTTCATCCATCATTTCTCTCCTGGTAAATAACACTCTAGAACATATAGACACAACGTTAATCACACTTGATATTGAAGGCAATTTGTATTCAGATAGTCCTGAGTACACCACAAAGAATTTATCTTTCATCCAGTGGCATGGAGCAGACTGTAGCCCTGGTCTACAACCTTGAACCTCCAAAAGTCATCATTCAGATACTCACTAGGATATGCAGTCACAGAAGCATTTTACTGAACTTGTCTCAGTCAGAAATCACTTCTCACCACCTTTACCCCTACTACCACGGTCCAGGCTATCACTTGAATTATTGCAAAAGGCTCTGCTTGTCTTCATGCTCTCACCTTGGTCTCCTCTGGTCCTCACGTAGTTGTCAAAAAATAACCTTTTAAAAACATACATCAAAAGGCTCTAGGTGAGATTATATAAATTGACTCTTCCACTAAATACAGTTAAATATACCAAATAAAACATTTGTTAATCATCATAAAGGCTGGAAAGAGCTGAAAAGGTAATGCCAACATTGCCAGGCAGAATTCAAAGAATTATTTGAATTCAGGAGGTGACCAAACTATTAGAACATCAAGTAAATATTAAGGGAGCTTACCAATATCACATGCTTTAACTAAAGTTTGTAAGTTTCCTTGGAGTTATGAGGGCAGAATTCCATGCACAGTGACCATTTTTCATGTTAAATTGAGGAAGAATCCATCAGGTGCATCTACACAGGTTGTACGCTGCACAACTCCAAGGTGGGAAGGGAAGATTCTGATACTGTGAAATGTGTACCCCCTGAAACTGTGCAGTGAACAACATGCAAAAGCCATAGGAAACAAATTCACCACAATTCAAAAGGCTTCCCCCCGTGGATAAAGGCAAACTGAATTAAGCAATCCCATTCTTAAGTCCAGGAGACTGTGAATAAGGTTCCCATGATGCTGAGTAAAACAATGGGAGAAAAAAAAGAAATAAAGATAAAAAAACATTGTTCCTGAGAAGTTGAGTCCATTGATCAGCCTTCATGAGATTTTCAGGAGCATCTGTTGTGCATCATCTGGGTGGGTTTGGAAACTTCAAACTTAAGACCTAGGCTTGTGGTAGTCTCCAAATGGTATTGTCTCAGGCACCTAACTGATGCAAACACAGAGCCTCTGGAGGAGGGGAAATTTACCCAAGGTTTCATGCACACTCCAAAAATATTGTTTCAAGAGCAATGACCATCACTAATGGTCATCACTAATGGTAACCAAGTACATGAAGAGAAGGCAACACTTAAGCAAGAAACAATGGAACCCACTGAACATGAAGATTTCAGAAATTGGCATTTAAAGATATGCATAATAAAGCAATAATAGCATGATAGATTGATTGCATCAATGGCCCCAATTATTCTCTTCTTCCTGTAGCTAGGAGTCTTCCTCCTTTACACTTCCTATTATAAAGGGCAGAGTTCATTTTCCTGTCCCTGGAATCTGGGCTGACCTTGTGACTTTGCTTTGGTTGACTGAATGCAATAGAAGTGGTGGTATGCCAGTTTCAGAACAAAACTTAAATACTCTGTGTATATCTGCTTTCCTTTTTGCTTGCCATGAGCACCATGAAAACAGACATGATCAAACTTGCTGGAAAATAAGTCACATGGACACAACCAGACATACCTCAGCCAAGGCCGTCTTAGATCATCCAAAACCTAGCCATACAGCGAATATGGGAGCAAGTTCACATTAGACCAGAAAACCCACCAGACTCAGCCCCCATCTACAACACCGGCACACAGACGTGGGAGCTAAATAAATACCATTCCAGTTATACAGGTCTTGTCTCTCAGTTCTAAACATGCCCTCCAAAACTAGGCACAATTCTTTTAAGCATTTCTCCTGGAGAGTGAAGGCTTTGACTGTAGAGGGCTCTCTACAGTGACAAATGGAGTGTACAATGTTAAACTTTCCCAGCAGGGGGCCCTGGAGAGACACTCCAGGAAGAAGAGGCCATTCTTCCTGATTGTGGCTGCCTAGTTGGTCACCAGTACAGGTGTGGAGACATATCCAGAACACACAATCCCAACAGCAACCTCGCAGCCCTGACCTGGCAGGTGATCATTTTCTGTATGGACCTCCCAATAGGGGCATCGGTGCTCCCGGCCTGCCCCCTCAATGGTGCCTCCACTCTCTGTCTTAAGAAGTTCTTCCTTTCTCTGATGTTTTAAAGATGTCCAATAATTTTCTATTATGTGTGTGAATGAGTGTGTGTGTTTAATCCATTTAGAATTTATTTTGGGGTATAACACGAGTTAATTAATTAGGTTTTTATTCCATATGGAAAATAACATATATTCAAGCACTATATATTAAATAAAAATAATCTATCCTTTTCTATATAATTGATTTGGGATCCTTTTTATTTTTGCCCAAACGATTTTCCTTTGTCTTATTTAGACACCATGTGTGTTTTTCATGGGTGTCTTGCTGTTAGCATTACAAATGAAAATTAATTCTGTAAAGTAAAAATTTTCTAGATGTAATTTACTTATAGGATATTTTTCCTTACATGATATTACCCTACTATCCCTCCTTTTTTTGATTAATGGAGGCTTTTGTAAATTTTATAATGCAGTCTTAATAACTTTAAATTTTAATTTTTTGCACAAAAATTCCTTTATTAACTTTTGGTCGAGAATATGTTTGTATATTTTCAGAAAACAACTCCAAGACCATGTGGATTCCTGCAACAGAGAGGAATTGGCAGGTCTGCTCCAACCACGAAGACAAGAGGAGAAACAGTCCAGAGATGGGAGACGCTGACGACGCCTTGCCACGCTAGCAGTCAGCAGCTGTGTGATGCAGCAACTTGCCTAGGACCAAACCAGAAAGGGTCGGACCTGCATTGCCACCATGTGCCCACCATCCAGATATCATTGCTGACATGTACACTTAAGGGACTGTTTGACATTGAAACGGGGACTCAGAACTGTTGGACATTGAAATTGGGACTCAAACATTTTTTGTTATTATACGTTTATTTCTAGTCTGCAGAGGCAAGATTTTTTAAAGGAAAGAAAAGGGGAAAAAATAGATACAGAGGCAAAGAAGCATTGAACAGACTGCCAAAGTACAGCGGGAAGGCAGAGGAGGTTTGGGTGGGGGGGTGCTGTAAGAGATCAACTGAAGGACTTGTACGCATGCATATAAGCATAACCAATGGATAAAAGACCCTGGGGGGGGGCAGGTAAAGGCATGTACTGGGGGGAAGGCGAGGCTGGGGGGAGGTCAATGGGGGAAAAAAAAGAGACATATGTACTACTATTTGTAATACTTCAAACAATTAAAAAACCAATAAACTTTAAAAAAATAATAATCTATCCTTTCCCCATAGGTATTTTTAGCAGATTTCAAATTACCATACATACTGAGTTCAATTTCTCTGTATCTCTCTATGTATCTATCTCTTGGAAAATACCACATTGCCTTGAACAATACAACTTTAAAAAAATCCTTGTGTTTGGTAGTACACATTTACTTTTTCTGTATTTTTTCTCTCCTCTAGAATCATCATAGCTAAATTGAACCTTGGTTTTTAATATAAATTTCAAACTCACTTGATAAATTAGATGTCAAAGCATCCTGAGCTTTTTATTGGAACTGTTTCAAATGGATTGGTTAATAGAGGGAAAATGACACCTTAGTAAAATTAACTACTTCAAAAACATTCTGAGTCACCCCATTCAAGGGTTAAGTGTGTGTGTTTGGCCTAGTTTGAATCCTGTGCCGTCTCTGGGGTATAGCAGGCAAGGCCATATGTTCCATAGCCCCACTTGGATCCAATTGCTTTTAGGAGAACTTCACTTCCTCAAGAATTTGTTACCAGAAAAGCAAAAAAGAGTTGTTTCTAAAAATCAATCTCCACCATTCTCTGTTAGCTGTTTTTCCTATACTCCAAAGCCTTTATGTCATTATAGTCTCTTTAATGTGTATTATGACAGCAGAATGTATCAAATTTACCAGTGTTGCTCTAATTTTTAGACTACAATCACAATGTAAAATGCTTCACATGTATTCACCCATCTGATCCTCACAAAAATGAAATAGGACCACTGGTCAGCCAGACACCCTGGAGTAGACTTACTAGTTTTTAAAATATTGTAGTGTTTCCGTTACAAATAGTAAATAGCTACTTCCCAAATGTCTGGTTCCTTTCCTGGTCAGCTATCTCAGCAGAGCTTTCCCCCTCAGCATTCCTCAGAGCTCCCTACAATCCAGGTGTATAAGGAGGTACAGCTGGCCCAGGTGGGGCTCTAATTGCTTACACCAGTGCTGTACCCAGCATCCTCTATGGATCTTCAGTGCTTGTGCTGTACCAGTCACTAATATTCTGAAAACCATTCCTGAAAATGTATATTTCCCCAAATTTACAAATGAGACAGTTCAAATTTAAATTGACCTGGCTGGTTTGGCTCAGTAAATAGAGTGTCGGCCTGTGGACTAAAGGGTCCTGGTTTCAATTCTGGTCAAGGACACATACCTGGGTTGAGGGCTCTATCCCCATTGGGAGGCTTGCAGGAGGCAACTTATCAATGATTCTCTCTCATCATTGATGTTTCTATCTCTCTCTCCCTCCCTCTCTGAAATCAATAAAGATATACTTAAAAAGATGCTTTATGGAAACAGACTTGTCAGCTTAATGTCTCAATTTCTTTTGAAAAATTGTCACCCCACCCAGGTCACAAACAACTTTGGGCAAGATCTTAGAATACAGGTTCTGAAGTTTCAAGCATTTATCTCTTAGGCCCTCCATTTTTTTCACTATGTTAAGATACAGCCAGAAAATTTAATACACAGTCAAATTATTTATAAATTTCAACAGCTTTCAGATCCACCTGTTTAGTGATGTCCTTTGACTCTATAAATCATTTTGTCCAACCTCAGAAAACTGGAGTCATCAGTTATGTGTCAAAATTCTTTCATGTTGCCATAATTTGTTCCCTGAATGAAATCTATCACCTTTAAAGTCAAAGCTGGCTACATGGAGATGAGGAAACAAACATTGCCACAGCATTTAAGAACAGCATTGTCTAACAATATAAAAAACAAACACTGAAAATAGCACAATATTTAAAAGTATTTGAAATTATTATTTCTCACCTAATTTAATTAACTAAATGGATGCTTAACAAACTTTCCTAGTAATCCAATATGCACAAAGATGATTATAGCAGGATAATTTATATTGGCTGCATTAATACAAACTAAATGTCTAATAATAGAATGATTATTTCACCAAAAGCAATACATACACAACATTAAATACTTTGCATTTATTTAAAATTATGATTGTGCAAACCAAATAATAGCCTGTAAAGTTATTATAATGTTAAGTATAAAAATGTGAATATCAAAATTATGTACATTCTTGTTAGAAACGTGATTGGTTTTTTTTCTGTTTTCTCTTATTTAATATGTTTATAACACAAACCATAGCAAAATTGTTTCTAAATCCTACCAATATTCAATTCCAATTGCGTCCTAATGTCCTTTCCTTCAATACAGCATTCTATATCCATTTAGGTAAAGGATTATATGTGTGACATTTGGAAGCTGCAGTTGGTGATGCTTCCTATCACATATGGGATAGTTGATCTACAGTGAAAGAAAATAAAGACATATGCAGAGAAACTGAGATTATTTTGTAGCAGTTGTGTTTGATATTCAAATGCAGCCCTAAGTCCTATGTAAGTATTTATCCTTATCGAAATTTGCTCATAAAAGCCTTATTCAGATTCCATGAACTAAAATTATGGCCTTCATTATAGAAGCCAAATGGAAAGCACTGTAGTTAGAGAAGACGAGAGGAGGATGGAAGTCATGGAAGGTGGAGCCAGAGAAATAATGGGCAATTGCATTTTTGAGGTACCTTGAGGTCACAGGAATCCACTAAACATAAATTTAAACCCATCCCTTTTATTTTCATTATAAAAAATACATTATAATACTGTCAAAGGGGAGACAATATTTGTGGCCTTAAGAATTGGCACTTTTATGCTAGGAAGCAACTAACTATATTTAGAAAAGTATATTTATATACTTTGAATCAGTGTTGCTATTTCTGGATAAAGCCTTTCCAGATATTGGATTATTTTCTTAGGTATTATAACCTTAGTTAAAAATTGCAACAATACAGCTAAGAATGGAAAGTAGTTCAGATCAAAAGGGGCAGTGGAAGGGTAAGAAGTTGTTTATCTCTAGGTAGATTTGAATGAGAGAGATGACAAATGTGTTGAGAAATGGAGTGTTGGACACAAGATAAAGTTGAATCAAAAATGATATCCAGATGTTTGTCCTTAAGAAGCAGAAGAATGAAGTTGCCCTTGACTGAGATGTAGAGATTGTAGGAGATGGTTTAGAAGAAAATATAAGTAGAGCCATTTTATTCATGTTGGTTTTAGACACCAAGAAACCTATTCACTTATCTACAATCATCCATTTATCTTTTCTTCCTGTCAAACAAGAGATGACCTAATGCTAAAATTTCCAGCTCTAATCTGAATCTTAGCTCTGACTATTTCCAAGAGACATTATCCTCCAGTGTACACTGTATGTCATATTCTCTCCAGGTTTGCTTCTTTGTTTTTCTCTTTATTCTTTTCCAGACTCTTTAGAAAGCCTTTCTTCTTGTCTCTGTTTCTTAAATCATTGTTATTACAGTATCCCCTTGGTATTCTTCTCTCACACCCTGTATATTATTCCCAAGAAATTTCACTTGCTATCACCCCCAGCTCAGTATGTCCCGTTCAAGCCTGTGCCCTCAGCTCCAACCATGTCAACACTGAATATCTCCACTGAGCTTCTCACAACCGCACTGACACCTCAAACTAAATGCATTCTCCAAAACGGAAAACCTCATTCCCCTCAATACTTTGTCTTAAGCAAATAAACATCTGCTCTTGCTGATCCACCTTCCCAAAAGACACCACTCCAATGTCATTGCTCCAGGTAAAAACAACCAGGCGCCCTCTCTGATCTAAACATCCTACCTATCCCTTGCATTTGTATCCTTATCCAACTTCATAATTGGAGGAGAAAGCGGTACATAAATGGAAACACATAATAACATGTTAATAATTCTCAGATGGAAGCTCCACCCCAAACCCAAAGAGCGGGTTGGATTCCCTTTTTCTACCATTGAAATAGTGAAGAGACAGGTCATATTTTCTGTGTCCATCTCCTTCTTGGTGATTAGATATTATTTCATCTGAACATACATTGTATAGACTGATGTTGGACATCATGAGTCATTCTATGAAACTACTTTCACAGACTTCCATCACAGGTGGAGTCAGACTACATATAGGTAGACATTTCAGGGAGAAAAGAAAAGTAAGATTATTTGACTACTTTCTACATTTGTCCTTTCAGACAATTTTATAGCAATAATAAAATTAGGACTACCATTTTTTTTTTTACAAATGAGGAAATTTAGATGCAGAATTATTAAGCAAATTGTCCCAAATCACACATTTAAGACTTAGGTTAAAATGTCAATTCTCAAAAATATCTTAGTGTTTGCTATATCAAAATGCCAGACATTTTTGATCATGACTCAACACATTTTTATCTCAAATTAATAATAAGCAGGTCAATTTTATGTTATTGTAGCATTTAAATTATTTAAGTAGAGAATGGATAAAGGGAGTTGACAGCTGGTGAGCATCACTCTGTGATTCACTTAAAGTATTTTATCAATTTATGCATCATAGCAATTTTATTATTGCCTTCACATATTACAAAATCTATTAAAGATACAAAGATTGTGTGTCAGGAATCTTTTTTTTTTTTTTTTTTTTTTTTTTTTTTACCAAATGTAAGAAACAAAGCTCAAATGATTTAACTAAAGCAATAATTCCTTGGCTTATGTAATTAAACAAAAATAGATGACTCAGGAAAGGAAAGGGGTAAATATTCTAAAGAGCAGGTGTATAATAGGTAGGTGTGAAGAGCAAGTAGACCCACTGACACGAATTTTCCCCCTAATCCCAGTGTATTGCTGTACATCAGCTTCATTCATTTTTTTTAGACAAAACAGCAATTTCCAAACCTAACCAGTAATAGCTTTGCCATCAGAGACTAATTTCTTTCCTTTCCTTTTTTTTCTTTTCCTTTTCCTTCCTTTCTTCCTTCCTTCCTTCCTTCCTTCCTTCCTTCCTTCCTTCCTTCTTTCCTTTGTTGTTGTTGTTCACCCTCACCTGAGGATATTTTTCCAATGATTTTTAGGGAGAGTAGAAGAGAGAGGGAAAGACAGAGAGAAACATGAATGTGAGAGAAACACATCAATTGGTTGCTTCCTGCTTGAGCCCTGACCAAGGAGGAGCCTGTAACCAAGATACATGCCCTTGACCAGAATTGAACCTGGGGCCCTTTGGTCTGCAGGCTGATGCTCTATCAAATGAACCAAACTGGCTAGGGCCACAGAGAGACGAGTTTCTTTCCTCCCTTTCAAAAATCTTTGAAAAAGAATTCTACTTGGCATGACTCTGTCATATGCTACCAGTGGTTCTCAACTTTTCTAATGCCGTGACCCTTTATACAGTTCCTCATGTTGTGGTGACCCCCAACCATAAAATTATTTTCGTTGCTACTTCATAACTGTAATTTTGCTACTGTTATGAATGGTAATGTAAATATCTGTGTTTTCTGATGGTCCTAGTTGACCCTGCTAGTGGTTCTCAACCTGTGGTTCGCAACCCACCTTTTGAGAACCGCTGCTGTAGAGCCTAAGACCATAGGAAAACACAGATATTTACATTACGATTCATAACAGTAGCAACATTACAGTATGAAGTAGCAACAAGAATAATTTTATGGTTGGAGGTCACCACAACATGAAGAACTGTATTAAAGGGTCGCGGCATTAGAAAGGTTGAAAACCCCTTGGTGAATCAGTTTTGTGCCTGGAAAGGTTCATTCCTATTCTAACTTCATGGTTGGAGTGGAAAGTGAAGAGAGGAGAGGAGAGCAAGTCTATTTCCTTATAAGACTAATAACTTACAAAATATTATATATCCTGGAAGTGGTGGGGCTCTGATTTCAGGTCTTTGTTCCTTTAAAAGTCATGCCCCCTTAAATTTAAGCCTACTGCTTTTCCACAAGCACCTCATTGGGAAAAAAAAATATGAAAAGGAAAAATCTATGATTTTTTCCCACATTTCAGGTAAGTTTATATTTTTCATCTGTTCCCAAATGTTTAAATTAATAATTTAAAAGTTCTTAATAGGCTGTCTTTGCACATAAACGCACAAAGCAGAAAGAAAACTTTGGTCAGATCATATATTCACATTTGAATTTGGAAACATGCTGCAATTATATATAAATTATAGGCAGTTCGCGTTAAGGAACAGATCTTGTCTATCAAAGAAATTATAGTTTTAAAAGTACCTTACTCCTTTGTTTGCATAACCAATAAACTTTTGAATCTTTGTGGGGGGAAATGAATGTAGGGCACAAGAAAAAAAAACGAGGGCTGCTGTTTTCTATTACTTTTATAGTATTTTTCCCTCCAGACACTGTTACACAGATAACTACTTGGTGAAATATTCAAAAGGCTATTATGAATACCTTTGACTAAAAGACTATTTAGACACTGGATTTTATAAACATAATGTCTGTGCTCTGTGCAATGTAATATATTACATCAAGAACATCCCCTTCCTGTTAGCTGTCTAATTCACTTATGAGTTGTTCATTCCATCACTTGAGAAAGTAGACTTAAAAACTACCATGTTTGAAAGAATATGTTCACATGTGCACTAATATAAACCTAACATGAATCCTGTGATGTGAGACATCATAATCCATATATAATTTTTAAGTAAATTCAGAATCTGCATGCTTGACATGTTGACCCAATAATGTGATTGAAAAAGACATTCAAGAGTCCCAGAGAAAGAACTTGTTTCATTCTTTAGAGACAAACATTAATGGAAAACCTGGAGACAAGGTGTAGAAAACACTACCCACAGCAGGAGGAGGTAGGATGTCACCCCAGCACTTCACATCTGGTTTTGATGTTCTTCCAGTACTATCACACTTCCGCACAATTCTGAACAGGTTAGCTCTATGTTCTCGGCAGATCACCTGCAGGTAACACTTTCCTGATTGTTGACCATGAGCCTGGATAAAGCAAAGGTCAAATTTCCATGAGCATATGCAAACATGTCCAGGACTCAGAGTGTTCTGACCTCTTGTCGGAGCCTCAGAGAGGCAACTGGATTTGGTTTACATCGCATCCGCATCAAATTAAGAAGCAGAAATAAATATTGGAGCTGCTGACTCTAAAATAATACTATTTTACTCTACTATTTTGTCCTATTTTATGTGGGAAAAGATCCACCTTTTACAACATGACTTCATTATTAAAACACTAAATTAGAAGAATGTGATTTCATCATAATTTCTCTCAGAGACTTAGTGGTAACGTGAAGTGATTTGCTCTTCAGTAAGCTTGCCCTTTCCACATCTTGCTTTATGTTGTATATTCCTCTACCTGTTCTTAAAAAATAAAGATCTTAGACCCACTTATCAATAAGAAATAAATAACCCTATTGGTGCACAAGGACAATCTGATGCTCCTTAGAGCTTAGATATGAGAGTCTTGGATGTGCAATGATTTCATCTTCATGAATAATGATCATGGCTCTGATCACCAATAGATATTATATTATACTTGTGTTGCTTCTATTTCTTAGATAAGCTTTCTATGCTATTTTTCACTGATCTGGGATAGAATGAAGATTTATTGAGACAAATAGTAACAAAAACATATGAATATAATTTTAAAAGAAAAAATCATTAGAAACCATTGTTCAAATCTCATTTTCTATTCCCTCTTCCATCATTTTGCTTATAATTTTTTTAAAGCATTAAACCCAAAATTTACCAAAAGTAAAGTGAAAACAATCAGCTTTTAATTGGGCAAAAACTTATAAACTTTAGTATCATCCAAATTTGGGTTCTTCTACTTATCAGCTACATGATATTTAATGAGTTATTTAGCCTCTCTGTGCCTGAAGCTTTTTTCATCTTTACGCAGGTTGCATAATCATAAATGTAAGGTAGTAAAAAAATAAACAAGATAACTATAACAGTGCATGGCATATATCAAGGACATAAGGAAGAGTAATACATCTTCACTTTCACTTATTTTTATGAAAAACTCCCAAAACATTTCCCATTATATTCTTGTACAAAATATCAGTGAAATTTGCAAATGGTAAATAAGTAACCAAATCTTGTTATTTCGTTGATTTGACACCTGATTGAACTTCCTTTTGAACTGTATTAGGTCAGTTTAATGTACTTAGGAAATGTCACAGATGAAGTATTACCTGACCAAACTGGGATTGAGATGACTCATTTCCTTCCTTCTGTATAACCACCCATTCCTGGGAAAGCAGTGCTAAGAACTAAAAATATCCTATATCCTCTTCCCCAGCCTAACGATTTTGTTTTTTGTTTTTTAAATGCCCATCATATTCAGAAGACATCACTGCTCTGTCTACTCTGATTTCTTTCTCTGATGAAGAGATGCAAATCAAAACAATAATGCGGTACCATCTCACACCTGTCAGAATGGCTATCATCAACAAATCAACAGACAAGTACTGGCGAGGAAGTGGAGAAAAAGAAACCCTCATGCACTGCTGGAGGGAATGCAGACTGGTGCAGACACTCTGGAGAACAGTATGGAGTTTCCTCAAAAAACTAAAAATGGAGCTCCCATTTGACCCAGTAATCCCACTTCTAGGAATATATCCCAAGAAACTAGAAACACCAATCAGAAAGGATATGTGCACCCCTATGTTCATAGTGGCACAATTCACCATAGCTAAGATTTGGAAACAGCCTAAGTTCCCATCAGTAGATGAGTGGATTAAAAAACAGTGGTACATCTACAATGGAATACTATGGAAATCTATTGATTGTCCCTAATCAAGGCATGGGTATGAGGTCTTTGCAAACACACATTAACCACTGACGGGATGCAGGTAGCCACCAAAGGAAAGCATGACCTTGACTGAGAAGCTACTGAAAAAGGGTTTAAGTGGGAGCCATCTGCTTGATGGAATACTATGTTGTGGTAAAAAGGAAGGAATTCTTACCATTTGCAACAGCATGGATGGAACTGGAGACCATTATGCTAAGCGAAATAAGTCAGTCAGAGAAAGATAAATATCACATGATCTCACTCATTTATGGAATATAATGAACATCATAAACTGATGAACAAAAACAGAGACAGAGACAGAGAAGCATCGATCAGACCATCAAACCTCAGAGGGAAGGTAAGGGAGGATGGGGGTAAGGAGGAGAGATCAACCAAAGGACTTGTATGCATGCATATAAGCCTAACCAATGGACATAGACAACAGTGGGGGTGAGGGCATGAGTGGGGGGGTGGGGGACAATGGGGGGATAAGGACACATATGTAATACCTTAATCAATAAAGAAATTTAAAAAAAATTAACCATCACAACCAAAAAAAAAAAAATCTTGCTCCCTATCCTTATAAGGAGAACTAATGATGGACTTTTGGGGACACCACTTTTCCATTTTGCCCCTGACACTTCTTAGAGTTTCTAAATAGAGAAACCAAAAGGTCGTCAGCTATTCTTCATAAATTAGGAGAGCTATGGTGGATCCAACTTTTGTTTAACCATGGTGTATTAAATGCATGAATGTTCATTCTCTTCTTTCTTTTAAAACTTTAAAACTCCAATAAAATGTAACAAAAAGACTTTTACGAGGCATAAACCAAAGGGACAGAGAAATTGAGTGTGGAACGGTATATAAGTTCATGTTCCTTGGGAACAAGACTGTAAGATGGAGATTTGTGTGTCAAAAGTTTATTACTGACTGCCCTTGGAATCAGGACCCATGAGAGAATAAATATTGGACATAGAGAGAGAGAGAGAGAGTGAACTGTGGTTCTAATTCCAACTCACTGAATGCTATGGGAACCTCTGGAGAAAAAAACAAAAAACCTATAAATTGTCCCCAATCAAGGCATGTGTATGGGGTCTTTGCAAACACACATAAACCACTGACGGGATGCAGGTAGCCACCAAAGGAAAGCATGACCTTGACTGAGAAGCTACCGAAAAAGGGCTTAAGTGGGAGCCATCTGCTTGATGGAGCTGGAGGAAATGAATGTCCAGGTCCCCTTCTATAATGATTCAGAAGACAAGTTAGGAAGGACAAAAAAGATCCCTAGCCAGTTTGCTTCAGTGGATAGAGCATCGGTCTGTGGACTGAAGGGTCCTAGGTTTGATTCTGATCAACAGCATATACCTCCGTTGCAGGCTCAATCCCTAACCATATGGGAGGCAACTGATCAACTGATCAATGTGTGTCTCTCTCACATCAATGTCTCTCTCTCTCTCTCTCTCTCTCTCTCTCTCTCTCTCTCTCTCTCTCTCTCACCCTTCCTTCCATTCTCTTTTTCTCTTTCTCTAAAAAAAGAAAAACAAAAACAAAACAGGAACAAACAAGAGTTACAAAGGTTGAGGGATACGTACATAGCAGCAGAATGGGCAATGCTGAGCTTTAACTGCCTGCTGACTTAAACACAACAGGAACATGGAAAACAGAGTAAGGCAGGGCCCTGGAAATAAAGGGCTTTTCTTAAAAGCCTACAATAGGCTACAGGACCGTGGTACAAACTTGACACCTGTGAAAGGGAGAAGGGAGAAAGTAAGATTGGCAGAAAGAGCCTCATACCATAATACAGATTTGAGTCTCCACTAACCCAAGTAGAAGCTCTCCAGAAAAAATTCCACAGAACTCCTGCTCCGGGGAGACATGGACAGGCTCCAAAATTTCACAGTTACTCATTTTCCAGGAAAAGTGAGGCCCGAGACAATATTGCAGTGGCCACAATGTCACTGCAATCCCGGGACAAATCCAAGTTCCTTCTTTCAGAAAAATCAGAATTTTACATCTCCATGGCCATCAGAAATCTGAAGTTCAAATGCAATGGACAAATGCTTTAACAACATTCTGAAGGGAGGACACTTCCAAACCATAATTCTATTCTATGTCAAACTATCAAAAAAGAATGAGGGTAAAAAAATATCAGATATTTAATATATTTAAAAAATAAAATAAAAAAAATATTCTATATATTCTAGGAAGGTAATCTTGGAAGCAAATCCCCCAAATAAGGGAGTAAAATGGACGTCACATGATCCAAGAAATAAGGCATTTCACATAAGAAAATACTGAAAGAAATTCTCATTTAAGCAGATGTACAACAGGCCCAAAGAGAAATCAGTGCAAACTGGGATAAGAAGGTATATCTCCCACCAAAAAAAATACCAAAAAAAAGATGAAAGAGCTCACTTTAGTGTTTTTGGTCCCCATTTAAAAGAATTTCACACTTCTATTAGATATATCTGGAGAGAATAATTAAGGATGAATACATAAAAACCCAAACCAAAAAAAATAATAAATAAGGCAATTTGTAAGATAGGAAATAAACATCATACAAGGAAGGAAATGTTCTATCATAATACACAAAATAGTACAGAGCAAGCCTTGGCTTTGAACACTATTTATGTACTCATACATTATGCACACCAAAGAGTTACTTGAGATAATCATAGTACATAGGAGTGACAAAGTATAAGTGGAGAGTGATGGGGAATGAGGGCTATAGCTGTCTCCTTCATAACAAGAAGTCAATAGATACTGACTCAAAGCAAAATAAAAACATACATGGTCCAGCTATATTATTTAGAAATACCCAAAAGAATAGCTATAATCATTGGGAAAGATTTGACTTTGGGATATAGGAGTTATGAGTGGAGTATTGTAAGACTTTATTGCTACCTGAGTGTAACAAATTAGGTGCATGTAATAACATTTATAAGAATGCAATTTAGCACAATACAAGGTAAGAAGTCAGGAGGACCAGGGCAGGTACTGTGCCGCAGGCATAGGAGGGAACAGAGATGAGCGATGCTCTCAGATAACTTCCATGTGGCTTTGCAGTAATGCCACCATACACATGAAACCCCTTTGCAGATGGCAGAACACTTGCATAGACATCATGAAATGCACGCGTTTTCCCCCACATCTCTGTCCTCTGAGGTGCTGTTCTGTACTGTTCACTCTTTTCTCTGTGCAAAATGTCCTTCAACTCTTCTCTGCCTTGCACACTCCTCCTCATTTCTCATGATGATGCTTAAAAAATCATCCCTTCTGTAAAGCCTTCCCGCAGACTCCTCCTTCTCATGGCAGAATTAATTATTCTTTCATTTAGTCCACCCATAACTTAGAGCCTGAAGTTTTATTACATTCCTACCCTCTGGCACCATTAGTTACCCACCTGTTTGTCTTTTCTGATGAACTGTAGGCTACTCATCTTGGAGTAGAGACATGTTTTATTCATGTTTGTGACTTTGCTGTGTCGTGTCACAGCCAAAGCCAAGCCTTGATTCATATCTGCTAAATTCATTAGAGTATCACTGCATGTCAGAGGAGAAGGTAGGCCAGCTATCATTAACTTTCTTTGGCAGGTGAGGAAATTGAGTCTCAAAGTGACTGCGCATCTCCTCCAAGGTCACAGAGTTAGCAGCTGTGAGGTAGGTTGGATCTTTGACCAAATTCAGCTCTCATGCACACACCATTCAAAAGAGGGTTATTTATTACAAAAATAAGCATGGTCTTCCTTTAAGTCCCTTGGTTTACCCATTAAGGATAGAATCAATGTTTACTTAGGCAAGGAGAGGGCGCTGGGTGGCCTTTGGTCTATTCTTGGAGGTTAAGTAGCATAGTGCCCCAGCGTAGAGTCAGCCTTGAGAAGCCTTGGGGCACCTCAAAGTTAGTGACTCTCACTTTCCTGCTCCCAGGTCCCACAGGGCTCCCAGCCTAGGAAAAGCTCTGCCTTCTTTCAGAGGCCCCAGGCTCAAGACTGACAGGTGAAGAGTAATGTGATTCTCTAGCATTGAGTTTTCTTGGAAGAGAAAACCACAAGGGCACAGAGTGGAGAAATCCTCAGGAAAACTAGTATAGGTGTCAGCAAGGAACACATTATACATTATTATGTGGCAATAGTGCTTCACTTACAGACTAGTTGGGTGTTGCACATTCTCTCTTTAAGTGCATAAAGCTTATTTACAAAACACAGAACTTTAAATAAAGCAAATACTTTGAAAAAATAAAGTTTTCTAAGAGCAGGTGTGATTGCAACAGCTCAAGTGTTAATTGGATGATTAGAGACTTAATAAGGGTAGCGAAAATAAAATATTTTCCCCAATACCCATTGAAGTCTTAAACTAGGTAAAATGCCCATGCCAAATATTTCATGCCAATATATTCCAAAGGGTTTTGTTTTAATTTTTATCTATAGTACTCGGTTTCCTCAACAATAGAAACTCAAGCAGTGTGTTCTCAGAACATTATTGTTCAAAGCAAATTTGCTGTTTAAAGTATTACATGAGTCTCCTTTTTCCCCCATTGACCTCTCCCTGGCCTCTCTCACCCCCTGCCCAGCACATGCCCTCCCCCTACTGTCTGTGTCCATTGGTTATGCTTATATGCATGCATGCAAGTTCTTTGGTTGATCTCTTACCCCTTTACCCCCTGCCTTCCCTCATAGGTTGGACAGTCTGTTCCATGATTTTATGTCTCTGGTTTTATTTTTGTTCATTACTTTATGTTGTTCATTATATTCCACAAATGAGTGAGATTATGTGATATTTGTCTTTTTCTGACTGGCTTTTTTTTGCTTAGCATAATGCTCTCCAGTTCCATCCATGCTGTTGCAAATGGTAAGAATTCCTTCTTTTCTACCGCAATAGTATTCCATTGTGTAGATGTACCACAGTTTTTTAATTCACTCATCTGCTGATGGGGCACTTAAGCTGTTTCCAAATCTTAGCTATTGTAAATTGTGCTGCTATGAACATCAGGGTGTATATATCCTTTTCTGATTGGTGATTCTGTTTTCTTGTGATATACTGTTATTCCCAAAAGTGGGATCACTGGGTCAAATGGGAGCTCCATTTTTAGTTTTTTGAGGAAATGCCATACTGTTTTCCACAGTGGCTGCACCAGTCTGCATTCCCACCAGCAGTGCACGAGGGTTCCTTTTTCTCCACTTCCTCGCCAGCACTTGTCGTTTGTTGATTTGTTGAGGATAGCCATTCTGACAGGTGTGAGATGGTACCTCATTGTCATTTTGATTTGCATCTCTCAGATGATTAGTGACTTTGAGCATGTTTTCATATGTCTCTTGGCCTTCTGTGTGTCCTTTTTTGAAAAGTGTCTATTTAGGTCCTTTGCCCATTTTTTGATTGGGTTGTTTATCTTCCTTTTGTTAAGTTGTATGAGTTCCTTGTAAATGTTGGAGATTAAACTCTTATCGGTGATAACATTGCAAAGCAAACTTGCTCCTCAGGCATTTCTTCTTCATCTGTCCTCCCATGAGTGTATAAAATATTGGGATCCCATTGATGTTGTTACCCACCCCCCTTTCCATTCATTATAAAAGTGCTCAGTATAATTGTCTTCATACATTAACCACCCATGGAGTTCCCAGGACAGTTTAATTAACTGGAGATGAGAGTACTGATATAGTGAAATATATGCAAAAAGTACCCTGTTAGGTAAAGACAAATACAAGGGTGGGCAAAAATAGGTTTACAGTTGCATTGTGACATTCTTTTGAGTTAATAAAATTATTGTAATAATTATAACCTGAATGCCATGTTTTATATGAACAACTGTACCAGTAAACCAACTTTTGCCTACCCCTGTATATGTAATTTAACATCCTGTTCCTACACTACTGGTATATTATGTGTGTGCGTGTATAGGTGCATATTCATACATTATAGTGCAATTTGTCTATAACTTATTTAAAATACATACTGTATAAAGTATATATAAATTTGAAGTGTTTATAAATTTGAAGAGAGAGGTCAAGGTATTGATGTCAGAGTCTTCAGCATATACAAAATATTTAACATATAATAAAGGTAATATACAAATGCATTCATAGTATTGAATAGCTAAACTTTACTGGTTTATACATAGCAAACCCCTTCCAAGCACCCTCTCCAGTTCCTCCCAATATTTAGTTCTCTTCCCTGATTTAAGAGAATCATGCATGTTTGTTGTTCATCTTTTCAGTCCTATTTCTAAACATTAATATACATAACAACCTATATAAGAGATGATATACAAATCCATGTACCTAATTAACTTTATTTAGTCTAACATGTTTTCAAAATATATATTTTTCATATTGAAAGTAATTAGTCCATTTGTCACCTTTTCAATTAAACATAGATAATCATAGTATTTCTCATATTAGCAAATATTCTGCAAAAACATCACTTTAAGCACTTTGGCATATGGTCTACTCAATTTTAGACATTTATCCTATCTAATAAAAGAGTAATATGCAAATTGACCATCACTCCAACACACAATATGGCCGCCCCCATGTGATCAAAGATGGCTGCCCTCATGTGGACAACAAGATGGCTGCCACAAGATGGCCGGCAGGAGAGGGCAGTTAGGGGTGAATGGGCCAGCAGGGGAGGGCAGTTGGGGGGAACCAGGCCTTCAGAGGAGGGCAGATGGAGGGAACCAGGACTGCAGGGGAGGGCAGTTGGGGGTGACCAGGCCTGCAGGGGAGGACAGTTTGGGGCAATTGAATTGGCAGGGGAGCAGTTAGTCATTGATCAGGCTGCCAGGGGAATGGTTAGGGGGTGATCAGGCTGGCAAGCAGAAGTGGTTAGGGGCAATCAGGCAGGCAGTCAGACGAGTGGTTGGGAGCCAGCAGTCCTGGATTGTGAGAGGGATGTGCGACTCCCCGTTTAGGCCCAATCCCACAGGTTGCCCCCAACTGCCCTCACCTGCCAGCCCGGTCGCCCCCAACTGCCCTACCACAGGGATCCGGCATAAACCAGTAGTCTGACATCCCCTGAGGGGTCCCAGATTGGAGAGGGTGCAGATTGGGCTGAGGGACAAAATCCCCCTGTGCACGAATTTCGTGCACTCAGCCTCTAGTATTGTTATAAAATTTTTGCTGTTATAAAAATGTTGAGAAGATGTTGACATTGATTTGTATAAAAAATGGGGTTTTATATACGAAGAGACAAACTGTTCTTCAGACAGGATGAAACAATTTATATTTCCATTAATAATTTTGTGAGTTGCATTCTCCCTTATGTTTGTGACCAATGACTATCATTATTTTTAATCTTTGATCAACATTATTGAAAACATCTTTACTATAAAACACCTCATTTTCATTCCCTTCATTATTGCCAAGGCTGAATATTTGTGTTAATGTATCAACCATTTGATTTTTTTAATCTTCCAAATTAAAGTGCTAATGTAATTTCCCCATTGTTCTACTTTTAATCCCTCTGATCAACCCCTTCCTACTACACCTCTGACCTTGCCCAGTGAATACTGTTCTGCTTTTTGTCACTAAAGATTGGAATACTACGCTGCAGTAAAAAGGGAGTTTTTACCATTTGCAACAGCATGGATAGAACTGGAGAGCATTATGCTACCGTAAGTGAAATAAGCCAGTCAGAGAAAGATAAATATCACACAATCTCACTCATTTATGGAATATAATGAACAACATAAACTGATGAACAAAAACAGAGACAGAGACAGAGAAATATCGATCAGACCATCAAACCTCAGAGAGAAGGTAGCTGAAGGGTAGGGGTAAGGGGGAGACATCAACCAAAGGACTTGTATGCATGCATATAAGCCTAACCAATGGACACAGAGAACAGGGGACTGAGGGCATGAGTGGGAGGAATGGGGGGGCAATGGGGGAATAAGGACACATATGTAATACCTTAATCAATAAAGTAATTAAAAAATGATTGGTTAGCATGTTCTTGGGATTATGTAAATTAAATCATACAGTATTACACAGAATTACTTTGAGGTACATCATGTTGTAGCACATATCAATAATTCCTTTTTATTACTGAGTAGCTTTCCACTGGGTATATCCTGAAGGGCACTTGTTTACCCATTCACCAGTTATTAGACATTTTTGGTTGTTTCCAGTTTGGAACTATTATGAATAAAGTTGCTGTGAATATCATGTACAAGTCTCACTTGATGTGTTCAATCTTCTTTTTTTTCTTTAGCCATTCTAGTATGTGTGTAGTTGTATCCCATTATAATTTTAATTTGTATGTCCTGGTGACTGATGATATTTGCCATATTTTCCATGTGCTTATTTGCCATTTATATATCTTTTAAAATAAAAAATATTTTCAATTATTTTGCTCATTTTTCATGGAGTTTTTAGTGGACTTTTTTCCTGAATTTTCAGAATTCTTTGTATATTATGAAAACAAGTTCTTTAACTGATGCATGGTTATCAAATATTTTCTTCTCATCTTTGGTTTACTTTTCATTCTCTCCACAGTGTTTTTTGAAGAGCAGACTTCATAATTTTAATAAAGTCTAATTTATCAATTTACTTTTTTATGGACTTGCCTAAACTTGGGTCACAATAGTTTTTCCAAAATATCAATAATAGCTCTATGGTTTGCATTTATGAATATGATGTATTGCATTTAACTTTTGTGAATGATATAAAGTACATATTGAAGTTCATGTTATACATATGAGTAAATAACTGTTTCAGCACTACTTGTTAAAAAACTATCTTTTCTCAACTGTATTACATTTTCCAAAAAATTAGTAGTCCATATATGTATGCTTGTATTTCTGGACTTTTTAATCTGTGCTACTAAATGATACCATATGGCTATACCATATTATCTTGATTGCTACACTTCATAATAAGATTTGAAATATAGTAGTCCTCGATTTCCAACTTTGAATTTCTTTCTCAAGGTTGTTTTGATTATTCTAGGATTTTTTTATTTCAGATATATTTTGGTATTTTCTTATCAATTTTTACCAAAAAATGTCTGCTGGTATTTTTATTATGGTTGTGTTGAATCTATCTATAGATCAATTTGAAGACAATTGACATCTAACCTTATTGAATCCCTTTACATGGAATAGGGTATATCTTTCCATTTATTTGAATCTTCTCTAGTTTATCTCAATGATAATCTTATGCTATTATGTTCTATAAATATTAATTATGTCAAGTTGGTTGGTCATATTTTCAAATATTTAATATACTTACTGATTTTCTTTCTAGTCATTCCATCAATTATTGAGAGAGAGGTATTGAAATCTCTGACTACGACTGTGGATTGAACTATTTCTTTTTTTCTTCTTTCATTTTATTACTGTTAGCTTTATGTACATGAGACTTTATTATTAGCTACATAAACATTTAGGACTGTTATTGTTGAACTGATCCTTATGAAATTTCATGATGAAATAACCTTGTTTAACCAAGCATTATTCTTTGCCTTAAAATCTTCTTGCAGGGCAAATAATGTAATTTTTAATTCTTGCATTTTTAATGTGTTTGTTCCTTTATATTTAATTTTTTTTTGTAAACAGCATATAGTTAGGCAGTTGTTGTTTTTTTTAATTCAAACAGAAAGAAAATGTGTTAGCTAAATTGAGATACTTGTGTTAGACTCTGTGTATCACTGTGATTATTGATCTGAGAAACTTTAAATATATTATCTTGTTACTTGCTTTCTATTTATCCCATCTTTTCTCTGTTCACTTTTTTCTATTTTCTTCTTTTTTTTCTATTAATTCAATAATTTTTATAATTTAATTTTATCTATGTTGGCTTATTAGCCATACTAACTCTTTGTTTTGTCATTTTAATGGTTTATTTGGTTTTGCATCTTTAATATATTTTCTCCCTTCAAGTGATATTATACTACTTAACAGTATAAGAACCTTACAATATCATGCTAAACTTTCCCCAGTGTTTGTGTCATTGTTGCTATATTGTTTACTTGCAGTTTTTATCTCTGGAAGTTCACTTTAGGATTTTTTTATATATCTCATGGGTCTATACTTATATTTTTAATCATATAGAAAATAGTTATAGTAACTTTTTATGTCCTTGTCTGCTAATATCTGATTTTCATCCATGTCACATCTAGAACAGTTTTTTATCATATTTTCTTCTCATTATGATTTTCCTACTTATTGTATATCCATGAATCTTTAAACAAGTGCCAGACATTCAGAGTTTCACCTGGTATGGTGATGACTATTTCCGAGTTTATAAGAAAACATTTGAGCACTGTTGCTGGACACAGTGAAGTTTCTTATAAACAGTTTGATCTATCCAGTTATATTAAAATTTACCAACAATGATCAGAACAGTTCTCATTCCCTATTGGGCCAATTATTACTTACGACTGAGGCAAGACCCTTTGTATTAAATCCTTTTTTAAAGCAAACTCTAATGCCCCAAGTGTCAGGAAGTTTTCCTAGGCTGGTGGGAATAGTTACTATATCTGGTCCCCTAATCCCTTCAAATGTTTTTTTTTTCTTTCCTTCAGCCTTGGAGAGTTTTCTCACATGCTTGTGCTCATCAGCTGATTATGAAGAAATATGTTCAGCATTTTCTCCCTGTGCAGCTCTCTCCTCTGAGTACTTCATAATGTGAATTCTAGCTGTCAGTGTCTCCCCAGACTTTCCAATCAATCTCCACAATTCATAGAAATTGCAAGAGACCTGCATCCTGTACTGTATCCAGCAAACCCACAAGGCCAGGAGACCACAAACAGTGGGCTCACTCCTTTGTTTCTGAGTTCTCAGGACCACTGTCATTTCTGAGTTGATGCCCAGTGTCATGTACACCAGACTGGAAGGGAGTTTAGAAAAGATATACACACACATTGGTACTTAAAATTCACTAGGAATGTTGATAGGTCAGTATTTTAGGAAGTTGCACAATACAACTCCCATTCCCAAATTACTTATAGTGGTCACTCCCTGTATTGAAATTTACATAAAGAAGCATACCCAGCCCTAACCGGTTTGGCTCAGTGGATAGAGCGTCGGCCTGCGGACTGAAAGGTCCCGGGTTCGATTCCGGTCAAGGGCATGTACCTTGGTTGCGGGCACATCCCCAGTGGGAGGTGTGCAGGAGGCAGCTGATCGATGTTTCTCTCTCATCGATGTTTCTAACTCTCTATCCCTCTCCCTTCCTCTCTGTGAAATATCAATAAAATATATTAAAAAAAAAAAAAGAAGCATACCCAGACATCATTTTATGCAAGGACCTTCTGAATTGTCTTTAATGTGTCCTAAAAGGTGTCTCGGGCCTTAAGTCACACCATTAATGGACTTGTTTAAGACAAATACTATGATTTTCTATTTCACCCCAAGGCCTCACAGTGTTTTTTGCAAAGAATAAATATTCTGTGACACTTTTGACCAACCTTTTGTAGCTTCTTAGCTTAATCCAATGGAAACAAAATGCTCTACATGTGTCAAGACACAGGCCATGGCTTCTGCCTCCTTATGAGAGAGTTTCTCTCTAGTTTTACTTTTGTTCCTATGTCATTTCTGTTTTCTTAAGTTCAGACATTTAACAATCAGAGGTTAATTCAACAGAAGAAAATAGGACGAGTGCCAAGGACTAATACATCTGTTTGTTTCTATGATTGTTTCTGGTTTTACCTATTTCTTGACAAGCCTAACATGGAAATAAAATGATAAATATATCTCCTGAGTGAGGACCGAAGTACACCCAGGAGATTAAGTGACAATTAAGGTTTTATGAATTGCCACCACTGGCTTAGTGACTTAAGGTGGTGTTTGTGGACTAGGAACTCTCTTCCCAAAATAAAGTGAGCAGTTTCAGCAATTTAACTGTAGGAAATAAATGATAGAATCTGAAGAATTCTATGTCTTTAACACTGATATGGAAATTTTTGGTCTTAAGAGGAATGAAAGAGGACTAAAGGAAAAAGAGCCTCAATGGTCTTGAATTTCAATGGTATTGAGAGAAGATAAAGATAAGTAATGGTCAAGGAATAACTGAAAAGGAAACAATCAGGGAAGTAATAATAGCAATAGGAGTAACAATAAGATCATGTTAATATCAATTGTTGTTTCACAAAACATCTACATATAGTATATAATTAGAGTTGATTCTCAACTCTAAAGATAAATATTATTCTCATTTACATTTTACAGAAACTTGGGTGGGGTTGAAAGATATATATGAAATTAATTGTTAGATTACCTAGCATATCCCAGGCAAGTCACTTTGAGTACTTTTCTGAATCTCAGTTTCCTCACTGGCAAATAGAAATGACATATAATTCATAAATGTGTTATGAGAACTATAGTGTTAATATGTATGAACTTCCAAGCCACATATTTTATGTCCAATATATTCCAAAATACCATTTAAAAGTAATTGTCCATTGTCACTGACATAATAAAACTTGTTAATCCAGCTTTTATGATTTAAGAGATTATCTAATATTTACTTAACCACATTTTCTCTTCTACAAAATAATAATTAACATTATAATCAACTTCAATTTTCATTATATTTGTATTTTTCAACTAGCAAAATAACTTAACAGAAGGCGAAAGTAAAGTTAAAAAAATATATGGGGTCTAGTAAGGAATAAACATAAATTATAGTTCTCTGCAGTTCTCTATACAGAAGATCCTTAAGATAATAATTAAGTAACATGAAAATCAATATTTCTTGAGTTATTTCTATATGCCAGGCATATAGAAATAAGAGTTTTGCTTGGCCCTGGCCGAGTAGCTCAGTTGGTTAGTGTCATCGCAATATGCCAAGGTTGTGGTTTCGATCTCTGATCAGGGAACATACAAGAATCAACCAATGAAGATTTAACAAGTGGAACAACAAACCAATCTCTCTCTCTCTCTCTCTTTTTCTCTCTCTCTCTCATTTTCTTTCTCTCTCTAAAATCAATAAAAATATTTTGAAAACTTTTGCTTGCCTTCTCCAATTTGATATTTACCATATATTTAGGAAGTTAAATATTATTATTATTATTTTGCAGATGAGATCATTGAGGCATGGTCTACTGAGTAGATGAATTATAACTTGAATACAAATTTGAGGGACCACCACAACCATGTGCTTACTCAATATTCCACACAAATTTCAATAATAATATCAGTAACAGCAGAAATAATATTGAAAAGTATTGCCATGTTGAGTACACACTAGATATCTTATGTTTTCGATAAGTATTTGATATCTGCATGTACTACCGAACTCAGGATATTCAACATTACTCATTGGCAAGTTAGCTTGCTTTTATTTTTTTCCATTATAAATAATGCTACAATAAGCAGCTTTGTATATAATCTCACCTTCCCTTAATCAATGGGTTATTTCCATAAGACTGATTAAGACACAAAGAAATTCCAAGTCAAAGGATATACATAGAACCTTAATGCACATAGACACGTTTCTTTGGCAGTATTTCCTCCCAGCTCCATTAGGAGTCATCACACGATTCCTAACAGAGTTTATTGCTCTGGGTGGTCATGGTTTACCCTTCGGGCCATACACATACTTATATGCCCACACACCATCAACTCTTATCTCCATTTTAAGTGGAAATTATAGTGATGTTTGCCTCCTTTTGCTTATAGTTCAAGGTAAAGAAAAAGTAAATTGAGGTGTATGAGTTATTGATTGGAAGCAGGGTATCATTTGTCAAAGCAGTCATCGGCCTGAAATATCAGCAACTGTACAAACACATAGGCCCTATCACGGATTTTCTGCTCATGTTCTGTTTTGGAAACACAAAGGCTTATCGATTGCATTCTCAAATTAAAACTCAGCTGGATGGTTGCAAACCCACCATTGCCTATAATACATTTATTTTTGAGACTTGTTTAACTATAGCAGCTAAGAAAATCAATGTGTGGGGTCCAGTTAGACTGACCTTTAACAAACAAATAACCTTTTACTTCTTTTTTTTCCCCTCCATTTCTCATGAAATTTTCGTCCTGCTCTTCTATGGTCTCATGACCTCATGGTATTTAGAAAACTCCACAAAGCAGGATTAGGTACTTTGAGGTAAAAGACGACTTGATTGAGACAAAGAGAGTAGGGACATGTGTACAGGTTGTAATTCTTTTTAGTGTTTTTTTTTTAACAATATTTTTAAGGTCACCTTTTGGTGGTATCATGAGTGTGTGCATATGTCTAAACACATCAAATTGCACAGGTTGTAATTAATGGCCCAGGGCACAGAACATCTATGAACTACTAGCTAATGCATCTTGATGCATCTTTATGCATATATATTTTCCTCTGCTCCATTGTTCCAGGAGGTTGCCTCTAATGAAGTTAAATTTGGTACTTCAGGAACAAGTATCAAATAAAAAATGAGAAGATTCTTATGTGATATAAAAAAATGTATGTACATAGAACTCATCAAAGATGCTCAAGCTTCTTCAAGAAGAAACACATGCTGTATTGGTAATGTAAACAGCTATTTCACATGGGATCTGTGTGTTTCATGCCTCTGGAAAACATCTTAGTGTCTGTAAAGATCTTCATTCATTGGCTGAGTCCCCTAATTAAGACTTTTGAGAATGGAGATAGATGACAGAAGGTGAGAACCATACCACAGCAATGTCATAGGGACAGAAAATATGGTGGCTGAAAAGATCCTATTTTGGTCTCACTCATTGTATATTTTTTGGGTCAGCCTTATTGAGTTTATAAATTGATATATGAAGAACTGCACATAATTGATGTTTACAATTTGATTAATTTGGACATATGCAAACACCCGTGACCCCAGCACCAAAATCAAGACAACAGACTTGGCCAACACCTCTCAGTTTCCTGTGTCCCTTTTTGTGTTTGTTAATGTGTATGTTAAGAACACTCAACATGAGATCTTCCCTTCTAACAAATTTCATTTGCAGTGCGCATTACTACACGGTTACTTATAGAAACCATGTTATATAGCAGATTTCTAGAACTTATTCATTCCTTCTCTCATTTATTCATTTATTTACTACACAGATATTGAGAACTGAGCTCCAGTTGGTGATTGGTTGTCCATATACTCAGACACCAACTCCAGAAGCAGACATAAGAATGAGTAAGAACAATTCACAGAGCCCAGTTCTGGGTTGAGGCAGTGCCCACAAGGCTGCAGAAGATTCTAGATTAAAGTGACCACAGATAACAGAGCTGAAAATAGACGAGATGCACTGAACTTAATCTTGAGAACCATGTAAACACTGGGTTTGCTGAGAAGATGGAGAAACAATGTCAAGCAGAGGGAGCACCAGTTTGCCAGGGGTTCTTGCTGATGGAATGGGCACATGGAGTGTATAGATGTGGAAAGTTTTCTATACCAGTAGGAGTTTTGAACTTTTCCCCCCCTTTCTTGGAGCAGAAAAGCATGTTTTACTTTTTTATCTTTTAAATCTATTTTCAAACAGCAACCCATTTGAATGGAATCACTGAACACTTTTGTAAAAGCTTATGAACCCCCATTTCACTCAAAAGAAAATCCAATTAAAATGCTTATAGGACATGGCATGCCTTTCTTCTATACCCCTCTCATCTCTCACTGGGCTGCCCTCTCATTCACACTAAGCCACCCACAGGGTTTCATAATTGTTCCTTAAACACTAGGTAGCCTCCTGTCTCAGGGTCCTTTCTCTGGTACTGCCCTGGCCTGGGAATCTCATTGCCCCAAAGCCCCACCTGCTCACTCCCTTTCTGTGGGCCTTTGCTGAAGCCTCTCCAGCTTTTGCTGACCACTTGGTTTAATTTGGAATGACACCTATAACCCAGAAGCTGTTTCCCCCTTTCCAGCTTGACTTTCATCATAGGACTTATTACTGTCAGAGATATTACACATTTTTTTCATTTACCTTCTAGTCTTCCGACCCCTCCATTTAAATGTAATTCCAATAGGGGCAGATAGTTCCAACCACTGGACTTAGAAAACCTGTTGTGTTCATGAGTTCCTGCTCAGTTCATTTTTCAATGGTGAGCGGGTGCCCTCTGATTGCCGGGACAGTCACCTGGTCCAGTGCCCAGGGATGTTTGCTAACTCTATCTATACATTCTCCGTTGTCCTGCCAACACTGACATCCTGATACACCAATTCCGTGTTTGTCAATGTTACCTTCTTTCTTTGTGGGGTTCTGAAACACAAGGGATTGGGTTTGAAACCAACAGCTTACTCGTGGGATACTAATCCACCACAATGAAATTCCTCTATAATGGGAAGAAGAAAAACAGTGTGCTGGAAAGTTGAACTTTGATCAAGTGGGGCAAAGGGAATAATAGGAAAGACTACATTTTCTAGAGTGAATAGCCCGAGGCTAAGGAGTCAATTTCACTGATTCAGTAGCTTTAGCCTAAGTTAATGGACTCGGATATGTCACTTTGGTGTCATTATGACAGAATATAAACAACATAAGTGCTTGCTCTCTTCTACACATTGATGGAGATATCACCAGAAGTATGAACCCTGATAGACACATGTTGGAGGACATCTTCCCAATCTCCAGGCTCTTCACACCATTAGGTCCATCCTAAAATCCTCATCCTTCTCCTGGTCATCATGCCCCTTCCTCGGTAAGATCAAGGATGCACCCTCACCTACAGCTCTTAGTCTGGTTTCCAAGAGAAAAAGCAACAAATTCCCCAACAAACTGACGTCAGAAAAATAACAGTGCCCTCCCACAAACTCAGTGGCAGATAATATAGTGTTCATAGAATCGTATACCAGAAACCCCGTGCAAGTAGCAACTGCTCTTTCCAAGAGTACCAGTGTCTCTTGTCAAGTTAAACTTATAAAACAATGTTCAGGAAAACTATAAGAAACACACGAGGTACCGTCTTAAATAGAAGGGCAGTTTTCAAACATGAACTCCAAAGAACGACATTAAGGTGCAAGCCTTGCCTCACCCAATTTTAAATTTTAACATCCTGTTTTCTTTAAAACCAAGCAATCACCACACATTCTGAGATTGGCACCAATACAAAAAAAAAAAAAAAAAAAGCAATTCCACATCTCCATTAAAATTAATGTGTTTATTTGTACAACTAAAGGTGTGTGGCCAAATATCACAATGTTCAGCTTGGAATGCTATGGTTTTTTAACGTCAAATATAAATTTTATTTTTTTAATGGCAGCAGTTCAAAAGAAACAAGCATTTTACCTCCCTCCCCCACCAAAGATTCTTTTGTAAATTTGGGGAATGAATTGTTCCACTGTCCCTGTTCACATTACGGTTTTAGTTTCTTGGAATGGCCTAGAGCCTGTTTTTTCACTGGTAGTCAGAACTGCCTAGGTTCTGTGCTCCCTGGAGTAGCTAAAACTTTCAGCTTTTCAGGAGGCATAGAATGTGGCACAGGTGATTTGACTGCAGGCACAGAGCTTGCTTCTCAGGGCCGGTTAATGGGAAATGCTTTATAAAGAACACTATTATTTGCCTCTAATGAAGACCCTTTCCTTTACCAAATGGAGAAACAGTCCTGCTGAACACTCAGAGATTTTGTTAAATGGTCCATTTCTCTTTACATTTCTCTTACATTTGTCATCAGGTCTTTCACAATGTAGAGGGAAGAAAAAAGAAGCATGAGGCCATCCGAATTGAAATTTCAAATTATGGGATATTGGAGGGTATAGTGGGTAACAGCATGTTCTTTCCAATTACAAAGAGTTAATTATGCTTTTTAAGAGGAAACTGACATTTGTGTAGTGCCTACCATGTGTTCAGTGGTTTCCATTTTAAATTTGTTATTTTTCTCAATCCCTGTAAGACACACATTTCCGCCTCACATGAGGAAAATCAGAGGAGCTAAGCGAATTTGCCTGGAGTCACATAGTATTATAACATGGGAATTAAGAGCAAAAACTCCATCATCAGAATACCTGGCTTCAAATCTCAGCTCCATCAATTGCTGATGGGATGTAAATCTCAGTCTTACAGGCTACACAATGAAGTTGATCAATCTTCCCACATAAAAATAGTGATAAGTTATAATTTATAACAAAATAAAAAATATGATGCATAAAACTTTAAAAAATACTTTAAGGCATAAAAGAAAAGGTTTGATAAACAAGATATAGGAGAGTTTAAAACCTAAAACAAACAAAACAAATCTTATCATTTGCTACAACTAGAGGGCATTATGCTAAGTTAAATAAGTCATACAGGAAGACAAATACTACATGATTTCACCTAAATGCAAAAATCTATAGAACAACAACAGCAAAAAGAAAAAAAAAAAGCAACTCATATATACAGAGAACAAAATAATAGTTGCCAGATGAGAGGGGAGTTGAGAGGCTGAATAAAAAAGGTGAAGGGATTAAAGGATACAAATTAGTAGTTAAAGAATAGTCATGGGAATGTAAAGGTCAGGTTAGGGAATACAGTCAATAATATTGTAATAACTATGTATAGTGCCAGATGCATGATAGGCTTATCAGGGGGATCACTTTGTAAACTTTGTTTAACCACTATGCTATACACCTGAAACTAATATAAAAAACATTGGATGCCAACTGTAATTTGCAAATTAAAAATAAAATAAAACCTTAATGCAAAATAGGGAAAATATACTATTAGATTAGTATATGAAATATGATAAATTATCAATGGATGTAATTATTTTTATTCCATTAGTTAAAATAATAAATTTAAAGTTTAAAAAAGAAGGTATCATATTATTCTAAGATATTAGCAAAGAATAGTAAATTATATTTAGCATTGGAGAGACAAGCACTTTTACATTCAAATGTAACAAAGCAATAATATAATTTTCTCAGAGAGTAGGTTTCTAATATAGTCTTATAGATTCACACTATCAAAACATGAAATATCTAAGTATTAATCTTGAAGAAATAATTGATGTTATGGATTGAATTATACACCCCTCAATAAAATTCATATGGGAGGGCATCAGCTTTACTCAGTCTACCAATTTAAATGTTAATCTTACCCAAAACAGGCTCACAAACATACCTGAAATAATGTGTGCACAAATAAAATATTTGGGCACCCATAGGCCACACATCTTGATACACAAACTTTACAGTTAGACCTATATTATAGTACTAGAGGCCTGGTGCATGAAAATTAATGCACTGGACAGGGGGTCCTTCAGCCTGGCCTGCCCCCTCTCACAGTCTGGGAGCCCTCAGGGGTGGGAGGCGACCCTGCGATCAGGGGAAGGCAATGCCCCCATCACACCTCTGCTGCTGCCACTGCCAGCAGTGCAAGCCTCGGCCAGCCCTGGTTCCCTGAGCCTCAGGTGGCCCTGGGCGGCTGGGGGGCTGAGGGCAGGTCTGAAAGCACCACATGCCTGCCACCCCCCTGGCTGGGCTGAAAGGACTGGGGGACTCCAGTGGGCTGAGGAGATTTGGCGCTGCCATTTTGCGGCTATGGGCACCACCATGTTTGTGATGGTGTGATGGTCAATTTGCATATTCCATCTTTATTAGATAGGATTTACTGTACCTGTGTTTCATATCATGGCTAGTTTCTATAGTGTCTTCAAGTTTGTTGATCTTTTCTTCATAAGCGTCTAAATTGCTATTCATTCTACTCAGTGTGTTTTTAATTTCAGGTACCATATATTTAATCTTCACAGTTTTTCCTGAGTCTTTTTTGTATATTCTATTTTTAAAAGCATGATCATGTTGTTTAATATTTTAAATATCTATTTAAATATCTGGAGCATATTATAATATGTTTTGTAAACTTCTTAATTCTATAATTTCTGTCATTTAAACATCTGTTTGTACTAAAAACTGTTTCTCCAATGGGTCATATTTTCCTGCTTTTTCCTAATCTATTGACTTTGGATTGAATCCTGAAGTTTGTGAATGTTATATTCTTGATTGCTAGATTTTATTTGATTTCTTTAGAGAGTATTGGGTTGTATCTGACAAGTCGTTTAGCTACTTTTGTGTTAGATTAATAAATTTGAGGACACTTTTATTTTTAAAGTGAAAGGGACTGACTACACTTTATTTTACAGAAAGATCCTAAGTTTTTTTTTCTAAAATTACAATTTATTTGAATTATTTAATTCTCATACACTATTAAGTTGAGATTTGATTTAGTGTACTTATTGAATAAATATTATGTATAATAACAATTTCCTGAAAAATGGTTTATTACATTCAATTAAAGTTATTTTTATTATAGTCCTTGCCAAAGCTTTAGAGAAGAATGTAAATGAAGATTTCATTTAATACTTGGCAAATTAGGTTTGTTAAACAAACCTTTTAATATACCATACAAGTCCTAGAAAATGAACATTACTCTCATGCCTCTGCCACAGAGGGTGATTTTATGATGAAATAAATGTTGAACATTAGAATAAGTCAAAATAAGCACTGAGCTTTAAACGCTAAGCTATAAAGATCCATTTTTGTGTGTCGGGGGGCAGGGAAAGGGAGTGAGTTTGGAGTAGAATTTATTCTGGAAACAACTCTCTTTACTCCAAGGACACTTCTTCACTATTGTCTGTACAAACTCCTGTGTGCTCAACAAGGTGCTTCCAGAGGGATTCCTCATAACATTCAACTCTGTGTGATGTCTGAAAACTATTTAGTTTACCGTTATTAAATAATGGTTTTTTTTCTTATTAATTTTTCTTCTCTGCCACATGGGGTTTTACTCTCTCCATTAGCAAGTTTGTATTCAATGAAAGACTCAAGAAGTCCCCTGTAAAGATATCTGTGACTGCTTCTCTGTACATCTCCCTTCTCTAGGGCACTCAGCCACACATGGTCTAGCTGCCCTGGCCTCCCCTACTATTGTCTCTCCCTCTTCCACTCAGTGAGATTGCTCGTCTGTTTGGCATCCCCTGCCTTCCCTCGTTAGCTCCAGTCAGAAAGCTGGCCCATCAATGGGCTCACCCTGTTTGTTTTATTTTATTTCCAGTTTTTTGCTGTGCATTGTACAACATGTTAAAATAGTTCTATATTTTGTTCATTACTTTTTAGTTTATATTTCAGGAGGGTAATTTCAGACTATTTCATTCCATTATGGCCAGAGGCAGAAGTTTAAAATTCATTCTGTATTCTATTTTCCACCTTAAATTATGATCAGCCATGTTGTACAATATACCTTTTTAGTGATTCTGCAATAGATTAAATGCCATAAGACACTCAAAATGCCAACAGTGTGAAAATGCTCCCAGATTTAATTTTAATTGTGCCCCATAACTTCAGGAAGAAATTAAATCCAAAAATTAAAAATTAACCAACTTTGCAGGTTAAACTTCAAAAGAATTAACGTTTAAAATAAAATTCTCCTTCTTTGTGAATTAAAGTTCAAGGAAATCAAAGTCTAAAATGCACCATTCCCAACTTCTTATTTGGCTCATTTTCAACAATACACTCTTGATGTCTATAAGGATTCATTTTGTAGCAACCAGAGGCCTCTCTCTCTCTCTCTCTCTCTCTCTCTCTCTCTCTCTCTCTCTCCTCCCTCCCTCTCTCCTTCCATGGTAAATTTTATTTTTTGCTCATTCAATAGACAGTCTAAATAGAATTCACAATATTATAGCGCTGACCTTCAGAGAATGTCATCTGAATTATTACTATCTTCTTGCAAGTTTTAGAAATGTACAATAGTGGTAGCCCAAGTCACCAAGTATTTTAAATGATTTTTCCTCCTACCTATTATAGATTTATGAATTTAACTATACCCATATTTGAAACTATGTATATGTCTGTTCCTCTTATTTTCCATTTCTTCTTTTATCCTTGAAAATAATTGCCAATACATGAATTTTTCCTAGCGCCATTCTTTTCTATGTAGGCTTTTTAAGTTCTTTGGCCCCTGAACTTCCTCTTATGTGCCTACCTGCACTCTCTTACAATAGAATTTGTTCTAATCATGTTTTGCTCCTTCCAACAGGAAGGCATTATTTAATCTAGAGCTAATTTGAGACCAAGTGTCTTGGATAAACCTGTGGACAGGGTCAGATTCAGGTTTTGTGGGGTCTCATGTTTGCACAATTTGCAGCATCCTCTTACAAAAGAAAAATAATATAAAATTTCATTTTAAAGCCATTATGATCTCAGCTCCTGCGCCTGTGTGCAAAGCTTTTGTATGAGTCAGCACGGAGACTGGAGGGATATTGCTGGGATCCTGGTCTATGCCAGGACAGCAAATAATCTTGTAACCAACCCTTCACAAAATATGCTTGAGATTCACATACAAATACCCCGCTCAACTCAAATTGTATCCCCGCTTCAATTCCCTGAAGTTGGATTCCCAAAATATCTATGATAACTCCCACCCAGCACATCTATTGGGGAAGAAAGAGGGAGGGCAAGTCAGAGTATGAATAAACAAAAGTCATAACTGATTGGGATTAAATATTCGATGGTTGTCAATCTTACAAAACATATGACCTTATGAACACATTGCTGCAAAGCTTCAGAAAGCTTTGGAAGGAAACTATACATTAGAGGGACCCTGAGGTCCATGCTTGTTTACTTTCACCATAAATCCTCTTACGGAGAAGTGTTAACATCCATCCAGGTTAGCTCCTGGCCCTAAAAGAATAAAATGTAGAGTCTTTAAGATAATATTGCATGACTGCTCTTGGTACTAGCCATCAAAAATTGGGCCCCACTACCTTTGTCTAGATCATGGGTAACTCATGTGCCTACCATTTGAAAGCAGATAATATTGTTCTCTCTTATAATAACTAAAAGTCCAAGAAGAATCTCTCTCTCATGGTAAAGTGTTTGCCTTGGCCAACCCTACTCAGAAAAGACTGCATTTTCGTAGCTCCAGATCAAGTCACATAAATTTGGTTCCCCTGTCTGCTGAGGCTGGTTGCAGCTTTACCTGAATTTGTGAATGAGCTCCACTGAGCAAGTGTGTGCTGTGGCCACTACTGAAGGTGGTATATGGCTGAGGCTTCCACTGCAACCTGTGACGTGCTAAGGCCAGAGCTTTTGCAATGTGTGGTCAGGGCTTAACAACTCCCTGTGCTTTCTACCAGTGAGCCTGTAATCGTAGCTTGCCTGCGATCTTCACCTTTGCTGAGGCTATAGTGTGCAGTATTTTCTCACCAGACCGTGGTCTTCACAGCTTTATTGAAGAGCCAGCAATTCTTTTCCATTGCTGAGCCTAATGCCTTCCATTTATCTGGGACCCACACCTTTTCTGAGGATCACGTTTACTTAAAATAAGCAAGGTCCAAGCCCCTATTGCATAAGGACTTGTATATATGGTGGCAATTCTACCAAGCATAGTACTTGCCTATGCACAAAATTGCCCTAAATTGCAGAGACCAATTAAGTTTAAAATCCCATGTGCTCTAAAGCCTAAGCCAGATGCTCAGGTGACTGTGGTTAAAACCCAATTAAAAATATGTGCTCGTATCCTAGCATAAGGCTGTATAAATCATGAAGCTTAAAATGCCATATCCACACAATAGGCCCAACACTAGGCATGTTGATCCCACCAAAATGTTTCCTTTGTCTTATTTTTAAACTCAATACCTGTTGTACAGACAAATCTTAGTGTTATGATATTAATATTGGATCCACATGCCAAGGTTTTAGTCTTTGTTCTGACATTTACTAGTTATATGACTTCAGGCAACTTAATGCCCCTTCCTTTTTGCTTTAAGTTCCTCATCATTAAAATGAAGATAACACTATGATATGGTAACACTATATGATAGCATATGATAATGCTATGATATAATAATATAGTACTGTTATAAGTTAGTTCATATTTTTAAAGCACATAACAAGTGTTTTATAAGTGTTTGTTAAGCATACATACTAGTACATGCACCCATACATATATTAATTAGTTAATCAGATACAGCTTATTTCTCAAAGTCCACAGCCTATGCATGCATTAAAATGAACTCAGCCTCCAGACTCCAGTTTCTTTGCTGTCATCACCTGCACAAGAGAAGGGGAGCCTTTATGTTAAACTTACTGCCTAGAACATCTTCCCCAGTGCTTCTGGCCCATGCTCTATATCTTGGGGTTTGAAGATGCTCAGTGACTAGCATCCCATTTTCTTTACTTAGTTCTGAACAAATGGAGAAATAAGATAAAGTAGGGCAAATGAGGCTAAAATACCAACTTTATTGCTGATAAAGCTAATATTAATGAACTTGGTTTGTATTTACTGGACTATTGGTTTTCTAATAGAACCTCACATAATTTAAGCAACTTACCTGCTCAGCATGGCCATTTCAATCTAGAAAAGGTCCCTTTATATGCAGTGTGCATGTGGTGTGTGTGTGTGTGTGTGTGTGTGTGTGTGTGTGTGTTCTTTTCTATAAAAGTTACAACAAGAAGAAGTAGAATAGAATATTTTCCTTGCAGGCGCCATTCACCCAAAAATAATGGAAGAAAAAATGACTATTTGTCTCCAAGTTCTTCTTCCAAACTCACCAATCATGTAACTCCTCAGTAATGGGAAATAAATGAGGGGATGGGAAGAGATCAGAGGTAATGGGCTAACAGACGATCAGTCAGCCATTGTCATGAAATACTGGATTACAAAACACACCCAAAACTCAGTGGCTAAATGCAACACTCTTGTACTCTTACCAATATGAAACTCATATGAGGATTGGATGATCTAGCAAGGCTGCTTTGCCTCAACTTACAGGTTTGCTGTGCTGATTCGGGTGACTCTACCAAACATGCATTTACTCTGGGGCCCTGGCTGAAGGGAGAAAAAAGACAAAGAAAATTCTCTTCAAGGCGATGGCAGAAGCACAGATGAGAAAGAGAGAGGAAACACACACAGGGTCTCAAGACCTATACTCAGACACGGCACATTGTCACCTCCACCCACACACCTTCTGACAAAGTCACATGGCGAAGCTCAGCATCAAGAGGGAGGTGTATCCCTAACCGGTTTGGCTCAGTGGATAGAGCGTCGGCCTGCAGACTGAAGGGTCCCAGGTTCGATTCCGGTCAAGGGCATGTACCTTGGTTGTGGGCACATCCCCAGTAGGGGGTGTGCAGGAGGCAGCTGATCGATGTCTCTCTCTCATTGATGTTTCTAACTCTTTCTCCCTCTCCCTTCCTCTCTGTAAAAATGTCAATGAAATATATTTTTTTTAAAAAAAAAGAGGGAGGTGTACACTCCACACCACAATGAGGCTACAAAAATGGAGGAAGGCAGAGAAAAGTGAAAAATTGGCACCAGTGATCCAACCCACCTCAAGTCCCTAACCCAACTGTCTGGCAGGCTAAGCAAGATTCCTAATGTCATTCTCTATGTTAAATATTGCTAATGGCACACACACACACACACACACACACACACACACACACACACTTTGAGAGCCTGCTCCAAACAACCAAAAGGATAAAAACAAATAAACAAACATTGGCATCATTGCTTGAATTAATGATGATAGATACTCAATTTTTTGATGAATGGAAAATGAATAGTTTTATGCCTTGAATGTTACTTAAACTCACTGAGTCCCATGTTTAAAAATAATTATAAATAATGTGGCTAAAGTGGACATAAAGAATCTCATTATCAGTAATTCAGGAGATTGTGCATTAATTTTCATAGGTGTTTTCAAAAGCATTTTGGAGTTATTATTATTTCTCTGCTATCTTAACCCTTGCCTTTGTTTTTCAAGATTTTTTTTTCTGTACTAAATCATTCAATTTTTCACTTTTAAAAATACTCTCTGGACTTCTGTTACTTTAAGGCTTTCCGTTACTCCTTAAACTTTTTTTAGGACTCTGAAATTTAATGATACAGACTTTAAATGAGAAAAGTGATAAAAAACAGAAAACCTTAGAGCTCTAGACCCTTGCTTTTAAGTGGATAGAGATTATATCTTGATTTCATGTTACTGTAGTTTATTTTTCAAATTTAAAAAAAAATGAAAGATCTGTTATAAACTAAAAGGATAAGATCAATATTTTGACAGTATACATGTCAACTGAGGTTGAAGATTGACTTACAAGTCCCATATATTTAATATATTTGTATATATGTTGTAAAACTACAGAGCAATTTTAAGCAAACTTCAAAATACATGAATACGTATGAATGTAAATGACATCCAAATACCTGGATTGGAGGCTCAGCACAGCTTTAAGTAGTTGGGTTATTAAGCATTTATTGAGCATGTACTACATTCACAAAGTCAGGTTAATCCCCGTAACACATCACACTACAATGGACTTGGCAGTGGACTCATCCATTTACTGCCTGTGTCAGTCCAGTTTGCTGAGCCTCAGTTACCTCATCTGTGAAAGCAGAGGTGTTCATTTTGTTTGATTACTTTGGTTTAGAGCAAAATCACTAATAAGCTACTCTCATTAGCACAATATTTCTCACCGTCCTGACTTACATTTGAAGAAACCAAGAAACTGAATATAAGGTCATCATGTAAATAAAGCCCTGGAGGAAGGAGACCAGATGTGTAAACACAGGCTCTGGAGTCTGCCCTGGTTCAAATAAAAACTGCCACTTATTAGATCTGAGAAAACGGTGCAAGAAAATGTTCTACCTCATGGAAATGTGAAGAATGGAAAAGGAACTCAAGCTTAGGACAGTGACTGGCACCCTTGCTGTGCTCAGTACATCTGACTATGATTGGGAAGGGGACCCCCTTGGCTTCCCCGCTCTCATAGCCCATGCTCTTTCCAGACATGCTGAGGGTCTGCATGCAGGATGATTAAATAAAATTACATTTTGCATTTACTTCCACAGTGGGGGATGAGTAGTAAGTACTCAACAAACTTGTATTTACATGTTAAACAAATAGATGAGCTTTTAGTCTTTAGAAACTTCAGTGGGGAAATACAAACACCTATTTCCATCCACTCTTTAAATTTTAATTCCTTCAAATCACAGTACTATTCATATTCAGCTTGTGATCAAAACAGGAAATGCTGCCCTACTGTTTAAGAGTCTGTCATTACCTCATTGATATTAGGATTTCCTAACCAGATCACACATCTTGTTCACTAGCCTTGATTTTGATCTAAACATTTTAAAACTGAAAATAATCTAATAACAAGTAGAAAATGACTTAACAGGTTGGACAACCATTACCCAAATCACTGAAACCAACAACTCTTTTGTCAGAAGTTAGCACAGGATGGTATGATAGATGCTGGGCTTTAGCAAAACTAAGGCAGGCTGGTATCTTTCTTTTGAGATAGAGAGAAGACAGGGGTGGTGGTTTGGCAGAGAAAAAGGCATGGATAAGAAGAGTGGTTCAATTTCAACATGAAATACCCAAGGTGTTCATAAGCCAAGGTTTTGTCAGTACCTGATAGAAAACAGACCTTCTTAATCTGATAACAACTAGTATTTTTAATTTTTTTTAATTTTTATCAGATATTTTACTGTTTTCTTTTTTTATGCTTTTTTAATGTGAATAAGTGATATAAATGTCAGACACAGAGCTTGCACATGCATTTTATAGTAATGCCACCGAAGCTATAAATGTGCATGAATTCACCTGTCTTATGTAGTAGAGCCAAGGCATTTTCTCAGAGTCCAGATTCCTGCTGGAGTTCTGCTTCCTCTTCCCAATTTAAGCCACACCCACAGTGAATCAGACATAAGTTCCAGCCTCAGCTTCTTTAAAATGGATCAGAATGTAAAGATACTTTCAAAACAATATGTATATAATATCAAATTAAATTTTAAAACATTTTTCTGTAGTCCAAATAATACATAATTCACATCATTTAATCAACTCTCATTTTATGTCATTCCAAAATATTTAGATTATTTTTCAAAAAAATGTTAATCCTCAGGTGTTTATTCTTGAAATTGTTTGTTTTATATTTTGTTGGTAGCTTATTTGTTGGTTGACAGGTTTGTTCTGTTACAGAAGATTGGAGAAAAACCAAGCCATGCTTAGAGAAAGGGAGTTACATTTTATTATGCGCAGCCCCAGAGGAAAATGTGTCTTTCAAATTCTGGGCCCCCTTAACATGGAGGAAACCTTTTCTATTTATACTTTTCCTAGCTCTTTTGTCTCCCAAATTTGGAATGAGACTTCCGGGCCTTCTGGGAAAGAAGGCCTGCATGCTGGGAAGGGGCCATGAGACCATATCTCAAGGCCTGGCCTGGTGTCAGCACTGACAACTCTGTCTGGGGCATAGTCCATGGCCTCTCTGGAATGGGAGCAGTGTTATTTTCCTTACTATTGACCCGGTGCACGAAATTCATGCACATTAAAAGGGGATTAATTAGAGGAAATAATTTAATATTGCTATTTGTCCTTTCTCTATAATAGAAGTGTCAGACATGAAAGAAAATTAGTAAAATGTATATGAAAACCTTCCTCCTGTCAAGAGTCTGGGGCACACCATGGGACCCAGAGTCAAGTTCCTGCCCAACCACATGCACCTCAAAATCGTGTGAGACCCAGACCCAGCCAGCCCTCCCCCACATTGGGCTAGATCCAGATCCGGCCAGTCCCACCTTTGTCAAGCCCTGTTGAGCAGGGGGCGTAGCCTCAGGTCCCCTGGCCCGGCACCTCAGGTCCCCTGGCCTGGGGCATGTCCAGCCGAGACTGGGGCAGGGGGTGTGCCTTGAGGTCCTCCATCAAGCCCCACCAGGTGGGGGACACAGCCTGAGATCCCCTGTCAAGCTCCACTGGGTGGGGGGCATGGCCTGAGGTCCCCCATCAAGCCCTGCCAGGTGGGGGGGCACAGCCTGAGGTCCCCCGGCCCAGCACTGGGAGGGAGTGCAGCCTCAGGTCCCCCGTCAAGCCCCACTGGGCAGGGGCGTGGCCTGAATTCCCCCGACCCAGCACTGGGGGTGCACCTTGAGGTCCCCTGTCAAGCCCCGCTGGGTGGCGGTCATGGCCTGAGGTCCCCTGTCAAGCCCAGCCAGGCAGGGTGGGCACAGCCTCAGGTCCCCTGGCCCGGTGCTGGGGTGGAGGGTGCGGCCTGAGGTCCCCTGTCAAGCCCCACCAGGCCAGGGGTGCGTTCTGAGGTCCCCTGGCCTGGTGCCAGGGTGGGGGGTGTGGCCTGAAGTCCCCTGTCAAGCCCCACCTGGTTGGGGGCATGGCCTGAGGTACCCATGCCTGGCGCTGGGGCAGGGGAGCAGCCTGAGGTCCCCTAGCCCAGCACCAGGACGGGAAGCGCACCTTGAGGTCCCCTGTCAAGCCCCGCCAAATGAGGGGCGTGGCCTCAGGTCCCCTGGCCTAGCACTGGGGTGGGAGGTGCAGCCTGAGGTCCCCTGTCAAGCCCCAAAGGGCCAGGGGAGGGTGTAGCCTCAGGTCCCTGCTGATTGCTCGTTAAGGCTCTTTATGGGAACTTGGCCTCAGCTGTGGGTGCAGCCATCTTGACGATGGAGTGATGGTCAATTAGCATATTCCCTCTTTATTAGATAGAATTATTTAAGCAAGCAAGCATTTACAGAAGCCAAAATAGCAGGGTTAAAATTTCAAACAGCAGTTTTTATATAAGATGGATGCTTCAGTTCATTTTCTGGAATTCTGCAGGGTTACCTCAAAGACTAAGAGCTTGTAAGCTTGATTTCTGGAAGCTCTGGTTAATCTAACACAGATGTTTTAGAGAAATTGACACAAGCAACAACAACGTTCACCTGGTCCAGATAATAGGATATTGGTTAGGGTCTTGTCATCTAGACCCTATTACAAGCAGAATTGCTCCTGGTTTATGTGTGTGAGCCTACAATAAGGCCATTGGTTTTCTCAGATGACCTGCTCATGTCTCCTTATGCTGTAGTCAACATTTATCTATCTCCTTGTAGGAATCTTAAAGCCCAAAAGCTTGACCCTTCATCTGTCATCTGTTGATATACCCTTTATTGCTCAACTCTTCTGACTCCACTGACCTCCTTCTTTGATCCCTTCAGAAATCCCAGTGTAAGTTTTTCCCATATGATGACTCAATATGACTTTTCAGTGTATTTGCAGCTCTACTTATGTTTACATGCCAATAGTTATGCATATTCATATTTCATTTATTTGTATAATACTGAATTGCATCATTAAAACTTGTCAAAACAGGTAGAACTGCTCCAAACAGGTAGGAGAAAAGCACAACTGACCATGGGTTTCAGCATTCAGATCAAATATTGGGAGCAAAAGACTCTTGGGGACAACCAAGAGAAGCCAGTGGGAAACAAAGTAATGGTTAATCTGCAGAATGAGTCAACTGGACATTTCTTGGAGGTTGTATTAGCTTCCTGAGACTTTTCTAAGAAATTACCCAAAACAAGGGGACTTAAAAATATTACACATTTATTCTGTCACAGTTCTGGAGGCTAGAAGTCTGAATTCAAGGCTTCAGCAAAGTCATCATCCCTCAGGAGGCTCTAGAGAAGAATCCCTCCCACCCTGCCTCTTCCAGCTCCTGGGATCCACAGGCAATCTTTGGCTTCCCTGCTTTGTGGCCCATCATCTCAGTCTCCACTGCATCTTCACATCTCACTCTGTCTTCTCTGTGTGTCTCAAATCTTCCTCTGCAATTCTCTTGTAAAGACACTTGTTATTGGATTTAGGGCCCTGCTAGATAAATTCATCTCAAGATATTTAATGTAATCACATCTGCAAAGTCTTTTCTAAATCAGGTCACATTCCTAGGATTCAGGCAATTGATGTGGCCATATCTTTTTATGGAGCCCTCAATAGAGGTCTTCTACTATAAAAAGGACTCTTCACATTGCTTTACTCCTTTGTTTAAAACATTTTAAAGGCCCTAACCTTGTTTTCTCTGGTTGTTATGTCACTACCTATGTTTCTGACCCCCTTTCACATTCTATTGGTCACTTAACACTCCAACCACATCAACCTTCCTACTCTCCAAACATCATCTTTGTTCCTATCTCCAGGATATTTGTCCTTGCTCTTCTTTCTACCTGGGATGTTCTTCTAGATATTTTCATGTTGCTATCTTCTTCCCAGCATGTTGATCGTAGCCTAATGTCACCCTTCCTGAAGCCTTCTGTAATGGCTTTGTATCAGGCAGATGCCAACAGAAAACACATGATACACTCAAAACAGGATAATTTGAGGATTTATTTTATAGAAGATTATATATAAACAAGATCCCTGTGTAGGGGAACCACAGGATTCATTCAGGATCTTGAAAGAGTAGTTGTTACTGGAAGCCAGAATGAAGGAAAGTTGTGTGAAAAATAAGGTTTATCGTGATTATATAGCCTAGACGAAGTGAACTGTTTACTTACCCCTATCACCTAAAAATCTGTATTCTGTCCACCAGTTATGGAAAGAAGTAGAGTTCCTAAAAATTAAAAAAAATAATCATATAAAATAAAAATTAAAAAGTCACTGAAGAGATAAGAGTAAAGATTTATGGAAAGTCATTTTTTTCCTCTGTTACCATATTAGTGGTTGAACCAAAGACCCGACCCAATGTTATGTTTCTCAACTTCCTATGCAAAAGTAATTTTACTGGGAAATTTTACAATATACTGACTTTTTTGAAGCACATACAAAATAATATTGCTTTTACCTCCTGAATATACCACTGAAAAGCAAAAATCCTGACTCTCATTTGGGAAATCTCACATTCTGCTAAACTCTGCAGACTAATGAGCAATGATTTAGGCTTAGATGGCAAACAATACTAATACTAATTGCTAAGCAGCCAAAAGGTAGTAGGTGTAGTACAAAAAGGTGAATTAGTCATAACCTCAGCCGCTCTCATAATTAAAACCAATCCACATTACAGCATGTCTGAGATAGAGGCTTAACAGGACCAGAGATAGGAAGAAAACTGAAGACAAAGAAATCAATGAATATTTGATCAAGAATGCTAATTTTTTGACTAAGAATGCCAGAAGAAAAGTGCAAATTGCTGACTGCTAGTGTTTAGGGCCAGGAAAAGTTTGTCATCATTTACTTATTTATATATAACCTAATTTTTTTTCCAAATCATATTTGAAGCAACTTAGAGTGCAACAATACATGAGAGAAATGATTAAAATCTCAAGAGCAATGAGTAGAAAGAGAGAAAGTTAAAAGAAGTGGATAAAAAGTCTGGTGCAGGCTCATCATAGATTTTCTTAATGATGAAAATTTAATTAAGAAACCTCTCCCATTTATAATTGTACTAGTCAGCTCGGGCATCCACATCAAATCCCAAAGGCCAGGTGAGTTAAGCAACAGAAATTATTTCTCAAGGTTCTGGATGCTGGAAGTATCAAATCAAAGTCATTCTGATGAGAGTTCTCTTCTTGACCTGCAGATGGCCACTTTGCCCTCACATGGTTTTTCCTCTGGACAGCCACAGAATGAGAAAGAGAGATATCTCTATTTCTTGTCTTATGGAGTCACAAACCCTATAGAATTAAGGCCCTATCCTTCTGACCTTATTTAACCTTCATTCTTCCTTTAGACCCTGATTCTAAATACAGTTACACTGAGGTTAGGACTTCAACATATGAACTGGGGTACACAATTTAGTCCATAGCATTATATATTTTTTTATTATTGACAGTATTACAGATGTCCTCCATTCTTACCCCTTGTCTCCACCCCACCCCAGGCCTTCTCCACACCATTGCCTGTGTCCATGGGCTATGCATATATGTATACATGATCTTTGGTTAATATATCCCCTTCCTCCCTCTCCCCAACCCCTCTGAGATCTGTCAGTCTGTTCCATGCATCCATCCCTCTGGACTTATTTAACTCATCAGTTTATTTTGTTCTTCAGATTCCACATGTGATATTTGTCTTTTTTCTGACTGGCTTATTGCACTTAGCCTAATAATCTCCATGTCCATCCATGCTGTAAGAAAGGCTAAGGGATCCTTGTTTTCACAGCCATATAGTATTTTATTGTGTAAATGTATCACAGCTTTTTTTATCCACTCATCTACTGATGGGCCCTTGGGCTGTTTCCAGATCTTAGCTGTCCTATATAATGAAAGTGTAATATGCAAATTGACCAAATGGTGGAATGACCGGTCAGTAGGGGATGGAGCCAGCAAGCAGACACACTAGGCCAGCCAAGGTGCGTGCCAGCCAGTGGGCAGAGGGAAGGGATGGAAATTGGGGGTGGTGGCACCCAGCAGCTGCAAAGGGGCAATCAGGGGAGGCAGGGCTGGCCACTTGCCAGCCAGCACTGCCTCCTGATCAGCCCGCCCAGTCGCCTCCTGCAAAGCGAGGCCAGACTACAGCTTAGGCCCACTCCCATGGGGACTGGGCCTAAGCCATCAGTCAGACACCCCCTGAAGGCTCCTGGACTGCACAAGGGCACAGGCCAGGCTGAGGGAGCACTCATCCCCAGCGAATGCACAAATCTTTGTGTACCAGGCCTCTAGTTGTAAATAAAGCTGCCATGACAATACTTTTAACATTTAACTGTGAAATGCATCATTATCTGTTAGTCCTGAGGTCCCTGAAAAGTCGGGTCAAGCTCTATCTTTTAAAGCCAGCTTTGTACCCTGACTCCTGACTTCCCAGCTCTGGGTTGTGGGCCCCTCCAGTGGGCACCCATGAATCCTTGGCTTATACCTCTCAGAACATTAGCTCCTTGTGTCTCCTTTTCTATAAATCCAATCAACAATAGATTATAAGGTCTGGTATCCTGGACTGTGTCTCTTGTGTCCTGCAGTCATCCACTCAGGCAGTCACTTCTAATCAAATATGTGCTGACCTCCCTTGTGTGCCAAGGACAGTCACTTGTGTAACATCATTACCAAGTCTTCTATATCCCCTGCCCTGTCCTCATGGAGCTTACATTTTGGGAAATGGGGTGGTGCAAATGAATAGTAGTATAAAACAATTAAACTTACAGATAAGAAATATGTTTGCTTGGTAAGTTTGATGACAAATAGTAATGGCGAGTTATTTACAGTAATGACGAAAGAAGTATTTGATGTGAAATGGCATTTTAGCTTAAGTCTAAAGATGAGAAAGCAACTACCCCTGCAATTTGCTCTTTGTTTATATCCCCAAAAGAGGAAACAGCATGGACAAGGTCCTAATGTGGGCAACAACTTGGTGCTTTGGAGAAAGAAACAAAAAATCTGGGCAGTTATTCGGTTGTGTTTGGCAAAAACCTCAGAGTGAAGGTGGAGAAATAATCAAGGGCCAGGTCACAAAAAGCATGAGGCACATGGTCTGATATTCACTAGATCTTATAAGAATGAGGTAAATAAATGAAAATACCCAAAGGGAGCAGTCAGTGTGGCCAAACAAAGGGTGCACTAGCCAAGGACAGAGGCACAGCATTAAACCCAACACAACCTGGGCCCAGGACAGAGGAGGCACTCAGCAAATGTCCTCACCTCCAGCCACACACTCCCTCCTCTCTCCAGTCCTGCCCTTCCCTGTTAGGGGCTATATTTCTCTATGGCACACTTTTTGGTATGGGACAAAAAGATTTGTCATTTTCCTAAGAAAGCACACACCCTAACACTTCAGCCCTATCAGACCTGCCCTGTTAATTTAACTAAACTAATAAGCACTGGGTCCCTATTATGTGCTCAAGACTTTGCTGTTTGCTGCAGGACTTGCAAAGATAAAAAAGTCACAGTCCTCGTTTTCAAGGAATTAACATCCCTTACCTGGTCAAATTTCTATTTCTAATAAATAAAAAATTTGTAGGGTCCATTGAAGTCCTGTTAAATGGCAACTGACTGGATGGTGCCTATAGCCATTTAGAGATGCAATGAAACAATAGGCCCCAACCAAATATCCCAGAACAAATTTCAATGCCTGATACAAGGCAGGTTCCTAATAAATTTTAGATGAGAGAATAATACATTTGAACTATACATAATGAACTATTTACCTCCCATACACAGACACCCCTAATAGGGCCATGTTAGTACAGGGCATGTGTGCCAGTAACTTCTGACCATTTCAGTTTCAAATTACATGTCCGGGTCAATTTTTTTTTTAATAACTGCATGCAAGAAGAATTTCCGTGGAGTTATGGCTATGATTATTGTATGATAGCCCCAAGAGGCTAATAACAATTGATGCTATTTAATTTATCAAACAAGCAGGTAATCAAAGCACACTGACCAGAAGCACAACGTATTTTATTCCTGTATTGTAACTTGATAACTTTGTTTACATGTGGAAAATAATGGTATTGATAGACCTTTTCTTTCCCTATGTATAGAAAGAAAATTGGGATTTTAAGATTTCCCTCTACGCTGTAGAGTCTACAGGGTCTCTTTAATGGACACTTTTGTTCACGTAGCTATAATTTTGCCAACGTTGAGTGTTATGACAGCAATTTTTGAAGGCTGATTTGGTCACAGCTAGATTTAGCCTATGGAAATTATCATGTTTACACACTATAAAACAGGTATGTTCCTCAGGGACATAAACCTGGGCTGCACGTTGTCATTTTGCATTTGTTGATGGAGAAATCAACACCATAGTTAATTAGATTTGGTCATGTCATCAGCTGGCTCACCTGACCCCGCAAAACTGGCTCCAAGAATCTTTCTCCCAAAGTCCTGGTCTTGTTCATTATCACGTATCAGCTGAGCAGAGAGAGAAGTCAGAAGCCCTTCACCTTCAACCAGGATGTGCATCAATATACCAGCTATGCCTTCTGAATGTAGTTTAGAACTAAAATAACCTGTCCCTTTGTTTTGAAGTCATTAAGAAAGCACAGCTCTTGTTTAAATGCTTTATTTTCTTGGATCACAACAGCCAAGTGGGTTAAACTAAACACGAAATCCTATGCCATTTGCAGATGAGGATGAAGGTCTGAGTGGCGGTAACTTGTCACCAGCAGATTCACCCAGAGACTTTACTGAATGGACTTTAAAAATCCCTATTCATACAATTCTTTTCTGGCAACATCAATTCTTTATTCTCCCCAACTGCCCAGCTTCACCCTTGCTTCTTTTCCTTTGGAGAAAGGACCTCTCAGCCATCACTTAATTATAAATCCTACACGAGACCACATTTAAATAGTCTGGCAAATTCCAGTCAATTATAAATCCAGCCACAGACATTACCTTAGAAACCTCCATGGGTGGTAGGGAAAGAAACTATTAAAATGAGAGAAAAATTGAAGTGAAAATAAGCTCTAATATCAGCCTCCCCCTGGAAAATGCTTCAGTTATTACACAAAAGAAGGGTTTGGCTGCTGTTGGCCCAGAAGAATGTGGGAGGGATACTATAGCAACTGGTGAAAGGGGCATTAAAATTTCCAGGGCAGTACACTACACAGACTTTTATATTTTTAGAGAAAAAAATATTTCACTTTTACAAAAGGTAACATCATTGAAATGCCTTTATTATATACCTAGATAGATACGTGACAATATATAAAGTTTTAATCTATTTTCATTTTTAAACTTTTGAAAACAGTATCACAGAATGACTAACATTATTTGAAAAACAAGAAAGCAATCATGTATATTCTCATCTCTCAAACGTAGTTGTTTTTATGCCCCTAGACTAAAGATACATCTTGCCTTCTTCAGTCCACTTTTTCCTGAAGTTTCCTCTTCAACTGGGAAAACAAAATTCTCCTTCACTCATTTGAAATCTATGCCTCAGTAGAAACCGAATGGAATCCAAATGGCAGATTCTGGTTGTACGGTCTTCATACTCAACTGATAGAAAAACAGAATGGGACTGACATTTGAAAAGTGGCTGAAAAATCTCATTCCGCAGAAATCGAGGTTCTGACTTAGAAGGATATGAGCAAAAATATAACGTGAAGAGGCATTGAGGACAGGAATGATTGCATTTCAGCTCCCTGATTTCTCTACAGCGTGGCTCCGTGGACACTGGAATTAAAGAGAGGGCCGCAGCCACAGAGCAGTGTGGGAAGACTTATACAGAGTCATTTCCTTGCCCGGAAGCAAAAGTGCCTCCTGACCCTGATTGCGGTGAGAAAGCAAAGGATCAATGTGATTTCAGGGAGAAGGTCAACTTCACGATGGGCTCCAATATCACATCTAAACTGATTTCTTCTGCTCCACAGACCTATCAGGCAGTCACCAGGCTGTGAGGAGAAGAAACTAAATGCTTGAGCTGTAGACTCAGTCTGGGTGGAATTCTCAGTCCTGCCCCTGCTGGCAGTCTGCACTGGACTTCCTCATCCTTAAAGTGGTTGAGTGCAGAATAGGTATAGAATTGACTCATGTAGTATTTGGCTCAACACTGTCACTGGTTCCAATATGAAAAATGGTGTTTCCCTTATTATTGGAGACCGAGTAAGACTTTGGCCAAGATGTGAGGGGGAAGTACAGCAACGGCAGAGCATGCACCAATGCGGGAAGGGAAGTACATGCAGCCACTGGGAGGGAATCATGAAGAGCAGGGTCTAGCAGAGAGTACCGATAAGGCAAAAGTGGGGAGTGGAAGATGCAAGTGAAGCCCAGCAGACCTGGCTCAGTGGTTGACTATTGACCTATGAACCAGGAGGTCATGGTTTGATTCCCAGTCAGGGCATATGCCTGGGTTGCAGGTTCCACCCCAGTGTGGGGCATGCAGGAGGAAGCCAATCAATGACTCTCTCTCATCATTGATGTTTCTATCTCTCTCTTCCTCTCCCTTCCTCTCTGAAATCAATAAAAATGTATTTAAAAAATATGCAAGTGAGGAAGATCAGAGGCCACGCTACAGATATATATGTATCTCACTGTGTTGTAAATTAAGAGTTCTGTTAACATGAGAATGATAGCAAGTACATACCCTTGAAATCAAAGACAGACCTTTTGAACATGTTACTTTATAAAATTACCTTAACTTCTCCTTCTTTTTTTAAAAAAATATGTTTTATTGATTTTTTACAGAGAGGAAGGGAGAGGGATAGAGAGTTAGAAACATTGATGAGAGAGAAACATCGATCAGCTGCCTCCTGCACACCCCCTACTGGGGATGTGTCTGCAACCAAGGTATATGCCCTTGACCAGAATCGAACCTGGGACCCTTCAGTCCGCAGGCCGACGCTCTATCCACTGAGCCAAACCGGCTAGGGCTAACTTCTTCTTTTAATAGCTAATGACAACTTTATTACAGACCTGCACCAAACGTTAATGACCATTGGGAATCACATTTATAAGTACAGAGGAAAGTTGTGGAACAATGTGAGATGTAGGTAAATTAAGGCTAAATTTATAAAGAAAAAAGATACAATTTTAAAAATAATTAGTGCTTCTCTGTGGGAAGAGAACTGAAAAAATAATTGCTGCCTTGTTGAAAAGTAGTCTCCATATCACTGGAAGCTTCTACCAGAGCTGTATAATAAACTCTAAATTACCCAGAAAAGTGTGAGAGGGAAGTATCACTTACCAAGTACTCACTAGGTCAGACATAGAACTAGGTCCCCTATATTTGTAAGCTGTATTAATGCTAAGAGAGGCTGATGAATTTTCCCAAGGTCACACAGCACGTAAATGGAAGACAGAATTAAAACCCAGGTCCCCTGGCCTTTGCCATCACTTCATTTGCCTCCATGTTGTTGTACTGAAAATATGCCTGGGGGGCAAAGGGGGAGTTGGACAGGATTCTCATAAAGATCCTAAATAATAGTGGTAATTTTTTTTTCTGCTTTCTTCTTTTCCCCTTGCACATTGATTTTACTCCTTGCTTAACTCAAATTCTTTGTTCTTTCACATACTGTGGATAGACATTTGCAAGAGCAGGAGGAGTCAGTAGACTTTTCCTATAGAGAGCCAGAGATAAAAGAGGTTTAGTTTTGCAGGATATAGGTTCTGTCACAACTATTGAACTCTGCTATTGTTGCATGAAAACAACCATGACCAATATGTAAATCAGTGGGTCTTCTGTTTGAGTAAAACTTTATTTACAAAAGCAGGTGGCAGGCTGGGTTTGCCCTGAGGGCTGTAGTCTGCTGACACTTGTAGAAGAGTGACAAATGGTATCTCCCCCTCCCCCACCCCGGTTCTCTCTCCTTCCCATAGGAGAAGGAGTTTTATCTTAACAGATGAAGAAGGAAGTTTTCCATTTTCCCAACCCCAACTTTCTCAATATCACCCTCTTGTTCTCTTTTGTTATATTTGTCTGCTCTCTGCTCCTAAGTGAGGATCCTTACATTACAGAGGCCTCTAGTTGTCTAACCCTACTTCTAACTAGATGGGAATGTTTAATTGTGGAGCATGTATTTTGGGATTGTTACCCCAGTATAACCCAGCCTATCCTGACTGATGCATGGGTAGAGTACAAGGAAATCCTTCAGATGCTTCTATCCAAGCACATTCTCTCATTCATCATTTTATCAATAATGAAGCTGATACTTGGATTTCTATACATCTTACTCCTGTGGCTATGTCTCAGTTGGTTCCAAACCTAGGTGGATCCTGTGTTCAACCCTGCAAAGTCCTCATGGCCCCCACCCAAAGTTTGGATCACATGTTAAGACTGATGATGATACACATACATGAAGAGATAAGAGAAGTTTTGTCACTTAGATCATTGAGTTATCTGGGAAGATCAGGAAAGGCCTCACAAGAAAGCTCATTAAGTGCCTGAGAGGTTCAGAGAAAGAGACTGACTTGGCACTTCATTATGGTTAAGGAGTGTGGGCAGGTTGAGGGTTCCCTCATGAGTTAACTTTCATATGATGGTGCCCTAGGTTGATATAAACTATTGACTTCCCAAATTTCACAGGAAAAAGCTTTGCCTATTGACATGACTGATTTGATAAGATTGCTTAATTCTGGACTTTACTATTATGTAATCATAAGCATAAACATCTAGACATATAAACTATGTGTTCAGCTTGGCCTTTAATTGCAATAAAGGTAATACTCTGTTCTCATCTGTTGAATCCATCGTCTTACTTCTAAGTTGGTTCAGAGCCCAAGTAGAGAAGATAGATGCTCTTAATTTGTAGTTCCTCAACCAAAAAAAAAAATTATCAAGAGTATTCTTAGGCATTTAATCTGTATTTCCAGATTATGATAATTTATTTTCCCATTGCTTATAGTATCAACATGTTAATATTATAGCACTATATCCAGTTATTGCACTTAAAGAATCTTTACTAATTTGATAGATAAAAATAATACACAATGTGCTTATAAATCTTTTATATTTTTGTCAATATTCTATCATGATTTGAATTCAAAGAATTTTTTGTATAATATAGTGAAAACCCCAGTTATATGTATCTAGTGAAAGGTCCTGCTACCCATTATACATTTCAAACCGATGTTTCCCAAGTGGTGACCTGCACTACCTGGAACTCATACATATTTTTGCATTACATGCATTTAGATTTATTCCTTCCCAAAAGACACACTTTATAAATAATTCATAAGCCATGTTTACAATTTTATGCCAGTTAATAATGCAATAACTAAAGCACAAAAATATTTCTATTAAGTGGTTTATTGGTAGATGAACTTGGTGCATATAAAATGCATATAGAAATATTCTCTAACAAAAGAATCTGGGAAAAGTGAATGTAAATTTATGGCTTGGGGGATTTTCTAATCTAAGATTTGTAGGGAACAACAGAAAAAGATAACTTACAGGCACATCACTTTCCCATTGCTAAATCCCATAGATATGTTTATATCTAATATTTATTAGTTACACTATGTTGAACATTTTCCCAGGACAAATAAAGGCAATTCTCATATTTTGAGAATTGTAATAATTACCTGGTACCAGGAAACACAATTGGGGCTGCCTGCCTAAGTTAAGATGAACCCGGAGAGGGGCCTTTCTAAGTTGTGTATTTAAGGATAAACAGAAATGTTCTAGGCAGAGAGCCAGGAAAAGAGAGTCCTAACAGAGAAGAACATTGGGTGTAAAAACATAAGTACATGAAACCAGCATGGTGCATTCAGGAAATGCCACCTGTCTCAGAGCATTTGAGTCCAAGATATAAATGATAAGGATAAAGAGATAAGAGCCACATTTTGAATATCCAGTTCTGAAAGCAGTGAGGAGCCTAGTAGTAGACAAAATGGACTTTCATATTTACATCTTCCTGAGCAAATGCTCACTTGAATCTCAAAGGTACTCCCTATGTAGTGGCCTCATTGCCCACGCTCCATGCCCTGGGGGCACGTGTGTTATATGTCTTTCTTCTTTCTTAAGGCACGGGCTGTGAGGTTTTCATCTGTGCTTAGCCCGTGGCAATATGATCAGTCATTGTGCAGAAGAGAACTGAAGGAAGCAGCTCATGAGAATGACAATCATCTGCCCTTTTTTCATTTCCTTTTGTTCTTTTAGCGCTGCTCCGGGAACACATTTTTTAGAAAACATTTAGTAGAAAAGGAGGGGGAAAAAACAGACTAATTGAAGAGGAGATGAAAGAGACAATGGAACATATCAACCTAATATTTAGATAAAGAGGAACTAGGACTCAGAAAAGAGAAGAAAAATAAGCTAGAAAGAAGTAAGAGATAGTAACTGAAATTTACCCAATTATAAGTATAGCATTTGGGGCCAGGTAGTTGGCAGAAAGCAAAGAATAAGAAAAGCAAGCTAAAAAAGGCTTATTAAAGGACTCTATAATAATAAAAGCATAATATGCTAATTAGACCAGATGTCCTGTCTTTCTTGACGACCTTCCAGACGAAGCCAGGGCTGTGAGTGAAGCCTGGGTCGGGTGGCCGGAAGCCGGTGCTGCAGCCGGGGGAAAGGAAAGCCTACTCTTGCATGAATTTCATGCATCGGGCCTCTAGTATAAATATAAAGGTGATAAACATCATTTTATTACAATACATTATTAATTCACACTGCATTATTTAATACTTGGCCAATAGCACGTGGAAACTTTGATACTGTCTCTGTGGATCTTACAGCCATAACATAAATGGGAATTTGGAGAATTTATATCTTTCATTGTACCTGCAAAGGTCAAATGAACACTGAGGTGAATAAATACTGCTGGCTGGTACACAAGTGGTCAGTGCTGATATGGAAAACTCTTTTCCTAATGCTTCCTTTAGAGTTATACACAAGGACTTCTCAGCAAATGTGTGTTGTTAAAGGTGAAGTGATGAACAGGGAGCCACAAAGTAAATCAGTAGAAAATTTGTAAACAGGACTCCAGACTTGCGGCTTGTGTGTTTAATCTTGGCTCTACAAAGTTATTCTCACAAGCAGAAAAATCAATCAAATCACTTGAGGCAGACTTCTTCCTGCCTCCTCATGAATCAGTACTCGAGTCCAGGGTAGGAGTTCTCAGCCATGGTACCACTGACATCAGGGGCCAGATAAGGCTTTGTTTACAGAGAAGGGGGTCCTGTGCATTTGGAGACATTTAACAGCATCTCCAATTTCTGCCTAACAGATGCCATAGCATTGCAATAAAAAATATCTCCAGATAATGTCAAATGTCCTCTGAGGGAGGACAAAATCACCCTCTACTGGAAACCAGTGGTTTAGTGGTAATGGGGTGATGGCAATAGATCAGGCTATTGTAGCTAACTGTGTGACTTAAGACAACCCACCCTGTTTAACTCCATTTCTTCATCTGTCAAGTGGCAAAGATTCCCTCATTGACAAAACTCTGCTCAGACTCCCCTGAACTCTTTTTCAACTAGCCTGATGTTTGGACTTCCATGCTTCTCTCTACATTGTCCAATTTTAGTAAGAATCTTGATTTGTCTCTTTAACCAGAAGCCCCACCTTCATTATCTGATCACTCTTAGTTTCTAGTCAGGTTTCTCATCTTCACCAGCCCCCAGGTGATAGCTGATCCCAGGCCTACCTTCAGCAAGAATCCTGTTAGATTAGTTTAGCCAGAATTACACTGATGCTTCCTTTTACTAATTTTCTATCCACTGTCTCCCACCATGCTCGGCCATAAATCCCCACTTGCCCAGGCTGTATTCAGAGTTGGGTCCAATCTTTCTCCCTCACTGCAAAATCCTATCCAGAGGTCCCCATACCTATAGTGATGCCCCCTCCACTTGAATAAAGTCTTCCTTACTGTGTTTTAACAAGTGCTATTGACCAATCTTTCTTTGACACTACTTCCTTTTTACCTGACAAATATGCTGTAGGTGTAAGTCTCACCAAAAGAGGAAGTCATACGAGAATTGTGGAAGCAAGGCAGGTCTGGAGAGCTGGTTAACTACAATAGTCTCTGATGTAGCGAGTGTGTTGAAGACTGGGATTGTGGATAGGAATGAAAGTGATAGACAGGGGATGGTGGGCCTTATCAGGAGCAAAGAGCCAAGTGTGTAAAGAAGTTGTATAATGAGGAGCAAGACTGATGGCAGTGGGGTGAGGGCCAGAGTGGAACTGGATGCCAGGAAGGAAAAATGAAGAGTGATATGATTCAGGCAGAACTAAGGCTGGAGGACTAGACATGTGGCTGGAGCAGTGGCTTCTGCAGGGCCTTGTGCCTGTTATGAACATTGCCATGGCACCCTGAGTGAGATACAGATTAGAGAATGCTCACCCATAGTGTCTCAGATGTCACACTTGCATTTCATGTTTCATTTCGAAAAGTGGTTTAAGATTGTTATTGGAACCCCAGTGTTCTTCTTTGAGTTTGCCTGCCTGTGCACACTCCCCAAAGCAATACACAAGCAAGAGTTTGTGGTATACACAGAAAAAAATGTTTAATATTGAATTGGTCATTGCATAAATTGGGAATTTGTGATCTAACCAGATTATATAGGACAAAATCACAAGACACGTGGATTAGGGGGTTGGGGTTCTGCTGGTAGCTGATTGGTCAGAAGTGAGGTAAGGGTGATAAATCATTTCCTCAGGTCTTGAGGTCAGCTCTGATGTCTATTCCAGGGTCCCTCTGTCCTGTCTCATGGGAAAGTAAACAGGGAGTCAGTCAACCTCAGGACTCAGGAACTGAAATGTAAGTTGGATCACGATATTATCTTTAGCCTGAGAAGTCCAGACCATGTGATCATTAGGCAGGTCTGGGATGCTGTCTTCTGCTGCCACAGGGATTGCTGATTAGCCTGGGAAAGGCTAGGTCTCTGAGGAAAGAGAGAGAGATGTTTCCTAGAGCTAGAATTTAAAAATAAATTTAATCAAAGTCATAAGGAGCTCTCAATTTCAAACTGAAGGCACTGGCCTGGGTGCTTTATTATCTCAGACTGTTTATTTAATATTCCCAACATCTGTTCCTCTTATTCGCAAAAATTGAAGTAAATGCCTTTTGAATAATCTAAGGTGTATGAAGGGAGCAACAGAAGAGCTTGAATAAAGGTAGGTTCTTAGCAAAGACTATATATATCATCTTCTTCCTTTTTCTTCCTAGGAAACAAAAGGAAAAATAAAACATAATACTTTCAATAAAGAATGGAGTGGGAATAGCAGAAAAAAGGGTGTTATTGCATGCTTGCAATGGAAAGAAAAATAAGACTCAGAGAGAGAGAAAAATAAGGTATTTACTATTCATATAAATAAGGGAGCTGAGAGGCAGCCCCAGAGTCCATGTGGTTTCACTAGGAACACATCTCTTCACTCTAACCTCTTTCCTGGTAAAATCCAAAGGGTTAGGCATTGTTTTGTTGTTGTTTTAAGGATAAATGCACTATAAAATATAAGATATTGATGTTATTTCAAAGTCAGGAAGAGAAAAATACACCTGAGAGTTGGGAACAAAGTTGAGAACCAAACTTAGGAAACAAATATCTCAGAAAATTAGCGGAAGTTTTAGCCATTCTGTTAGCCTGTGGGAGGACCAATCAATTCCAAGAACATAGAATGAAACGGGTATTAAATATCTGGAAAGCTTCCAAGTTTTGCAAAGAGATTGGCAAGCATTTTCAAATGAAGCTTCTCATTCCAACTTTGCTAACTGAAGAATGTGCACATCGCAGTGGATGAAAATATCCATGATACTGATTTTCTTCATTTCAGATGTACAGGGAAATTTCTGAACCCAGCACATGTTCACAACTATCCTAGCCCAAGCCAACCACTCCTTCTAATACACAAAGCAATTACTTATTTCCCATGAATGAGAGAAATCCACTTGTGTGGACAGGTAAGGCTATCCTATCAGGTGATAATAAGCAAAAAATATTTTTTTTCATCATTGCTATGGTAATACAGCATTTTCTGGAAACTTCTTTTCGCTTTACCCAAAACAGTGTGTGTGTGTGTGTGTGTTTTAAATAACCAATGAGCCCTTCTTGCATTAAAATATTTGAAGAAGCAAAGAAGCTCATATATCAAAACCAGTGTTCAGTCTTTTCTCCCACTGTCTTCTGAGAGAAAGAGGGAAAGTTGAATGAACTTGCAGTTGCTTAAAATCCTGAGACTTCACACTGCCATACCTCAGTCTCTGACATTTTATCAGTGCAATGCATTGGTAAAAATGGTCCTTAATAGGACAGCACTTAAAATGAGAAGCCCCAACCTTGTCATGATTGTCAGCACAATGGGGAAGGCTCACTGAAAGCAGCCATCCGGGCTGTGGAGGGTTTGAAGTTAATTACATCACTGTAGACAATAAGTGGGTCTTTGTGGTCCCAGTTATCTCTGTGCACAGTTGGCTCTGTGTTTTTGTTGTTGTTGTGTAACGTCCCATTAATCACAGTTACATTTGTTCCCTGCCATGTGATTCATCATCCTTTCCCCCTGAAAGTACTTCCATTCTCCGGGACTCCAGATAAACCAGTAATTTAAAGTGGCAGTGACCAACCTTGCCAATCACAATGGAGTAGCTTGAATAAGGAGGGTCAATGGCAACACAGACAGACTCCAGGCATCTTCCCGTTGATTCAAATTATCCCCAGTGATGGGGTTCAGGCACGGGGACAAAAATCAGGTGTGACAATTACAGGATGAACTCTCGAAATAGAACTGAAGGTGTATTTGCTTTTGGAACTTATCCAAGCACCATTTATTCAGGGGGAGAAAAAATGACAAAGTGAAGTAAGTGGACAGAGAGTAAAGTGTAGTGGGAAAAACACTGGGCTAAGGGTGGGGAGAAATGGGTTCTAACTTTTTCTTTAGAAGAAAATATCCACGTGACCTTAAAAAACTCATTTCTTTACTCTGGGTCTCACTTTCTTAATTAGAAATGTAAAAATATGAAGAACTTGGAGCAGGTTGCAGATCTTTTTTTTTTTTCTTTTTTTTTTTTTTTCCTGAACTGAGTTATTGGATTTGGGAATTGACACAGGGAGGCTACCTTTTAATAAAATATCAACAAAAGTATCATACAAGTTATTTTGAAATGTTTCTAAATATTAAAAATTATTATTTATGGGTAATAGAATTCTTCTATGAGTTATTTAGCTCTTTCCTCTTTTTTGAGACCAGATTTTAACATCCAGCAAGCTGAGGCCTGCAGGAGAAGGAGTTAGCACTCTGCAAATCAATGTTTACTTTCTTTTCATCTCCTGCTAATCCTAACTTTGCCAAAAAACTGCAAATCCCACTTAACTCCCTGGTTCATTATTTCACAAAATTTAACAACCTAAGGAAGAAACTGCTTATATGATTTCCTCCAAGGCATTTCTTGAGTTTGAGTTAAAAAGCTCATTACATAACAGGAGTAGCTAACCCCTCCCCCCAAAAAAAGACTTGGACATTATTATGGATTTGCACATCACTTACCATTTTATCAAATTAATATTGTCACATAAATATAGTACATAGATAATTATTTTTATTACATTGTTACTCTTGAGATGAAAAACTGCAGAAATGCCACCCCTCTGATTCTGTTCCCTGCACTGGTCTAATTTATTCATTTATTATATTACCTTATATTTTCACGTAGCCTCTTTTTATCTGCTATGTTATGAACTTCTTAAAGTCGGGGTTTACATATCACACATTTGAAAACTCAGTCCCAGCATCATCCCTAGACAGAGCACTCACTCAGTGCTCCCAGCAAAGATGCTGTACTGTCCCAGGCAGTGTTGATCAAGGAGTATTTGTCACCCCTGCTCTCCATTGCCTCTTGTTTTATTTCAGGGAAATAATAGCTGCGATCATATTGTATCCAAAACGTTTTCTGGGCCACATACATAATTAATGACTTGGTGCAAAAGCAGCTGCCTCCACCTCACTTTTATAGAGGAGAACACTGAGACTTGAGCTTAATTATGTGCGTGAAATCAAACACCCACTAGACAGTGGAATTGAGAACTACACCCAGGTCCTTGGCCCCCGATGCCACACACTTTCCATCACTTAGTGCTGGCAAAAGCATGTAAACTGGTGAATTTAGGAATAGCTGAAATCATGGACATCACCTGCATGAGGCTCTGAGTAAATCACAAGGCATGTGTCTCTCTACAGCCAATATGTCAGGTACTGTAAGTTTAAAAATGTTTAAGAACCAATTTTCAGATGAAGGGGAATATGGGGAAGACTTAAACCAAACCAGAATGGGCTGCATGTGGCATTTAATAGCCAATCTGAACCATCATAAAGACCAGTGCTGCTCATCCAGGGGCAATTTGGTGCCTTGCAAGACATTTGGCAATGCCTGGAGGCATGTTTTAGTTACCACCATAGCTGCTGACAACTCATGTGTAAAGACTAAGGAGGCTCTTAACATCCTATAATACACAGGACAGCCCCACACAACAGTGAGTTCCCTGGCCCAAAATGTCAGATTGTACCAAGGCTAAAAAAAAAACCCTGATATCATCAGATAAAAATGAATTAGGAAATATAATAGAAAAAAATTGAGTCCACATTAAAAATAACAACAATATTTATACAGAGTAAAAAAATAGAACAAGAATTGTGCAGACTCATTTTTGGAAAAAAATCATGCAATTTTTCTATAAGGTGTATTTTGAAAAAAGAAACAGGGGAATAAATATCGCTCATTCTTGGGTGGGAAACTTAATAATGTAAAGATGCCAATTCTTTATGAGTTAATCACCACAGCCAATGAGACTCCAAACAATGGTTTTCTGAAGCAGTGAAATAGCCTGGCCCAGAAGTATGTGTGGTACCAAGATTGTTATCGTAGGGGCAGAACTGCGGAAAATTGTAGAACATTGTAAAAATGTTCGTTTTCTTCAAGCGAGAAAGGCTAGCACTAAAAGATTCTAACAGATGTGATGATTCCAAGTCTCAGTCATGCAGCCAAGTGGAAAATCATTTTTGTGTGTAGGTTCTGGGAGGGATGACCAGGGCTGAAGAAGAAAGACACCTGGGATGCAATGCCTTGGGACAGGTCAGAGAGAGTAACTCTAGGGGGTGTGGGTGAAGGTTATGGCAACTGGTTGGTGGAGAGAAGTCTGAGGATGAAGCTAATGGCATTGAACTGGTGACGGATTGTGAATAAATGTGGGATGAGGAACTAGTCAGGAATGATTTGAAGTGTTTGACTTACACACCTGCTCAAGTCTAGGTTAGCCATTTACTGAGACAGGGATAACTGGGGCGGGAGCAGATGTGCATGCAGGTGGAAAAGAGTTGGGCTTTGGAGGTGTTAAGTTTGAGTTGTATATTAAACATTGGATGGATGTTCTAGACAGTTAGATAAGTGAGTGTGAAGTTTGTGGGGGAAGTCAGGGTTGAGCTACACATTTTGGACTCAGCAAATTAAGGTGGCACATAAAATATTCAATTGATGGGACAACCTGGAGCAATGCCTGACCAAAAAAGCATGTTTAAAGACTCACCCTAAAACATTCTAATGTTTAAAGATCTGAGAAAAGCAACATAGATACTGAAAATGAGGGCCCAGTGAGACCAGAGGACAAATTACAAAGTCACCAGAATGAAGGTGTAAGGAGGGTATTTTATAACTTTCATTGCAATTGACAAAACTATTTTGCTGGCAATTAGACTATTTCCCATTTAATGTTTTAAATAACCTCTAAAAACTAAATAGCACTTAAAAACTTGTTATTTAAATACCCAAAGTGTACATATACATACCCATATATGCAAACCTTCTCTAAAATGATAAATATTTCTGCTTTTATGTTTTAGCATTTTTTTTAAAAAAAGAAAACAACATATAATCTATAAAATAGGAAATGGTTAAATATATTATATAAATAATGCAAAGCTAATGGTAACTGTCAATAATATTTTTCAAGAATATCAAATTATCTAGGCCAGTGGTTGGCACACTGCGGCTCGAGAGCCACATGCGGCTCTTTGGCCCCTTGAGTGTGGCTCTTCCACAAAATACCACAGCCTGGGCGAGTCTATTTGAAGAAGTGGCATTAGAAGAAGTTTAAGTTTAAAAAATTTGGCTCTCAAAAGAAATTTCAGTCGTTGTACTGTTGATATTTGGCTTTGTTGACTAATGAGTTTTCTGACCACTGATGTAGAGGGAAAGTAAAATAATGCATATACTATGAAATAAGTTTTGTTAAAATAAATTATAAATACACATATAATTATAAATTAAAATTAAAGTGTACATATAATGTCTGATTATACTAGTAAAGAAAAGGACAATGAGATGAAAATAAGAAAAATGTAACAGTGAAAATTATGGGCCTTTATTCATATATATATATATATATATATATATATATATATACATATATATATATATATATATATATATATATATATTTGTGGAATCTTACAAATATTAATCATCCAAATACAATTTTATAAGTATTTTAATGTAACTTAACAGTATAAAATATTATAATGTAAAATCAGAATCACTCAAATGTATTACTTACTGTTTTACTTTAAGTCTGTAAAGATATTCATGTCATCAGCCATACATAATTCAAATGGTGTTCCCCTTAATGGCCCATCTTTGAATAATCTTATATTTCTAGTGTGGCACTCTGCCTCCTGCCACCATAGCTATAAAAGTTTTATGCATCTTCCACATTTTATGAAGAAATACTTCCTTAAGGGAGTTATTGCTCACACTGAGAAATGCCTTCCAATGATGAACTCGTCCTTAGGGAATAAATACGTAATAAAAGAGTAGGAATTGGTTCTGCGTGCGGGCCACTGATACTTGACTTCAACTGCTTAATGCTTCCACTTTGTACAGCTATAAAATCATTTCACTGAGAAACAGTGGTCCTTTCCCATCCTTTCTCCAAAAAAACAATAATTATTGCATGACTGATATGTGACCAGCACTGCTAGTTGTTGGCAATAAAACTGAAGAAGGCTTTCTTCCTGCCTTCGAAGAACACAAGCAGCACAGATGGTGATGATACAGCATGGTGAGTGCCAGAACGCAGGTATGCACAAGGGCCTTGCTATTAGGGCTCAGGTTTCTAAACCAAATAGAGTCACTAATCCTATATAATAAAGACCTAATATGCTAATTAGACCAAACCGCTGAATGACATTCCAGACAACCTTCTGGATGAAGCCAGGGCTGTGAGGGCCAAGCCCCTTGCACAAATTTCATGCATCGGCCCTGTAGTATTGTAATAACTATGGTGCTAGGTGGTACTAGAATTATTGGGGGATCACTTTGTAAAGTATATAAATGTCTAGCCACTATGATGTACACCTGGAACTAAAATAAAATAATATTGAATGCCAACTGTAATTGAACAAAAAAGAAAAAATAAGTAAAAATAAAAAAGAGGAAAAAGAGAGGGCATGTTATGGTGTCACACAAAGGGCAGGATGGAGGAAGTAGCCCCACCCCTATTCTACCCCCCCGCACCCATGTACAGGCAGTAAAGGTGTACATTCAGTGCAATGTTAGTGAAAAGGGGTGCTGAAGTTACTATTCCATTTTAATAGCATATACATAAGATTCAAATTGGTACATATTTGATGTGTATTTTTAATAAGCATTATATTCCTCATAGAAGTGAATTTGGACAGCTCCCATTAATACAGTCAGTCCCTGGCACACACACGCTAGAATAAATGTATTCTATTTGAGAGTAAGTACAAAAGTAAGTTCATGAAGCTGTAGAAAATTCAAGCTTACTTGGGAGACTTTGGGTCTCCAAACCCTTTGATATTTTATACTTCTGCATGAATAGGGTATATTTCAAAATCAACAACGATAGCACACTGGTTATAAAACTAAAGAGACAGCACTTGAATTCCATCAGTTCCATCATTCTATCTGAACATTTTGAATATTGATTGGCATTTAAAACAGTGAAAAACTATGTGAAGTGTAATATTTTAATTTGGTAAATGTAGGTTTACTTTCGCACAGAAAACAATTTGCTGAATGTGAATAATATCTCTACAACTAAAATGTATTATTTTAAATTCGGTAATGAATTGTTTTAAAAATGAAAAAATAATAAAAGAATGATTATTACTGATCACGATTATTACTGAAAGCTGTGCATGTATATGTTTTTGTGTGTGAATTTGTATAATCACAATAACTATGAATACATAATTATATACTTAATGTGGCCATCACCATTGGCAATGTACAAGGTTAATCATTCTCGTTATTGTCTTAGTAACCTTTCATTAGGGTATACGGTGATAGTAAATAACAATTCCATACCTCAATAGCTCCCAACATCAAATGTTTATTTCTTGCTTCTATTATAAGTCAGGCGGTAGTAGTTATGCTCAGAACCTCTTTACTTCACAACCCAGCTTTAAGAATCAGCCCTTCACACAGCCCCATGATAAAAAAGAATAAGCCACATGGAGCTCTTAAAGCTCCATTTGAATATGACAAGGTCACTCCCTTTGTTCTTCCATTTACCACAGCATGGCATAGGGCCACTCTTGACCTCAGTGGATGCAGGCACCTCTATATACTGGAGAGAGGCACCAAAAGTCACAGAGAACACTTAGAATGACAAATTCTCTTACAGAGGGAAAAATAAGTAAGAAAACGAAAACAATGTGCCATATATATGTTATTGTCTCCAAAACAATCAGTTGCTCTGCCCCTTTTGCAAATATCCTCCCAAGACTTGACAGCTTGGAACTCCTATGATTCCTTCTAGTCAAGTCTTTCCATCTTGATTTCCCAATGAAGATGCTTGCTACCTTTTTAGTCTTTCTATAAAGTTTTTTTTAAATCTCTATTGTAAAATTAATTTTATTCTACAATGACTTTATATTTTTTTATTTTCTATTAACTCTGTTTAACTGTAAACTACTCAAGATTAGGACTAGAGAAAGTTATCATTCTTACCTGGATTCTGAAACTATAAGTGTTCAGTGAGTATTTGATAAAGTAATGACAGAACAATCTCTCAAGATCTGTTAAGTTGGGCATTTTATGTCTTATTTAATGACCCCCCCCCCATTCCTCTTCCCTCTCTCCATGCCTTCTTCCTAACATTAACTGGTATTGGTTTAGTGCTTTCTACTTGTTCAACAATGTAGTGTGAAAAACAATAAATAAAACATAGTTTATATTGTTCAGATACTCACAGTCTGCTAGAAGACAAAAAGAACTTGAACAAGGAGTCAGATTAACTTCAATAAATAATGCCCAGATTGATGTTACCAACATGAAACAGAAATCGGAGGGTCTCAATATCTTCCCAGCATTCAATTGCAGGGCTTCCTGTAGACAATGCAGGGCATTTGGAATGACACTGTTTTAATTGTAGAACATCTAAAGGAATTCTGGACAAATTACCCTTTATTCATATTTTATGGTTGACACACACTTGCTTTTATTTTCAGACAGCTGTCTTCATTCAAGGCAACTATTTCCTCATAAGCCTATATATATATATATATATATATATATATATATATATATATATATATATAAAAGCCTAAACAACCGTTACTTCTGGATGACTGGCTGGTAGCTATGACGTGCACTGACCACCAGGGGGCAGACATTCAACGCAGCAGCTCCCCACTGGTGGTCGGTGAACTCCCACAGCCAACCTCCCACAGTCCCTTCCCCTGGCTGGCTGGCCGGATTGGCCTGATCACCAGCCAGGTAGAGGAACCCCATCCATGCATGAATTCATGCACCAGGCCTCTAATAGACACACACACACACACACACACACACTTGGTTTTCAAACGGTCCTACTGACTTTCCAACAACCCTCAGCTTATTATTATCACAACATTTATCAAATCACCATTATCTTCTTGACCTCAACAAATTAGTTATTACCAAGAGTTGGTTGTTAATACATAATGAGGTATATTGTAAATGTTAACAGGGTTCCTTATGCCAGAAGGGCTCATTTGGATGTGATTAAAATAAGAATTAGTCATCTGGATTAAAATGCTTTCTCACTGAGGAAGGGAAGAAAAGTAGAAAGCTTTTCCTAAACAGATGAAGTTCTCTGAAAAAAAAAATAGTACTTTTGCAGTAACACAGTTTTCAGGGTAATGAAGTATCTACAAGTTTTGGCATTCTGTTGAGAACAAACAAATCCACAAGGGAAAAGGCAAAGAGCTAATTTTCACTGGTGTAACAAAGATTGATCTTTCCTTTAAAATGGGCTTTTTTCATAACATAGGTTGATTGGTTCTGTTGACTGAAGAGAGTTAGCTGATAACCTGATAATCCAACATTTCAGTACTTTTGAGGAAAACAATAGCCTTTTTTCTTAAATTATTCAATTACTGCCCTGGAGGAAACTCCACTTTTGTCCACAACCTATTTAACTCTTTCTGATGTAGAAAGGATGTTGTATAAATTCTTCCAGTAACACTTCAGAAGAAAACTTAACTGTGGCCTCACAGAGTGGGAGAATAAGATTGTGAGGACCCCTACCAGGTTTGGCTCAGTGGATAGAGCATTGGCCTGCAGATCAAAGGGTCCCAGGTTTGATTCCACTCAAGGGCAGGCTCCTCAGTTGCAGGCCCCTTTCTGGCCCCGTCCTTAAGGCCTGTTGTAAGACCAATCAATATGTTTCTCTCACATTGATATTCTCTCTGTCTTTCCCTCTCTCTTCCACTCTCTCTAAAAATCAATGGGAAAAAATCATTTTTTAAATATTTTTTAATCAGGTGAGGATTTCTAAGAACTCATTTAAAAAATAGTTATTCACCAAAACCGGTTTGGCTCAGTGGATAGAGCGTCGGCCTGCGGACTGAAGGGTCCCGGGTTCGATTCCGGTCAAGGGCATGTGACTTGGTTGCGGGCACATCCCCAGTGGGGGTTGTGCAGGAGGCGGCTGATCGATGTTTCTCTCTCATCAATGTTTCTGACTATCTATCCCTCTTCCTTCCTCTCTGTAAAAAATCAATAAAATATATTTTTAAAAAAATGCCTTTAAAAAAAAATTTAAAAAAATAAAAAAAATAAAAAATAGTTATTCTTTCTTCAAATTATTCTTTTCCCATTATTTCTAGTCATTCATTTTATAACTTCTGGAAGCTATATGTCACATCTTTCACCCTATATCTATCACTTTATGTTTTATTTGGCTAATTTTTTTTCTGATTTATTATCTAATTTATAAATACTCTCTTTAGCTCTGCCTAGTAGACTTTTAAGTCCAACTAGAAAATTTTGTTCTTCTTATTTTGTAGGCTGGTCATCTTTGAGTATGTTAAACAACACACACAACAAAAAACACAGTGTATCAGTTCAACCTAAGGGTTTGGGGTTGGCCTTACCTGGGTGTTAATCACAAATTTATTACTCTCTAGTAATAGACTTGTGGGCATTAGGACATATAAGGGCTTATATTTCCTTTTCCAAATATAAAGAAAATAGCACTTGCCACACAGAGTCATTATAAGGTTTTGTATCGGTCTGGATTATTCAAAATACAGATGCCAAGACAAATACATGTCCAAGAGCTTAATAGGTGGAGATGTTGTTAGAAAAATAGGGGCTGATATCACTGGAAAACAAGCTAATCCTAGTGAAGGTGAGAGATAAAAAAGGTTGTCAGAAGCATCCTAGATCACCATGCAATCTAAGGGATGTTCAGCAAGGTCATTGCCAGGATGTCCTTGAGTCAAAGTCAGCTCTCAGTTGGTACCCATGTCTCTAAAAGTGGACTTGTCTTAGTAACCTTGTCACACTCAGTCATTGGCTGAGAACATGGTCATAGGAAGAGTGACAATAGACTTCAGAGTACAGATGGTATGGCTTTTGGTCAAGTAAACTGCAATTCACATTTTTATGGCTGCTCCAGGGTTACATAATGGTATACAATCAGTGCTCACCACAGGGCCTATCACAGTACCTCCTGCTCCATAAATAATGGATGGTTACTATTCTTATTACTTCTGCATTGGCATGATTGAGACACAATATTGGAGTGTGGTGACTTTGTGCACTGCTGAGCCTGAGGTTCCCTTCTAAGCAACATTTAACATCTAGATATCATCCTAACTGGGATGTTTCACGAATGTCAGTAAAACTCAGCCACTGTAGTTAAAGGTATTGGAGGTGGATATATTCAGGACATCTTTAGCACTCTAAAGAGCAAGACTAGCAATGGAATCCCAGGCAGATGTAGAGAAACCCTCTGTAGGTAGGGCTGCTGTCATCCATCAAAGTCAAAACATGAATGCATCGAGCTGGTTTGCTTGTACTCTGAAATTGTCTTCTGGCAGAGAAAACAGCACTCCTTTTTGCATTTTATTAAATACGGTAATGTAGGGTTAATTTCATAGACTTCACATGAGTTAGTTTGATTGTATATCCCTGAGGAAATAGCACAAAAGACAGGAGCCAAGAGGGGAGAATGCACTGAGCACTTCGGTACTTAGGACTTTGTATTAGGCGTGAAAACCCAGAAGAAAAAGGAAAGGAGAGAATCCCTGGGTCAGACTCTGCTGAGTGTGACCCTGGCTGAGACAAATCACTCATCTGGGACCCAGTCTCCTTCAGCCAAGCAAAATGTCAATGAGCTTTTAGTTTAAATTAATAAAAGAGTATCAAGAGAGAAGTGATGGTGTTTCGTTGTGGTTTTGACTTGCATTTTCCTGATGATTAATGATATTGAGCATCCCCTCATATACCTGTAGGGCATTTTGATGCCTCCTTTGAAAAATGTCTATTCTGGTTCTCGGTTGATTTTGCAATCAGATTGTTGGGTTTCTCTTGCCATTGAGTTGTATGAGTTCTTCCTATGTTTTGGGCATTTTCCCTTTATCAGATATACGATTTGCAAATATTTTCTCCCATTCTGTTGGTTGCCTTTTCATTTTGTTGATGATTTTCTTTGATATGCAGCAGCTTTTTGGATTGATGCAGCCCCATTTGTTTATTTTTGCTTTTGTTGTTTTTACTATTAATGTCAAATTCAAAATATCACTAGGAAGACCAATGTCAAGAGTTTGTCTCCTATGCTTTCTTCAAGGAGTTTTATGGTTTCAAATCTTACATTCAAGTCTCTCATCCATTTTGAGTTGCTTTTGTGTATTCGGTAAGAAAGGGTCCAGTTTCATGGTTTTGGATGTGGTTTCCAGTTTTCCTATTTATCAAAGAGACTACCCTCTCCCCTGTTGTATATTCTTGGCCCCTTTATTATAAATTAATTGGACACATCTGTGTGGATTTATTTCTGGTATCTCTATTCTGTTCCATTGATCGATGTGTCTAGTTTATACCAGTACCAGGCTGTTCTGATTACTGTAGATTTGTATAATCGTTTGAAATCAGGAAGTGTGGTGCCTAGAGCTGTGTTCTTTGATTTTCGGGTTGTTTTGTCTCTTTGGAAGTTTTTTGTGGTTCCAGACAAATTTTATAATTGTTTGTTCTATTTTGATGTCAAATTCCATTGGAATTTTGATACGGATTATAATAAACCTATAGATTGTTTTGGATAGAATGTGCATTTAAATATTATTTCTTCCAATCCATGAGCATGGAATATATTGCCCCTTATTTGAGTCTTCAGGTTTTCTTCATCAATATTATAGTTTTCAGTGTACAGATCTTTTACTTTCTTGCTCAAATCTATACCTAGATTGTATTTTTTGAGTATAAATGGAATTGATTTCTTATTTTTTTCTTTCTTACAGTTTGTAATTAGAATGTAGAAGTGCAACTGATATTTATATATTGGTTTTTTATTCTTAATCTTTACTAAATTTGTTTATTAGTTCTAACAGCTTATTTTTTGGTGGAATCTTTAGGTAACTCTCTTAGCTTTAAACTTCACTGTGCAAGACTTGTCTAAAAGCATTGTTTTATCCATTTAGTCATATTCCAACCGGTTGCTTTAATCCAAGTTTTTTCCCTCGTTATTTTATTCACATGCTTATAAGCTTTGTCAAGAAAGCAAGAAAGAAAAGAAGGAAAGAAGGAAGGAAGGAAGGAAGGAAGGAAGGAAGGAAGGAAGGAAGGAAGGAAGGAAGGAAAGAAAGAAGGAAGGGAAAGAAAGAGAAAGAAAGAAAGAAAGAAAGAAAGAGAGAGAGAGAGAGAGAGAGAGAGAGAGAAAGGGAGGGAGGAGGGAGGGAAGGAGGGAGGGAGGGAGGGAGGGAGGAAGAAAGAAAGAGAGTAACCAAGCAAACAAAATAAAATTTCCCTTTGAAAGTAGAATCTACCACTTCTAGCTTCAATACTTTTAAGTTTAGGGTCATTTAAAGACCAGTTGCAAGCAGGAGGATCATAAAACAACAACAACAACAAAAAACAACAACAAGGTTTGGTTAATAAAACAAGAAAAGATTATGCTGCCCTATATTTGAATCCATTTGATCTTACCACAGTACCAGCTCTGAGGCCATTTTTAAAAAAATGTTACTTTTTAAATGACAGAGGCAAACAGCCTCACCTCCTGAAGGTCTTACCTTGCTAAGAAGCATCATACCATCCTAATGAAATCCAGGAGATTTATAGCATGTACACACCGGAAGCAGATTTGGGCAAGAAATTGACAGTTATGTACGTATTAGAAATGCCAGCTGCTGCACTGTGGTTCCCTCTGCAGAGGAATCTGCCCACTTGCTGGGCACCATCTGCAGAGGAGAAGGGAGATGCAATGCCAGAGGCCTCCCCTTATCTATGTGCCAAAGTAGTGTAAGCAGGATATTTAACGTGGTAACATCAATAGTACATATTTTAACACCAATTTACAGTAACAAGAGTAATAATGGAAAATGCTAATGAAGAACAAAAAAATTTGGAGTGTGTGTTCAAAATTAAGTTTGAGCATCCCTTCCTTAAACATCCCTCTCTGCTCATAGCCCACCCGCCCTTCCCCAGACTAAGGGCTCCTCCTCTTGCTACCTCCTCTAGCAACCTTTGCTTATTAACCTAGATACCAACGGACATGCTGTTGTATAATTATTGCTTTCCTTTGTTTCATTTGCCAGGATAAGATGTTGTTTTATTTGCATATATACCCACAATAGGCAGCTCAGTTCCTGATGTTAGAGTAGGAAGGTAATAAATTTTAATGAAGGAGTGAATTCTCAAAGCACTTGAACACACAGTTTCTCATTTGATTAGTACAAACATCCTGCTGTGTGAAAGCACAGAAAATTGTATTATCACCCCCTTTTACAGATGGGAGGGAGCAAAAATGCTTAAGGGCATGATTACAAAGGTTAGACAGCAAATCGATGGCAGAGGGAGTGCTCCAAATTCTGACCTCCTGTCACCTCCACAGGGACAGGTGATGGGGAGCGACCATCTAGTGCTCTCGATGAAAAGTCAGGGACCTGGGCATTACTAGTCTTGTGGCTTTGAGCAAATTGCTTAGATTCTGTTTCTCAATATTACCTATCGAGAAAATTATGCAGATAGGTGTGAATATGCATTATAAAATAAAAACCCTAAATGAGCTAATGTTTTAGTCATTTATAATCTATAGAGAATGGTACTGACAAAAGTGGCCACTTGTTCATTCATTTAGGAGGGTCTAAGGAGGTTACACCTGAAGCTAAATCCAAACTAGGGGTGTTAGTACTTTTAGAAAAATCTAAATTGAACTTGGTATTAATTGCATTTCGGACAGCCATACTCTTGATAGAGGGCAATGAGTCATACATAAATGTGCAATCAAATATGTGTTTGGATAGAGAAGTGATAAAGAGATATAGGAATATAACATGCTGTGTTTGGGTTAAGTGAAAGAGACAGACCGACCATTGAACTAAATTGTGATAAGTGCCATGAATGGAAGCTATGGCTTTATCTTTTAATCACCCAACGTTCATTCTCTTATTTATTTAGAAGATTCGTTTTATCTCATTCCACCTCCTTCACTCTTGGAACCACTGGTTCAGGTACACTTGCCCTAAAGCCTTATTCTCAGGATGTACGTGTGGCCAAAACAAGGGCATTGAAGGTGATTGCTGGCACTTTGATGGGGACTAATTGGAAAGTGATATCTTCTTCCCTCTACAGTTGCTAAGCTGGTAGAATATAAGCTTAGATATGCATTGAGCCAACTTTGGACCACATGGGAGAGTCCATTTAAGAACAAAATCAATACCTGTGAGAGAGGAGTTGAGCTATCCAAAGAGATCAAATTCCAAATATGTTGCTGGAACAATTTATATCAGGCCATGCTTGAATTTAGTCAATCTCTTGACTTTGTCTTTTAATAACGTAGGCCACTTTCATCTAAGTTAAATTTAAGTTTAGCTTAAGTTCGTTTGAATTTAGTTTTGGTGAGATGCAATGGAAAAGGTTTGAACTCATTTAAAGAGGCAAGTCCAAGAGGCAAGGGGGAACTCCCTTCCCTAACGGAGAGAGGGGACTTCAGAGAAGCCCACACAGAGGTGGTTACACCTAAAGCTAAATCCAAACTAGGGGTGTTAATACTTGCAGAAAATCTAAATTGAACTTGGTATCCATTGCATTTTGGACAAACATATTCTTGATAGAGGACAAGGAGTCATATATAAATGTATGGCTTTATCACCTAAAGCAAAAATAATTTTAAGGCCCATACATACACTTAACCCATAATCTTTCCTTTCTTAATCCCTAATTATCCAGATTGTACAGTTCTGTGTAACTTCCAAAGTTATGCATCTACCAGAATCCTATATAATAAAGAGGTAATATGCAAATTGACCATCACACCCTCACACAAGATGGCCACCACAAGATGGTTGGCAGGGAGGGCAGTTGTGGGCGATCAGGCCAGCAGGGGAGAGCAGTTAGGGGTGACCAGGCTAGCAGGGGAGGTCAGTTGGGGGCAACCGGGCCAGCAGGAGAGGGAGGGCAGTTGGGAGGCCAAGCCTGCAGGGGAGGGCAGTTGGGGGTACCAGGCCTGCAGGGAAGGGCAGTCGGGGGCAATTGGGCTGGCAGGGGAGCAGTTAGGCATCGATCAGGCTGGCAGGGGAGTGGTTAGGGGCAATCAGGCAGGCAGGCAGGCAAGCAGTTGGAAGCCAGAAGTCCCAGATTGTGAGAGGGATGTCCCAGATTGGAGAGGGTTCAGGCTGCGCTGAGGGACCTCCCCCCACCAGTGCATGAATTTCATGCACCGGGCCTCTAGTAGTAATATAAGCACTAGCTCTTTTTTTTTTAAATATATTTTATTGATTTTTTACAGAGAGGAAGAGAGAGGGATAGAAAGTTAGAAACATCGATGAGAGAGACATCGATCAGCTGCCTCCTGCACGCCCCCTACTGGGGATCTGCCCGCAACCCAGGTACATGCCCTTGACCGGAATCGAACCTGGGACCCTTCAGTCCACAGGCCGACGCTCTATCCACTGAGCCAAACCGGTTAGGGCTAAGCACTAGCTCTTGAACTCACTCTGATTGCACCATCTACAAATAGTATTAAAATACCACAGGAAAGTTTCTCAGTTTCACAGATACCCCCATTCCTCACCTGTAAAATTAAAACAGAAAAATGGGATAGCACACAATAAATGCCCAGCCTAGAGTATAGGACATAATAGACAGTTTTAGTTTAGTTACCTATAATGTTATCCTGAGAGAATCCTGGAACCTGAATTTTTATGGGAGAAGATATTACATCACTTCTCCAATTTAGTGTAATACCTGACAACAATTTGGACACTCAATAAATGTTTTAGAAGGAAAGAAAAGTTTCTCAATAGATCACTGCACCCATGCTGCCTTCCAAATTTCTTCTCTGTCCACTGGAGCCATGGTTCTGTATTCACTACTCCACACATATTATGAGAATATCTCATCTACTAATCCAATAGACATGTATTTAGCTCTTATATAACTTGACCTCTATGTAGCATTAAATCCCCTGGACCATTTTCCTGTCTTAAAACTATCTCCTCTGAGTTTTGAGAACTCAGTTTCATTTTCACCTGATCATTAAGAACTGGTGTTTAGGTGGGTGTCAGGAGCTGAGGGAAAGAGAAATGGGGAGTTAGTATTCAGTGGGTATAGCATTTTAGTTTGGGAACACGAAAAAGTTGTGTAGATGGATAAGGGTGATGGGTGCACAGCATTGTGACTCTACTTAATGCCACAGAATGGTGCACTTAAAAATGGTTAAAATGGTGAATCTTATGTTATTTACTGCAGTAACAAAAGATATAGTGTTTATTCAAATTCTGTCCCAGATTTTTTTTTTTGTAACTAGTCAATATTTTATTTTGTAATAATCTCATCCAATGTTAAACTTTCAACTGTTACTTATACTCCAAGCTATTACTTAAACTTAATTTTAAAATCTATTATCTTTAGTTTCAAATGATCCCTCAGGTTCATCAATTCAGTCATTCAGAAACCATTCATCTGTGTCATTTAAGCCTCTATCTCTGAGCTAACAACTATGAGTAAGTTGTAAACCAACAGATATTTTTCATTTGAATATTTGTACAAGATTGGTTTCCCTCATAAGTAGACCCTGAGACTAGGACATGGATGTCAATCATTTATTTGGGTTACAGGAAGCACAAAATTATTGGTGGAGTGAGGAAAGGGAGGAGTCTGTTAATGAGAAGCTCAGGATCATTGTAGGATACTAGTGGCCTGGTGCATGAGATTCACGCATGGGGTAGGGGGCGCGCGGGAGGGTGTCCCTCAACCCGGCCTGAACCCTCTCCAATCTGGGACCCCTTAGGGGATAACTGGCAGTTGGACATCCCTCTCATAATCCAGAAATGCTGGCTCTTAACTGCTTGCCTGCCTGCCTGATTGCGCCTAACTTATTCTGCCTGCCAGCCTGATTGTCCCTAACTGCTCCCCTGAAGGCTTGATTGCCCCTAACCACCTCTGCCTCGGCCCGCATCTGGGACACAAGATTCCCTCCTCCAGCTGACCACAGGCACCTGGGATCTGGGCTTCCCTCCCTCTGGTCAGCCATAGGTGCTGAGGCCTGCTGCAGCCGCAGGGGATGGTGGGCAGGTGGCTTCGCCTAGGCTGCAGCCACAAGTGCTGACTCCCAGGACTGCGGGGTGGGTGGCTTCTCCATCTCCCAGGCCACAGCCAGCCACAGGTACTGGTGCCTGGGACTGCGAGGTGTGCGGCTTCTCCATCTACCAGGCTGTAGCCAACCGCAGGCGCTGGGGCCTGGTTTCTCTGTCGCCCCCAGGACGTGGGGCAGGCAGACGTGAGGCTTCTGCTGCTGTCTGTGGCCTGGGGTGAGGGGGTAAGGGAGCAGGCAGCTTCTTCGTCTCCCAGGCTGCAGCCAGCCTCAGGCGCTGGTGCCTGACTTCTCCTACCCCCACAGGCCCAGAGTGGTGGCATGGGGCTGCTGCCACCATGTTTTCAGGTAATTTGCATACTCACTTTGATTGGCTGGTAGCGCAGCAGAGTGACAGTAATTTGCATGTTTCTCTTTTTTTAGTGTAGATGGGACTTTCATCCTATTGGGAAACGTTTATAAATTGTGGAAGTACGTAGGACTAACCCCTCCAGAGCTTGGGAAACTTGACACATAAATCAACAACTTCCATCTTCCATGACTTGGGAATTTTGCCTCCTGAAGCATAACAAGTCCAAATGATGCTGTAGAAATTTATCAAAGAAGGAGTACTCTGATCCAGACTCAAGATAAGGAGCTATCAGTGTGCCAAAGAGCACACACTCCAGCTGCCCTTGAGAATTACATGGACCAGGACAACACCAGCACTTGGTACAATGTCTCCTGCATCTCCCAGCATTTCCCACACCAAACACTCATACACCCCTCTCACACGTGTCCCTCTGTCTTCTCATCATAGCACCATTAAACATCCCAATCTATGTGAAACACAGTATTACCACTTATTCATTAACTTCTGTGTCCCAGGCACTGAAACACATTTATTTACTGTACCTTCCATGTGCAAAAATAAAGAATTTTTCCCACTTTATAAATAAGTAAATTTAAAGATGAAGTCTTTAAGTCATTTGCCCAAACTCACATAATTGTGATGAAAGAGAAACAGGTTTCAGATTCAGGTTGAACTACTTTATTATAGATATTGATTTCAGCCTCATTTTCCATTTCTATAATATGGAGAAAACAGCACTTCTTCAAAGCACTGATATAAGAATTAATGTGTTATGTCATATATTTAGTATCCAACCCAGAGCCTCCCAAGGTAGATGTTTCATACATGTTGATACACTTTCATGGTCAGGGCTGGTCCAATACTGTCTTGGAAAAGCAAGCAGAACTAAAATACTGTAAATAAAGAAGGAAAATCTGTGACTTTTTTTTTTTTCTTTCAGTGCCTCATAAAGACAGGGATAATAATAGACACTCATTCAAGAAATGAGTGCTCAACATTCCCCTTAAGTGTCTCTTAACCTCCAAAGTCTTCTATTGCAATTAATCTTGCACTTTCACTAAAACAATACACCCAAAATGAAAATTGTACTGCATTGCTTTCTTACTTAAAGTCTTTAAGGATTATTATCACTTCTACTGCAATCCACACTTTTTCAGAGTCTCACTGAATGTGTTGTTTTTCTGTTGACAAAACTTCAAACTACTCAGGGTCCCTGGTGGCTCAGTGCTGCTTCCCTCCAACGACCTCCTCGCTTTCACTCTGCCTTGGATCTTCTTTTCAATGGTCTTCATCCCCTGATCAGGGCAGTCATTCTCTGTACACACAGCCTTTCCTAACCCCTGAGCTCCACAGCTTCCTCTGGTTCAGTTGATAACTTTCCCCTTAGGGTTTACTCCATGCCTTATGTAGACTCTATAATAACACCTATCACATCATCTTGCAAATGCTGCCCCACTGCAAGAGACAAGATTATATTTTATGTATTGTTTTATTAATTTTGAAATCTAATCAATGAGATAACAAATGACTAATTATGTAGTGTTTAACTACTTAATTGGATTTGTAGCTCATGCTGGCCTTTCTAAAAGTCTACAAAGAAACAGTCTCAAATGTTTTTATAGGCAGAAGTTACATTTTTAATCAGTCATGAGAGGTAGGTAAGAATGGTTGATTGACCAACATTTCTCCACAAATTGATCTGAAACTAAAAGGAGATGAGAGAAAACAGCTTTCAGGATCTAGTGGGAAACTCTACCAAGTCCCAGTTTATATTGTGCTTTTTCTTATACTCTTATTAGTGAGGGCATTCTTGAGCTGGAACTTAAGTTACAGGATGTCTATTACTAGATATGGGATGGGGGATGAATTACAGGGTAGGTACCAGTATTAATAAATGCATGATAATCTTTACCATTGCACAGGTCCCATTTTAAACCCTATTACACAAGGTTACAAACATGGGCTGAAGATAACACTTGGGGCTTTGAATGCCAGGGCACAGAAATTGGAAGACATTACATGTTCTCCACAGTATTTTTCAGTCATGTTTGTTCTTGCATTTACATGTATTTCTTAGTCTCTGCTTATAGGTTCTGTTAAAGCTCAAAAATGGGTGAAGGATAACAAACACTTCAGGTCTAGTCCATGCTCTCATACAGGCAGAAAAGATTCTATGTGGATTCCAGACAAGCCTCAGGGTATTCATTTCCCCAGCTGTGATGAAAAAAGGCTAAGTAAGGCAACCCCTGGTTGAGAAGAGCATAATGACCAGAGAGTCAGCAGCGTAAGAATGAGGGTCTGGGTCTGTAAGTCATCAAGGCCAGTAGCAAAAGTAGCTGAAAGAAAAAGGAACCTAGGATGGATAATGCAAAAGAGAGGCAATAGATATCAATTACAGCCCAGAGACCAATTGTAGCTGGATGGGCATAACTCATCTTTTTAACTTTTATTGGCCAAGTTATCCTCAAGGAGAGAGTTTCACAAGAATACTGCAGGAACTATTCCCTGTCCATATATGGATAAATGAATCTGAAGTGCCCAGTAGTAGACAATAGTAGACATGGAGATACACTGCACAGATCCACCTTCATAGAAAATGTGTTGCCCAGTCATAAAGAATATGGTCAGGAGAGTGTCTCCAGATGTTATTTCCATCAGAATCTGTCTCTGCTGCAGACATTGTCTCATAGTAGGTCTTGTTCTTCCCTAGACAGCTTGTGACCTTATAACTGAGTTAAGTTAGATGGGTATAAAGCTGGATGATCAGAAGCCTGAAGGCTCAGAATATGAGTGTAATGGTACAGTTGATGTCACTTGAACTCTATAGCTCATTCATAGATAACCTTGATGGAGACTTACAAGAGAAATTTCTGCCAAAGAGCAGGCATTTGTACAGTTTACCTGGTTACCCACTTTGTGTTGAAAGAGAAGTTCCCTAAGTTCAGCTTACTTACTTACTTATTGAAGTCAGACAGTTATAAATGGCCTGGCTGGCTAGAAGGATTGTAAAAGGAGAAATATTGGAAGATCAGTAACAAGGAGGTCTGGGGTAGCAGGAGGTGGATAAACAAAGAGAACAGGGGAGGGCACAAGGTGGGAAAGCCTTTGTATGGTAATTCCCACCTGGATGCATTTATCATGAAAGAAGCAGTAACCATGAATGAGATGGCTTGGCTAGTTGAAGTACACCAGCTTCTATCCTTATCCATATCACTTCTGGCAGAATTAGAATATAAGTGAACAGGCTTTAATGACAAAGACAAAGAGTATGCAGGAGCCTCCCTTAGCCAAAGTAGATCTGGCTACTGCCAAAGCAATTAAGCCCAACTCTTTGTCCCCAAATGCCTGGGTTCTTGTCCCAGCGTTAGGAAGGGTTTAGCATTCTGGAGAAAGGAGCTGATGGGTAGATTCAAGAAGGAGTCCAAAGACAAAAGATAATTTTTAAAGGCATTGGGGGTCAGAGGATCTTCAGCTAAAGGAGTTAAAAGACTACCCCTTGTCTAAGGACCCCATGCTATTTATTAACACAATTTGTCCTAAGGCAAGGTGGAGATAATACACTTCAAAGGGTAGGATTTCAAAGGGTAGGGTTCAGAAGCATTGTCAGTTTGGGGAATAGCCTACAGCTGTTCAGGTGTTTGGCCAACAGGAGGCAATAAAATGCCCTGAGCTATCTGGCAGCAAGCAATAATCCTATTCAGGTTTGGGGAAATGCCCTTCAGCCATCCAAGATGATTCAGCCCTGATGACATGCTGGAATTGGCTTCTGGCACCCAAATAGCACCGTTCCCTGAGGATATCAATGGCTACTTGATAACAGGTTGACTGAGTTGGATTTCTTCCTCCCAGAAGTGTCAGCAATTCATTTTGATAAGAACAGATAGATATATGAATACAATATGTTCTGGGTATATAGTGTGTTTGCCTTCCCTTCCTGTAATCTCTCAAGGACACATTTTGTGGACCCATGATTATAGGATGCATTTTTTCATATTTCACCACTTGGAATCAAAGTGCAACATGGGACAATACGATGACTATATGGGACAAAGAACCCAAAAGTAGAAGCCGGGTGGCTCTACTTGCCATCTCTCTGAGTGACCCACTTGGAGAATCTGTGCTTCTTGTCCCCATACTATGAGTGGAAGTATAATTAACTTCCTCTGCAACCAGGTATCTCTCATGCTCTGTTGTGTCTCTTCTGACTATAGCCATTATCTGTCAAATACAGATTTCTCAAGTGTGTGACAGACATCAGGCCACTGTGACCCCATTCTTTAGTTTTGCAAGAGATCCCCTTAAATTGCTGAAGTGAGAGAAATGCATGATGATCACCGTCTCCATGATGGGAATGAGGAAAAATGTCTGAACTTAGCATCTTTAAGACGATGCTCTTTCCTGGACCCTCCAGGAGGAGAAAGCTATGGGACTGGAAACCATTTGGGATAGCTGGAGTCCTTGTCACCAGTCTTGGTATTGTTCTTGGCTTTTGGGAGTCTCAGAGAAACACAAAAGCAGAAAGCAGTCCCATTTTAAATCCTGTTACACAAGGTTACAAACATGTGCTGAAGATAACACATGGAGCTTTGAATGGCAGGCCAAAGAAACTGCCAGACATTAAAATTTCACTGCATTATTTTTCAGTGACTTGTGTTCTTGCCTTTGCATGTATGTCTTTGTGCCTGCTTGCTAAAGTTAAATGTTCTGCTAAAGTCCGAACATTTCTAATAACACAGACACTTTGAGGCCCAGCGAGAATTTGGTTTTCATTATATGCCTCAGATAATGAATCAGAAACTTGACTGAGGTCTTCTAAAAAGACTTAAATTTCTTTTCGGGGTTTTTGATTGGACCAATTTCACCCAATTTTGAATTTCATTGCAAACTGTCTTCTGCATTCAACGGGAAGCCAATTTCTCTCCCAGACCCACTAAACACCTCTCTCCAAATTGCAGTCGAAATTTTCTTAATGGCATGTCAGCTGCCTCCATAATAAATATTGATCTTGTACTCAGCCATTCTAAAATAAAACATTTCCTATTTTCATGAGTTCCACCTGTGGAGGCAAATCCTCCAGGGAAGAGCCTAGTCTTCACCTTTCATCAAATAACCAGCACTGCAGGTTTCCATGGAGCCAGGGAGAGCTCAGCGGAATTTCAGATACCTCCTTCCCAAATCAACTCAAGTCCAATAGCTAAAGGCTTATTGAACATCTGTGGTGTTAGTAAAGGGGTTACAAGGAACTCAGATGAACTATATAGACCTAGGGAAGGTATTTATTTTTCTTGATGGAAAACTGATTATTTTACCAAAAACTTGAGATATAAGTGCCTAAAATAATGTAAAATTTAAACTGTGGGGAGAAATGGAAAGCATTATTTGGTTTTGATTAACTCATCAGACCCCCTTGCAACTCTAGCCTGCCTCAAATTTCAGCTCTTACCTCTATGCAAACTAATCTTTCCCCTAAAAGTGTATTCTGTTACATCTGAGTCCTTCACATTTCAGTGGTTCTTTGTGGTTTAGATTTCCAGTCTTAGTATAGGAATCTAGATCCTTTGCATTCTGGTTCCAACTTATTCATACAGACCTGTTGCTTCTCCTTCAAAGAGACACCTTTTTCTTAAGTATCATGGCACAGTTAGAATACAGAATAGTCTAGCTTTTCTGTGCCTGTATCTTAAGGGTGTCCAGTCTCTCAAATTATCACATAATTGACAAATTTCATACCGTAAAGTCTTAGGCAGGATTTGGTAACAGGTTTATTTAGGAGGTATCCCCCGAAAATAGGATTGTGGGATATGGGAGAGTCAGACAAGGAGAAGAATATGCATTGTAAAGCAGGTTATTATGGTGGACAATGGGGGCTCAGTGCTCCTGGGGACTTCCTATGGAACATTCTAGAGTGAACTTCAGCATTATCTGTCTGAAGGCTGTTAAGTGGGGACATCTTCCCCTTAATTTTCATTCCCGCATAGTAGGGAATTCACTTGGAGTCATTTATTCACCCATCATTCTGAGCCACCCCAGGTACAGGAGCTAAGTAGCTCTCAATGGCTTCATAAAAACCCCTGCAGCATAAAATCAGAGTCTCCCTCTGTGGGTTTGGAGGTGAGATGCAGTCAGGGTACATGAAACTATCTACCAGGATGTCATCTAAATCAGTGGTGGGCTGGGGACATGAGTTGAGGCATTGGCCCATCTTTCAATTGCACTTCAGACCAAGCCCCAGAGGGAGTCACATTGCCTTTATTTTTGTCCCTGACTTTGAATGCACTTTATTTTATTTTATTTTATTTTATTTTTAATATATTTTATTGATTTTTTACAGAGAGGAAGGGAGAAGGATAGAGAGTTAGAAACATTGATGATAGAGAAACATCGATCAGCTGCCTCCTGCACACCTCCCACGGGGGATGTGCCTGTAGAGGGCCCCCGGGAAGGCACATGGGCATTCTTTAATTATTGTCAGCTGAACCCAGTGGCATCAGCAAAGCCATGCCCTGGGAACACACCTTGCCAAAAGGGCATGGGTATTGTCAGCTTGACCTTCATTTCATCCCATGGTGTGGGGAAGTGGGTTTTGATATCTAAATCCAGCCTAGCATCAGGAATGCTCAGGGCCTACTCAAGAATGCAAATAATCTCCTTTGTCTTGACCTTTTGGTGAAACTTCCTGGTATTTGGGGGTATAAAATAAACACGTTGCATCAGCTCTGGGTCACTGCCTCTCCATCAGAAGAAGGCAGTGGTCCACCCAGCCCCAGCTTTTCTTTCTATCTCTGTGTCTTGTCTCTTTCTTTTATTTCTCAATCCCCAGCCACCTCTACTCAGGAATTGGACCCACTCTCTAGCCACGCTGGATGCGGAAAAGAGAGAAAATAGTTACATCTGGTGCCCAAGTGGTCTGGCTGAGTACAGAGGCAAGAGGCGAGGGGGTTGCTCCAAGAAGTGTGCACACCACAGAATAAGGTAAGGAGCGGATTGTTGTAAGTTGTATTAGCTTGATGTAAAACATAGGTAATTCTCAAATGTTTAAAACTATGCTCAAAGCCAAAGGATGCTTTGTTAAGTATAGTCACATTCTTGATTTCTTAAGTTTTGTTGATGAAACGTTGAAAAAGGTCAGAAAACAGTTGCATGACCGATACACAGCAGAAGGTCCAGAGAAGATTCCTATTTCTACTTTAATTCGTGATGGCCTTGATCCAGCACAGGAGAGTTTAAGAATGTCTAAGCGGGATGTGGCCACGGCCTTACAGCCTATGTGGAGGGGTGTGAATCTCTAAGAATACCACCTCCCCCCACCGTGCCTCCTCCACCTCCACATGTCACTCCTGCCACCCCAGTCAAAAGCCCAGCTGATATTTATCTTGTAATTATGAGCAGGAGCCAGAGTTTGAGGCAGAGTGGGACAAGCATCACTGTGATTTAACTGGAAATCTAAACCACAAAGAACCACTAAAATGTGAAGGACTCAGATGTAACAGAATACACTTTTAGGGGAAAGATTAGTTTGCATAGAGGTAAATTTAACAAAAAGCAGCTGCCCAGCTTTTATGGCTGGATGCTGGTGCTTGGCTGAAAGTGACTTCATATTTCATTTTGTTGGAGGCTCAAACTACTTGTATTAGGCTGAATCAAGTAAGAAGGATTAAAGGGATTTCTCAGCAACTGCCAATGATTCTTTATCTTTAAAAATCTTTTTCTTTCCTTAAAAAATAAAAATAAAAATTGAAATAATAATGAAAATAAAAACAGTAGACGACAGACCATCACTGAATTTTCCCCCAAAGCAAGAAGGAGGTGGGGGAAGGGAGACACCTGGTGATCCAATATGGACGCCCACTCCCCGAGAAAGCCATTTTAAAAGGTCTCATCTTCACCATGCTTAAAGATGGCGGATTTGACCTAGGAAAAAATAAAAGTCAAGCTTCTGAGCCAGGCCTGTCGGCTGGAAACTTAAAAACTTTGAAGTTTTCTAAATCAAATGATAAAAACTTATATTTAAATATATTGAAATGATATAATACTGAAACGTTGATCTGAGTATGCCTTGTATGAAGTCTAGAGGATAGAATTTAATCTATTAATTGAATATGCCCTGTATTTTATTTGAAATGTATCCTTAAAAATGTAAAATTATTATTGATTTGAGAAATGCTAAGTATTTAATTTGCTACCTAAAATTTGAAGCTCTGAAAGTTTAAGGTTCAGATTGAATTGGGAGAAATTATATAATTGTGGTAACTAAATGCCTAGAGTATAGCAATTTATTTTTGAGAAAATAATTTTTGTGTTTTCTCTGATAATTAGGAATTCAAAATATGTTACTTATTGGTCTAATTAAAAAAGAGGATTAATTCTGTGAACCAGTTTAAATGTAATTGATATTCTTTAAGATAATTTAAGTATATAATCTTTAAATCATATATATATATATATATGTGTGTGTGTGTGTGTGTGTGTGTGTGTGTGTGTGTATGTGTGTAGATATAGATATAGATATAGATATAGATATAGATATAGATATAGATATATAATCTTTCCAAGTTATTTCAAGACTTTGAGAATAACTTTTGGACATTTCATGGGCCCTGAAATGTTTTCAAAAGTCTGTTCTCTCTTAAAAGAAATATTTTTTAATTAAACTGATTGATACTTGAAATTGCATGGAAAGCTTTATCAAATAAAAATTAATCAATATAGTTTATTTATATACATATATTAAATGTTATGAATGTTTTGGCCTCTAAGGAGGGCAAAATATTTCTTAAAATCCAATGGCAAAATTTTAAGATGGAATTTAAAGTAACAAAAAGCTCATAGCCGCCTGCATTTTAAATAGGTTGGTTGTGGGGCAGCATTTGTGCTTTGTGAATCAGACCTATAAGTTTACTAAATTTGCTTGCTTTGCTTTTTTAATAAAAATACCTACTCAAATTCCTTTATAAATTAGCTTTTTAAAATATAATCAAGGTCTCATATAAATTAAGTTACATGAGAAGCCAATGTTTTTATAAGTAATTGAATCCAAGTAAAATCTAAGAACAGATTAGAAGCCACCATGAGGACTGCCTGGCTTGGCAGCGCCATGTTGACCACATGGCTTGCCGCTCCCATGGGGGCCGCCATCTTGAAACAGCAAAGGCCAACCCCCTACCTTTGAATAAGCCATTGTCTTTGTAAGTAATTTGATTAAGTCTTCTAAGAAAGTTACTGAGACCTCCCATGATCCCTCTGTATATGCAAATAAGCCAAAGGGATACTCTTTAAGAATATAATTATAAATTTAACAAAAAGGAGAAATTTAAAATTTTGAAACCTTTTTCACTAATATTTACAGTGTAAACTAAGATTGTTGTTAAAATATTAAATTTGACAGTAAAATAGTAGTCAACTTAATGTAAAGTTACTTGTAATATAGCTAGCTATTCAGCTGTACTAGCCAGTTCCAAGCAGCAGCCTTGTAGGTTGCTTGATATAAAGAAAGACAAAGATTTTTAAATAAAACTCTCTGTAGCCTGAAAATTATTTTGGAAGGAAACAAAGACAGGTTTTTTTTCAAACATCTTAAGAACTAATTAAAAGTCTATATATTTGGCCTCTTAAACTAAAGTGAATAATTTGTGTTTTTACCTCCCTGATAAATTTTATGTAAAGTTAAAGACTAATTGCAGAAACTTAATGTCACTTATTGTCCTTAACCTAGGACAAATAAAGTTAAAGTTAATAAATAAATTACCCTTATTTCAGACTAACTTAAATTGGCTACTTGAAATAAGTGAATATTCAAGAAAATTTAATTGTACTGGACAAAAAACCTGTTTCTGAAGTATTAACAAAAACTTTTATTGATGGTTCATCTCATAGTAAAATTGCTAAACATGCAATGAATCCAAAGCAGTCATACTTCTGTACAAAAATTAAAATTACCTCAGGCATTAACCATTTTTACAGATGGATCCAGTTCAGGAAAGGCTGAATCTACTGCATCAGGGGAGCAAAGGTCCTTCAAACCCCTTATATTTCAGTAGAAATACAAGCTCTTATTTATGCCTTAACAGATTTTGATACAGAGCCCATCAACCTATAGTGATAGTGCTTATGTGGTAAGTATGGCCAAAATTATTGAAACAGCTACTATAGGGCTCACTAATTCGGAGGAACTTATTCATTTATTTTTCAGCCTTCAAAATGTTATTTGAGAATGACAATTTCCATGTTTTATTGGAAGCAATGTCCTCAGTGTGTTATCCACCTCCCTGTGCCAATTTTAGGGGTAAATCCCCGAGGACTTAAACCTAATCAAATCTGGCAAAATGGATGTCACTCAATAGTGGAAAGAGCCAATCGTACTCTTAAAATGCAATTACTAAAACAAAAAGGGGCAGATGGATATTATGTGTCACCTCAAAACAAACTCAGTCATGCTCTTTATACTTTAAAATTTTTGAATTGAGATGCAGAGGATCGTACAGCAGCTGAAAGGCATCAGGCCTCCTGTACAATAGCCTCCACCGAGTTAGCTAGGTGGAAGGAAGCACAGACCAGACAAGAGTTTTATCAGATTAATAATGTGGGGAAGAATTTGTGTTTTATATCTTTCCAGAGGGAGCAACGCAGCCAATTTGGGTGCCAGATTGTTACATGCATTACCACAATGGATCCAGAGAAGCTTCTTGTCCCTTCACTCAAAAGGACTGAGAGTTGCCCCAATGACAGCAAAGCGAAAGAAGAAGAAAACTGAAGTCTACACAAGGGACTGAGGTGCCAATATGGGGTCAAGTGAAGAAGCTGACCACCGATGCTCAGCAAGTGGTGAAAGAACAGGGGGTACAGGTAACCCCCTCCAACATTTTTCTTGCTATGATGGCACTTGTCAGCTGCCAGGTAAGTATGGCTGCAGCAGAAACTTACTGGACTTATGTTCCAGATCCCCCTATGATCAATCCAGCCACCTGGACCGGAGAATCAGTGCCAGTGTTTACTAACAACACTAATATGGTCGTGGGTAGCTCCGACAAGCACATAACTCCTTCTTCCCAAGGTGATTTTACTTATAATGGCTTTAGTGGGGAGCTCCCTATTTGTTTATCAAAAAGGGGGACTTCAGGATGTTTGCAGCTTGGCTAAGAAAATAAGACGTCCTATGGAGGCACAAACATTGCTAACATTGAAGGCCCCTGGGATATGAGAAAATATGTTCAGACAGTTACTAAACTAGGATTTCCCAAGGCCACCCGATGGCTGTCTGATAAGCATCCCCCACTCCCCTCCTGCCCTAATAGCACCACTACTGAGTTGGGAGCATTTCCTCAGTGGCAAGATTGCGCCAATCCTGTACCAATGAGACATAATATTTCTGGCTCTGACTTGTATGTATTAGATTGGCCCCACAGGCTTGATGCTAAATATCCCTATCATGAGCCTATGTCACTAAGAGGTTTTGTAGGTAATGCCCTAACCATGAAAACAGGAAATTTACAGAAAGATCTGTGGCATTTAGCCACTGCTCTTGACTTTCTTAATTTTACTGGCACTTTCTTAGCTAATACTAAAGGAGCGTGCACATCAAGCCCTTGCTATAGCTTACGAGCCTGTGTCCAGCCCCCATATGTATTGGTGACTGGAAATGTGAATATCACCAGATTGGACACCCACTATGCTGTCCAATGCCATCACTGTAACCTTACCAGCTGTGTTTCCAGGCATAACCTGAATGAATATATATTAATTTTAAAGCAGCCTTCTTTTATTATGCTTCCTACCAATACAACAGGAAAATGGTATCATGATGTGGGCCTCCAGGCATTGCAGGGATTACACAATCAACTGTCCCGGGAAAAGCATGCTTTGGGACTTACTATTTTTGGTATTGTTACCCTAGTTACTGTTATTGCATCTGCTGTGACTGCTTCTCTTGCTTTGACCCAAAGCATCCAGAACACAAAGTTTGTCAATGAATTGGCTCAGAACACCTCAACTGCATTTCATGATCAAGAAGATATAGACAAAAGGCTAGAAACAAAGCTAAGTGCTTTGGAAGCTGTAGTGATAGGACTAGGTATTCAATTAGAAAGTATCAAGATGAGACAGCAGCTGCAATGCCATGCTGTTTTTACGTATATTTGTGTGACTTCAACCCACTATAACAGTTCTCTGTGGGATTGGAATAAAATCAAGATGCATCTACAGGGAATATGGCATCATAATAATATCAGCATAGACCTAGTGTGGCTACACAAACATGTGTAAGCCATTCAGAATAGTCATGATGAAATTACATCTCCGGCAAAACTGGCAAAAGAATTGCTGGATGATTTAAAAGAATTTAATCCATGGAATATGTTAAAAAAAAAAAAAAACACTGCCTGGTACCTAATTGGATTCCTTTGTGTACTACTAATCTTATCCTGATTTTTTTCAGTCATCAGCAAACTCCTGCGATCTCAAGTCCGAAGGCTCCAACTAGATGTCCACAAGCTACATTTAAAAATGAAAAATGGGGGAGATGTAGAGGGCCCCCTGGGAAGGCACATGGGCATTCTTTAATTATTGTCAGCTGAACCCAGTGGCATCAGCAAAGCCATGCCCTGGGAACACACCTTGCCAAAAGGGCAAGGGTGTTGTCAGCTTGACCTTCATTTCAGCCCATGGTGTGGGGAAGTGGGTTTTAATATCTAAATCCAGCCTAGCACCAGGAATGCTCAGGGCCTACTCAAGAATGCAAATAATCTCCTTTGTCTTGACCTTTTGGTGAAACTTCCTGGTATTTGGCGGTATAAAATAAACATGCTGCATCGGCTCTGGGTCACTGTCTCTCCATCAGAAGAGAGCAGCAGTCCACCCAGCCCCAGCTTTTCTTTCTATCTCTGTGTCTTGTCTCTTTCTTTTATTTCTCAATCCCCAGCCACCTCTACTCAGGAATTGGACCCACTCTCTAGCGCGCTGGATGCGGAAAAGAGAGAAAATGGTTACATGTGCCCACAGCCAAGGTACATGCCCTTGACCAGAATCAAACCCGGGACCCTTCAGTCCAAAGGTCTACACTCTATCCACTGAGCCAAACTGGTTAGGGCTCCCTTTTTTTTTTTTTTTTTTTAAATATCTCCTCAGTGGTTCACAGGTTCTATTGGTGGCCTTATCAATGACTTCTCTTTTTCTTTCTTTAAAATTGAAATAGTCTTTAATAATGTTAAGCTATACATTTTTTTAAAAATATATTTTATTGATTTTTTACAGAGAGGAAGGAAGAGGGATAGAGAGCTAGAAACATTGATGAGAGAGAAACATCTATCAGCTGCCTCCTGCACACCTCCCACTGGGGATGTGCCCGCAACCAAGGTACATGCCCTTGACCGGAATCGAACCTGGGACCTTTCAGTCCGCAGGCCGACGCTCTATCCACTGAGCCAAACCGGTTTCGGCTAGCTATACATTTTCTTTAAATTTTCTATTATTTAAAGTATTATATATAGTACTAGTGGCCCGGTGCATGAAATTCATGCACAGGGGGTGAGGGCATGTCCCTCAGCCTGATCTGCACCCTCTCCAATCTGGGATCCTCCAGGGGATGTCCAACTGCTGGGGGATGTCCCTGTGGGATCGGGCCTAAACCTGCAGTCAGACATCCCTCTGCAATTCAGGACCGCTGGCTCCTAACCACTCACCTGCCTGCCTGCCCGATCGCCCCTAACCACTCTGCCTGTGGCCTGCTCACCCCCAACTGCCCCCCCAACTGGCCTGATCACCCCCACATGCCCTCTCCTGCCAGCCTCATGGCTCCCAACTGCCCTCCCCTGCCAGCCTCATGGCTCCCAACTGCATTCCCTGGCTGGCCTGATGGCCCGCAAATGCCTTCCCCACCTGGCCTCATTGCCCCCAACTGCCCTCCCCAACCAGAGGCCCTCCTTGGCTGGGTGCGGAACACTTGCCTCATCGCCAGGGTGACGAAGCAAGCATCTCCCCTCCCCCCCTACTCAGGCCGCCCGCTCTCAGCAGCTGCCCCCCCTGGGACTGGGGGACTCCAGCGGGGCTGAGAGAACTGGGTGCCACCATCTTGTGTCTATGAGCACTGCAATCTTTGTAACAGAGTGACAGTCCATTTGCATATTCCCTCTTTATTAGATAGGATTACATGTGTCTCCTTTTTCCCCCATTGAACTTTCCCTTGCTAGCCCCTGCCCCCCAGCATATGCCTCCACCACCCTAGTGTCTGTGTCCATTGGTTATGCTTATATGCATGCATACAAGTCCTTTGGTTGATCTCTTAACTCCCTCCCCTGCCTTTCCTCTGACACTTGGCAGTCTGTTCCATGCTTCTCTGTCTCTGGATCTATTTTTGTTTATCAGTTGATGTTATTTATTAGAACCCACAAACTACTGGGATCATGTGATATTTATCTTTCTCTGACTGGCTTAGTTTGCTTAGCATAACGTTCTCCATGTCCATCCATGCTGTTGCAAATGGTAAGAGTTCTTTCTTTTTTACAGCAGTGTAGTATTACATTGTGTAGATGTACCACTGTTTTTTAATCCCCTCATCAGCTGATGGGCACTTAGGTTGTTTCCAAATCTTAGCTACTGTAAATTATGCTGCTATAAACATAGGGGTGCATATATCCTTTCTGATGGGTGTTTCTAGTTTCTTGAGATATATTCCTAGAAGTGGGATCACTGGGTCAAATGGGAGTTCCATTTTTAATTTTTTGAAAAAACTCCATACTGTTTTTCACAGAGGCTGCACCAGTCTACATTCCCACCAGCAGTGCACGAGGGTTCCTTTTTCTCCATATCCTCACCAGCACTTGTCATTTGTCAATTTGTTGATGATAGCTATTCTGACAGGTGTGAGATGGTAGCTCATTGTCATTTTGATTTGCATCTCTCAGATAAATAGTGACTTTGAGCAGGTTTTCATATGTTTCCTGGTCTTCTTTTGAAAAGTTCAATGACTTCTCTTAAGATGATATGGCCCTAGGACCTCCAGCCATTATGTGGTCCATGGCCAGCATCCCTTCCTTCAGAGTACAGGGGAATACAAAAATGACCTCCATCCACAAGCCCTGTACTCCAACCAAAGCTCTGCTCAAGGACTGTCAAACAGCCCTTTATTTTCATAAATTCTCAGAACCTTCTTTCTACACAGTTCATCTCCCTACCTCCCCTGTTTAACCACTATCATCATCCATCCAACCACTAGTTAGAATCCCCTATTAACATCTATTTTCCTTATTAGTATGTTTCAAAGTTCCACTTGGCTGCTGCCAAGTGTTCTCTGATTGCCCCCATAGAAAATGAGCGCTCCTTTCTTGGAATTCTTATGATAATAACTAAGGGAGAAATTATTTTCCTATGAAACCCAGATGTCAACTGAAATGTTCCGTGCTTTAAGTCTCAAAAGCAATGGAAAAAAATACTGTTCTCAAACATTTCAGGGATTCTTGGGAAATTACTTGCATTTTTTTCCAGGTACCCTTGATTCTAAGTGTCTGCTTCCTCTGAATTAATTCAACTTGTGGATCACCTTGCAGATGGTGTCTCTATTCAGGCACATGTCAAAACAAACCTGATATGTAGCTCTGTTCTCCTGAGTCCAGCAATAACAATAACAATAACTTACCCATCCATCTAGATGAGTCTTGTATTTGCACAGAAGGTTGACAAAACTTTGTATGCATCACTGAAATATAAAAATTGCATTGGCCATTCATGCCAAAGAGGGATTAAGCTTTCTTCCTTATTAATGTGTGTCATTCAATCTTCAAGTTTTCCATTCTGCCAGGCCTCCCTTCACCTCAGTCCTAAATCCTAATTCATTTTATATGCAGAATTTATTTCTTCCATGTCATACTCTCAGCTCTCCAATGTTAATTTCAATGTAATCATTAAGGCATTTACCTAATAAGGACAGTTGCTTCTCTCAAAGGAACACTGGCACAACTTGCAAAATAATGATATTTTACATTCAAAAGTGCATGTGTTAGCAGAAGATCTATGTGAATCTGGTAATGTTAAAGTGTCTTCCAAGAGAGCCCCACCTGGTCTGACTCCACTTCAAGGGCCCAGACACAGTCCTACGTGCACCCAGTAATTATGAGACACTGAAAGAATGATTCACTACACAAACCAGTGTGCTCTTGGAATGTCATTTATCAATTTACAGCAAGAGATACAATCATCTCGTGGGCAAGAGATATTCAGATATCTTGTTGAGTCTTTTCTTCCTCTGTAGCCAATGAACAACTAGAAACTGTTATCAAGTAACCATGAGAAGTCATTGTCATAGAAAGTGAGCACAATAAAAATATTTGTCATAAATGTTGTATCTCATTAATGCCCTTTGGTAAACATGGAAACAAGATCTGTGAGAAGAATATCATGGCCAAGGGTTCACCTATCCAACTGATTTGACACTGCTAAAATAAACACCTCTGATTCTTCTTCTTCTGTACTACCAGACGTGCCCAACCCCACTCATAATGACACCTTATTTTTACTCAAAAATGTTACTCTGTTGTGTGGACATTCCAGGATCCATGTTGTGATTCAGATAATTCTGCATATCTGTCTACTTTGGTTCAGGCACAGCACTCATGTTCTACAATGTGTAGCTCTAATCTTTCAAACTCACACTACAGGTTCCATTTTATCTTGTCCTACTCCCCTGATATTTGCCTCATTATACGTAGATATTGTATATGTTGCCAACATTTTCCTCTTCAATTATGAGTTCTTTAAAGGCAGGGAAAAAATCCATGGGTAGTAAGAGACCTATGGAGATGTGCGCTACACTGCATACAGCAAGATGCAAAAGAGAAACTAATGATGGCCATTTTGTAATGGCAAAAAAAAAAAAAAAAAACTGTCTTAAATATTTTTGACAAGGACACATGTCATTAGGTGGAGATTAGAGGAACTGCAGACAAATTTTTTTTTCTGAGAAGGAATGATATCATCTTTGATACATGGCCTTGAAGATGAGTACATGATAGGAATAGCATTGGGCACTTCAAAGAAAATCATGAGACCAAAGGTAACAGAGAGATTGCATCCAAGAAGAGGAACATGTTTTGCCAAAAGGGATGAGAAACACATTTAAAGTTGTATGATTGATATATATTATCATTTCATGAATATCTGTAATTGAAGAGAATCAAAGTAGTAAAACATTCGATCAGACACTCTTGACTTTGAAGTGTAGCTCTTCCACTTGCTGCTGAGACAACATGATACATTTCTGTTTCCTTATCTGTACAATTGGTTGATAAAACCTTCCTTAGAGAGCTTTTGTGTAGATGAGGTTGTAGTTGCTCACACTTACTGAGTACTCACCGTGGTCCACCCCATCTAAGGATGCTGCTTATATAATTTTATGTAATCCTCTGAACAATACTGAGATAGGTGTTGCTACCTAGCAAAAAGAAAAAGAAAACCCTGCGAAATCACTCAAGGTCATGCAGATATAAATGTGAAGTTAGAATTTGAACCCAAGCACTCTGCCAGCAAAAGCCCTCTGGTCTTAGCCAGATTACTGCACTGCCTCACAAAGTACCAGTATCCCACTTAAAAGTTTCCCAATAGCCCAGCCAGGTTGGCTCAGTGGTTGAGTGTCGACCTATGAACCAGAAAGTCATGCTTCGATTGCCAGACAGGGCACATTCCCAGGTTGCAGGCTCGATCCCTAGTGTGGGATGTGCAGGAGGAAACCGATCAATGATTCTCTTTCATCATTGATGTTTCTATCTCTGCCTTCCTCTCTGAAATCAATAAAAATTTATTTTTAAAAAATTATAAAACAAGTTTCCCATTATGAGACAATACACAAAAAGTCTTTATACCAGAACTTAGAACATAATCAGTACCATTTATCCTTCCTACTTTATTATTATTTCATTTGTAATTATTAAATTATACTTAAAAGTATTAGACTGGATGTTAGGCAATTTTGAGTCTGGTCTCAGCTCTGTGGCTAACCAGGTGTATAGCTTTAGAGATGTCACTTCTTCTCTGGCATTCATTTTTCTCACCTGTAAAAGGAACCGTTGCCTATGATATCACCTAAGCTTACTTTCTGCTCCAACTGCTTATGATTCCTAGGTAAATGTAAGGCTACTTAGTATAAAGCTTAAAGGCTCCACTAAACAGACTTCAAAGACCTTACATTTTATTTCCTGAGTTCACAATTTTACTAAGTATTTTAGAAAGGATACCAGATCAGAGAGGAATTAATAAGGTTAACAATTTTATTTGCATTATGCATTTCACCCAAGAGCTGAGAGGAAAAAGAAAAACAAGTAGAAAACCCCATCTTCATTTTCCAGAAATTGGCTTGGAGTCAGAGAGGTGGAGAGATTTCATTGCCTGTCCATAGTGATCTTGGATGTCCCTTGAAATAAATTGATCTGGGGTTCTCACATCTGTAATTTCAATTTCAGTAATGGTAGGTCTGCAGCATTAGCTGCAGTTGCCAAAAAAAAAAAAAGGATTGACATTTATTACAGACTCAGACATGGAGAAAAATGATTCTTCCCATGAATACATTTGCCTAGAGCAATGTTAGTCTCAGAGGGAAATCACAAACAGAAAGAAAATGCTACTTGACTACCTTCAATCCTTGGGAACCCTATAGAGGTTGAAGAAAAAGTAATTAGCATTCAGGGGAATTGGCTTCTCTTTTCCTTAGCTCACTGGAGCAGACTCTGTTGATGCTCTGCCACGTCCCCTTGGTACTTTCTATATCATGTGTGCCAATGGCCTTCTGCTCAAGCATCTGTGCTTCTCTTCCTGGGACTTTCTCTGGCTGAACATGGGGCAAGCCAGAGGTGCCAGGTGGTTGATGCTCTTGGGAGTCTTCAGGTGAGTCCACCATGGCACTTGTGGGTATCTCAGCGTCCTCACCCCTCAGGTAGGAAAACTTCCATACATCTGCTCTCCATAGTCATCAGAGATCCTGAACAAGAGGGAGCCCTGATGCCCAGGTCAGTAACACACCTGTCAGACCTCTGACTTCAGGGAAGTAATTGACTGAGAGCTTTGTTCTTAAATCCCATACCACATTTGCACCAAAGCCATGCTCCCCATAGTCTGCTTCCAGCCAATGACTGAGGAAGACTAGGATGCTAAGGCATATGCAATATTCTTCTGATACCTTGCTAGGACTTAAGGGCTCCCTGTAGGCCTTAACCCAATGTTTCTTAGCAATCGAGGTGCCACAATCTAACCTTCTCCGTGCCCTCTTTCCTTCACAAAGAGTGATATCTCCATTGCAACCTGACTGCTCTCCCAGCTTCTCCTAGTCTACCCCTGCTTCCTATTCACAGATATCTTTCCCTAACAAAAAAACTTAGACATATCTGTTTTGGTACCTCCTTCTCAAAAGACATTGAATAACACTGTTTACTTATATTCTTTATTATTTTCCAGCTCCCTATCAGTGTTTTGGAATTATCTAATGTGCTACCAGGTGTAATGGTTAATAATGCAGATTTTTTTCAGTAGATGGAGTTACACATATGTTGATATATGTGCAATTTGATATGTATGCTATTTTGTTGTAACAAAATGACAGCAAGCTTCAAAACTTCATATGTCAAATTTTCTGAAGGTAATAACATCATAGCTATTTTTACACTTAAAAATGTCAAATTCTGTGCCAAAAAAAGAGCATTTGCGGGAAGTTTTGATTCATTACTTTATTTTGAAGAAAAGTGCTGCTGAAAGTTATGGTATACTTTGGGAAGCTTATGGTGAACACGCTCCATCTCAAGATCCTGGTACTTGTGAACGCTGGTTTAAACGCTTTAAAAGTGATGATTTCGATGTGAAAGACAACGTCCAGGTCAACCGAAAAAGTTTGAAGACCAACAATTACAAGCATTATTGGATGAAGATGCCTGTCAAACTCAAAAACAACTTGCAGAAAGATTAAATGTTGCTCAGCAAACAATTCCCAATCATTTACAAGCAATGGGAAAGATCTTAAAGGAAGGAAAATGGGTGCTACATCAACTGAATGAAAGACAAATGGAAAACCGTAAAGTCATCAGAAAATGTTGCTTCAATGGCACAAAAGAAAGTCTTTTTTTTGCATCTAATTGTGAGTGATGATGAAAAGTGGATTTGTTTTGAGAATCCCAAATGCACAAAATCCTGGGTTGATCTAGGTCAACCATCAACATCGACTGCAAGTCCAAATCGCTTCGTGGTGGGATCAGGAAGGTGTCGTGTAGTATGAGCCTCTAAAACCAGGTGAAACTGTTAATACTGATCACTACTGACAACAAACAATCAATTTGAAACACGCTTTGATCTTAAAATGACCAGAATGGGCCAGAAGACACGGCAAAGTAATTTTGCTTCATGATAACACACCATCACACACTTCAAAACCAGTTAAAGACATGTTAAAACGTCTTGCCTGGGAAGTATTAACCCACCCGCTGTATTCATCAGACCTTGCTCCTTCAGATTACCACTTGTTCCCATCGATGGCACACACACTTCCTGAGCAGCACTTCAAAACGTACAAAAAAGTGGAAAATTGGGTCTCTAAATGGTTTGCTTCAAAACAAGAAAGGTTCTAATGGGACGGTATCCACAAATTACCTGAAAGTTGGGGGAAATGTGTAGCTAGCAAAGGACATTACTTTGAATAAAGCACTTTTGATGTTTATATTGAAATTATCATGTTTTCTTTGATTACAAAATCCGCATTATTAACTGGTACACCTACTTGCATTCAAATCTCTGTCTCATACTCAACTACTGAGGAAAATAAATTTAAGAGGATCCTTCTTTAAATACACCCTGTACAGTGTAAATTCTATATTCCCTCTAACACACATACACACATACAAACACATGCAAATACATATATACACATGTAAACAATCACAATGGAGTCTTCAATATGAATTCATGTGAGACAATGTTCATCCACAGGTTTACACAGAAAGTGTAAAAAGAATGTTAAATACTGACATATGTGAGCAGACTTCTGGGATTTAGGGGAAGAGCTGAAATAATAGATATTCCATGATTGAGTAATGTGTATTTCAACATCTACACTTCTTTTTCTACTAAGCAGAATCACTCAATAACTCCAGCAACAGTGTGAAACTGCTTAAATGTTTCCCATTATTCAAAGCATTCATATGTGGGGTTACATGTTGGTTTTCCTCTGGACCTATAAGCAGGAACCAGCAGTACGTTCTGATTCTATATCCATTATATACGATGTGACAGTTTTTCATGACAAAGGTGAAGATAATGGCAGCAAACTGATTTAGCCTTTCTCTTTAATAATGTTATCACAAGCAATATGGGTAGTTACCATGTTGATTTGGAAGGGGACTCATTGGGAGAACATGGAGCCAGTATAGAGATAAAGGAGTTATTATTATCTGTCCATCTCTTGGATGAACATATACCCATTTAAATCATCCTGAGATTTGGTCTTTTGTCTACAATACTGTATTTATCTGGGTAACAATTGTTCATGAGCTCCTGCTTACCGATGGAGCTCTATCTTCATTTGATTCCTTCTTTAATTATACCCTGCAACTTGTAAATTCTATATTCCCTTCACCACACACACACACATACACACACACCCCTCCTAAACTAGAAGCTAGAATTACTAATAGAGTGCCCTGATAATAAAACACTGATAATAAGGAATGGCTCTTACACAGTGGTCCATGACCTCATCACCAGAGGACTCTGGACAAACTAGATATACCCTCTCCATCCAGAATTTTATCCCAGCCATCACCATCGTGATCAGATGGTATAATCTTATGGTACTTCCCTCTTTTACACTAAACATCTCATGCTACCACAGGAGTCACTTATGACCATCAGATAAGCCATGTTGACACATGGGAAAACTTGGAATTATGAAGGCATTAATATTATATGGGGCAATGCTTGACCAATGGGAGATTAGAGCCAGAGAACAAATACAACCCTGTTCTGGCCCTCAGGTGGACAGGTTGGAGCAAGGGTGGAAGTGTCTGCTGAAGCTTAGGATAGATGGGAAGGCAGGGCGCAAGGGCTTTCAACAAGAGTTACAACATGGTATACAGCATGAGTGTGGAAGAGAGAGAGATGTTTCCCATTGGCCTATCCCAATATATCAAGGAGCAGGCATTCCTTAAGGAACTAGTGCAGTAATTCTGAATCAGGGGTGATTATGTTGCTCCAGGAGAAATTTGGCAACATCAGAAGACATTTTTGTCTGCCACAACTTGGCGAGTTGCCACTGGAATCTCTTGGGCAGAGAACAGAGATGTTGATAAATATCCTACAGCATCTTACAACCCCATAACAGATAGTCATCCAAACCCAAATGTCAGTAGTGCCAGGGCTTGGAAATTCTGGACCACAGTGATGTTTACAACCTTATCAGAGATTCTTAGTGAACAAGAGAAAAGAAATCTACTCGATCTGAAAAGTTGGGGAGATAGTCACACTTCCTAAGCATCTGGCATGTGCCAGGTCAGCACATGACTCCTCTCAAGCCTCACAAATGAGAGTAGATATTATGACATCATTTTACAGAAAACAAAATAAAGTCTCAGAAAGAGAAATGATGGCCCAGTAAATAACTAATTTTAGATTCAACTTAAACCCAGATCATATATCTTCGACTTCAGAAAGGAAGGGAGAGGGAGAGAGAGAAACATCAATGAGGAGAGAGAATCATGGATCAGCTGCCTCCTGCACGCCCGCCCCCTACCCCCACCCGCCACTGGAGATCCAGCCCGCAACCCAGGCATGTGCCCTTGACCAGAATCAAACCCAGGACCGTTCACTCTGCAGGCTGACACTCTATCTATTGAGCAAAACCAGCCAGGGCTTAAACCCAGATCTTTTAGATGCAAAGACCAAAGCTGAGATCTAACTGGAGAAAAAATATGAGTTTTTTTTTTCTAGTTTTAAAATGAAAACCATTTTCATTGATTGCTTATAATTTTTAACAAAGAAGATAAATGCCATTGTGTTTATGACTGGCTTCATGTGTCAATAATTTTAGTCTGATCTTAGTAGATTTTAATAAATGTAGACATTATGCTATTAGAATGTATTTTAATATGGTATAAACAGACAATTATTTAAAGATATAGAGTAAATTGCTCAGAAAATATAGGTGCATTTACTTTGAGACTCTAAGGATTTGTTGTGCATAAAGTCTAAAATTCAATTCTACTGAATATCACAGGAACTTCATTATATTTTACACAAAATGGGGTGGGGTAGGGGGAGAGGAAAAAGGCACACAGTTTTTGCCTCCAAGAAGCTTGCCAAATATGACTTAGTCCAAACTGATCCAAATGTTTGGTGTGCTTTCTCCTCAGAACAGCCTGTGAAGTTCCTGTGTCCAAGCCCACAGCTAATCCTAGTTCCATGTTTTGCACAAATATTCCATCCACCATTATTGGGTATAATAACCTCAACCCTCCACTCCTATAGTATCTGGCTGGAATGTCTCATGCAACATTCTAGCTGTATTTTTATTATTATTCTCCCCAAAATTATAAGTTTCAAAAGCTAAGTTTTATGTTTATTCAATTATATATCCCCTTACCACCAAATGCAGTATCTTGCACATAGAAAAACAGTCAATAAACACTTGCTTCATTGAAATAAACTCAGCCCTGGGATCAATATGCTAACAGATTGTCATGACCTCAGAGAAGGGACAGGTATGGGGTATTCCAAAGAGTGTCTCTGTTTAGCAGTCATGTTTATCATTCAGGATTAGTGGCCCATATTTTTAATTTACCTGATTTTTGTAGAGTATCGACTTTTTACTTAAATAATTCTTTATTTACTTCTAAAGCTCAAAAATCTTTCAAGTCCATGCCCTGCCTACACATTCATTTATGAGCCGTGCTCACAAAATGCTAAGGAACATTAAAAACGCTTGACATACAGAATGCATTGTGTCACAAAGTTTTAAGATGGACCAGGTGAAGAAATACGTAGCTCTGCATTTATGGAGCTTCGCTAGGTGGAGGGTTAGACTGCTGTGGCCCAAAGTTGAATGTCTCATCCAAAGGGTGTGGGAGAAATTCATCGGAAGAATGAGCAAAGTCTGCCATCTACAGGTCAGCGAGTGTATCACCACGTGGGTGTCCAGAGGCCCTGAATCCAAGAAGGTATAATAAATCTTGGGTAATACATAGATACGTTATATCAGAGAGACGATTCTTCTTGTATTATCTGGAGTCAATGCTTTGTTTCTGTTCTCAAATGCATGTATATAAGCAAAAGTTAAAACTGTCTAAAAGATGTCCCTGCAATATCATTACCTTGCAAAATTGAACATGGCAAGTTATATGTATTTCCCACTTTTATTTTTGTCCTGAAGTTCTGCCCTTTGCTGCATTGTAATTATCTCCATATATGACTATCTCCCCAGGAGTCAGTTATCTCCTTTGGGCAGGGGACCCACAGGATTCATTTTGGCATGCCCTCTTGCCTAGCACAGTGTCTGACACGTGGTGGATCATCGGATGCATGAGTCATTAAGGGAATAAGATGAAATGAATAAGAAAGTGAATCAATGGTAATTATTTCTGTATTACTATTTTGATAACATGGATGGCTCTTGAGGGTATTACACTAAGTGAACTAAGTCAGGTGGAAAAGGACAGGAACCGCATGATTTCACTCATTGTGGGATATAAAGCAAAACACAATCAATGAACAAACCAACCAACCAAACAAACAAAAAAACTTACAGATGCAGACAACAGAGTGGTGGTCACTAGAGGAGCAGGGAGCTGGGAGAGGGCAAAGAGGGTAAAGGAGGTCAAATATATGGTGACAGACATCATATGGTGAGCACACAATGGCGTATGCAGATGCCATATTATAAATTGTACACCTGAAGTTTATGAAATGTTATTAACCAATATAACCCCAATACATTTTTAAAAATCTAATTTAAAAATCTTATTAAAAATCCTTACATGTTTATGAATAAAATGTATAATATATGTATATGAACACATATTGATGTATATCTGTGAATATAGCTTTGTATACATGTAAGTGTGTATATGGTCACTTATTTTGCAAACTTTGTAATAAATCAAGGGGTTCAAACTTTTCATTAAAATCCATCTATCTGTATATTTAAGGTCTTATAAATTCAGCTTTAGGGTTCCAGCTGTGTCATTTTATCAGACAGAATGTTCTGAAAGATTCATTTTATTTATAAAGTAAATGTGGCCTCAAGGCCACAGTTATTGCTTCTCATTTATTTAGTGCTTTCCACACTTGCTCGTCTAGTTGTAGTCAAATGAAAGGAGAGCTGAGGACAAATGTTTAGATAAGATCATTATAGAGATAGGATAAAAAAGAAAGTGGAAAAGTAAGATAAATATTGTTTCTCCTAAGAGACCTGAATTCTCTTCCCTCTCCCTAACCACCTTGAGGAAGCTGTTTTGGATTTTTAAACTCCAATTACCTTTTAAAGAAAGAGGTCAATATTTATCATTCAGTGCTATGTACCAGTCACTTTGCTTGGCATGTCCCTGAATTATCACATTTAATCTGCACAACAGCCCCACACATGGGAGATGCTTACTGATACACCCATTTTATGGACAATGAAACTGAGTCTCAGAGAAATTATTTCTACACAGCCACATTGCAGCAGACACACAGGAACCAGCTCACATAGGCTTGTGGTAGCCATTGAGTTCAGCGATGTCCCCTTGGTACCTTGAAGTCTGCCACAGCAAGCAGGTGGCTAAGACAATCCCCTCTAGGGGGTGGGAGGATGGAAGTATGTCCATGCAAAATTCTCACTCCATGCCAGAGGGAAGGAATAGGAATGGCTAGGGCCCCTCACATGATAATTACTCCTACTCTCATCACATTGGAGTTGAAGGACAAAATCTCCATACGATGAAGATACCAGGTCTTGGGGATCTATTGACATCCTTAGACCACACTTACTTACTTATTTCAGAATGTTCCTTTTTCTTTTCCTCTTTCCTTCTGATTGCAACTTGCTATCTGTGTAATAAAAATAGAAGTTGGGTGTTTTTATTTTTTTATTTTTGGAAACGCAATGATAATCTTTACTCTCATGGAGAACCCTATTTTCAAGGACTATTTTCACAAAGTGACTTATAGAGGCAATTTTCTGGCCAAGAGAGATGCTTCAATAACAGTGGTGGGATCGGGGTCCTGGGTCTCCAGGGTGAAATTGCTGGGGAAAGTGTCTAGGCTGAGCTGCTGTTATCCCGACCTTGTAAACATTCTCTGCAGGTGCCTGTCTCATCAGCCATCTCAAGCTGCCAGGGAAGGAGGCGGTGACAGTATGGTTTCACCCCGTCCCTTCAGTTATGAGTAATTTTGCTAGACTCTTGTCATTTTCTGGCAGATTTCATGCAGATTTCTGCTGAATTTGCAAGCAAAGGGAACGGAAAACAATGGTTTAAGCTGCTTTGAGATTGCCTCATTAAGCTGCAGCCTGCCACAGGCTTTCTGCTTATAGCAAGGAACCTATATCTGGGTTCTACGATGATGTCAGCATCTAAAACTCTGTTTGCATTCCTTTTAAGCAAGAAAACTGCCCCAGGTGCAAACAATCAGAAAATAATAATTAATTAAATTGTTAGAAAAGGAAAAAGGAGAGAGCTGAAAACTACGCCAGTTACCTTGGAGCAGATTTTCAGTTCTATGGCTGATAGGTAAGCGTGGTCACCAATGAGCAGCTTCCTGGATGTCTTCAAGCCTCAGTTTACCACTCTGAAACTTGAATACACTGATCTCCTTTCTGATTGAGGATTCCACTGAGCTCTGCCAGTATCTCCTGTCCAGAAATTGTATGTGTGGCATGCTCTCCAAAATCTTTTTAATTTTGGAAGTATGCATTTGTGAGATGATGCAAAATTCCTGTTAAAATTACCAGGTATGGCCCAGCCAATGTGGCTCAGTGGTTGAGCATCAACTCACAAACCAAGAGGTCACCAGATCCATTTCCGGGCAGGGCAGATGCCTGGGTTGCAGGCTTGATCCCCAGTAAGAGATGTACAGGAGGCAGCAGATAGATGTTTCTCTCTCTCATTGATGTTTCTATCTCTATCCTTCTCCCTTCCTCTCTCTCTCTAAAAATCAATAAAAAACAAACTACAAAGTCCAGAACATGTGGAATAAGCTCCTCATGAATTTTCCAGTTCAGTAATCCATCATAACCCACAAAAAAAGCATGGCAAAGGACAATGAATGTCACACTAAGATGTAAAAGAGAATCTCAAAAGCACACAGTTTCATTAATTTAAGTTCAGTCATTTACTCTCGAGGACTTGGCTTCCTTATACATAAATTATGATGAAATGGACCAACTTACGCTCACAAAGAGATTACAATAAATTATTTTATTTTCAATAATAGATAATAAACTAAGTAAATAAATAATAAAATGTATTTGATTTTAAAGAGATCATTTTAGAAAGTCTGAAGTTCATGGAATTAGTTGTCTCAGGGGAAAATGAGCATTGGAAGAGTCTATACCAAATAAGCACTGTCTGAATTCATAATCCTTGACATTGAGAAGGTCAGTCTGTGCTCAACATACTCCCCTATAAGTGGGGCAGTAAGACCTAACTCACAGGATTAGTGTAAGACTTGATGAGTCACAGAGAATATGTCTGATGCATTGTATTTAATTCATAAATAACTGTTTTCTTTTTTACTCTTCTAGGACATGGAATTTCGTATGCTTGTGGATATAAAAATGACATTAACGTATTACATTATGACAAAGAACAATAATTACAACTCAGAGAATGAATGTCATTCCCACCCCATAGCCTAGGAAGAGTAAGTCACACCCAGAGATATGAGTGTCAGATGTAGGGGAAGCCACTTCATGCCACTTCAACTCCCTGAAATACTCACTACAATACATGCCTCTTGGAAAAACCATTAGGCTTTCAAAAATATGCTGTCCTATGTAATTTGGGAGAGCATTGGAGAGAAATAACTAAAAAACGTGTCTTGTTTGAACGGTGAACCAAAGTTTTATTTGCTATGAACGTTATGGCTAAACATTGAGGTCTCCAAACTTCAGGCTATGATTTCTACCATCTCACTCCTTGCAACACACTTTCCAGTCAGTCTTTGTCTCTTGGTCTCAGTTAACCAGCAAGGATGCAAGGTGTGAGAATTTCTTTCCATCCACGTTTAGTAGGAAAAAGCCACAGATCTCAGTGAAAATGAACTTGAAGACAAACCTCTGGTCATATAATGCCTTTCCCCTCAGTAAACCTTTTTTCCACATCATGTTTCCTATATCCCACTCTTCATAGCAATCCATGGAATGCTGAGTCTGTGTCCATTTCACTACTGATTATTCAATGATGGTTATAGTGACTTATTAATGAGTTGGACAAGTGGTATTTGTTTAAAAAAAACACAAAAGAACCATTTAGTATGAGTCCTTGCTTCCTGCTGTATCCACTCATTTCTTATTCACACAAGGGAAACCATCAGTAATGGGAATTAAGAATGAAGAGAGCATCTCAAGAGGAAACATAAGCTTTGGGTCAGTCCAATTCAGTCGATAGAGAAAAACAAGCTAGATAGCTAGACCGAAACTGTGAGTCCTGTGTAACAGCACATCTCAGCCTTTAGTGTGGGGGATAGGAATTCAATTCTTGAAGAAAAATTATAATCTTTTCCCTGTGATGTATTAATTCAATGTACAGACTATTAAAATGAAATTGAGGTCATATTGCTGAGTCAGATTTCTCTAGTACACACATAAACATTCCTTTACTCCTAGGAGGACAGGGCTTGGGTTTATTTGTGTTTATAACTTGAAATCACAATGCAAAGTAGACACACATTAAGGATTGGTAGATAACTGAGTAAATGAATAATCAATGAAAATCAGTAGTTGAGTACAGAGTACCTCATGGAGGTATCCAAACTAGAAATTAGAAAATCATGAGCACACAACAGCATTCAACCCAGGGAAATGTCAAAAGCTTCAGCCAAGAGTGAATGTTAGGAACAACACAACGAAAACTGACCAGCTATGGGAATTAAGAATGATGAAGAGCTCTAGCCGGTTTGGCTCAGTGGATAGAGCATCTGCCTGCCGAACGAAGGGTCCCGGGTTTGATTCTGGTCAAGGGCCCTTACCTTGGTTGCAGGCTCTCCCAGGCCCCTGCCGTGGTCAGGGTGCATGCAGGAGGCCACCAATTGATGTGTTTCTCTCACATCAAGTTTCTCTCTGTCTTTCCCTCTCTCTCCCACTCTCTCTAAAAGATCAATGTAAAAATATCCTCAGGTGAGGATTAAAAGAAGAAGAAGCATGAAGAGGATATCTCAAGAAGAAACACTAGCATTGGGTGAGTTCAAACCAGTTACTATCCCAGTGCCGTTACTTATAAATGGCATGTCCTTGGTAGGTTTACTTACTCTTTCTAAAATTAATCTCTTTTTGATTAAGTTAATTTCCTCATCTAAAATTGGTAATAAATAGCAGTGATTGTCAGGATAAATTGAGATGATGTGTTATTATAATACAATGGATGATAAATAATAAGTTTGCAAACATATATTAATATTATTTTTATTATTAATCCCATCTATTAAATAGCAACAATGTGTCAGGTGAGATGATGGGTCTTTTACTCCTCTGATAGTACATATTTTCCCCTCTCAATATATTTTCAATAAGATAACCACACACATGTGCTGGCTTAGACCATAGGTGACGGACATGCCACAATTTATTCAGGACTTTCCTATTTGACATGGAAAGTCTGATGTCCCTGGAAACACCTCTTTCCCAGGCAAGCTAGGATAGTTGGTATTAGTTTCTGGAGCTGCCCTAACAAAATACCACAGACTGAGTGTCTAAAACACTGAAATTTATTTTCCTACTCTTCTGGAGGCCAGAAGTCCAAGATCAGGGTGTTGATAAGTTTGGATTCTTCTGAAGCCCTTCTCCTTGGCTTGTAAATGGCCACTCTCTCCTAGTGTCCTCACATAATCTTCCCTCTGTCAATGCACATCCTGGGGATTCACTGTATGTTCAAATTTTTTCTTCCAAATTTCTAGTCAATTCTAAGTCAATTCCCTAAGGTGTGTGGGGGGGGTCTGAATTTAACTTAATCACCTCTTTAAACATCCTATCTTGTTCTAAGGACTAGGGTTAAGGCTTTACCACATAAATTCTGGAGAGATACAACTCAGCCCATGGCACTTTGTCACCTTAGACACGGCCCATAGAGTATCTATTGCTCAACAAACATCCTTTAAGCAGTTACTTTGAGCCAGGAGCCATGCTTAAGTATTTCACCCAACTTCTGAAGCCAACCATCCATACAGATCCTACTCCCATTGCTCCAGGAGAAATGGGGATGTAGGTCCTTGAGGACAAAGCAGAAATTAGACATTTTTCCTGCAAAAGCCTGAGGGTGACATGCGGAATTGCTGAATCACTTTAGGTGGCAGCATCTTTGAAGATATAAGAGAAGAAGAGGACATAGGGGTGGTGAGAGCTAGTAAGTTAATACTTTTAGATTATAAAACATGAAATAGATGTTACCGTATCATTTTGGCCTGTGCAAACAGAAATTTCATCTATGTCATATAGCCTTCTTTCAGTGACTGCTCGATTTATAATAATTCTGCCTTCTCTGGGAGTAGTCCCACTTTTTAGTGACCATGTCACTATTTAAACAAGCATGCCCTCCATGGCTATAGCTGGTGAATGGAGGTTAATCATGTAATTCAGTCTGATCTACTCAGAAACCCATGGAAGGGTTGGGAGGGACAGAGAGACAGAAAGTCATCAAGACTGAGTCATGTCAATGATAGCCTTTCAGGTAGAAGATCCAAGTCCTTTAGCTGTTTCAAGTCTAGGAATCTCCTTGGTTACTTTCTTTTATAAATTGTTGACCCCTCCCTCCTATTCCACCAGATACTTGAATGCCCTTCTTCTTCTTTTTTTTTTTTTTTCTTAAGCTAACCAGGGTCAGATTTTATCACTTAAAATAAAGTCACATAAATGAATACTAGTTGCTGCTACTATAACAGGCTTCCCACTTGAGTTCTTTGAAATTAAGTATCCTTTGGGCTCGTTCTCCATTATATCACCAGTGATAGTGAAGTCCTAGTCAGAGAACCGGAGTTTAATAAACATTCAAAGGATGGATAAATAAATGGATGAATGACAGAATAAAAGACGCACACATGAACTAAATGCAAAATTCGCTTTTACTTCTTTATCTTCACTTGGGAATTTTTAGTTGATTCTAAAATTGAGTCCTCTCCCCCCAAAACTGGCAAGCACTGGCTTAGAGACTAATCAGAAAAGCATGGATTCAGTGCCCCAAATCAACTGCTAACAACCTCGGATAGCTGAGATATCTGTAAACTCAGCCTTATTCTTGAAAGCTTTGAAGTTGAAAGCTTAGTGGGCGTGCGGGGATTGGGGATGGGTCTTGAAAAAAACCTGGTCAAGGAACGTACAACACTGGCATCTTCTAAAAATCTCTTTCCACAATTTTTTGGCTTTCCACATGGCCAAGAAAATATACCTGTCTTTTGGCATCATTTTAAAAAGCCAGTGTTGACAATGACCTGTGAGATGACCCAATTAAATAAATATTTTTTTCTGTCTAAATTTGAAACCAAACAGATAGAGAAGGTCAAGGAAAATGAAAATATTTTATCTGCTACTGTTAAAGCTGTTTAGGTGGATGTGGCTACTAGTATAGGAACCATGTCTAACAGCACTAGGCAGACCTTCCCAAACAACCATAATTCTTGTCCCAGGGTGAGGTGTTTCCAACTAGCCTTGTTGCAGGGTCCCTGAAACACCAGACCACACTTATCTGATGATGGTCAGATTCCTAAAAGGGCAGAAGAGAAAAGGACTGAGCCAAAACTTCTCTCCCTTCTTTCCATAAGTCGCCAATAATAGGAAAAGGTGTGCAAACTGGAGAGTGCACAAGAAGGTCACACTAAAGGCTTTTCCTCCACATGGTAACAATAAGCATGGGAAAAGGAAGTTCCTCATTTACGTACTTTACTGCTGTGCTAATATTTTTTTGAGGGGTGAAGACCTTTGGTGTAAAGAGGGTGTGAAGGATTTGTAATAAAATAGATCTAAAATCAAATCCTTACCATGCCGCTGAAATCTTTGATAAGTGGCCTGACCTCTCTGAGCACAGATCTGACATCTGTAGAAGCAGTCTGTGTGCTCCCTTACAGAAATGTTGACAGCATAACATGAGATATACCACATAACATATACTGGGCTGAACGTGATTTCTGGCACAACATTCAATCATTGAAAAATAAAGAATAATGAAGTTATAGCTTCAAAGTTTACAACATAGCAGTGTCCTAATCAACATTATATTAATAACAACTAACAATATGAATTAATTATATGACGATCAGTATGTTACACAATTTACCTTCTTTGCCTTACTTCATAGAGACAATAACCATAGAATATAAGTATTGATTTGTACCCCTTGGTACAGAAATACAAACTGAGGGTTGGAATGGCTTCATAACTGAAGATCAGGGAAAGTGGCTGAGCTAGAAATTGGTACCCAGGTTGTCAGAGTTCAGAGATTGTACCAGTGGCATATTGCTTCCCCATACTCCATGAACAAAGCAATGATGGATAAATGAATGGGAAGGAGGACCCCCAGGAAGCAATGGGTTAGGGGTTTCAGCTCAGGAACTAAGAAACCTTCATTAGCTTCATAGTCTTGCCTAAGGCTGACTCTATGTTCCCACTTGAAACTTTCCTTTCCTCTTTGACCCTGGCAAGGTTACATCTACAATGATGGATTAAATTTTGTACATTAAACAAAACAAAACAAAACAAAACAAAACAAAACAAAAAAACACCTTCAACAAACAGCTTCAGGAATAACAGTCCAGGTGAGTAGAATGACTGGTTTATAATGGGAACTTTTTAAAAGTAATTCATTTTAAAGGTATTTTAAACCTTGGCCAAGTGACTAGAAAAAGACATGATTGTAAATTGTGCATATTTAAGAGCCTGAAAAAGGAAGAATGAGTGGAATATATAATATTAGTTCCTTTTTCTTCTCTTTATTTTTTTTTAAAGTTACATCTAGAAAGCTGGGATAAATCCCTGAAAGAGACCACAGAGGGACCCAAACTGAAAACTCCTTTAGATATTAAGGGCCAGACCCAGAGCTAAAATTTGGCAAGTCTCCCACTGAGAAAATGAATGATTCAAAGGCTGGGAAAATATCCCTCAGTTTCCTCTTAAGGATTTTTTCATGTTCAAACTGGATAAAGAAAGGCTAAGTTCTAAGTCAATAGTGGGCTTATGTAAATGGTTCACGGTTGGTATGGGTGAGCAGAGCAGAAAGGCTAAGGAACCCTGAAAGTTATTCCATTTCCACCGAGGGAACACATTTAAGTGACAGGAAGTGAGATTGAGAATAATACTGAGCTTGAGTAAACTGGTCTGCATTCATTTCTATGGGAATCGGGGACATTTTAAAGTAAATGCTTCTCATGGGTGTATCTGGGGAAAGAGGAATGGGAAACCTCTAGCCACTAGATCCACATAGACTTAAGGGTCTGCGCAATGTTGGGCACCCTATTATTTGTTCAAGAATCATAATAATCTTTTTGTTAAAATTCAGTGTCTTCAGAGGGCATGGGAACTACATGAGAAATCTCAATGCAGAAAAGGCAAAGCAACGTTGTCAGCTCTGCAGACTTGTTGGTTTAGTGTTTGGTTTGTTTTCTAAGCCTGCCATTGTCAGATGGGTCACTTGTCACTTACATGCAGAAAAATAAGCACTATTCTTGGAACTAGGGATTCTGAGTCTGAGTGCTGGTTTTACTGTTGAATGTCTATGTGTAGTAGATTATATGTTATTTTGTTCAAATATTCAGTAATTTTAATCTTGCCCATTTGTACCCCTGCCTTGGTCCTTTCCCTCAGGAAGATCAAAAATCCAGGAAGGTTGCCAAAACCAGTTTGGCTCAGTGGATAGAGAGTCGGCCTGCGGACTGAAGGGTCCTGGGTTCGATTCCGGTCAAGGGCATGTACCTTGGTTGCGGGCACATCCCCAGTAGGAGGTGTGCAGGAGGCAGCTGATCGATGTTTCTCTCTCATCGATGTTTCTAGCTTCTCTATCCCTCTCCTTCCTCTCTGTAGAAAATAAATAAAATTAAAAAAAATAAAATCCAGGAAGGCCGAAACTGGTTTGGCTCAGTGGATAGAGGGTCAGTCTGCGGACTGAAGGGTCCCGGGTTCGATTCCGGTCAAGGGCATGTACCTTGGTTGTGGGCACATCTCCAGTGGGAGGTGTGCAGGAGGCAGCTGATCGATGTTTCTCTCTCATCGATGTTTCTAACTCTCTATCCCTCTCCCTTCCTCTCTGTAAAAAAATCAATAAAATATATTTTTAAAAAAAATCCAGGAAGGGCCATTGTTTTTTGTGGGGAGGTGAGGGTCTCAAATACATATTACACTGTTTTTAATGGGTCACTGGTTGAAAACTCTGGACTCTAGAAGGCTTCTGCACTTTCCACAATAAGTTGTAATTTTGCTCAAGAAAACATTAAACAATAACAAGATATTAGCTTTTGCTTGTTCTTCAGCCCTGATAGGTGAGATTTTTCTTCTGAAATAATGTTAATGATTTAAGCAGGATTTGTATTCCCCAAACATTAAGAAGTTTTCTTGGGGGGAGGTTCATTATCCACAGGCCAACACAATGCACAACACCTGGTCACTTCTTCTAATTGTTGAGGTCACCCTTCCTCAAACCCCAGTTTATGCCTGAGATAACCAACAATGATGAAATTCCATTACAGTTGCTCCTCTCTCACTTAGAGCATTGACAACTGGGCTTTGATAGTCCCTAACAGAAGTCACGCACACCATAGAGCAAGCAAACTTCTGAAGTTACAGGGTAAGGTACAGAGATAGCCCTTCTCTTATTATAAAATTCTTAGGGGAATAGAGTGGGCCTTTGTGTTGCTATAGTATGCACAATTCAAGACATATTCCCACCAGTTTTTTATTCACAGGTGAAGGAGGAAACTGTACCTTGATAAGTGCCCAAGAAGCAGAATTATCCCAAATACCTTCCAGCATCCATTATAAATAAGAACAATTGATTGTCAATGTAAACCAAGAAAGTTGCATCGAAATGCTAATTTTATAAACAATATTTATTACTAGAGGCCCGATGCATGAAGATTTGGGTAAGAATGGGCCTTCCTTACCCTGGCTGCCGGCACTGCCTTCACTCTGACTGGAGCCGCCTTTTTTCTCTGGCCCAGAGCTGCCTTTCCGCCTTCCCACACTGCCCAGAGGCCTAGAGCAACTGGGGCAGTGTGGAACACTCCCGGCCACTTGGTGCCTGCATATGCAAATTAACCTTCCATCTTTGTTGGGTTAATTTTCATACTCACTCCTGATTGGCTGGTGGGCGTCGTGAAGGTACAGTCAATTAGCATGTTACTCTTTTATTAGTGTAGATATCAGTCAGAAAGGCATTAGCTATGCTGTCATAGCAAATAACCAGAGAATTTCAGGGGCTTAAAAGAACAAAACAACTTCTTGTTCTCTTGTGGTCTGGCAGAGATACAATCCTACTACATTTCTGACTTAGAATTCAGAGTCTTGCCATTTAGATCACCTGGTTCCATAGCACAGAAAATGTCAGTATGGAGAATTATATCCCAGATCTTATATACTTCTATTCAGAGGAGGCCAGGTATTTCAATGAGCTAGACAAGCTATCTGGCCATGCCTAATCTTGAATGCATGAAGGAACTAAGATTTGACCATGTGTTCAGAGGAAGATACAGAGATACTAGCAAGATAAACCAGCATCCTCCTTACTGAAAGCATGTTACCCAATAGTTTGAGGGCAGCTACTCTTTATTTACATGTATGTGTATATGTGTATGTGTATGAAGAACAAGCATCTTCTTATTTCATATTCAATGTGAGGAATTAGAGATTTAAATATAAAGTTCATGCTCTAAATTTGCTCATTTGCTTTAGGTAAACTTAGAGTTCTCTGTAAATACAACATTATTACACTCAGGCTGGGAGGAAAGGTAAGCTGGGCAGGTTTTCTGAGGGAAGTAAAATCCAAGCAAACTTTTACAGCATGGGAAGGTGTTTCAAAGGTACCTGGATGGAGAAACGACAGAAGCATTCATGTTCCAAACTAAAAAAGTATACTTCCCAGATGCTTGTGGTCAGCAGATTCTTGGGAGGTATTGATTAAAAACTCACACTCTTTGTCTCCAGTAAAACTTGAAAATTTTAGGAAAAAGAATTGCAATGCTGTATTTACTATTTTAGCAGCCAGAGATCCGACCTTGCCACAAGCGTGCACAAGGAAGTAGAGGTGAACACTCACTAACCTGCACACCTGACAGGACTGTGTATGGTGTCCTGCAAGAGGATTTCACATGCACAGAGCTTCCCCACAAGAAGGTGAACCAAGCCCTTCTGGGGAGCTCTGAGCTTGCCCTGAGTCCTTGAAAGAATTTCTCCTGTTTACAATACCTCCTGCTTCCCTGGGAACCCCTGGCTGTCAGAATGTTGAAAAGCCAGACTGCACTTGTTGCAGGAAAGAAAATGCACATGGGGAAGCGTGTGAGGCAGTCAATTTGATAAGGATTTATTGGAATAATTATCTATATATATAAAAGCTTAAGCAACCTAACGATCGGTGGACCAGTTACTATGATGCACATGGACCACTAGGGGACAGACGTTCAATGCACAGGATGGGGCTCCCTCCTGTCTGGATCAGGCCTGCAGGAATCATACTAAAACTGGCTATCTGACATCCTCTGAGGGGTCTGGGATTGCGAGATGGCACAGGCCAGGCCGAGGGACTCCACCAGTACATGAATCCATGCACCAGGCCTCTAGTTTTACAATATAATCTCTGAACACTGGTATGTCCTCTTTCTCCCAGTAGGAGCATTGCCCCGAAATAGGTGAACTCTCAGGAGTGCCCCCAGCACTGATGCATGGTCTTACCTCCCTAGACTTGCACACTGTTGACAATAAATGGAGAGTCATCCAAAGAACATGGCTTTAAGAGACACTTTAATTTTGAACCCAGGCATCATGAGAGAAGATGATTTATAATTGTTGAATTTTTATTTCCTCAACTACACAATGGAATCCATACTTGCACTGGAAATATGTGAGGATTAAATTAATCAATGTAGGATATTTTGTGTTGGTAACAAGCCCCCCATGATACTTTGGCATGATGCTTTCTGAAATCCTGTAGAGGAGATAGTTGATTCCACCTAATTTAACATGCCATTACATGTACTTGGTGGCATTGCTATCCTACAAAAAATGTCATGGAGCTTTACAAGTAACAGAATGTTGCCTGCATTATCTCATTTGCATGGCCTGGATACTTACACTGTCTATGAATGAGCTGCTGTCATCATCAGCTTCGTCTACAGTTACACAAACTTGCCAAGTTCATAGTGATTAAAAGTGACAGAGTCAGATTCATTAGAAAAACTCTAGTTTTCTTCAGCTCCATTCTGACATAGCTGTCATTTGCCCACCATGTCACACATTTTGAGTGTGTGTATTCTGCTGTCGCTTCACCCCTCACTCCCTGTCTCCAGGTCTCCAGCATGAACTTACAGGGAAAACTGGCCCAAGAACATCTGCATAAGACTCCATATTACAGATAGAACTCACCTCTCTTCTCCTGTCCCTCTCAGGGCTGGAGACCACGTGCAGTGGCCCAGGACCAGATGAGCACAGTGTCTGGATGAGGGTAAAACTGAACACAAATCTGTGGACTGACAGCCCAAACTTGAACCAGTCTTGTGCAGACACCCATCATCTTCCTCAAGTTCCCTCTCACTCCATTCAAACTGCTCCTCATTTATGTTTCCCCCAAATCCATACACAGAATGTGGTCCCTGCCTTCACCAGCATCCTCAAATAGACATATTGATGTGGATGGAATTGGGTACCTCTACAATATCTTGGAGCCCTAACTCAGGTCCCTGTAAATGTGATTTTATTTGGAAATAGGGTATTGCCCTAGCCAGTTTGGCTCAGTGTATAGGGTGCTGGCCTGCAGACCAAAAGGTCCCTGATTCAATTCTGGTCAAGGGCACATACCTTGGTTGCAGGTTCATTCAGGAGGCAACCAATTGATGTGTTTCTCTCACATCGATATTTCTCTGTCTTTCCCTCACTTTTCCACTCTCCCTAAAAGTCAATGGGAAAATATCCTTGGGTGAGGATTAGCAAAAAAAGAAAAGAAATAGGGTCTTTATAGAGATGGTCATATAGGATTAGAGTATGCCTTAATCCAATGACTGGTGTCCTTATAAGAAAAGAAACATTTGGACACAGACTAAGGAAAGACATCCTTAGCATCAAGGTAGAGGCAGATATTGGAGTTGTGCTGCACAGCCAGAAAATGACAGGGACTGCGGAGCCCACCAGGAAAGAGGCACTGGGAGGGAGGCCTGGGGCAGTGTCTCCCTCAGAGCCTCCAGGGAGGACCAGCCCCGACACACCTTGATTCCATACTTCTGGCCTCTGTACTATGAGAAGATACACATTTGTTGTTTTAAGCCCCCAGATTGTGGTGATTTGTTACAGCAGCCTTAAGAAACTAACACACATGGCTGAGGTTCAGCCAGGAGCTCTGCGATGCATGTATACCTGCATCCCGTCATCCACAGCCCTGTAATATATCACACCCACCCATGGGTGGCACAAGCCACTGCACTTTTGTTGGCTTGTGTTGACAAAGATGGATCTATTTTTGCTATCCTAGCAGGAGGGGGACAGACTGCACACTTCCCTGCCTGGCACAGTCCCCACTGGGGCAACCTGCTCTTGTTGAAATCATCTGGTTTAAAGAGAAATTCAATGTGTCAGTGCTGCGGTGTTCCTGTTAACTACTGATTTGTTTTCTCATTTGTGTAAACATGAACTGACCTGTGGGCAAAGTCAGGGGAAGAGAACCTGGTCAAGGAGTTTATAGGTTGCATAAGTGTTTCCGACACCTGCACCACGTGGTACATACAGAATCCTACATCTGAACTGCTCATTTTCTTTTGTAAACAAAAGTTCAAAATTCTTAGCACATGGCACTCATTTGAGTCCCTCAAGGAAATATATGTCATGCATTAAAAATAGAAACAGCTACCCCAACTCAGGGACCCAGTTCATACTGCTGCCTGAGTCTGACTAGAGCAACAGAGTATTCTATGCTCACCCAGAAACTAGTATAAAATAATACTGAATGTTGATTGTAATAAAAACTAAGTTTTATGTCCACACAAAAACCTATACTCAGATGCTTATAGAAGCTCTACTCATAATTGTTAAAACGTGGAAGTACCAAGATGTCCTTCAAGAGATAAATGAATAAATTGTGGTGTACGCAGATAATGAAATATCATCAATCACTAAAAAGAAATTCCCATTATACATATGTTAGTACACTCAATGACATCTCCCATTTCCCTGAGCCTCTGTTCACTTTTTTTTCATTTTTTCTCTCTATTCTTCAGATTGCATAATCATTATTGCTTTACATTCAGGTTAGATGATTCTTTCTTCTGCCAGTTCACATAATCTACTTAGCCCTTCTATTATTTTTTTTCATGGTGGTTATAGAACTTTTAAATTCCAGAATGTTTATTTGCTTATTTTGTACTAGAGGCCTGGTGCATGAAATTCGTGTACTCGGGAGTGGGGGTATCCCTGAGCCCAACCTGCGCCCTCTTCCAGTCAGGAAGCCCTCAGGGAATGTCCATCTGCCGGCTAAGCTGTCAGTCAGACATCCTTAGCGCTGTTGCAGAGGTGAGAGAGGCTCCTGCCACCACCACTGCCCTCGCCTGCTGTGGGCCTGGCTTCTGGCTGAGCAAATGGCGCTCACCCTGGGGAGTGCACTGACCACCAGAGGGCAGCTCCTGTGTTGAGCATCTGCCCCCTAGTGATCAGTGTGCGTCATAGCAACCAGTTGTTCTGTTGTTTGGTCGATTTGCATATTAGCCTTTTATTATATAGGATGATTTCTATCTCTAGATTGATATTTTGTATTTGATTAAATGTTGTCATAATACTTTATTTCTAAAGGATGGTTACTTTTAGATGTTTTTCTAAACATATTTATAATGGCTGTTTTGAAGCATTTACTAATTTTGACAGAATGGTCCCTCCTAAGTCAGTTTTATTGCTTGATTTTGTAAAATGTATTTTGGTCACACCTTTCTGTTTCTTTCATGTCTCATAATTTTGTTGTAAACAGTACATTTTGATAATATAATGTCATAGCTCTGGTTATTGATTTTATTCCTCCACTCACCAGGGGTGGCTATTATTGTTTGCTTGGCCATTTGTTTATTTGCTTAGAACTGGCTGTACTAATTCTACGAAGTCTATTTTCTCCATAGCCTATAATGGTAAACAGCCCTACCCAGATTTTTTTTTTAATCCTGGATACTTAGGGGTCATTCCTGAATTGACATAAAGGTTGTTTGGCTAAAGGTTGTTTAACCCATATAACAAGTCAAATTTTTACACTTTACTGTTAATGTGTGTGTGTGGTTTCAAGACTGTTACTACAGTTTAGAGGTTAATATTTTTGTCCCACATTAAACCAGAGACCAGTAGCTTGGCTTCCTTTACCAGTCACTGCTAACAAGGTAAACCTTGCATGAACAGAGTCTTCCAGACTCTCAGGGGTCGTGTGAGCTCATTGTCATGCTTGGGCCCCTATGAGTCATCCCTGGGCCAGAGTAGCTTGCAGCTCACTCAGTGTTTGGTCACAGGTTGTGTTTAAGCTCATTGTGCCTTTGTGACTTCTGCCCTGGTTGATGAGGGTTTGTGCATTGCCTGTGGATGCTTTCTAAGGTGTGCCCCACATCTTTCTATGACTCTCCCTGGGTAGGTACAACCTAACAACTGTGCACAGACTCTCTGTCCACGGCCCCTGCCAGGTGTTGGTTCTGAATCACAAAGGGCCCTTCATTGCAGCCTCTTTATTTAGTTCTCTCTATCCAATTTGGGGCTGATCTACTATTTTGTTCATACTGTGGAGCCACCAGTCCCCATTTAATTATTCTCCACCAAGTCCTCATTGTTTTTGACAGTGCGGTTAGGCAAGGAGTCCTTCAGGCTATGTACTAAATAAAGTTAAGCTCCTAGGGCAGAGCTGTGAATTCCTCCTGCAGGAGTTTTACTCAACTGCAAAGTCAGAGACAGCCCAGTCCACACAAGGCAACCCTCACATCTGACACCAATTGCAAGTTCCATGGCTCCCCAAACCACCCTCAGTTTCTATAATTTACTAGGAAGACACACAGAGATCACTCAGAATTATGATATTCAGAGTTATAGTTTATTACAGAGAAAAGATACAAAATGAAGTCACTCCAAAGAGATGAATGGGGCAGAGTCTAGGAGAGCTGTCCACGGTGGAGTATCCATTGTCCTTTGGCCCTGGAGTCACAGACATTGCTTCAGTGCCTGGCAACACACACTGAAGTTGGTGTGAAAACTACAGCAATACAGACTTTATTGATTCTATTGTCATTTTCTGGCTAGTTCTCAAAGAGTAACTTCAGGGTCAGCAAGTCTGAGATCCTCATGTTACACATAATAAAATTGAGTCTCCAATAGATGTCATAACTTGTCCATGGCCACCCAAACCATTGCAGCAAGCTGTGACTAAGGTACAATTCCCCTGAGTCCCTGTGAGCACTGGAGTATAGGAGGTCAAAATAGAGCATTTTATATATTTTAAAGAAAATGTTTTTGTATGGTAAGATAATACCATACAAAAAACTCTTGGGAATTTCAAGATAGCTTCCTCATTTATTACCACACTCTCTCCATCTACATATATAAAAAACCAGTGACCAGAATGCCATAATGACCAGAACGACTTGTCCCTAAAACGCCCACTGCAGCCAGAGAACCAGCCTGATCAGGGGGTAGGGCTGGCCGGCCAACCTCCCACAGCCCCTCCCCCCACCCAGCCCCACCCCTGATGGAGTCCTCCAACCCAATAGGGGGAAGGGCCAGATGGCCAATCTCCTGCAGCCCCTCCCCCTGGCCAGCCCCACCCCGATTGCCTCCCCTACCCGAATAGCGGGGTGGGGGGCCAGCCAGGCAACCTCCTGCAACCCCTCCTCCCACCCAGCCCCACCCCAGATGGGCCCCCACCACCCCATTGGCCTGAAGCCCCTTCCCCTAGCCAGCTCCACCCCTGATCAGCCCTCTCACTCTGATCAGGGGCAGGGCCGGCAGGCCAACCACTCATGGTTCCTCCCCCAGGCCACTGGCCCCTGATCAGGCCCCAATAAGGGTGGACCAGCCAGCCAACCTCCGGCTGTCTCCTCCTCCTTACAGGCCAGGCTCCAATCTGCCAATTGGGGTTGGGCCAGCTGGACCCCACCAGTGCATGAATTCATGCCCTGGGCCTCTAGTTTTTTATATGATACCAGTGTATATATTTTCAGTTTTTATGACCTCAGATTTTATATCCATGAACTTTATACAGTCAAAACTCCACTTTAGCCCTGGTTAGTTTGGCTCAGTGGATAGAGCATTGGCCTGAGGACTGAGGGGTCCCAGGTTCAATCTGGTCAAGGGCACATGCCCAGGTTGCAAGCTCAATCCCCAGTAGGGGGCATGCAAAAGACAACCAATCAATGATTCTCTTTCATCATTGATGTTTCTAGCTCTCTCTCCCTTCCCTTCCTCTCTGAAATTAATATAACTATATTTAAAAAATAAAAACCCCATTTCATATGAGAGTTTTAAAGCAAAAAGAATGTGGTGACATTCCCACTTGTAACCCAGCTTGTCACACAATTCAGACTAAAAGCCACAATTTCTGACTTTTAGTTCAGGCCTCTTTCCAATAGGCCTCATTTTGATGACTGTCCTCTATATCAGAATCAAAAGAGCTTTCCTTCACTCCTCTCTGCAGCATCAGCATCTGAAAGCATGGCCTCTCTAGCTAGTTATCCCTCCTTTAGGTTGCCAGCTTGAAGCAGCATCAGAGCTTTCTGTCATCTTTTATTTTCTTATGCATCAAATAGAGACATGCAGTGGTAACCCAACTTCTGTTTGTTTTAGAAAGTCATTCCTTCACTTTTCTCTAGTTGGTATTTAGTATGCATATCATCATAGAATTTTTCTGATCTATGAATTTTGGAAGTGAGAGAAAGGTTAAGTGCTATCTCCGGTGCCAAGCTGCTAAGAGGAGCCCAGAGTTTCTCTTTTTTTTTTAAAAAATAATCTTTATTGTTGAAGGTATTACACAAGTCTTCCTTTTTCCTCCATTAACCTCTAGACTGTTCCCGTCCTCTCTCTCTCAACCCCACCCCACTGCAGAGGCCCTGGCTGTCCCATTGTCTGTGTCCACAGGTTATGCAAATATGCATACAAGTTCATTAGTTGATCTCTTCCCACCCACTCTCCCCTGCCTTCCTCTGAGGTTCAACAACCTATTCATGCTTCTATGACTCTGGGTCTATTTTTGATTATCAGTTTATTTGGTTCATTAGATTCCACATATGAGTGAGATCATGTGACACTTATCTTTCTCTGACTGGCTTATGTCTCTCAGCATAATACTCTCCAGGTCCATCCGTGCCATTTCAAATGGTAAGAGTTCTTTCCTTTAGAGTCTCATGTTGATAAACAGGTGCAAAAGATTAAAATAGGCCAAAAACACATGTGGCCTGTAAACCAAAGTCAACTAGTTATTCCATTACCAAAAAGAATTTATTCAGAAAAAAAAGGAAGGATTGTGATCCAGTCCACACCTTTTGAAAGAAGGAATAGGAAGCCTGTTTACAGAGAGGAAGAGGAAGTTAAGGGGTGGGGCTATTACAACTGTGTAGAGAGCTCTGTTTCAAACAGTATTCTTCCTATGGGGCTTTCCAGATGACATAGGTTGTCACAGCTCCTCTCTCAGGTCCTTCCAGTTCCTGTCTAGGTCAAGGTCTCTGTCATAAAAGTCAACAAAACATGCCTGGACTAGGGATAAAGTCTGAAATAATAGGCTGATTCCTTCCCCAAACATCCCACCAGTGATCACAGGATGAAAAGTGGCTCACACTTGGAAAACATTATACAACCTTTCAGAGGAAGAGGGGATATTTTGTTCTGTTTTATTTGTGTCATATGACTGTTGTTTAAATGCATACAGTGAAACAAGAATGAATATGTCCACTGTCTTGCTTATATGAGATTAGAGGCCCAGTGCATAAAATTCGCGCATGGGGTGGGGGGGTCCCCTCAGCCCAGCCTGCACCCTCTCCAATCTGGGACCTCTTGGGGAACAGGCCTAAACCAGCAGTCAGACATCCCTCTCACAATCCTGGACCACTGGCTCCTAATTGCTCATCTGCTTGCCTATCTGGTCACCCCTTACTGCCCCCCACTGGCCTGGTCACCTCTTACTGCCCCCCCTGCCAGCCTGGTTGCCTCTAACTCCCCCCACTTCCAGCCTGGTTGCCCCTCATGGCACCCCGCCAGCCTGGTCTCCCCACGCAGCCTGCTTGTTCAGTTGTTTGGTCGTCCCTCACTAACCCCCTGCCAGCCTGGTCAGAGGCAGCCATCTTGTCAGGGCATGAGGGCCAATTTGCATATTACCTCTTTATTATATAGGATGGCAGATATGACATCAATATAACTTCTAAAGCCTATGAGCTGGAGCATAAAGCTTCCTTCTTAATGTTTCAATTTTTGCCTCAAAGGCCACATTCACTAAAAGAGTTTAATATTTATATTGTTCCAGTGCCAATGTGGCCTTATCAATTGAGATAAATTTCATATAGATAGAGGCACATGCATCACAAAGATGCATGGATTTCTTAAAACATCCTGGGAGGGGCATTGTCCATGGGCTCACATGATTGTATGTTTCTGGAATTGTTTTCAAAATAAATACTTTCAATTGCAAAGGATTAAGTAAGACAAATATCTCTTTCTACTTTGACTTCCTTCTGTCATACTTTTCCTCATACTGGATGAATTAAAGTAATCATTTTTTGTTCCATATAAGGGCAACTCTAGTTAGAAATGTATCAATCTACACTAATAAAAGAGAAACATGGAAATTACTGTCACTCTGCTATGCTACCAGCCAATCAGAGTGAGTATGCAAATTAACCTGAAAACATGGCGGCAGCCCCGCCCCCCACCGCTCTGGGCCTGTGAGGGTCGGAAAAGTCGGGCTCCAGAGCCTGAGGCTGGCTGCAGCCGGGAAGACAAAGAAGCTGCCTGCTCTGTGATCCCAGGCCTCAGACAGCAGCAGAAGCCTCACATCTGCCTGCCCCACATCCTGGGGGAGACAGAGAAACCAGGCCCCAGCGCCTGAGGACAAAGAAGCCACCTGCCCCATGATCCCAGGCTGCAGCCAGCCTGAGAAGTCGCCCACACTGCATCCCAGGGAAGACGGAGAAGCCGCCCACCTGTGGTCCAGGTTTCAGCACCTGCGGCTGGCTACAGCCTAGTAGACGGAGAAGCCGCCCACCCCGCAGTCCCAGGCACCAGTACCTGCGGCTGGCTGTGGCCTGGGAGACGGAGAAGTCGCCCATCCCACAGTCCCGGGTGCCAGCACTTGCAGCTGCAGCCCAGGCAAAGCCAACTGCCCACCATCCCCTGTGGCTGCAGCAGGCCTCAGCACCTATGGCTGACCAGAGGGAGGGAAGCCCAGATCCCAGGTGCCTGTGGTCAGCTGGAGGAGGGAATCCTAGGTCCCAGATGTGGGCCGAGGCAGAGGTGGTTAGGGGCAATCAAGCCAGCAGGGGAGCAGTTAGGGACAATCAGGCTGGCAGGCAGAAGAAGTTAGGGGCAATCAGGCAGGCAGGCAAGCGGTTAGGAGCCAGCATTTCTGGATTATGAGAGAGATGTCCGACTGGCGGTTATCCCCTGAGGGGTCTCAGATTGGAGAGGGTACAGGCTGGGCTGAGGGACACCCTCCCCCCGCCATGCATGAATTTTGTGCACCAGGCCACTAGTTTTTATATAAGTTGAGTCTATTTATGTCACTCTCAAGCAATTCTGTGATATTGATGAAGGAACAACTTTTAGAAACATCACTATTGCCCCAGTGCCAATCACTCCAACTGGTGACATGCCTATTCAGGACCAGCGGTTCATATCATGATCAATGGATCATACAGTGTGCAGAACCAGAAGTGCATGGGTAGGACAGGAGAAACAAAACAAAATATATGAGGCCAGGAAAATTCTTCTAGTCATCTGATAAGTGAAATGTAGTTGGAAGATTCAGTCTTCATTGATGCCTAGTCAAATCAGATATATTACTACTACAGGAGATATATTCAATAATGTAGCTTACATAATTAAATATCCATCTTGATTTTTTTTATATTTTTTATTGAAATAACATGCCAAAATGTATCCGAATGTCTGTGCTTCAGGCATGAATCTATAGTAGGACTAAAAACTATTATGTCTGCAAATAGTTCATGGATGAAAGAAACTCAGTAAAAGTGTTGCAAAATTTTACAATAATCCTAAATATTTATACAGCAATACCTCTAGTATATTGTTAAGTTGAAATGTTTCTAAAGAATCATTCATGGAGATAATGAATGTAGAACAATCACGGTAGAAAAAATGCAATTATCTTTTTACCCCATACATAAAAATTACATTACAATTTTTTGTAATATAAAGTGGTGATGAATATGCAGCCAAAAATGTAGGGAAAAAAAGAATTGTATATTATTTTTCTATACTTTGTGATAATGGTAGTATTTGTTAGCTTGTTAAAAAGTGGTATTTGTTGTGATGTTTGTCCCTTTAATTAATACTTTTTGAACCTCATTGTATATTCATAATCGTTATATTTATTCTTGAAACATCCCTCCAAGTTTTATTATCTTTAGATCCCTAAACTCTCAATCTGCCCTTAGAAATGAACATTATATACCATTCCTACCCTCAGTGTTCAGAGCCAGACAAAACTAGGTTTACAAAAACATTGTGGATAGGTTAGAGTAGAACTTAGTAAATTTCTCAATGCATTATAAGTACCCAGAGGGCTTGTTAAAACACACAATTCTGGGTTCTATCCCCAAAATTTCAGATCCAATAAGACTTGGATGAGACTGAGTATTTGCTTTTTCATAAGTTCAGAGGAAATGCTGCTGCTGGGATCACACCTTGAGTAGCGGTGGCCTATACTCTAGAGGAAAATAAATTACTCAAGAGTACTCTGGGAGGTAGGCAGGATGTAAGGGGTTCAAACTCCTGCTTTGCTGATAGTGGGGATACTTGCTGGTCCATTAATAATAAAATAGTGGGACAAAATAAAATAATGAAAAGCAAAAATAAGGATTATGTTAAAGGTTCATCTCAGCAAACGTATTAGGCTAAAATTTAGGATGAAACCAGGAACAAAATGAGAGTTAAATAGAAGTGCATGGAACTATTATGGTAAATTGGAGATAAGGGGCAAGAGAAAAAATAGAAAAGAGGAAGAACTCAGAAGAGAGATGTCTAGGAAGATGAGCCTACAGAGAAGGGTGACCCATGAGAAATTTCTGATGGGGAAATGGTAGGGAATTCCCAAGGGCAAGCATGTCTATCATTCCATTTTAATCTGTTTGTGTTGCTTTGTCATAAATGTCTCCTATTGCCTTGGGTATTCAGTAGAATTCCACTTTATATGTGCAGCCAAGCTTGTGATATAGAGAATGAAAGGATGGGGAAGCCAACAAATAAAAACTGAAAAGCTCTGGCCAGTGAGGCTGAGTTGGTTGAGCATTAACCCATGCACTCAGAGGTCACCAGTTTGAATCCCAGTCAGGGCACATGTCTGGGTTGTGGGCTCCATCCCTGGTAGCAGGTGTGCAGGAGGCAGCTGATTGATGCTTCTCTCTCTCATCACAATAGTTTACCATGCTTCTTTCCAATTTTTATACGTGTCATCAAAATGTTTTAAATGGCTGCATTTTAATCTGTCATATAAATATATCATAATTTGACTATTTCTCTAAAAATAAAAATTAAAGTAATTTCTAATTTTACAGGTAATATTGGTGTGGTGATCATCTTTATCTGCACTTTGGCTCTTGGTTTTAGCTTGCTTACCCCCAAGAAGTGCTTTTAAAGAGGTTTCTTGTTTTTTTTTTTTTTTAAGCCAAATGTTTATAATTTGAGAGTGATCAAATGATAGAAGTTTTCTTTTTAAAGTAGTAATTAGCCCAATTGCTTTGGGACCAAATCCTGAAGTGAAAAATTCAAAAGGTAAGGACAGGTGATAGTGGCTTCATTCCAAAATCATGTGTGCTGTTTCAGAAAAAAAAAAGACACTTTTTCTTGTGAAAGGCGAACAAACCATCCTTACTGCCTTCTGAATAAAGCCTTAATCCCTTTACTGTCAGGGAAGCCCTTTCCTGCATTCCCTCTTACACTGGGACCCAGGCATATCTGAGCCAATTCTATACTTTCCCACTGTTGCTTTTCCTTCTGTTTTCCTCTGCAGTTTGCCATTTTCTTACCCACTTTACATTGACCAGTCTTATTGCACTCAGCCCAGAATCCTGCCCTCTCATTCTGTTTTGACTTCATGACCTTCCTTTAATGCCCTTCAAGTTTCAGTCAAATTTCACTTTGTTGAAACTGATCATTGTAGCTAAAATTAATCCCTCTTCTTATAAAGAAGCTGAAAACATTTCTACAGAAAACAATTGAAGCACTCATTATAATTTAACTGCAAGCTTGCTTGTTTTACAGTATGTGCACATTCATCTTCCCTGGTGGAGTCTCTGAGATTGTGATTTATGCCTTTACAATTAATATTAATGAAAACCAACAGAATTCTACACAAGTGACATGTGCCCTAAATATAGTAAAAAGGACACTTGTAAAAGCTCTTTTTCCATGAGTTACGTATGTAAATCAATTCTTCCAGCCTCTTTCCTGCTATTCTTTGCATTTCTCCCTATGTGTCTATTAACCCCTATTAACCTGAGTCAGCATTACTAGTTTTTAAGTCCTGGTATAACCATCTTCTAACTAATCCTATAACAATCTGTAAGCCTGTTCTGACCACTGCATGGAGAAGCTTAGAAGGAAAATCTGTGCAAATGGACAATGCCATAATGATCCTGGTGCTGTCTACCTCCAAATGCTTTTGTGATGAGATCATATAAGAGAGCCCACGTGAAAGTAGGATGCACACATCTGTGGGAGGCAGCCCTTCTGTAGACAGAAAGTCTGTGCCCACCCAACATTTATATGTGGAAACCGTAACCCCAATGTAATGATACTTGGAGGCGGGGTCTTTGATACCTAGTTTGGTCAAAATGGTGAAGTCCTCATTTAGGGATTAGTGCCCTTGTAAGAAGAGACAGAAGAGAACTTGCTTCCTTTCTGTCTCTAGGCTTACGTGAGGACACAATGAGCAGATGGCCATCTGCCAACAAGGGCTAGCCCTCATTAGAAGGAGAGCTACTGGCACCATGATTTTGAATTTCCTATCCCACAAAACTATGAGAAACAAATTTCTGTTGTTTAACTCACCACGTCTATGGTATTTTGTTATATAAGCCAGGAGTGACTAAGATATGAGCCAAACTACAACTCAACATCATTTAAACAAGAAACTGGTATCTCACACAAAACTACTAGTGCTTAAAATTCTGTGAACTTGAACAAAACACTTTTCTATCCTCCACTTGTATCAAATTTTATCAAACCAGTCAAGACAGCTGCTGCATAATGCCTGAAGGGAGATGTCTACTGCTCAGGCAAAATTTAACATCATTTGGGCAAGATGTTATCAGTCTGTAGCAACTGCATGTGCTGAGGAAGAGATAAATATTAACATATTGCATATAGGACACCTGGAAAAAAGATACGGCAGTAAGAGAAAAGGCACTGGACTAGTTATTAAGAGCTTTAAAGTTTCTCAGACCTAGCTTTAAAGTCTAGTTTTGTCACTGGTCAGCTATTTGATTTTAGGATGGACACTCAAAATCTCTTTTCTCATTCTAAAATGTGAATAATTATACAAAATACAATTAAGTATACAAAATAATCCATATAAATGTCTAATATGGATTGGATTGTGTTCCACCAAAATTCATAAGCTAAATTTCTAACCCTTTGTACATCTAAATGTATCTGCATTTGTACAAGGTCCTTAAACAGGTGGTTCAGTTAAACTGAGGCCATTAGGAAGGGTTCTAAGCCAATTTGATTGTGTCCTTATCAGAAGAGACTAGGATTCCCACACATTTAGGGGAAGACCATGTAAAGACACAAAGGGAACACGACCATCACCAAGTAATGGAAAGAGACCTCAGAAGAAACCAACCCTGCCAACACTTTGATCGCAGACTTCCAGCCTCCAGAATTATGGGACAATATCTTTCTGTTGTTTAAGCCATTCCGTCTTTGGTACTTTGTTATGGCAGCCCTGGGAAACTACTATACATCTTCAGCACAGAGTCTTCATATAGTATGTTTCTAATACATGTCAGTTACTTTTGTTTACTAGTATATATTGTTTATAATATAGCATGAAATATATAATTTTAAAATATTAGTTATATGATAAATAGCTAGATATGACTTTTTGCTTAAAATACTCTAGGTTAAATTCTTCTCAAATTAACCATTTAAAGAAGAAACACATATATCTGTATTCAATATTCAGTCAAAATATTGCCATGGTGATGGAACATATTTTACTGAGTGTTTTTTTTTTTTTTTTTTCATAAAAAAACTTGGGAAGGTCTGCAAAGCCAAGAGCCCCAGCCAGGTATGAGGGTAAAAGCGGTTCCAAGATCTTCCTGTCAGGAGAAGCCAGAGCTGCTGCTCTGTCAACAAAAGTGATGGACAGAGCGGCCAGAGCAGTGCATGTTTTGTAGCTAAAGTGCCATCTGGATAGGTCCAAAGACATGTCAAAAGGAAAACACTGCCTCAGACAAGAACAATTCAGAAGAGACCATCCTTGCTAGGAGACAGCTTCGACCACACTCTTGGCTAAACCAATGTTTTTCATGACTCGTTCCCCATCTGATCTTAGACTTTAGTCAACACTTCATCTCTGTGGCTCATCACTCCAGCCTACAGCCAGTTTGAGCCTCTCTGGGTCTCGGTCATGTCGTTTAAAATGTGTGTTCTGAAAGCACCCATAGTGTGCCAGGAACTATGCCATATACCCCTGAACAACCGTAGGAGGCAGAACTGAGACTCACACACAGGTGTTCTCATTGCAATCCCTGCCCTCTTTCAAGGCAGGTTATTATGAGGACAATGAGACATATCCTATATAATAAAAGCCTAATATGTAATTCGACTGAATGGTGGAATGACTGGTGAAATGACCAATCACTATGACATTCACTGACCACCAGGGGGAACATGCTCAATGCAAGAGCTGCCCCCAGTCTGCAGGTGCCAGGCCAGCCAAAGTGGATGCCAGCAGGGGCACCCCGATTGCCCTGCCAGTTGCCCCACAGAGGGAGGCAACTGGAGGCGGTGGGGAGCAGGGCCGGTAGAGCGGGTGGTGACAGGCCAGCCAAGGCGGGTGCCAGTGCCCCCCACTTTTGCCCCGCTGGTCGCCCCACAGATTGGCCCTGATTGCCAGCCAGGCCTAGGGACCCTACTCATGCAAGAATTTCGTGGATCGGTCCTCTAGTAAATGTATATTGAGAATGTGTTGGTTTGAGGGTAATAAAAAAAATGAGTATGAAAGTATTCTTCTTGCAGCCCTAGCTGGTTTGGCTCAGTGGATAGAGCATCAGCCTGCAGACTGAAGGGTCCTGGGTTTGATTCTGGTCAAGGGCACATGCCTGAGTTGTGGGCTTGATCCCAAGTAGGGGATGTGTAGGAGGCAGCCAATCAATGATCCTCTCTCATTATTGATGTTTCTATCTCTCTTTCCTTTTCCCTTCCTCTGAAATAAATAAAAATGAAAAAAGAAAGGATCCTTCTTACAGAGGCAATAAAGAAGAATAAGAGAGTTTTATTCCCTTTCTTTCAATTTAGGGAATATAATAATGACCCTTCCCACTTCCACACGATTCTTTAAGGTTTAAATGAGAATATGCATGCAAAAGGACACCACTTTATTTTAGTAAATACTGAAATTGAATGACCTGGCTGGACAGCTGAGCCCAACAACCTACTAAATTTGTAATTAAGGGCACATTTCTTAGGTTCTCTCAGCCTCAGTTTTCTTATCTGTGAAGGAAAAGTTATCACAGCTTTCTTTGCAGGGTTTTGCAAGGATAAAATGAAGGTATTGGCTTTCAGTGTCTGGGATACAGATGACACCAAGTTGTTCCAATGTTCTATCTCATCTATATAATTGTTTGGTGGGATTGCATTTCTGGACCCACCCTATCTTTTACAAGAAAGTAGACATCTCCACAACCACTTTAGTTTTTATTGGTGTCCTTTTCTATCTATGTTGGAGGGGACTCAAAAATACTCCATTGAGCACTAATATTCTTTGGGGTGAATATTAGAAAACATTAACAGCCATTTGATGGATCTGAAATTGACCTCAAGAGATGTCCAGTATTTTCTTGTGTAATTTGGCTGCATAGGTTTCCCGCTGCCTTTCCCTGCCTTCCATGTTGGCATGTGATATGAATCAGGAAATAAGGAAAAAATCAGTTTGGGGCCAAAGCATATTCTGGAGTCTGGCTTCATCTTAGGGAGCCTGAGGCTGCATCTACTATGTGCCAAAACAACCCTTCGATCCAGAAAGAAAATATGTCAAGCTGCTCATTTGCCAACAGTATCGAACAATTAACCTCATTCAGTGAAGAATGGTTTTCATTTCTTTATGATCCCCTCTTTATTTGTTCCTGGATTGTTTATGCTGATGACAAGCTCTGTTGACTCATAAAAAGGAGAAATTTAACTGAAAATTTGATTTCCATTATCTATGTTTTTAACTGGATAGGCTTAGGAGAACCCAAACATTTCACTTGTATGTGTTTGTGTGTGTGTGTGTGTGTGTGTAGTAATGATTTAATATGGAGCCACAGTCTATTCATTCCCAACACAAATTCAGCTATGTTATAGTAAATCAGGGAAATGAAGCATGTTTCATAAATTCCATCACTATTAAAATAAAGGTCATGTTCAAAGGAGGGGCCCATGAACTGGAAATTAATGCCTACTTTTAAATGTTTAGGGATTAAAAATTTAAATTGCACAGATCAAGTCTGTTAATATGGAAATGCATAATTTGAAGTACTGGTAGACTCAATAAAGAGGATTCCAATGAAGGAGGAAAAGTTTTAAAGATTTCTTCCGCTGACTGTGAGTGCAAATCACTTGGGAAGCTCTTTAATAATGCAGATTCCTGCTCCTCAGCTGGAAGATTTAGAGTCAGCAATCTGAGTGGGGCCATTGATTAAAGCTCCCAGGGGTTTCTGAGGATCACAACTGCAAATGAAATTGCTATGTATTATCTGACTTGCTTCCTGTCCTCTCCCCTGGCTACCACCAACATCTCTGGAGCTTAGATGTTCCCTGCTTCAGAATCTTGTCACAATCCCTGCCCTTCATTATAGGGATTAAAAAGCTCTCATATCTGTAACTCCTATTACTGAATATCCAAACATCTGTGTGCTTAGTGTCAAATGCAAATAATTTAGACTGTGTCAAGAGGAACTTCATTTAAGCGACTGTTGTAAGAGGGCAGAAAAGAAACACAGAGTGGAGGGACTTCTTTAATTATGACTATTTTCCAGGATTATGAGGCTTATGTAAAGTTTATCACTCATTAGCCAGTCTTTGACCTTGAAACCCACTTAGTAATTATTGAACACCTACTATGTTCCTGAAGCTGCCTGTGATTCAAGAGATGCAAGTGTCCCTGCCATCAAGAATAGTGTAGTCCAGTAGGAGATACAGGTAGGTGAACAAAGTTGCCCCCAAAATGCAAGAAATTGTTTAATTTAAGAATGTGCAGGCTGTTCTGTTGGGCAGGAAGGAAGGGAACTATTTTTCTTTCCTTCCCTTACCTAGGTGAAATAGGGAATATCTATTTGTTAAAATTTTTGGTATCTTATCCCTCAGTTTTCACTCCTCCCCAAAATTGTGACTGATTGAAGAGCTTGAGAAGAAATACTGGGAAATTTTTTCTCACTAAAAGAGACCATGTTCTCTGTTCTGCTTGTGACTTTGTGATGATTTACTTGGTAAGGTCTGGGACCTTCCAGGGAGGTCTATGGTCTTCCCTGTGAATGGAAGCATTGCATCCCAACAATTATATCCTGTTTCTATGGCACTGACCATCCACCTCCCTTGAGCCCTGCCAGTTGACTATACTCCCATTGGCTCTGTTTGGCTGCCTAAGAACCCTCACACCCAACCCAACACTGCTCTTTGCTCCCCAACACATCAGACTCTAGATGCTGTCTTCTGGTTGCCTGACTGCACTCCTCCATCTGTCTCACTGTTTACTGGGTGAATAACAGATAATTAGCATATTCCTCTCTTATTATATAGGATTACTTTTAGTCAAAAACACTTCCAAAAATCAGTTAAAAAGCATGGACTTTGGATTGAGACCGCTGATTTATCCTAACTTTTTCCATCTATAGATAGGATGGATATCTATCTTATAGGGATATCACAAATACAGCAGAAATTAATTTAAAGTATCTGGTATATTTATTGTGACTTCTAGTTGCAATAGACAGAAACACAGTTCAAACAACTTCCACAAAAGTGAATTTTTTGGAATAATACATGAGTATCTCCCAGATGAGCCAGACAAGTAAACTTCCCAAAAGCAGGAGTCAGAGCAAGCTAGAGACAGATGACTGAAAATAGTTAGGACTCTCTCTTTCACTGTCACCATACCATTTGGGGGGTATGTTGTCTCCATATGTTCCTACCACATTCTGACTTTTCCAAGGAGTGAGGCATATGTAGTCACAGGCAGCTTGGGGCTACAGCAGCATAAAGTCCTCAAGCCAATAGAACTGTCTTCTCTCTCTCAGCCCCAAAGTGAAACATTCTGGAGAAGCTTTCTCATTGACCTATTCTGAATCAGATTCAGTCATGCCAGACAGAGAGTTGAGACAGGACAGATCTTTTTTGAAATATGTTTGGAAGAAACAATTCACCTAAGTAGATGCAATTCAAGAAAGACAAATCAATAAGGGTTCACCACATTTGGAACAAATTTTGGATACTCAGCAATCGGTGCCATAATATATGCAACGTCATGTCCTTATTTAATTATTAAGACCCTGATTAATGGTCCTTGCTCTAATGTAAGTACATTTATCATAAGTAAGTTGATTAAATATCAACAGATACCTTTATTAATAAAAGATTACCGATAGTCTATCTTAAGACCACCATTAGAAATTTTAGATGGAAACAGGCTAAGCTTATCCTTGTTTCCCACTGAAATCCTGACCCATAAGAAAAGATAGACATCACTGTCAAGTGGAGCTCAAGGTCTCAGGTTTATTAATGGTTGAACTAGAATGAAATCACTCCCAAATGTATAGTTTCTGATAAACTTTATCAGAGGACAAGCCTTTAACATGAAAACAAATAGGTGTTTTCACTCTCAGCTCTGAAGTCCTGAGGGGCATTGTGCAGGTCTTACAGAATTCCAACACCAGTAAAATGCTGCCAAGCTGCAGAGACTCTGGATGTACTGACAGAGGTCTGATCAATATAACAAACAGAGAAAAAACAATGTAAGGTCAATAGAGAAGATAAGAAAGTGCAGACACCCAGAGAGTATGAGTCCAGGCTGGGATCAGAGGTCAGGAGGCTGGGAGCATGGCCTTTCCACACTATCTCCACTCTTTATTGAAATGCATCCCAGTGCAGACAAGATATTTACTCCTCCTGCCTTGGGGAGCAAAGAGAGGCAATGAGTCTTCCACAGCCTATCTCTGAGGGCAGATGGAGCCCAGCCTACAGTGTTGTAGAGATTGAAGGAGAGGAGATGGATTTCCTCCTAAACATGTTTTTGACATTCACTTTTATCCTAAAAGATTGAAGAATGCCTGACCCCACCTCCCTATCAACTTCTTTTCAACCAGTTCTGGATGTTTACATCAGTGTCTCTCAAGCTCCCTCCAGAGCAGGTGACCTGTATTACTGCATCACATGCCCAAGAGAGAAATACCCTTTGCTACCTAGTCTCTTCCCCTGGAGTGAGTGGGTTCATTGCACAGTGCAGGCCAGTTCCTACTGTTCCTATTGCATATCCCAGTGTGCCCAAAAGATCATCCATTAAAGGCAGGCCCTTTTCCTCACTCATCACATTGCCACTGGAGCAACATTGCCTGTTGTTCCTAAGGCATGTACCAGTTCTCTACCACCAAAGAAAGACATGGGACTATGACCTTTTTTAGAAAAAGATTCCAGCTGAATATTGAGGATAGCTGTAAGAGCTCACATGACCATCGCTTACTTTGGGTTTTTAACAATGATAAATTCTGCCTCCCTGGTGATTAGGTTTTGCTTTTAAAAATTGCCATTCCAACTTAGTCTGAAGTTTAAATCAAGATTCTAAAGAGCCCAACTGGCATGGCTCAGTGATTGAGCATCATCCTATAAACCAGGAGGTCACAGTTCTATTCCAGGTCAGGGCATATGCCTGGGTTGCAGGCTCAATCCCCAGTATGGCGCATGCAAGAGGCAGCTGATCAATGATTCTCTCTCATCATTGATGTTTCTATATCTTTCTCCCTCTCCTTTCCTCTCTGAAGTCAATGAAAACATATTTTTTTAAAATAAAAATAAAAAGATTTTAAAGGGATGATTCTAAATGCATGTCTTAGTCCATTTGGGCTGCTATAACAAAATACCATGGACTAGGTGATTTATAAACAATAGAAGTTTCTCACAGGTGTGGGCAGACTCAGTGTCTGGTGAGGGCCTGCTTCCTGCTATGTAGATGCTGCTTTTGCATTGTGACCTCACATGGTGGAAGGAGGGTGGGAACTCTCTGGGCCTCTTTCCTAAAAGCACCACTTCTATTCATGGGGGCTCTGTCCTTATGACCTATTCACCTCCCAAGGGCCCCACCTCTGAATGCTATAACCCTTCGGGTTAGGATTTTAACATATGAATTTTGGCAACACAAATATTTAGTCATTAGCAATTCATTTATTTGAATTCTGCATATATATATTCAAATGCATATATATATATGCATTGAGGATAATCTTTCATACATATATGAACATATATGAATATTTATGTATTTTCCTCAAGTTGTATGGTAATTGTGAATATCTGAAGGTTTTTTTCCAATGTTTACAAAATTTAAATGTTTTAAATGAATTAAGAATAAGTTATGCTTTTGGGATTCTTAAGGTATGATCTTATTCTGTAAAACAGCAGCATAAATAAATACGAGAAATGCTGAGAGGGTCACAACAAGCTCTGCAGGGCAATGGGGAATTGAAATCCTTTCCATGAAGAGTATGTTTTCACTTGAATAGTTAATCAAATGTGATTCAGAGTTAGTTCAAAACATGAATTACTTTTAAAGATATTTTCCAAAGTGTTTTAAACAGAATTTCCTTAGCTCAGTGCTAAGAATTTGAAAAATATAAGAAGAGACAAACAGCATGAGAATTCTACATTACTATTTTCACATGCAGCACCAGGAAATAGCCACAGCAACATTTTATAAAGATTATGAGATAGTTTTCGGATTTTATAGAATCTGTCTTTTTTCTTGCCTTTGTTTGTGCTTCTTTTTGTAGTGATTTAATAAGTACACAGCCGTTTTTTTTCTTCTACTGATGGATATGCTTAGCTTTGAAAAAGGCCTTCATACAACTGAAAACAACAAATGAACAAACAAGGAAAACAAACAAAAACTCAACAGTCAACAGTATGGTGGTTAGCAGAGGGAAGAGGGGTGGAGGGACAGTACGGGGTAAAGGGGGTCAAGCATATGGTGACCGAAGATGATTTGACTTTGGGCGGTGACCACACAATGCAATACACAGATGATGGATCATAGAACTGTACACTTGAAACCCAGATGATGTTATCAACCAATGTTACCCAATAAATTTAATAAAGTGAAATTATTTTCTTTTCTAAAAAAAAAATTCCTTTCGTTTTTATTTGTTGATTTTCAAGAACAGATTAAATTCCCTCAGAACCTGATCTAATCCTGGTTTCCAAGATTAATAAGGAACTCCAAAATTCAATATTAAGAAGTCAAACAGATGTAATAAGAATAGAGCCACAGGAGATCGGAAGATGGCGACCAGAAGGAAGGTAGGGAGGGAGAGAGTATGAGAGAGTGAGGAACCCATAGAGGAGAATGTAAACATGTGGTGTGTGTGTGTGTGTGTGTGTGTGTGTGTGTGTGTGTGTGTGTGTATGAGCTAGGGACAGTTAGATTCTGCAGGTCCTCCAAGGGGCTGCCAAACCAAGCAGTCTTAGACGGTGGAGCCCCACGCACAAAGCAAACATTTCTGGGCGGCTGGTGTGGGCACGGAGACCACGCCATCTTGAGAAACAGAGCTGCTTGAGACTAGGATCCTACCCTCAGCAACACCCAGTTGCGTCTTGGACGCAAACCAGGACCCTGCAGCCACTGGGGACAGAGAACTGCAACCACAGCTTCAGACCAACAGACAACAAGAATCCAGACTTCCCAGCAGCAGATTTCTGTGAGTCAAAGAGCCTATTCCCCCTCCCCGCAGGCTCACAGATAGCGCCATAGTAACTGATAGACCCGCCCCTCACTCCAACCGCAGTGCCCCTACTGGAAGTTGAGCTTGAGAGCGCGTGCACGGGCCACAGCACTGATACTGGAATTTGAGAGACTGGAATCTGCTCCCCGCAACGCAATCGGGAGACCAAACCTGAAACCCACACAGGGCGGCAGTGCCACCTGACTTGGATTCTGGGCAAGCGCACACGGAAGTCAGTTTTTTGCAGCGCAGGCATGCCACAGAGCTATTGTGCAACCCAGTCCCCCATGGTGACTGGGACCCAGATTCTCCCAGCAAGAGGCAGCACTGAGCACCACCGACTTGACTCTGGTTCTTACCATGTGCGTCTGGGATCCCTGACTCACAGCGCATTCACACTAAGAGCCAGTGACTCCAATTCTTGGTGTATGTGCACACGGGGACCCTGATTCTCAGCGAGAAGCTGCACGAGGCAACAGAGACTCTGATACTTGATTCTTGGTGCAGATATAGGGAAACTCTGACTCCTGGCACACGCTAAGGGACTCATTATCCACACACGCCAACAAAGCGGTGCAGGCGGGGTCCCTGATTCTAAGTGCGCACACGAGATCACACTGAATGCTGGGAACACTGACCCTGGGCAAGCCTGGTTCCCACCAACCCACGGCAGCTACACGTCCTAGTGTCGGAGCACTTCAGTGACACTTGGGTGGTGCGAAGTTCCCATGGCACATGGCCCAGGTCCATGCAACTCGAAGTTTGTACCTTCTGGTGATAGTCAGAATGGGGAGATGACACAATCCCCAGAGGAAAGAAAATGAGGAGTTGCCAAGAAAGGAAATTAGTGAAACTGAAGCATGCAACATGACCGAAAAAGAATTCAGAGTAATGGTCGTGGAATTTATACATCAGATGGATGAGAAAATCAACAACCTATGCGAGAATTAGGAAGAAATGAAAAGTGATATAGCTACAATCAAAAACACCATGGAAAGTTTCAACAGTAGACTAGAACAAGCAGAGGACCGAAATAGTGAGTTAGAAGATCAGGTAAAGAAACAAGCTCAATCTGAACAGCAATTGGAGAAAAAAATTAAAAAGCAGGAGGAAAGTCTAAGGGAGCTTTGGGACAACATGAAACAAAGTAACATATGTATAATAGGGCTGCCAGAAGGACAAGAAGAACAACAAGGATTAGAAAATCTATTTGAAGAAATTATGATAGAAAACTTCCCAGATATGGGGAAGAAAAAAGTTACACAAGTACATAGAGTCCCAAGCAGGATCAACCCCAAAAGACCCACAACAAGACACGTCATAATTTCAATGGCAAATATCAATGACAAAGAGAGAATCTTAAAGGCGTCAAGAGAGAGACAGTTACCTACAAAGGAACCCCCATCAGATTATCAAATGATTTCTCAACAGAAACACATCAAGCTAGAAGGGAATGGAAGGAGGTATACAAAGTGTTGCAAAGCAAAAGACTGAATCCAAGAATACTCTATCCAGCAAGACTATCAATCAAAATTGAAGGGGAAATCAGGAGCTTCGCAGACAAAAAAAAGCTAAGGGAGTTTATCACCACCAAACCAGCAATGCAAGAAATGTTAAAGGGAATACTGTGAAAAGAATAAATAAACAGGTAAGAAGGAATACAGACACAAAAATAGATATGAACACAAACAAATACCTTTCAGTAATAACTTTAAATGTAAATGGACTAAATACTCCAATCAAAAGACATCAAGTGGCTGAATGGACAAGAAAACACAACCCATATATATATGCTGTCTACAAGAGACCCACCTCAGAACAAGGGACTCACACAGATTGAAAGTGAAGTGATGGAAAAATATCTTTCAGACAAATGGAAATGAAAAAAAAGCTGGGGTAGCAATACTTATATCTGACAAAATAGACCTCAAAGTAAATGCCATAACAAGAGATAAGAAAGGCCACTTCATAATACTAAAGGGATCGATACAACAAGAGGATATAACCCTGATAAACATATATGCACCCAATGCAGGAGCACCCAAATACATAAAAAAAAAAAACTCTTGGAAGATATCAAGGGAGAGATTGACAACAATACAATTATAGTAGGGGACTTTAATACACCACTGACATCACTGGATAAATCCTCTAGACAAAAAATCAGCAAAGACACAGCAATCCTAAATGACTCACTAGATCAGATGGACTTAACTGACATCTTCAGAACATTTAACCACAAAGCCAAGGAATATACGTTCTTCTCAAGTGCACATGGGACATTTTCAAAAATAGACCACATATTGGGTCACAAATGAAGTCTCCCTAAATTCAAGAAGATTGAAATCATACCAAGCATCTTCTCAGACCACAATGCCATACAATTAGAAATAAACTACAATAAAAACAATCCAAAAATCTCAAACACTTGGAAGCTGAATAGCATGCTATTAAATAATGACTGGGTTACCAAAGAGATTGACGAAGAAATTAAAAGCATCCTGGAAACTAATGACAACAAAAACACAACAATCCAAAATCTATGGGACACAATGAAAGCAGTCCTGAGAGGGAAGTTTATAGTTCTATAAGCCTACCTCAAAAAATAAGAAAAAATGGTAGTAAATCATCTAACTCTACAACTCATAGAATTAGAAAGAGAGCAACAAGAGAACCCCAGAGTGAGCAGAAGGAAGAAGATAATAAAGATCAGAGCAGAAATAAATGACATAGAGACCAAAAAAAAACAATACAAAAGATCAATGAAACCAAGAGCTGGTTCTTTGAAAGGATAAACAAGATTGATGAACCTCTAGCCAGGCTCACCAAGAAGCAAAGAGAGAGGACTCAAATAAACAAAATCAGAAATGAGAGAGGCAAAATAACAACAGACCCCATAGAAATACAAAGGATTATTAAAATATACTATGAACAACTCTACTCCAACAAACTAGACAACCTAGAGGAAATGGACATATTCCTAGAAAAATACAACCTTCCAAAACTCAATCGGGAAGATTCTAAAAATCTCAATAGGCTGATAACTATGGAATAAATTGAAGCATTCATCAAAAAGCTCCCAGCAAACAAAAGCCTGGGGCCAGACGGCTTCACAAGGGAGTTATACCAAACATTCAAGAAAAAACTAAATCCTATCCTCCTTAGACTATTCCAAAAACTTCAAGAGGAAGGAACACTTCCAAGCTCATTCTATGAAGCCAGCATCACCCTAATGCCAAAACCAGATAAAGACAACACAATGAAAGAGAATTATAGGCCAATATCCCTCATGAACATAGATACCAAAATCCTCAACAAAATTCTAGCAAATCAGATCGAGCAATACATCAGAAAGATCATACACCATGACCAAGTAGGATTTATCCCAGGGATGTAAGGATGGTTCAATATCCGCAAATCAATAAACGTGATACATCATATAAACAAATTGAGAGATAAAAATCACATAATCATATCTATTGATGCAGAAAAAGCATTTGTCAAAATCCAACTCCCCTTCTTGATCAAAACACTCAACAAGGTGAGAATAGAAGGATCATACCACAACATAATAAAAGCCATATATGAAAAACCCACAGCAAACATCATACTCAATGGACAAAAACTAAAACCATTTCCCCTAAGAACAGGAACAAGACAGGGATGCTCATTCTCACCAATCCTGTTCAACATAGTACTGGAAGTACTAGCCATTGCGATCAGACAAGAAGAAGAAATAAAAGGCATCCAAATTGGAAAAGAATAAGTAAAACTGTCCTTATTTGCAGATGACATGATATTGTATATAGAAAACCCTAAAGACTCCATCAAAAAAAATTATTAGACTTAATAAATGAATTTGGCAATGTAGCAGGATACAAAATTAATGCCCAGAAATCTATGGCATTTCTTTACACCAATAGTGAACTTATAGAAAGAGAGACTAAAAAAGCAATCCCTTTTACCATTGCACCAAAAAAATTAAGATACCTAGGAATAAACTCAACTAAGGAGGTAAAAGACCTATATGGGAAAAACTACAGGACACTGAAAAAAAGAGATAGAGGAAGACATAAATAGATGGAAGAACATACCGTGTTCATGGATTGGTAGAATCAACATCATCAAAATGACCATACTACCCAAAGCAATCTACAGATTCAATGCAATCCCCATTAAAATACCAATGGCATATTTCACAGACCTACAACGAACTTTCCAAAAATTAATCTGGAATAAAAAAAGTCCTCGAATAGTTGCAGCAATCCTGAGTAAGAAGAACAAAGTAGGTGGGATCTCAATACCAGATATCAGCTGTATTACAAAGCCACTGTTCTTAAAACAGCCTGGTACTGACACAAGAACAGACATACAGATCAATGGAATAGAATAGAGAACCCAGAAATCGACCCAAACCACTATGCCAAATTAATATTGGACAAAGGAAGCATGAACATAAAATGGAGTCAAGACAGTCTCTTCAACAAATGCTGTTGGGAAAATTGGACAGATACATGCAAAAAAATGAAACTAGACCACCAACTTACACCATACACAAAAATAAACTCAAAATGGATAAAGGACTTTAACATAAGACAGGAAACCATAAAAATGCTAGAGGAATCCACAGGTAGAGAAATCTCAGACATATGCCAAAGGACCTTCTTCACTGATACTTCTCCTAGGGCAATGGAAACTAAAGAGAAAATAAACAAATGGGACTACATCAAAATAAAAAGTTTTTGCACAGCAAAAGAAACCATCAACAAAACAACAAGAAAGCCCACCGCATGGGAGAACATATTTGCCAATGTCATCACCGATAAGTGTTTAATCTCCAACATTTACAGGGAACTCATACAACTTAACAAAAGGAAGATAAACAATCCAATCAAAAAATGGGCAATGGACCTAAATAGACACCTTTCGAAGGAGGACAGAAGGAAGGCCAAGAGACATATGAAAACATGCTCAAAGTCAATAATTATCCAAGAGATGCAAATCAAAACAACAATGCGGTATCATCTCACACCTGTCAGAATGGCTATCATCAACAAAAAAACAAACGACAAGTGTTGGCGAGGATGTGGAGAAAAAGGAACTCTTTTGCACTGCTGGTGGGAATGCAGACTGGTGCAGCCACTGTGGAGAACAATATGGAGTTTCCTCAAAAAAATAAAAATGGAACTCCCATTTGACCCAGTGATCCTGCTTCCAGGAATATATCCCAAGAAACTAGAAACACGAATCAGAAAGGATATATGCACCCCTATGTTCATAGCAGCACAATTCACCATAGCTAAGATTTGGAAACAGCCTAAGTGCCCATCAGCAGATGAGTGGATTAAAAAACTGTGGTACATCTATACAATGGACTACTACGCTGCAGTAAAAAAGAAGGAGTTCTTACCATTTGCAACAACATGGATGGAACTGGAGAGCATTATGCTAAGTGAAATAAGCCAGTCAGAGAAAGACAAATACCACATGATCTCACTCATTTGTGGAATATAATGAACAACATAAACTGATGAACAGGGACAGATCCAGAGACAGAGAAGCATCGATCAGACTGCCAGACCTCAGAGGGAAGGTAGGGGAGCATGTGGGAAAGGAGGATAGATCAACCAAAGGACTTGTATGCATGAATATAAGCCTAACCAATGGACACGAACACCAGGGGGGTGAGGGCAAGAGTGGGGGGGGGGGGTGGTTAATGGAGGGATGAGTACACATATGTAATACCTTACTCAATGAAGAAATTAAAAAAAAGAAGTCAAACAACCCAATTTAAAAATGACAAAATATTTTAACAGCCCCTATACACACACCAATATAGTATATAATTGGCCAATAAGCACATGAAAACTGCTTAACATCTGCCATAGTAAAATTTCAATGAACACCTCTATAAGATACCACTATATATGTACCAAACTGTCTAAATTTAAAAAGATAGGTAACACCAAACTTTGGCAAACACGAGGAGAAACCAGGACTATAAAATACATTATTATCAGGAATGTGAAGTGTGTTGTTTTTTATAACCACTTTAGAGAAGATTCTGGTAACCTCTCATAAAAGCAAACATACAACTGTTCCTAGGTGGCCTACGCATTTCTTTCCTATGCACTTACCTAAGAGAAACGTAAACATATTTTCACAAACACAGGCAAAAGTTGTACACAGACGTTTACTGCAGCTTTAGTCAGTACAGAGCAAAACTGGAATTAGGAAAATGGACAAACGACTTCACTTGTGCAAAAGAATGCCACTCAGCAATGAAAAGAAACCAACTAATGATATGAGCAAAAACAAGGGGGATCTCAAAATATTTGGGGAGTGAAAGAAGTCTGTAACAGAATACAGACTGTGTGATTCCATTTATATGAAATTATAGAACAGGCAAAACTCAGGTTGAAATAATCAGAACAGCAGGTGCCTCAGGGAGGGGAGGTAGGCTAGGGGTTAGGGTTAAATAGGTACCTGGCCTTGTATAGTAACATTCATTTATTTTATCGAACATAAATTGTGTATCTAGAGATAAAACCACTCTAAGCAAATATTAAACACTAGTTAATAATATGCATTATTAATAATTTAGTCCACAAATGTCTACAATTTACTCTAAAATGCTTGAAAAATAAGCTAGATTGATGGATGCATAGAGAAATGAATTGGGTAAGGAATTATAGTAATATTCAAGTGGTAGTATCAAAATGATATGCATTTGGTATTCACTGTAAAGTTTGTAAATTGTTGTATATGTTAGAAATTTTTTACCTGGTATAATAAATATTGGAAAAAATCTACACATTCTTTGTAGATGTTTACTTATTTAATTTTTTTTTGTTAAGCTAAGATTTTTGCTCAATAAGTGCAAGTATTCTGAGTTCAGGAAAGGTTGCTGTATTTATACCTTAATTGTTATTATCTCATCCATGTGTTTTGATTAGATCTTCAACTCTCTGAAGATTCCATCTGATTATTTGTCTTCTACATCCATCACCTTTCTGTCATTACTTCCACCTCCTTACCCATTTTACTCTAGCCAACTACTTTATCTACAAATGATTACTTTATCTTTCTGCTTTATCAGCTCTTATTCCTGCTGTTCCCAATGCCAATGTACACTTACCTACTCGGTTTTTAATTTCAAGCTTTTTTTGTTTTGCTCACTCAGCTCCCTTTCCAAGCAGATTCTTACCAGCCACCTGTCCCTTCAGTGCAGTGTTTTTTTCTTTCTCTTATAATGTTTTAAAGTCTTATTTCAGAGTTACTCTTCTCTTACTCTTAACTCAGAATACAAAGCAGATGCTTTCAAATTTACTTTTGTTTCATCTGTGGAGTCTTTTTAAAGTTCAATTTCTCTTCCATCATGAGTATAGTAACAAATTCCTTTTTCCATTCAATGTGTTTTAAGACCACTGCCAGATGCCTTAAAGGAATTATACATATTTTAATGAGAGTTATATCAAGAGCTAATGTGTGCCAATGCCAAAAAGTGCCAGGACCAGCCGAGTGACCAATATGATCCTTGCTGTGTGCGCACAAATCGCCTCTCTGACACTGACCATGGGGTTCACAGATGCCAGGGAACATGGAGATCTTGAGCGCAAACATCACCTGGCACATTGTTCAAACAATATGGTCCCAGACATCCCTTGGATAGTCTGATGCAATCGTCTGAGGACAAGCTCAAGAATCCATTGTGTTTTTTAAAGTGATTGTTGTCCCAAGTGATTCTCATGGTCAGACAAACTTGTAGTTAAAGTGAGTTGTCTGTGGTTACCTAGAAACATCGTCTCCTAAGAATGAAAGCCCAATTCCCCAGGCTCCCAGGCCAGACTTCTTCAATGCATTATCTCCTTGCAAGAAATGGTCAAGAGGTGAGCACAGGTTATTGTGCTGCCCTATTGGAAAAGGGTAAGGGGGATGTCCAGTTCCTTCCTGCAGCAATGTCAGGTGTCCTGGCTCGTTCTCAGGGCAGCCGTTTAAACCTCAACCCCAAGCACCGCCTGCATGGAAATTCTAGAACAGAAGGGCTGCGTGTCGAGCCTGATGAGGGGTAAAGACAAATCCGTGGAAACTGTTGTCACAGTCACCAAAACCGCTTAGCCAGCTGCAGGAAGCAAGCAAATCCACTGACACATTAACTCGGGCAGAAGGTTCCAGCCCATTGGCGGCAGGCTCACTTGTTTTCCCATTAGGGCTCACCAGCCTCTACCTGGGCTGTGCGCGCAGGTTCCCACAGCGTCAGGACACCATAGAGATGCTGATGGATTTATGACACGCGGCCCTGATGACTCAGAAGCAGGAGGCTGGGGGCCAGAGAGGAGAGGCCTGCTGAATAGAAGTCTCCGCTGAAGTTCATGTTTTGGCAGCAGCACCTCTTACAGATGAAGGTCTCAGAGATTGGAGAGTGTCCTATGGTTGTCAGGAGCAGAGGCCACGCCTTCTCACCTTGGTGCTTCCTTCTATCCAGCCACGAGGAAGCCACATGGTGCCTCTGAGCCTCAGTTTCCACACGATTGTTGGTATATGGCATGTCACAGAACCATAAAGATATATTGTTTCATACTGTAGTATGAAAAAGAACCTTTATATATCCCAGAAGCCCAAATTAGGTTATATTTGAGCGATCATTTCCTTGCTTCTAATTTTCTTTTACCTGAAGCATAGAAAACCTCATAGTGCTAAGGAGGAAAGGCATTGTGGTTTTGATTAATTTATTTTTTTGTCAGAAGGGCAAGGAAGAAGGAAAGCAAATACTATGCCAAGAGTTTTTATAATTCTTCACATTTAATGTTAGAGATGATCACCTCCATTTTACAGATGAGAAGCTAAGACTCAGAGAAATTAAGTACTTTATTTAAATCACACAGCTTATTAGAAGAGCTAGAATTTGAGTTGTGCCTGACACATAGTACATGTTCAAGGAATATATACACAATAAATATTTATTACTGAAGTAAATATATAAAGAAAGAAAGAATGAATGAATGTCTCTAAAGACAGAATTTTCCCCCTAATCTGGTGCACATTTATGCAATAGTCCAAGTAGCTATTTACACTCATTTATCCATTCAGCAGGCTCTTCTTTAACAATTGCTATGTGCAAGTCTCTGTTGGAAATATAAAGGTAAATCAGATAAAATCCCTTCCCTTGAGAGTTTGATAGCTCAAATAAGGGAGTGGACATGCACAGAAATCATCATGACATGAGCTTGAAGGTGCTGAGCCAGTGGGACATGCAGAGGGAGATAGGGAAGAATCTTATGCATCTTCAGCCCAGTCAGTGGGAATGTTTAGACCTTGTCTGGTTAAAAATGAAAAGGAGATGTATGGGCAAGAACAAGGGCCTGAGGCAGCATCGAATGCATGTCCAGGGGACAAGGTGGTTTAAAGGAACAGAGGGTGGTAAGTTTGGTGAGGTAGGCAGGATAAACCCACAAGTTTCTGCACTCATTTGATAGCCACAGCTTCTGTACTGCACCCCTAGGAGCCTTCACCTTAGAGATCTCCTCAGTATCTTGCTACAGGTATCTCCTGCTGCTAGGTATCATGGGGGAGGGCAAAGTGAGCCTGCAAAGTCTTCACTCTCTCACAGCATCCAGAGATGCCAGGATGCTCCTTTGTGATCTCAACACATTCAGAGAAATGCCTGGTTTGCTCTACCATTTGAGCTCACAAGATGTCTATGTTGTATTTCTACATGCCAATATTCAGCAGGCGCTGAAACACTTCAAAAGTTTCAATATAAAGATAAAGGAATAAATTCTTAGCCTGCTGCTACAAATTTTCTCTGGCCTGTCACCCCCCGTTTTATTATAAGAGGTGTATAGGTAAGGTGAAAATGCAATAATGACAGTAATGCACTTGAGAAACCAAAATTAAATTTCATCCCTGGAAAAATATTCATTTCCTGCCTCCCATTTGTGCAAACATTAACGTCAAGACTATCACATTACACATGAATGCGATTAGCATAACTCTGACTAATGAATTAATTCCTTCTGTGAAACTAAAGGTAGAAATGTTTTCCTTTCCCCTTAATCTGCTTTAATAGATGCAGATTTGCTAATAGAACTTATTTTTTTCTACATTATGATGCACTGATTAGGTGGATTCTCAACTTGTGCATAGATGAGTGAATAGAGAATATATTTAATTGCAGTCTATGAAAATATGGACCTTTCATTTAAGAACCAGAGAGAGTAAAACTTATATTTTTGGTTCACTTTCAGGAAATTTATGGTCACACTAGTGGCCTGGTGCATGAAATTCATGCACATTAAAAGGGAATTAATTAGAGGAAATATTTTAATATTGTTATTTGCCCTTTTCTTTGTAATGAAGTGTCAGAGATGAAAGAAAATTAGTAAAATGTATATGAAAATCTTCCTCCTGTCAGAGTTTGGGGCACACTACGAGACCCAGAGACAAGTCCTTGCCCACCTGTGCACCCCTCAAAATCATGTGAGACCCAGATCCAGCTGGTCCCACCCCCATTGGGCAAGATCCAGACCCAGCTGGCCCCACCCCTGTCAAGCCCCGGCAGGTGGGGGGCGCCGCCTCAGGTCCCCCTTCAAGCCCTGCAGGGGGTGTGCAGCCTCAGGTACCCAGTGCACGCTCATGTGCCCCAGCCTGGCACTGGGGCAGGGGGCGAGGCCTCAGGTCCCCAGCCCAGGGCAAAGAGCATGGCCTGAGGTCCTCCATAAAGCCCTGCTGGGTGGGGGGCATGGTCTGAGGTCCCCCAGTCTAATGCCAGGTCAGGGTTCATGGCCTGAGTTCCCCCAGCCCAGCGCTGGGGCAGGGGGCATAGCCTCAGGTCCCTGCTTATCGCTCATTACGGGAACCCAGCCTCCATTGCGGGCGCAGCCATCGTGTGATGGTGTGAGGGTTAATTTGCATATTACCTCTTTATTATATAGGAGGATTAGGATGATCAATTACTCTGAGATGTTTGACCCAAAGAAATAACTTCTTTCCTCTGTGCCCTCATGGGTCTAAGAAAATGGGCAAAATTTCACTTTGCTCTTACAAGTGCAAAATAGTACAAGTATTTTGGAGAGCAACCTGTTGGTATGCATCACATTACAACATTTAATTCTTTGAATATAGAATTCTTAATCCTAAATATAGAATTCTTAAAGTGTAAACCCAGCACCACATTATTTAAAGTAATAAAAAAAGACTTAAATGTTTAACAACATAAGGCTGGCTAACTAAACCATGTGCTATCTTTAATGGAAGAGTATACAGACAGTTTAAGATATTTATAAAACACTATAAAATATAAAATAAAATGGAAATTCTCATGGTATGGCAGCTAATATTAGTTGATCACTGTGAGTCCATGCTTTAATTGCAATATTGACCCCTTACAAGATCCAGGTGAGCCAACCACTGTTCCTGTTACCCTACCTAGTGGGTTATATCACTAAGCCTGTAGATCTTACCTGTCTATCGTCACACAATTAATCAGTTTTGAAACCAAATTCAGTGCCGTGCTGAGTCCCCAAGACTACTCTAAAGTCAACAATTTGCTAGGACTCACAGAGCTCTGAAGAACTGTTATACTTAGAGTTACCATTTATTACAGCAACAGAATAGAGATTAAGTAAGCAAAGGCAAATAGGCAGAGTTCAGGAGAAATAGTCTTCCTGTGTCCTCTCCCAGTGGAGTGGTACAGACAACTCTTAATTCTCCCTGAACAATGTGCACCATCATGGATGGATTACAGCCACCCAGGGAAGCTCGCCTGAGCCTTGGTGTCCAAGGTTTCCATTGGTGGTCAGTCATGTAGGCATGAACACCCACTGAGCTGACCTAAGTTTCTCAGTCTCCAGTCCCTTCAGATATCAAAGGATACAGCTTGGCCCAAGGCCTCCAAGTAAATAACGCTGTTAGCATATACCAGTGGTCGGCAAACTGCGGTCGTGAGCCACATGTGCCTCGGCGAGCTGCGGTTTGCTGCTCCATTGACTAATGAGTTTGCCGACCACTGGCATATACCATCTAGAGTGGCCCCAGGCCCCAGGTATAAAAAAAACACTCCTCAGACAGGACTTTCCATAAGCCTACTGAAGCTCAGTTCTTTCTCTGGAGTGTGCAGATTTTGAACATGCCAGAGGGTGTGTGAAGGTGAGGCTGTGTACACACTGAGGGGTGAGGGGAAAAGAATTCCTATTGAATATAATAGTTGAAACAAGGATTAAGTTGTCAGGGAGTCAGATAAAAAAGTCCTCTGGAGAGTTGTGGAAAAGGTGGAGGCAGGATGGATTTCAGAATTTGAATGTGATGAGAGTATTATTTCTGACAATAACCTGTGAATGTACAATTATGTCAAAATAAAATGTTTCATTTTAAAAAATTGTTGCTGTTGGCTGGAGGAAAGAATGGGAAAGAGAAGAGAGGCAAAAGGTAAAACTAGATGGGCAATAGGGGCTGATCAGTAAGGGGACTTTGTGTTTCTCACAAATTTAATGCTTATCCAATAAGACACACAGAGGGAGTGAAAGTTTTAAAGCCTCGGCAAAAGATGGTCATATTTTTGCTTCATTAAAACAAGTGTGACAGCAGAGTGGACCTTAGATAGATAAAGGTCTTGAGAGTAGGTAGGCAGACCAGATAGGTGGTAACTGAAAAAACTCTTGCAAGGAAAAAATGAGTAGCTAAACTAAGACAGCGATTGCCATAGTAGAAAAACAAAGAAGAACTTGCTGTAAAGAGATGTCCCTGGGACAGGACTTTGTGAAATATTGGATATGGAAGCCTTAGCTTACTCCTTGGTCTTTGTCTCTGCGGCCAACTAAACGATGTTATCATCGATTAGACACAAAATGTGGGAAGGAAACCATTGAGGAGGCTGTGATAGAGACAGCACTATACATTCAGCAGATCTGTTTACTATTCCTCCTAGCCCCACAGGAAAACTATATTGTAGGCCCATGTGATGGAGGTTAGCCAATGAAATATGGCCCTAAATTACATATGCCACTGCCAGTCCCAGCCCATAAGATCTCCCATGATTCTTGCCTGGCTGCCCAGTGGGGATTTCAGGGTGATTTTGGAGCCACAGAAAGGAAGCAGCTGGGGATTGTGAGTCACTGCTGAAAGGAAACCACTACACAGACCTCAGACCATCAAGTGAGTGAAGAATAGTCTTAGGCGATACTAAGCCAGTGAGATCTGCTGTTACTGCTCACGGAAGTTAGTGTGTCTTGCCTAAATCGGAAATTGATACTTCGAAGTATGGAGTTGCTGTAAAATCAAAACCAAGCAAACAACAGAAACCAAATCAAATAAACTAAACTAAACTTGGGTTTTGTTGCTCTAGTTGATTGACAGGTGACTGACAGAAGGGTGGCTCCTGGATGGCTGGAGATCCATGCTATACAGTAGCAAGTCCCTTGGTAAAATTATTGTAATTACTTGGAAGGCAGGTAATGCTCCTCTTGAGCTGAAAAAAGAAGTTGTACACAGATTTTACTAGTGTGTAGTAGTTGTTATTGGGTGCATTTGGCAAAGATTAAATAAAAGGAAAAAATAGCTCAGGACAGAATTGGCTCATTGGCAAGCAGAAAAGAAAGAGAATAGCAAAGTTCAGAAGCTCAGAATTGGCCAGAGTTGGAAAAGCTAACTATTCCTAGGCCCCACATGTAAAAGATGCAATTTAAAAAAGCTGTATGTGAAAGCCCCAACTTCCGAAATGAGTAAAAGGACTCAGTTCTGTGGCAAAGATCAGAATAAGGGGAGCCCTCCCTGGAAATGGTTTCAGAATACTCAAGCTAGGATCACCTCTTCACTCCAGAAAGGAGAAGACCTCATAGTGAGGAAGTGAAGAAATAGATTCGTGGACCATGACTTACAAAAAAAGCAAACAAACAAACTTTGGGTACCTTAATGATGGTGTGAGACTGACTAATAAGAAATAAATCAGAAGCCTGTAAAGTTTGTAAGAAAATTGTTTTTCCAAAGAAAATATAACACTGGAACAAAAATAACAACAGAATAGAAAAAAAAAAATTGTTCAAGACTCAGAATAACTCTGCAATCACCAATCTTCCATGAACAGGAATGAGGCTGAAATAGCCGAGTAGGAAACAGATGTCCCCATCTCACTTTAGATGTGGCCATGGGAGATTACAGACATGAAGGGACTCACTCAAAGGTGGAGCCAACGACCTTAGAAAACAATAAGAGCAGAATGGGGTTCAAGTCAGAACTTCTCCCTCCCTCAGTAGAAAAATTCAAAATTTTCCATCCCTGAATGACTATGGCCTAGGAGCTGATGTGTCTTCTTTGCCCGTGTCCAAATGAAAGTTCTAGTGCAGTTACCCCGCATCTTCTCTATTGGCTGGTGGGAAAACCTGTGAGTAAAGATAACTTGTATTTGCATTCCTGGGTCACTGAACCACAAAGGAGCAGTATCTGGTCTGCTGGAGAGGATGCACATCACCTTCAGATCTGGGCTTTATGATGGATGCAATGTCTAAATGGGGTTTTGAGTCGGATCCCTTAGGAAGAATGTAACATTGGTCTTATGTGTGGGAGGAAAGGGTCCAGGCCCTGAAAACTCCTAGTTGATCTCCATGCTCCTTTCCTCTTTCTGCCAGCCAATGTGGATTAAAGGGGACATGAAGCCTTGGAGCCACCAGTGAAGATAAGCAGAGCCTGGGTCCCTGAGTGCCTGCCTGGAGCACAGGTCTTCTGGTGATCACACTGAACAGAGTGAGCCATTAACTTTTTAGGATTTGTATGTTATAGCATCTGACAGGATGTTTTCTCATTAATACAAGGAGAAAGAACATAAATTCCATTTTGAATGAGGTGTGTCAGAGATGCCTATGACACATTGAGGCAGAATATTCATTAGTGTGTGTGTGCGTGTGTCTACTATCTAGAAAACATGACTAAGATAGTCCTAACCATTTATTGCTTCTTTCATTGAGAGAGGAAGTTGAATTCCTTTGGATCTGGGCATTGGGGCTAGACATAGGGACTTGCCTGACAAATGAATGTGCATGTGAAGCAAAGTCATAAAAATCCTTGAAGGTTCTGCCTGGGATCTTGCAACATGGCTTTGAGTGGCCCTATACAAAAAAATCTTCAAAGCCTGAGACCACCACCCTGAAGATGCTGCTATCAGCAGGTGGTCATATAGGCAATCCTAGCCCAACCTTCCAGTCATCCCTACTGAGGTGCCAGACGAGTGAGTGAACCAACCTAAAAGTGATCAGAGGGAAAGCATCTTGACTAGGAATTGCACTGAAGTTGTGTTTGATCCTGGGCTTTCAAACTAGCATTTGAAACCTGTGGGGAAGCGGGGAGAGGGTTGGGGAAGGGGTAGTCTTGTAGGACTGAGCCCTTAACCTGTGGGATCTGATGATGTCTCCAGGTAAACAGTGTCAGAATGGAGTTGAAGTGTACGATACCCAGCTGGTGTCTGGAGACTTGTTTGTTGTTGATATGGAAGCTAAACACACTGGAATTGATCTCAGAATACCAAAATAGTCAGGCATTATAAACATTTTTTAAGAACAATAGTTTATGGTCAGATATTGTGAAGTCATCTCTTACTAAATCATAACCTTTTGCTCATGTCCTCATCCCTTTAGCATTAACCATCATCTCTTGTGGGGAATTGCTTGCTGATATTCCTGCTGGAGACATTTGACTCTGAATATATTTAAGGAGGCTTTATTTCCCTTGTTGTCTTTGTCTGTGTACCATCAATATTCATTTGAGGCCCAACAGGTCTTTGCAAATCGATGGAGGGCTCACAAATGCATTTTCCAGACCCCGGGGACTGGCAGACCTGTGCTCTATCCCTTTACTGATGTTGTCCCTTTTCTTCCCAGTTGCAGCTCATCAGAGGACAGTGGTATTTCAATCGATCCTTATTGTTTGAACTGACTTCCCACTTCCACAGGACATAGTGTAGTCACAAAACATGACACATTCTCTTGGGCATATTCAACAAATTTATCTTTAGTGCCTCCTCTAGGCAGGCATTGAATGACGCAGCTAACATCTCCACCTTTATGGAGCCCAGGATCCTGTCGCAGTGTGATAAAGGCTATGAGAAATGCCTGCAAAGGCATTATGGGATCTCAGAGGAGGGGGTCATTGTCCAAGGGCCCAGGGAAGGAGCTGGGAAAGCTGTGTCTGGATGGCATTGCAGAGGCACAGCAGAGTGTGAGTTTGGGTTTGCAGATGAAAGAGATGAGGAAGCAGGTTCAAGGGCACCCTAGTGAAGTATGTGGGTCCCTTTGGCTACTACTCATGCATTTAACAAATGTTGTCTGGCTTCACACTTGTTCTGTGCCATGCACTGCACCAGGCACCCAGAATTCAGCTTCACGTAATAGAATCCAGGTCCTCCCCTCAAAGATCAATTGCCACGTGATCAGGTGTGAGGATGTGATGAACACAATCAGGTGCAGAGCACAGAGCAGAGCAGAATGTGGGCAGGACAGGTGTGGCGGTGGGGTTCTGGCTGTCCCACATAAGCTCCAGAAGGTTCAGAAGCCAGGAAAGGAACAAGGCAAAAAGCAAATGGAGCAGCGGGCAAAGTCAGACCCCAGCAGAGGACCTCTGTCAGCCAGAATGGTCTGTCCGGTCGTTGCTTTATAAAGTTCTCTCTGCCAAAGATGGGAAAATCTGGGCACAAAGAGACCAACCACTTTGTCTCCATTCACCTCAACACCGTTTTAAACAACCCACTGTGTGGAAGTCCAGGAAAAGGAGGCCATGTCCTATGTCTTTCAGGAACATGCTTGTCAGCAGAGGAGAAATTTACACACATAGCTCAATTCTAGAAGTTTCTCTAGAAATTTAATACTGCCCGCCCACCCCCCTCGCCCCCCCGTCCTGGTTTGGTTCAGTGGAAAGAGCATTGGCCTGCAGACTAAAGGGTTTTGGGTTTGACTCCTGATCAAGAGCACGTACCTTGGTTGCAGGTTCTATCCCCAGCAACTAATTGATGTGTCTCTCTCACATAGGTCTTTCTCTCTCTCTCTGTCTCTCCCCATCCCTTCCATTCTCTCTCTAAAAAAAAAACAACAACAAAAAAAAAAACAAAAAAAACAAAAAACAAAAAAAACAACAACAACGGAAAATATCCTCTGGCAATGATTTAAAAAAACCTACTGCCTACTTCCCCCTTTCAGGAGAAAGAACTGGTTTGGACTGAGGTTGCGTGAATGGTACTAGTATACGTGAAATCTAAAGTGGATTGATATTCATTAAACCTCCAGGTCTGGGTAACATCTCATCCAGAAGAGAAAAGGCAAACCTAGTGGAAAGAACAAGGATCTGGGGGTTAAATGATGATCAAAATGACTGCAAAATCAGCCTGACTCAAAATAAAGAACACGTGACCCACAGAAGCCACGAGCTGATGAACCCTGCAGAGGTGGACAATGACGGTCTGGCATACACCTTCTGATTACAATGGCCTCTGACACACATTACAACTTTTATCTGATGCTGTGGCAGGCATCTGGGATTATCTCTCAGGGAAAAAGATTGTCCTTGTCTCCCAATGGCAAAATGGTATTTTTGGAAAGAGGGAAGATTTCCAAGGGGCTAATTAAAAAGAGTTATTGAGCACAGGGCAAGAATCCAAAAGCTGAGCAGTCAGAATTTCCCACAACGTCTTCATCACCAGAATCAAAAGTGTTGCCGCTCAGAAGGCTGCACGCCCGGGTCTTCGGGAACACCCCGCAAAGGTCTAAAGAGCTGGCCCTTTCTACAAAGGTCACCTGAATATCAAAAAAGATGACCACGTGATTTAATTATCCCTCCAAAAGTGAATTCCTGCCAAAACCGGTTTGGCTCAGTGGATAGAGCGTCGGCCTGTGGACTGAAGGGTCCCAGGTTCGATTCCGGTCAAGGGCATGTACCTTGGCTGCGGGCACATCCCCAGTGGGGGGTGTGCAGGAGGCAGCTGATCGATGTTTCTCTCTCATCGATGTTTCTAGCTTTCTATCCCTCTCCCTTCCTCTCTGCAAAAATATCAATAAAATATATTAAAAAAAAAAAAAAGTGAATTCCTTCAACACAGAATCTAGTTTTAGATCAGATCAGATCACAACATAATGTCCTAAACCTAAGAGATTGTTTAATGCTTCCTTTTAACAAATTCTTGCCTTTTGTGGGAAACAAATACAGAGGGGTCTGAGTTCCTGTTCTTGTGAAGTTTTTCATTAAATAGAGAGGATATGGCCGAAACCGGTTTGGCTCAGTGGATAGAGCGTCGGCCTGTGGACTGAAAGGTCCCGGGTTCGATTCCGGTCAAGGGCATGTACCTTGGTTGTGGGCACATCCTCAGTGGGAGGTGTGCAGGAGGCAGCTGATGGATGTTTCTCTCTCATCTATGTTTCTAGCTCTCTATCCCTCTCCCTTCCTCTCTGTGAAATATCAATAAAATATATTTAAAAAATAGAGAGGATATGTTCATGTCTTTAGTTATGACTCACTGACTCTGGCTCTGGGTGAGGCTCGCTGGACAGAGGTGAGTGACGAAACATAGGTCCTCTGTGCAGGGGATGCTGACTCCCGGGAGGGTGATGGAGACATGGCAGGTGGTTGCAATATGGTGTCATGAGGCCAGACAGAGATTCAGGCAGCATAGGCATTAGGAGCAATACAAGATGCATACCCTGGGAATGGGGGAAGGACCTGGCAGGGGCAGAGTCTTACAGGAGGTGAGGCTGCATGTCAATGTAAAGGGGAAAACATAAGCAAGGACAGATGGGGAGTGAGGAGCCTTCCAACCTTCTGTGATGGGTGCTCTCAGGAATCACCCAGAGGACGGGAGCTCGGCCAGCAGGCCAGCGTGTGCGGTGGTGAAAGATGAGACAGGACAGGAGACAGGCGCGGTACCAATGGGGTCTTCTGTGCATGCTAAGGTATATGGGCATTACCCATAAGCAATAGGGCAAATTGAAGCATGGGACATAGGAATTCAAGTGTTTGGGACTGAAGGGAGCACAGCCCAAAGCAGAGAGCCTGGGTAGGGCGGCAGAGCCCTGAGCCAAAGTGGGATGTCACCCAGAACAGACTCCTTATCCTGGCCCCTACTTACTAGCAGGGCTCATCACTTCCCCTCCCTACCTCTAGTTTCTCTCCTGGAAAACAGAGATAATCAGACCACAGACGTTACTGTAATGACTGGGTTAGAAACACATAGACTGTTCAGTCAGACACTGTGGAAAGGGCCTTACAATAGGAGCAGTGTGTCCTAAGGACCAAGTCAGAGCTGGAGACAGTGGTACAGTCCACAAGGGAGGTGGGAAGTGGTGTGATTTTAGGTGGGACTTCATGTTTTTCTAACGTTAATGTTTATGTGTTCATTGCATACTAAAAAATTATGAGTAGTATATGCAATGTTTTCATTTACATTAGGGCTCAGCAAACATTCAGCTAAGTTTAGAAAGAAGGTCACAGTCTGTTCTTAATCACTGCAATCACTGTGCAGGTATTTATGCCTCGCTCAGGACGCAGCTCTGCAGTGAGTCCCCGCCCGCCGTGAGAGCCAGCACTAGTGAAGCATGCTCTGGGCAGAGAGTTCAGGATGAAACTGGGAGAACAGCTAAAGGGCATGAGATAAAATGTGTGAAGTGAAAATAGCCACGGATTACAGATGGACCCGGATGTGACCACCTACAAGGCATGGGCCTCTGAGGAGGCTGAGAGGATGGAGGAGAAGTACAAGAAAAATCAAGAGCCATGGGTGCCTTAGAAGCCAGGGTGGCTGAGAGCTTTAAGGAGGAGTGGGGAGGTGACATGTAGGTAAAGATGGCCAATACAATGAGGCCATTTTTTACTTTTCCCAAAGTAACTTTGATTCAGAGGGGAATGAGTGGACGTTAGGGTCAACTCCAGTGCCCCATCCCCAGTCCCCACCCTGACCAGGGGTTGCGGGAGAGGGTATGGGAGGGGGCTTGTAGTCCTCACATCGCTGGGACTTTGGATGCTTTGACTGCTCTCTGAGTCTCAGCTTATCTAGAAAACAGGCCTAACATAGATTCCTTTTTAAAAAAATTATTGTTGAAAGTATTATATAAGTCCCCTTTTTCCCCCATTGACCTCTTTTAGCCTACCCCCAACCCCTACCCTAGGCCCTTACCACCCCATTGTCTGTGTCCGTGGGTTATGCAAATATGCATACAAGTTCATTGTTTGATCTCTTCCCACCCACCCTCCCGTGCCCTCCCTTTGAGGTGCCACAGTCTGTGCCATGCTTCTATGTCTCTGTGTCTATTTTTGTTCATCAGGTTATTTTGTTCATTAGATTCCACATATGAGAGAGATCATGTAACATCATTTTATTAATACCAGGAACAGAATGAGCAGTATATAAAGGAAGGAAAACGATGAGTGGAGAGAAGCAAAAGGAAGTGAGATTGGATATGTTTGTTGCCTGGCATGCAGTTGGTACTAAATAAATGTTGACTTCCCCTCCTTTTTTTCCCATCATGTTTGTGTAGGTGGTACACAGAAGTGTGAAGGTTGGGAACCCGAAATGAACAGATTGGCAGTAACAAGTTTTCCTGCGATGCCCGAGGGCACAGCGAACACTTCCCTCTCCTGGGGTCCCCCAGCAGTTAATAAACACCTCGATTACAGTACTGATCACACTGGAGAGCATTTGTTTTTAATGCATTTGATTTCCACCCAAGAAGGGCTGCTTTTTCCTGAAGATGCTGCCTGGAGTTTGCATTCTAACCCCAACCATTAGAAACAGGTAATTTTCCATTGCAATAAAAACCTACTGTATGTGATTGTAGATTAATGATCCCCATGGAAACAGCATTATTTCAGACAGTTTTACAGTGAAAACCTGATGTAGCTCAGAGAAATGATGTCATTTGCCCAAGGTCTTCTAGTTCATTCTTCGAAGAGCTGGGACTAAGCCGCTGTCCTTTGAGATTAAGTAGCATTCTCCTCTCTCAGCCAGCATCCTGAGAGATGACAGCAAGGTAGAGAGATGGGGTCGGACGACAGCAGCAGAGGGTTTAGGGCTCAGGGAGGGAGCAAGGCTAAGTGAGCACCTAATGAGTTCACCTGTGCGGGTCTCATTCCCTACATTTCCAAGGCAGAAAAAGTAGGCCCCCTGCACAGAATTACCTTCACAGCCATTCTACAAATAAGCAGCCAAAGAATTGAAATGTGCACGCTGAGATACCTACCAATTTCCCGGGGAACAGTTCTCTCTGGGGAGAGAAAGGAGGAAATAGGATTGCAGGTGGCGACTTTAGCTGTCTGCAATGTTTCTTCCAAAGAGCTGAAATAAAGATGATAAATGATAACATTTGTGAGATGTAGGTGGTGAGAACACAGGTGTTGTATTGCATACTTTTCTAAATGCTTTAAGCATTTCAATTTTTTGTTTTAAAGAAAAGAAGCTCTCCCCCATTTCCTCCTGAAGCCCTGTCTGCTCAGAGCCTGGAGAAGCAGCCAAAATAGGTGACTGTCAACCTGTCCAGAGGCAGGGCAGGGCGTCCCACCAGGTAGTGGAACAGAATTTATGAGGTGGCGGGGTTCTTGTGGGGAGAGGACAGGGCTTTCCGGGAAAGTCTCTAAGGGACTGAGAGAAAGTACCCAGAAGTTGAGAACAAAGGATGACCATGCCTTAGGGGCTACACCTGCTCATGCATGTTGTTCAGCTGCCCAGAAAGCGGAGTAAGTTCTTCCAGTCTCTCAGGGCCCAGCCCTCCTGGAAAGAGCCTGTGCTCTGTCGAGGAAGGTGAAAATTTTCTTTTCTCTACCTGAAAGCCTGATAAACAGGTCTGGGCTAAGAAATTAAAAAGTCTCCATTTCCATCACTTCATAATAATGATGATGGTGATGTTAATAATAACTATGGTAATGGTCAATTTGTTTGGAAGTATTAGAAAGAGATATTCAGGAAAAGATACAGCACGTGGCTCTTCATGTTATAACACAGAGATCTCATGGTATTTAGCAAATATCTATGTTGTGATCACACTGGATAAATATACATTTTTAGACTTTCAGAATTGAGATTTTTCCACTTCCTTTCAGGAAAAATGGTTTATATTGACTCAATGGTGCCACCTTGTGGTCATAAGCCATGTGAACCATACTTTTTTTTTCCTTATCTCAGGTGAGGCTGTGATCACTAGGAGGAATCTAATTTTTATAAAGAATAACTAGTGTCTATTGAGAAATTTATTAACTATGTGTCTAATTAAATAATATGTATTTTCAGTGCTTTCATCTATTTCATTTTTACAACAACTCAGTGAAATAGCCCCCCATTTCTGCTCCCAGGGGAGTGGGGACGAGGCTAGAAGAGCATGGGAATCTCACAGAAGGTCTTATAGCTGGTCCCATGGAGTTGAGATTTAGACTCTAACTTCTGGTTCCGCAGCCTCTTCTCTTCCACTGCACATCATAGCCTCAACACTACTCGGCTATCTGTCTACAAAGAAACAAGTCAATAAATTGCCATTTCTGAAAATTAGATAGATATTTAAAATGCATGTACTCATTCATTCACTCACTTCTAAAGCACATATTTGGCATCACCTACCTGCTGCCAGAACAGTTGTCTAGGATGTCATTTTGGGTACAGACACTCATCGCCCAATGTCAACTCTTCAGCATCTACCAGCCTCTTACCCATTACCTCATTCAGAACTAAAGCATCCTAGGAAGAGGCAAAGAGATGATTATGGACACTGTGGAAATTCACATTATACAAACAATCTCTTGGAAATAATTAAGCAGTATATTTGGATGATCTAGGCAGCAGCTGTGTCTCTCTGATTTGATGTGCAAAATTCTGGCAAGACAGGCAGAGATGTCCCTGGCCCAAACCACCTGGGCATCGGAATCTGCTTTGCTGCAAAGCTTTATTAGCAGGGTTAATTAGTGCCAGCTCATGCAACAGAGAAGCTCTGAAATCTCAGAGGCTGACACAATGAAAGTTCATTTTTTCACTTACATCATAGTTTGATGTGGGTCCCACAGCTATCTTTTATCTGGTATCTCTTTCCATCTTGAATCACCATCTGGAAAGCCTGACCTCTAGGTCACATCAAGGGTGGGGGAAGGGGGGGGTGGAGGGGGCGGACCAAGCTTAATGGTCACGTCTATCCTTAGCTTATTGGCCAAAAGTGTCACTTGGCCCAACCTAACTGCAAGGGGTCCTGAAAAGTAAAAGCAGCAAACAGAAATGTAGGAGCTTAATTATCTCTGCATCAATGGCCAAAAGCAACATGAGTGACAGTCGGTCAATGAATTTGTGTGGATGACAAAAAAATTAAAAGGAAACTCAACTTCCTGAAAGGCATTTGTGAGACATTCCTTCTCTAAACACTGGCAAAATAATGTTGAAAGTCAACAAATGGAAAGAAATGGATTAATGTCTCACCAGGCGAAGCTATTTGTGAGTGGCAAGTCTCATCTTTATTCATTCTCCCTTTCCCCTCCAGATTGTGCTATGTCCATGAGCTAGAGAAAGATGTAAGACAAGGTGTTATTAGATGGTAGCCACCTCGCTGTCACTTTTTTAAAAATATATTTTATTGATTTTTTACAGAGAGGAAGGGAGAGGATAGAGAGTTAGAAACATCGATGAGAGAGAAACATCGATCAGCTGCCTCCTGCACACCCCCCACTGGGGATGTGCCTGCAAACAAGGTACATGCCCTTGACTGCAATCAAACCTGGGACCCCCCCAGTCTGAAGGCCGACGCTCTATCCACTGAGCCACACCAGTCAGGGCATTGCTGTCACTTTTAAGACCAGATAGTGTTGCATGTTGCTTTCATCAATGGTTTCTTAACTCTGTTTTCTCACTTGATGCTCTTGTTATAACAATATTCACTGGTATGCCCCACTTAATTGTGTCTACTGCTTTATGGTTACAGGAAAGTGGCAAGGTAGGCTTTATTTCCAACCCTCTCATACTTGCTGAGATCAGAGACAGAGAGATATTCTGCATATAATAATGTCCCAGAATCCATCAACAGAGTAAAAGTTCTGGTTCTTTAATTGTTTCTAAAGCCATGTACCTTGGCTTACTTCTGCTTTCTTCACAGTCCTCACGATTCTGAGGTTCTCTCTAGCTCAGAGCAGAAAATCAGGTGGAATTAAATGACCATCAGACCTAGAATGAAGAGGTACAGGGCCTCAGCTGAGAGAGGATCAGGGAGTCTACAATGAGAAGAGAAAGATGGCCTTCATGGTGGAGAGTTTCTGAGATCCCAAGGAAAGCTCACTGAGGCTCCCAGCCTTTTCAAGTTTAAGGGCATAGCAAGAGCCTCACAGAAAGTAGCATAAGATGACAACAACCCAATGGTGTTGTGGTATGCCACATGTGTGCTCTCATGACTCCCTGTATACAGTGCTCACTTTAAGGTAAGCCAAACAGCTGTCACCACACGTGATCTCAGAGACCCTGACAATTACGGTGAAGAAGGTGTGAAAGGAGCAGGACTGGGTGAGCCAGCCATACTATCCAACGAACACCCTCTTTCAGGCTTGCTCACCTGGGCTTTGAAAAGCTGGATAAGAGGTTTTTAAACCTTGGTGTGGAATTGCAAGCACTGTTTCAGGGCATCTCAATCTCTACCATTATAAAGGTTTTTATTATTAAAGAAAAACACCATGGTGGATTTGTTTCTAAACTTCATATTTTCTGGGTGAAGATTATAAAACTATTACAAATAATCAGCATAAATATGCTTGTAATAGTTTGTGAAAAGGTAAGTAAAAAAAACCAAAACTTGGAACACAAAACTACAGGGTCATGATGGATATGCCTATAAGATATGGTATGCCTAATAAAATCTTCGGTAGGAGGCTTGGCTGGTTTGATTCCAGGTCAAGGCACATGCCTGGGCTGCAGGTTCCATCCCCAGTAGGGGGCATGCAGGAGGCAGCCTATCAATGATGAGAGTGGTGTTTCTCTCATCTATGTTCCTATCTCCATCTCCCTTCCTCTCGCTCTAAAAATCAATAAAAACATATTTAAAAAAAATGATTAGGTAGAAAATAAAACCTAACACTTACTATGATCATGTTAAAATGATAGAGTAGGAAATCATTTTTTCTTCTTCTCCAAGTTGCTGTAATACCATGACTCTGTAACCTTCAGAATAACTTTGAGAAAAATATCATCATCATTATTAATATATTAATAGATAATTCTATAATATTTTATATTAATATGTAGAATTATATTTGTTATTTTTATTGTTATTATCATTAGAAACCCGATTTCCCATGTGGCTGGTTGGAAGCAAGGAGAGGCTGCCAGTTTGTTTATCATTGTTGACTGTGGTTCAAAGCACTCAATTATAACATAGTTTTATTAAAGTCATTATTGTAATATATACACATATGTGTGTACATATATGTGTACATGTGTTCATATATATATATATATATATATATGTACCTATTATCCACTTTAAGACTTGAATTTAGAGAAAACATCCTCAACGTGGCATTCAGACATTTTTCTAGATTCTCTAACCTTATACTTAGAACCTAAATGGTACAAATTTGAAAATTCAGAAAGACAGATGCCGACACTCCTGACAGCGCCTTCATTCTCCTTCCTCCAGCACTTTCTGTTTCCCCAGAGAACGTGAACAGCGATGGCCCTGGTGATGCTCAGCTGAGGTTTGGGATGATCTCCAAAATGCTAACCATGCAGGTCGGGAAGCACTGTGTTGAAGGTAATAAAACACTCATCAGTTCGTGTATTCATGGATGGCCTCCGGTTTTGCTGATCTGGGTGGTGAATTTGCAGACCCATCCAGGGATGACAAAGCAGGAGGGAAATTGCCCGAGTCACTTCAGAAATTATTCTTCTGCATTTGGATTTGGGTGAGATGAGATGGAGAAGAGGTCAGGCATGTCTTTCGTTTGCTGCCACTTTCAGAAAAGTGACAAGTCCTTGAGAATGTCACAAATAAAGACAGTAAATGAGAGGAATTAGAAATCCCAAAGACCCAGGTGTTTTACATTGATTTTTGTTTAAAAAAAAGAAAGAGAGGTAAAGATGAAGAGAGGCAAGGGAAGAAATGAGATAGAAAATTCCTAAAGTCCAAAGTGCCCAAACTGTACATCGGTATTTCAAGATAAGCTTGCTTAAAAGTGTTGTCTCCACAATGTCCCAGCCTGGGAAGCAGCACTTACTCTCACCATGACCATGACTTTTATTAACAAGGAAGTAGAGACAATGGATCTCCATGTGACCATCTAGCTGGCAAAATATGGAAAAGCAACTGTTTGTCAACTAACTTGATTTCAGGCACAAAAGAGGACCCAGTCAGACCGTGGGCTCATGACTCCATTGTAATTGCAGAAATGTCCACATTGGCTGCTGGAGTGGCTGAGCAATTTGTTCATTCACTCACCATTCGGGAAACATGGAGCACCAGCCTGCTGCCAGATGCCAAGCTGAATGCCTAGAGGCAATGCCCACTCTGGCTACTAAAATGTTGGCCCACAGGCCAGCAGAATTAGTGTCGCCTGGGAGCTTGCTACAACAGCACAATCATAAGCCCCACTCCAAACCTAAGGACTCCAACCCTGCATTTTACCGAAACACCCAGGTGTCTGTCACGTGCACATTAACCTTGAGGTACACTGAGTGAGGCAGGGTCCTAGAATCCGGCAAGCTCACCATCTAAATGCTGTGGTTCCTGCCTTTTTCAGAGGCTTCCTTTATTGGCTCCCACGTGGGCACCTGGGGGCCACCACTTCTTAGTTCCTCAGACAAAGGTGACTAGCCAAGTTTCAACCTCTAAGCCCTTTTTGAGCTGTGGTTTCTTCATCAGAAAACATTGCAGGAAATGTTTTAGTATTTCTGAGACTTATGTGAAACAATACTTACAATGCATGATCAGAGTGATAGGCTCCTATGATGCTCTTCCTAGTGAAGGTGGCTTCACCCCCATCTACCCTGGCCCATGTTAGTCTTGAACAAACACAAACTCTCACTTCCTTTTTGTACTTCCTGGACCACACGTAACCCAATACTCATTGTAGGTTTTGGTGTCCAGGTCCTTACTTTGCTTTAGAAGCCAAGTTCAACTCAGGTATCTGGGTTGAAATACTTCATGGCCACTCATTTGGCTAAAGCCTTAATTGAGGTAGTTAATTTCATTGCCGTCGCTCTCTTAATGGTAAAATGGTGGTAATAATAGTAGTGTATATAAAAATATTTTCTTCTTCATGGCAGTAGTCTATTAAGGTTCCTTGTAAGGTGTGCCATTCTTTTTTCTATCACCTGCATTTTATATTCAACCCCACTCTTTAATTTTAGTGTGTTTTGCAATATCTATTTATGGTCTGTTTGTGTGACAGGCATTGTGTTAGCTTTATAGCTTTGTAGGTGAGCACACACACATATCCTTGCAAATAATCACATATTTATAAATCACACATATTATGAAGCATTCTTATATGAAATAATAATAATCTAAACAGAAAGGTGTATACTAGGCATTTTAAATGACCCATGTAGTACTATAAAAAACATTAAAAGCAACCAGCAGAGGGCAGAGTGCCCTAACAAAAGGGGAAGAGATTGCTCTCAAAGCTAATCCTTCTCTCTGGATGATAGGGCCTGGTTCCTGCTCTTCAATATTAGAGCACCCTCAGGAAGCTTCTTAGGGTCCTGGGGAACACACTTGGAGAACTCCTGAGCAGGTTCAGGCCCTGAGGGTCTCCTAAATGTTTGTCCATGCCTACAGAGCCAGTGTAGAATCCTAATATTTCCACTTATTGAAATGCAGACTAGGGAGAGTAATTGAACATCCTAAACTCCAGTTTCCCCTACTTTGATGCATTAATTATTGCAGGGGTCCTCAAACTTTTTAAACAGGGGGCCAGTTCACTGTCCCTCAGACAGTTGGAGGGCCGGACTATAGTTTAAAAAAAAAAACTATGAACAAATTCCTATGCACACTGCGGGCCCGGGACGAGTCGGCTGCTAAGCAGGACAGGCAGCGGCACCCAGCGGGCTGGATAAATGTCCTCGGTGGGCCGCATGTGGCCCGCGGGTTGTAGTTTGAGGATGCCTGATTTAGAGGCTAGTAAGGGACTAAGACGACAGACCTGAAAGTACTCAATAAAACCCCATTATATTTAGACATTATTGAGTGAATCTTTGATCCTGATTGGCCCATTGGCTTGCACTGACCTGTTCTTCTCACTGCAATAGGGAAGATGCCATATATTATGTCTTTGAATTCCCTTCCACAGAGGGTTCCAAGTCAGGTGACCCATCAAAATGACGAGGGACATTTTAACCACAAACTCCTTCATGGGTGTGCAAGCTATATAGTGTTTTCCCAGGGTCCTGTGCTCAGAAGGGCCCTGATTGTCGGTTGCCAGAATCTTGAAATTCTTAATTCATGTCCATTTTTCACCGGGTCCCACAAATTATGGACCCCAACAAATCAAAGATTCCAATATGAAGTTCTGTGGTCAGGCCAGGGAATCCACATTTTATTTTATAATCACAGCCACAGGGTCTAACACAAAATGCATCTTCAGTACTTATTTAAATAAATAGAAACATTTAAAATAAACTGATTTTTTTTTAACTTGCTTGAGAGAAACATTATTTTGGGGAGTGGAGTTAGCCCTTGAAAAACCTCATATATTCAGATTCTGAGAAATAGAGGGATCTTTAGGAGGATCGTTCCAACTGGTTCTCCCGGTTGGCTGCATGATAGAGGCCCCTGGGGCAGGTCAGAAATCACCAATGCCCCTATTCATGCCCACCCCCAACGGTTTGAATTCAATTGATCTGAGATGGGATTTGAGGATCATCATTTTTGTAAGTTCCCCAGTGGATTCCAAGGTTGAAGACCTCTGATGTAGGCTAATATTCTCATCTTACATTTGAGGAAATGAGGACCAGGAAAAAGAAGTGGCTTACCCAAGGTCTTACTAATACCATAGACAGCTCGATAGCAACAGTAACTGGTGGCTGAGGAGTGAATGTCAAACCAGAAAGTGGACTTCAGAATCTCCTGCTCCTTTTCTGTCCAGACACCTGGGATCAGAACTGGCAGCCCATCCAATTCAATCAAGCCCGCTGTCCTCTCCAAGTGAGTTTGGTAAATATCGGTGACTGATTATGTTCTGACTTATTGTAAGATAATTGTTAGACCAGAGACAATTCCTAGCCTTAGACAGTAAGACATATAATATTTTAATCGATGGGTTAAAGTCAAACAGTTGCATTAATGATTCCAAGTGTCCTAAAACAGAAGGTGCACAGAGAGAAGGTCACATTGCAGAAAGACACCCCTGGGACCCTCTCTTGATAAACACAGCTGAACCAGAGCTCTGTCCACACCAGTCTGTTCCTCCTAGCTGAGATTTAGCCTCAAGTTAGGTCACGAAAGGTCAGGGCAGGTCAGTTCAGCTTCCCCAGTGGCCAAGGTTAGTCATCTAGAGCTCTGAGATCACAGGTGCAGTCCTGAAGAGGAATCAAAACAAGTAACTGACAGGTCAGCTTTGTTAACTTCTAGCCTCTACCAGGTGAATTTACAGGAAGCCAGGAATGGAAAGATTAAAAGAGGAGAGAATGATCCCTCACAGTACGTATCAGGCTGTGTATTACCACATTAGTCAGCTATTATTTCTAAGATTTTCACAACTCTGAATGGTCCTAGTATGTGTAACTGTGGGTGAAATATAGAAAGGAATCAGCAAGTTGAATTAATAACGTGAACCCATGGATTCGTATCTGTATACATGGGTAGGCAACAATAGGTTTACAGTTGGTCATAATATAATAATTAATAAATAACAATACAAGAATAAACTCTGTTTCACATACTCACAACTGTAAGCTTACTCCTGTATTAACCCTGTGTAATAATGTTAAATATCCCTTTTAAATACTATCTAAAGTTTTAAATAGATTTTATTTATTAATTTTAAGTTTACAAACAATTGGTAAAAAGTGCAGATGTGAAGTCAATCCACCCCTAACGTGATTTTCCACGTGATTCCTGTCCCCTACATGTACAGGATCCCCACTATCAACATCCCCCACCAGAAAGGTGCATTTGTTAGAATTAATGAACCTACACTAACACTTCATTATCATCCCACGTCCATAGTTAACATTAAGCTTCACTCTTGGTGTTACACTTTCTGTGGATTTCGGCAAATGACATGTATCCATCCTTATAGTGCCATGGAGAATAGTTTCACTGCTCTAAAAAAATTCTCTCTTGCTCCCTCCTTCCTCACTGACCCCTGGCAACCACTGGTCTTTATACTGTCTTTATAGTTTTGTCTTCTCCAGAACATCTTATAATTGAAACCAGACAATATGTAGCTTTTTCAAATTGGCTTCTTTCACTAAGTAATGTGCATTTACATTTCCTCCATTTCTTTTTTATGGTGATAGCTCATTTGTTTTCAGTGCTGAATAATATTCCATTGTCTGCATGTACTGCAGTTCATTTATCCATCCACCTGCTGAAGGACATCTTGGTTGTGTCTAAGTTTTGGCAATTATGGATAAAGTTTCAATAAACATCCATGTGCAGGTTTTGTGTGGACAAGTCCACATAATATTGAATCATATAACAAAGCTCAGAGAGGATAGTAATGGCACAACGGAAGAGAGGAGAGAAACTCAGATATATAGGAGATTTTAGGATATGACAAATATGACATTGGAGTAAACAGTGGAGTAAACAGATCCTTTCTCACAGATGGTACTGGAACAACCTGGTAGCCATCAGGAGCAAGCATGAAATTGGATCACAGTAAATTCCTTGCATCACAGTACATTCCATAGAACTTGATGGTTTTAAATCCCCCAAATCATCCTATATAATAAAAGGGTAATATGCAAATTGACCCTAATGGCAAAACGACCAAAAACGACCACTCAACCAGTCACTATGAGGTGCACTGATCACCTTTTGGTCCTTCCACCAGCCGGCAAGCTCCCATCACCCGATGGTGAATAGGGAACTGAGAGTGGGTGGTGGGGGATGCGGGCAGCGCCAAGCCAAGGCCCCCACCCCGCCGGTCACTCCACACACAGAGGGTGACCTGTGGTGGGTCCAGTGAGCAGGGCCAGTGAGCGGGCATGAAAGGCCAACCTCCTGGTCCCTCCCACTGGCCAGCAGGCTCCAATTGCCTGATGGAGAACGAGGAACTGGGGTGGGTAGCGGCAGGGGATAGGGCTGGCTGCAGGCAGCTGGGGAAGATGGCCCTGATCACAGGCTACACCTAAGGACCATACCCGTGCACAAATATCATGCACCGGGCCTCTAGTATTAACAATAATAGCAAAATAAATAATTTTATAAATTGGAGTGGGGAAGGTCTTTCTAATATTACTAAGAGCCCAGAGATTATAAAAGATCAATTTTAATAAATTTGTTACTGGAAAAATAAAATGCTGAGGATGATATGGATGTGGGGAAAGAGAGATAGATAGAGAGAGAGAAAGAGAGATGGTTCCAAGGTATCCAAGGTGACTCCAGTGCTTTGGTCTCAGCAGCCGGGTGGATGATGGTGACATTGTCTAAGATTGAAAATCTGGGAAGAAGCAAGTTTGGGGTATGTAGAATGTAACATTCATTTTTGTAAATTGCAAATGCCATTAAATAACCACATGGAGATAACAAGTAGACAGTTGATCATCAGTTCATCATTGGCGTCTAGACTTTAGAAGACAAGGCAGGATAGGAGATTGATTTTTGAGTTACTGGTGTATATATTGCAATGAGTACTAAATTAATCTCTTTATATATTATTTAAGTCTTTGCTGGCATTTTTATTGCTATTGAATAATAAACAAACTGAGGCAAGTAAAAGACTTGTCTACCTCACTGTCACTGTCTACATTCCACACTGTCACTGACTACATCCCAGTCAATGAGTGTGTTCCTAAAACTATACTCTATGTGAGGGAAAGACAATTGAAGCACACAAAACCCTCACCTTCCAATTGCTCCAAGTCTAGAGAACGCATCAGAGTATGTAAACAACTAATTGCACTAAATATATTCTGGATTTTAACCTCAACCTCTAACTCAAATTCTACTTTCATGCAACATATTTTAAAAAGTAGAAGATAAAGAAGAGCAGTAGCCTACATTTTTTGGGAGAGGGGGACAGGAGGCTCTTCATGACATTAGAACTCATCTCCATCTGACTGTGTTTAAAGAGAGGCCTTCCCTTTGCCACATCTCGGTCAGAGGACTTGTGTTGCTCTTTGCTGTCACTTCACAGGGAGTACACCCATTAGACACTAAGGTGTGTGTGTTTTTTTCATTTATCTTTATTGTTGAAAGTATTTTAGATGTCTTCTTTTATCCCCCATTGACCCCTCCACCCCACTTCTGACCCTCTCCAGGTCTTCATAGCACTGTTGTCTGTTTCCATGGGTTCTGCATATATGCATACAAATTCTTTGGTTAATCTCTTCCTGCCCAGCCCTCTTTCCTCCGAGAATCCTCAGCCTGTTGCATGCTTCCATGTCTCTGGATCTGTTTTGCTCGTCAGTTTGTTTTGTTCATTAGCTTCCACATATGAGTGAGATCATGTGATACTTGTCCTTCTCTGATTGGCTTATTTCGCTCAGCATAGTACTAAGGGTTTTAACCAGCTAGAAGCCTCTGGACTTTCCTTCATGACAACATCAAAATGCAGATGTGAAGTTAATCCACCCCTAATGTCTCTTTCCTTTCCCGCCCCCAAACATCCTTAGTAATAAAAAAGAGGAGTATATGAACAGCAAATATGAACAACACTGTAAGAGCAAAGAGACAGTTTGCGGCTCTAAGCCAGGCACTGTTAAGATCTATCCACTGATTTTCCACCCAAAAGCCTGGCTCCTCAGTGTTTCCTCACCGAGGAATGTGCCAGGCGGTGAGCCCAGGTATTCCCAGCACTTCCAGGTGACTTGGGTGCTATCTCAATGGGGGACTGGACAAAAATAAAGAAGACAGAAGAAGTACAACAGCTCTTGGTTGAAATCCCAGCAGCTAAGCCTCAGCAAGAATCCTTTAGCAAATCGCTTCCCCTCGCTGTGCTAAATGAGCTAAATGAGAATAATTCAAATGTGATTATGTATGTAAAACTCCGGGTGTAACCTGTCCCCTACCCCCTACTTTCTCCAGGAGAAAAGGAATGAAAGTCATCTTTCTTGACAAGAATTCCAGCCTACCCACTCACCAGGCCCTTCCGGACAGACCTCTTAGGTTTCAGCTCTCAGAAGCAGGCTGACCACTGAGCTGACCATGGGCAACCACACTTCAGAGACAGACCTGGCTGACAGAGAAAATAAACCAGCTGAGGAGTCCTCTCAAAGGCAGTTTTATAAATCAGGCCCTTGCTAACAGCCAGAGGAAAATATCAAGTCTTTCTCCCCCCTCACCACACTCTGTGAAATACGGTATATTTTCCAAAGTCAAGTGTGCGGGGTGCTCTATTGCCTTAAGAAGCAGGAGGCCGGGAGGAAAGGGGCCTTGGGGATGCAGAGAGGGGAGATCTGTGACACATTGTTCTGCTGAGAAGGTGGAGGCCCACAGAGGTGTGTGGTCCTGGGACGCCCAGGCCTGGCCGATGCCTCCCTCCCCCAGAAACTCATTTATCACCTTGATGGTTTCAGCTCATTTGCAGCCAAGTTATTGTCACCCCTAAAATAATGTGGCTTGACAGGGGGGAAAATGAAATCCTTGTGAAAAGTTACATAGTCATCACACTCCGGAGTCAAAATACAGGCTGCAGTATCCAAACACAGCCCTGGGCACGGCGGGGGTGGTATTTCCTCTCTCCCGCAGGCTTTGGTTTTAGGACAGGACATTAACATTTATGTCATGTTAACGTGCACCTAGGCATGGCGTGTGGCCTCCTGCCATGGACACGGAGAAACACATGCTCCGGCATGACCGCCAGGCCTCGTGGTGTAAATGCAGACGTGTGTTTCCTTGCTCTGAGAGTTAATAGAGGGCAGCGAGACCTGAGCGTGTACTCACCCCCCAGAGCATGGACTCCATTTCAGATGTCAGGGAAGTCCTAAAGCTTGATGAGCAACTGATTTTCATCCCCAGAACCAATGAAGCCAAAGCATTCTCAGCTTGGAACCCCCAAACATCGTGGCCACTCTGATGTTTAATGGGTATGTGTGACCTTGATACTTCGGTTAGCCTCAGGGTCCCCATCTGTAAAATGAAGAGGGTTGAGTGAACCTGCCCTTTTGTTGCAAAGAAGACATGACAAGCCCAGCCAGTGTGGCTTAGTGGTTGTGCATTGACCAATGAACCAGAAGGTCACCATTTGATTCCCGGTGAGGGCGCATGCCCAGGTTGTGGGCTCCATCCCCAGTGTGGGGTGTGCAGGAGGCAGCCAATCAATGATTCTCTCTCATCAATGATGTTTCCATCTCTCACTCCCTCTCCCTTCCTCTCTGAAATCAATAAAAATGTATTAAAAAAAAATGAGATAATGTACCCAAAAGGGTTTGTCCCAGTTCTTGGAATGCAACAGATGAGCAGTGCAGAAGGGTTTACTGTCATTCTTGTATGTTGTGTATTTGTTAACTTGCACACCCTTAAAACTGGGTTCTAACTGCATGATCTCAGAGCACGGAACTAGTTTCCCAGCACCATGTGCTTGCTGGTCAGAACTCGCAGGTCCTTCCAGGTGCCTTGCCCCCTATTATGCACAAGCTGGAAGCAGACCACATCCGCGAGGAGATGTCGTCCTCACTGGAGAGATGAAGTTTGTCAAAAGGGAGCTGACTAAAGGCCCTGCCCGCACCGGGATGTGGCTGTCCCTGGCTTCCCTCCTCCTTACACCCTCTCTCCATTTTGCACCCCACACAGATCTTAAAGGATCGCAATGCCATGTCTTCTCTGCCTGGACTTCATCCACCTGAAATCCTTCCTTTCCTTGCCCTTTCCTGAATGATTCATCTTCCAAGACCAGTCAACGCACAACACCCCCTGCTGACAGGGAGGCCCCACTTCTGTCCTCTCAACATTCTCTGGGTTCCATCACTTCCCTTCACTTAGTCATATGTTCCTAGCTCCATCCTTTCTTGCTGTTACACAAAGGCCCGGCTTTGTCTTTATCTCTGCGATATCTTCAGTACCCCTCCCAGTCACTAGCACCTGTGGGTGATACAGGAAATGTTTGGGAACATGCATTTAAATGTGCCCAGGACAGGTGATTTTACTCAGGTTGTACCCAGTGCACCCGTGAGGCCATCATCAAGCACCCCCAGGACCTGTAGACTCAGGGAGGAATCTACCTTCCTGTTCCTTTAACTGCTACTTTCACTTATTTTGTGGACCTTATAATTTCGTCCTTTCATATTAACTCAGCAGGAGATTTAAACCTTTTTTTAAATTAAATTTATTGTGGTGACATTGGTCAATAAAATTATATAGGATTCAGGCGTGTAATTCTATGATACATCATCTGTATATTGCATTCTGTGTTCACCAACCCAAAGTCAGATTTCCTTCCATCACCATATATTTAACCCCTTTTCCCTTTACTACCCTCCCCCATTTCCTCTGGTAACCACCATACTGTTGTCTGTGTCTATGATTTTTTGTTTGCCTGTTTGTTCATTTGTTGCTTTCAGTTTTATATCCCACAGATGAGAGAAATCATATGATTCTTGACTTTTTCTGTCTCATTTATTTCACTTAGCATGATATTCACAAGATCCATGTATGGTGTCACAAATGGCAGTATTTTATCTTTCCTTATGGCTGAGCAGCATTCCATAGCATTCCATTGCATATATGTACCACATCTTCTTTATCCAATCATTTATCAAAGGACACTTTAAAACATGTTTTCAAAAGGAATATACATGTGGTTTTATTTTCAGTTGGGAGACATGTCCAACGCATATAGTGCCCTTTACTGCCACAGGCAAAGACCCTTTGTCTTATTTTGCACACTCTCCTCCTTCACTGTAGTGATGAGTGTGCCCATAAACTTTTTAAATTAGATTGAGAACCCAGTTTCTGTGGATTTTTCTCTCTACTCATGCCTTTTTGATGTGGTTTAGCAATGTCCTCAACCCTGTTTGCTTGTGTTCAGCCCAGGAAAGAGCTATATGGAAAGAGTTCAGTGTTCTTGCCTCACAGGGGAAGCTAAATTGCAGACTCCATGAAAATTTGTTTGTTTTTTTTTATCTTTTATTCCCCACTATGGATTCTCTCTTAGTCCATAAAGATGTTCTTCTCAATTTGTCATGGCTATCTATATGTTTAATAGTTTTTTAAAAAAATTGTTATCTATTATGAAAAGTAAGGTGATTCATATGCTCATGTTATCATTGTTAACAGAAAAGTAATATTCCTTCTTTACCTTCAAACAGTACTAATCTTTTCTTATCTCTCTGAATTCAGGGCTTAACTTTATTCACTCGTACTACCCAAATGCATGAGTATTATTGTTGAATATCTTTTATTGACAAAATTGTTTTAAAATTCAGTTTTTCTTGATTTGGTATAGATCATTAAACCCATAGCACTAATATACCTCTTGTATTGTGAAACTACACTGAGTGGCCAGATTATTATTATCTCTGAATGCATAATAATCTGGCCACTCAGTGTATATCCTATATAATAAAAGGCTAATATGCAAATTGTCCCCTCGACCAGAAGTTCGACCAGCAGGCAGGCTGGCCAACTGCCCATGTCCCCTCCCCCTAGCCAGGCTGGCCGGACCCCACCCATATGCACCAGGCCTCTAAAAAAAAAAAATATATATATATATATATATGTGTGTGTGTGTGTGTGTGTGTGTGTGTGTGTGTGTGTATATACACACACACTGAGTGGCCAGATTATTATGCGTTCAGAGTTCATAATAATCTGGCCACTCAGTGTATATTTCAAGAATAAAATGTTGTCTAGCAAAGCTCTCTACTATTATATAAATGCCTTGAGGGCATATTTCAAATGAATTATGTAGGAATATGATATTTTCCATGTTCATTTTTTTTCTCATTAATAGTTTATCAGAACAATAATAATTAATTATCACAATTGTTTAATATTTGTGGTATGTTTTTTTAAGGTTGTCTTTAAATTTAGTTTGGAATAAATTTTTTGGAAGATAATCTGGAAATGTATATCAAGGTCTCTTTAAAAGTTTATACCATAAACCCTAAAAATTTGTTTATATTAATTCATGCTAGATAACATAAAATAGGCATTGAATTTTTGTTTACAAAGGTACCAAAACTGTTCATTATAATATTTAAAAAAGCAAAATAATATTATTAACGGAAGTATAGAATTAGTTAAATAAAGTATGGTATCTATATGATAAAATATTCAGCCATTAAAGACAATGATTTCCAAGAATACACCATTTTCTTCTCTATATCTATCTTCCCATCTACTTAACATATTAATTTACCTCTATATCTGAGACAAAACATTTAAGAAGAGGTAAATCAAGAAGTTAATTATATTTGTTCAACATGATAGAATTCTGGTATTTTTCTTTATATTCCCTTTATTTTTCAAATTTTATATAATGAATTTAACATTGAATTCATAAGAAAAGATAATTTATTTATTGTTATCACACAGCTATGTTTAAAATTTCTTGAGAAAGGGTAGAATTAAGAGATGGAGAATTAAAGGGAAGGAGAAAAATAAGGAAGGATGGAAGGAGGGAAAATGGGATGTTCTCTATCTTGACATTTTCTATATTATTTTTTGGTTTATACAGTAAATGCAAAACCGAAAGTCACAGACCAAGAAGGATCTGGTGTTGATCAACGCAGGCACTTAAAACTCATCAGCTCAGAGTCTGCTAACATTTAGGAAAGCAAACAGGCAACCAGGGGTTCCAAATAAAAGCACAGGGCAGAAGTCAGCAAAGATCATCATGGCAATCTTCAAAGGCCAACTCAGACCACACATTCAGGTGGCAGCTCACATGGTCACCATTCAAGAATTCAGAGGAGGAACCAGAAGGGCTGGAATTGGGGTGGGGGAGGGGTAGAAGAGCTGTTTCCTTTGCCAAAACACGTAAGCCTATATAAAAGGCTCAAGTGATGTCACATTTGAACGAAACTGAAGTAAACATTTCTGAGTTATAGTGAACAGTGCCAGTATATGTCTGCTATTTGGAATGAGTCATTTTTTTTCCTCTTTTGCCATTGAAATATATTTGTGTCACTACTACACAGCTCTAGACATGAGATTTTTATCGAAGGAAAGAGAATGTGCTCAGACCAGCAAGTGAAGCAGGTTTTATTGTGAGGATACTATTGGTCCATCTCACAAGTCCAAGCCAACCTCAGTTTTCTGAGGGTTATGTCGGTACTTCTCATGGATCTCTCCTTCTAGACCTCCATTCTCCTGCTTTGGTCTACAACTGCCTTCCTTTGTATCACTCATAGCTTCTCTTCACCAAGCCCTCTGAGGCTTTCACTTGTCATATTGCCAACACTAGACCCAACTCTACATGACCTCTTAATTTTAGAGTGCACCATTCTCTTCAACTCATTCTCTCATCATCGTCGTTCCTCATTCTTCCAAGAAAATCCCATTGGCCAAGTTGGGCCAGTGTCACACATGGTATAACCAACAGCATTTAGGGTGATGCCTCCTGAGGGTTGTGGGTGAAGTCGTTTCTCAGCTAGTGTTAGCAGTGGACATGTCTGCAGCATGTACTTCTTATGGAAAAAGAGCCATATGTGCTGACAAGACTCTAGTATTTGGCCATAAAGTATCAAATATTAAAAAAGTGTTAGAGAGGAGAATATTTATTAAGCATCCAGACCTATGCATATGGCATCCCACTTAATTATGGGAGATATTATTCTTCTAACAGAAGTTAATAATTACTGAGCATCTACTACTGAGAATGAAATGCTTTTCCATATGTTGTATCATTTCAACCTCACACAAATGCTGCAGAATTATTGCTTTAGGTCACAAATGATAAAAGTTAACAAGGTTTCTGGTCATCAATTCTGATTTGTGTATAGAGGGTGGGAGGTTTTCCCCACATGATCAGGCAATACTTTGACACCAGTTGGGTGTTCTACAAATTCAACTCAATTCTGACATTGTCTATCAAGAGAGAAAGAATCAGATTTCACAGGTTAAGTGCTCAGTCCCAAAAGATTACTCCCCTTGCACACTTCAGATGCAGTCACAAGCTCAGGTCATCACCTGTGCTTCTGAAAGACCTGTTATAGATTGAAGGTTCTGACAGATCTTTTATAGATTGGCCACCCAGCAATCAGGGGAAGATGACACCCCCATCACACCTCTGCTGCTGCCACTGCTGACAGTGCAAACCTTGGCCAGCCCTGGTTATCTGAGCCTCGGGCGGCCCTGGGCGGCTGGGCAGCCACCATCCAAGGCTTGCCTGCACCTCGGGCCAACCCTGAGCAGCTGGGCAGCCACCATCTGAGGCTTGCTTGCGCCTCAGGCATCGGCTGGGCAGCTGACATCCGAGGCTTGCCTGTGCCTCGGGCTGGCCCTGGGCGGCTGGGGGACTGAGGAGGCTGGGGGACTCCAGAGGCAGGTGCATGGAGCAGCTGGACCAGCCTGGGAGCAGGCCTGGCCATGCCACGTGCCTGCTGCCCCAGCAAAGTTGAGGGGACTGGGTGCTGCCATCTTGTGGCTGTGGGCGCCACCATCTTTGAGGGTGTGGCAGTCAATTAGCATATTCCCTCTTTATTAGATAGGATACCCTCCTTGGATGCAATTATTTTGTTCAAGCAGCACACAGAGCTCAGAGAATCATTTTACTTACCAGGTTGTTAGTGTAGGTAGCTAGATATTAATAAAAGAAAAGGGAGCAAAACTGGGTAAGCTTAATTAGGTTGGAAGCTACAGCTTCACAGGGAAAGCCACATCCCCTGCCAAGGGGATTAACATCCCTCCAGGACCAGCTTTCCAATCATCCCAGGGAATCACTACAGATTAGAAGTGAAGGAAGAAACAATAAAGAGGAAATTCCTCTGCTAGGTGCATGCCCAGTAGAAGCTAAGATGGCACAGAGGGCAGTTCTTCTACTGCGGCATTCACAGAAGGAGGAATCTAGCCTGTGAAAAGGATCAGATTGGATAAGGGAAGGGTCCCAAAAGCTCAGGAAGAGCTAGGAAAGAGATTGATAATTTGAAGGAAAATTGGATCTTTCTCAAGTCCCACATAATATAATAAAGCTTAACAAAGGCCTCTCTCTGGGTAGCATGCGTTCGTCGGTTCATGCATCCACATGCTCACTGCTCTCTCTCCATAGCAGCTTTGCAGGCTCTGGAACCATATGGGAGGCAGGCCCAAGCACAGGCCTGGATATGGCAGCACAGTGCCAGCCAGAGTGTAGCCAGGAGCAGAGACTAAGCTAGCTGGATGGGGACAGAGACTGAGCTGGACTAAGCTTGAGCAAGGACTAAGTTACAGCAGCTTCAGATGCCCTGCTGAATGCCAGGTAATGGCACAACATCTCTGGACACTGGTCCTTCCTCTAGGCTTGATGAAGACAAGAATGGACCTCTTCCAAAGCAGGATGGACAGAGCTGAGCCATCCTGTCATGGATGAGGCACTGGGCACCTGGGGGCAGTCACTTATTTCTACCCCAATAAATCTTACCACTACACCTCATCCTCCATGCATGGGTCCCCAGAAATGTTTCTCCCATGACTCTGTGGAAGAACCTCACTCCCATCAGCAACAAGATCACCAATTTATTATTAAAGATAAAAGTGGAAACAACCAGATAAAGAGATGCAGAGGACAAGGTATAGGGAAAGAGTGCAGAGCTCCCATGTTCTCTGCGATCACAACAATCTCGCTCAATCTCCATGTGTTTGTCAACTGGAAACTGTCCAAACCAGGTCCTTTTAGGTTTTTATGGTGGCCTCATTGCATAGGCATGCTTCATTAAATCATTGGCCATTGGAGGTCTGGCAGGTGGGGCTGAACATTCCAACCTGGTCATCACTGGCAACCAGCTCCCAACCTTAGTTGCCTTCCAAAAATCACCTCATTAACATAACAAGACATCTTTATTGCTCACATCACTTAGGAAATTCCAAGGGTTTTAGAAGCTCTGTGACAGAAAGGAGGATAAAAACCAAATACTAGTATATATTTCTTATTATGAATCACAATATCACAGTTAATCTTTAGGATTTTGAGTAATTGCCCAGGGACACACAATTGGAATGAAATTTCAAGAAAACCCACACCTGTCAGACTGCATTAGGTAATGCTTCTTTCAAAACCTCAGTTTAGCCTAGAGTCAATCACTGATTTACTATGTGATCTGGCATAAGTCACTTATACTCCTCAAGCCTCATATTTCTCATATATGAAGTAAGATTAGTCTATAAGAAATCTCCAGGGTCCCTCTTAGTTCTCATTTTTATAAAACTTCGATAGAATATTACTTATTGTTTTATTTTATTCTGTTTATAATCTGAGTTACCATAGTTCGATTTTTGTAGTAATTCTGAGCCCTAGAAATAAACATTGGTAACAAAAGGGAAGTCGATTTTCATTAAAATAATTAAAGCATAGTTGTAAATTCAACATTAATAATTTAATGTGTGTAGATACAATAGCATCAAAATTATGAACATAATGCAAATTGCTTTCATAAAATTCAACAGTATACTAGTAAATTGAATGCCTCCTTTCGTCATGGTTGACCACTGGAAAGAACACTAAGAAGAATTAGATGTAGGATACTCTGTAGCAAGTGCTTCAAGGACAGACATGATAATGAAGATGAAATTAGGGGTCTCCAGGAAGTGCAAACAATGAGATCACTTAGGAGTTCCAGGGTTTGGGCAAGTTCCTGAAAGGAGTAGCATTTGAGATGAGTAGTGAGCATATTAGCCAAGAATAGGTATTCATCAGAATCAATAACAATCACTATCCTCTTTCAAGAAATCCAACAAGCGTTTAACTTAATTTGAAATCATTTGGTTCTCTCTTTACAGTTTTTTCTATCAGTCCAAGTCCCTTAAAACAACAGAGTGCTTATAAACATTAGCACCAAGAATCAAACCTGTAGAATTCTGACTCCAGGAGCCAAACCAAGGCGGCTCCTGGGGGTGGGGGTGGGGTGGGGTGGGGTGGCAGGGGGAGCGCATTCAGGACTTGAGCACAGCTGTAGGGCTTTTTCCCTTGACTTGTGTGGCATGGAGCTGAGTGTAAAGAATAGGAAGTGATGTGGAACGGGAATTCAGAATGATCCAGGTCCCACTGCAGTAAAAGTCTGCCTGAGAAGCAGCTGAGTACATAAAAGCTCATAAAGAAAACCAAAACAATGATATTCCCCATTGTGACTGTTTAGTCTTTCTGTAGAGATTCCTGGGGTCTTGGTTATTATCTATTTTTAATATTACTTGACCTGAAAATTTATGCTACCATCTGGAAAAAGAGGGAAGCTTTTCCTTAATGTGAATATGGGTGAAGAAAAAACTAAGATGAGGGAAGAGTCGCCAAATGTTTAAGCTTTTTAAATAAGCAGATATAACTCATTTCTTGACATTGTACAGATAGCTGAACACATTAGACATTCCAACCAACGATCAATCATTTTGTTTGTATCCACTACATTGCTTATCTGGTGCCACTGAACTCTCAAATGAGAAAGTGTGAAAGCTAAGATTTCATTGCATATGTGTGATCTTTTTTCTTTCCATTAAAATAAGAAATGCAGCTGCTCATTAAAGAGGTGTTGCTAATTATTTCACTTGTTTTCTTATAACATGATCATTCTCTCGCATTTAATTTGAAAGAATCAGGCATTAATATGTTTCTTCTGGGACTGAACTAAAGATCTCATTGAATTCAATTCAACCTTCAGAATTCAACCATTTGGTCAAGAGTCCAGTGTAGGAGCCGGCTATATGCTGGGAACCCTGCTAGACGCCTGGCATATAAATACAAACAGGCTGGTATCTCTTACTGATACCATCAGTGATCTCAGAGACAGAAAGTCAAAGAAATGATTGATGAATGCAGTGTTGTGTGTGTCCATGCAGAGTCCAGAGCACACACTTGGTTCTGAGGTAATACAGAGCACTGTGAGATGAGCTGCACTGGGCCAGGGAAAGATGTGGGGTGGAGGGGGGGCGGGCACTGCACAGTAATCAGAGTTCTCCTGGAGGAAATGATATTTGTGCAGGAGCGCTAAGTATGGACAGTAATTTGCCAAGTGAAAAAAATAAAAAAAGAAAGATTATTATGACTCTAATTACCCAAACTGGCATTTCCTTCTATGTTTCAATTAAATTAACCATTTAAGCTCTACAACAGAAGTTAAGATATGATGTGGAAGGCTCTTTATTCCAATTTGCCAGACAATGATTACAACACCGTGCAGCCAGGTTTCACTGAGGACTGTGATGCCCTGCTGTTTCCCTGGTGTTGGTTGGGGAGTTTACCCCTCTTCTGATGTTCCCTTCATGGGGCAGGAGCTAACTTCCCACAGCCCTCCTGTCTTCTTCTCCCCTCTAACAAGAGGGAGTGACTACCTAGTTGGTCATTCTAGAGTAAGAAATGGCATGTGTGGTCACTCCCTCCTTTCTTCCCCTTGTCTTGGAGGGCTCTGTCCTCTCTAGAGAGTTCCACTCAGCCCTTGTACTAATTGGACAGTGACCCAGTCTGGCTGGAGTGTAGCATTAGAGAGGAATTTGCCCATATCCAGAGGTCATTGTCTCTCAGGTGAGCTTTATTATAAAAATGAGGTTTTTTTTATTCTTTATTATTTAAAGTATTACATATAGTATTATATATGTCTCCTTTTTCCCCCCATTGACCTCTCCCTGGACACCCCCACCCCCCAGCACATACCCTCACCCCACCCCCCTAGTGTCTGTGTCCATTGGTTATGCTTATATGCATGCATACAAGTCCTTTGGTTGATCTCTTAGCCCCGCTGCCTTCCCTCTGAAGTTTGATGGTCTGTTCGATGCTTCTCTGTTTCTGGATCTACGGAAATGATTTTTGGCAAACATCTGCCTTAACTCCTTTGTATTACTTTTCAACTGATTCAGAATGTGAATTTATTATTCTTTAATTGGCATAATTCTGGGCCTCTCATTGTAAAGGTGACATTATATTGTAGTTATGTGCTTGGATCATGAATGAAATAATCCTGGTGTTGTGAGCCCCTTTTCTACCACCTCTGGTTCAGTGCATTTTGGAAAGTTGTCTAATGTCTTTGAACCTCAGCTTCTTCATCTATGTTATGGAGATTTATAAAATGATAAAACGTTTATCTTTTTTAATCAAGAGGATTTCTAACAAAATTCTTCCATGTTCCTTAACATTCATTCTTTTCTTCTTTCATTTGTTGTTGTTGTTAATCCTCATCAAAGGGTACTTTTCCATTGATTTTTAGGGAGAGTGGAAGAGAGAGTGAAAGACAGAGAAAAACATTGATGTGAGAGAAATACATCAACTGGTTGCCTCCTGCATGAGCCCTGCCCAGGGCAGAGGAGGAGTTTGCAACCAAGGTACATGCCCTTGACTGGAATCAAACCTGGGACCCTTTGGTCCACAGGCAGATACTGTATCCACTGAGCCAAATCGGCTAGTGCCCTTCCTTCCTTCCTTCCTTCCTTCCTTCCTTCCTTCCTTCCTTCCTTCCTTCCTTCCTTCCTTTCTTCCTTCCTTCCCTCCTTTAATATGTATGAAGGAACAAAGGACCAGATAGTGGTAAAGAGCATGAACTTCATAGCCAGACACAGTGAGTTTGAATTTGGCTCTGCCACTTACTTAGTCATGACTTTGATAAGTATTATATCTTCTATATATTTAAAATACTTCATCAGTAACTTTGAGATAATAATAATATCTATGTCTGAGAATTATTATAGGGATTCAATAGGCTAATATATTTTATTGGCACATAATTGACATAATATTTATTAATTTCAGGTGGACAACATAGTGATTTGAGATTTGTATACATTGCAAAGTGATCATCACAATAAATCTACTGACCATCTGTCACAATACAAAGTTAATACACTCTACTATTCCCCATGCGGTAGATGATATCCCCATAACTTATATATTTTATATTTGGAAGTTTGTACTTTTTTACTCCCTTTCCCATTTTGCCTTTCACCTCAAATCCCTCCTCTTTGGAAACCACCAATCTACTTTCCATATCTGTGAGACTTATTTTATTTCTTTTTTCTTTTCTTTTTTTTTTTTTAGATTCCCATATAAGTAAAATCACAGGTATTTGCTTTTCTCTGTCTGGCTTATTTCATTTAAATTAATACCCTATACATCCACACATATTGTCAGAAATGGCAACATTTCATTATTTTTTATGGCTGAGTAGTATTCCATCATCTTCTTTATCCATTCATCCACTGATGGACACATAGGTTGTTTCCAAATCTTGGCTGTTGTAAATAATTCTGAAAAATATCTTAGAGACCATTTTATTCAACCTCCATGTATGAAGGAACAGAGGACCAGAAATGTGAAGTCAGTAATCATGCAGCCACATGATCAGAGAAGTTCTACCTGATCCCTGAGCCTTCTTTTCCAAAGCTATTGCCTGTCACCCAAACAATACTGAACTACTTATGGCTTCGCCACTGTGTCCTCTATCCCATGCCTTTCTAACAGGCTGGCACTTTCATCTAAGATGCACTTCCTTCTCCCACCCCAACCCCCTTTTTTTGTCAATTGAAGCATCACCCTCACTGGTCCTCCCACACACCCAAATCTAATTTATAATCTCTGTATCTCAGCCTCTGTGCTTCAATGTATGAGGTGTGACTCATAGGCTTACTTATTATCTGTACAAAATACTGCTCCCTGTGAAGGCAGAGACTCGTGAATGACATAATTGACCATTCACAATGCCTGGCATGATTCTTGGCATGCAGTACACTCAGTTGAATAAATAAATTTCTATAATATCTCCTGACTCTCAGCAAATGATTGAAATTTATCCCCATCCCATGCCATATTTATAAACTAGCCTAGTTTGCATTGATTTGTATAAATGCATGTGTATATTTGTCATTGTTACTTTATTTCCAGTTTTATCTTAACCATTAGATAGTTCCAACAAATGTGAACCAGATTTCCCAGTATACTTAATGTTTGTTTCTTTACCTAACAAATAGCCAACACCAGTAAAAAAAGTCAAGCTTGATCACCGAGTTCATACACCTAACCATAAAAGTCACATTTGCTTTTTTCATATTTTGAATATTTTCATCATGTGAATTAAAACACAAAATAGTCAAATTCAATATCCAATTCTAAAGTTATATAGCACAGGTCAGCACAGGATACTTTGGAAATATAAGGGGTTTTTTTGCATTGAAACTGGCTTCCAGAATAAAATAAAAGTGCTTCCAAGCCCTCTCAGTGCCCAGGCTCCCAGCCAAACCATTTATCAGCTCAGACTGCTAGCCCTAGGCAAGTAGCATGTTAGTCAACCAGAGTAATAACATGGAGCATCCTTGACAAATTCATTTAAAAAGCCATGAAACACCTAGTATTGTATCTGGTCAACCTGACTTTGCATATTGGAATTATTAGTCCAGAAATAATTTGTAATCTGTTTGTCATGGAGGAGCTTCTTAATTTTGCTATGAAGTGACAAGGACATGAACTAATGATAGAAAGGAGTCAAATCCCAGCACATTACTTCCCTATGAGATGTTAACCACGTCATTTAACTTATATGTTCCTTCTTATTTCATAGGATGGGAAGGAGATAACTAATAATTTTGTAGGTAGAGTATCTAACTTAGATTCTGACTCATAGAAGACAATAAGCAAGTGTTAGTTCTCTTCTCACTTCTTGGCTAAAACCAAAGCTGACAGTACATACAAATATCCATTCCAACTCCACCCTATTCCTCTAGATTAAAAATCTCTCCCACTGGAGCCTGTGAAGCCTTACAATTCTCAAAGCTTCCCTAGTCAGCCATGACCCATTGATCATCATTGACATAAGGGGTCAAGTATATCTTACCCCTGGGGCTAAATTATGAAAGTGTTCAAGATCCCTGCATGATGGTAACCGTGAGACCTTTGTAGAATGCAGTCTTTGAATCCCACTTCAATCCTAGTGACTCTGAGTTTCTGGGGTTAAGGCTCAGGAGTATGGATTTTTGCTAATTTTCCAAAGTTGTTCCTATGTACACCACAGTTTAAGCACCACTCTTTTCACTTTAACTTGGCAAGTATATATCTGCCAAGATAAATATGTCACAGACCCTGTCATATAAAAGGTCATGTGTAATGAGGGAACAGACAAGCACAGGCATCATGATACCATGATAATAACCCCTACAATAAAAGAATGAATTTAAATCTCTCAGGAATCTATAGGAGACCAAGGTCATATTTCCATATGTTTGGGGTTCTCAGTATACCAGATATAAAAATATATATGTGCTAAATAAAAATTACCAAAAAAATGCTTTATTTACAATAGCTATTATCTGGAAACAGCCCAAGTGCCCATAAGTAGATGAGTGGATACAAAAAAGCTGTGGTACATTTACACAATGGAATAGTATGCATCAACAAAAAAGAGTGATTTCTTAAGCATTGTGAGAGTATGGATGGACCTGGAGAGTATTATGCTGAGTAAAAGTGAAACATGCCAGTAAGAGGAAGAAAAATATCACATGATTTCACTTATAAGTGTAATATAATGAGCACAATAAACTGATGAACAAAATAGGTTCAGAGGCATGGAGGCACATGGAACAGACTGACATACCTAAGAGGGGTGTGTGTGGGGGAGACTAGAAGGGATTAACCAAAGAACTGTTACACATAAATGCATAACCAGTGGACACAGAAAATAATGTGGTGAAAGTCCGGATTGTGGCAGGAGCTGGGAGGAGAGGAGTAAAGGAGGGGTAGGAATTGGGGCCATTTCTAATAATGTCAACAATAAAATAAAATTTTAAAAATTAAAAAATTTATAAGAAATATACTGCTGCATAATTGCACCATTCACAAAATAAATCCAGGATTTGTTAAGAATATAAAGTTGAAAGTTAGTGATAAGCAGTTGGAGCTTGAATACAGTGAAAATTTAAATGTGTGATAAATGTCTTTCTTCAATCTTGCCAACGTAATTTGTGACAATATAAAGAAATTCATTATTTTGAGGCAATTTGAAAAATTCATTATGTCAAAGTCTAAATTTAAATTCATGGACAATGACCCTGCAGTCATTCCTTCACCCCATTTTGTGTCAGTTTCTAGGATAAATAGAAACTATCAAATGACTAGGGGTTGGGGGAAAGTTGGCAACGTCTTCACAGAGAAAGGGCAATAGATCTGGGTGTTGAAGTTTGAATATAAGGTTGTTGGGGTGTCCTCTTCATGCATGGCTTACTGCAGCATGCTCTGATTCAGCGCTGCTGGAAACATGCCTTAGCTCTTTTCCTTGATAAGTCTCTGACAGCCTAGCTTGTAATTTCACATAGGATGATGACATGATTGAAGAACTCTTTCAGATCTGTTAACCATTCCCTCTGTCTCTCAGAACTATTAACCAACCATCATTTGACCAGGGACAGTGCTTCCCACTGTATATAGGGACTTCAGCAGGGATGAAAGTGTTTTAAAGAAAGAACAGCTACAAGAAAGAATGTTTCTGCATCCCTGATGCCTTCCCCACCCACCACCACCACTTCCATGTCTCCTGCCACTTCAGAGTAAGAAAAAAGAAGGAACTTGATTCCAGTTCAAATATGGTGAGGTTTAGCTATCAATCTCTAGGTCAGGGTCCTTGAAGCGTCATGTTTCCTCCCCTTGACTATTCTGCCCCAGGAGGCTTGTAAGGAGAGAACTGTGTCCTTCAATACAACTTTCTGCTACCTATAATTTTCTTCTTTTGAACCTCTATCCTGTATTTCATGAGTGGCTCACAGTAATTGTAGTATAGTCTTGTCTATAGACAAATGAAATCTTATCAACAAATAATAAATGCTGATATAAATCTGCACCCATAGCAAAAGTGTCTACCAGGATAAGTTATTTATTAGTCATTTGATTTCATTTTCCACTCATGCCAGAATGATAAAGTTCTTTGGGATGAGCTCAACATATTTTTCTAAATTTTTCAAATAAAATCAGGTGTCATGAGTTAGTTTTATTTATTTGCTTTTTCATCTCTATTGAATATAATAATAAATCTAATGACAGTTAGAAACACTGTTATTCAATAAGAATATTTAATGTAATGAATATATATCCCATCTCATTTCAAAAATGACATTAGGTGGGTTATAAAAAAACATGCAGTATTTGGTAGGATGAAAAGTAGTTTAAAGTAAATGAGAGTAAGAGAAAAAGAAGAGTTGAATGGAAAATGAAGCAATAGAAAGCTATGAACAGAAATACATGCCCCACAATTTTTAACATTCTTCATAAAAATAAACTATTGACTAAAATTGTGCCTCAGAGTTTCCTTACTTTCAAAGAAAAAGGGCAATACCTATGTGCTGTAATATACATAATCTCTGTAACATAAAGATAGACCAATTGCTAAATACTACAGCTTCTCTAGTTAGCAAGGCTGAGAATCTATAATTTGGTAATTATGGGTAATAGGGTAAGTAAATCTCATGCATGACATGTTCACAATAAACATGGGCTCCTGTAGCTGTTTCTCATTGTGGTCTCCAGGCAAGCAGGAACACAGTCCTGGTTTTCCAGCACTCTCCCTGGATATTCCTCTGCAACTTCTTAGCATTTCTTCTTTCCTCCTTGATCCTTAAAACTTGGGGGTCCTCCGTATTGGTCTCATTTCCTTTGCTCTTCACCCCCTTTCCTGGAAGCTCACAGGAAACCCAAAGGCTTCATCAACACCTTCATCCATCTCCAGCCCAGACCTCCTGCTTGTGCTACCAAACCCAAGTAGTGTTCCATAACTCAGTTAATAATTATCCCACCTAAAAACCATCCCGCCTATCCAGTCTTCCAACATCGATGTGGGGGAGGTATCCATGTCTCCTTTTCTCTTTCTTGCTCTTACAGTTAATCAATGATTGTATCCTACCAATTTTTACCTCTTGTTATCAATCCATGCACATTGCTCCTGCTTCTCCACCACTGTTTGCACACCAGCCAGGAACATCCCTTGCCCAGATAATGAGAGCCTGATTGTCCCACTTATATGCTGAACTGACCACAATTTATTTCACCTAGTGAGTGCCAAGGCATATCTTAAGATGCAAATCTGTTCACATATCTCTCTGGCTTAAAGTCTTCCAGTGGTTTTTTTAGTGGATGCTGGATGCAAGAGGTATGTTTTCTTCTGTCATTGTTTATGAGGCTTTGGAGGACCTGGGACCCTACCTCCTTCCCCAGCATCATCACAAACTCCTACCCTTCTGGTCTCCAGTCTCATCTTTTAATACTCAGTCTACAGGGTCAAGTGCTCTCTTCAGAGATGTATTGTGTGCTCAAGGTTTTTCTCCCCAACCAGCCCTCTCCACCTTTGCTCATCATGCTAATTTTTAAAAAATATATTTTATTGATTTTTTTACAGAGAGGAAGGGAGAGGGATAGAGAGTTAGAAATATCGATGAGAGAGAAACATGGGTCAGCTGCCTCCTGCACACCCCCTACTGGGGATGTGCCCGCAACCAAGGTACATGCCTTTGACCGGAATTGAACCTGGGACCCTTCAGTCCACAGGCCGACGCTGTCCACTGAGCCAAACTGATTAGGGCTCATCATGCCAATTTTGACTCTAACCTAACATCATGAGGGAGAAGGTCAGGTTGTGCCCATATAGCACCATGTATTCTCCTGTGGTTTAACTTTCCCACTAGACTCTAAACTCCATAAATGCAGAGACCATGAAGAGTTTTCTTTACCCCTATAACCCTGGGCCTGTCATATGGCAGGCATTTTGTAGGAGCTCAAATCCTTGCTCGTTAAATGTATGAAGAAATAAATGACTGAAGAAATGAATGCCTACATATCTTATTCAAAAATCAGAAACTTGCCCTACCAGTATGGCTCAGCAGTTGAGTGTCCACCTATGAACCGGGAGGTCACGGTTCAATTCCCGGTCAGGAAACCTGCCCTAGTTGTGGGCTCAATCCCCAGTGGGGGTGTGCGGGAGGCAGCCAATCAGTGATTCTCTCTCATCATTGATGTTTCTTACTCTCTCTCCCTCTCCCTTCCTCTCTGTAATCAATAAAAATATATATTTTTAAAAATCAGAAACTATAAAGTGATTAGAGTGTAAACCTTTTGCTAAAGAAACACTTTGAGGAATTAAGACACTCAAGTTCTAAGAAGAAATCAAGGCCTCCTCTAGCTGACATTCCCTTCAGTTTTCTTCATTGGTGGTCCACTTGGCCTGCATCTATTGGAGTCCCCGGTGCCAATTTGTCTCATGTTATGGACCGATGTGCTCCATAAACTACCCATAATGTACTCAAATATGGCTCCTGGGCTTTCATATTCCCCGTGAGGACTGCCTGCTCGGCTTACAGAGCATCTTTATTATTGACTCGGCCTCATGGAGCCCACGTCAGGAAAAGTTAGGGGCTTAAGTCTCAGAGTCAGATATTCAACTCCATCGCTGCTCAAACATGCCTTTTAAGCTTGAAGTATCAGAGAGCTTTGCCACTGTATTTCTTATCTGATACCACCAGGAGAGAATTTCCCATAAATCAATTCAGCAAATATTTACTGAGTGCCTCATATAGACTCAGATCTGAATGGGCCTACAGAGACTGTCTCGTCAAACTTCCTTATTTTACTGAGAAAAATAACAGAAGCTGGTGGACTCCTGATTTAAAAGCCATCAAATAATTATCTATGAATGAAATAAAAATATGTAAAATGGCCTTCTTGCCTTCAAAAGGCTAACATCTTAAGGGGGAAAGCAGATCAAACAAACAAATGGGCAGTAATAATATATTATGATTGCCTAACATAGTGCTCGATATATAGGGACTACACAATAATGCCCTCTTAATAAAGGAATGATCAATCATTCAAAGTACAATATTATGTGGTACTTACAAAAGTTTTAACTTATGTTTATGTGATTATTTATTATCTGCTGTTTGCCTATCTAGATATTAAGTTCATGAGAGAAAGGGACAGTTTATGTTATTTGCTTACTATTGGATCCCCGATAACTCACATGGTACTTGGAACACACAGCAGTGGATTCTCACTATTTGTGGGTTCCATATTTGTGAACTTTCCTGGTCACTAAAATTTATTTGTGACCCCAAAATCAGTTTTCATGGCACTTTCATGGTCAGTCATAGACATGCACAAAGGGGCTAAAAAATTGAAGAAGAAATGATAAAAGGAAGGAAGGATAGAAGTCTATTAGGAGCAAGGACAAATGCTTTGTGAAACAGAGAAGAGTCAAAGTGTCAGTAGCATCCTAACAGCCCTGGCCAGCACCCACCTTATAATTGCTGCACAGGCCCGATCCAAGGTACTGCACCCAGGAAGGTCTAGCATGATGAGAAGGGGCTCCCACTCTCTATGGTCTGTGTACACAGTGAATGCCACATGCGTTGTTAATCAAACTACCTACCACTGAAGTTCAAAACAGGCTTTCTTGATTCCTAGCTGTGTGACTTTGGGGAAACTAGACAAACTTCTCTTTGTCCCCTAATCTGTAAAGTGGGGGTTATTATAGTGCCTATTCCATAGGGCTGGAATGAAGCTTAAATGAAATAATAAACATTACATACTCCAGGACCTGGCATAAAGTCAACACATAATAAATATTAGCTATTTTTGAATGTATTTTATTTCAACTGGTCAAAAAAATCAACGATTTTATACTGTACTATAAAATTAACTGAGATGCATTTCCCAACTTGAAAAACTAACTCTATGTACTAATCCAACTTGTTTGCAGAATTTTGTGGAATTTTTTCTAATTGTCAGCACCCTCGTGTGGACACACGTATTCCAGTTTGCTATTTTCCATTTTGAAAACTATGTCCCCCAAGGTTTCATAACCATAAATAATTAGATCCTCAACCTTCCGAAATAATGGCAGTATTCAATCCCTCAGTTCTTGGGAGACAAAGGCAAGTTTAGTGACTATTAGCCCTCTTGTGATGGCAAATAGTTTTGCAAAGCCAGCAGCCATTCCAGAATTTTCTTCCACTTCCATCCAGCTGCGGAATAACATATCCACTTCTTTGTTATTGGCTTGTCATTAAAGGAACTACATCCTGAAGTCATATTGAGCTTCTCGTTACTTACAGTCCTACAGAAACTGAACCAAACAAAGAAACCAGAATTTTTTCCAAGGTCATGGACTTTCAGTCACTGTCATTTTCCCTCCTGAGAGCTAGTTCTGATGTACTATCTGAGATTCTTCACAGACACACACCAGACTCAGATCACTGAAGTCTACACAGCAAAGATGCCTGGTTGGGAGACTCTGGATGTACTGTGCCCAAACAGATGACATTTCCCCTTCATGTAGCTAAGATCTCACTTTGTAACTCAGCACAGGTCTAATTTTAGATAACACGTTACTTCTGATTTAAACAAAGGTGATTGACTTTGTTTCTTTCTGGTTTTAACAAACTCCCAAAGAAGGTAAGACAACTACCATCATTTGGAGAGACAAGAATGGATTGAATACTAACAGCAGAGCTATCTCACCAAAGATTCAGTTTGTTTGCCTATAATTGTGCCTTAAATAAGATAAGAGTTCCATTTTTCTTTTGGGCAAAATAAGTCCAGGAACAGTTAGACCAGGCTGGTATGATAGCACATCAAAGTATCATCAGAAACCCAATGAACTTTTATATTTCTACTCCACCATCCTTAGCAAGTGATTCCCATCATCACTGTTGCTTCAGGGTCACAAAATGACCACTGCAGCTTCACCTATTGTGTCTGCGTTCTAGGCAGCAGGAAGGAGAAAGTGCTTAATGAAGAGGGCTCACCTCCCATCTAAATCAGTATCTCCAGAGGCTCTCACTTGATTGAATACATTTTGCAGTCTCTAATCTAATGCCTGAGCTTAATAGTTCATGAGTAGACACAGTCTAGGGCATTACTCAGGGTCAAGCTGTGCTATGGCTTCTTCGCACTAGTATGGAGTGACCCACCACTTTACAGGCACATAGAACATCGCTTTGAAGTCCTCCAGACTTCATCATTAATATGTGAAACGGGAGTACCTTATATACCTTACATCTTCTTTCACCAACCTTTTTACACTACACACTATCTCAACAACTGGCTGGGGACCAGGTGTGCCCTGATTACACCTTGCTTCTGCTGTCTATGTAACTCTTAACCCAGGACTTCTAAGCCTCTGTAGCTTATTATTGAGAAAGTGTGAGTGGCCATTCTGTATAACACATCTCAGAACTGAACAGTTCATATTTATGTAAAAATAATTATTATTATATTCATATTAATAGCAGTTGAGATTGCTGAGCATTTTATATTTGGCAGACACTGGCTAAGCACTCACATGCATCATTTAATTATCATAATAACCCTATGAGAGAACTTATCCCCATCTCACAGTTGAGAAGACCATGACATGGGGAAGTTATAAATGGTACAAAGTGAATAAGCTGGTAAGTAGCAGAGTTGAGATTTGAACTCAGGATCATCTGCCTTTTCAAGCTAAGCTTTCTTTTTTTCTTAAATCATCACCTGAGGATATTTCTCCATTGATTTTTAGAGAGAGTGGGAGAGTGAAAGACAGAGAGAAATATTGATGTGAGAGAAACACATGGACTGGTTGCCTCCTGCACAAGCCCTGACCAAGGCTCAGGCTGGGGAGGAGCCTGCAACCAAGGTATGTTCCCTTGACCAGAATCAAACCTGGGACCTTTCAGTCCACAGGCCAATTCTCTATCCCCTGAGCCAAACTGGCTAGGGCAAGCTAAGCTTTTAACTTCTTTGCTACAGCAACCCAAGGGCAAGACAGACCACCTCCAAGAGCAAAGGGATTATTGTTCAAATTGCAAGGTTCATTATCTCAGAAACTCATGGCAACACTGACAGGCTCCTGTTATGATTACTTCCATTGTGTGGATGACGCAACTGATGATCAGAACAAAAGCCACTTCTCCCAAAGACAATACAGCCACCAGAGTGATCCTGCCCATATTTTCTACCTCAAGAACACGTCTCTAACTATAATGTGGAGAAATCAGTGTAGGTGAATAATCATTGTTGGTATCTTACAGGATGTTCTAAGAATGAAAGCAGTGTGGGGTCGAGAGGTACAAAAAGGGGAAAAGGGGGACATATGTAATACTTTGAACGATAAAGATAATTTTTTTAAAAAGAAAGAAATATACCTGAGACCTTGGACTTAATAACAACTTGCATGCCAACCAGGGATCTATGAAAAGAAAATGAAGTAGGTGAGTATTTCTATCTTTGGGCCATGTCAAAGGTTAGAATTATTTCTTAATATTAAAGATTTTTACATAACTGCTAAAAGTCTATACTAATAAAAGGGTAAATATGCAAATTGGTCATGACGCCCTCACAGTAACAACCGAACAGCAGGCTGCATGGGGCAACAAGGCTGGCAGGGGGGTTAGCGAGGGACGACCAAATGACTGACCAGCAGGTTGTGTGGGGTGACCAGGCCAGCAGGGGGGGCAGTGAGGGGTGACCAGGCCAGCAGAGGGGGGCAGTGGGGGTGACCAGGTCAGCAAAGGAGGGCAGTAAGGGGTGACTGGGCTGGCAGGGATTCAGTGAGTGGCAACCAAGCCAATGAGGCAGCAGTGAGGGGTGACCAGGCCGGCGGGGGGGGACAGTTGGGGGCTGGTGGGAGGGGCAGTTGGGGACGACCTGACTGGTGGGAGGGGGGCAGTTGGGGGTGACCAGGCCAGCAGGGGGGGCAGTTGGTGGCAACCAGACTGATGGAGGGGCAGTTGGGGATGACCTGGCTAACAGGGGGGGCAGTTAGGGGCAATCAGGCTGGCAGAGGGGGGCATTAGGGGGTGAACAGGCCAGCAGGGGGGGGGGGGCAGTTAGGGGTGATCATCCTGGCAGGCAGAGGCGGTTAGGGGTGATCAGGCTGGTGGGGGGGCAGTTAGGGGCAATCAGGCAGGCAGGCAGGTGAGCAGTTAGGAGCCAGCGGTCCCGGATTGTGAGAGGGATGTCCGACTGCTGGTTTCGGCCCAAACAGGCAGTTGGACATCCCCAGAGGGGTCCCAGATTGGAGAGGGTCCAGGCTGGGCTGAGGGGACCCGCCTCCCATGCAAAAATTTCATGCACCAGGCCTCTAGTAATAAATAAATAAATAAATAAATAAATAAATAAATAAATAAATAAATAAATAAGAATGCACAAGGCACTTAGTTGCATGCTTGGCACACACTAGTACATTATTGGGATAATTATATCAACGTGCTATAGCTAGTGCTTAAAGTCAACAGATAATTGCTCATCTTCCTGTTTTCTTAATGTTTAGTAGAGGTAAGATACTAACAATCTCTAATTGCAACCAAGTATAGCTTATTTCATAATTTGTTTCCATATTAAGTATGCACATCGTGACTTAAAGCCATTTCTTTTTTTTTTTTTTAAATATATTTTATTGATATTCTACAGAGAGGAAGGGAGAGGGATAGAGAGCCAGAAACATCGATGAGAGAGAAACATCAATCAGCCGCCTCCTGCACACCTCCCACTGGGGATGTGCCCACAACCAATGTACGTGCCCTTGACCAGAATCGAACCCGGGACCCTTCAGTCCGCAGGCCAACGCTCTATCCACTGAGCCAAACCGGTTTTGGCTAAAGCCATTTCTTCTGATACCAACTGTTGGCTATTTCCACTAAAACATGCTGCATTTTAAGTTAGTTCATGATGCTATGTACACCTCTTTCTTTCTGTGAAAATAAATGTTGTGAAGCTGGTGGTAAACAGCCTATTGGAGGGAGACAAAACATGGGCCCTGGGTCTCAATAGACCTTGGTTGACACCTTCCTTCAGTTTGTTCATTCACAATAGGGGAAAAGAGCTCTTATCTGCCACATCACTGTGGGTGTTAAGTGGGAGAACATGGTAATAGATGCCTAACTGCTCAGTGAACTCTAGTTTTCACCCCCTAGTCCTCTGTTTCTTTTGTTCTGCTTCTGTTCCAGAAAGGAGGACCATTCTAATGGCCAGTTCAAAGGTTCCACTTATGGGGAAGATGTCTTAAGTCCATATTAATAAGCTAATTAAAAAAAGAAGAAAGGAAGGGAAAAAGGAAGGAAGGAAAGAAGGAAAGAAAGGAAGGAGGGAGAGAAGGAGGGAGGGAGGGAGGGAGAAAGGAGGGAAAGGGGGAAGGGGGGAGGAAGGAAGAGAGGGGAAGAAGGAAGGAAGGAAGGAAGAGAGGAAGGAAGGGAGGAAGGAAGGAAGGAAGGAAGGAAGGAAGGAAGGAAGGAAGGGAGGGAGGGAGGGAGGGAGGGAGGGAGGGAGGGAGGGAGGGAAGGAGAGAGCGGAAGGAAGGTCATGATAGTGGGAGAAAATCCATTCATTCATTCATTCATTCGTTTGTTCATTCATTCATTCTTGCTACATTTGGGGGAAGCAGACTCTACTTGATTTAGACAATGGAGAGCCCATCTAGCTGCTTTTAAACAAAGCTTCTGAGGAGTCTTAATATCAACCACCAAGCAAGATGTTTACCTGAGAGCTTAGGTGAGGTGTGAGAAAATAAACATTTTGAATGTATTTGGTGGTGGAAGGTGCTGGGTCCCTCTCTTTTGACTGGTGCAGTCCCTGCCACCACCTCGCAGCCCCTTCTATCTTGGATGGCCTGAACTTAGACCCTGGGTGGAAGGCGAAAGTGTGTGTGTTTGCACAGCTGAAAACAAGATGAAAAACCCCAGGCCCCTCTCACACCCCATTAGCCCCTGAAGTCCACGGAGTATTGCACTCAACACATAAATACTCTGCTTGGGGAAGCTATGGTGGTGTGTGAGAGGGAGGGACTTGGACTCACCAAGGAACAATGGGCTGCCTGTGAGGAGGCTGCATCCCCATTCTGCAGCCCAGGATGCATTAATCATCGCTCCCACCCTGTGCATTTCAGTAAACCCCAAGGTTTTGGGGGATTGATAATGGGACAACAGGTAAGAGGACACCCAGTCAGAAAATAAACACTCTTGGCCAAGGAATCAACAACCCTCTCTCCTTGTCCAGGGAGGCAGAGCAGGACAAAGAAAGAATGTAGAGCACACAATACCTGGCTCCAACGCAGGGTTCTATCACAGGTGGTTGTGACACTGTGGATAGTTGAGATTCTCTGGCCTTTCTGACACCTGGCACCTTTGTCCTTGTTGCTGTATCTCCCTGGAATGCTCTCTGGTATCAATTTCTGTTTCAGACTGCTCTATAAACAACAGAAATTTATTTCTCGCGGTTCTGTAGGCTGCGAAGTCCAAGATCAAGGCACTGGAAGAGTAGATGCCAGGAGAGTGCTAGCTTTCTTGTTCAGAGAGGGCAGACTTCTCACGTGGCCAAAGGGGCAAGTAACCTTTCTGGGTTCTATTTTATAAGGGTTCTAATCTCATCTATGTAGCTTATGTCCTCATGACCTAACCATCTCCCAGAGACCTCACCTCTTAATCAATAACATTGAGGGTTAGAATTTTAGCATGGGAATTGGGGGACGTAGGGACACTCAGTCTATTGTAATATTCATTCCAAAAAAAATGGAGCTCTGTTTGGCACTATTAAGTTACTGGAATACAAATACATTAACTGCCACGTGCCATCATATAATGACTTGGAGTAACCCAACTCATGTAGAAATATCAGTGCAATGAAATAAAGATTATATAAAGTAGGAGCACAGTTTAAGAGCCACGAGGTGCAAAATATAAATATACGCTAAGATTTGTGTGATGCTCACAGATAGAACATTCAACTCTTACATCTGTCTATATCTAGCTAAATAGAGTTGTAGAAGGTCATAAGACAGCATGGCCTTCTTGCTGGCCATGATTTAGTCATCATCCATTATAGCGTTCTCTTCTAGAAGAGAACAATTACTTGGTCTGGAATAGGCTTTAAAAAATATGGAAGAACTGGAATTGAGCAATAATTTGACTTGATCTCAGGTATGAAATACACTCAAAAGTGGAAAAGGTCATTTGTAGAAGAATTCCATGCATTAGGAGTTTAGATTCAATAAATAAATTCTACAGTCACTTTAAACATGATCATATGATTTTTGTAAGGAACATTTTCAGCACTTAGCACATGCCCTGCCTGCCATTCTCAGAAATCACCTAGCTTTCTACTGTTTTGTTTTTAACTGTCTTAACATTATGTTAAAATGTATTAGTAATCTAAAATTATTTCTACAAAATTAAAAATTATTAAAAAATGGTGAATGATAAGTGTTATTAGAATTTCAAAAATATCATCCTTTGGTGATAAAATTTTGCATCAGGAATACATGGAAACATTGATGGTTATATATATTATGCACTAGTAACTAACTTGGATTTCAGTGTTAGCAAAACTGGCACACATAGGAATTCTTCACAAAGAATTACAATGATTTAAAATTGTCAAAAACAACCACCTCCTGAGTTCAAGGACAGTCCCTTCTCTTCGATGACCCCAATAAGAAGATATCATTCCTTATCATTTATAAATCATGACTTCTAATGCATAGTATTCTCAACAAGCCACCTTGGATCGTACAAATGTCCTAGTTAACTGTATTATCTTCAGTTTATAGACTGAACACAGTCCATAAGCTGGGGTAAGACTAACAAGCCAAGCCTCTCTCATAATAAAGGAGAAAAGCCAAACCCTTCTAAACCCAAACAGACCAGCCCTTGGAGCCATAATGCTAGGACAGAACCTTTGGATGGTAAGTTCCTTGGATGTAACAAGTTCTTAAATCATACTTACTCTGATATTGATTTTGTCCTATTATTTTCAATTTTCTTCTATAGTCGGTCTTTAGTTACCCTCATGATCCAACACTCTTTTATGAGACAATTTTTTTCCTGAATGTTTACTGTTTGTGTTAAACATATTAGTCAGTAAGTCAAAGTGACTTATAAAATGTCTACATTTTCAATATACTGAGATTTTGTTGTGATTAATTTTTGTAAATAATTCCATCTGTGCATATTTGAAAATTGCATGTAATTCTTAATGAGCTACAGAGATTCTTAGAAAACTATTGGTTCAATATTATCAATAGCATGATTTTTTCTCCCACTGTTTATATTTAGTATATATATCATAGTTTATTGGGAAGACATATGCATTAACTTATATATGGCTTGGGGGAAAAAGACTGGCACTAAGAAAAGATACAGTATTATTAGCTATTTTTATCCAATCACATTAAGATAAAAATCTCCTTTTAAGATTGTATTCCTGTCAGTTTCTTCTCAGGTCTTAAAATTGTTTGCTCGTGTAGTCAAATTTTGTGCTATTTAATTTATATTTACTGATATCAAAACTTCATAATTGAATGAATATCTTTCACCATAATTCAACAACTATTTATTAACAATGTTAACTTAATTCTAACTTGTTTTACTTAATATTGTCACCTTTATTTTCCTTTTGTTTAAGCTTTAATGAAAATAAATCTTTGTTCATTATTTTTTAGATTTTTCAGTCACTTTGATCACATCTATTTTTCCAGGCAAATATTTGATATGATTTTTTAAATCTATTATAAAAATGAATATTGATTGACAGGATAATTTTGAGCAATAATGTGTATTGTTGTGCTGTTTATTTGTAATATATGATGTCATTCCATGCTATGCTATTTTTGTTTTTTTTGATAACCCTTTATACAATGCATTTTATGAATCATAGTTAGAATTTTCTGTGACTTGGAATTGTATTTTTATCCTATTGTGGACGTTAAAACAAATTTAGAAAATGAAGATAAACAAAAAAAGCTTATTTTATTTTTTAAAATTTATAATCTCCTAAAAGTTTACTGGCTGTGGAAGCAGCTATTGGGGACATGCATCAAATATATTTATTGCAAACTGCTAGCCAGTTGGGAATGAAGAGCAAATAATCAGAAGTTCCCATGAAAATGCTGACAGATACTCTTAAGAGAGTCCTTTTTATAAACACTTTATAGCATGGCCATCTCATAATAATTTGTTGGCAGTTTCACTGTTTTATAACAGTTTTCACAGAGATCTGGGGTGGTCAACTCACTGATTCCCACTGATACTTCAGTCCTTGGTTCCCAGCAAGGATGATCTATGAGTTTGGACTTTTAAACTCAGTTTTCCCATAAACAAAAAAGAAAATGGCATAAATAAGTTAGATGACTCAGCTAGACTTTAAAACAATGGTTGTCTCCTTCAAAATACACACACAAAATGAATGTTTTTCCAAACAGATCATCTAAAAACGATTTGGACTGATTAACAATATGTATAACCTTCATAAAAAAGTATTTTTGAAGTGAAGACAATAAAAAGAGATTGTGTGGGCAGGAACTGTTAGTTGTCACCAATAGCCCTTCCTATTCCTTCCATGGATATGGAGCAATGATAGCTTGCGTACAGGGACCCCAAATGAAGACTATGTTTCCAGGCTACCCTGCAGCTAGGTGTGTCCATGTGGAAGAAAATGTCACAAGTGTCTCAATGGAAATAGAAGTCGTGGGTGTTTACATGTCCTCATACATGTCCTCTTCTTCACCTCTTGCTCTGTATGTCAGTCTGGAATGTGGAGACCAAGTTGAATCATGAAAATAAGAGCTTCTCTAGAACTCTGTGGAGTCCATCTTCACACAGGATGGTTTACCTGCAAGAACTGGGCAAGATCACTATCAAAAGGGTGGGTTCTGGAGCAGAATAGCCTGTGTTCAAGTCCTAACTCCACCACTCACCAGCTGGGAAGTCTTGAGGAAGTTAATTTCTCTGTGTCTCAGTTTCCTCATTTGTCAAATGGAGAAAAAATCTTGTAGGGTTCTGTGACAACTAAAAGATATAAAAATCATCATCTGTTCTCAGACATTTAATAAAATAAACTTGCATCTTGTTAAAAACAGACTAAACTTTTAGTTGTTTCTATTAGTCACAACCAAATTTACTTTTAACTGAAACAACATGCATGCAGACATCAATTGCAAGCATCAATGCATTTCTAAACCAAGTGCATAGTCTTGCCAGTTTCTCCAAGGATACCATAAGGAAAATATTGGAAGAAAAAGGAAATAAAAATTTAGCATGTTTATTTATACATTTGTATTGCTATGCAGAGTAAAGTAAAACACATTTTACCTCTCCATTCATCCTAAGAGCCAAAGCTGCAATTGGTCTTGCTCTGTCACCCTTTCAAAACATTTATATTATGTACACACACATATATGTGTGGTCACAAATATGTACAAACATGGAAATATATACCTATATACACACATATATGTGATTGGGTTGCAGATATTGTTAAGGCATTGTTCTGTCTTGGACATTTAGATTTTCAAAAACAGAACTAACAGAGATTGTGATATAAACATGATCAAAGGTGCTTTCTTTTAGTGAAAACGTTTTTGTTCTATTCTCTTAAGATACAAAAACTGTATTTAAAAGGAAATTCTTTAATTAAAACTTTAATAACAAATTATTGGTCTTAAATTTATGGTAAATGTACTGTTTCTGTTTAACAAAAAGAACAATGAGTGGCAATCATATATTTCTGGAACTATTTGCTTATTGCCTCCGTCCTGTTTCCCAAACTGAGAACTCTTGTTTCTCTTTCTGTTTCCCTTGAGTGGTGGTGTACCTGACCCACAGCTACTGCACGATAATTAAGTTTTGAAAGAATGGATAAATAAATGGGATTCATAGGCTCCCAGAACTGGTAGAGTAACTCCATTACACTGGAGGAAAATTGTGGCACTGAGATATAAAAATACTTGCCTGACAACCTGTAGATACTTCAGGGTAGGAATAAGTTCAAGTCCTCTGCTTCTCAACCCCATAGAACCTGTTTCACACCCACCATGTGTCTGAAATTTTAGGAGTCAGAGCTTTAATTTTTTTTTCTCTGTCTTACATTTTGTAAGCAGTACTGAATGATGAAACAAAAGCAGGAGGGGCGGGGGAAGGATACAATTCAAACAGCCTGGTGACAAAAATAAATTAGTAAGGAGGCATCCAAAAGGTCTAGGAGCTAATACCCATGGATGTGGCAGGCATCTGTTTCTCCTCCCACACTTTACCTCTAGATGCAAACATGCACAGAGATTGGTGTTTCATTCTTTTAAGCATTTGTAGTGCCGCATCTGCTATGTAAGTGAAGTGTAAAGAGAAGGATTAAAAATAAATTTCTTATTATTAGATACTAGAGGCCCAGTGCATGAAGAAAGCATTCTGCCAGGCCACTCACGCTGCCCACTCTCAGTGACCACCCCCCCCCCCCAGGACTGGGGGACTCCTGCAGGGCTGAGAGGACTGGGTGCTGCCATCTTGTGGCTATGGGCGCCACCATCTTTGTGATGGAGTGATGGTCAATTTGCATATTCCCTCTTTATTAGATAGGATTGTGAAATGCTCGATATTTCTACAGCATGGTTTGAGTTCCCTTTCTCAGCATGGAATTCTGACAATTTGGAAATAGAAAGATCACTATGAGACCCAGATTCTTATGTACACAGAATGCCCAACACGGGCTGCCTATATTTGAATCCTGGCTTCATTCCATAGCTGTCTGACTTTGGAAAGTGAAATAACATTTGAGGCCTATTTTTTTTTTTTAAATCTGAAAATGTATTCTTGAAAATTTAAAAAACAACTATAGTACTTATTTCATTAGGTTGTTTTGAGCATTAAACAATATAATATAGGTAAAGCATCTAGCATAGTGCCTGATGCTTCTAAATATTCTCTCAGTTAGCTTTCACATATATATTTTATATATTTGTGTGGAACTAACTACCTCAAAACTCAGTGGTTTAAACAATAGAAATTTATTGTTAAAGCTTATGGGTCCATGGGATAGCAGAGTGTCTCAAGTAGATCCGGGAAAGGATCTGGGGTGTTTATCTAAGGTGTCCCTTGAGATAAACTTTAACCATGCAGGTGTTGGGACATTCAAGTAGTTGCTAGTGAAGAGGCTACTCTATGCAAGCAGGACCAAGGGCAGGCCTAGGACTGAAAATTCCAGAAGTTTTAATTTCAGTTTTAAGCATATGCAAAATAATTCAATTAATTGTTGAAGGAATTACACCACATGAAACATATGAAATTGCAAATCACACAGCGCTTTATTACTCACAAAAGTTCCTGATGCTGCGGGTACAGGCTTAAATGGGATCCTGGTAGTTCTGTTGTCTGGGGTCAGGAAGCTGGGTTGGTCCGGCCTGGATGCAGGGGGCCAGCGTTCCTCACCTGAGAGCTCGGTCGCGTCTCAATAGGGAGGTACTAATGTTCTTCTGTCATCTGGTGGGGAGAGGAGCATGGAGCGGCGTCGCTTGCCAGACTGACAAAAGGATGTGCTTTTGTGTGGTCTCAACAGGTAGGTGAGCACTGTTGGCTGGTCAGGACCCATTTTTAAAGCCTGTTTTGTACCCGCAGCAGTTCAGTTGACTATCAATGAATTACGTCAATGCACACATGTTAATTTCAAACAGGGCAAGGGGCTACATGTGGTTATCTAGGGAGAATACATCACTCACTCATATGGTTATCTTAGCAAGTCACTTCTAAGTCAGTAATTGAAGTTCAAATCCTTATCTATGGGGTACACATGCTTCAGGGCAGTGGGGAGTGTGTCCTTAATATCACACTTTAAGTTTCAAGAAAATTAACTCAAACCTTTTTAACATTTTTAGACATTTTTTAAACATTTCTACATATTACTATAACACAGAGTGTTGGCTGGCTTGGGCTCTGCTGATCTTGGCTGGGCCAATATATGTATTTGAAGGTTGGATAGGGCATTGTGCTCTAGCTTAGACTTGGCTGGGGCAACTTAACTGAAAATATTGGGAGATATTTGTCCTCCCTCCAAGGATGAGCAGACTACATAAATATGAATGTTGGATTGGGCCTTCTTCTCCAAATTTTAATTAGTTGTACAACTTAACTGAAGCAATTCTGCTCCCGTGCCTTTATTCTTCTTCCAGTATTAACCCAGACTACTTAACTCAGGCACGTCCAACATTGAGTAATATTAGCTCTATCAAATCTTTGCACATAAAATTTCTTATTTCTTCCTAAGGCCTTAAATGCCACAGAGTACTAATAGGAGCAGCCTGAAGTTTTGTGAATAGTATGGACAGTATCCAACAGCTTAGAGAAGTTATGCCCTTCCCCATCCATCAGAAATGGGGAACTCAATACCGTATTTCCCATTACTTAACTTTCAGGTGCCTTCCTTTCAGCTCATTCTCCTTTCAAATGTGAGATCTGGCTCATGACAATAGCCTTGAGCGTTGAACTTCTTTTTTAAAAAAAACTTTATCTTTATTGTTGAAAGTATTAAAGATGTCCCCTTTGTTTTTTTCCCCATTGACCCCATGCACTCCCTACCAATCTCTCCCAGGCCTTCACCACACTATTGTCTGTATCCATGGGTTATGCATATCTATCTGTATAAAAGCCTAAGAGACCATCGCAACCGAATAGACAACCAAACAGGCTGTGTGGGATGACCAGGCCGGCAAGGGGGTTAGTGAGGGGTGACAAAACGACCAACCAATGGGCTGCATGGGGCGACCAGGCCGGGAGGGGGGTTAGTGAGGGGCGACAAAACGACCAAGTGGGCTGCGTGGGGTGACCAAGCCAGCAGGGGTGTTAGTGAGGGATGACCAAATGACTGAGCATTGGGCTTCGTGGGACAACCAGGCCAGCAGGGGGGTTATTGAGAGGCAACCAAACTACTGTGCAGCAGGCTGCATGGGGTGACCAGGCCAGCGGGGGGGGTGGGGGGCAGTTGGGGGCAACCAGGCCGGTGGCGGGGGTGGGGGGCAGTTGAGGGTGATCAGGCCAGCAGGCAGAGGCAGTTAAGGGTGATCAGGCCAGCAGGGGAGGCAGTGAGGGGTGATCAGGCCAGCAGGCAGAGGTGGTTAGGGGTGATTAGGCTGGCAGGCAGGTGAGCGGTTAGGAGTCAGCAGTCCAGGATTGTGAGAGGGATGTCCGACTGCCAGCTTAGGCCCGATGCCCAGGATCGGGCCTAAACCAGCATTGGGACATATCCCAGAGGGTCCTGGATTGGAGAGGGTGCAGGCTGGGCTGAGGGGACCCTCCTCCCCCATGCACGAATTTCGCGCACCGGGCCTCTAATATGCATATAAATTCCCCAGTTAATCTGAGCCTCCCAACCCCACGTTCCCTCTGAAATTGTCAGTCAGTTCCATGCTTCTATGTCTCTAGATCTATTTTGTTCATCAGTTTATATTGTTCATTAGTTTCCACATATGAGTGAGATCATATGGTAACTTACCTTTCTCTGACTGGCTTATTTCTCTTAGCATAATGCTCTCCAGGTCCATCCATGCTGTTGCAAATAATAAGAGTTCCTTCCTTTTTACAGTGGTATTTGTGTAAATACATTGTGTAAATACCACAGCATTTTTATCCACTGAACTTCTTAAACCTTTTTTTTTCCTTCTCTGTTTCTTGGATTGAGTAGTTTATATTACTCTATCTTTAAATTCACTGAATTTTCTTCTCTGTAGCCTATCTAGAATTTTTTTCATTCTCTTTCTATACTTTTCAGCTATAGACTTTGCATTTATTTATTTATATAAGTTCAACTTCTCTGTTCAAATTCATTTATTCATTAAGACCATTCTTTACTTCTTTGAGCATATTTTTTAATGCATAATAATATGTAATTTGAAATCTTAGTCTGCCAAATAACATATGAACATGCTTCCTATCCTTTCTATTAACTGTCTTTTTCCCTGAGTATGAACCACATTTTACTGTCACTATGTAAGCTTTCTAATTTTTTTCTATTTAAAACTAGATTGTTCAGATACTACTGTATATGCTACTTTGCATCCTACTGCATTTTGGAGAAGAAGGCCCAATCTAACATTCACATTCATGTAGCCTGCTCATCCTTGGAGGGAGAAGGACAAATATCTCCCAATATTTTCAGTTAAGTTGCCCCAGCCAAGTCTAAGCTAAGAGCACAATTCCCTATCCAACCTTCAGATACATATTTTGGCCCAGCCAAGATGGCAGAGCCCAAGTCAGCCAACACTCTGCATTCTGATCATTGTTATTTTTACTTTTTGTCCTAGCAATTAACTTTTTTGAACCCAAACTTGCAGTGCTTGTCTCTTCCATGACATACAACAGCAGAAATATCTACATAATTTTATAGCTTCAAACCTGATATTTTAGCCCAATCTCCTTGGACTATCCTCTTTATTTAAACTTTTGCCATCAGCAGATATTTTGACAGTACTTTTATTTAGGCTTTGGTTTTATCCTCTATCAGTCTCCTTAGTCTTGTAAACTCCTCTTCTAATTGCTCTGCTTGACTCAGTCTCTGTTCTCTGATCTATTAAGCCAGTAAGGTTTCAGCTTTTTGCCATATAAGCTATATATTTGAAAAAATGCATCCATTAAAAACTAGCACAGTCATGAATCTCATACCCAGTGCATCTCTGTTCACCAAAGATAGGTTCTCTTAGGTCTCTGCTTGCATTTTCATGAGTCCCCTCAGTCCAACTACTAGCATACATGATATGCTAAGAACTTATACATAGAATATAGTCATATATTGGGCCCAATTCTCCTCCAGAATTAAATTCCGTTTTTTGACATCTCAAGCTAAGAAGATTGTGAATTTCTGCTGTCCACTTGTATCCTACAGCGCCAAAAACTGGCAATCATTACCATTTCCTATTTTTTTTTTTTGTATTTTTTTAGGATAAACTCTAATTTGGCTTCTGTCCAATTTTGGATACTTTCTAGTGCCTTTAAATAGTTGTGTTTTTTTTTTTAAATACTGTGTATAGACTTTATACAAGTGATCTATAGGATTGCTGTAAGCATTTCACGTCACTGCCATACCACAAGTTTTCTGCCTTATAGGGCAATGGCAGCATTGCTGGTTCACTCACCCAGGGTGTTTGTAGAGATTATAAAAGCAGGATTTGGAGAGAAGAACATGGGGTCATATGCCAAAGCTATTAGTCAATCAAGGTAAGTGCTCACAAGGTTGATAGATGAAAACTATCCCACTGTTGAATCGCAAAACCCCTAAGAAGCTGACATTTTAAAAAAGAGAGATGCCAGTGGATGATGCTGAGAAACAACTCTGGGAATCGGGAAGAACATGCAGTCAACCTTCAAATTGTGATGGAGAATGAGCATCCTTAGGGGTTGCAGCAGAAATGGTATCCTCACAATTGAATTCAGTGAAATGCAGAAAGTATGTGAAACACCCCAGGAAGAGAATGGACTAGGTGGACTTGCTAACCATCAGAACTGTTAGACATAGTATCAGAACGTACTTAGCAATGAGATCTGGCATTGAAACCCCCATATCTAGACTGTCATTTCGTGCACCAACACTCATTTATGAGCACACAGTAGAAACTCAATGAACAGTAGCTGTTGCTACTGTGAAGCAAGAATTCAGAAGGCAGCGGGCAAAACTTTGAGTGGAAAGAAGAACTACACAGATGTGTGAGGAAAGGAAGCACTGACAATCACAAGGATTCAGGAAATGAGAGGAGTGGTATCTGCAGGTGTACAATTTGCAAACACAAAGAGATGAGAGGTGAGCTGGGTTTAATTGACACATATTTATGGAGAAATGATATACTCATTGTGGCCTCATGGAAATTTAGTGAGTAAGAAATAACCACAGTCTCTCACCCCCACTCCCTCTTCCTAACTTCTCAGAGAGGCTAAGCTAGTTGAAGTCACCCCATCCACAAAGGACACAGGGAAAAACACAGTAATTAAAGTTGGCGCCTCTCCCCCATTCCTCCAGATCAGGTAAGGGCCCGTGCTTTTTTGTATGGAGCTATGAGGGAACTCAGCAGATACAGAGTGTTGCCTGGGGAAACAAAGAACAGGATGTGCACATTAGTGAGGCCTAACTAGGGTGTTGAACTCTGGGAGAACGAATGATGATGTCCCTAGAATTTCTACACTGTCTATCCCAGGTCTTCAAAGGAGGAGGAATCTAAGAAAAAAACAAATAGGGTTTTCTTTTAGACTGGGATTGCTATATAAAATAAGAATACTACAGGACACTAGGATTTCCTTGTAACTTTATCATTCTAGAACACGAAAAGAGAAAAAGTGTAGAGAACAAAAACAATAATCATTATGTAGGGCAGGGAATCTTTAGGCCTAAAACTGGCATCTAATGATTAATAAGCCTACATGGTATAATGGCTTAAAAGCATGGACTTTGGAGCCTCACATCCTGGGTTTGAATTTCAACTTTGTCTTTTAATAATTACTTTTTAACTTACTTAATTTATTCAAATGCTGTATGCTTCAGTGTCTTCATCCATGAAATTTAAATATAGTTCTTGTAAGAATTAAATATATTAATATATAAGTATATACATAATATTAAGTGGTATGTTAAATATATAATGATTTATAAAGGCATAGAATATCAAATGGTATATTAAAAACATGAAGTAATTATTAGTGGCATTTAATTTGAAAAGAAAAACATTGTAAATGAATTTCAATAATCCATATAAAAGAATGACCAGAATGAGTATCATCTGGCCCTGGATTGAGGTGTTAGCCCTTCCACATGTCAGCGGTGTGGGGTAGGTGTTTCACATCCTCTATGAAGACCCATTTCTCTATCTGTAAGATGGATCATCTCCTGATCCAACTAGCTCACAAAGTTGTTGTGAAGATCAAACCAGATAATGGGTTTAAATGAGTTTTGTACACTGCAAAGTGCTTGGGGGGAAAAAAAACATAGGTGTATCAATAGGAAAATATCTTTAGCTTAAAAAAGGATTCTCTACTTTTCCACAATAATTTATGGTGTGGGGTCACATTTTCCTCTTCACTGAAGGGTTTCTGTTAGGTTCACTCTATTAATCCGAACATGGGCTCTGTTTTTTTATGTTGATTCCAAGATACCACGCAGTAGTTGCCTGCCTTTAGTGGAAGGATTATGTGAATACTTAAAATAAATAACATTGGTTCTGATCTTTTCATTGGGAATTTGAGAACATGGAACAGTTTAAGGTTACACAAAGTGTACCCAAAATGAGGGGAATGAAAATGAATTCACAAAAACCCAGTAAAAACATTTTTGTCTTAACAGATGACAACATCCTGGTAGAGAAGTGCTTTCCTAATATTTGGGCAGCAGGGGTCCCTTTTAAAAAATGTTGGAGTGTTTCTTGAAAATCCTTGTGCAGAAGAGAGGCAGTGCAGGCATAAAACTGAATGTGGCCTGGGGTAAGTGTTCTTAATGGATTCTTAAGATTTTGTTTTATAAAGTCCTCAAATGTCCATAATATTTTAAAGCAAAGAAATGTAAGTAGACAAAATGGCCCTCTGTTTCCTTAAAAATTCTAACCAATCCTTGTGGTTATGAAACTGCATGTAAATAAGCAAACTGACCCTTTTCCACAGGAAATCCAACACAATGTTTACTTGATAGGACCTTTGATTATGCCTTTCTATAGTGATGGCTCACAGCTTTCCACCAACTTTTTGTGGAAGTCATTTGTGTTGTTGCTGTTGTCTGTATTTGTTAGGAATGCCTTCAGCTGCAAGTAATGATCTCTAACTAGAAATAGCCTAAAATTACTTATTTATTGTTCTCTAATATCAAGAAGTCTGGAAATAGATCATTGCTGTTGGTGTTGGTTCAGTAGCTAATGATATTAGAATTCAGAGTTAGCATTTCTAACATTAACTTGACCTCATGACTATTCAATGGCTGCAACTGCTCCACGTATCACTCACTGATTCATGTAGAGAGATGGCATTGTGAATGGGTGACCAGGGAGCAAGCAGATAGTGGGCAGGGAATTTATCTTCACAGGGTGTTCGACTGCATCTCTACTCAGCCCCTGGTTGAATTTTTCTCATCACTTGACATATAAGATGTTGCTACTGTCTACTATAATCATTTTTTTAGAACTTCTTTGCACAAATCTATGGAAATAAATTGATTGATTCATTAAACTGGAACACAGTCATGAGCCCATGTGACTAGTGAAGGGTATCTAGATTAATGGAGTAGAAAAATAAAAACACTCACAAATCTACATACAGGCAGTCCTCGGGTTACGTCAGAGATCTGTTCCTACGGTGCGATGTAACTCAATTTTCGCCGAAAGTTGGAACCCACCTACATAGGCACCTACATCACTTTCATGGAGCACATACACAGCAGTAATGAAGTGGAATAGTAAAAAAAAAAAAAAAAAAAAAAAAAAAAAAAAAAAAAAAAAATTAAAAGATAACAATTTCTGACCTTTGCTTGTGGTAAATAAATAATAAAAAACATAAAGCACATATGTACATACGTCAAAATGATGAAACTTTTTTTTTATTATAAATACTGTAAATAGGAGATGGCGACATAACCACGAAACAACATAAGTCGAGTCTGACGTAACCCGAGGACTGCCCGTATATAAAAGCCTAAGCGACCAGAACAACTGGTCGCTATGACACACACTGACCACCAGGGGCAGACACTCAATGCAGGAGCTGCACCCTGGTGGTCAGTGCACTCCCACAGCCAACCTCCCGCAGCAGGCCAACTTACCCTGGTCCCTTCCACGGGTGGTCCCTCCTCCTGTCCGGCAGGAAGGACCCAGCCAGCAGCTGGAAGGAAGGCCCCGGCAGCAGTCAAAGGCTCCGATCAGCTCTGATTGCTGGCCATGCCTAGGGACCCCCACCCATGCACGAATTTTGTGCACCAGGCATCTAGTATTGAAATATTTTATCATATTCACTATTTCTTTCACCAATGAAACATTGCACCATAGACATTTTCCCAGATCTTCATATTTAAACCTGCATCATTTTCTCCACTACTATAACAAGTTGTGTCTATTTTTGTTTAGGTACTTGTCACCTTCTACTTGAACGTCTGTTTGTCAGTCTCTCCCACTAACTTTGAAGCATTTTGAAGACAAGAACTGTAATTAATTCCCATATCCCTAAAGCTTAGCCCAGGGCCTAGCACACTGCTGTTTGATCAACACTTGCAGAATCACTGACTTATCTAATGACTAAATAATGCTATTGTCAGTCAAAATGAACAAGTGCAACCACTGTAACCCCTGGCCTGAGATTTCATCTTTCTAACTTCATTCTCTCACTCACTAGGTTTCAGTTTTAAACACCACTGACATAGCAAAGAATCTAAAATCTTCCTTCAAGCATGGAATTCTTTCCCAAATTCATATATACAACTATGTACTACTTGGTATCTTTACCTGGTTGCCTAATACACACTTCAAACTTAATTCTCTCTTGATTTTTCCTTGGCTTCTCCCGTTCAGGATACCTGCCAATCTTCTCACTCTTTGTACATGGCACCACCATCTGCTTAACATCTAGGATATGTTCTCTCTCTCTCTTTATCCAGTCCATCAGTGTATCTGATTGACTCTACCTATAAAGCATATCCCCAAACTAACTTCTCTCCTTCTTCCCTGGCTGTGTCCTGGTCCATGCTACCATCTTCTATCACCTGAACTGCTGTAATAGTCTACCAACTAGTTTTCTGCCTTCACTCTTATCCCACTGCCATCCATTTTCCTAATTGTGGGCAGAGCCATCCCTTATCTCATAAATCAGACCATGTCATACCCCTACTTTAAAGTTTTTACCTTAAAACTTTCCCATTGCTTCCGGATAAATTTAAACTCCTAACTCTGGTTCTTCCCTGCTTAGTTTTTCAACACCTACAGCTGTTTTCCAGCTTCTAAACTATGCTCCAGATAAGGCTTCCTTTTTATTTTTATTTTTTATTTTTTATTTTTTTTTAAAGTTCCTTGAACACACCAAGGATGTTCATTCTGACTGCTCCCCCTGCCCCATTTATATTGCTCTTTTCTGATTTCTTCGTGGCTAGGTCTTTGTCATTTACATCTCAGCTTAAATATCATCTTACCAAAGAACTCATCCAGTCACTTTTTAAAATAGCAGCCTATTTTAATTTTCTACATATCCCTAATAATTAATATTTCTTTAAATATTAACTCTCCTTGGTATAAGACTGGACCTTGTCTTCTTATTCACCAGTATATTTCCAGTGCCTAGAACAGGGCACATACTAGCCAGCCATGGGCAAACTACGGCCCGCGGGCCGGATCCAGCTGTTCTATCCGGTTCTCTTGCTCTCCCCTCTGCTCCTTTACTTTGAACTTATATTAGTTCACACAAACACTCCATCCATGCTTTTGTTCCGGCCCTCCGGTCCAGTTTAAGAATGCATTGTGGCTCTCGAGTCAAAAAGTTTGCCCACCCCTGTCTGAAATATTTACTGGTTGAATGAATACTTAATCACATCATCTCATTCACTAGCATAGGACAAAGAAACTTCGAAATCAGTGCTATTGGGGGAAGTTATCATGTTTCATAATAAACTTGATTTGTGTTTTCAAGTCGGTCTACTTTAGTGGGTAGTCATTTCCTTGGGCCCACCTACCTATTTTTACTCCAGAACAATTTTGTCCCAAGTAGCTTTCTGTGATGCCCCGGACAGTAGCTATTAGCCACGTGTGGCCGATGAGTGCTTGAATGATGACCAGTATAACTGAGGAACTGAATAGCTAGTTTTTTTTCATTGAAGTTTAAGTGGCCACATGTGGCTAGTGGCTACCATACTGAATAAGGCAGCTGTGATGTGAAAGCTCCTCCAGGCAGTTTCTGTGTCTTAGTTCATCTCGGCATCCTCTGTACTGAGCCAGTTCCTGGTGCAACACAGGTGATTACTAAGACTGACATTCTTGAGTCAAGAGTAGCACTAGAGGGCAAAAGAGTGAGAACTGTTGGCCTTAATATAGAAGGGGCATGGAATCCAGATTATGTCTCTGCAGAGAAGGCCCCCAAATGGTGTCTCTCCTCCTGTGGAGTCATGGAAATTCTACAGGTCTTAGGATTTCAAGATAGAAATTCAAGATGCTCACCGGCTAGTCACAAGCTGCGTAACCTCGGGAAGCCACATAGCCACCTTAGAGAAAAAGCCTCCAGTTCTTTATCTTCACCTGCAAAATAATAATAAAAAAGAATACTGCCTCTGATCTGCTGGATTTTTATAGGAATCAATAGAGGCCAAGAATAGAAAAAACAAGGAATAAATTGTGAAGTGGTTTGTAAGTATATGGTTTTGTTATTAGTCCCACAGATTGGTCCTGTTGGCAGATAAATATTAAGAATTAGTTATCAAACATCACATCATCTAGACAGCCCTGGCCCTGGAAATGCTGGCATCTGCTCGTTTTACTCCGTGATGGAAAAAAGAATAAATAAATCATAAATGATTAATTTAGACTTCCCTCCATGCCTCCCGTTAACAGCTCAAAGCCCCCACCACACAGCAGGCTCGGTGATGAACTGGTGTGGTAGAACCTTCAAGACGGCGGCTAACCCTTCTCCAAGTACAACCAGCTGTAAAAACAAATTTAGCTCCACCAACTCTGCAAAGGAGCAGAGCCTTTTCATAGGTTAGAGATATAATGTTCACCCCATTCAGAGGAATCCAAACCAAATACCAATGGCTTGGGGTGGGGGTAAGAGGATATTAGGCATAATAGACAGATTATCTGCTAGTTTGCTGAAGGCAAAGGAAGAGATATTTGTCATAGTTTTGCTAGAAAATGAGACTTTATCAAAGGGAGGGAGGGTGAGAGGTCAGCAGTTCTATTGGTGCGATTATTATCTTTACATAGCTGGAGTGGCAAAAGAAATGATCCCAAACAGAGCAAAACAAAACAGACCTCACCAAAGCACTTCAAGATGAGCCCTGAGAAGCCTTCACACCAGATCCACTGGCTTCATCTTCATTTATCATCTAGGGCTTGTTGACAAGGGCTGATGGGCTTCTTCATCCGTCCATGCTGTAGCAGCTTTCGTCTTGGCAAACCACTCAGCAGACAGAGGGGATGGTTATGTTTCAAGAAACAGTCATCATAATAACAAGAAGACCCCCATTTTTGAGCACCCACCAGAGCCCCAAAACCAGGCTTTTTATTCATTATCTCAATCTACAAGTCACAAAATTAGTGTTACTGTTACCGCTGTGTAAATGAAGCAACTGGGCTATAAGCAAATCGGCACATCATAGCTGGTGGCAGGGATATATTTGTGCCTTGAGAATTAATAAGTAGAGTAATGAATATCATATCAAAAGCAATCAACATTAATAAAAGAGAAAGATGCAAATTGACCATCACTCCGCTATGCTACCAGCCAATAGGAGTGAGTATGCAAATTACCCAACAAAGATGGCAATGCCCATAGCGGCCAGGTGGCCAGCACCCAGCAGCCCCAAGCCCTGGATCAGGGGAGGCCAGCACCCTGCAGCCCCAAGCTCCGCCATGGCAGCACTGGGGCTGCAGGAGGCCAGATCGGGACACAAACCCGCAGGGAGGCTGGCACCCAGCAGCCCCAAGGCTTGCAGCCAAGGCGTTGGGGCTGCTGGGGGGGGGGGGGTGAGGGGGAGCAGCGGAGACACAAACCCATAAGAAACCTGTGGAAAGGGAGATAAACTATCATAACTTTATTTCCCTTCCCACAAGATGAGAAAACTGCCCCTGGTTTATTTAGTGATGTGGCCCACAACTTTCTACAAGCACAGGGTATGTTATAACCACTCCCAGGAAGGTCTGGTCAGAATACTGTCTCCAGGGAATAACGCTACTGTGGCAAATCATCTAAAAGAGGAAACAAGCTTTTGTTGGGTTTATTCTGAAGGTCAGAGAACATGCCACCCCAACATATGTTGTGTTGATGATCTTGAGCTGCAGATGCTTGAAAAACAGCAAATGCATGCAGAGGCTTTCACTGAAGTCTCCTGATCTGCCTAAAATTGGACGCCCCTAAAGGAGCTTAAATGTCATAGGTCCCCTTGATGGGAGAAGTGTCATCAGGCAGAGAAGACTGACTCCTGTCACAGGACAGGAGTTGACATCACACCCAAACTTTGTTACAAACTATTTCCCCCCACCCCCATTCATCTTTCCTAAAAGTCATTTACTCTCCTCTAAGAGGCCTACATCTCCTGTCCCCTTTCCCTAGGAAGAAGGTATTTAAATCTGCATTTTAAGCCACCTTGAGGAGTTACTCATTTTTCCCTGGGATCTCCCACATATACACAAGGTACACATGTTAATGAACTTTTGTTTTTCTCTTGGTGATCTGTCTTTCATTACAAGGGACTCCACTAAAAACTCAGAAAGGTAGAGAAAAACTATTTTCCCTCCTCCATAATTCTATTTCAGGAAATCAAGTCCCCAGTTGAACAATGAGGTTGGCTCAAGTACCAAGCAGTCCCGGCTGACAGGAGGGAAGCTTCTAGGGAGAAATCAATGATATTGGCATCAAAGTGAGACGGAGGGCACACACGTAGTTGCTGGTGGGAGTTTAAAGTGGTTCAACATTTTTGGAAGATGATTTGGCAAATTCAATAGAAATGTTCAAGGTATATGCTAATTAGACTGAACATCTTCCAGACGACCTTCCAGATGTCCTTCTGGATGTCCTTCCCGACAAAACCATGTTGGCAGGGCCAAGACAGAGGAAGTTAGAAGCAATCAGGCAGGCAGGGGAGAGCAGTTAGGGGGATCAGGTCAGCAGGGGAGAGCAGTTAGGGGGGTCAGGCTGGCAGGCAGGTGAGCGGTTAAGAGCCAGAGGTCCTGAGGGGTCCCAGATTGGAGAGAGGCCGAGCTGAGGGGACCCCCTTTCTGTGCACGAATTTCATGCACCAGGTTTCTAGTCTTTTATAAAGTCTTTACTTAGTGCCTGAAAATGTACACATAAGGGATTTGATCGTCATTGCCTAGTTGGCATTTCTGTCAACATTTTTGCTCACATTTTTATCTCCTTGGAAAACTTAAAAACTTCAAGAAACATTTATTCCCTCCCAGATGGTTTTCTTTGGTGTTGCCCTTGCTGCCCCAGATAAGGAAGCTGAGCTACCTTCCTGGACCAGGGCAATTTCTCCAGGCTCAGCGGATGACATGTCCTCAGCCTCTGCCCTAGCATCTGATGCATCCTTTGGATAGCTATTTCACAAGTGCATGGGAAGATCTTTCTAGCTCTTATTTTACCTTCCTCCACAAACTTGACTTTTTAGAGTTCCCCATTTCTTTAGAACAGCGATCTTCAAACCCTGTGCAATGAGAATTTTTAAAACACGCAATACCTGACTATTCAGTCAGGAGCATTAACCTTTTTTCCCTTAGACTGCCAAATCAAAAAATTACAACAGCCAACACAACAATAACTGTCTGGTGTGAATGAATCAAAATTATATCTATATTTTTGTTAGATTGGCAAAAAAGTATATTTTTGGTCTGCTGCAGAATTTTAGTAATTAGTTTATGTGTGCCATGAAATTTAAAAGGTTGAAAATCTCTGCTCTAAATACAAAATAAGGCTTTTTCACATGCCCTTCTCAGATCCAAGAAAAAATCCAGGACTGTTAGTTCTCATGCCACTTTACAATACACTGGCATGCCTCTTCTTTTTAATATAATCTTTATTCAATTTATTTAAACTTTAAAAAAAAGTTCACCTATTTCTTCCACACCCAACTCCCCATAACTGGCAACCACAATTCCATTCTCTATCTATATCTATGAGATTGTTTTTTTGAAACAGTATTTGTCATTTCACTTAGCATAAAACCCTGGAGGTTCATGCATGTTGGCACAAATGATAAGATTTCATTCTTTTCTTAGTTGTTTTCATGTCTTGGCTATATGGTAAATAATGCTGCAATGCACATGGGGGTACATAATTTTTCAAGTTAGTGTTTTCCTTTTCTTTAAATACACAGAAATAGGATTGCTGGATCATTTCGTACTTCTAGTTTTAATTTTTTGAGGAACCTCCATACTATTTTCCTTAGTGGCTGCATCAATTTACATTTCAACCAACAGCACACAGGATTTCCTTATCTCCATATCCTGGCCACATTCCATTACCTCTTATATTGTTCAGAATAGCCATTCTTACCTCTGTGAGCTGATCTCTCATTGTGTATTTGATTTTTATTTCCATGATGATAAATGATGTGGAGCATCTTTTCGGGTACCTGTTGGCCATCTGTATGTCTTCTTTGGAAAAATGTCTGTTCAAATCTTCTGTCCATTTTAAACTCAGATTGTTTGTTTTTGCTATTGAGTTGTATGAGTTCTTTATATATTTGGATATTAGCTTATTACAGATATATTATTTTCCAATATTTTATCCTGTTCAAAATCATCTAACTTAGAACCATCCACAGCATGCCCTTGTGTCCTTTTGTTTTGGTAGATGCTTTGGCGAAGAAGACACTGAACATCACCAGCATTTTTCCAAGAAAGTTTGAGTGGAGACATGGTTCCAGAGCCCAGAAGCTGCATCTGCTTTGGTTTTTCCATCTCTGGGTCATTTACTGATGTAGTTCATCCACATCCTCTTCACACAGGAAAAAACGTGGGCAACCTGGCAGAAGTGGGAAGACAAGAAGAGAAGTAGAACCAGCAGAGACATGGGTCAGATGGTCCTGACTTTAAGCCCTCAGCACGCTGATTTCAGGCAGGTCACTCACACCCTCTGAGCCTGGTCTACTATCTGCAAAATGAGGACAATGGTACCAGTCTCATGGGCCATCGTGCCATCTTAAATGTAGCATATATAAAGCACTCAAGAGAATTTATTTCCATCCAGCTTCACTCCACCAAACCTTCAGGATCATGGTCAAATCTATTATTTCCTAGTGTTAAAGAGCCACAGGGCTATACCTTTCCATTTGGAAAAAAGAAGTACTCATTCTGTGAATAACTTAAGGATATTAGAATTATAGTATTGATTCAGTTTAAATAGAGTTCTGTGCTTAGGTTAAGTACTGCTTTCATGTTGGTAGAGTATACATTTAAGCATTTAGTATAAGTGAGGTTTAAGGGCAGTAGTACTGATTCAGTTTAAGGAAAGTAGAGTATTGATGCGGTTTAAGTAAATTGATTCAGGTTAGTAGAAGCTAAAATGTATAGGTGAGCCCTGCTATAGAACAAGAGCTAAAGGATGGGGGTTTGGGGAAGAAAAAAGTTTTTATCTAGCTCTTGGTTCTTTCACCATTCTCTCCTAGCTTCACCTTTAAGACCATCACCTGACACCAGTAGGATCCCAAGCTCTCCAAAAACTGGACACAAAGTTATGTAATAAAATACTCCTAAGTGTCACTTATTTTATCAACATTTAATAAGCACCTACTATATTCCAGGCCTTGTGTTAGCTGTTCAAGACATAGGCACTATCCCCCAAAGCACTCACAGAGATGGGATAAATAGGCAATTATCCTTGGGCTTAAAAATTAAGAAAAGATTCATCAGCCATAGATCCTTCCCTCAAGGAATTTATTCAAGTCTAATGGGGAGGAGGAAAGCTTGGGCCCAAATGGAGCCAATGATAAACACCCAGGATGTTGGGGGAGAATGTCAGATTTCAGAAGGCGATGGCTAGGACAGTGGAAACTACCACAGTCTAGGTAGAGGTAAGGGAATGAGCAAAGGTTCCAGAAAGCAGAACGTGTCAGGTGCACAAAAGTCTTGGGGAGTAGAGCTTCTGAGTCAGCCTCCCTGGTTCAGCAAACAGAATCCATGCCACTTGGCTTCTACTTTCACTCCAGTTTTGCATTTGATCTTTTCAGGTTCAAGTCTGTTTTGTGCACGACTTTAGAAAGGGCCCAAGAAGGTCCTTCTGACTCCTCTGCAGGCTCCTTATGTCTCCTGCCCAATGCACCAGTTGTATCGACCTACACATAGTACCCTGAAGGCAACAGCTCTCCAGTCAAGGGACACCAAATGCAGAAACTCCAAACACAAGATACCCAAGTACATTTGAATTGGAGATAAACAACAAATTATTGTTTTAGGATAAGTATGTCCCATGAAATATTTAAGTGATACTTAACAAAAAACAAATTATTTATTGTTAATCTGAAATTCAAATTTAACTGGATGTCCTGTGTTTTATCTGATAATACTACTTTAATCCTTCATTGATATAACATGCTACTATTTTTTGATTCTCATTTCTCACCTCCATGCACTTAACATAGATACATTCTCATCACCTCTTCTTATAGACTAAATGTTTATACCACGCACCACAATTAATATGTTGAAGCCCTAACAATCAGTATGGCTGGGAAATGGGGCTTTTAAGGAAGTCATTAAGATTAAATGAGGTCAAAGAGGGGAGGCTTGATCATATAAGATTAGTGTACTTACAAGAAGAGGCATCAGAGAGCTCATTCTTTTTTTCCAATATATTTTAATTGATTTCAGAGAGGAAGGGAGAGAGAGAAAGAAACATCAATGATGAGAGAGAATCATTTATAAGCTGCCTCCTGCACACTCCCTACTGGGATCTAGCCTGCAACCCAGGCATGTGCCATCACCGGGAATTAAACCATGACCTCCTGGTTCATAGGTTGACACTCAACCACTGAGCCACAGTGGTCAGAGGAGAGCTCATTCTTTAAAGAGGGGGTCGTGTAAGCTCAAAACAAGATTCCCTACATGCAGCAAGCCAGGAAAAGAGGACTCAGAAGGAAACCTATCTTGTCAGCACCTTGATCTTGGACTTTGCAGTCTCTAGAACTGTGAGAAAAGAAATTTCAGTTATGAAGTCACTCCACTTGTGATATTTTGTTCTGGCAGCCCACGCTGACTAACCTGTCCCTTTACACAGTTCATCCGGAACTGGTACACAGAGTATCACATATAGGTGCTCATTATTGTTGCTGAATGAATGACAGGTCCAATCATTTTGGATTCTGTTGAATAAAACAGGTGCCCACCTTCTCTTCTAGGAAAAATCTGTCATAACCCATGTCTGCTAGATCCTATTAACACATCACCCAATATCGCCCATGCCTGTTCATTTGTTTGCCTACTACGAGGGATCCTGGGAGACAGGGACTGAATGTCAGTCATTCATGTCTCTAACATGAGCCAAATCCCTCCCACCCTGAATGTCACAATTTCCAATGGCACACACTCATGAATAAAAATGAAATGCAATATTAACCAAAGCACTTGGGACTTGGGGTTTTAATAGTTCTGAGGGAACTGAAATCATTTTCCAAACACCTCCTTCAAGTCCTCCAGCTTAAATCCTTCCCCAGTGTAGAGACCATCCACATGTCTGAGTGCACATGTCCGGGCACTGCTGGGATGGGATCAAATGTTTCCTGTCGGCACTGGGTCTCCACAGTGCTTGGAGGGCTCCCAGTGACCCTTAGAGCCGGTGTGAAAGTGGACCAGCAGCCAGATGGCTTCACATTTCCACATTCCTTCAGCTTGTTTTCTCACTGTGGCAGACACCCAAGAGCATCCCAAGTCCTCAAGAGAGATGGGATTTCAGGAGAATTTGTTGTTACTTTTGCAAAGTGGGAGATGTGAACTCTTGAGCCCTATGAATGAAGAGAAGGTTTAAAACTTATATCAAAGATTTGCAATGATATTTTTTTTAAATCTAAAAGGATCATGATTTTTTTAAACAATCTCTTCCACCTGGGACAAAGGTGCCACACATACCCACCCCTGAAGATTAAGACAGGTCAGGGATCACAGAGTTGTGGCCACACAAACAGATTATCCTGTTTCCTGAGACATCGTTTATGTTGCAGCTGCCTCCGTGGAGGAAGATCATGAATCACATTGTTCTTCTCGCTTCTATTTGATCCGACACCATGTAAACAAGCAATGTTGAATGGAAAAGAAAACATTTCAGGCAAATGATTTCAATACAGTTGGAACTGCCTACCTTGTGTAAGCAATCTGCTTGCTCAGGAACAAGGTCTGATACCAGACAGAAAAAGTTTGGGGTGTGAATATATTTGGATAAATGAATGAAAAACAACTATTTAACACCAATTATGTGACAGGCACTGTGGTTTATTTTTCCCTACATGTGATCTTATTTCACCCACCCACCCTCGGGAAACCACTGTGCCTTCTATTTACCCTAATATAAGTGACCTAAGACTTACTTTGCCTAGACCATCATTATGATACTACTTTCCATAAATTGTAGGTGAGAATATATGCCCCAAATCATTTAATAAAGGGGCAAAGTCACCACTTAAATCTATGCCTCCTGATTCTAAGTAATGAAATTAACTCAGTGACCATTTCTTTGTAATTAGTTATGCAAATGATAAATAACTATTGAATAAAAGAAGTCATGAGTTTATCTTATTTGATCTGTTATCTATTTTTGAATTAATATAACAGAGGTACAAAGAGGTTAGAATTTACCTATTTTCACAAGTCTCAAAAGACAGAGTTTTGATCTTTCCTCTCTTATGAAACAATTGAAGGATGAGAGAAGTTAAGTTTAACATGATGAGGATGAGATGGCAATAAAATATTACAATGCCCTACCATTTGGGATAATTTGGTTTAGGATTCCTCTCAAAAAAATAATCTGTCTTAAAGTATTTGTAAATGACTCTCCTAACCAGTAAAATTGCAGTAAAATGGTACACCTGATATAAGTGTGAGATCTTTCTTCCGAGTGCTTCATGTAAAATTTCTCAACTTGGGGGAAATTTGAGGAGTGTAGGTCAGCAATGAAGACCCTGTGGTCCAGGGTAGGACTAACCGAGTTTATGACCCAACTCTGCCAAATTCCATGTGTAGGCCCAGAGAAACACATCCACCTCTCTGAGCTCTAGGGAATGAGGATAACCATTATAACTAGTTCATTTAGCATGACAATGATTTAATAAGATAATCCTTCCAAAGCACATAGACAATGCTGATGTATAATCTAGGTGGAAAAGTAGATAATGAAATTACTAAATAAAAACCAACTTTTAAAATGGTCTTATTTTATTTTACTAATATCATCACAATTGTGATTAGACAAATGAGGTTGAAATTAGGATTATATCACTACGCCTTCTATTTTCCCTAATATAAGTGACCTAAGACTTACTTTGCCTAGACCATCATTATCACTCAAAGTAATGAGCAAATCAATAAATAGTCAATCATACAGATATCATTCATGGGTTCTAAATCAGCACAATGACATTTTTAGAAAAAAAATGGGCTAATGCTACCAGCAATGGAGAAAGCATTGAATCAAGAATTAGCATCATTTAAGTCAAATCTTCACTCAAGTTGCATCATCTCTATGGGTCTTAGATTCTTAATCTTCCCACAAGTGACTTGGACAAAATTATTGGTATAGTTGATTTCATTTTTCAAATGGAAGTCATTACCATTTTAATGTTGCTTAGTAATATACAAGTATTAGTAACCATTATTATTATAAATAATTTGAGGTCTTCTCCTCCCCAAATTACTGCTTTAGTCATTAAATCCAATTACCTCATTATCTAAATTCATATGGATTATCATATAACCCTGAGAGGCCTGTGCAAGAATGGCTTTGAAGAAACCAGCATGTCACCTGATGCATTCATAAAATAATCAAAGTGTTGAGACCATATGGCAAAAGGTCCAGGGTTCGCTGACTCCCTTCCCCAAATCTCTCCTTTGACTTCCATTTCTATTCCACATTTTACAGTATTTATTTACCTTCAGCTTAGAGGAGACCCTGAAGTCCCTGAAGGGGATGTAAAGAGATTCAGTTCTGAAGAGGGACTTGGGAAAAACCCATATTTCATGCCCAATGGCATTTGGAAGACTGTCGAGCTATCTGTTGGGAAGTTTCTTGCAAAAAGTATAAACAGAGAGTTAGAGGGTGGCCGGCAGGCATTTGCCTTCCCATCTGACTTGAAGCTCTCAGCACCTCCAGCTCACCATCTGCAAGATAGATCATCAGAATGTAACAGACCATTTATTCTGATGACCTTGTTTTAGTGATGCAGAAATGGAAGCCCTGAAAGGAAAGCAATGTGCCAAGGTCACAGAGTGAGTTCCCGTTGTTCCCAATCAGAGACCACACTCTCAGCAATCCTTCTCCTTCCTTTAGGTCAAGCAGCATGAGCTTGTGACAAGGAAGAATTTGGATAACTGTAAAAAACAGGGCTCTGTTTGGTCTTCAGCCACGCAAGGAATTTGGTTTGCAGGAGTGGAGCAATCATTACTCTTTATTCAAATGCCATGCATTTCTTTTAGACTGCGGGTTACCTGCTGTTTCCTTCTTTGTGAAACAAAGATAATACCGTATCTACTGTATGGAATCATTGCTGCATTAAAATGATACGTGATAACATGCTAAGGAGTAGAGCACAGAGCCTGACTCATTGTACAGACCCTAAAAAATTCCTATTCTCCACCTATGACTCCACAGAGATGGTGACAATCCCACGTCAGCCCCCAGCAATCAGGCCTTCCTCAAAGAACACAGGGATATTTCATGCCATGGCTGCCTTTCAAATACTTCTTTTGTCACTCACATTGTAGAGGGGTTCTAATTACACATGGTTTGCTGGGGGTGGAATTCTAAAAAACAATCATTATGAGACATCCAGCTAAAGGGTAGAGATAGAACACACCCACACACACACAAACACATGCCATACATTTACATCCCTCCCACTATCCACCCTTTCCAGCCTCAAAACATAAAGAAAACACTAAGATGACAGGTAAATTGTTAGGAAAGGCAGAAAACCATAAGGATGAAGAAGAGAGAAGAGCACAACAATTTTAGAAGCTGGAAAGCAGATGCCTGAATTGTAGTAACTACCTTAGCAGACCCCAAAGCAGACCCAGGTTGGCAGCAAAGGAAGCCAATAAGCCACTTGTTTTACAGCAGGGAACCCCTGAGAGACTGGGACACTGGCAGCATTGCGCTCCTCTGAGGATGGAGAGAAGGTGGGCAGAAAAGCAAGAGGAATGGCAGCAACACTGTTGAAAGGCAGTTGGATCACTAGATCCCTTTCCCTCTATCAGCAGTGGTCCCCTCCCCTGGGTAGAAAAGAGGGCTTATCCCTAAAGAAGGTAAAGCACAGGGTCTCTGAGCAGATGGACACCAAGCACAATTGGGTGTGGCAATAGGGGTGCCACAGTGAAAAGAGGAAAAACAGGTGAACATTCACGTGCTCAGGGCTGAGACATGAAGTTTCCCCCTTCGCCCTGTGCTGAGCTTCCACAGTCAATGTATGCTCTGAAGATCAGAAGAGTCCCCTCTGGAGAACTGGATTAGTGCAAAGAAAAGACATAAGAAATACTGGACTCAGGAGTTCCCCAGTGAAAACAGCCAGTTAAGTCTACCTAAGGTGAAAAAGCCAACCGACAAGCTCCTCTGACACTCAGGAAACGTCTACTCTACTCAGATATCAGTGTCCATCTTGTCTCTATAGATTGGCAGCCAGCCAAATCCACCTGACAGCACCTGATGTGAAAGTTGTAGATGAGAGAGGGGAAGAGAGAGATATGGAGAGAGCAAGAGAAAGAGAGATCCAGAAGACAGACAGAGGGAGAGAGAGGCAGGCAGAGAAAGATAGAGAGGAGACAGACAGAGAAAGACAGGGGGAGGAATGAGAAGAAAATCACAGATAACATTTTTTAAAACTACAACAATTGGTATTTTTCATGAGATAAGAGACTATATGTAATCTACAAAACAAGAATAGGGAGCTATGAAATGGACTCTTCAAGAGCTCTTGGAATTATGTAAAACATGAAAAATATAGAGAAATATGAGAGATCTGAAAAACAACAACAGAAGCTTTTGAAGATAAAATTCAGTACATTTCTTAAAAAGTACATTAAAATAATAGGGATAGAAAATGGATGAGAGAAAAAATGTGACATCTAGAATAGTCAATATTCAAATATTAGGAATTTTAGTCAGAGAGAGTAGAAAATTTGGAGATAAATAATTCACCAAAAAAGGGGACAATTTCCCAAATTTGAGGCAGATGAGTTTGTTTCAAAGGCTTTAGCTGGAGAGAAAATAAAAATTATACAAGCTTCCAGACAAGGGGCCAGGTATTGCAGGGAAGGGGATACGTTTTCCATACAAAATCAAGCAGCAGCACAGAAAGCTCGGAGGCAATGGCGGAAAGCATTAAAAGTTTGGTGGGAAAGAGATTTGCCCCCAAGACTCCTCTGCACAAGCAATCGGTTGATTTCATATGAAGGTATTTTCAGACAAGCAAGTACTTAAAGTTCCCAGTATGTGTTTTTTCTCAGAAATCACCTAGCAGGTTTGATGTGTTTGCTCTAAAGAAAGGAGTAAATTAGGGAAGAGGAAAGAGTGGACCCCAGGATCCACATATGAGAATTACAAAAATGGTGGAAAATTCAGAGTTGAATTCATTGTAAGTACACAGAAAATAAGCAAATGAAACAAACAACAATTAATTGACTTCATGGGTCAATAATTTGCAGTAAAGTAAATATAATCACATGATCTAGAACAACTAAGAAGAGCATAATATACATAATAATAATGTAATACTGAACTTTAAAATTGCTAGATAAATATATGGGGAAGATGGAGCAATAGGAAATATTGGGAAGGGTAAGAGAGATGAAGAAGGGATAGTGGTCTAGGGTGGATAAAAGAAAGCAAAATCCCATCTTCTTCTCTATTGGGAAGTCAAAGTATGCTGTTGAAAACAGAAAAATCTAGAAATATAACCATGTCACTTGAAAATATTGATGCAATTATCCAAGAATTAGCTCAGAAAAATGACAGTTGCCTCTAGGAAGAAGGTAAGAATCTGGGTTGGGGCAGGACTACAGGTTTTCTGAAGTCTCATGTATCTGTTGGATCCTTTTCAAACATATGCAATGTACTTTTGATAAAAGTAAAAATTAAATTTAAAAAATAACTTTCTGAGCTTCCTCTCCAAGACTTTTCAATCTCCATTAATTAGTAGTTAACTGTTTAATTGCCTATTTTATTTTCTCCTCTAACCATGAACAAACAAGGTCCATAGAATCAATAAGTTTGATGCACTGTGTTGTGTGTTCCTCCCAATACACACTGCATTTAAATCCTCAATGCTGAAATTAAGAAGTGTCTCTGTGAACCACCTAGAATCGCTTTACTCTAGATGTCCACCTGTCCACCTCACATAGAGAAAGAACACGTTCTGAACAGATTCTCCCATGAAAAGTCAGTCACTGCTCTCCACTTACCACTAGGGGGAAATGTTGGTCTTCGGGTCCAATGGAAACAGCCAAGTCCTTGGGTCCAATGGGGAACAGCTCTTTCCGGCCACGGGCAGGAATTGTGAAGCCTTGGCCGCATCATTTTTCTCTTCTTGGAGCGTAAAATACCAGAGCTTGAGGGGACCTCGGAGCCCATCTAGGTCAAGAGTCCGACCTCTCCCTCTCTACACGGAAAGAAATCTGCATCCAGAGATGAGCAGGGCTTTCTTAGGTCATGGGATAAGGAAGCAAGAGAAATCAATGCTAAAGCCCAAGTTTCCTTATGTACCTAAACTGTGCAAATCAGGAATTAAACAAGAGAGTAACTCAGAGGAGCTGCTTTGTGGTACAAGAGCAATGAGCTGGGGGATGAGAGTAAAAACTAACACTCACTGAATGCCCGCTCTTGTGCACTGAAAGTTTTCCAGGTGCCAGAACTTTACATTCTCCATGCTCCATTCTTTATTCCTATCTGGAATTTGGGTCCTGTAAGATAGGAACAGTTATTATCCCCTTGTACAGATGAGGGGATTAAAGCACAGAGAGGTTAAGTTACTCACCTAATGTCACACAGGCAGTGATTAGCAGAGCAGGGATTCAAACCCAGACTATGCAGCTCTGAAGTTCATGGCCATGACCTCATGCTCACTGGTTGCCCACAGAAGACACGGAGTTTACCTGTGCACATGGAGCAAGTTACCTGTCCCCTCTGGGGAAGTGGTCTTACTTCACTTTTTGCTTAGATGAGATGCTTTGTCCCACGAACCCCAGAGATCTTCCAAGATGCCAGGTTGGTAGGCAGGGCCGCTTCAGGGTCCTAATGTTTTCTCTCCCCAGTGTCTATCATGGTGCCTGTCTCCGAGGGCTGACTCACTCAATATTAACTGAGTGAATAAATATGACCCTAACTACTCCACAAACCAGCCAGCTGCGGAGAAAACACTCATGTCACGTCTCAAAATCCCTATGGTTTCAGAAAACTCTACAAAAGCTATCATTGTCCAAGTGGTCTCTCTGAAGACTGTGGAGTGGATCCAACCCAACGTCTAATCCTTCCTGATTCTCCCACAGCCCTCTCCCCTCCCCCACCCCTGCTGTGTAAGGCAATTTTTCAGTCCATAAAACAATCATGTCACCAAGGACACCGGCAGGCTCCTCAGCCCACTGCATTGTATCACATCGTGAGCTGACGTGTCACCAACATACAAAACAACTGGAGGCTGCATCGTTTACTGCTCTGGGCCCGGCCAAGTCCTCATCCTCCCTTTCTCAAAGCTTTGAGCTGGTTTAGTTCCGTTCTTCAGAACACTGGGGCTGTGGGAGGGGAGGGCTCCTGTGCAAAGAAGAGGGTTTCCTGAGAGGGTTACAGAGAGGGAAGTGTCCTCCCAAAGATTGGACATCTCTGCACAGAAGAGCATGTTCCATGAAGAATCCCCACGGAGTGTCACACTCCCTGCTGGAAGGTTTGAAGTCATTCAGTGCAATTCTAGAAGTGGCGGGGATTAAGACGTCCCTGCATTACCCCCTCTTATCCACCTCCCACGTATTTCCTTTCCACATTGACTTTATTTTGGTATACAGTTCTGAGAATTTTGACACATGTGTAGATTCTTGTAACTGCCACCACAATCAATAGATAGAATGTTTCTGTGACTCCCCCTGCCCCCGCAAACTGTAGTCACACCCCTTCCACTTCCTTCACCCATAGTAAACATAGATGTGTTCCCTATCATTCTAATTTTGTCCTTTTCACACCAACATATAAATGTAATCATAGAGCTCATAAGCTTTGAGATGGGCTTCTTTCACGCAACATAAAGCTTTTAAGATTCATTCAAGTTGTTTTGTGTATTTATAGCTCTCTCTCTTTTTGATTGCTGAAAACTATTCAACTGTATGGACATACCACAGTTTGCTACCCTGAGAGATATCTGAGTTATTTTCAGCTCAGGGCAGTTTATAAAGCTGCTACAAACATTCATATGCAGGTTTTCTTGTGTGAACAAAAGGTTTCATGACTCTAGGATAAATGCTAGAAGTAGGATTGCTGTGTCATATGATAAGTGGATGTTTAACTTGATGACAAACTGCCTAAATGTTTTCTGCAGTGGCTGTGCCATGCTGCGTTTGCACTAGCAATGGATGAGACTTGCAGTATCCTCTCCACAGCTTGGTGCTGTCAGGAACTTTTTTAGTCATTCTAATAGTTATTCACGGTTATCTCATGATGGCGTTAACTCATATTTCCCCCAGCGCTTATGATAATGAGCATCATTTAATCTGCTTATTTGTCTTCTGTGTATTCCCTTTGGTTAAGTGTATATGGAAATATTTTGCCGATTTAAAAATGGTTTTGTTTTCTCAGTTAAATTTTGAGAATTTTTATATATTCTGCACATGATTTGTCACATATTTGTCAGATATGTGTTTTTAATTACTCTTCCCAGTCTGACTTGTCTTTTTATCCACTTAACAGTGTCTTTCATAGTATTTTTTAAAATAAATTTATATGAAGTTCAATTTATCATTATTTAAAATTTTATGGGTTGTGCTATTGAGGTAATATCTAATAACTTCTCACTTAACCCTAGGTCACAAAATTTTTCAAAAAGTTGTATTATTTAATGTTTTACATTTAGATCTATGATCCATTTGAGTTAGCATTTGTATAAAGTGTGAAATTTAGGTTGAAGTTTATTATTTTGCATGTGGATTCTCATTGCTTTCAAAACAATTTATTAAAAAGGCTGCCTTTCATTGAAATGCCTTTGTATCTTTGGAAATAATTAATTGGCTATGTATGTGTGAGTCTATTTATAGATTCTCGCTGATCCATTGATTTATGTGTCAATTCCTTCAAGAACACAATGTCACCATCACTGCACCTTTCTATGTCTTAAAGTCAGGTGCTGTGAGTACTCCAACTTTCGTCTACCATTTAGACAAGTTTATATTTGCATTTCTATAATAGTTTTAGAAATAGGAAACATGATGTTAGCTATAGATTTTTGGTAGATGTTCTTTACAGGCTTAAAGAAATTTCCTTTTATTCTTAGTTGGCTGAGAATTTTTATTATGAATGATGCTGTATTTTGTCCCATGTTTTTCTGCATCTATTGATATGATCATGTTTTTTTTCTTCTTCTTCTTTAGGACAATGATTTTCAACTTTGTTTTATCTCATGGCACACATAAATTAATTACTAAAATTCTGAGGCATACCTAATAATAATTTTTGCCACTCTGACAAAAAAAAAAAACAACAAAAACACACAAATAGATATCATTTTGATTCATTCACACCAGACAACTATTGTTGTGTTAGCCATTGTCTTTTTCTTAATTTCACAATCTAAGAGAAAAGAGGTCAGTGCCCCTGACTAAATAGTCACGTATTGCATGCTTTAAAAATTCTTATGGCATAATGGTTGAAAATTGCTGCTTTAGGCTGTTAGTATAGTAGATTACATTTACTGATTTCCAAATATTGAATTGACCTTGCATTCTCTGAACAAATCTTATTTGGTCATTATGTCTTATTTTTATTTTTGGGGAGGATTTTATTAGCAAATATTTTGTTGATTATTGTGTCTATGAGAGATTAGTTTTATAGTTTTCTTTTTGTAGCACCTTTTTCTGGTTTTGGTGTCAGAGTAATACTACCCTCATACAGTGAGAAATGTCATCTCTCCCACTATTTTCTAGAAGAGCTTGTCCAGAATTGGTATTATTTATTTCTTATATGTTTGGTAGAATTCTCCAGTGTGTCTATCTGGGCCTAAGGATTTCTTTTTTTGAAACTTTTAAACTGTAAACTTAATCTGTTAATAAGAACAACACTGTTGGAAGTTTTCAGGGTCATCTTGGGTGAATTTTGGTAGTTGTGGTTTCTGAAGAATTGGTCATTTTCATCTAAGAAATAGAATTTATGGTCATAGAGTTCTTTATGAAATCCCTTATTATATTTTAAATATTGGGAGCTCTGTAGCTTTATCTCAGTTTTTACTTCTGATTGGTAAATTTTGTCTTATCTCTGTTTTTCTGATACATATATTTTATTATCTTAAAAACAGATTTTTGCTTAAAATTTTATTGATTTCTGTATTTATTTTTTTCCCTTCCTTGTACTGATGTGGGTACATTTTGCATTTCTTTTCCTAGTTTCTTACGTAGGAGCATAGATTACTTATCTGAGATCTGTCTTCTTTTTAAATGATATTAATTTCTTCTCTATGAACTGCCCTAACTGAATCACATAAATTTTTATAAGTTATATTTTTATTTTTGCTCAGTTCAAAATATTGTTTTAATTCTCTTGAAAATTCTTTTTATCATGTATTATTTAGAAGCACATTGTTTCATTTCAAGTGTTTGAAGATTCTCTTGTAATCATTGCTATTGATGTTTAGTTTAATCTACTATGGTAAAATAACAAATGTTGTATGATTCCAAGCATTTTGAATTTTTACTTTACTATGTAACCCAGGATGGGCTCTTTCTTGATGAATGTTTTGTGTCCACTTGAAAAGTATGTATTCTTCTGTTCTTGGTTAGACTGCTATATAAATGCAAAAAAAAAAAAAAGTCCAGTTCATTGATTCTATTACTTGGTTCTGCTACATCCTTGTAGACTTTCTATTTCCATTAATTCTATTGATTAATGAGAGCAGAGCTTGAATTACTGAGCGCTGAGGTCATATACCCAAATGTAATTGTGGATTTGTATACTTCTCTTTTCAACTCAGACAAATTTTGTTTCCTATGCTTTGAAGCTCTATTATTAGGATGCACTATACACATTCCAGATTTTTATGTCTTCTTGTTGAACTGATTTTATTATCATCATGTAATGTCTCACTTTATCCCTCTCCATGGGCTATGCTGTGAATTCTATTTTGTCTAATATTAATATAGCTCGATATGAACTCTGGTGTTCTTTTTATTAATAGTTGTGTGGCATAATTTTTCCCATCCTTTCACTGTTATCTTACCCTTATCATTATAGTTGAAATGAGTTTCACAGAGACATGATATAGTTGTTGTTTTCTATCTAAAAAAAAGTTCTCTAGTAATGAGAGTCAGTATCCTGGCAACATTCTCTTAGGTCTCCTTCATCTGAGGATGACTATTTTACCATTATTTCTGCAGAAATTTGTCACTTGATAGAGAATTCTGAGTTGATTATACTTGTGTTCCCACCCTTTAAAAATGTTGTTTCACGCCCTCATGGTGTCCATGCTTCCTATGAGTTTATAGTCATAAAAACAGTTGTTTTCTGACATGAATACTTTTTTCTCTGTTTTCAAGCTAATTCTTCATCTTTCGTTTCCAGTGGTTTGATTATGATGGATCTGGGTGTGGATTTCCTTGTTTGTTTCCTGTTTGGGGTTTGCTCAACTTTTGAGTCACGTTTATGGGTCTTGTCAAATTCAGAAGGTTTTCCTAATACTATTTCTTCAAGTATTCCTTCTGCACACTACTTCTTATCTTCTTCTGAGAATTTCACACCATAAGTGTTAGATATTTTGGTACTGTACCACAGTCCCTGAGACTGTTCATTTGTTTCTCAATCTTTCATCCAGGTTTGGTGTCCTTTCTCCCTAACCCACATTTACCTGGTTAACTCCTTAGACTTTACAATTCAGGTCAAGTATTGGCTTGAGATTGAGTTAGGTGTTCATCTTCTATTTACGCTCTCGAGGTTCTGAACTGACTGCTTAAGAATGTTTAGCTTACTGACTGTCACTTCTTGTAAGAATTATGTCTTTTTAGTCTGTGTATCTCCAATGTCTAGAAGAAAGTGGATGTTTCATCCATGACTGTTGAATGAATGAAGGAGGAAGAAAGAGTGAAAATGTATTGAGGACTCACTTTGTATTTTTCTTATGTAATCCGCACAAACTTAAAAGAACGTAATTGGATTCGACATGTTTTGCAAGAGACTGTCCTTCACATTTCCTGTTCATAAACCTTGTTTAAGGTGAGTTGCCCTAATCCACAGGTTCTGCTGTCATAGATAATTGGATCCGGGCACTAAAACTCAGCTTCCCCAGAGAATGACTAACAACCTATGACTACAAAGTCAAATATGAGCTGAGCTAATCATCATGAGCTTTCAGGAATTTTGGAATTAGGAAACTGAGAATATGTATCCAGCTGGAGCTACAAACAATTGGGAGCATGGTGACAACAAGGGTTCTGTCCAACCTGATACAAATAAGAGAAAATAAGAACAGTTTATGGGGAGGAGATGGTGAATGCATATAGAAAAACAAGATGTTTGGGGACTTTGGGAGAGAGGCCAAGAGAGCCAGCCTATTTCACTATTTCCTACCTGCTTTCCACTTACAACTCCCAACCACTGACTGTACACACATAAACTCCTAAACTGAGATTCCCTTGGGATCCATAGTATAGTTTTTCAAAAGAGTTTTCTTGAACTTTCTTGGGTGGATCTCTGTTGCTTGCAATATTCTGGTCCAAACAGACATTAATGGTTCCTAACAACCATTAGCTTCCTTTCCTCCTTTCTAACAAAATCTAGATTTTATTCAGATTCTTTAGCCTCCTCCATGTAGCCATGCTTGTCAGGAAGGCCAGTGGCATCCCCAGCCCCTGGGGGTGACTTCAATTTGGTTCAGGCAAAACATTGTAAACCTCTCCCTTTGACAGTGAGTGAATTATGCAGGGGAAGGGAGTACAATTCTGCCCAATAAGTTGTGACAGGTAGTCAACTGGATGACTTCTGGGAAAAGGTTTTCTTTAAAACTAAAAATAAGACAACCAAGATACAACAAGTTCCCTTTGTCCACTGAACATTGCTGTTTCTGCCTGTGGTGCTTAGAAATGTGACAGCTGTCTTAAAGTCATGGCAGGACCTTTAAAACCACACCAAGTGTTAAAATAGAAAAGGAAATTATGTTATTGATGATCTTGACAATTCTGTTTGCTAGCTTAATTTTACCAACTTAGAGCTGCCCTCTATCTTACTGCCTCCACATTATTTAAACCATCTGAGGAGCAGTTTTCTGTTACTTGCAGACAAGGCATCCTAATTAAAACAGGGCATTACACAGATAAAAATGGTTGACCAACAGTGTGGTGACTTTTCTAATGTGCCCAACCCTAACCAAGACTCAAACCCAAGTCAGTCTAGCTTCAGTGGCATGACCTCTCTGCTCTCTAAGTAAACACTATCCAAGGCATGAGTCCACTTGTCAATACCCAGAAATTTTCAAAATATTTGCCTGTGTGTATGTCTCCCTCCCAGAAATTTCCCCATACCTCTGACATATTTCCACACCTGACTTAGATATCCATATTTCATGCTCTTGCTCTCACTTTCTTCCTGTCTCTCTCCTACACACAGAGAGATACACACACAAACCCATCTCTCTGTTAGTCTTCCCCTATTTAGCCAAAGTCACCACCATCTACAGAGGTGTTGGAGCAAAAATATCTAGGCATAATTTCTGATCCCTTTTTTCCACTTACTGCTGATCTCTAAATCATTAGTAATCCTGTTGGCTGTATCTACAAAGCTCATCCCATATAAATCCTGTTCCCCCTCCACTAACACATTATATTCTAATGAGATCCAGCAAGGACTGCTGCTAGGCAGGTTACTTGAAAAGGCTCCAAACGTATCTCGCTGTGCCCACTCTTTCTCCTCTGCCACCTGTTTTCCATCAAGCAGACAGAATATAATCTACTTAGAACATTCCAAAGGCTTCCCATTTTCCATAGGATAAAAAACAAATTATGATATCTGAGTGGTATTGGGAAGGATGGGGGAACTGAGCTCTGTTCCCTCTGCATCAACATTCACCCCACCAAAGGCTCCCAGACTAGTCACACCTTCCCCAAACCCCAACACTCCACAGGACATACTGTGAAGATTCCTGATTTTCAAACTGTAATTAAAATGTAATAAATCATTAAAATATTTAAAAAATATGATTAAAATAATATTATAAGATAATATTTGCAACATACAAACTGTAAAACTCATTTGGCTAAATCTAATAAAATGTATTTAAGAATTTTATAGAGTATATTGTTAAATTTAGGCAAATTTCAAAAAAATAAAAGTGAAATGGAAAGAAATAGCACAATCACAGGTTAAAAGAAGGTGTCAGCACTCCTTAAATGAAGCTATATTTTTTAATATGTTTATATTGATCTTTAGAGAGAGAGAGGAAGTGGGAGGGATAAAGAGATAAAAACATCAATGAGATAGGAGCATCATTGATATGCCACCTCCTGCATGCCCTCTACCCCAGATCAAGTCCACAACCTGGGCATGTGCCCTGACTGGGAATCAAACTAGTGACCTCTTGGTTCATGGGTCGTTGCTCAACCACTGAGCAACACTGGCTGGGCAATTAAGCTACATATTAAAGATAATTACAGTGAAGATATCAATAGACACTTTAACACAATTTAAAAAATCAATCCTATATCAATAGGAAAACTTAAAGCCAGGATAACCAAGATGATTTTGAAGAGGAAGAAGGAGGACTTACCATCCAAATATCAATATTTTCTTAAAGGTATAGCTACTAAAATATGAGGTAAGAGTGAACGGCTAAAGAGCCAGTATCTCACCTATGTACGTGCATATGTGTAACTAGGCAGATTACAGGTAGCTGACCTCTGATATTTTAACAGATTTAGTTTACTTATCAGCTATTTGACTATCGTAACAAATAAACAACTAGGAGATTACAATTCTGTTCATTTTGGCCCAGCTAGATTGCTCCATATAATTGGGGCTCAGGGATGACTACCCCACTTTGAATTTCCTTCTTTAGAAGGATGAGAACAAAATATCCAGATGAGAGTAGAGCAGGCAGAAATTATAAAGAGAAGAGAGTAACTAAAAAAAATGCATATTTTTAGAACGGAGATGTCTGCGAGTGGCTCACAAGTCTGCAAGGTGACTGTGGGGTGACTGAAGCCTTCCTGGTTCCATGACCACAATCCAATAAAGGTCGATTTTGTCCCAGTCGGTGCAGACAGCTCTTTGTCATGACTGGAGGCCACCTGGAGTTACAGCAATAATAAAGGTTTGGAGTCACACAGTCACACAGAGGCAGGTCAACTCACAGAAACTTGACTTTCTTGTCATTGACTTTAGGATGATAAGAAGCATCACACACACACACACACACACACACACACACACACACACACACAGAATTAATTTAAAAAGCAGCACATCATAGCAACAAGAAGTGTGGATTCCAGATCCTACTGCCTGTATTCAAAACCACTTTGTAGCTGTGAGACCTTGAGCAAGTTGATTAACCTCTTTGAGCCTCAGTTTCATCATCCACAAAATGGAGAAGTAAGAGTACTTACATCATAGTGCGTTTGGAAAGATTACATGACTTAATATATCTAAAGCATAAAGGAGAGTCCCAGGTCCACAGGAAGCCTTGAGAGTGGTAATAAGAACAGCAGTAGAACCTACTTCGAGGTAAATTAAATGGCAATATAGCAAGCTTTGGGCACAGTGCCTGAAACACTCAAAGTGCCCTCGAAAGATTACTTTCCTTCTTTCTCTTCAGCTGTCTACAGAAGGAACAAATGCCCCTCCAGAGGTGATGAGGTCCCCATCAGCAGAAGTGTTCAAGCAGGAGTCGGTTAACCACATCTTCAGAATGTTACAGTGAGGCATTTGAAACTAGGGTGAGACCAGTATCAGGCGATCCCTGAGCTCCCCTTTAGATGAGAGATTCCATGAAGAAGTCGGATACTCTGGGCAAGCCTGTCAAAGGGGAACTGTGGGTAACCAAAACGTTCCTGAAATTCCCAGCTCATTTTCCAGGCTGAATGCAGCCCCCATCTCCTTCCACAGCACACCAAATATTAACGCGTGCGCACACACTCACACACACGCACAAACACACACATGTACACAGAGGCATCATTCATATGTTGTAACATGAATCTCTTCACCACAATGACCACGGTTGTCAGTGAAAGAAATACTCTTGTTCAGTCCAATGCACTTGGGTAGCCCAAATAAACAATAGTATAATACCCGGCATTTATTCAGCACCCTTTGGGGCAAGGGCTCACACTTTATACATATTTCTCGTTTATCATGGCCACATTCTTGGGAGACAGGCTGCCTCTCAGAAAGGCAATGGCCTTGGGTGTGTGCTTTCAAGCCTGGCTGGTGGGGAGTTCCTGGTTTCGGCATGTGAGGGCGTGCAGTATTCACACGTCCTTCAGCCTCCTTGGGCCTGGCTAAGTGGCCTTTCAGGACAGAGTTCTGATGCTGCCTGCCTTGGGAGTCACAGTGCCTCTGGTTTCAGCTGTTCATCATCACCACTGGGGCTTCTACCAGGTGAGTTAAGATCAGTCAGGCTCTGAGCCTTGTGATGTGTTTGAGCAAGAGTGCCCCCGGGAGTGTGCTACAGTATCTGGATCCAGCAACCTGCAAGGGCTTGGAGGGCTTCATGAACACCATCCTGTGCTGGGAAATGACTTACCCATTCTTAGCTATCTGATCTAGAAAACAGGTCCCGTAAGACATAATTTTCTAGGCTGTGTGACACTAACATGGAATAAAGCATGGAAAGCCCTGGGCATGTGGCAAAACCTGAATTAAAAGCATCTATTATTTTGTGGGCATCATCTTGCTTCTGGGTTACCAAGCGCAGTGTTTCTGCAAACCAAGGGTTATGGACTGGATTGTTTTCTCCCCAAATTCTTATGTTGAAGTCCCAACACCCAGCACCTCAGAATGTGACTGTATTTGGAGATGGTTTCTTGAAAGAGGTGATTAAGTTAAAATGGAATCATTAGGGTGGGTCTTACTCCAATATGGCTGGTAGCCTTATAAGGAGAGGAGATTAGGACACAGACACACATAGAGAGATGACCACATGAGGACCATCTACAAGCCCAGGAGAGAGGCCTCAGAAGAAACCAACACTGCTGACACCTTGATCTCAGATTGCCAGCCTTCAGACCTGTGAGGGAATACATTGCTGTTGTTTAATTCACTCTTTTGGGGGTACTCTTTTATGGCAGCTGACCAGACTAATACATCCAGTTTGAGTCTACAATCATACACCCCAAACCTTGGGTCATGAGATCCCTTCGAAAGATGGAGTAAATAATGTCCCAAGGTTCAGGAGGACATTTAAACAAACAGAAGCTGTGATTGTACACAAGAAGCTAGTTGGATGAGCCCTTTGGCCAGAAAGAAAAATCATTTGAGCCCGAGGTCAGAGTGTGAAGCCAACCTCCACCAGGGTTTAGCTGTGGAAACGCTGATGGTCATTTATCTCTACATGTTTTGATTTTACTCCAGTAAACCCTCCTATCTTCCACACCAGAACATCCTTAACAACCCAGTTACTGGTTTATTCTAGACCAGTGTGCCTCTGATGTGCAGAACTTGAAGTTTCTATTTAGAGGTTTTCTCCAGCTTTCCACTCAGAGTTAGCTGACAAGAAAAATGTGCTTTTCCATGAATATTACAGAAAAAAAGAAAGATGTCATGGAATCATGATGGAGGAAGCATAGTCTACACATTTTCTACTCAGATGCCTTACACAGAAGTAGACAATAAATAATGTTCAATGGAATTGCCAAATCTCACCCTACATGTTTTGTATAGTTGGTGCAAAATAAATGTTGAATTGAATGATATATGTAATTCTTAAGATATATATTCAGGACAAATAATTATTTATAGAGACACAACAATGTGGAGAATTAACAGTGGACCTCACTAGTCACAGCACAGAAACCATTGCTATCCTAAGTCACCTGTCTATGGCTAGAGATCCTAAAACTGCTCAAATTGTGTTCCTGTCCCACTTTTCTCTAGTAAGGGTCCTCTCCTCTAACTTAGGGAGTCCATGAGTCCTTAAGCTTTTCCTTAAAAGCTGTTTCTGACATTTCATGTGTTGCTATTCTCTAATTACAGTTAAGTTCCTATCACATAATTTGCTAACTAACTTGTGAGTTTTGATAATTAATTTATAGGTTTTAAGTGTTATGGGTTTCTGAGATGAAAGTCCCATAAAAATGTTTATGTTGTTATTATGTCCTGATTCAATTAAAAATTGTCAGGAAAAAAGGACCTTTAGAGGACACTTTTATACCTTTGGGACTTCATCACCAATGTACAGTAACTCCTCTCCCACCCCTTACCCCCCTCCCCATTGAAGAATCCTACAGAACAGCCTCGTACAGGGGAAAGGTCTTAGGTTTGATGTGCAAGGAGCTCTGGGTCCACATCCAAGCATGGCTACTAGCTAATTTGGGCAACTAAAGTGACTTGGGACTGTTACATCTTTCCACCTCAGTTTCCATTTTCTTCATTGGTCAGTCAGAACAAACCTCATCGAACCACCATGGAAATAAAACAATTGTTGGCAGGCACTGAAGGTGGGTTTACAGGGCAAATTAGAGTGTGTAAGCTCCTCTTAGAAGCACATCCGTTCAGCCAAAACCCAAGGATGTGACTTCACAATCAGTGTCCACCCCTCTAGATACAAGAGTGGTGACTACTTGATTAAATCTCTACATACACATTAAGCACTCACTATACACCAGAGTGGCTGCTCTCCAAAGCTTCTAAATTAGCCAAGAAGACCCCTAGTAGCTGCAGCAATCCTGAGAAAGAAAAACAAAGTAGGAGGGATCTTAATACCAGATACCAAGCTGTATTACAAAGCCACTGTTCTCAAAACTGCCTGGTACTGGCACAAGAACATACATATAGATCAATGGAATAGAATAGAGAACCCAGAAATCAACCCAAACCACTATGCTCAATTAATATTTGACAAAGGCAAGAATATACAATGGAGTCAAGACAATCTCTTCAACAAATGGTGCTGGGAAAATTGGACAGATATATGCAAAAACATGAAACTAGACCACCAACTTACACCATACACAAAAGTACACTCAAAATGGATAAAGGACTTAAATATAAGACGGGAAACCATAAAAATACTAGAGGAATCCATAGGCAGCAAAATCTCAGACATATGCTAAAGCAATTTCTTCACTGATACAGCTCCTAGGGCAATGGAAACTAAAGAGAAAATAAACAAATGGGACTACATCAAAATAAAAAGCTTTTGCACAGCAAAAGAAACCATCAACAAAACAACAAGAAAGCCCAATGCATGGGAGAACATATTCATCAATGTTATCACCAATAAGGGTTTAATCTCCAACATTTTCAGGGAATTCATACAACTTAACAAAAGGAAGATAAACAACCCAATCAAAAAATGGGCAACTGACCGAAATAGATACTTTTGGAAAGAAGACATAAGGAAGGCCAAGAGACATATGAATACATGCTCAAAGTCACTAATCATCCAAGAGATGCAAATCAAAATCACAATGCAGCACCATCTCACACCTGTCAGAATGGCTATCAACAAATCAACAAACGACAAGTGCTGGCGAGGATGCAGAGAAAAAGGGACCCCCGTGCACTGCTGGTGGGAATGCAGACTGGGGCAGCCACTGTGGACAACAGTATGGAGTTTCCTCAAAAAAATAAAAATGGAACACCCATTTGACCCAGTGATCCCACTTCTAGGAATATATTCCAAGAAACCAGAAACACCAGTCTGAAAGGATACATGCACCCCTATGTTCATAGTGGCATAATTTACCATAGCTAAGATTTGGAAACAGCCTAAGTGCCCATCAGCAGATGAGTGGATTAAAAACAGTGGTACAGCCCTGACCGGTTTGGCTCGGTGGATAGAGCGTCGGCCTGCGGACTGAAAGGTCCCAGGTTCGATTCCGGTCGGGGGCATGTGCCTTGGTTGCGGGCACATCCCCAGTGGGAGGTGTGCAGGAGGCAGCTGGTCGATGTTTCTCTCTCATCGATGTTTCTGACTCTCTATCCCTCTCCCTTCCTCTCTGTAAAAAAGCAATAAAATATTAAAAAAAAAAAAAAAAACAGTGGTACATCTACACAACGGAATACTATGCTGAGATAAAAAAGAAGGAATTCTTACCATTTGCAACAGCATGGGTGGAACTGGAGAGCATTATGCTAAGCGAAATAAGTCAGTCAGAGAAAGATAAATATCACATGATCTCACTCATTTATGGAATATAATGAACAACATAAACTGATGAACAAAAACAGATCCAGAGACAGAGAAGCATCGATCAGACCATCAAACCTCAGAGGGAAGGTAGGGGAGGGTGAGAGTAAGGGGAGAGATCAACCAAAGGACTTGTATGCATGCATATAAGCCTAATCAATGGACACAGACACCAGGGAGGTGAGGGCATGAGTGGGGGAGGTGGAGGGGCAATGAGGGATAAGGACACATATGTAATACCTTAATCAATAAAGAAATAAATAAATAAAAGAAAATTAATACAGACTTTGATACCTGGAAGTGGGGTGCTTTTATGTAAGTACCTAAAAAGGTAGAAGTAGATTTGGAAGTGGGCAATGGGCAGAGAATGAAAGAATTTTAAGGAGCATGATAGAAAAAGTCTAGATTATCTTGAAGATTGTGTTAATATAAATGTAGACACTAATGACTTCTAGTGAGGACTCAGAATAAAGTGAAAAGCATGGTAAAGAAAAAAAAAAAAGCTTAGCTATGGGGCAGTGCTTTCAAAGGTGTGTCAACTGTTTTAGGCAATGGCTAAGCAGCAAATAAAGTAGAAACACACACACTCAATCTACCCTTGTAAAGGTTACAGTTCAGCGGAAGACAGACACACAGAGTAACTAAGAGAATACATAGCGTGTGAAGCAGTGATCAGTGCTAGGGTGATGGAGATAAGAAAATGAGCAGAGTGCCAGGTGTGGCTCATGGGTTGTCATTCAGCCAGAGATGCCCCACCAGGAAGATGGCATTCATGTAAACGTGTACAGGAAGTGAGGTCTTGAATCGTGTGGTGCATTCTCCATGACGAATTATGACAAGGGGAGAGCGCTGGAAGACTCTGCCAATGGTGTGGAGCCACAACAGAGAGCCTGGCGTGGGCATGCCTGTTCCCTTCACGGTGCCCAGGTTACGTTTACTCATCTCCATGTGGAAAACGGCCAGTCTTTTCAGAACCTGTACTCTGTGCTCAGCCAGTGGCTAGTATCACTGCGTGTTAATAATGACGAAGATCTTCGAAGACTGTGCTCATTTCACAGCCAAAGGACCCGCACTTGAAACACTTAAAAGTACACAATGAGGGTGATAATGTAGAAAACATCAGGGCAATCCTTCACATCAGGGCACTTTTAGGTTTTGCAAACACATCTGCATTTCACCTGCTGACTTTTGGGGGCCCTGGGGGTTTTCGGCAACATAGTCCATCTGTCCCAAGGAAGTGAGTAGAGGCCTTACTGTGCAAGAGCCTCAGAAGATCAGCTCTCAGAAGCCAAGCATTACCTCTCCCAGTTTCTCTCTGGAAAAAGGGGTGTGGCTCACATGTCCCAGCCCATGGTGTACACAGTCTTGGCCTGACAGATGTCAGCATCCCCATTCCTTCAGCAGAGCCCAGGTCCACACCTTGGTCAGCCGTCTTCCCTGGGCCAGGAGGAGCTGTGAGAAAGAACCGGTTATAAGACATTTCCCTTAGGGTTGGTGGCCTGGGCAAGCCGGGCTTTCTGAGCAGCACGACTGTGGTTTCTGCTCGCTCTGAAGATTGCCAGAATGCTAGCAGGGATTAAAAACAGGAAATTCAGTGATCCACATAAATGATATTTTCCTAATGGTAATATTCCACGCATTGAAGGGACACAAGTCCCAGAATTGTGTGGGGAAACAGAACCCCTCCTGGTCTTCCTTTCATGTCAATAACTCCTCTCTGTGAGTCCTAAGTTTTTTTTTGTTTTGTTTTGTTTTTTACACCACTCAACCTGTGACATGCTGACTTAGGCAATTTGGGTGCTAAGAGCATTGCTTTTCCTGCTTGTCCCAAACCTGTGGGGTCATTCTGTGTGTAACTACACACCAGAGTAGTTTCAGAGATGTGGAGATAAGTTTCTAATTTGTTACGATATATGTCCCAGCCTGAGAATTCTGTGCGCAGCTCTACATCTGGACAGTTTGCTGGAGGCTAGACAGCAGGCATCGTGCCAGGTGCACTGGCAGATGCGTCAAGTGGGAAAGCTCTGCAGCCTGCCTGCTGGTAGCTTAGCGTCCAGCATGCAATTCAGTGCAAAATATCTTGTTATCTGATAGGAATAAAAGCCAGCAGAACATTTCTGAAGGTCAATTTGTACAAGTGATCAAGAGCCTTTAAAAATACCCTTATTCTTTAAGCTAGCAAATCTACTATTAGAAATTTGTCCTATAGAAATTATTAGAGCTAGATGTATAAGCATATTCCTTGCACTACTATTCACATTATAGGGAAAAATGGGGGGGGGGTTAAAATATCCAATTACAAGGAATAATGAATTAAGTTTGATACACCAGTAAAATACATACATTCCTAGCCATTAAAAATTATGTTTTTCAAAAATGTCCAACACCAAAAGGTTACTTATCTACACTAATAAAAGAGAAACATGCAAATTGACCATCACTCTGTTATGCCCACCAGCCAATCAGGAGTGAGCATGCAAATTAACCCCCCAAAAGATGGTGGTGGCCACAAAGCTGGAGCAAGCAGGAGGCGTGGGTTGCCCCCAGTGATGGAGGAAGCCAAGCTTCCAGCCTGCCCTGGCCATGGCTGAAGGAAGGGCTGGGAGCCTGGGTCACTGGGGGGTGTGGCCAGCCTGAAAATGGCCCTCAGCCCCTTACTCAGGCTGGCCACACCCCCATGGGGTGAGGGTCCCTGATGGGGGGCTTGGTCAGCCTCCAAACAGCCATCAGCCCCTCACCCAGGCTGGCCAGGCACCCCAGTGGGGACCCCACCCTGAAAGGGGTTTGGCCAACCTGAAAAAGGCCCTCAGTCTCTTACCCAGGCTGGCCATGCCCCTATGGAGTAAGAGTCCCCAATAGGGGGTGTGGCCAGCCTGCAAATAGCCATCAGCCCCTCACCCAGGCTGGCCATGTCCCCATGGGGTGACGGTCCCCACTGGGGGCATGGCCAGCCTGCAAACAGTCCTCAGCCCCTCACCCAGGCTTACCACACCCCCCAGTGGGGACCCTCACCCCATGGGGGCATGGCCGGCCTGCAAACCACCACAGACCCCTTGTCCAGGCCACCCCATGCCCCAAGGGAACCCCCACCCTGATCCAGGACACCCTTCAGGGCAAACCAGCCAGCCCCCACCCATGCACCAGGCCTCTATCTATACTAATAAAAGGGTAATATGCTAATTAGACTGGGAGACCTTCCAGGAGACCTTCTGGACGTTCTTCTGGACAAAGCCATGGTGGCAGGGCTGAGGTAGAGGTGGTTAGAGGCCAAGAGCGGAGGGCAGTTGTGGGTGATCAGGCCAGGATGAGAGGGCAAGTTGTGGGTGATCAGGCCGGTGTGGGGGAGGGGTCAGTGGGGATGATCAGACTGGTGGGGGGGGCAGTTGGGGGTGTGCAGACCAGCAGGGGGGCCAGTTGGGGGTGAGCAGATCATCAGTGGGGGTCAGTTGGAGGTGATCAGAACAGCAAGGGGGGCAGTTTGGGGTGAGCAGGCCAGCAGGGGGCAGTTGGGGGCAAGCAGGCCAGTGGGGAGGGCAGGTGGGGGCAAGCACGCTGGCATGGGGGGCAGTTGGAGGTGATCAGGCTGGCGGGGGGGCATTTGGAAGCAAGCAGCTGGTGGCAGGGGGTAGTTGGGGTCAAGCAGGCCGGCAGGCAGGTGAGCAGTTAGGAGTCCCAGATTGCGAGAGGTATGTCCGACTGCCGGTTTAGGCCCGATCCCTGTAAACTGGCAGTAGGACATCCTTCAAGGGGTCCCAGAGTGGAGAGGGTGCAGGCCAGGCTGAGGGACACCCCCCCCCCCTGTACGAATTTCATGCACCGGACCACTAGTGTCTTAAATACTATGATATGGAAAACATCAGGATACAAAATTATACATAGATAGTAAGATTTCAAACTTTTGTCCTGATAGCAGGTATCTCTGGATGGTGCCCTCAGTGACATTCATTTGATTCTTGAATGGAAATGTTCTTTTTCACTCAATGCTAGCACCATATTATATCACATTATGTCATGTTATTCACAGTGATATAAATCAGGGTCGACACACCGCAGCCCATGGTCCAAATCCACCCATCTCAGTTTGTCTTTTTTTAATGTAAATATATTATAATTGATTTCAGAGAGGGAGAGAGAGATAGAAAAATACATCATGAGAGAGAATCATTGATCAGCTGCCTCCAGCATGCCTCCCACTACTGGGGATCAAGCCCACAACCTGGGCATGTACCCTGACCAGGAATTGACTGGGAATGACTTTCTGGTTCATAGGTCTATGCTCAACCACTGAGCCACACTGGCCAGGCTAAGCAACCTCTGCTTGATGACTAAAGTTTTACTGAAGCACAGACATGCTCATTTGTTTATACATTGTCTACAGCTGCTATTGCACAACAATGAGAGCTGAATAACAGTGACAGAGACCATGTGGCTCTCAAAGTCTAAAACATTTATTATATGGACCTTACAAAAGAAAGTTTGCTGACCCCTGATATAAATGTAAACCACTCATTCTCAGTAACAGAGAGTCCGTCCCATAGGAGCCATTTGTCAATGTCTGAAAATAGTTCTGGTTGTTACAACTGGGAATGTTGGTGGTGCTACTGGCATCTAGTGGATGGGGGTCCATGATTCTCCTAAACATTCAGCAACTCACAGGACAGCTCCCCACAACAAAGAATTGTCCAGCTCAGAATGTCCACAGTGCTGAAACAATTGCTTATTGTCACCATTTAAAGAGAGTTCTTTCCGACCTGAGAAAAATCAAGTAATTTTAGGAACAAACCATCACTGGAAGTAAAATACATATACTTTCGTCTATACACTTTGAAAAAGTAGAGCCAACAGCTGTTTAAATGTTTACAGACTTCTTTGAATATGTTTTAGGCCCCATCTTATTCTGAAGGAAACTAAAATATATTTTTTAAAAGAACAAAGAGAGACTGAAGCAACCGCTGATGTATCATTTCAGTTACCTTTGAAAAAGGCAATATTCTGTCTAGTAGAGTCAATGATCTTAATTTAAGATAGAAAGGTTGGCCGAAACCGGTTTGGCTCAGTGGATAGAGCGTCGGCCTGCAGACTGAAGGGTCCCAGGTTCGATTCCGGTCAAGGGCATGTACCTTGGTTGCGGGCACATCCCCAGTAGGGGGTGTGCAGGAGGCAGCTGATCGATGTTTCTCTCCCATCGATGTTTCTAGCTCTCTATCCCTCTCCCTTCCTCTCTGTAAAAAATCAATAAAATATATTAAAAAAAAAAAAAAAAAAAAAAGAAAGGTTGGTTAATGTGATTCTAGACTTGTGAATGCTAAACCTGGAAGAAAGTGATTATAAATTCTGTGGAGCCCAGCTATTTTTTTCCATACTTTGGATAATACTCCTGCAACCATCTCTGTCCCAGTCTCAAGGAGTTGGCCGATCTTCTAGGAGACTGAATGAATGGGTATCTGAAACAATTAAACTGAAGTAAGCAATAGTTAATTCACTGATACTCACTACCCTATGCTTTAAGTAGATCTTGAGACACAAAGGTGTGAGGGAAGGCCCACAGCCACCAAGCTCCAAGCTCCAAGCTCTGTGCCGAAGTTAAGCCGAACACAATATAAACAATATCCTCCTCTATACAATGAAGATCATGAAAACCATGCTCATGAGTTCATATACATGGTGTTTCATTCACACATTTATGGGACACATGGTAAGTTGTAAGTGCTATATTAGTATTAGCTATCTTTTATGGTTTTTCTTCTTAATGCTCAAAAAGATTCATTGAGGGTAGTTATTATAAAACTAACTAGAGGCCCGCCCAGTGCACAAAATTCGTGCACTGGCAGGGGGAGTTGTCCCTCGCCCCGGCCTGTGCCCCTCTCTCAGTCTGAGAGTCCTTGGAGTATGTCCGACTGAGGCTTAGGCCATCAGTCGGACATCCCTAGCGCTGCCACGAAGATGGGAGAGGCTCCGGCCACCTCCGTTGCGCTTGCCAGCCATGAGCCCAGCTCAGGACTTCTAACTGAGTGGCACTCCCACTGTAGGAGTGCACTGACCACCAGGGGGCAGTTCCTGCATTGAATGTCTGCCCCCTGATGGTCAGTGCACATCATAGCGACCGGTTGTTCTGCTGTTTGGTTGATTTGCATATTAGCCTTTTATTATATAGGATATGTAATATGTGGACATTGAGACTCTAAGAGTTTAAGCCTCTTGCCCGAGCTCACACAGCTAACAAGCCATGAGGTCAACACACCACCCTTTTACTCCACAAGACAGAAAAGGCAAACATGCTGAGAGTTTCTGGCCATGCTTTCAAGCCAGTCCTTGACAGAATGCAAAGGAATCTTCAGGTACCGCCTTACCTCTAGGTTTGACAGCTCCCGCACACACCTCTCCCTCCTTGCCCCTGTCAGAGTCACAGTGGCAGCTGGGCCTGGTGATCCCAATCTAGCATGGCAGTTCTTATGTTCTTAAAGTCTGCCCCGAGTTGAAATTATTTCACTCTACGTGCCTTGCCCTCATTTCAAAGGCTTCGGAGGCCCCCATTTTTGGGTTATAAAAACAGTCCTAAAAACCAACTTCTGCCAAATCGCAAGTAATTGAGCAAATTATGCTTCCTAATCACCCATCTCTCTTTGCGTCTCAGCCGTCAAGCCCCTTCTCCTGACGTGCTCCGGGGGCCTCTAGTTTTCCAGCCTCTCCTCTGGTGTCATTCTAATTGGCACTAATAGCTTCACTAAAAGTCAGTCATTCAAAAGGTCCCACCAATCAGTTTATCCTTTGACCCCGAGCGCGGGCTTCTCCGTCAAGTTCAGGCACTACTAATCCACCTAGTGGCTGGTTGGGACAGCTTATTGTGTCTGCACCTTCTCGTTTTCCACTGAGAACTAAAATGATGACCAGCTGCATTTGTTAAAGTATCCCTGCCCCTCAGTGACCCATAAACCTGCCATGTGGGGCAGTGTCTGAGACTCCCCGTGGCCCTTTGCAGTTTGTCCTCCCTTAGTGTCATGAGCTATAGAGCGGAGGGGCCCTCCCCCACACCAGCTCTTTCTTCCTCACACCTGGGAGGTGAAAAGCCAGACTCCTTTGCTGAGCCCTCCATTTCGCCAGCTTTGTTTCAGTCTCCGGGTGAAAGAGCAGACAGGTGACAAGAATGAGGTCATAGCCGTGCTGTCAGAAAGTAGAAAACATGGGCCTCAGAGGGGATGAGACGTAAGAGGATTTTTTTGTGTTCTGTCTGTCTAACTAATCCTCCCAAAGCCACACCATAAACACAATGTCCTGTTTCTGGGAGAAAAAAAGGCACCGGCCACCTGAAAGGTATTTATGACCCCACCATTCTCTCCCTTAGAGCGGTCAGCCTTCTCATGTGTCTGAGTGCCCTGGTCTTCTCCCTCCAGACTCAGAGCAGATGCAGGTCTCTGCCAGGAGCGTGGAAGTCTTTTCAGTCCCCTGCACTCTCACTGTAATCTCTGACATCCTCTCTGAGGAACGTTGTGTGGTGGAATGCATGAAAAGAGTGTTTTGTCTTTGCAATATTAATCCTTTGCAATAACTCCTTGGGATCAATGGTGATTCTACTTCTTTTTTTTAAATATTTTATTGATTTTTTTTTTACAGTGAGGAAGGGAAGAGGGATAGAGAGTTAGAAACATCGATGAGAGAGAAACATCAATTAGCTGCCTCCTACACACCCCCTACTGGGGATGTGCCCGCAACCAAGGTACATGCCCCTGACCAGAATCGAACCTGGGACCCTTCAGTCCGCAGGCCGATGCTCTATTCACTGAGCCAAACCGGTTAGGGCATGATTCTACCTCATGACTGACAAAATGAGTCAACGGCATCCCATGGCCTGGAAAGGGTTACTGACATCTTAGGAACTGAAAAGACAATGATAGGTAGTATCAGGGTCTGCACTGGAGCCCAGATGGTAACCCCAGTAATTTAGTCAACACGAGCGTGGAAGTAGTATTTCTGCTGGTTCTTCAAAAAGGAAAAACTTTTACTCAGATAAAATAGAAAAAGGCATGGAGAAAGGTGTTCATGGAAAAGGAAGATCATGAGAAAGAATAGGAAAATCCCTAGAGATCTTCCCTGCCCACCCCACCCTATCTCTAGGAAGAAGAAATATCAGGAAGGTAGACAGTTCTTGACTTTAGACTCAGAAAAGACTGGATCCTCAACCTAATTTCCCCACAAACTTGGGCAAATTGCCAAACTATTCTGCATGGATTCTCTTCTCTGTTGAATGTATTTTGACAACCTCCAAATAGAGGCATCAAGAGTGATATGAGCTTGTATGATGTTTTATTTAATTCATTCCTCACAATAGGCTTAAAGACAAGTACTCTTATACTCATCCTTGCACTATCCATGATATAATTGAATTATAAGGCAGCTGAAAAAGGTGCTCACATGTGGTAGAGTAAGAGATGTGGACCTCAGAAGATAGACACTAACGCTCACATTACTGCTGGCCTCTCTCTCTAGCTCCAAGCCTCAGAAGATGAATCAGAAAAAGGGGATAAAGGAGTCCCACTGATCCTTGTAGACTGCTATTTGTCATGAATTCAATTTTTTGTCTTTCCTACCCAACATAGTTCTACTTTAGTAGATGAGAGTAGAAATGTACAAATATTTCTCTATTGATCTTGTTTAAAAATTAACCTACCTAATCAGAATTAACTTACTAATCTGATTAGATCCCCCAGATATTTCTTGAGAATGAAGAAAACCCTAGGCATGACTCCTAAAGGCAAGGAACTTACAGTCCAATAGGGGCATGAGGCAGACACAAAAATACACACAGGTACAGACAGATGAAAGAGCTCACCTTGGAAAACAGAGAAATGATAGAGGAGAGGCTGAGGTAGGAAGACATACATAGAGGTTTTTACTATAAAGCAGGAAAGAGATGAAGCAATAGTAATGATGGTGGAGTGTGGTGAAAAGATTTGATAAATAATGAGAACTTGGAGGTCTAGGGAAAGGGAGTGAGTAAGGAAGAGTGAGAGAGGGATACTGGATGCCACAAGGTTCTGGTTTACTAAACTGGATCCACTGAGATAGGGCATAGTTGGAGCCACATTCGGGGCAAGGCGGAGACAGAGATGATATGGACAGAAGATAACATGCCAAGTGTGACATGAGTCTGGGAGGTCATGGCGGGATGTCTAGCAGTAGTCAGGCATCTGAGTCTGGGGATCAGGAGGGCTGGGAGATAGGAGTATGGGACCCATCAGCAAAGACTATTATTAGCTTGGCCCTTAAAACCCCTGTTCTTTGGAACTTCCTAGGAATTAGCTGTCTGTTTCTGTGTACAGACTGGCTCCAAGGAATGGTTAATGAGAGGGCTTGTCAAACAAAGTGATTTGCAAGATGAACATGCCATAGGAAAGCCAGCAGGTCATCCTGCTGAGGACAAGGACATAAGCCTCTATGCTAGAAGACACTTTGCCAAGTCGGCTTTCTCTACTAAGTGAATCATCTGAGGCCTTCCTAGACAAAGCACATCATCCCACTTCACATTCCACCAAAGGATTTTAGCAAACATCGAAGCTGCCGCCAAACTCAGCTGTGACAGCTTCATTGAATTTGATGGATTTTCGCTTGCCTTTTCTGCCAACTGTTCTTCTCCATAAATGACTTACCTTTATACACTAGGAACGCTGGAACAGTAATAATAGTGATACCTAATATCTTTTCTTACCATGTTCTAGGGCCTGTGCTACACACTCGACATGAGTCATCTGATTTACTCCTCACAAAAACTAAAGGAGCTTGAAGTATCAGTTAGCTATTACCACCATTATGCTGTATAACAAGTCACCCCAAAACGCAGTGGCTTAAAACCACAATTCACAATTTTTTATCATCCTGGATCACCAGGTCAGTTGGGTGGCCTCTGTTGCTCTAGGCTGAGCTTTTCTGGGTAGTTACCCTTCTCACTCCAGGGTAACCAAAGAACATCTGCTGCCATGTCTCCACAGTGCAGTCTAGGCTGTAGGGACAGCAGGAATAGGTTCCCAGAAGTAATGGTAGACTTGGAGCAGGTACCTCTTTTTTTCCACCCACATGGCCAAAGCACAAAACATGCCCAAACTTCTGCCCACCATGGCATAATAAGGATGGGTAAAGAATTGGGCCCAATTGTTTAATCTACCAAAATTGACTACCTCTTATATTATAGGTATAGAATTCCGTATATAGAAATGTTACACTTAATGCTTCATCCTTTATTCATTTATTTAGTCATGCTTTTCTTTTATTAAAAATTATAATGTTCCAGGTAACATTGTCCAACTTGCTAAACCAGGAATTCATGACACAGTCCCTGTCTTAAAGGATCCCGCAGTGTGTGTTGTGGAGAGACAAATGTGAAGATGCATCATTGCAGCACAGGTTAGCAGCTTCTGCAATAGAGTTCTTTACAAAATACTAACTAGAGAACCAAGGGATAAGTCACTCTGTCTGGAAGAGTTGGATGGAGGTGGTGATGGAAATGATGGAGAAGATGGAGATGATGTCAGCCTGGATCTCTGAGGAAGAAGAGTTGTTTTTTATAAAAGAAGGGGGCCATAGCCAGTTTGGTTCAGTGGATAGAGCATTGGCCTGCAGATCAAAGGGTCCCGGGTTTGATTCTGGTCAAGGGCACATACCTTGGCTGCAGGATCCTCCCCGGCCCAGGCCCTGGTCAGGGCTCATGCAGGAGGCAACCAATGGATGTGTTTTTTCTCATGTTGATGTTTCTCTCTGTCTTTCCCTCTCTCTTCCACTCTCCCTAAAAATCAATGGAAAAATCATCCTTGGGTGAGGATTAACAACAAAATAAATAAATTAATTTTAAAAAATAAATAAAAGAAGAGGGATGAAAATGTTGTGAACAAAATGTGTGTCCCTAATAAGGTGTCTAACAAATGAGAATCTATGAAGGCATGCACAGAGGGATGGCATTCTTGGGGCCATTAGTCTGAATTGGAGAAACAGAAAGGTAAGAAAGAGGGAGACATCCAACAAAACCATAATGAAGTGAGGTCTGAATGAGGATGCCAACTTCAACACAAGAGCATGCACACGTGTGGGCATGCAACACACACACAACACTGCACATACACACATATACATACACAGAGACACATACACACAAATAGACACAGATGCCCACAAAAACATGCATATATACACACAGACAGATACACAAGCACAGACATGCACCTATACACATACGTACACTCACAGGCCAACACTCTCGGCACAGATCTTTTTAGAAGGAGAAGGGAAAAAAAAACCAACATGGAAGCAATTTCAGCCACTTTCTCTAATTGCTCACCTGATGGCCCTGTGGGATAGGGTTTCAGCCAGGGTGTCATACACAGTGAAATGCACCCTGTGACCTTAGCCACTGCTCGCCCTTTCTCAGCGTGTTTAACTCTCCCACAGAAGCCTCCTTTTCCCTCATCTCTGAATTCAGATTGGCATTGCTGTAGATCACTGCCCCAAAGCAGTTGTGTCATATGGTCAGGCAGATTCAGGAGGCTGAAGTGTCACCTTGAGGTGCCCCATCAGGACATGGGGCCCAGCACTAGTGAGTCACAGATCTTAGCTTCATGATCTGCAGCACTGTGCAAGAGTGAAATTAACAGTACCTAACTTTTCTGAATGTGTCCTATATATCATGTGGTGTCCCATGCACTTTATATACACCATCCCAAACATTTCTTACCAATTTAGAAAATAGAAAAAAATCCCCAAAACAAAGTTTCAAATGCCTTTTTTTCCCCCACAAGAAATAGCTACTGGTTATTAAGTATCCAATTGTGTCTGATTCCAAAGCCCCAAAACTTTCATTAGACCAGACCCGTTCCCCAGGGCACACTTGCCTGGAGCCTGAGTGTTTTGGCAAGCAGATCGGAGAGTTTAATAGAAAACGGGGAGTTGCAAAGAGCCCGGCCTTGACTCTCAGCTCCATCACACATTTCCTGAGCAGCACTGGGCACATCCCAAACTTCTAGGGGCTTCAGGGTCCTGATATCTGAAGTAGAGACTATCATTAAAATTTTATGCAGACCTACACACCTAGAGGTTGTTTTTTGTTTTGTGTTTTTTTAAATATATTTTTATTGATTTCAGAGAGGAAAGGAGAGGAAGAGAGAAAGAAACATCAATGATGAGAGAGAATCAGTGATTGGCTGCCTCCTGAATGCCCCCTATTGGGGATCAAGCCCACAAAAGGCATGTGCCATGCTAGGGAATTGAGCCATGACCTCCTGGTTCATAGGTCAATGCTCTACCACTGAGCCACACCAGCCAGGCCCTAGAGGTTGTTGAATACTATTTATTGCTGACTGTGTAAGTCTATTGTACAACCAGAGTAAAAGCATCATTTTGGGAGCCCAGGCACAATTCCAACCCGAAGAATGGCTTGCACAGACTTGGACTTGGCAGTAATACTTCCAATCTTAGTAAGTTTCGCAATAGATCAAGCATAATGCTGTCCTCTGAGCAGCTGCTCACTAAATGAGGAATCATGCAAATGAAATTCTAAAAGTCCCCTGTCTAAATTCAACTGTTTGAATAGAGATACAAGGTTCTTGAGGGTCTAGGATGTATCTATGGATATTACCTAACATAGAATAGGTTTAAGTATCTTGCCTTCCACTTTCCAAGAATGAAAGTCTGTATTTACTGCATGGGCAACACCAAGCAAAAATGCATTGCTAATAAGCCAACAATTCCATATCTTACTCTTTACAAGACAGATTCTTATAGAGATGAGAAGCTGAAGTAGGGGAGATTTTTGGGAAAAGGTCAAGAGAAATAAAGGTTTCTTCAGGACACAATTCCTAACCCCCCCCCCTTTTTTTAAGCCAACAAACAGCAATACCCTTACCCTCTTTCTGAAGCGCTAGAGATTATTTAGGTAAACTCAGTTATTGGCAGTTATGAAGGTCTCAATTCAAAACCCTCTTCGGGGTAAAGTGATTCTGAGTGAGAAGTGGTATGTTTGATTGCTTCTCACTGTGAAATCCAGATTTTGCATGGCTATAATGTTCCCTTTTCAAGAAGGCTGGCTGGGCCAACATTGGAGTCCACTTCAGCCATGCCTAATGCTGTATCCTGTCATTTTAATGCCCTCCTCCCACTTCTGCCTTAACCCACCTTTCTTCCCTTACATGTTGGCTTTTAAGATGAATTGAAGGATTCTTCTTACCCTAGGAGTTAGAGTCTCTTAATTCTGTTTTTGGATGTGTCCAGAGGCACTAGAGCATTTTTATTTTATTTTAATTTGTGTTTACCAAACCTGTATCGTGCACTCCATTGGGCAGTGGGCTCCTCTGGGATCTTTCCAGAAAATTAAAAACATAAATTAAGTCTAAATGGCCAAAGCCGCAGAACAAGCAAGACCTTAGTGTCCACAGAGAGGAGTTCTATTACCACCACTCGCGTTAGAGGAGAGGGAAGTTACCTGTAATTCTTGTTCTCTTGAAGGTGTGTATTTTATAATAGGTCCCCATTCACTACCCTGCCTTCCCTGAGGAATTCTTAGTTGCTTGATTTTGTTGGCTACAGAAGAACTGGCAGTGAGGGGTTAGCACATTCTTATGACCCCTGGGGTAGATGCATTGCAGCTCTAGCAAGTGTTTATACTCTCTTTAACCATGTATCTGGATTTTAATTTTGCCTCGAGCTGTGTGTTACAAGGAGTCCTCTCTGATGAGAGTCATTCTGCCTTTAGGGAAAAATGCTTCCCTAAAGATGCATGTCTTTATTAACAGAAATCCCCTCTCCCTTTAAAAATAATCACAATAAGACATGTGAAGGAAACATGGACATTTTTAAGAGCCTAGGTTTCCTCATGTTTCTTTTCTATTACCTTGAACTTGAACCATGCAGTCTAATATACATAAAGGAAACATCTCAGCCTCTCTCTCTTCCCAAGACTAAAAATCTCTTGAAGCAGGAGTGCCAGCTCATTTCAACCCACTTGGCACCTCCTATTGATGGATAGTGGCTGCCTGTTCAGGAGCAGTCCAGGCCAGGTGCAGACTCAGCAGGGAGGAGTGTGGTGATTAATTAATGATGTCTGCCTAGTAGGTGGACGGGGAAGAAGTGGCCACCCATGTGCCACGGACTTGCCATTTCTGGTAAGGACTGTGTCTTATTCATCTTTGTATCCCTGTGCCTAGCATGGTGCCTGACTCAGAGGGGTGCTTCTTAAATATTTGTTGTACTGAATTGAACTAAATTTTCCATCCAACTGCATCTTTCTCTGAGTTAGAAGGAATGGTGGTGGCAAAGTCATCATCTGTTGGCAGGAAGCAGTGGTGGTGGGATGTCCCCCTAAGAGCCTCTAGAGTTCTTATGGAGCTAATAGTTCCAGGTACCCTATACTCTGTTCGATGACTCTGCCACAGACCCACTATCTCTCGACTATATGAGACTTTCATTTCTATCAGCTCTTTGCTGTCGCCCTATTACTTCCCCAAGGAATGAAATCATGGTCTTCATGTGCCCAGCTGCCAGGTGGTGACCTGCTGGAGCACATGTCTCAGTACCCCAATAGGGCTCTACCTCGGTTTATGAACCACTGACAAATAGGCATCTTTTGCTTATATGATCTATCCATTGGGATACACTCACTACCTACACTCACTACCCCATTTCTGAGCTTTGGACAGCCTTTATACCATACTTAAAACTAACTGCAGCCTTAGCTGGTTTGGCTCAGTGGATAGATTGCTGGCCTGCAGACTGAAGGGTCCTGGATTTGATTCCAGTCAGGGGCGCATGTCCAGGTTGCAGGCTCAATCCCCAGAGGGGGTGTGCAAGAGGCAGCCAATCGATGATTCTCTCTCATCATTGTTTCTCTCTCTCTCCCTCTCCCTCTCTGAAATCAATAAAAATATATATTTTTTTAAAAAAACTAACTGCAGAAGCACCCGATTTCTGAGCCCATTTAACATCACTTTTTTCTCCTAACTACTCCCACCCCCATTCCTTTTGCCATCATGTTTCCCTGACATTATTTCATGCAAACAACACCTTCACCATGACATAATCTCCAACACACTTAGTGCAGCAATGAAGTGAATTATATTTTTTAGGTTGAGAAATACTGGCTTAAGTTGATTTTCTTCCAGTTTTGCTGAGACATAATTAGCATACATTACTATATAAGCATACAGATAATAGTTTGATTTACATATTATGTGGAATGATTTCTATAATAGGTATAGCTAACATCCATCATCTCATACAGACACAATAAAAAGGAAATTTAATGAAAATTCTTAGGATCTACTCTCTTAAGAACTTTTCTATATATCACACAGTGATTTTGACTAGTGAGCATGTTATACATTACATCCCTAGTACTTAGAAGGCTAGACTTTTATTCTTTCCATTATCTTAATGAATCCTCACTACATACATGAAGCTACTGAAGCTGAAAGGGGTTCATCAATTTACCAATGATCAGATTCCCCATAGGTTATGGACTATAGTCTTGTCCCCAGGTCTTCTGTCCAGCCCCCTTTGCACTGTACCACACTGTCTCCTTACAGAAATGTCTAAAGGGAAGGTCTAAATCAGGGTCCTCCTCAACCGGAGTGAGAAAGACAGAGCTTATTGTTCTCTCTCTGATGACCTTCTCTGCTGCTGCACTGGATATGACCATGCTAAGTCTAGGACTCCACAGGTTTCCTGCCATGAGCACGACCCTTTCCACACAAGGCTCCTGGCTAGAGGGAGCTCAGAGGCCCTGACAATTGGGGAGCAAGGTGTCATCACATCATCAGGCCACAGCCAGGCTCAGAGTGCCTGCCTCTGCAAAAGCACACCTGAACAAAAGCACCAGGAGGAGGAGAACCTCTGCCCACCCTGACGTGGAGTGTTTGAGGGAAGAGAAATAACAAGTGTGTCCACCAGGAGGAGGCAAGCTAGGCCTTTTTCAAAGCCCAACACTTGGGTTTTTCAGCAGCTCCTTCGAAATATGTTCGAAGGGAGATGGCTTCTGAGAGCCCATTGTCTAGATATAAGTTGCCAACCTTCCCAAGGAGAGACTACTTACCAGCTATTTTCCGCAAGATAATCACCCTGTTCCCCGTCTACAAGTTTCCATGCAGAGACTACGATCTTTGCCTTGCCTCTTGTGGTTCCAAATTAGAGCTCCAAGGACAGAGATTTGTTGGTTGCCATGCAACAAAACCCCACTCAAACTAGCTTCACTTCATAAGAGCTGGGAGGTTGCTAGAATTATTGTAAAAATAACAGCAATATCTTACGGGAAAATAAGAGCATGGATTTCATAAGCCACTGTATCCCAATATGAGGAAAATTTTTAGGATCGAGAACCCAACTTTCTCCCTCATTCTGCCATCATGTAGTTTGTCATTGTTATTTTTTGAATCTCTGCCTCTTGATTCTTGATCTATTCATCTCTCTTTGTATACACTGAGTGGCCAGATTATTATGATCTCTGAATGCATAATAATCTGGCCACTCAGTGTATATCCTATATAATAAAAGGCTAATATGAAAATTGTCCCCTCAACCAGGAGTTCGACCAGTAGGCAGGCCGGCCAACCACCCATGTCCCCTCCTCCTGGCCAGGCTGGCCGGACCCAACCCATGCACGAATTCATGCACTGAGTGGCCAGATTATTATGCATTCAGAGATCATAATAATCTGGCCACTCAGCGTATACAGTAGCTTACACATAGCCATAAAGAAGGCACCCTAGCTTACACATCCCACCAGTTAAGATGTTCCTTAGAGGTCGCCCACCACCATTTATGGGTGAAAGAAACTGATAGACCCAGTGTTACTTCCCCTGCATCAAGTGTCCTCATCTTTAGAGAAAGGGAATCGAAGAACTCAAACATGGCTACAGGAATCACTCCTGTGAATGAGAGGTGGACAATTGTCAGAGCATGGTCATGGGCTGCTGGACATCTCAACGATCTCAAAGATGTTTATATAGAGCATCCTATAACTTCAGAAAACCACAAGGCTTTAGGAGCATATCAGCCACTAATAATGTCTCAAAAACTAACCAAGACCTTGCAAAGTGAGTGCCTTTTTGCCATAGAATGAGAAAACATATTCTCAGTTGGTTAAAGCTGATACACCAAGGTTGTGGGTTCGATCCCCAGTCAGGGCACATACAAGAAGCAACCAATGAATGTATAAATAAGTGGAATAACAAATTAATGTTTGTTCTCTCTTTAAAATCAATAAATGAAAATAAAAAAATATTAACCCTCAGAGAAGTTAACTTGTTCAAGGTCACACTTTCTAAAGGAAAAGCCATGAAAACAAAACCCATTTCCTTCCTTCCAGGAGCCCTCACAGAGAATCTGCTACCTGGATGAATTTCCCACTGCCCAAGGTTTAGCCCTCAACCCACAGGCCTAGAATCCTCATCGGCCAACACACAGAGATTCAGTCCATCTCTTTGGGAAGACACACACTGATGAGCTCACAGGGATTGATGAAACACAAGATACCTATCTACTCTTCTTCAAGATGTTCCACCATAATTCATACCAGAATTCTCAGATAGCCTGAATACATACTGCCTCCTTACAAGACCTACATAGGAAAACTGATCATCAAGTACAAGGCATCAAATCGGAGCATTTCATATATAATTCTAATTTTTAGCTTAGTGGTATTCTGAAGTGACCATCTATCTATTTAGAATGGACCTGCCCCTAAGTCCTGGTAGGTTGTGTCTTGGAACCTGGGCATCCTCTATTCAGTGCAGGTCTTGAAAAGGCATCATTAAAGCTTGTCTCTAAGACTATCCTTTTCCTAAGCTTCTGCTTACTTACTCCTTTCTGATTTGCATATTCTTTTTTCTTCAATAGGTTAACGTCTTTAATCTACTTGCACCCACCTAGGATCTAATCTATCTGTTCAAAACAATTTTTCCTATCTCTCCTCAGAGCCATTTGTCTCTCCGCTATACAATTCCTCTCTGAGGGAAGCCCGGATCTTGGGGTGTGCTTCATTCCTGCCGCATATCCCTACCCCCATCCCCAGATATACATATTTTAAATGCAACTGCAAATTAAAGCCATTGCAGAAGCTTTCCAAATGGGCAAATATTTGCCTCAATTATTCTATTTACAATTCCAAAAATATTTCTTCTGTTGAAGTCTGTGTACAAGAAGTGGCTCCAAAACCATTTTTAAGGGAGTTTTGACATCAATGAAACGTTATGCTGGCAGGGCGAGTGAAGTGCTTGATTAATAAAGAGTCTCAGTGTTTTCAAACACATATTCCAAGCAGCCTCATTTGAAGAAAACCACAAACGGAGAATGCTTTGCTGCTCACAGTCACAAGGGGGTTGTGTATTTCATTCCCGCTTACACAGTCCGCTTACTTTGGAGCTGGAGTAGGAAAGAAACATGGCCAGCAGAAATAAGGCTACATTCAGTGACCCTGCCCTTCCACCCACTGGCCTGATGGGAGAACTTTTTTACCCCTCTTTGCTACTGTTTTCTTAGTTTTTAACCTTTTAATACTTAATAATGCTCTGAAAGACCATCTTGAGAAAAGAGAGGGGGATCACTTAGGAACTCATTGTTGCTAGCAATTGAGGAGGATGAGATTCCTCGGTTCAGAATTTCCAGGCAGCGGCGTTGGCATGCTGCACAGAAACGTAATTGAGCATGTTCATGTTAATTACTTTGAAGTGCTTTCCTCTTTTCCAGTGCTTTACAAAAATACAGCAACTTAAATTGGGTCATTATTTCATATGTCTAAGATTCTACTCAGCTACTTAAGGTAGCCATGGAAATGCAGTCAGAGAATTCATTACAAATGGGTTTCTCTCCTTCCTAATGAAGGAAAAAAGCTAATTAAAAAATAAAAAGGTTAAATGAAAGAATATATTGACAGTGTAATGACTAAAACAGGAATTTATAATAGTAATAATTTTAAAATTACCAGATATCTTTTTTTAAAGGTCTCATTACTGTTTAATCCCATTTATGCAGACTGTTTTTCATGTCCTTAATTAACAGGTTAAAAACAACTAAAATAAAATGAAACAAAAATTTAAATTTTTTTCACTGATTGTCTAACATGCAGTTTTAATGGGAGAGGAATAAACTAAATAATCAGTGATTCCTTCCTACTTTAATATTCTACAGTTCTGATATTTTTTTATTGAATGTATTGGGTGACATTGATTAATAAGATCATATAGGTTTCAAGTGTACAATTCTATGATACATGATCTGTATATTGCACTGTGTGGCCACCAGTCAAAGTCAAATCATCTTCCATCACCACATATTTCACCCCCTTTACCCTTTACTATCCCCTACCACCTTCCTTCTGGTAACCACCATACTGTTGTCTATCTATGACTTGTGGAGATTTTTAAATTAAAATAATCATAACTAATACACCATTTCTCTGTGTATATCTCTCTATCTTAGAAAACCAAAGGCCGTTAAAATATTCCTCCAGAACCCTCCCAGCACGCAGGATCTTGGTTCTTGATCTCCTGTCATTCTCCTTATCACATCCAGACTCATTTCTACTTACTTTGATTCTGATCTTCTTGATTGTATTTAATGCTGTTACTTGGTATCCTATTTCTGGCTCTGTTCTTAGTGTTTCTCCTTGACTCTCATTTTTATTCTATTGCAAGCTTTTCTGACTCCCAGCAGCCTATGAGGTCTAATGCCTCAGCCCCAAATTCTGAAACCTACCAACTAAACTCTATTACTCTCTTCAACCTGCCTTTTCATCCCTGATCTTCCCAATCTCATCCAAACTCTACAAAGTTGACACATTTGCCCAAATTTGGTACATTTTTAAGTCTCTTCTTAAATGCCCCTCCCATTTTCTATTTTAACAACTTTATTCTAGTAGCTTTGATAAAAAGCATGCTTTTGGAGAAAAATGTAAATGATCAAATCTTACACAAGAATTAGAAAGCCTAAAGTAACCAATACCATGGGATAAGGGGGAAAAGTATAAAACAACTTAGTTCAAAAAAGGCTCCAATTCCATGTACTTATATGTCCCTGTGCTTTCAAGGTAAAGTTACAGGTTATTTATACACCATTTAAACTGAATATAAAGAGGAACTTACTAAATTTACTAAGCTACACCAGAATAACCATAAGAAAACATAACAAAATGAGGGGGAAATCAAAGTATAAATACTATCACTTTTGAATGTGATGTCAAATCCTTTATAAAGTTCCAGCAAATTTAGTCCACAGCATTGTGAAAGAATAATATAATACTAGAGGCCCAATGCACAAAATTTGTGCACTTGGGTGGGGGGTCCCTTAGCCCAGCCTGCACCCTCTCACAGTCCAGGAGACCTTAGGGGATGTCCAACTGATGGCTTAGGTGCACCACCACAGGGAGCGAGCCTAAGCCAGCAGTCAGACATCCTTAGCTGTGCCATGGAGGTGGAAGAGGCTCCCGCCACCGTGGCTATGCTCGCCAGCTGTGAGCCCGCCTTCTGACTGAGCAGCGCTCCCGCTGTGGGAGCACACTGACCACCAGGGGGCAGCTCCTGTGTTGAGCATCTGTCCCTTGGTGATCAGTGTGCATCACAGCGACTGACCGGTCATTCCACCAGTCAGTCCATTTTCATATTAGCCTTTTATTATATAGGATTGTCAAGTATAGATTTCATGACATTCCAGGATAGAACTTTTAGTAAACTGAGAATAAACAATGCTTCCTCAATGTAATTTACACCAACCAATGGAAGCATGTCCCTTAAATTCGAACAAGAAACAAACCACAGTACCACCATTCTTAAATGCATACTAGAGGCCAGGTGCACGGATTTATGCACCAGTGGGGTCCTTCGGCCTGGCCTGTGCCCTCCTGCAATTCAGGACCCCTTGGGGGATGTTGGAGAGCTGGTTTTGGTTTGATCCCCACAGGTCAGACCAAATCTGTGCACCAGGCCTCTAGTATTCATATAAGATCTTTGGTTAATCTCTTCCCACCCTCCCCCCTTCCCTCTTCCCTCTGAGATTTATCAGTGTTTCCATGCCTGTGGTTTCCACTCCTGCATTGCACGTCTGTCCCCTGGTGGTCAGTGTGCATCACAGCTACCAGAGTCAGCTGGTGGGCTGGTTGGCCGGTTGCTTAGGCTTTTATATATAGAGATGTTCTTAATGACCTACAGAATGGGAACTTAAATGATTTTCATACATTCTGACACCAAAGTCTGAGCTTCTATATGATTTTTTGCCCTCAGAGGTGTCCATCTTGGTTTTCAACTAGACAGCATCCTTCCCCACTTCTAATAGCAACACTTCAAGTTTCTTTTGGAAAACTACCTCTATCTATTACATGCAGTCTTGATAGGCATATCAACCAAGCTATTCTGCCCTCTTCCTGGCCAGGAAGTAGACATGCAACCAACCAATAAGACTTTCCTTCCCTTTTTCTCTCTCTCTCTATCACCCCCAATTCTGTGGAATTGGATCTTAAATAGAATGTGTACTAAATATTCATCCTGAGGCTGCGGTAGGGTGTGGCCTCAGGAGGCTGTGCTTTAATTCCTAGAGCTTTCTCATTCCTTTCCTTTCTAAGACCTCATTTTAATGTGTCCTTTCAATATATGAGTCATCTTCAAATCAATCAAATTCTTTAAATAAATATCTTTTAAAAAGGCATTTTGCTAAAGTGAGCCAGTGTGTGTTTTTTCACTTGCAAAAAACCTTAGCTGGTGTATCTGTACTTCCAAATAACTAAGCTAGAACTCTGGACTCATCTTCCTCTCTTTAACTCACACAATTAATCAGTCACCATATTCTGTGGGGTTCACTTATAAAGTATGCTTAGTCTTCTTCTTCTGACCTGACCTCTTTCTTTTACTTCCTCAGCTTAAGTCATCATTATGTTCTTCATGAACTATTACAACCTATTACACTGGCTTCTAACATGTGCCTTTACCTGCAGTCTCTTCCTGCCTAATCTATTCCACCCACATCAGAGTATTTCCTTGGTGACGTGACTACTCTGTTCCAAATACTTGAATGAGTCAACATTTCAAACAGAATGTTCAAAATCCAGAAAGCAAGCTGAGAATCCTGAACCTACATCTAACTTTAACCCTTCCTTCTTTTCTTGCTGGCATTTTACTCAAATCAAATGCAATAATTTGTTCTTCTCTTCAAGATACTACACATTCTTGCCCTTCAACCTAGAGAAGGTGTCTTTTTCCTTCCTTCCATTTCTTGTTATCCTCATGCAGCCAAATCTTACTTAGATTTAGAAGACAAATATAATCATCACTTCCTTTGGAAACCTACCCAAAGAACTGAAAATCTCATCTGCTTCTTCTGCATATCCTAGCACTTCAACTCTACCTAACTTGGCATTCTTAGGGCTTCCTACCTGTTTTATTTAAACCTAAAAATGTTTTACCTTTCCGTCTAGACATAAGCCATGCCATGTGTCCTGTTTTTCAGGACAACTAGGATAGAAAAAGTGGATGATTAAGCAGGAATGGAAGGCTAGAGCCAGACCAAGATATTTCCTAAACCCAGCTCATTAAACCTGGGAAGATAGATAGGGTGTGGTCAGTGAGAATATTTCTGAGAAGGCCCTGTATGTATGAAGCCTTCTTTGAGCTTCTACCTCCTTTTTCAAATTGTGTGGTCATATCCCAATGACCAATGTGGTCAGCTGAAAGCACGCCCATGGCCACACATGTGTAACAAACTGCCAAGGATGAATGACAGCGGCATCATTGTTGAAAGAAGCTAAATAGAAAATGGTCATCATTCTTGAGACTTACACTTCTAAGCCTTCTTTGTTGTTTTTTTAAGAAGATGACATATTTCAAACCTCCAAAATGCCCTAATATCAAAGCTCATAGAAAACAGTAAATTAGACACAAGGAGAACCCAGGCTTTAGAATTAGACAAACCTCAGTTTAACTATGTGTCCACCATATATGAGCAACATAACTTATCAGTCTTTTCCTCTGACCATAGAAAGGGTATAAAAATAGTAACCAGAAAGTGTCATTCTGCGCAACCAATGAGATCATGCATGTCAGATGTCTACCACAGTGCTTAGCAGTTTTATGTGCTCATGTCAATAGGTGCCTTGCTATTATACATATATTTATCTCAACTCCTTTTTAAAAATAATTATGAGGTAAAGATAATTTTGGGTAAAAATGTATACATTAGGAATGGGTATAATTGTATAGTAGACTAAATGTATATAGACAGAGGTTATATATATATATATATATATATATATATATATATATATATATAATTAATATATCCTAAATATAATGTTTATGTTTTTATTATTTTACAGATGAGCCAACAGGCTCAGAGAGGTTAGGTAAATACCTAGTAGATGGCAAACCATGGATTAAAATCATGGTCTAGCTATTCTGAAGTCTGTTTTCTTAACCATTATATTATCACTTTCTGAAAATATTTTCTCAAAATACCCTCTCAGAAGCCTATAAGACATCCCAGTAGGAGTCCTCATCTTCTCAAATCAAAATCATTTGTTAATTTTCCCATTTTTCCATGACAGTGCCCCTCAGACCTTCATGTGATTCTATACTTCCAAGCCCACCAGTCACTTGTCGATCCTCACCTTCCTCAAGATTCAATACTGGGCACCTTTCCCTCCATCTACTGCTTTGCTCCATTGCCTGCAGTGACACCACACTCTGCATCTTACTTCTTTTGGTAGAGTCAGGCATATATTTTCAGAAGCCCAGTCTTAAGGTTGCACTGAAAGAAATATTGACCTGGAAGACTACATAGCTGGTCCTTATTCTTACTTGATTTCTGAGCCACTGAGTGGTTTTGGGCAATCTCCTCATTTCCTCTATGCCTCAATTTGCTCATTTCCAAATAAGGGAGATGATCCAGAGACTCTAAATTAGCTCCCACAGTCTATAATTCCAAGTTCATAAAAAGGACATTGAGAGAGAGAAATCTTGGCTGTCTGCCTCGGGGAAAAAATAATTAAGATATCACTTTGCAAAAGAAGTAAGTGAATTTCAACAGCATCGTGCCTGTCTCTGCCTAGAGTTGGCTGCCTCTCCAGGCTTGGGCTCCCTTTTGGACACTATAAATTATCCAAGGACATAGGCTAATTGACACAGTTGAGAGGAGTGGGACGCAAACAGTCCCAGGCTTGGAGAGTGAGACCTCTGTGGGGAGGTTAATAGAGTTGGAACAGCTTGGGCTTGAGGAAGGGCTGCTGAAGGGAGCCATCATTCTGCCGACACATTCATAAAAAAGATATTGTGAGAAGGGCAAGGATCAGTCTTCTTATTAATCAACAAGGGCAGAATGAGAATTAACAAGCTGTAAGCTGCAATGAGGAATATCAGGGAAAATGTTAGACCACTGGGAGCAGTTAGGCAATGGAACAGGCTGCTAGGAGAAGCCATGAAATCACTCTAATTGGGGACATTCAAGGGAGAAAGCAGACACACATCTGTCACCGGGGAGGGAACTCCAGAGGGAAAGTGAGGAGCTTGACTCCAACAGACTTCAATGACCTCATTGCAACCGGCTCTCAGCTTTAATAGCAGAGCACAATCTAAGGTTCAGTGTGAAGGCAGATTGAGTGAAATGTGTAATGGTGGGTAGGGTGGAGATAAAGATGGAGTGGGGATGGTATAGTGACTGAGACCATGGTTTTGGAGTTTTCATGAACTGAGTTCAAACCTTAGCTCTGCCACCTTCTGACTTGCAGAGTTTCCTTCTGAGATTCACTATCCTTGGCTAGAAAATTGGAATCATGATGATCATCTTGTAAAGGCTGTTGTGATGATTGAATAAGTCCACTTAGCATGGCATCTGGCATGTGGGAAGTTCTAAGAAAATGATGTTTATGATTAAAGCAGGAGCTTGAAGGGACAGGAAATGAGGGGAAGGAAGGCTCAGTCCTCAACTTGCTTTAGTGACCAGTCCTTGAACTTTGAGATGGACAGGGACTGGTGATCTTCAATCATTGACTGCATCTCCCTTTCCAAGGGTGTCAGTTTTGAGGTTTGATGAGGCCACATATGGGAAAGGTAGAATGCTTTTCTGAACTGCCCATGTGTTATAGAACCTAGAAAAGGAGTTTGTTAGCATCCAAAGAATAGTGATTGTTTCCTGAAGAAGATGTTCTTGGTGCTTTGCAGCATACCTCTTCAGCCCACCACTGAGGTTATCCACAGTGGTGGACAGCCCTATGTGAGTTTACAGTCACATGACAACAAAGCCCCACTTCTAATGCCAATTTTGTCACTTTCTTCCTTAGAAAAGGGCCTTTGCTGAAGCTGTGGAATCAGTAAACCCATGCAAACGTACAGCCCAGAAGTGAATATTTGTTAATGCCCATGGGTAACCCTCAAACAGAGGATAGGAGCCAATGGGTAAGTACCTATTCTTTCGGCAGAAATTCTGAGATGCACTGACTCTTCAGAGGTCCTCATAGATCAAGCTCTCAGGGGCTACAGCAGAAACACTGTCCCTTTCAGCTTTTGTTCCTGCTCTGGCTCACTCTCTCCATATCCTCATTCCTGTTTCCTGGGATTACTTCCCAAATAAACTTACCTGTACTCAAATCCTTAGATCAGGCTGTGTTGTGGGGGGGACTAAATTAAGGCAGTGTCCAGAAGAGACAATAACTAAAAAGGTCAAAAACTAGAGGCAGCCTTTAATAGATTTTTGTATATTAGGACTTGCCATAATGATTACTCTAGAAGAAGTGTGTCCTCACATATGTTGCCATCTATTTTTTATCAAGAATTGTCCCCTCAGGTATACCTTCATCCCCTCACAAGGGTAAAAACAACAATTTAAGAAATTTAAATGTCTTCTATCTTCTTTCTTCCATCTCTCCTGGACCTATAGTCAGTATTTTTCAGATTCAATCTACTAGGGCATCTTACATCAAAGATGTAGGGAGTATTTTGAACTAAGAATTAGTTCTTGTTGAATTTCTCTCTGCTTTCTGTGCATATTTGCATTATCTTCCCCAGGAACAGGAACAGAGATCATAGACACACACAGCAGACTATGTTTTTCATTTTATTGGCTAGACTTATGTGTTGTGGCTGCTCCTAGCTGCAAGGGAGGCAGGAAATTTATTTTTTCCTCCTTCCAAATGGAGACAATCAAGCTAAGAAGAGTAAAGATTGAGTACTTAGACAGTGAAAAAGATTTCCTATAATTTTTTCTATTCAAATGAAAATTTTAATCCCAGGTTTTTACATAAACCAAAGGAACAATTGAGTTTTAGTCTAAAAAAACTGTCACCTGTTAAAGATAATTTAAAACTCCCACACAAATGTTGGTGAAGAAACAAGAATCGTCATTTGTTTCATAATGTATGTTCATACTAGGGATATAAAAAAATAGTGTTATCTGCCCTCAGGGATTTCTCAGTGTATTAGATACACAAGGAAACTTCAGCCTATAATATACACAGATCAGTGCCGTACAGTGTGGACACACAATGAGTGTGGTGTGCATACAACATCATGGGAGCAGGGAATTGGAGAGAGGGAACCCAAACTCTCTCCTGAGACATCTGGGCAAGAGCTTAACAGGTAAGTTTGGAATATAGATTGTTTATTTTGCTTAGTGTAGAAAGAAACCATCAGAGTTACAAGCAAGAGAGCAGGGCAATGTGACCTACCCTTTAAAAAAAAAAAAGCATTCTGTTGGTTATGTGAAGAAAGAATGGTGAAAGTGCCACTAGGAAACCTGGCTACCAGGGTCCTGCATTTGGTTGGGAGAGAGACAAAGGTGGCTTGCTTTGAGGTTGGAGCTTTGGAGATTGTAAGAAAGGATCAAATTCAGAATGTATTTTAGAGCCACTATAAATTGCTGAATTAAACAGAAATGAGAAGGGAAATAAGGAAAAAAAGACACCTACATTTATCCCACCAGAGTAATTGAAACATGTAAGACTAATTTACTGAGACAGAGAAGATTACAGACTGTATTGGCTGGCAAGGGGAGTCTCTTTTGTTCCTGTTAAGTTTGAGTTGCCCATTAGCAATGAAGTGGATGTCGAGTAGTCTAGTATCAGGGGAAGGTCTAAAGCCCACAAAGAAGCACTGTCACTTCCTTCATATGAACTTCCATGATGCCTCCATCTCTAAAGCTGATTTGTAAGTGCTCCTCACTGGGCTCCTCTAAAACCTCTAGCACAGCCCTTACTCAACTCTGCCAATGAGTTGGGTGACTACATTTTATTCATATTGGCATTCCCATCACAAGATGAAGTATATAATAAGAGTGGCACCGTATTTTTGGTAGTAAAAATTATTTTAAGAGCCTGGCTGGTGTTGTGGTTGAGCATCAACCCAGGAATCAAGAGGTCACAGGTTTGATTCACAGTCAGGTGTCAGGGCACATGCCTAGTAGGGGCCGGGCAGGAGTCAGCTAACTGATGATGTTCCTCACTCATGGATGTTTCTCTCTATCCCTTGCTCTTCCTCTCCCTCTAAAAATCCATAAAACCTTAAAGTGTGTGAGTGACATTAGTTTAAAAAATATTTTAAGAATAAATGAGCATCCCTGTCAAGTAGGAAAAGCACAAATGACTGTAATCACCATCCTTATCATGTATATTTCACAGATGTTGAATGTGAAATGTGAGATACTCACAACCATCTTTTAATTTTAAATGTCATAATCTTGCCACTGCATAATGTCTAATCAGGTCTATAATAAGTACATAATTGACTAAATTGACTTGTTTCCATGGAGTCTAAAAAAGAAATGTCTCTCATTTATTGAATAAATTTTTCAGAGGTGTTAGATATAGCCATAGAAGACCTGTCCCTTGTTGTCAAAGCCAGTGGCTCAATGATGTTAGTGATTATGTTTTATTAATATTTGATTAAGTTGGACTATTGAAGAAATACATGTCAGTTCTAGGGAATATTATCAATTATAGTCCATATGTATTTCCATTGCAATTGTCATTTTTATTCTCTTAATGTTTCAGAATAAAAGGGCCAATCTCTTGGATTAAGTCTTTGCGCATAACTTAAAAATGCAGCTGGAATTTGGGCCACGGCCACAAAATTTGATAGACATTCCCCCATGACTTTTCTGCAAAAGAAAATAAAAACTTCCATGTTGAAAATATTATAAAAGATATCACTTAATTCAGCAAACTTTATTCAACATGGAATAATATGTTCAGATAACAATTTTCTACATATAAATTAGGTGTTTATTATATTTTCCTTTTTATTCATATGCACTCTTAAAGCTTTATTATTTATGACCATGCCATGATTGTGACCAATAAATTATGTTATTTGCTTGGGAGTTTCAAAGTTGTAACTTCACAGTCAGCATCAATCCATGGCCTGTTCCAGTTACACTCATTCGCAGTGATTAATTAACCTTGTAGAAAAGCTGACACCACCACTGGGAATAATTCTTTGTTATTTTTTACCGTGCTTTTTTTTGTGTGTGTATTAAACTACTTATGTTTATATCTCCTGAGGCCATATAATTTAATACTTGGTGATTTCAGAAAGATTTAATTGGTGGAAAACCTTATACATTATTGCTAATGTAAGAGGAAGGCTTAGAGAAAGCCAAATTAAGTTTGGAAATTATCATGCCATGGTGTTTAGCAATACCTACTTTAATAGTCTGCATTTTTTTCCAGATTATTTTTCCCGAAAATAAAATGTAAGTGAACTCCATGAAGGAAAAGAACTCTTGTGCCCCATACCTAGAACGCCTGCCACAGAGCACTGTGCAATCAATTCTCTTTAAAGGTGGTTTTTATGGTTGGGATGACCTTGCTTCTCTCAAAAGTACCATCCCTTGACCATTGCAGTGAGAGAATGACACCCAGTTAAATTTGTAGAGCACTTTTAAAGTTAGCAATGTAATTTTCCATTCTCAAAGTTTTTTTTAACTTATGAGACGTGCAGAAACCACATGTAGCAGAAAGAGTATTCATACCTTACCTGAAAACATGTAGGTTTTATGTGGAACAAACCAAGACTGATAAAAAAAAAAAAAAAAAAAAGAGCAATGCTGTGGAGTCAGCAAACTAATTCAAAGCCATGTTCTGATTGCACCACCTAGTGAGCTGGAGGACCTCCTAAACATGCAGCTCTGGAAGGAGCCCATGATCTCCTCTGGAGGATTAATAAACCCTGCTGTGATGAGTGCTGTCTTGTGAAGCTGTAACAGAATGCTGAAGCACTAACAAACTGGGGGGAGGGGCGGGACACAGGAGCGGGGCAGAGCAAGGGAACTCCAGGCCCAGAGCTGTGACTCTCTCCCACCATCTCCATCCCCTCACTCTTGTTCTTTTTCCTTAGTAGCTCTTACCACTTACCTGACATTACAGTGTATACATATATGTTTATGGACCACGCTCCCCCCTGCCCCCCGCTGCTAGAATGCAAAAAGGCAAGGACTCTGGGTACCTTAGTCACTGCTGCCTCTCAGCTCTTACAAGCGCCTCCAGCACATGCCAGGGACTCACTCTGCTGGGTGAATGAACGCTGAAGGAAATGCACGTGCAGAGGCAGAGGGCCACCACACATGTACTCTGGGAAAGCTGCAAGCCATTCTATCTTCCCAACAGGGATAAACCAAAGCCATCCTGATATATGACTACTTGTAATCAATTTCCATGGAGATTTTGTATAGTTCATCTTGATAGGGCATGGAGAGGAAATGGAAGGGAAGAGCTCTAACGGCTGGCAATGAAGGATTGGCCAAGTTTGGGATAGATTTGCTTAGCAGTTAAGTTATCTGGGTAGATACCTTCATTGGAAACATGCAGGTTCTGTGTGGAGCCAAATTGGTCGGCATGCATGAGTCTTAAGTAGGGGACTGACATGAGCAGATAGATCCCTCTAGTGAATCATAGCAAATGGATTCAGAGGAAGAAGATAGAAGCTAAATGATAGTCCGGAAGTCACTGGATCACTAGACTAGAGAGTTGGGGAGGGGCCCTGGCTCAGCCCCTGGCTCAGCTTTCTCCTCAGTCTCTCTGAGCTCCTTCTGCACAACCAGACCTAGGGGCTCCCTGGGAAGTACCAGCTCTCCTCTTCTGCCTTTTTCAAGCATGAAAGGACCCCAAACATTCCTTTCCTCACAGCTGAGACAGACTGGGTTTACCTGAAAGTGGAAAAGACACGACATGGAAGGGAATAGACACCCCCAAGCGCAGATTTCTGATCTGACCAAGCCAGGTCGCTCATCACAGCTCTGTGAGATCCCACCTCCTCACCCTTTTGAATTCTCTGGCCCCTCCCCCACCCTCTCCTTTTATTAACCTGCTTTGTCTTAAAAGTTTTTTTGGTTTTTGTTTTTAAATCAGGCTCTATTTTTATTTATTTATGCTTTATTGTTGACAGTGTTATAGATATCCCCCACTCACCCCCCACCCCGCTTTGGTATAAACAGTTTTTTTAAGTTTGTTTTGAACTTGATATTACCTCAATAGAAAAACAATTGTTGGCATCTAGTTATTACCAAAAACAATGGCCCTCCAAAGTCCATTCTATCACCAATACCATCACTTTTTGCAACATCTATCATCTGACTAGATGACTGTATAATTTTTCTGTACAAATTAAGACACTTTGAAAAGGAAAAGACTATTCACAATTAGCTGGGACAACAGGCATCACCCAGGACTTCCCCAGGCAAACCAGACATAGGTCACCCTGCATATAGCTAAAAACTCAAAATACAAGCACTCATTGTATCTCCCTACCTCAGAGTGTATTCTGCAACAGCTTGGTTGCAGATACTTCACAAGGACACAGCAGTGTGTCAAGTCTACGTTTTTTTAGTAAGATTATATCTGCTTTAAAGTTTTCCATGCTAAAAGTATCAGTGTTTTGTTCTTTCCAGATTTCAAATTTCCACATAGTGTCTTCTGAATGCCATAATAATCCTGTGAGGTATACGAAGTTGAGGTTAATATGCGCATTTTATAGTTAAGGAAGTGGAGCTCAGATATTGTAGATCAAAACAGTAATGATGTAAAGTAGAAGGACCCTAAACTTACAGTCACAAAGTGCATCTTTGAGCACAGGCCTTGCTGCTGAAGTGCGGGCCAGACACCTTAACCACATGCACTGAGAGGGACATAGCAACTGCTCTCACAATTGAGCAGAAATGGCTTCCGTCTACTGAAACAAATACAAATAAGTAAAGCTTGTATTATATAAGCTTATCTTATTTTTTAATTTTTTTTACTAATTCATGTTTATTTAATTTTACAAAAGCATCAGTCCATAACAAATTAAATTTTTAAATGAATGATTTCCTACAGCTCTTTGAGAAATACTGGGCCTTGAAGGCTCAGGCAATTCCTTTAGCATTCTAGGTTCTAACTTCTTCACATTTAAACAATGAAAACAAAATGCTATTCTACTTCACAGTGCAGATGAAATAATAAAACAAAATAATGGTAATGTAATAACTAACATTTGAATAGGTCCTAAGAGTAGCAATTTTAAAATATGCTCAGTAACAGCCCCTAAGAATCTGTGGAACCTCAGTGAGCAGAGGATGGGGCTCCATGACTGAGTTCAGCCCCACCCCTCTTTCCCTTTTCAAAGAAGGTTTGCTTTCACCTCTTTTACATATAAGGTTTCTGCCTTAAGGATGCCATTCAGAAAAGGAGTTTATTTAAAAAAAAAAATCAACCTTTTGCTGGAGTAGACAAAGTGCTTTTGTTCTCACCATCTCACTTAATCCTCACAATGGCCATGTGATGTCAGAATTATGATTTTACAGGTGAAAGAAACGATGAGGAGCTTGAGTGGGTCAGGATCTCAGCTGATAAAGTGATGGAGTTGATACAGACTCGAGTGGGTCAGGATCTCAGCTGATAAAGTGATGGAGTTGATACAGACTCCCTGCCTACGTCTCTTCCTGGCAGCCTGGCCAAGTATTAGAAAAGCCTAAAATTTCTGCAATTTTCCTTCCTTCTACTTTTCTTTGTAAAGTCTTGGTTCATGCAAAAAGCCCTCCAAAAGAGAGTTCAAAGATCTCTAAAACTACATATTGTGCTCCACACAAATCAAATGTATGCTTCATAAACAGTAAGATCAAAAACATCTCCCAACATAGGCTTAACTCTGCGTATGTGATGAGGAAAACTGTGTCCTCAAAAAATTCAGATGTTCAAGTCCTGACCCCCAAGACCCCAGATTGTAACCATACCTGGGGACTGGGTCTTTAAGGAGATAATTAAATAAAAACATGTGGCCATTAAGGTGGGCCCTAATCCAATATAGCTGGTGGACTTGAAGAGGAAATTAGGACAGCCACTAAGGGAGGCAGAATGATGTAAAAACACAGAGAAGACAGCCACAAACAAGCCAAGGATAGGCCCGGAACAGAGCCTTCCATCTCAGCCCTTGGGAGGAACCGGCCCTGCCAGCATCTTCATCTTGGATGGCTAATGTCCACAACTGTGAGAAAATGAATTTTTGTAGTGTGAGCCACCTAGTCTGAGGTGCCTTGTTATGGCAGCCCTAGCAAACTAGCATAGTGAGTGCGTAACACTTGTACTGCAGTGTATGGAACCATTTAAGTTCCTTTTTATGTGTCAGGTACCAGAACACATATCATTACTGTCTGTACCATATACTCAGGAAATATTCAGTCCACATTCCAAGGCAAGTGAGTCACAATCTTGTGCTTTTTCTTCTTTTTTCTTTTAAAATTCTGCATTTTCAGGAGAGTACTCAACCCCATAAACAAGTGTTTTGTTAATAGGAACAGAACTGTTCTTTGAGGAAAGTTAACCATCTGTGGAGGCAGTGTGTCTACCATCTGTAAGACCATTAGGAAGGCATCTGTCCTCCTTGGACCTTAATTTTTTTTATTTTTTTACCAAGGGAGGATGATCTCCAAGGCAATGTGTTATGATTATAAAGGGACTAAATTTGGGGCAAAGAAATAAATCTGAATCCAAGTCCCAACTCTGTCACTGTCTACCTACGTGATATCAGGCAGTCCCCTTAGCTCTTCTGAGCTTTTATGTACTCTTTTGTAAAATGTACTTAATATACTGAAATCACACGTGGCTATGATGACATGGTGAGATAATGAAATGTGAAAATGCCTGGAACATTGAAGAGTCAAAATTTGAGAGCTATAGAGTTTTTGCTAATTTGATTGATTATATTAATGGTTAGTTATATTTTCATTTCAACTCTGAAATGCTAGGCCTATAAGCACTTTTATTAGATCGGATAGTATCTCAAAAGATCATTTGAACTAATTTCTAAAGAGCAAGCAAGATTGCATATATGTAGAAAAATCACATCAGTCATTCTGCATTTTTATTTCTTACTGAGATATTTTAAAAAGCAAGAGTGATGTCTCCCAGACATCACCATTACATGCCAGAATGTGATGTCAGTTGGTGTTGAAATCAGTCTTCATCTCCTCTAATAACCCTCCTGCTGGCTGAGGTGTCTTGGACATGTCAGAAGTGATTTCGCTTAATCCAACTTGCTAGTATTGAGCATTTCCTAATCCTTGGCCAATAACAATCCACTCTTAAGAAAAAGTTTTAAAATGTTATTTTCATCAATTATAATATACTAGTAAACCCCTAAACTGTTCCTTCATTTTCTGCTACTGGATGTGAGGCCAGATGCCTTTAATTTCAGATGAACCAGATTGAAGGTACTACAGATTCTCAAGAAAATAAGATTCAAGTGGATTCTTAATACTCGCAGCCCAGCTTTTGGGGCTGTCTGGTAGAATTTAAAGAGTGTATCTGCAGAGACCACAGTTGTCTGGGACAGACTGCTCCATGGAGGTGGAGTTGAGTTGGAAACTCAGAAAGAGTGAGAAGTTACTGAATAATACATCAACTCACTCAACCAACACTTACTAGGCACCTATTAAATGTCCATCACTGTCTTCCTAAGAGGGGAAAAGTAACTTACTTCTTCTCTCCCCTGGTCAAATACAATGAACATGTTGATGGCCTAGTGTAAAATCTGTTAGAAATAAAAGTGACTATCATAGGAGTGTTTCCTTTAAGGAATGCACAGAGGGGACATACAAGTCATGTATTACACACAAGGGTCAATAGCAACATAGATGTTAAGCTAATACTTTATGAATAGCAAAGTCAGCAGCTGGCAACTCATTAAAGAACCCCTGTTGAAGGCCTTTAGGAGCCTGCATTCGAAGCACAAGGCTGAAGCCAGGCCTCCAATCACCCAGTCCCTCTGAGGTATAAACCTTGGGCCCACACAAGGGGAGAAGAATTTGTAGAAGGTCCAGAATCCATTTACTCAGTTTTGTTTGTTTTTTTTTAATATATTTTATTGATATTTTACAGAGAGAAAGGTAGAGGGATAGAGAGCTAGAAACATCGATGAGAGAGAAACATCGATCAGCTGCCTCCTGCACACCTCCCACTGGGGATGTGCCCGCAACCAAGGTACATGCCCTTGACCGGAATCAAACCCGGGACCCTTCAGTCCGCAGGCCGATGCTCTATCCACTGAGCCAAACAGGTTTCGGCCATTTACTCGGTTTTAGAGAAGAAGAGAGAATATAAGTGAGACAGACAGAATAAGAGAGACTGGCAGAGAAATTTGAATGGGGTAGAGGAAGCTTGAGAGAGTTTCTGTTTATCTGACCAATTATATTAATGGTTTCTCCTCCATTGCCTGAGAATTAAAGTAGAGGACCAGATAGAAAAATAAGTTGAGGCTTTTCCTTATGTTAGGGGTTGGAGGGAAGAAGGTAGGAAGCAGGGAATGAGTTAGAAAACTATTCTAACTTGCTAAGTGTGAAGTCCTTCAAATGATGCTGATCTTATAAATTATGGGGGTACATCTGAATGAGATCATGTAAGAAAAATAAAACATAAACATGAAGCCTCTGAACAACAGCTGAGCCTCATTTTTGAAGCCTAGATGACTGATGCCTAGATGACTATTAGTTTACTCAACAAACATTTGTAAGTACCTATTATATATGTTCATTACCTTAGACTTGTTGATTTATAAATATGGACACAATTCCTAAATTCAAAAAATTGTACATCCTCATGCCAGGCTATATCCATAAACACACAACTGGAATGTAACAAGGTAGTTGCTATAAAGAATGGACATGCCAAGGACCAGGCAAATGCAGAAGAAAACCTTGCTGTACCCCTCGATGTTAAAAAAAAAAAATATGCTCTACAAAGACAGAAGATATGAACTGAGCCTTTGAAACAGGACAAAGATGTTGACTGAGCAAGTTGACTAAGTGGAGAGAGAGACAGTGATTTGGCCAAAGGAAAGGAAGAATAGCAGGACATGCCATGTACTGAAAACCACTTACTTACATGTCTGTTGAGCTCCTACCATACTTGAGAACATTAGAGTGCATAACAGAGAAAAGTATCTACTCGAGTAAAGATCCCATTGTGGTTATGGGTGAGGAGAAGTGCAAACAATAAACAAGTGAACAAATAAATGATTAGGATATTTTTTGAAACCAACTTGTGCAAGCTAGAAAATAATAGGCTAATGTGATCGTTGCAGGAGACCTGTTTTATGTGGGGAGGGGATCAGGGATAATGACTTTGGTCATGAAAGTTGAACCCAAATGTTAAGAAAGATCCAGCCTTGTAAAGATGAGAGGGAGAACACTCCAGAAAAAGGGAGCAACAAAAGCAAACACTCACAGAGACCAGAACCAACTTGGAAGATTCAAGAAATAGGTCAAAGGCCCCTTTGGCTAGAGCTTGAGTAGAGAGCAGCATAGAAGGAGAGGTGATCAGAGACATAGGAGTGGCCAGATCATGTAGGACCAACAAATGTCTGACATGGCTGGGTACAGAGTGGAGAAGCTGGAGTGATCAGCAAGGACGATCAGAAAGGGCCAAAGGTGGCCCACTATGAAATTAGGACTTGCACTAATTGTCTCAGTCCATCTGGGCTGCTAGATCAAAGTACAATAGGCTGGAGGGCTTAGAAGCATCACGTTTTTTTTGTTTTTTTTTTCACAATGTAGGAGGCTGTGAAAGTTCAGGAACAAGGTGTCAGCCTAGCCAGTGTTCATGAGGGCCCCTCCTGCATAGGTAGCAGTCTTCTCACTACAACTTCCCATAGTGGAAGGGGTGAGGGACCTCTCGAGGGTCACTTTATTATTTTTTAATGTTTTTTTTAATTTCAGAGAGGAAAGGAGAGGGAAAGAGAGAGAAAAACATCAATGATGAGAGAGAATCATTGATCAGCTGCCTCCTACACGTCCCACACTGGGGATTGAGCCCGCAACCTGGGCATGCGCCCTGTCTGGCAATCGAACCATGACTTTCTGGTTCATAGGTTGATGCTCAACCACTGAGCCATGCCAGGCAAGGATCACTTTAATAAGAGCACTAATCTCATTCTTGTGGGCTGTGCTTTCAAGACTTAAACAACTCCCCAAAGCCCCACCTCTTAATGCCACCATTTTAGGGGTTGGGATTTCAACATAGGAGTTCAACAGGAACATAAACCTTCAGTCCATTGCACTCACTAGAACTGGAAACTAGTGAAAAGGAGTCAGATTGGGGAAAAGTTTTCATTTCAGTTGCGTTAACTGGATGATAGACAAAGCACTTTTACCCAGACATTAACGGGGCTCTCGCTATCTTAACAGCAGTCTGTAAGCAATGGGGACCCAGACAAGATTTGGGATTAAGCATCGATAAATTGTCTCTGTGGACCTGGAACCTAGGCCCAGCTGCTCTGCAGAAAGAGAGGTGAGTTCACAAGCTGTTTTGTTTTTCCTCCTTCACAAGCCCCTTGGACACAGAACGTCCTCTGTGAAGCGGCCAGGAGAACGCGATCCAGCTTTACAGTGCATGTAATCTGGAGAGCGAGGAAAGAAACATTTAAGCTGTTATTCAAACAAGTTTCATTCCAATTACTACTTTCCTCTCTGTCAGAGTCAATTATTCTCACATCTGACACGGCCGGTGCCTGCCGAGGTGATGGGGGGGACCTGCCTCCCTATTTTTCTCAGGCTGTTTTCTTTGCTGGTTGCTTTGGGTTGTGGGTCGTTCTGTATAGTGTTGTTGATGTTCCCACTGCCGCCAGCGCTGCAGAGTAGCTTTTACATGGCCATAAAATAAAATGAATGTACACAGGAAAGGGGGCCTTGCTCCCAGTCCAGCGCTGGACAGCTTTGCTTAATAGGCACTCAGCTCCGCAAGCAGAGACCTGTGGACACGCATTGCTTTAAAGATACAGTCACCACTGGCTTTGTGGCACCCCCCCTTTACCAGCACTGGGCCCCAGCCAGACAAGGACTGACAGGTCACTTTTGCCTTGTAACTCTAGGAGAAACGCTAGTCCCAGACTTCGATAGGCTAATTGCATCAGGATGCTGAGTTAAAGACACCATAGTCTGGAGCCTCTTGGCACCGCCATGATGCTATCAGCTGGCTGGGGCTGTTGAGTCTTCATGACGTAGAAGTGAAAAGAGAGAGCTTACATATTTCCCAATATGTGGCTGATAGATTGAATCTGACCCATGTTCACACAGGCACGTTGGATCCCTTTTTGTTCTGTCACCTTGGGTTGCCTTGTGTTATTCTTTGCCCCACCTTCTGAATTTCAAAATGATGGCCAGCAGGCACGCTTTCCGTGATCAAATTTTTGAAAAATTTATTCAGCTGCAGTTTAAAAACATTTCTTAAATCATATATTCTTTCCTGTCAATACCCTGATGAAATCCAAGAAATTCAATTGAAAATTCAGTGGGGTGGTCTCCAGAAAGATGTGGAAAGAGTGGAAGTATAGGGTAAGGGCAGCCATCCTTTGTTATTATACTACAGCCAAACTGAATTGGTTCCTATTCTCTTCTTATTTCCCACTATTGATCACATTCAAGCTTTTGCTCACAGTTTTCTTATACTTATCTGAGTCATTTCTAGATGCTATAGCATATTATCATACACTGATAGGCTTAAATAACAAAAATGATCTCTCACAGTTCTGGAGGCTGGGAAATCCAAGATTGAGGTGCCAACAGATCCAGTGTCTAGGGCAGGGGTGGGCAAACTTTTTGACTCAAGGGCCACAATGGGTTCTTAAACTGGACCGGAGGGCCAGAACAAAAGCATGGATGGAGTGTTTGTGTGAACTAATATAAATTCAAAGTAAAGGAGCGGAGGGGAGAGCAAGAGAACCCTCTGCTCTTTCGGCTCCGCGGGCCGGATAGAACAGCCGAACGGGCCGGATCCGGCCCACGGGCCGTAGTTTGCCCACGGCTGGTCTAGGGAGAGCCCACTTCCTGGTTTGCAGACAGGAAGCCCCCTCCTTGTGTCCTTACAAAGTAGACAGCAGAGAGCTCTAGTCTCTTCATCCCCTTCTAAAGGAACTCATGCCATCTTTGAAGGCTCAGCCTCATGACCTAATTACTTCCGAAGGGCCCCAACTCCAAATACCATACATTGGGAATTAGGGCTTTAACATATAAATTCAGGGGAACATAAATATTCAGTTAATAGGATTCTGCTCAGTCACCTTGCTCAGTATGTTCTTTTCATATGCAGAGTTATTCATGTCATCTCAACAATCACTGCTGGAGAGGAATTTTGTCCAGCTGTGAATCTGTGAAACAATTCAGGACAGATACAGGAGAGAGGTTCCATTCTAAAAGGGAGAGGCTGGAAGTGAAAAGAGAGTGATGAGTCTCAAGCAATTCACATACCTGGCAAAGTAAACTTCATGAAATCTTAAGGCTTGAGAGTACTCCTCATTGGCTCAATGCTCTGTCTTCTAGACCCACTGGGTTGGAGGGCCTGCAGCCCCAGCTCTGTCAGGTGAAGGTGCCACTCCAATGCCCCAGGCAGCCCTCTGGCCAGTTGAAATCAAGGTAATGCTTTCCCCTTTTGAAACAGTGGAGGTAGCCCTGACAATCTCTGAATTGCCTTTTGGGTCATTCTTCTCTTGTCTTGAAGAATAGTGTAGGTTCATAGACAAATAACTCGGTGGTGATGTCCTGTGAAATCCAAGAAGGGCACCAGCCTTTCATCCCCATCCATGGAAACTGGCAGTGGGATGGCTGATTAGGTTCCCAGTTCACACCAGCATTAATGTAATAGATCCATCACATCCTTACTGTTCTCTTCCAAACATGCTTTCTCATTTTTTGTAATATGAGAGGGTTTTCCAAATCTTTGAATTCTGGTTGTTTTTTGGATATCGGTTCTATCTTCAATTCATGTTTCCTTTTTTGAATTTTACCATAGCAGCCAGGAGGAACCGAGCCACTTCTTCAAAGCTTTGGTCAGAAATCGCCTCAGTAAGATTCTAATTTTATCACTCTCAAGTTCTACCTTCCATAAAACAGTAGGACAGAAACACAACTCAGCCAAAATATTTGCCACTTTACAACAAGGGTCATCTTTTCACCATTACCCAGTAACAGGTTCCTCATTCACATCTCAGACCTCATCAGAATGGCTTTTTTCCATCCACATTTCTACCATCATTTTGTATATGATAATTTATTTTTAAAAAATAAATCAATAGTAAATACATAAATGTTTTAGGAAGACAAATTCTTTCTCTATTACAGTGGTGGGGAACATTTTCTCTGCCAAGGGCCATTTGGATATTTATAACATCAATCGCTTAATATCATTCACTTAATATAAATTTATGTTGCTATGAAAAAAAGCTCTACTAAGAGCAGTTTTCAGGGCCCAGAAAACCTCTGTGTAAGCATGACTGTTAGCTCCTTCTAAGATACCCACTGAGACACCCAGAAGCTAGAGGTATTCTGATCCCAGGAAGCAAACCTTCCCCCTCAGATGTGTTTATTTTTCCTTTAATCAATTAGTGAAGCAACACAGGCATACAGACATGATGAGGGTCCTCTCTCAATGCACCAAAAAAGCAAGGTTATACAAGTTGGGAGGGTCCCCTGGTGAGTCTTTGCAAAGTTTGAGACAGTCCTGGGCTTTCTCAACTCTGAGCTCAACACTCAACAGCTTACCATAAGGCCTTTACAGTGAACTCTGTCTCGTTGATATTGGACATTACAGGAAAACATAATAACCAGTCTAACTGGCCCCTGTGGCCTGGGAAGGATGAATAAGGGTGTGAGCTGCTGTCTACCAGTTACAAGGACAATGAGCCCTGCACTAGATGGTTTCAGAATAGATTCACAGAATCAGAGATAGAATGGAATAAACCATCTCCATGTTCCCTTTCACTGGTGGTTCTGTACTCACTGGTGAATGAGTCCTGTAATGGGACCTTGCCACTTCCAAGGCTGCCACTCACTTCTTCAGTAATTTTAACTGCTAGACACATGACCTCACATTGTTCATTGTTTTGCACTGTGGAGGCAAAATGGATGGATTTATCTCTAGTTGCCCTACAACATCTTCAAATATTTGAAGACATGGGGTACTAAGCCATAATTCTTCTTTTCTGTGTGCTAACTCCATTCCTCACCCTACTCCAGCCTGGTTTCCACCTCACTGAACCTGCTCAACGTGGCCACTGGTGAACTTCAAACAATGGATCAGCTTTTAGTTCCTATACCCCTGAACTCCTCAGAGACATCTGAGAGGCATCACTGCTCCCTTCTTGGAATATCTCTCTTGACACAAGTCTTTCCCAGGGCTCTACCCACCATGCTGTATAGAGTCACCTTCCTGTACTGTTCTTCCCAGCTGTAATCACCAGTTAAGTGTTGACATTCCTCTGGGTTCTAGCCTCAACCTTCTTTTCTTCTCATGTTATGAACTGGCCCTCAGTGAATGCATTCATGGCTGTACATCCACTCTCATCTACATATGGATGCTACCCAAACTTCATTTCTGGTTTGAGTATCACATGACCACATAAAATATCACAAAAAATAACATCCCATGGTGATCTCAAACTCAGTAAAATGCAAAAGTGAAATAATTGCCTTCCTCACAAAAAAAATTAGTTTCTCCATCTGTGTCCCCCAACTTGATAAATGTCCCTACCGTCTGTTTGCTCAATGACACAGTGAACACACCTAGAAGTTATCCTTGACCTACGTCATTTACTAGTAGCCACATTTTTCCAGCAAATCAGAATGCAAAGGTGGATTTTAAATCCAAGCCTCCTGAATCCCAACAAAATGGCTGTGTATTTATTTATGTATATTAATGTTTGTGTGCTCAGGTAAATATATGCAAAAAGAACTTTTCAAGGACTTTGAAAGAATATTTACTAATATGTAATGAGATTAACTTCAGTGACAGATACAATATGTCTTTTCATTCCATTCCATCTACTATCATCTTTATATAAGAATAGAGCTTTGAAGCAGACTACAATTGGTTGTGAAGTCTATTTCTGTCAAGGAGAGGTGAGGCAACAAGGCAAAGTTCACAGCCGAGGCCAGGCATACATTGCCAAGAGTTAGCTTAAACAAGGAGAACTCTGACACTTGCCATAAGGGGAAACCTTTCCATGAATCATTGCTTTATTGAAACCTTGCCCAGCAGATGCAGTTTAAGTGGAAAGGGAATTTCTGCTGCTGTTTATAGGACTGTGGGGGTCAGATGTCAACCAGGGCCACCTTAAAAGGGACTGGAAGAGCTTGCCTCTTCGATGGCAGCCTCCACATTTTCACTTATGACAAGGATTGAGGGATTAAATAATTCTGTGAAGGAAGGCATGGTGTCTTTTCCAGCCATGAGGGGTTGCCATGGATGTGAACATCAGAGTTTCCACCGCATTTCTAAATATTTTCAGAGAACCATTTCCTGCTGCAAGAATGACAAAAGTCTAACTCGGAGATTGGACATTTTAGTGCTGGTCAATTATTTCACAAGAGTTGTACTTTGTTGAAAACCACAGGCAAATATGCTACAACAACATTCTGGGCTTGGCAAGCTTGCCCATTCTAGGAAGTTCAAAATAAAGGTTAAATACTTCATCCTTCGAGCTCTTGGCGAGAGTCGGACAGCACAGTGGACTGGTCACATAAGAGGCTATTCTCTGGTAGCAAGTGGTAGAAATCGGGCATGAAATCCTCTATTCAGGAGAATACAACCCGGTATTATCCTACAGTGAGCATGATTAGGTGAACGCGCTCAGATAGAATAACATTTCCTCCCCCACTCAGCCTCTTAACCTTCAGCCGCCTCTCAAATGATTTCATTATTCAGATTTATAAAATTTAATTTATTTGCCTCCTTTTGCTGCCAAAAGTTTGCAAACCGTTGCTAGGATCTGCTAGATGTTCTGAGAATGAATCCTCCAGTGTCTCACTTTTACATGGAATATCAAATGCACTCACTCTGCAGAAAGGTAATAGTAGCCACCATTTATTAAATGTCTTCCATGTGTCATACTCAATATGACGCATTTTGCAGACCTTATCTCTTTTGGTTTTCATAAGAACTCCATGAGGCAGAATTTATTTTAAATATTAGGCTACTCTGCTATAGAGCAAAAAAAGATTCAAAACACAGTTGAAGATGCAATTCAACTTGTTCTCTGAATGAGTAACTTAAAATCAGAGTAGTTAAATCACTTTCTCTAGGGCATTCAACTAAAGAGCAGCAGGCCTGAGGGTTTTACTCCAGTAGACCCAACTCCAAATGCCATTCCATTTCCACTAAACTGTAATCCTCAGCAAAGTGACCAGTCATCCACAGAAGATCTGAAGGCGGTGGTGGGGCAGAGGCAGAGACACAGGGAAGCAGCTACCAGATGGAAAATGCCAACTCAGGAATGAGAAAAACCTTCTTTGCCTATATATCACATGTTTTGACTCATAATGGGAATACTATTGGCACTTTGGTATGGGATAGTTCTTCATTAGGCAGGATTGTCCCCACACTGCAGGATGTTGCTTAACCTTATCTATGGACACTTAATGCAAGTAGCATCCTCTGCCATTGATACAAACCAAAACACCTTATACATTTACAAATGTTTCAGAATGGGATGGTACCAGCTGCAGTTGAGAATCACTGCTTAGAGGAAAAGGAAATATAATCCTAATAATTCATTCTTCTCTTTATGGATAATCGAATAATTTGCCTAACTTGATTTTCTATGTAATTAATTAAAGACAAGATCCTAATAAAAACAAAGCAACCTTTTGCCCATTTCTATTTGGGAGTCTGAACAGGAAAGGCTTCATGAAATAGGTGAGCTGGTGAATATAAATTTTATATTGAATATTAATTTTAATATTTGAGATCTAATTTAAGAGGGGAAGGTGACAGATTGGAAAAGGCATTGTGATGGAGAACAAAGCGAACTCTTTGACATTGAAGAGTGATCACGCTTAGCTCACGCTTAGCTGGACTAAAGGGTTTGGGTTATTTTCAAGGAGGAGTCTCTCTGATAGTCTCTGCAGAGCCCATGGGTCCCACTGAGCAATTGCAGACATCTGTCTCCAGCCAGTGTGGTCCCACCTTTATTCATTTTGCCCTTGCACACAAGTGACAAAAAGTGACCATGTCACATCTCCAAAGCTTCCACTGAAGCACATTTCTGGTGAGCAGCCAAGAAACCATGCACTCCCAGTGAACATATCACAAAGACAATCAAAATGTAGATTTCAAAATACGACCTCGATTTAGTTAAGGCAAGAAGGAGAATGCTTACACCCTCTCTAGGACATTTAATACAAACTACAAAGCAACTTAACTGTCATCCAACTTTAAATCAGTCTTTCATTATCACCCAGACTGTAACTCCCAGACCTCTGTGCATCTCCTCTCTGACAAAATCCAACTCCTTTTTCTTCTCAATGGCTGGCCTATATTTGCCCACCACCACTACCTTAAACATGATTTTCCCTTCTCTGGCCCACTTTTTCCTAAAATGAAGCTTCTATGTATGGCAACCTCCAGGCTCCCCTGCCCACTGACTTCCTGTTGGGTCAGCAATTGGGAGGACCAAGCAGAAAATCAAGACAAGTGAAGATTGGAGAGAGTACTTATTCTTTCTTGCAGTGGCTTGATTCCTTCTAGCCTACAATTCCCATAGATATTTTTTCCTTCATGATCAGGCTTTCACTGGGCTCGTTAGTACTGCTTCCTCCCCTTGTTCCTTCAACCAAGGAGTGCTAATGACTGCCCTCTATTCCTAGTCTCTGGGTGCCTTAACTTCCCTTATTGGCTCCTTCAACCTTACCTATACCTTAATAAGTGGTTCCTTTTCATTTAAGCCTCCAGAATTGAACCATCTGAGTGGAATTTATTTTTCTGTAAGGACTCTGACCAGCATATTCTCCCTTCATGACTATCCACCGTGCCTGGGCACTCCCTATCTGTATTCAGAACTATCCTCTTGATCCCTGGCATCTTCACAGGTGTCCACTCTATCACCTTGTCTAGCAACCTAGCTGATGCTTTCCTAGTTCACTTTCCTTGCAGCCTTCTCAAGTGGAGGATCTTTTATCTCATACCTCATGTGGCTCAATAGCAGGGCTGGCTGTCATTACAGCCTAGACCAGCCATGGGCAAACTATGGCCCGCGGGCCGGATCCGGCCCGTTTGGCTGTTCTATCTGGCCCGCGGAGCCGAAAGAGCGGAGGGTTCTCTTGCTCTCCCCTCCGCTCCTTTACTTTGAATTTATATTAGTTCACACAAACACTTCATCCATGCTTTTGTTCCGGCCCTCCGGTCCAGTTTAAGAACCCATTGTGGCCCTTGAGTCAAAAAGTTTGCCCACCCCTGGCCTACACACACTGCCCCCCAACACACACACACAATACAACACAACACACACACACACACACACACAAACAAAGAACTCCTATACTATATAATAAAAGAGTAATATGCAAATTAACCATCACTCTGCTGCACCCACAAGCCACACCCACCAGCCAATCAGGAGCGAATATGCCCTTCAAGGCAAACCAGCTGGCCCCCACCTGTGCACCAGGCCTCTATCCTATCTAATAAAAGAGTAATATGCAAATTGACCATCACTCCAACACACAAGATGGCTGCCCCCATGTGGACACAAGATGGCCACCACAAGATGGCCAGCAAGGGAGGGCAGTTGGGAGGGACCAGGCCTGCAAGGGAGGGCAGTTGGGGGTGATCAAGCCTGCAGGGGAGGGCAGTTAGGGATAACCATGCCGGCAGAGGAGGGAAGTTGGGGGTGACCAGGCCTTCAGGGGAGGGCAGTTAGGGGTGACCAGGCCTGCAGGGGTGGGCAGTTGGGGGGGACCAGGCCTGCAGGGGAGGGCAGTTAGGGGCAGGCAAACAAGCTGGCAGGGGAGCAGTTTGGCATCAATCAGACTGACAGGGGAGTGGTTAGGGGGTTATCAGGCTGGCAGGCAGAAGCGGTTAGGGGCAATCAGGAAGGCAGGCAGGCGAGCAGTTGGGAGCCAGCAGTCCTGGATTGTGAGAGGGATGTCCGACTGCCCGTTTAGGCCCGATCCCACACTGGGATCGGGCCTAAACGGGCAGTCGGACATCCCTCTAGGGGTCCCAGATTGGAGAGGGTGCAGGCTGGGCTGAGGGACACCCCCCTCCCCTGTGCACGAATTTCATGCACTGGGCCTCTAGTAGCTTATAAAGGTCATGCCATCCTGTTCAATCTCCATCTTTACCAATTTGTTGCTATCATCTACTGACCTCCTATTTGTCATTTATTTAAGCCTTTAGCTGTTAATTCAATCTTCCTCCATAGCTATACTCTTGTCCTCATTTTCAATGATATCAGCATTCATCATTCATCCAACAAATAATCGTTGAGAGCTTTTCACCACCCATGTTCTAGTTGCTAGGAATAGTGTGTTAAGACAGGAAAAAGCTCCTACTATTTTATACTAATTTGAGTGTGGGAGAGGGAATCTATGTGGATTAATCACTCAAACCTTAGCTTAACAGTGTCACAGATGACTATGTAAATGGGGTCCCTAAAAATGTAATAGAGTGGCCCTGTTAGCCTCTCTATTCTTCACTTTCCTAACCTCCAATGACTTTTCTTTCCACTTAACTGTACCTACTACATTGTCATCACCATAACCTATACTACCTTCAATATCTCAAATTTAAATAAAAATTATCTGATTCTCATCTTCAATTCTGGGACTCACTTGCTCGAGTGACCCTCCTATTAGTTGTCCAGCCCCACTAGACCTCCAATCTATTGATATCACTATTTTCTCACTATCCCTTAGTTTTTTCTTGTCTTCAGGACAAACAGGAGAGCTGTACCTGAGATTCCACATTAAGCCAGAGATTGTCCAGAGGACTAAAGTGGTCCCAGGTCATTGAGATTACAGGACTTCTTCCCTTTGTCTCCCAGCCCAGGGGATAGTGCTTTGTGATGTCGGCTTAGTCTCCAGGTAACCTCTGTTCAACTCTTGGCAACTCAGTCACTTATGTAAACAAAGCCCTGCAATAAGCTTCTTCTGTTTAAATCTTGAAGTTGTTGTTTGTGTATCTTCTTTAGACCCTGACTAACATACCAAAGGCCAATAAGATTTAAAAAGATATTCGGCATCAATAGTATGAGCAAGAAGTGAAATTAACACGATATACCAACCAAACTGACAATAAATGAAAAGCAGTTAACATGGCTATAGAATTTTAAAAGAAAGCCCTTATACATTCCCGTTGGGAATGCAAATTGAAGTTGAAAACAATGTAGCATTATCTTACATTTGTGAACATTTGGGTTCCCAGCACCTCTAACTCCTAATAATTAGAAAAACCCTTACACTTCAGCAATAAATTCTTGTCCAAGAATTGTCTTATTAATAAAAAAGAATGTTAGCAATATCAAGGAGAAAGTAAGAAAGGAAAAAAGAAGGGAAGAAGAAAGAAAGGAAGGGAGAGGGGGAAGGAGGAAGGGGAAAGAAAAAGAAATGAAAGAGATGGAAAGGAAAGGAAAAGGAATATTCCCAAGTGACCATTAACAGTAGTATGAATGATAAATTATTATTTATTTTTCCCTAAGTGGAATATTATATGGCAGAGAAAATGACTGAAATGCCCTACCAAAAAAACTTTAAATTAAATAGTCACAGAGGAATATGTAGACTATATATCATTTATATAGAGCTCAACAGACAAAATTAAACAACATGTTGTGTATAGTACATAAATAAAATTAATTATTTATTTTATTTTTTTAAATATATATTTTTATTGATTTCAGAGAGGAAGGGAGAGGGAGAGAGAAATAGAAACATCAACATAAGAGAGAATCATTGATTGGCTTCCTCCTGCATGCCCCCTACTGGGGATCGAGCCTGCAACCCGGGCATGTGCCCTTGACCAGAATCGAACCCGGGACCCTTCAGTCTGCAGGCCGACACTCAATCCACTGAGCCAAACCAGACAGGGCTAATTAATTATTTTTTAAAGAGAAAAGGAAGAATAAACATAGTAATTGCCTGGAAGAGAATTGTTAATGCATGAGGTCTTGAATTAGATGATACATTAATGGGTATTTATTTATGTATATTAATATATGTTTATATTATATATATATTATGTATATTATATATATATGTATACATATTCTTTGTTTTATATATAGGTGTCCCCAAAAAATGTATATAAAGCTTATAGCTGATAGCTCAATTGATGTTTCTTCAATTGATGTTTCTTTCTTTTCAGATTTAATCATTTGGAATGAATAATTATTCAAAGTGTGTACACATTTTTGGGGACACCCTGTATGTACCTATAGATAAATAGATAGATAGATGATAGATAGATAGATAGATAGATAGATAGATAGATAGATAGATAGATATCACATTATTTTACATTGTTTTGATACTGTAAGTTCTTCATTTTGGGAAATATTGGCTCTATCAATAGGTCTTTTCCATCCCAGATATCTCATCATTCTTACTGATCATCCTTATCATTAGTTCATTTCTCAAATCCCACACCATTGAATGTGAGAGACTGTTATCTCTTAATAGTTAGTATTTAACTGCTCCATGCCTCAGTTTCTTCATCTAGAAAATGAGGAGCTGATACTGCATAACTCATGGGGCTTTTGTGAGGGTAAAATGAGGTAATTTGAGGAAAACACTTAGCGGTGTCCAGCATAAAGAAACATGTGAAACATGGTAGCTCTTCCTATATTATCAATATAAATAGTGGTATTCTCATACACAGTGTGGAGCTTGTCATGTGCAGGGTGGACATGACAGAGTTCTCCCAAGAAGGCCTGATTACATGAGAAGGACCATCCTGAGTGGTCATGGAGTTGACATCTCAGGTAAGTTACCTAAAAGGCATTCGCTAGACTTTTTGTTCCATAATCATGATCTTTGACACAGAATGTCCAAAAGGCAAGCAAAGGAGCCAGAAGGAAATAGTTCTTGGTCAGAACTGAAGTTTAACCAGAAACAAATTATATGGCATTAATGATGTTCCATCTCTACCTCCAACAAGCTGGACATTAGCTTAGCCTCACTGTATCTTAACTGCCAAGTCTACATACTAGTAGTAGCTTAAAAGATGGGGCTGTGCAATCAAACTGTCAGAGATTGTCTCCTGGATCCACTGCCAAACAACCTCAGGACTTGACTTAGTAAACTCTCTAAGCCAGCTTTTCTATATAGTTAGGATAGCAACACATACAGTGGTTAAGAAGATTGCATGAGGTCATATTTATGAAAGGTTTCTTCCCATAGCAGACACATTCAAAGTGCTCAACAAATATTTTGGCTGTCTCCATTATCCATCCCCACCATGACAACTCTTTGAAACCTGGAGGCCACTTCTCATTTATCTTTATAAGTCTAGACCCCAAAACATCCAATGCATAATGAAGATCCAGTGCATCCTTGCTGATCACAGAGAACCCAATAAAGTCTTTAGTGTCCATGTGAAGTTCAGAAAAACCTTTGGAGTTAATGGGGGCTGTACTCTTGGTAAAACATGGCTTCCTTGGTAGCAAGAGGGGAAAAGTCCATATTTTAAAAGGTTTCATGGACTGCCAAGAACTGTTATAAAACAATATTTTGATGAGTTATACAGCAAATGAATCAGAAACATATGAGCTTAATTTCCCTGAAAATACATGCGGGTTTAAAAATGAAAGGAAAGGAACCTTGGCACTCTTTGCTATGCCAAACCCCAAATGTTAGAAAAACATTTTAAGATGGTAGGATGCACAAATCCTAAATGTACCTCAATTTGATCATCCTTCAGTGGCCTGCTCCCAATGTACCTGTTAAGTCTGGTCTGCCATAGTCCTAATGAGGAAAACCGAAAAAATGAAAAAAAGGAAAAGCATGTTGGCATAGGTCAGGGAGCCAGAAGTTCCAAGACTAGGCCTGGCTCTACCACTGATTAGCTGTGGGACTCTATATTAATCACTTAGCTTTCCTGAACTTCAACTTGGGAAGACAGTCCATGACTGGCAGACCTCATGGGGTTGTTGGGAGCTGTTAAAATAGGAGGTTAGGAAACTGATTAGTCTAGGAGAATAGGGACCAGACCAAAAAGTGAGATGATAATGTCAGGGTGGGACAAGTGTCCAGTTGAGCCAACATGCACTATCACAGTGAAACAGGCATGCACAAGATAAGCACATGGCCAGCTGCAGAGAAATCTTTAGCGAGGCATCCATGATGAATTATCTGAACTATCCTTGCTCACAGGTATCATCAATTCTTTAATACCTCTTGCCTTCCACCTCGCTGGCAGAGCAAAACCCCACCATCCAGGTGGCTGGACACATCAGATAGATGGTCTCCAACCTCAAACAGACCCTCAAGGTTTGTTTGTTTGTGTGTATGGGTTTTTTGTTGTTGTTTGTTGTTGTTGTTTCACTGCTCTTTCCCATTGCACTAACTCAAAAGTCATCAATGAACTGAAACACTTCTACTAAAACCTCTTACTTGCAGCAAATTTGGGGCCAGTCAGTATTAGCTAATCAATATGATTTCCATCTCTATATTTATTTTTGTCTGTACCCACCTTTATTAGTTAACTATTATCATGCAACAATATACCCCACAACTTAGCAGTTTAAAAGAACATGCATTAGCCACAGTTTCAGAGGACTGGGCACTCACGAATTTCTGCACTGGGTGATACTGACCCAGGATCAGGCACACTATTGCAGCCACGTTGTCAACTCAGACTGTAGTCAGGTGAAATCTGGGGGGAATCTATTTCCAAGCTCTTTCACACAGTCACTGGGAAGTCTCAGTTCTTTGTCAGGCCGGAGGCCTCTGTTTTCATACCATAGGCCTCTCTATAGGCTTCTTACCTGTTCTCAGGACATGGCAGCTGACTTTCTCCAAAAGAAGTGATCACAGAGAGAGAAAGGGAGCACACCTGGGCAAGGAGTTTTTTTTATAAAATAATCATTGAAATGACATGCCAGCATTTCTTCCATATGCTACTGGCCACTAAATCAACATTGTTGTCATATATGTAGACGGGGACAACACTAGGTGGAAATATCAGGAGGTGGGATCACGGGGGCATCCTTGGAGTGGCTCCCACACCATCTGCACCTTCATCCAGATGTGTGCTCCCGCCACCCTACTCATCTGAAGACCTTGGCCTCATCACTTCCTGCCTCCTCCTCCTCTTGCTCATCACCCAACTTTCTAAAGTATTCTCTCCCTCTCTGTTGATTCTCCACTTTTAGCCTTAGAGTATACCTATATTGACGAGTCACAGGACAATCCTATGGGGCTCAGGAGATTACCACACCCTTGGCTCCCATTTTTTAAGAGACTAGGCTTAACTAATTCACACATTTTAAGGCTTATATCATTTGTTGAGGAAAACAGCTGGGCCACCATGTCCACAAGTGACTGAAGCATGGATTTTTGTCAATGATCATGTATATATAGTGGTTCATTCATTTTAACAAATATACTGAAGCATCCATTGTATATAAAAACTGCTGTTTGAAATTTTAACCCTGCTATTTTGGCTTCTGTAAATGCTTGCTTGCTTGCTTAAATAATGAGGAAAATAAGACTACTCCCATTCCAGAGAGGCCGTGGACTATGCCCCAGACAGAGTTGTCAGTGCTGACACCAGGCCAGGCCTTGAGATATGGTCTCATGGCCCCTTCCCAGCATGTAGGCCTTCTTTCTCAGAAGGCCCAGAAGTCTCATTCCAAATTTGGGAGACAAAGGAGCTAGGAAAAGTATAAATAGAAAAGGTTTCCTCCATGTCGGGGAGACCCAGAATTTGAAAGGCACATTTTTCTCTGGCCCTGCCCTTAATAAAATGTAACTCCCTTTCTCTAAGCATGGCTTGTTTTTTTTTCAGGTCTTCCATAACATAATGTTCCCTGACCAGGAAGAAGGCCAAACATGCTGGCCTTTTGGCCTCTGGTGGGTGGACTGGGTTTGGGGCCCCGGGGAGCCGGACAGGCCTCTGGGAGGCACTGTTATGCTGATTTAGCAGAATTGAACCAGGGGACTCTAGGCACTCCCGGACCTCAGCCTAGGACCCAGCCAGCATCTGGAGAGAGTGGATGGACACTTCTGGACCTGTCGACAGAATCAGTAAGGTAGGGGCCCTATCAGTCAGGCCCACTCCGAGTGAGTGGAAGGGGGAGCTTGATCACCTCCCAGGAAGTCAAGGACTTCTTCAGGCAATTAATCAAGAATCAGGTGGACTGTTTAAACTCTGAGTAAATATCTGGTAGAAGTAAAAAACTCAGACTGTCTGGTATATAAATGTAAGTGTGAGAGTCTGTGTGAAAGACAGTGCAAACCCTGCTTTAGGGGGAAGACAGTTGAGAACTTTTAATTGCTTTTCCTTGATTTATAATTTTGCTGTGTTAGTTTAAAATTTTGGAATTCTAGGGTTAATTTAAGGGTATAAAATTTTGTGAAGGTTGCCAATCCAGAGAAGTTTAAACAAAGGCTTGTTAGGTGAAGATTAGTCATAATTAACTGCTTTGTAGGCTGCCTTTTTCAGCCCTGCTAGCAAACAGAGAATCATGTGGTACCAAGAACTGCGACCTGCCTGCCCTTCCTAATAGATTTACAGTGGGTCTCTGGATGAGGAAGAGAGCAGAAAACTGTTCCAGAGCAGGTGTAAGAAATGGTAGAGGCAGTAGAATTAACTCTCAGCCTGCTGAGATATAGAAGCCCTAAGCTGGGGGACAAGGGGATGGTTGGAGATATCAGAAGTGGTGAAGGAGGAGAAGGATTTGAGATCCTCTGGGGCCTTGGAGTAAAGAAGGAAAATCTAGGCGGGAGAGTAGCTGTTCCTTAAGTGTAAAAAGCCTGGTTATACAGGATCTCAGACTGCTTGCCTTATTTCCCCTGCTAAGGACAGAGTAAATCGTTAATGCAGAAAGGGGGGGTGGTGTCGGCGGGGAGAGCAGGAAGAGATAGGTTTTTGTTGATTTTGCTGGCTACAACCCGCTCTGCTGGTGTCCTTGGTTTCTTACTTATCTGAACTATGCTAGACTCAAGGTTTTCTACAAAACACAGTGGATCTTCCTCTGCCCCTTTTTCTTCTTTTTAACCCTTCCAATACACATAAAGAAAATCTCATTGTCTGAGCCTGGCAGGGCAGAGTTACTGGGTACTTCTTGAGTGGTGGTGGAATATTCAGCAAAGGAACTTTAAGATATAATATCTTTAATGTTACAGCTAGTTTAAGTTTTAAAAATCTCTGTCTCTCAAAAACAAATATTTTTACCTACTCTTAGTTTTATCACAGAAGGTCTAAGTCATAAATGTTAATCTAAGAAATTATGTCTGGTTACTTTTTAGGAATCATTAAAGGATTGAGGTTTCAAAGAATAAGGAATACTGAGTAAAAGGTCTGAGGCATGGTTATGTATTTTTAAAGGACATAGAAAGAAGGTTTAAAGGCTAATTTATAAGTGTAAAATTTATAAAGGTTGTGTATGTAATAAGAAAGAGAAGAGAAATGTTGAAAGGAAATCAAATAATACAGGCCAGTAAGCCAGGAAGAGTAAATAATTTACATTCTGCCTCCCTAAACAGAGGGTAAATAGTTATGCCAAAGTACTTAGGGAGGGACTGATAAAAGAAATCTAAGTTACTGTTTGTTATAATACATTCAGAAAATATTACTTCGGAAAGTCCATAATTAGGACTGGCAAGGAAAATTCTATCTTAAGCAGGTCAATATATTTTTCTCCTTATACAATTCCTCCGAAATTTGTCAATACTTAATAAATAAATCATGGCAATACATTTCTTTGTATAAATTCAATAAGACCAGTTTCCAATAGTGGTTTTATTAATCAGAAACTTTGACTGGAGTATCATGTTTTAAAGAGCCCTGCCTGAACTCTGAAGACTTGAAGCCAATAAGAGTGCCATAGAGAAAGTCTGGTATCCTGCTTGATAGCCCTAAAAATAGCTGGTACTGGAGCATCAGGCCCATACCCTACCATCACGGGCGGTTGGTCAGAGTACAAAGGGAGCAATAAGGGCGCCTCTGCATCCCTGTAGGACCTCCACGCACTCTGAGCTGCGATGAGTAGGAGGGCTGAGATGGGCCTTGAAGCCTAGGGCATGGACCCAGGTAGAGCCACTACAGGTGAGGACTTCACCTAACTCAGCAGATACTACAGGCAGGCCTGATGGCAGCTGGATGGCTTGGCTTCTTGGCCCTACTGCGCACATTAAGATTCAATCATGAAATTCCGGCAAAGGTAGTCAGTTACCATTCTTGTTATGTTTATGCAAACAATCAGGCCAAATTAAATACAATAGATAAATTAGTCTTGATTTGGCTCTTTTGATAAACATGGGGGTAATTTTGAGGAGAAAAATTCTATTTCAATAGAAGTTATTAAAACTGAAAGGTTTTCTTTTCCTTCCACAAGACCATTTGTTACAGTTTGTCTCCACCAGGTCACAAACCCACCTCCTTCTGTGCCCAGGCCTCACTGTCCCTCTGACAGACAGCAAGGATCTCTTGGCTCTGAGAGAAACCTCTGACCTGCCTCAGCAGGGAGTAGCTAGAAGAGCCCACCGACGTCCATTTTCCCTAAAAGAATTCAGAGCCAGGATCCTTGAGGTAATATATTAGGCAGTTAGACAGATATGAGCAGAGCAAGGATGATGGGCCAACTAGCACTAACAGATGTAATTAAGTCTTTCCATCTCTACCTATGTGAGACAAGGGGACTCCCCAGAAGCAAGAGGGAATGAGGCTACAGATAAAGCAGCCTGGGAGGCTGCCCTAAAACCAGTGGGGCCTCTACAAATTCTAGTGACTCTTCCAAACCCTGACCTACCCATCTCACCAGCTTACATGGAAACCCAATCTAGAAAAGCTGAAATCCATAACCAATCTTTATTCAAGTTCTTACAGGCTTTACAGTCCACCCAGAAAGCAGTCCAGAAGCATGTCCAAGGTACTCTGCCTATACCAACTTCTGATTCGGTCCATCCTTCCACTCTGGTGACTCTGTTTGGATAAAGAAATTTGCCACACAAGGACTGACTCCTACCTGGAAAAGACCACCCCCACAGCAATCAAGGTTGACGGGATCCCAACATGGCTTCATCACACCTGGCTTAAGACAGCCTAGGCAAAATAGAGAGTCCAGGACACTTTGGACCCTCTAAAGATTAGTCCTGGCCCTCATTCTGGGCCATTATCTTATAAACAGGCCCACTGACTTTATTCAGCAGAGAATTAATTCTATCAAGCTTATAGTCCTCATGGGTCAATATAACGCCCTGGCCAACAATGACCCAAAAGAGTCAATGATTTGACTCATGTACATAAAACCAGTGGGGAATGAAGCATCCATCATATATAAAAACTGCTGTTTGAAATTTTAACCCTGCTATTTTGGCTTCTGTAAATGCTTGCTTGCTTGCTTAAATAATGAGGAAAATAAGACTACCCCCATTCCAGAGAGGCCATGGACTATGCCCCAGACAGAGTTGTCAGTGCTGACACCAGGCCAGGCCTTGAGATATGGTCTCATGGCCCCTTCCCAGTATGTAGGTTTTCTTTCCCAGAAGTCCTGGAAGTCTCATTCCAAATTTGGGAGACAAAGGAGCTAGGAAACGTATAAATAGAAAAGGTTTCCTCCATGTCGGGGGGGGGGGGTGCAGAATTTGAAAGGCACATTTTTCTCTGGCCCTGCCCTTAATAAAATGTAACTCCCTTTCTCTAAGCATGGCTTGGTTTTTTTCTGGTCTTCTGTAACAATACCATATTAATGTCATATACTCATAACAGTGAAAATGTTCTATGAGAACTCTCTATTATCCTCACAATTTTTCTGTAAACCTAAAACTGCTCAAAATTAAAAACAAAACATGTCTTATGAAGGTTTTTCAATCTCATAATAAGTGGATCATTTTTTACATATTTTACTGGAAAATATTTTTTTTTAAAAGTAGAGCAATTCAGTCTTGCTTAGAAAATTGAAGTTCACATTCTGGAAGTGTAAACTCAGACAACTTTCCTAGAGAGTAGTGTACATTATTTAATAGCTAAAAGAGAAACACTCTTGACTTGGCAATCTCATTTCTAGATTTTATTCCTATTATGCTTATCACATAAGTGAGACGACCACCCAACATTGTTCTGGAAACAGACAGAAATCGTGCAGTTCGGTACTCTGCTGTGTGCTACCTCTGTGGGTATCCAGTGATTCAAGTATCCTTTCAGATCTTCACTTTTATCATCTGTAAAACTCAGGTGACTATACCCAGTTTGCAAAATTGTGTGACATAAAGCTGCAACTGTCAAAGAGCATGGCCCAGAGTAGATGTTTAGTAAACATTTCTTCAATATGAACACAGGGACAATATATGTTAGCTAAACAGAGTATGATGACCAGTTCTGTCAACACATCAGTGGCATAAGAGATTCCTAATTATGAAACATCCTTTACAGGGCTTTTTCATCATAAGACACAGGACAGAACTGTGTATATTTTACTCACCACTAAGTGGTCTTTCCTTTATCAGTTTGATCGCCCTCAAAAATCTTCATTCTTTCTCAAATGCATATTGTAAACTATTTTTAAAGCTGTTTATTTTTTTCTTGGGAAAAAGTATTACTTCCTCTACTTGCCAACACAATGAATATAATATATGGGTAGATAAAACTAATTTTATAAAATTGTATTTAAAGTATTTTACTGATCTTATAACTGAAATGTAATACATTAACAATAAGAAAGCTTTATTATTAGGAGTCTTTCAATATAAGATCTAGAAAAATGTCTAAACCTAAGCTAAAATATCTGGTAAATATATAAAAACAATCTAGAAAATTCTGAAAGCAAAACAACAGCCCAGACACTGATGCCTCTCATCAGATGATTGAAATTGATACAATTTAAGAAAATACCTAAAATAAAAATTATTCTGTCATTTTATGCCCTTAATTGTTGATTACATAGATGCAGCATGGAATAAAGATTAATCCTCATGAATTTTAAAAAGCATGAGAAAATGTAGTTTTTAATTTAATAATTACCTCTAGAGATTAACTTCTCACAAGTGAATAAAATCCTCTTTTGAGAAGAAACACAAAGCTGAGATACAAAAAAAATTGAATTAAAATTCCTCAGCATGTAAACTTTCCTGTGTGAAAACTTTCCACAGGCTGGGTAGGATGAGCTGGAGTTCTGTGGTGAGAACCGGTGCTGTGGGTTTATCTGCAATGGTGATGGTTAAAATCCAGGACCTTTATGACCTGTTCGGTGGTAGGTTTACATTGAAACTGTTATAAATTATTACAGAGGTGAAGCCAAGCCAAACAGTCCAACATAAATATATCTGCAGACACACTGGCTACTATATATTCTAAACACTGTCGGTAAATGAATAAACAGAGCTTACTAAATCATTTAAGAAAAATATATTTACTCATAAAATCAATTTTTATTTTTCAGTGTGAGCCCCTCTATTCTAAAAGGCCTACTTACTATGTCTAATTTTCTGGACTCTGTAAATTTCATGGACTCCCCTCCTGAGATAATGGGCAGAAGGTCATCCTTCTCTGAGTGAGGTGTGAATGTCTTTTAGTTTGGATATTGGACTGACCTCTATCTGTTGAACTTGTTCCACTGCATTACACAAATTAAATATTGGCGCCCCCAAATTACAGCAGAGTGACTCTGCATCTGTATAAAGGGACAAAGAAGTATAATTTAACAGTCTAATTTTCCTAGGGTTTGGGGGAAAGCAGCGAGACTGCTGGCTTGCCCATATGGGTGAATCATAGCCAACCATAGTAGACCAAATTTTGTGGTCTGGTTTTATTTGCCTAGTCATATAACTCAGGGCTTTAAGTCTGCACATTGTTGACCAAAACATTAATTGTGGCAAAACAGTTTGTGTCTGTACTGAAAGAGTAAAACCAGAGTAACCCACATGCAATGACCATGAATTAGTTCAACAAGGGAGGGAGCACCAATCCTCTGAAGGTGAAATCATTGGAGGTCTGGTGTTGAAGAAGGAGCTGCTTTGGCAGAAATGAGAGAGGGCACTAGGGGGGCTGCCTGTTATAGCAGCAGGGATTGGAAGTGAAAGCTATTCTGGTTCCTATTTATTTCTCTTTGTGCTCCCATATTAATCAACATAATTGGCTGTCTTTCTCATCTGAATTTTCTTATCTACTAAACAGAGCCAACTCATGTTCATCTGCAGCCTACCTTGTCTAAGACTAATCCGCCTTCACCTTTCCCTTGAGTGATAGGTGTCTCTATGAAAGTTTGATATAATCAACAAATGTTGGACAAGGGAGAAAACCAAAATCAAAAATGTAGAACTGGATGTCATGGGGAAGTTTCTAAGGAGAATATGAACTGAGACCTCCTAAGACAAACACATCTGAATCAGGATGAAGGTCTCAGTGCAAGGATGAAGTTTAATGTTAGTATTTTTTTTTTCTTTTCTACACTATGCATGATTCAGGAAGTCCACTATCAAACAAAACATGCCCTGGTCTCAGTGCTGTATTACCAGATAAGCATCAGAACATCAATGCACTCTTTAAGCAAGAGAAGGTTTTTGTCTTTTTAAAAACAGCCCCAGTATTCCCAAAGGTGAACCAATCGAACAGGGCCCTGGGTACTGTAACATCTGATAGTCAGAATATGAAGAAGAACTCCTGATTGATGGGAATAAACATCTAGACCTCGAAATGTAACCAGCCAGGAGAGATTGGGTTTTAGTTTTTGTTTTAGCAGAAAGTTTTCTTTCATTGTAGGAGAACCACCTTTCCTGGATTTAAAATAGAAATGAACATCTCTCTCACTTATGGCTCTTTAGAACAAGCTATTTAACTGTTAGTCTGCCCCATGTATCCGCTGTTTCTATTTTGTTCATCAATTAAATTTGTTCATTACATTCCATATATAAGTGAGATCATGTGGTATTTATCTTTCTCTGACTGGCTTATTTTGCTTAGCATAATACTTTCCAGGTCCTTCCATCCTATCTGCAAAAGGTGAGAGTTCCTTTTTTATGGCTGCATAGTATTCCATTGTGTAAATGTCCCACAGCTTTTTTATCCACTCATCTACTGATAAGCACTTGAGCTGCTTCCAGATCTTGGCTATTATAAATTGTGCTGCTATCAACATAGGGGTGCATATATTCTTTTGAATTGGTGGTTTGGGATTCTTAGGATATAGTCCCAGAAGTAGGATTGTTGGATCAAAAGGCAGTTAGATTTTTAATTTTATTTTAGGAAACTGCACACTGTTTTCCACAGTGGCTGCACCAGTCTGCATTCCCACCAGCAATGCACTAAGGTTCCCTTTTCTCCACTAATCTATTCACATAATCTGTTTCTTCCAGTCTATAAAAACTTTTCAGCCTTAAATGCTCCTAACCAGCAATTCTGAAAGTGTGATTCCACAATCTGCAAGACCCTTTCAAGGACTTATAAAGTAAAAGCTATTTCCATAAGAATATTGACCTTTTTGCCTCCTTTACTCTTATTTTTTTCATGACTGTACAGTGGATTTTCCAGATTTTTATATGTAACTAGAGGCCCGGTGCATGACATTCGTGTACTGGAAGGGGGTCCCTCAGCCCGGCCTGCGCCCTCTCGTAGTCTGGGACCCCTCAGCAGACATCCCCCAAGTGGTCCTTAGTGCTGCTGCGGAGGCAAGAGAGGCTCCCGCCACCGCTGCTGTGCTTGCCAGCCATGAGCCCGGCTTCTGGCTGAGTGGGGAGTGGGCCTAAGCCATCCTCTGAGGAGTCCCAGATGGCGAGGGGCAGGCCAGGCTGAGGGACCCCCCGCGCCCTCCAGTGCATGAATTTCATGCACCGGGCCTCTAGTATATAATAAATAAATATAAGTAAAGATAAATAAATAACATCTCTTTGGGGTCCTCAATATTTTTAATACTAAAAGATCCTGAGGTCAAAAAGTTTGAGAATTGCTGATCTAAACCATAATGAACAATCTTTCCTTACTCTTTTCCTTGCTCTTTGAATCCACGTTTCTACTAATTCAGTTTCACATTCTTTATTTCAAAATCATAACTCTAAGCCTTGTTTGTATAGCCCATCTGTGGAAGAGTCACTCTCACTGTCTGGAATGCTGAATTAGAAGGAATGGGGAGGTGAGGAAAGGGCAGAGAAGCGAGAAGAAGAGAGAGGAGGAGAGAGGGAGGGAGTGATATGATTGTTCTTCCCTTTAAACTTCCCCATAACCCGGAAACTAAAGTTAATATTTGGGTAGGCAAGAAGCTTCCAGAACCTCGAACCAGCACTAAAGCAATATCTGTTCTCACCTAACCATGCTGTGCTCTACTTGCTGTTAAATATTTTTAAGCATTCTGTCTCATAAGATTGCCGGAAGGATTACGTAATCCAACATATGTAAAGGGCTAGCACAGTGCCTGGTGCATGAGTATGCTCAGTGAGTGTTAGATATCATTATAATTATGATTTCCTCGCCCTGCTTCTAATAGTCACTGTATTCCTTGACCCATCTCTTAAGCAATGATTACATTCTGCCCTATCATTTCTCAAGAGGGTATCATCCATCTTAAACTATGCTATGAGGACTGAAGACAACTCCAGAATATTCCAAACCAATGTTTCTTTGGGATGCAACTCCACCCCTTTCAAAGGAGCCTGAGCCAAGTGTTCAGGGTCTATGCATTCCTTCTAAGCAATGGCTTCTGTTGCCCTCTGCCCGTAGGAAAAGGAAAAGGAGCAACTTGCAAAACTATCCCAGAGAGACTTCTCGGTATTTGAGCCTAGCTAAAGGCAGAAAATATAAAAAGGCCTGTGTGAAACCTGTCTCTGGTCAGAGATCCCTGGCCAGCAAAGACTGACCCCAGTACTTTTCATAAAGCAAACAAGCTTCGGAAAACCTGGCCACTCGTCCCACGGGCAACTCAAATTCCAACACTAGGAATTTGACATATTACTAAATACAATTTCCTTCATGAAGATGCTGGACACAGAGACTATCTCAACCAGGAGAGTTCAGATCCCCAATCCTTCCTATTTTACTTAAGCTGTAGGTATATTTACACAAAAGTTTGGGCAGCACTGAACCACAGCTAGTCAGAAAGGTTCTGCATGCTCCGAGCTAACTCATCCTTCCCCACTTGAAAAGCATCTTTTGGCCCAAGAATTAGCCAAAGGAGTTTCCGATTCATTTGGAATCTAGGTCTCTAACACAACATGGCTTTTTGCTTTTTTCCATTCCCTACCTGTTCAACCAACAAGCAGGCTAAGACATTAAGTATTTTTCCATGGCTCTCCATAAATGCAAAATGCTGCTTCTGCTCACATATAAATAAGGCCTTAACAGTTTACAGAATGTTCTCTTACCAGTTTCCTCATTTCATCTTCATAGGAGCCCTGAAATGAAGTAGATGGAGGTTCCAGTTATAAAATAAAAACAACTGAATTTGTAGTCAAAAGAACTGAGCTTAAAACCTCAGCTGTGCTAGTAACACTCTGTGTGATCTTACATAAGTCAGATTCATGTCAACTCTGAGACACAATATCTAGTTATTTTTTAAGTAAGCTGTCCAAGACTGGAAGGTGACACCTTCTATTTAATTGCTTCAACATCCTTAATATATAGCTTTCACCTCATGCTTCAAGATGGTTGCTTGGACTTAATCCATACTGTCCACATTCCAGCCACTAGAAAGGAAGAGAGAATGAAGAAGAAAGGGAGCAGTGGGTACAAAACATCTCTCCTTCATGCCACCAAGTCTGTCTTCCACTTATATCCCATTGGTTGGGAAATGTAGTCTTACTTCAGGCCATGTTCCAACTAAAAATTACATTATATTGGGGAGGGAAGGGCAGGTAAAGGCAATATGTTTTTTATTGATTTTAGAGAGAAAGGAAGGGGAGGGAGGGAGAGAAAGAGAAACATCAATATGAGAAACAGCAATCAGCTGCCTTCTGCACATCCCCCACTGGGGACTGAGCCCACAACCTGGGCATGCGCTCTGACTGGGAATCGAACTGGCAACCTTTTTGTGCATGGGACAATGCTCAACCAACTGAGTCACACCAACCAGGGCAATAAAAAATAATTTTTAAAAAATGGATTTTGAGGGATAACAAGCAGTCTCTGCTACAACCTCAAGCAAGTTTCTTGGATTCTCTAAGCCTGCTTCTTCATCTGAGAAATACATAACCTCAGGCTGATTCTTTAGTAAGGCTGCAGCCCCTGACTGCTCACTGATCACCAGGTTTGAGACAGATAATGCTAGAGCAGGGACTTTATTCTTATGTGAGTTTCCAAGACACAAAGTATGAATTAACCAAGAACCCAGGCAGGAGAGTGTAGGTCCCAATGCCAAGCACAGAGTAAAAAAAATATATATATATATATATATATATTTTTGAATGGGATGGAAATGAAGATAAAAGTAGCACTAAGAAGGTGAAATCAAACCAAAGATGATATGATGAAGTGGGAAGGAGGAGGATGGACCTACTTGATTGCCTGGAATTCTGGCTGTTTAGTAGCATTAGATGGTTGTTTATAGGAGTATGTTTCTTTTGTTTTTCTTTATTGATTAAGGTATTACATATGTGTTCTTATCCTCCCATTGCCCCCAAACAATGTCCTTACCCCCCTGGTGTCTGTGTCCATTGGTTATGCTTATATGCATGCATACAAGTCCTTTGTTGATTTCTCCCCCTTACTCCCACCCTCCCCTGCCTTCCCTATTCATCAGTTTATGTTGTTTCTGAGAGAATCAACCCAGTTTCAAAGTCTAGGTTCAGTGCAGGCCCTGATAAAAATTAAATGCTGTGGTGCATTTACAACATGGAATACTATGCAGCTGTAAAAAGAAGGATCTCTTAACTTTTGAGACAACATGGAGGGACCTGGAGAGTATTATGCTAAGTGAAATAAGCTAGTCAGAGAAGGACAAGTATCACATGATCTCACTCATATGTGGACTCTAACAAACAAAATAAACTGATGAACAAAATAAATCCAGAGACTTAGAAGCATGGAACAGACTGTCGAATCTCAGAGGAAGGCAGGGGTGGGTGGGTAGGTGGGAAGAGATCAACCAAAGAACTTGTATGCATATACACATAACCCAAGGACACAGACAATAGTGTGGTGAAGGCCTGGGGTGGGGGCAGGAGGTGGGCTAGAAGGGGTCAATGGGGGAAAAATAGGGGACACATGTAATACTTTCAGCAATAAAGATATTGTTTAAAAAAAGAATCACAGCCTAATCTAGTTTGGCTCAGTGGACAGAGCATTGGCCCAAAACATGAAGGATCCCAGGTTTGATTCTGGTCAAGAGCATGTACTTTGGTTGCAGGTTTCCTGGCCCTGGTCAGGGTGTATGCAAGAGGCAACCAATAAATGTGTCACTCTCACTTTCATCTTTCTCTCTGTCTCGCCCCCTCCCTTCCACTCTCTCTAAAAATCAATGGAAAAATATCCTCAGGTGAGGATTAACAAAAAATAAAAATAAAAAAGAATTACATGAGCATGTTTGTTAAAAGGTTTTGTGAACTATACAGTGCCACTCCAATGTAATAAATAGTAGTAGTATTATGAAAAATTAATGCTACATTATCACTTTTTTGAGATTATAAGTGGCGATAGTACCTGAAAAATCTCAAGTGTTCAAAATGAATGTTTCTGATTATGAGAATTAGAAATCACTAGAGGTCAGAAACCAAAGAAGTGTACCCCTTTGAGAGCATGGTAACTCAGCTGCCCTCCAATCCTAGGCAAGAGAATTGGAGCTCTAAATCAAAATTGCAAAGACCTGGTTTCCTGGCCTGGCTCCACTACTTACTAGCTTGGTGGCCTTTGGATTTCATTTAGACAAACTTGGCGTGAATGTGCCCAACCGTAAAATGAAGTAATGTGTGCTTATCCAAGAGATAAATTCAATTGAGATCCTACATCCATATATTAAATAAATATTAACAGTATAATATCTATGTGTCACATGCTTTGCTAGAAGCTGATGAACTACAATGCACTATAGGAAGCAGTATAGGGCTACAATGAGGAATGTAAGTATAGAGAAAGACTGCCTAGAATCCAGGAGCTGCCACTTGTTTGGTGTGTGATTCTGGCCAAGTCCCTGAACTCCTCTTTCTGCTGCATTTTTCTCATCTCCTAAAGGAGGATGATAGTAATGCATCATCCCTGGGACTATTGATGCATGCAAAGTGCCTCTAGAATAGTTTTTGCATATATCAAGGGTTCAATACATATTTACTGGTATTATTATTGATCTTATTGTTGTTGTTTTCCCATGAAAGCAACTGCTTAGTCTGCCCACTTGTAGTTCTTTTCCTTGGCACCACCATCTAGATCCTTCGATAGATGCCATTTTACACAACTACAATATTCCAAGCCATAGACAAGAATTTGGGAATTCACTGCCTGTTTCTCACAAACAGCCTTGGAGGTATCATCATTGTTATCAAAAGAAACCTATGCTTTGTCCAAAGTCACACTGTTGACAAGTAGTAGACCTGAGATCTGAATGAAGCTTCTCTGGCTTTAACAACCATGTTCTTTCAACCTTGATCTATTTCCTTTGTACATCTTACCTGATCTTTGCCAATTATTTTTTTCTACTTATCTGGTTAGAAGGAAAATTCCATGCAAAGGAACTCTGCCTAGTTCACCACTAGATGATACCTACAGGGTAAGGCCCTTGTTCTTTAGCATAACATTCAAGGCCTCCGTGTTCTGATCCTTGTCTACCTCTCCAATCTGGTCCCTTCCCACTCACCTTCCATGTTCTCTCATTGATCTACTTCTTTCCATACTAAATTCTTCACAGCTCTTTAAAGGAGACATCCCCTCCTATAATCACATGTCTCTGACCTTGCCACCTACATTTCTCCTCATGCTCACCATGCCTCTGTTCATGCTATGCAATAACTCAGGCTTCTCCTTTAAGACTCAAGAAAGGGCACATCATGATTTAGAGAAGGAAAGTATAGTAAGGAAGGCATCATTGAGACCCATTCCAATTGGATCTTTATTTATAGCATCTTTCTACTTCTGTGGAATGGGGATAGGGTATAAAATCCCACCCTTTCCTACAATGTGGAAGCCTTCACCCAGATTTCCAACTGAAGTCTCATTCTTCAAAAATTTATTGAACTCAGACTCTGTGCTAAACTTAATAAGAGAGACTGACCTTCTGAAGGTTCAATATACACTGACCACATCTATAAATGTGTGTGATTATCCCTGTTCCACAAATGTAGCCTGGGTATTTATCAATATAATTTGTATTTGGAACCAGAGCTACAGATATGATTGAATATAGCCATTTGAGGCATACTAAATAGCAGCCAAAGACCTATGTGTATCCTGATTCCTAGCTTGGTTCAGATTTCTCCAGCAGCTCTTTTTTTAAAAAATATATTTTATTGCTTTTTTACAGAGAGGAAGAGAGAGGGATAGAGAGTTAGAAGCATTGATGAGAGAGAAACATCAATCAGTTGCCTCCTGCACACCCCCTACTGGAGATGTGCCCGCAACCAAGGTACATGCCCTTGACCAGAATCGAACTTGGGACCCTTCAGTCTGCAGGTCAACACTCTATCCACTGAGCCAAACTGGTCAGGGCTCCAGCAGCTCTTGAAAGCATAGGTTCAGCTGTAGTGACTCTCCTGGGGCCGAGCTGTATACGTGTGCACATAACTATTATGTTCTAGTTTATGACACATTCACTCTAAATAGCGACATGTACCTGACCTCGTGCCCCTTTGGGGAATGTGGGATGACTGGGCTGTGTGTTTGCATTATGTGTCCTGGAAGTGAAACAGATGAGAGAAGGCAATTTTGCTAGTCCTTGAAAAGGATGACTCTTTGAACTCCTGGAGAACAACAATTTCAAAGATCCCACATTAAAGAAATATCTTATCAGAGCTGTGGGAAGGATTCTGTGAAAGAAGATTTGTATTTAGTTTAAAGAATATTTGCACCAGCTAGACACATAAATGGATGCTTGGTCAAATGTAAGCTTTGTCCATGTTGCAGAAAGAGCAGGAAGATGAAATTGGACCAGAAGATCGATTCCAGTTCTGTTTCATGCTGTGAAACTTTGAGCAAATACCTTAAACACCACTAAACCTCAGTTATTTTAGCTGTAAAATGAGAATAGTAATAATTTTTAATGCCTGGAGGAGCCATAATCATTAAAAGACAGTATCTATACACTTGCCCTGGAAACCAGAGCCTCAGCGATGGCAGAAGATATAAATATAAGGAACTGTAACAGAGAAGAATGCCTGCACTGTGACTGGCAGACAGTCCAGCTAAAGCTGAGCAGCACCTCAGCTCTTGGGTCTGGATTCCAGCTCCAAAAGGCCAGTGACCTAGTCATGACAGTCCCAGAGGCGATCAGTTTCAGACAAACTAACCGAAATGCATAGAAAGTAGAGGTTGGTAACAGAATGCTACAGTAGCTGGAAATTTGAACTTGAACTCTATCTCAAAACTGAGTTTGGAACGAACATAGAAACTTACCTAAAAATGCAAGTAGGTACTCATTGGCAATTATTTTAAAACCTCAATTGAATTGTGGATAGGAAAGACAGGGGGAAAGTGTGTGTGTGTGTGTGTGTGTGTGTGTGTGTGTGTGTGTGTGTCCAGATAGGTAGGTAGTAGTTCTGAGAGGGAATGAAAGAGTGGGGGAGTGAGGTAGCATAAAATGTAATGCCTAGGATGGCACAAGAAAACAAGAATATGTTATGTGCAATTTATAGTTATTTGCACTGACCTAAGGTGTCATTGTCTCAAAACTCCAGGAAATGTTTCTATGCCTTGTGTGTGTTGTACATTTTTGTGGTTATAAACAAAAATGGTTGATTTTCCTGGATTAAGCATTAAAAAGATAAAGGACCAGTGACAAAATATAGCAAATTAGAGCCCAAGGTGAACCTGAGACTATAAGCATGACCCCTTCGACCCACAATGAAGAACTCTAAGAAATATTAGAGAGTATTGAATTTTTCCACAAGGTATGAAATAGGGAATTGAGATAATATTATGCACAAAGTGTAGATGTAACATTTTTAATGAGGGGAAAAAATGTTTCCCAGGGATGAGATTACTTGAAATCCTCATGAGGAGTGGATGCCCTCTCTGCTGTCATTCCCCATCAGAATCTAAATCTTCATTAGAAGTTGACTTAGATGAGTTGACAGTCAAGGTATAGGAATGTAACAATCTTGAAGACAGGTCTCCTCTAAGATAACTTACGGATGTTTACAATGTAGGGATAAACCTGACAAGTTAAGTATGTCCTACCCAACTTCTGTTGACCAAGATGCCCTCCCCTCCAGGCCATGCTGGAATATGTTGACCGTGTCTTGATTGGCTTCCTTCTCTTGGATGTATTATTTTCATTAACAAATGGCACCTTCTCCATTTCTTCATTTTGTTAGTACTGTTGTCTGTGACTCAACCTTACTGTGCATATGTAACCTGGACTTTGCTAGCTACCACCAGATTGGAATCATCACCTGAGTCATTTCCACTCTTGCATTTTAGGCTGCTTCTTTTAGCCTTGGCTAGTTTCTTCCACAATGTGCGGACTCTGTAGTTTAGCCTTCAAAGGATAATCTTATTTTTATTGTTCCCAAGTCCTTAGAAGACAACTTGTTGTAGCTCTGAGTATGGGGCACTATTATAATGAACATGGCACCTCATTGGTTTTTAATAAATAATAATCTCCCTTTTTTTATTTGGGGGCTAGAAATCCATTGCAATCTATCAATGAAGAAGTATTTAATAAGTGCTGGAAGGGAGCAGTGAGTTAATATCAGAGACTGCCATGTAAAATATGTTGGGAAAGTAAGTTAAGAACTCATATGTTTTATGTAAAAGATTAGTAAGGTGAATTAGAACCTGGTTCCAATGGTATTGTTGAGATTGAATGAAAATATTATTAACTACAATTGTAATGCATGGGTCACAAGTGTTTGATTCTGAAATTGTCTGGAAGCTAAACCCATGGAAATAAAGAATTGTTAAAACTGTTTATGCCACTAATATATGTTCTTATTATATGTTTATCTTTATATGTGTCTCCTCTACTAGTTTGTGATATCTTCAAAGGCAGGATCTATGTCTAATAATCTTGTATTGCTAACATTTAGAAATTGATACGTTCACAGTTCATGGCTAGTCAAGTGGCTAAGATGCTTACTTAGGTCTCTGTGGCTCAAAATTTCTATATCTTTCTACTAACCCTGTATTTTTTTTGTGTATTTCTGAGTCAAAGAATCACTGAGAAGAGTTAATAGAAATATACAATTCCAGGCCTCTGCCTAGAAATGTTGACTGGTTAAGTTTGGGGTAGAGGTTAAGCATGTGAAATGTTAACAATCATACCATGTGGATTTTATAAACCAAGCAAGGTTTGAATCCTCTACTTGCCAGGAATATCTAAAGTGTTAAAATATCCCAGGATGTCAGCATAGGTCAAGACAGTCAAGGTTTCCCTTCCCTTCTATTATTTTATCTATTTCATTTAATGAACAATACTAATATATAAAAAGCCAGGGGCCGTCACAACCGAAATGACTGGATGGACGACCAGTCACCATGAGGTGGCATTGACTGGCGAGTGGGCTGACCTGCTGACCTCTCAGTCCCTCCCCCTCAGCTCCCACAGGCAGCAAAGGTGGCTCACTCCCGCCTCTCACTCCCACCTCCTATGGGCACCAGCAGCTCCCACCGGCCTCCATTGAACCACTGCCGCCACCCACTGTAGCCAGCAAACCTGATCAGGGGATGGGGCTGGCCAACCTCACACCCCCTCCCCCCACTGGCCTACCCCTGATGGGACTCTCCCATCCCAATCAAGAGCGGGCTGCACAAAGCCTGCACCATTCCTGGCAGCCCCGAGTCCCTGGGGTTGAAAATTCTAATGGTCCTGCCCAGAGAGTAGAGGCACCTGATGGGCATGGACAAGGACCACAGGCCTCCAGGGAACACCACAGAATTGGCAAGGAGAGGTGAAGCCAGTGGACATCAGCCCAGAATCCAGCCCTTCCTCCCCCAGAGGCAGCAGGCCCTCAACCCAGAACCCCAGCCCGAATTGGAAGAGCCCGAAGGAGGCTTCAGGAAGCTCCACACAGAGCTGCACATTGAGAACAAGAGACTTCGTGAGGCCCTGACCGAGACCACACTGCCAGCTGGCGCAGCTCAAGGTAGAGCTGGAGCGTGCCATGCAGAGGCAGGAGCGCTTTGCAGAGAGGTCGGCCTTTCTGGAGCTGAAGAGGTTTGAGCGCAGGGCCCTGGAGCACAAGGCTGCTGAGTTGAAAGAGGAGCTGAAGGGCCTGTCTAACCTCTGGGCTGACAACCAACGCCTCAAGGACAAGAATGTGGCCCTGATCCGCACCATCAGCAAAATGTCCAAGTGTCCCCAGAGGACTTGCCTCTGTACCCACATTTATACAGCTGCTTCTGCCACACGCACCCCTTCCCCTGTGTGAACACGAGTGACAGGGCTGCTGGGGAGTCTCTGAGAAGCCATAACCTCCCCTCAGGACCTCCAGGCTGGGAGGGGAGGACAGAGCCCCCAGGAGCCAAGGGGGCCATCTGAGGCCAGGATGGAGAGGGGAGGCTGAGCCAGGTAGGGGAACCAGGGCTGCAGGCAGGACCAGGAAGGAACAGAGGACCAGGAAGTGCCAGCACCAGTAGCCAGGACCAGAGTGGCCACCCGAAGGTCCCTTCTCATGTGTGTTGCCACCAGTCACCCCTCCTGCCCCTAAGCAGGAATCTGAGAATGTGCCAAGCATCCCGCCGGCCTGGGCCAGGTGGGCCTGTATATAGGGTCCATGTGCAATAGGGAGGGGTGTCTTCTATTTTTTGCTGCCCCTTCCCTGACGCTGGGGGAGAAGGTATTTTTGAGCAGTTGGGGGCAATCAAGCAGGTAGGGGAGGGCAGTTGGGGGGGGTCGAGCCGGCAGGGGAGGGCAGTTGGGGGCAATAGGGCTGGCAGGGGAGGGCAGCTGTGGGCAATTTGCCTGGCAGGGGAGGGCAGTTGTGGGTGATCAGGCTGGCAGGGGAGGGCAGTTGTGGGTGACCAGGCCTGCAGGGGAGGGCAGTTGGAGGTGATCAGGCCAGCAGGGGAGCTGTTAGGCATCGATCAGGCTGGCAGGGGAGCAGTTAGGGGGCAATCAGGCTGTCAGGCAGAAGTGGTTAGGGGCAATCAGGCAGGCAGGCAGGCAAGTGGTTAGGAACCAGTGGTCCTGGGTACTGCAGTCAGACATCCCCTAACGAGTCCCAGATTAGAGAGGGTGCAGGCCGGGCTGAGGGACCTCCCCTCCCCAGTACACAAATTTCATGCACTGGGCCTCTAGTAAAAATATATTCATGTCATGTCAACTCAGCTTAAAGTACCCCTTTTAATAGACTAACCCCTCTAAGACGCCCCTGTTCAAAACTTCTGATGTCCACTCTAGGGAGTACTTGAGTTGTCAATCTCTAGATTGTCTAGAAAGTCTAGGCAAAAAAAGAGGGAGTCAAATGATTATCCACATTAGTGTAGTGTGAAGGGACCCAAAAGTTCTCTTTCCTGACTCTTCCTCCTCATGTCTGTCCTTTTTGTCTCTCTGTTTCTGCATCTGTTTCTCTGTGACGTGTGTGGATAATCCACGAATACTGAGCTTTGAAGTGCTTATAAGTTCTTACAGGACCCTCTCTATAAATAGATTACTTTGAAGCCACTGTTTGTGAAACATTTCCCTTGATGATCCCTAATGACAGAGGAAAGTTATTTATGCCCTGGGAGCTGTGGAAACTAAACCTTAGGATCCCACAAAAAAGCAAGAAATTCACTTAAAGTTTCCTATTTTTCTTAAAAGTTCATCTGACCTGGCTGGTGTTGCTCAGTGGTTGAGTGTCCACCTATGAACCAAGAGGTCATGGTTCGATTCCTGGACAGGGCACAGGCCCTCGTTACAGGTTCAATCCCCAGTGGGGGTCCTGCAGGAGGCAACCAATCAATGATTCACTCTCATCATTGATGTATCTCTCTCTCTCTCTCCCTCCCTCTCCTTTCCTCTCTGAAATCAATAAAATTATATATATATATATATATATATATATATTTTTTTTTTTAATAAGTTCATGTGGACTTGGCTTTGTAATTTAAAATATATCTACATTTGCTTTAATATAAAAATTTAATTTTTCTCAGTATCTTTGAATAATGTTAAATCTCCACATATATTATATAGTATATTAAATATATCTGCCTATTTATTATACTTATTATATAAAATAATATGTTTGGGGTTTTTTTTATCCAAAGACTTTGCCATCCCTATATGCAGATAAAAATGTGTGGCATTCATCCATAACTATGCATTAACACCTCCGTCTAAATAAACTTACTAGATTAGTTAATTTCCCCAAGACAATGTGACCTAAGGTGGGAATTCCTTAAGTAGGACATGAGAAAGAAAAGTCCCAAGCAATGATATGAACACGCATATCTCCAGAGGCTGAGTATTAAATGAAAGGTACCCAATCTGTTGACCAGTCAATTGAAGTAGAAGCAACACTTGGGTTCAGACTCTGTCTCCCACATCTCTTTCTTTCAACTTTAGTCACACCAAACTATCTTCCAGATTAAATGTTGTTTCTACATACTCAGTCACATCAGAGCATCACATTAAGAACGCAAAAAGCAGAAATTGTTGCTCCCATTTACCAGAAAAAGCAAGGAACAGCCAAATTACAAGACTTTCCCAGTACCACACAGATCACTCTAATATCTTTCTACTCTCCCAGATTTCTTCTACATCTAGCAGTATCTTAGAGACATTTGCATAAGCCTAAGACATAATTTGTAAATGACAGCTGAACTGAATTTGTTACTCCAGTTTGACAAGATTGTGAGTGCAAAGCTTGGATTTGCAGCTCAAGTCATTCTCCCACCCTGCTCAGTCTGGTGTTACTATAAAAGCTCATGCTGTATTACAAAAATGCTAATGATAACTTGACTAATAATATTTGCACACCTCCCCACAAGCCAGCTTTCAGAGCATAAATATTGAACTGTACACTGTCCAACTGAAACAGTTCTCCTGACTTATCGCTCAAAAATCAAGAGACTAATTTTTCAAGTTCCAGAGGGCTAGACTGAAGTCAATATTTGTAAATATTAACTACTGTATTTTTTATTCTGAGTAGTCCAATCTGATAACAAAGAATCCAAATGGGATAGGAATCTATGTTACATAAAACATTCATTTACATGAAGTGGGCTTTTTAGCCAGAGTGGGTGGTGGGTAATCCAAGAGGTGCACTTCAGGGAGAGGCCTTGACTCTTTATCGTCCATCAGTCAAGGTAAAAAGCTCACCAAAATGCCAGTGAGATTGGATTTAACATAAACTTCCTGAGCTGAATTCCATTATTGCTAAAATAACTGCAAAGAAATCATTTAAATATTTTCCAGAATTGGGGCTTATTCAGCTTTGACTAATAGAATTTTTAGAAGAGTTCAACCCTCCCTCAAAGTGTCAAGAATTGCTGAAGTTTTATTTCTAGAAAGAACACTAAAGGGGCGTTATTTTAACCTTTCTGCTAGTGAAAGATACACTGATAGAATTTAACCAAATTCTGCTTCTAATGTCAGGAATGGATATCATTACTTCCCAAGGTACATCCTCCCATTGTTGGACATAAAATTATGGAGGGAGATACAAACTAAAGTGAGGCAAAACAACCATGAGGACCCACTGAAGCCCTTCTCCAGAGAAAACAAATGGTGATACATATCTCATATACTCTTACAGTCATGTTTGACATAGTCGTGGAGAGACAATTAATGGTTCAACTATATGTTAGAAATCTCGTTCAGTTAAGAGACACATGCAATAAGTTCTTAATTTGTTAAGGTGGAGATTATCATTTCAGGATTCAGAGGAAAAGAGATATGGTATGGACAATTTGTAAGGAGTAATTGCAGGCTATGTGAACATGATTTTGACTTGGAGAAAGGATTAGTGTATTATATTAAACTAGAAGCCCGGTGCATGAAATTTGTGCATGGGGGTGTGTCCCTCAGCCCAGCCTGCACCCTCTCCAATCTGCACCCAGTAGGATCGGGCCTAAATGGGCAGTTGGACATCCCTCTCACAATCCAGGACTGCTGGCTCCCAACTGCTCACCTGCCTGCCTTCCTAATTGCCCCTAACCACTTCTGCCTGCCAGCCTGATCACCCCCTAACCACTCCCCTGCCAGCCTGTCCCCCCCAACTGCCCTCCCCTGCAGGCTTGATCACCCCCAACTGCCCTCCCTTGCAGGCCTGGTCCCTCCCAACTGCCCTTCCTGCTGGCCTGATCACCCACAACTGCCCTCCCTTGCAGGCCTGGTCCCTCCCAACTGCCCTCCCCTGCTGGCCATCTTGTGGCAGCCACCTTGTGTCCACATGGGGGCAGCCATCTTGTGTGTTGGAGTGACAGTCAATTTGCATATTACTCTTTTATTAGATAGGATTTCACATAATTGAGAAAATCAACATAGTACAGAATTAGACATGAGGCAACTATCAAAAAGCCAAAAGTTAAAATGTGTGTAATGTCATGATATTCATTCACTTGTTTGCCTTTTCACCATTTATTGAGCACCTACTGTGTGCCAGACTCTGCGAGGCACCAGAGAACCAAGATCAATAATGTACACTCTTAGCAAAGTTGTTTGCAATCTAGCAGATTAGATGAAAAAATGAGGGATTCAGGCCTTTGATGATAACTTTAATATAAAATATTGTGTATGTATTCCATTTTCCTGTATGTATTATGAGATTTGGGCAAGGACGTTTTTGAGTCCCCTTATAGTTCTAAACCAATAATTCCTAAAGATTTGTGGGCAACTATATCATTAATGTGAGGGTTTGTTCTAGTCTTCATTTCAACTCAACACAAACAGCTATAAAACACCTCTAATCAGCATTCCAGGGATGAGTGAGAGTGGGAAGGAGAAAGCTGTGAAAACAAATACTCTTAAGCACTTACTAGGATTAGTCTATATTATGCTGGGTGTCTTACATTCAATATCTAATTCACCAAAAGAAAAATTGCACTGAGCTATGTATTTTTATAACAATTTTATGGCTGAGGAAACAAAAAGTGAGTGGATTGTACCACCTGCCTGAAATCACATATTAGCAGGCACCTGAGTAAGAATTAAACCTTCTAAATTCCTAACGAAACTTCACATTGGGAGGCGAAGGCCAGCTCATACCAGGCTTTGAAAACTACATTCTGCTTTTTCTTATTTCATCCATGAGCACATTGCCAGTCTGTGTAAATTTAATCCAATAAAGCCTTCAACTCACATTCCAAAAACACATCTGTCAGATTTTGAAGATACAAAATGAATGAGACACAATTCCTTCCTTCAAGAAATCTAAGTCTACCCCTAGCCCATTTGGCTCAGTGAATAGAATGTCGGCCTGTGGACTGAAGAATCACAGGTTCAGTTCCAGTCAAGGGCACATGCCTGGGTTGCGGGCTCAATCCCCCATAGGGGGTATGCAGGAGGCAGCTGATCAATGATTCTCTCTCATCATTGATGTTTCTATCTCCCCCCTTCTCCCTTCTTCTCTGAAATCAATAAAAAAATATTTTTTTTAAAAAAAAGAATTGTTACATCTAGTTAAGGAGACAAAACGTTAACAGAAGACAAGGTGAGATATGTCATGTTAGATGTTTAAACCAGGTGCTGTTGTTCAATGAGCCACCACTAACACCATCTGTGAATGGACCCCACTGGCCTCTATCCTCTGCTCTTCTCTCTCCCAGGAACCCCCCACCCAGCCATAGTGACACTTTCTTGGTTCCTGAACATCACATGTGGCCTTCCTTTCGAGCTTTCACACACTTTGTTTTCTCTACTTGTCCCAGTTGCTCTGCCCTCATCACTCTTCCCCATACCACTGACATCCCTCACCTGGTTCACAACTACTCGTCTTTTAGGGCAGATCTCAACCTCTGGCCCCACCAATTTGCAATAAGTGCCCTGTTTATTTTAACCATGCTACCTTGGGCTAGGTATGGCGAGTCCACATGCATATCAAGAGAGAGAAACTGGAAGGAGTTTTACAGTTTTGTGACTCTCAGCTCCCAGAATGCCCTGCAGGGCATAGGGACAGCACCAAGGTCAGGCACCAGGCAGAGAGGGAAAGCGCACAAGCACCTGCACTGTGGTTCCTGTGGGAAGGAACAGGCAAGCACAGTAAGCAGGCTTAGGGCTGGCTAGTTTGAACAACTCCAGCAGACTCTGGGCCAGAGGGTTTGCCCTTTGTTGTCTGGTACCCAGCCCTGAGTAGATTAGGGAAGGTGTATCCTGGCCCAGAGTGTGGCAGCCCAGTAACTGAGGTGGTTGAGGGTATGGACTCCATCAGCTTCTCAAGAAGGAGAACTGACTGACCTCTGGCCAGGGTCTCAGAACTGGGTCAAGACAACATTTCTTGAAAACTCTATTACACTGCGGTATCCTCTTAGACAATCTGTACAACTCCTATCATAAAATGCATGCTGTATTATAATTCGGTATCGAGTTTCTTGTCTTTCCTACTTAAACCAGCTCTACGGAGGTAAAAACAACCCCAGAATTCAGCGTTTAGGAGATGCCTGATAAATTTAAAGGAGCAATATTTAAGTTGTGTTTTGAAGGATGAATAGGAATTCCTTGGGAGCAGGTAAGTTGGGTGGGAAACAGACAAAGGGAAGAGTAGGCCAAAGCTATAAGACGTGCAAGAAAGTGTTCATTTACTTGGGAATGACAAATGGTTTTAGGCTTTTAAGGTGAGCATTCTTAGAGAAATATCAAGGTGCAATGAGACTAGAAGAGATAACTTGAGGTCTGACTAAAAAGAAACTTTATATGTTAGGCTGAGGAACTCAGATTTTATCCTATATGCAATGTCATCATTTATCCTCTAAGCTATGTCATCAGGCCCCAGCATAAGAAGATGGTCAGATCAGTGATTACCATGTGTTGCTTCTCAATATGGAAAAGAAGGTTTTTTTAAAAAAAATAAAAAGATGTCTAGTGTTCAACTAGCATAGGTCCAAGTACCAATACATTTACCTCTCTAGCCAGCTTCCATCTGCAGTTCAGGGCAGGGCCCACGATGAAGTACAGTGGTGTATGTCAATGAACCCCAAAATGAGCTACAAAGAAATCCCTCATTTCTTTTTACCGGTAGATTCCTGCTTGTTTTTCACTCCTTTTCCCAGTGTAGCATGAGTAGGTGAGAAAGAAACCTCTGGAAACATAGATAGTGCATATTTCCAAGTAATACGTAATGCCTAATGCATAATTGTTAAAGTCGTAAAAGATCTGGTCTCTAGGCAAGTTATATTTACCTAATGCCTATTCCACTATCTTTAAATTGCTCTTTAATAGCTGTCCTGCTTTCTTATTAGGGGAAAACCATACATGGTATGACACTGTACTATGGTTTATTATTTTTCTTCACACGCAGACATGACACCATAACATTAAGAAGCCATGTCTTTGGCCATATTCAAATAAATAAAGTACACTAAAAGCCACAATCTGTGAAGGATCGCAGGGTTTCCAAAAGAAAATGAAAATGTAGATGCAGACATTAGATTTGATCAGTCCCTTCACGAACAGTTTGCAGCCTGCTCCGTGTGAGACACAAAGGGCTTTTTGACGCACATGCTGTGCATCACAAATGGAGAGCCCAGCCAAAGAAAATATACAGTTACCAGAAGAATAAACCCAGGGCGAAAATCACAGAGGTAGCATCAATAGACGTCGAATATGCCATTGGCCCCATCTGGTTAGAATCACATCATCAAAATTAGAGCTGGAGTAGACCTTCCAGGTCATCCCATCCATCCCCTTGCCAACACAACAATCATCTTTTGGAGGACCAGGTCCAGGTCAATTTCATATGTCTCAAGAGACAAGAATTCCGCAGATTTTGTGGGCGAGATATTTACCATATTGAAAAGGCAAATTGTAGTCATAGTACAGATTTCAGTCAGTAAATTAACTGCTTTGAGAATTTGAAACATAGGGGTTGGCTTTTGTATGGAGATATTTTTCCAGTAGAAGACAAAGAGCTTGGCACCCAGAGAATCACAATTGAGATAGAAATAAGAATTGTTGTGAACAGCACAAAGGTTTAAGGGAGACTCAGAAGCATGTTGAGGACCTTCTAGAATCAGTCCAGAGAAATCCTGTGTCAGTGTCCAAACCCTTTTTCCACATTTGATAGGTAACTTCTGTGAAGCATTTTCCTATTCCTACAATGGTGTAGTTGGAGTAAGATGGTCTTTCCTCTTTCCCTAGATATTATGTCTGGAAAATTGAAACTAGAGCAGTCATGTTGTACCTGTAAGGGAACATACTATCTAATAGTGTTGACATGGATAATTCCTGAGTTCTGATGTTAACCTTGGAACTGCTCTAGCTCTGGGCTTCTCTTTTTTTTAAAATACTTTTTATTGATTTCAGAGAGGAAGGGAGAGGGGGGGAGAGAGAGATAGAAACATCATTGATGAGACAGAAGTATCAATCAGCTGCCTCCCGTCATGCCCCCACAAACTGGGCATGTGCCCTGACTGGAATTGAACCCTGACCTCCTGGTTCATAAGTCAAGGGTCAACCACTGAGCCATGCTGGCTGGGCTGGTCTTCTCTTTATGGGAAATATTAGCTTTCTTTCTTATTGCTTAAGTTAATTGAGACACAGTTTCTATTAGTGGCAAGCTCAGCATCCAATTGATACCAGTCAGTGGAAAGCAACTTTATAACCCAGCTCAGAATTGTTATTTCCTTAGGCTTTTCTTGTACACACTGTTTAGTACATGTTACTAAACTGAAACTTTTCTGAAGGCAGCAGACAGATATTTATTGAGTAGGGAAGGACCAAAAATATGAAAGAAAATCAAGCTGATTTTGTGATATGAAGCCCAAATTTCATCACAGAGTTTATGTAAACAGTTTAAATATTCATGCATATTGGACTGATATAGACCAAGTAGGAGAAATAAAAATCTTTAGAGAAACCACGGGAAATCTATACTAATAAAAAGGTAATATGCTAATTAGACCGGGAGACCTTCCAGGAGACCTTCCGGATGTCCTTCTGGACAAAGCCATGGTGGCGGGGCCAAGGCAGAGGAGGTTAGGGGCAATCAGGCCAGGAGGGGAGGGCAGTTGGGGGTGAGCAGGACAGCAGGGGGGGCCAGTTGGGGGTGAGCCGGCCGGCACAGGGGGGCCAGTTGGGGGCAAGCAGGCTGGCAGTGGGGGGCAGTTGGGGACGAGCAGGCCAGCGGGGGGCGGGGCAGTTGGGTGCAAGCAGGCCAGCAGGGGGAGCAGTTGGGGGCAATCAGGCCAGCAAGGTGGGGCAGTTGGGGGTGAGAAGGCCAGTGGGGGGAGCAGTTGGGGGTGAACAGGCTTGTGGGGGGGGGAAGTTGAGGGCAAGCAGGCCGGCAGGGGGAGTCAGTTGGGGGCGAGCAGGCAGAGTGGTTAGGGGTGATCAAGCAGGCAGGTAGGTGAGCAGTTAGGAGCCAGTGGTCCTGGATTGCTAGAGGGATGTCTGACTACCGGTTTAGACCCAATCCCACAGGAATCGGGCCTAAGCTGGCATTCGGACATCGCCCAAGGGGTCCCGGATTGGAGAGGGTGCAGGCCGGGCTGAGAAACACCCCCCCCCCCCCATGAACAAATTTCATGCACCGGGCCACTAGTAAATCAATAATGTCTCTGAGCTCCTTGATGGCAGGCACCATGGTTTTGTTTGTTTGTGTGTTTGTGTGTTTTTTAATATACTTTTAATGGTTTTAGAGAGAGAGGAAGGGAGAGGAATAGAGAGAGAGAAAAATCGATAAGAGAGAAACATCCATCGGCTGCCTCCTGCACTCCCCCACTGGAAATTGAGCCTGCCACCCAGGCATGCGTCCTGACTGGGAATCAAACCAGTGATCTCTTGGTTCATGAGTTGATGCTCAACCACTAAGCCATGCTGGCCAGGCAAGGCACCATGTTTTTTCTATTATTGTGTATCCCATCCTTAGCAATATGTCTGGAACATGGTAGGTGCTCCATAAATGAAAAATTAATTAATTGAAGAAGAATAGATATATAGTGATTAATATTTACACTCAGTCTCATCCAAGCATTTCCTAGTTGCTTATGGCACATTTGAGTGGTGAGGCTCAGCTGGTAAAAGGAAGTAATTCCAAATACAAGATAGTGTTAAACATTAGCCTTAATTGTAGCTTACTCATGAGAATTTTGAGGCAGAGATTATTGACAATTCATTTAAATTAAAATTCATGTCAAGCTTCCCAGAATCGCAGTAAGAATAATCCTATATAATAAAGAGGTGATATGCAAATTACTCCATCATGCCATAACAAGATGGATGCACCCACAGCAGAGGCAGGGTTCCCATAATGAGCCATAACAAGTGATCAGCAGGGACCTGAAGCAGCACCCCCCCCCCCCAGGTGGGGCTTGATGGGGAACCACAGGCCACACCCCCCACCCGGGGAGGGGGGGTTTACGGGGGCCCTGAGGCTGCACCCCCCACCCAGCAGGACTTGACAGGGTACCTGAGGCTGCGCCCCTTCCAGGTCCCAGGCCAGGGGACCTGAGGCTGTGCCCCCTGCCCAGCGGGGCTTGATGGGGGTGGGGCCAGCTGGGTCTGGATCTTGCGCGATTTCAAGGTGCATGCAGATGGGTGGGGACTTGACTCTGGGTCCCATGGCGTGCCCCAGACTCTGACAGGAGGAAGATTTTCATATACATTTTACTAATTTTCTTTCATCTCTGACACTTCTATTATAGAGAAACGGCAAATAGCAATATAAAAATATTTCCTCTAATTAATTCCCTTTTAATGTGCATGTATTTCGTGCACCAGGCCACTAGTATTGAATAAATCTAAAACCTATATGCATGAGCATCATAGCTCACAATGATTTGACACATCCTACCTTCCATGACCCTTCCAACAGTCCTGGGTCCACACTAGCTTACAATTTCCAGACTCTCTGGCATGGTTTGGCCATATGATGGAGTTTTAGCCAGTAGAATGTAGGTGGACTTAATGGGTGCCACCTCCATATTCTCTTTTCACTATCTTACTGGTTGGATGAAGAGAAAAAGTGAAACTCCAGGGAGCACCAGGGCCTTAAGTTGTAAGGTACCTGAGTCTCTGAATGCTGACATGAACAATGAACACCAACCAGAAATATAGAGATATATCTGCTATATGTTATGCCATCTCTTTGTTACCATAGTGTAGCCTACTTTAAATAATGCAACTTGTACACACCTACTGGGCTTATGACACAATACCAGCCTTGTCAACACCTTGAAATGATAGGGAGAACCCTATCTGTTTATATCGGCAATAAAAATTGATATACTTTGCAGTTCATAATGCTTTAACATAAACTAGCTTATATGGTCCTCCCCACATAAGATGGGCACAGTAAATATTATTATCCTCATTCAGTGGTGAGAAAATTATCAAGAAGGTTAAAGAAATCGTCTAAACCTGCTGAGTGCTAGATATAGAACAAAAACATAAATCTTTTTATTCCAAATCCTTTGTTTATCTCCTTATGAATATGCTGAATGTCTGCCTCTGTTGAAAACATTTTGATTGATAGCTTCATTGCAAAAATTCTTCCAAGGAATTAGGGATCCTTTTAGAAAATTCAATTCACTTAAATTCTAAATATAAAAGCTAAATATGGAAGGGTTTATAATATCAGAATTTACCAGTGAATTTGGTTCCACCATAGATTATCTCAGTGTCCCAGGTTGGGTGGCTTCAACAGAGTTATAGAGCCCATACTCCTTCCCCTCAAAAAAAAAAAAAAAAAAAAAGCTTCTCTCACACGTCCCTGAGAATTGGTCAGGCAGTTTCTACTTCATCCCCTCTAATAATGGCACACTCATTCCTTCAAAACTTTCTCAATCTGCCATTATGGATGACTAATTCCTCCTGATTTTCCCAGAACTTTTCTGGTTTTATAACTGAAAGTCCCACATCCTGGGGACCCCCTCAGCCCTGACCAAACTGGGATGGTTGGTCAACCCTACCATTGTTAAACAGTAGAAATTATTAAAACCCACGCTGAGTTTAAATAAAACCTGCCTTGCTATAAGTTCTACCTACTTTCCTTGTTTTTCCCTATTAAGTACCTATTACTCAACCAAAATGTGTTTCCTGGTGCTATCTGGATTGTCTTTGGTTTTTCCTAGTTTTACCAAAGCCTGTGGTAAAACTGTACTTTCCAGCACTGTCCTACCATAAATCATAAGATAAATAGATCCTACATCTAAACTTTTAACCTTTGTGTGTGATAGACAGAGCCTGATGACACACTAGCAACAATCTATATCACCTAAATAAATTATTCTTCCTATAAGACTATAGCGTAATTCTTGTTCCCCAATTGAGTTTTATGATAGTTTAATGACAACAGAAATAAATATACTATTGTTATCTATCATGGGTGAAGATAATTTATTAATAGTAATTGATTTTTAGACAGAAATTAGTTATTTTCTAACTGCAAGCTCTTGAGGAAAAAAAAAATATATATATGTCTTCTAAGGTGTCAGCATTGAACTTAACATGCCTCTAAAAGTTGAACTCCTTTTTTTCTTTTTCTTTTTTCTCTTTTCTTTTTTAAATATGAGTACACTACTTATTCTTTGGTTTGAAGGGACAAGCTTTACATTACTGAGTACTTAGGGACCACCAAAACCAGGAAATTCATGTTTTATGAGTTTTCCCCCAAATCAAAGCAATAGAGTCTATATGGTCAACATCATCCTTTCATTCCCACTGGGTACTTCCAGAAAGGTGCTTCTGGGGGCAAAATAAATATTTCTCAGTGAAAAACACATCCCACTTCATAACTTTCTTTCCTGCTAAAATTCAAGACTGGAGTTCTAGCAGCCCATAAGCCTTCTGCACCAAGCCTGACCAGTCTCTTTAAGCTGTTTAGACTTTCTTGCCACTTATGATATCTGTTATCTGGTAGAATACTTCATAAACCTAGTTCTTGAATGTATATTTCCTGTATGTAGCAAAAACAAGTGAAATCATGGGCACATAGTAAGTCTGAGAATTGGAAAGCAAATGTTTCTGGACAAGATTTAGGTTGGTAGTACCTTTGGGCAGGTTGACAATAGTCTTGTAAATGAAGTATGACTTTTAAGGGCTCAATTTTTAAATTATAGAATGTTAGAGTAAAATGGGACTTTAAAGATCATATAGTTCAACCACACCCATTTTACAGATGGGAAAATTGAAGTCCTGGGAACAGAGATCTGAAGACAACCAGACTGACCTCTTATTCTAACTTATTCTAACTTAACAAGGCAAAGTGATTCTTTACTTGTGGGAGTGAGAAAGCCCTTTGAGAAGTGGATTAATATTACGGAACCTGGGAAAATGCACACACTCAAGATTTCTAGGTAATTCCTGGAGGTATATATATATATATATATATATATATATATATATATATATATATATATACCTTGTAAGGTTCACCCTTAAATCCCTTGTTCTATGATCTGGGGTGATGCATGGCTTTCCAAGTGAACAACTGGGACAATTTCTGAGGAGGCTCTATAGTTAAGGGATAAGCCAAATTAGACTTTAATTACTTTAAATTCAATATTTTTAAAAGAATCAATTGTTTGTTGTTTTACACTCATATTAAGGCTTTGAGCAAGTTTTGTATAAACAAAGTCTTTGGATATAAGGGTTAATAATAAAAAAATTACCTCAAGCATTAGGACTTTGGCAATGTCATTCAAATGATCACCCTGGCATATATAGATCTGATCATTCTATATCTAACTGTGATTCAAACCTCCTATGCAAATTGAAGGAAAACAAACTTTTTATTTCCAGTTTCCCAATGTTAGCATGGCCTGCATACTCTAACTATGCTTCATATCTTTGATAGGTAGACAATGATAAATAGCTGATATTAGTAACTAGTATTCATTGTGTTTTACTCTATACCAAGTTATACTAATAAATTTGTGTTACTTGTCTTCACAATAGGATAAGTTGGGTTTTATTGTACACATTTTACAATTAAAAATAATTAAATCCCAGAGAGGTTTAATATTTCCCAAGTTCATCACCCAGAGCGATCCTGCCCTTTCCCATCCTACCTAACCCCAGGCCAGGAGACAGATGGCAATGTCTGGAGGCATTTTTAAATTGTCAGAATTGGGAAGGTGCTATTCACATCGAGTAGGTAGAGTCAAAGAATGCCACTAAAAATCCTACAGTGTATAGTACAAACCCTCCCCTCCCATACAACAAATAATTATTTGGCCCAAATTGTCAGCAATGTTAAAATTGAGAAACCCTAAACTCAGCAGTGGCAAATTGAGAATTCAAACCCAAAGAACATGCTTCCAGAATGCACACTCAATATCTACTCTCCAAATACATGTTTAGTGTTATATGTTTTATCATAATAGTAGTGATGGTAATAATCCATCATTTTTGCACAATGTTATTATCTGTGCTTGACAGGCTGTAAGTCACAGTTTTGGGGTCTAAGTCGTTGGACTGAGTACTTTTGGGTAGGACTATGGCAAAGTCCTCTGCATGTAGGCACCACAAGAGCTGGTGAGAAGGATGGAGCCTGCCTGAGAATCCCAGGGGCCAGGTTCCTCATAACAGGGTATCAATATCTAAAAGAGTATTTTGAAGGTCATAGTTGGGTCACATTTTACTGAAGGAGGTGCTTTGCAGAGATTGATAGAACTAAAATCAAGTAAACCTGTGTGCTTCATATGAAAATATTTTTCCCAGTCATCTTTTGTACATTGTGGTAAGATGATTAAAGTTAAACTCGAGGTCTGCACCCAAAAAGATGTCACCCAGGACAGCATGGGCTTTAGTTAAATCCAGGTCATCAGCTCCATGCTGTGTCCGAGGAAGAGAGCAAACTACAGCCTCCTGTCCTGGTCAAACCTCCCCTGGCAGGTGCCAGTCATGTGCTCCGAGGCCCATGGAGAGATCATGCCTTTCTGGAGTCAGAACAGAATGAGGACAGAGCAATCCTTTAACGTGGTCCAAGGTCATCTTTGGGCTGGGGCTGACTTCTATAACCACAGTCTTAGCCTCTGAGCGGGAGAGGAAATCATGAGGATCTGGGCAATTGCCCACACTCAGCCAGTCATGGATCCCAGATGCCCCTCAGCGTTTGCATCAAACCAGTAGAGCCTCAGGGTAAGACTCCAGTGTGGGTGTGGAAACTAATGTCCTTTTGCCAGATAGTCAATTTGCATTCATTTCCAAGTATTTCATGAGCACTTGGTGCTAACTATACAGTTTTGCACAATGCACACACCAGTGATACCAAGAAGGAGGTATGACCATTATGGTCTGGGAACTTTCACTCTATTAGCAAAGTAGGCAATGAGACTGTTAAGAAAACAAAATGAAGTATTCATTTATTCACTAGACATTTGAAAAACATCTACTATGTGCAAAATATTGAGCTAGATATAAAAAGAAAACATAGCTGAATATATGAGCCATCTCCTCAAAAAGCTTGGAACCTAGTGCAAGACGCAGATAGATGATATGGCAAGAAGTGAAAAGAAAGGCAAAGGGCAAGGGGAGGAAAAGGAATTCAGATACAATCTGACCTTTCCTTATTGGTTTACCTTAGGAAAGTTATTGAATTCTGAGACTAAGTTTCTCATATGAGAAAAAGGCACAATTATACCTATTTTATTTTTTAGAAAATAAGTGTTTTTAAAGTGCTATGATTGAAGTACTAGTATAATCATGGGTATTCACTTGCTCTCAAGTCCAGTGATACCCAAAAGAGACACCTCTGGCTCCTGTGCCAACTCTAAAGACTCACATGCTAAGCAAACTCCTCCCACCTTTCCCACTACAGATGCTTCAATACAAGAACCCCAAGGATCCAGACCCTGAGACTGGGAACCAGAAGCAAAGTGATTTGACCCAGACACCAGCTACTCAAAAGGCCCATGGGAACATATGCAAAATATGGGGCAAAAGCTCTCTCAGAGTGCTCCACTGTGTCCCTTAGGTGACAGGCTGGGAAACATGTCTTGAGTGGATAGAAGGTTGACAATGAACACTGTCTTCCTCTTTTGTAATCCTAAATTCTGGCTGTTCATTATCACCTCCGGAGTTCATCTGTGAACGCAGATGCCAAAGCCCTCCACCTCAGACCAATGAATCAGAATCTCTGGAGGTAGAGCCAGGAAGCTATATATTGAAAAAGTACTGCAGATCATTCTGATACAAAGCCAAGTTGAAATCACAGCAGTAGAGCCTTGTGGACTTAGGGGGAGAAAAATAAAACCTCTCCATTTCTGGTGTAGGCTCCATAATTTGCAGAAATCACTCTAAGAGGAGTCATTTCTTAGCCCCATGAGAACATTATTAATCTACTGATCTACCTAGAGAGTGCAATGCACCATGCCTTTCTCCAGTGTGTTCCATCTTGGGACCAGCACTGTCTTGTCTTCTCTCTTCACTTCCACACCCATTCACACACCAAATCCAGTCCATCTAACTTTTCTTAACATTATCAATCCTTCTCATCCTTTCTCCATTTAAGTTGCCTTAGTTCAAGTCTTCATCATCTCTTATTTTCTAATTTTGGGAGACTATTTCACTTATTTGACTAAATAAAACTGATTAAATATTAAGGTGAAGAAAGAAAAGATGAGAGTTAGCATGCAAAGCAACTATTATGTATAAACTCTATGCTGAGTCTTCATGCATCACATAATATTTATTCTCCCCACAGCCTCATGAGCTCATTTGTCACCTCAGAGTACTCAGAGTACTCCACAGAGGATAAGGTGAGAGGGTCAGTGGTTATTTCCAATGTCACACAGGTAAGAATAGCCAAGAAGGTTCTTAAAGCCAATGTCTTTCCTTCAGCCAAAAGCATTTCAATGAGTTTCACAACCATTGCCAGTTCATCCTTCCTAATGAATAATATACATTCCAACAGCTTTACATGCATTTCTTTTTCTCATTCTCTTTGTCTGGTGGACACAGGGACCAACTGTTCCTTGTCACTCATCAATTACACTTTCATACACGTGAAGCCTGAAGACCTCTGTTAATTTCCTAATTAATCCATCACTCTTTCAAACACTGAATTTCATTTCCATTGATGGAATGGCCACAGATTTCTGGCACCATCCGTGGCACCAGGGGCATCAGGGGGAGGGAGATGACAAGTTCACTACCACTGGGACACTTGAGTCCAATAGAAGCATGACAAATGACAACCAGGCAAATTAGTTAAGTGCATTCTCTGAAGTCAAGTCCTGAACTAAATAGGAAGGCTGTGTGTGAAATGAGGCAATAGTCCAAGAGCCCTCTTAACCAACTGGGCAACCTCTTAGAGAAATAAACAGCACCCTTTTAACCATCCAGACAGGCTCATGGTTGAGCCGATTTATCTGTATCATCTACAAACAATATTTAACTTAATCTAACGCAGAACAGGAGCACAAACATTAAGGTCTGGGTCTGTAACCATTCCACCAGCACAGCAATGTTTATGGGAACACTCAAGGAAAAGACTGTGTGTTCTCTGCAGACATGGCCATTCTCACTGCATGCCAGGCTCTCACTTATTCACAAAGTGTGTGCTCCCAAAGACCTACATTACCCAGCTGTCCTTCAGGGGGGTGTCAAGTCAAGGTCTGCAGCTGGGACCTGAACTGTGCGTCTCACCGTTTGTATCATCTTAGGGAAGCCAGTTAGGTTACTCAGTTTCAATTTGGCCAAACATCCAAAACGGGAGTTAGGCTAGATTTCTTCACAGCTCCTCTGAGAGAGTTTCCTGAAGAGAGACAAGGGATCAATGATTCTTGCATGGGAGATGTAGAAGTGGTCCCATTGGATAGAGGGTCTACTCTCCCTCAGTCTCTATGTCACCTGTGTGTGGTTGCCACTGTCCACCAATGCCAGTAAGAGCATATTGGTGCTTAGTGTCTCCACTCATCATACATGTCTGTCATGTGCTCCTGCCCAGTAAGCTACCTGCGAGGGATCTCTCTTATGCTTGGCACACCAACATTCCCAGGTATCATACTGAGTGGGAGCGGGGGTATCACATAGCACAATGCCAAAACAGGAGCCATAGAGCCTACCTCTGACATGCCAAGGGAGAATATGAAGATAGGGACCCAGCAAGGAAGCAACTTAAAATGACTTCTCCAAATAGATTTGGACTTTCGCAGGCATGAGGGATAGCTCTTGGTTTTTTCTTCCCACCGTCATACCTTTGCCCTCTGCTAACAGCAACCTGATGTCTTTTTCAGGAATAATTTCTCCCCTATGTTTCAGTACACATCATTCTGGAGTGGATGTGTGTGAGCAAGACCCCAACCAACCACATGGTCTATCCCATGAATAAAGTAGCTGTTTCAGTGATGGGTTGTATGACTTGTCTGAGGATTGGAAGAATCAGATAGAGATGGAAGAAAGAATTATTCTCCTGGGAGAATTCATCCCTGGGTACACAGCAGGGATGATGGAAGTGTAGAGCTGTCATGAGCATTTCATACAACTTTAAAAAAAAAAAAGTTAGAACAGAGGAGCGCAGAGCTCAGAGGTGAAGAAAATGAATCAAGATGATATTGCCCGATCTCTTTGGTTCTGCCCTGCTTTCACATGTATGCAAGCCAGTGAAGTCCCTTTCCTATTCAAGCAACTTCCACTGGGTGTTTACTACTTGACGAGAAGATCCATGATTTAGACATAGACTGTCAACATCATGCCTTGCATTTGCTTACTGGAAGATTTTAATAGGTGATTTGATGGTCTCTAAAACAGTCTTCAGTTCTCATTCAGCAGTAATTTTAAGCTAATATGTCTAATAAAAGCAACATGGTAGAAGGAGCAGAAGCTGTAAAATTAGAATGACCTGAGTTTGACTCTCAACTCACCCACTGCCTCATTTCAAAAATCCAGTTACTCAGCCTCTATGAGATGGTGTGTTGCTATAAAATGGAAAGGAATAACATGAGATTGCACATTTCTATAAATGAAGAGTAATAATGTGTACCTTGAAGAGTTTCTTTCCAGGATTAAATGAAAACACTCAGTACTGAACACACTGCTTACCACATAATGTGCAGTCATGGATAACTGCTGTCATTACTTTATTAGCTCATAAACCAGAAGCCACACCTCACAGTGTCTACTACACATGTAATAATGTACTTCCTTGCAACATCAAAGCTCAATAGAGTTTACCAAATATTTTCTTACCCACCAGCTCATTCCTCCTACTCCCCAGTGCTCAGAAATAGAAGAAATTGGTAATATCACCCCACTTTAAATAAGAAACCAAGATCTCACAGCCAGTACCAAGCAGAATCAGGACCACAGTCACAGCCTTTTGACCTCAATCTCAGAGCTCTAACTTCCCCACTATGCAGCCCACGGGCTTCATGCCCAGAATGTACGTCATCTCTCACAGTCTCCACTGATACTCCCTGAGTTGTGTATGTTACAGAATAGTAGAATGATAAAGCTATAAATGTTATTGGAAATCCCAACCTCCTCTCCACCCCCTCACTGAAAACTTTCCCTAATATTGTAGTTAAAAGTGTAGGATGAAGGTAAGAAAGATCAGGGTTGCAATGCAACAATTTTGGACTTTGTGACCATAAGTAAATAAGCAAAGTCTTGCCAAGCTGCAGTTTTCTTATCTGTAATGTGGGTGTCAGATGACTGTCTACCTCTTCTGCTTCTAAAGAGAATTCCATGAGCCTGTGTTGTAAAGCAATTACCACAGTGACCATCACATTAAAACCACTCGGTGAAAGCCATAAATTACCAGATCATTATTACAAACCCACCAGTGCTTTCTTCACTCCTTCCCATCTCCCCAGACTCTCAACTTTAAAGAATATATACGCCACTGAGACTAGAAACTGTGTCTCTGTTTACTTTCTTCCCACAAATCAATTCTTATTTCTGGAATCTCACAATGAATGAGTGATTTCAATGCTCAGACTTCTATCTAAAGTACTGGCCTCAGGGAATAATGACCTTTGAGTTCTTATGTGGGCTCTTGTGTCTTCCCTCCAGAATGGTGGTTCTATAGTCACTAAGTCTCAACACATTTCCTACAATAACATAGAGAGCACACCAGCAGAGCAGAACCCACAGGCAACCTCTGCAACACACCAAATGATGTTGTAACCAACACCAAGGAGGAGGATAGTGCCAAATCGCCTACAGCAAGCTGTTGAAGGGGAGGAAAGTTGAATCCCACAGGCCTGTTCCTTCCAGCATTGTTTCTCTTTGTGTGTGTGTTTTCCTGTGTTTTCATCCCTTGTCCCATCACATACCTGCTTCAGATGCGGCTGAGTCGGGGATGGGGGTCATGGGCGTTGGCCTGCCTGTGAAGGAGCAACTGGGCTTCCTCCCTCGCTATGTTCTCCACTTGTGATTTGCATAAATTCATTTTGGGACACGTGCTACAAGGCACAAGAGGCCTTTTTAATTGAACAGTGAAAGGAGCCTATTAGAAATGTGAAATCATAATTTCTGGAGATTTCAGGACTTTAAAAAATGTGGACAGCTGTTGGCTAAAGAACTGAGCAATGTATAAGTCAGAAAAATATCCTAGGTAATGGCGCCAGAGAGCCTAAATCAGTGGTAAATACTGCTAAGCCATCATTGCACACTAAAAAGTTATTAGCCATTTAGCTGTTTTTCACAGAAAGCTAAAGGGTCTGAATTCCAAAGCTTATTCTCCATTCTCTCTCACAAATCAAAAATCCTGTTCCCTCCAATAACATGAATCTGCCAGAGAACATTAAGGTCAAGCTAAACCCACAAAAGCAAAGCAATGAAGATTTCAAAGTCCCAGAGTGGAAAAGTGGAATTAAAGTCTTTGGTTGGAAACTAGAAACACCAATCAGAAAGAATATATGTACCCCTATGTTCATAGCAGCACAATTTACCATAGCTAAGATTTAGAAACAGCCTAAGTGCCCATCAGCAGATGAGTGAATTAAAAAACTGTGGTACATCTACACAATGGAATAATACGCTGCGGTAAAAAGAAGGAATTCTTACCATTTGCAACAGCATGGATGGAACTGGAGAGCATTATGCTAAGTGAAATAAGCCAGTCAGAGAAAGATAAATAACACATGATCTCACGCATATGCGTAATATAATGAACAACATAAACTGATGAAGAAAAATAGATTCTGAGACAGAGAAGCATCGATCAGACTGTCAAACCTCAGGGGGAAGGAAGTGGGGGGGGCTGGGGAAGGGGGAGAGATCAACCAAAGGACTTGTATGCATGCATATAAGCCTAACCAATGGACACAGACACCAGGGGGGTAAGGGCATGAGTGGGGGATGGGAGTCAGTGGGTGGATAAGGACACATATGTAATACCTTAATCAATAAAGAAAAAGTAAAAAGATCAAAAAAACAAAAAAAGTCTTTGGTTCTTTCTGAACAGGAGAAAAGACTGAACTCTTAACTTAAGGCCAGGAGTCCATGGGGCAATGACGAATGGAAGCGGGAACCCCAAGCCAAACCATAGGTAAAGTGGCCTGGAAACTCTCAACTTGGCAGAGCCTTTCCCTTCTCGGCCCCTTTGGGCCAGCAGGTCACAGTGCAGCTGGAACATTGAGAGTCTCCCAGGGAACTTATATTGGGAATAGAATGTGAGGACCTGGCCTCCAATGGATAGGCTGTAGCTGAGGACCTGGCTCTCACCCAACTCCACAGGGATTTTCCTGTTACCCTATACCAGTGGTCAGCAAACTGCGGCTCGCGAGCCACATGCAGCTCATGAGCCGCGGTTTGCCACTCTGTTGACTAAAGAGTTTGCTGACCACTGGGATAGGGGCTTAATCACAAGGAATAACAACAGCCTGTAATTATTGGAATCAAGAGTCTAGGTCAGATATAAAGAACTCTGATCTGGAGGAGGGAATAATGGCGGCGGAATAGACAGACGTGTTCCGAGCCTTGTCCCGGAGCAGAAAGAAAGAACAGCTGAGGGTCGCACAAGGAGTGTTTGTTGGCTGGTTGGGAGACAGCTGAATTCCAGAAGGAGGTGGGGGACTGCTGAACGGGGTTCCCCTGACCTGGCAGCACCAACTGCGGCTGGGTCCCCTCCCGGAGCTGCGGGGTTGGACGCGGAGTCTGCGCCATCTTGATCCGGAAAGCAGAGCTTATCTGAAGCCTGAGAATCCACAACTGCGGCACCCCAGGAACAGCTGCGAGCCCCAGAACAACGCTCCCCAACTGGCGCAAGCACAGGGGTTCAGAGGAGCTCTACACTCCACCACGGAAAGGTCAGATTTCGCCTGGGATAAGGTGAGGTCTCTGGTCCCGGCGGGAGAGAGGAACGCGCGTTTTGCGGGAGCTGGAGGAACAGGGAAGTCTGTGCCTAGAAAAATCCGTGGCTGTAGGGGCTGGCGTGATCTGTGATTGTGGAAAGGGGTCCTCAGAGCTGTTAAGAGAAGGGCACTCTAAAAAGCAACTCATTTTGATCTGAAGTGCAGGGACACCCTAAGAATTTCAGGCAGTCCAGACTTACGCGCAGCCCCTGCGTTCCCTGGGTGCCTGGGCTTACGCGGAGTCCCGGAGTTCGCACAACTGGGCTTTTTCCTCTTGAAATTCTTGCTTCTGATTACTAAGCCCAATACATAGGATCACCCAGTTGGGGACACCCTGGGAGACTGCAGGGGAAGGTTGTTTTTCTGGAACCTGGGGATCAGAGCAGGGAGTGACCATCAGAGAGTCAGCTCTGAGGCAGACCACTCCCACAGGCCGGTGACGAGTGCCACAGAGAAAGAAGGCTCTAACACTGCCTAGAGAGGCCATAGATAGACCCGGAAGTCAATCCAGAAACACTGCCACCCAGGGGCTGAATCACAAATTGACTCTTGTGTAATCAAAAATAAAGGAATACGAGAAATTAAGACACACCGCCTGCTTAAAATCAGGACTGGCTTACCACACCGAAGAGCAGTGGATCGCAGGGAACTGCAATACTGTCTGGACTGAGAAACAGGCGTGCCAAACAGAAAAACAGAGGAAGTGAATGACCTTCACTACTTCACATTTTATTTTTACCTTTTATTTTTTTATTTTTTTTATTTTTTTTTATTTTCATTTTTTGCATCTTTTAATCAAGAAACTTTTTTTTCTTTTTTCATCACTTGATTTTACCTTTTTAATGATTACATTTTTATTTTCAATCCGTATTATTACTACTGCTATTTTATCTTTTTTTTTTTTTTTAAAGTGTCATTTTATTTTCTCTTCATTTTATTTTGGGATTAGGGTTCTACATTCTATTTTTATCTTTCCTTTAGCATTGTTTTACTCTATCTCAACTCTACCTTTAGGCCATCACTCTCTTCCTAACCTCCCCCTTTTCAGTGTCCTGTTTATCTTACCCTTTTACTGCTTTAGATTTTCCCTATTCTTTCTGTTTACCCCTTGTTAAAATTTCACCCTACTTACATATCTAATCTCCAATCCTCTGCTCCAAGTCCACATACACCTCTCCCTTCGCTGTCTGAGCTATCCATAAACTTGTCCTTCTCTCTGTCCTTTTGTTGTTGTTTGCTTGAATGTAGATTATATCCAATTTTTATGCTTTTTTGTGAGATTGTTTTGCTTATTCTTCTTTTGTTTATTTTTTTGTTTGTTTTGTGCTTCAGCTTTCTCTTGCCTTACTCCATATTAGTTGGTGTGGTAGTTTGTACTAATCCCCAGGCACTTGTTGCTGGCATTAGCTGGGATTAGTGATTGTTCTATTGGAGTTTTATCCCCAATATATATAGTCTGTTCCCCTTTCTCTCTTAGTCACTTTCTTGTCTCTCTTACTTTTTTTTTTTCTCTTTACTTTCCCTTTTCCCAATTTCATTTTCACACTCCTTTTTTCTTTTTTTCTTTCTTTCTTTCTTTTTTCCTCTTCTTCTTTCTCTCCTATCACCTAATTTGCCTTTCTCTGGTGGTCACCTTTATTGGAGGTTATTAATATCGTGAATACATTCCTGTTCAGTGCCTTGTGAGTTGTACCTGGTAGTGCTGTATTTTGTGCCTTTAAATCAACCCAGGAGAGAGAGAACTACATAACCAGACACCCAGAGAAGAGAGACCATGGGGAGACAAAGAAGCAGCCCGCATATGAAAGAAAAGCAGGCATCACCAGAAAAGGAAGTAAACGAAATGGAGGCAAGCAACCTTCCAGAAAAAGAATTCAGAGAAATGGTCATAAGGTGGCTGAAAAGAATGGAAGACAAATTTGACAATATGAGCAAGAACCAAGAGGAAATGAAGAAGAACCAAGAAGAAATGAAAAATGACATCGCTGCTGTAAAGAACTCAATAGAAAGCATCAAGAGTAGACTAGAAGAAGCAGAGGACCGCATCAGTGAGCTAGAAGACAAGATGGAAAAAAATACCCAAGAAAAGCAACTTCTAGAAAAAAAAATTAAAAGGCAGGAGGAGAGTCTAAGGGAACTTTGGGACAACATGAAACAAAACAACATCCGCATAATAGGGGTTCCAGAAGGAAAGGAAGCTGAGCAAGGAATAGAAAACCTCTTTGAAGAAATAATGACAGAAAATTTCCCTGATATAGGGAAGAAAAAACACACACAAATCCAAGAAGCTCACAGAGTCCCAAGCAAAATGAACCCCAAAAGACCGACGCCAAGGCACATTATAATTAAATTGGCAAACACCAACGACAAAGTAAGAATCTTAAAAGCAGCAAGAGAGAGACAGAAAGTTACATACAAAGGAACCCCCATCAGACTAGCAACTGATTTCTCAACAGAAACTCATCAGGCCAGAAGGGAATGGAATTAAATATACAAAGTCATGCAAAGGAAGGGTCTGAATCCAAGAATACTATACCCAGCAAGGCTGTCAATCAAAATTGAAGGTGAAATCAGGAGCTTCACAGACAAAAAAGGACTAAGGGAATTTATTACCACCAAACCAGCAATGCAAGAAATGCTAAAGGGTCTGCTGTAAAAAAAAAAAAAAAAAAAAAAGAAAGAAAGAAAGAAACAGGAAGCGAAGAAGTAACACAGGGGTAAAGAATAGGAATGGCGACAAATAAGTACCTATCAATAATAACTTTAAATGTAAATGGATTAAATGCCCCAATCAAAAGACATAGGGTAACGGATTGGATAAGAAAACACGACCCATATATCTGCTGTCTACAAGAAACCCACCTCAGAAAAAAAGACGCACACAGACTGAGGGTGAAGGGATGGAAAAAGGTTTTCCAGGCAAATGGAACTGAAAAAAAAGCTGGGGTAGCAATACTTATTTCTGACAAATTAGATCTCAAACTGAAGGACATAACAAGAGATAAGGAAGGCCATTTCATAATACTAAAGTGAGCAATCCAACAAGAAGAAATAACTCTGGTAAACATATATGCACCCAATACAGGAGCACCCAAATACATAAAAAAACTCCTGGAGGATATCAAGGGAGAGATTGACAGCAATACAATCATAGTAGGAGACTTTAACACCCCACTATCACCATTGGACAAATCCTCTAAACAAAACATCAGCAAAGAAACATCAATCCTAAATGACTCACTAGACCAGATGGAATTAATTGACATCTTCAGAACATTTCACCCCAAAGCCACAGAATATACATTCTTCTCAAGTGCACATGGGTCATTTTCAAAGATAGACCATATGTTGGGACATAGGCAAAGTCTCTTCAAATTCAAGAAGATAGAAATCATATCAAGCATCTTCTCAGACCACAGTGGCATAAAACTGGAAATCAACTACAATAAAAACAACCCAAAGAAATCAAACACATGGAGACTAAACAGCATGCTATTAAACCATGACTGGGTTACCAGAGAAATCAAAGAAGAAATAAAAAACATCATGACAACAAATGACAATGAAAACACTACAATCCAAAATCTATGGGACACAGCGAAAGCAGTCCTGGGAGGGAAGTTCATAGCTCTACAAGCCTACTGCAAAAAACAAGAAACAGGGGTAATAAATTACCTAACCCAACAACTCAAAGAGTTAGAAAAAGAGCAACAAGAAAAGCCCAGTGTAAGCAGAAGGAAGGAAATAATAAAGATCAGAGCACAGATAAACAACATAGAGACCAAAGAAACAATACAAAAGATCAACAAAACCAAGAGCTGGTTCTTAGAAAGGATAAACAAGATTTATGAACCTCTAGACAGGCTCACCAAGAAGCAAAGAGAGAAGACCCAAATAAACAAGATCAGAAATGAAAGAGGTGAAATAACAACAGATCCCGCCGAAATACAAAGGATTGTTAAAAAATACTACGAACAACTCTATTCCAACAAACTGGACAACCTGGAGGAAATGGACATATTCCTAGAAAAATATAACCTTCCAAAACTCAATCAGGAAGAATCTAAACAGCTCAACATGCCAGTAACTATGGAAGAAATTGAAGCAGTCATCAAAGAGCTTCCGGCAAACAAAAGCCCGGGGCCAGACGGCTTCACAGGAGAGTTCTACCAAACATTCAAGGAAGAACTAAAACCTATCCTCCTCAGACTATTCCAAAAAATTCAAGAGGAAGGAACACTTCCAAGCTCCTTCTATGAAGCCAGCATCACCCTAATACCAAAACCAGATAAAGACAACACAATGAAGGAGAATTACAGGCCAATATCCCTCATGAATGTAGATGCCAAAATCCTCAATAAAATTCTAGCAAATAGGATCCAGCAGTACATCAGAAAGATCATACACCATGACCAAGTAGGATTTATCCCAGGAATGCAAGGATGGTTCAATATCCGCAAATCAATAAATGTGATACATCACATAAACAAATTGAGAGATAAAAATCACATAGTCATATCAATTGATGCAGAAAAAGCATTTGACAAAATCCAACACCCTTTCTTGATAAAAACTCTCAACAAGGTGGGAATAGAAGGATCATACCTCAACATAATAAAAGCTATATATGATAAACCCACAGCTAACATCATACTCAATGGGCAAAAACTAAAACCATTTCCCCTAAGAACAGGAACAAGACAGGGATGTCCACTCTCACCACTCCTGTTTGACATAGTACTGGAAGTATTAGCCACTGCAATTAGACAAGAAGAAGAAATAAAAGGCATCCAAATTGGAAAAGAAGAAGTAAAGCTGCCCTTATTTGCAGATGACATGATATTGTACATAAAAAACCCGAAAGACTCCATCAAAAAACTAACAGACTTAATAAATGAATTCGGCAATGTAGCAGGATACAAAATTAACACCAAGAAATCTATGGCATTTCTATACACCAACAATGAACTTACAGAAAGAGAGACTAAAAAAGCAATCCCATTTTCCATCGCACCAAAAAAATTAAGATACTTAGGAATAAACCTAACCAAGGAGGTAAAAGACCTATACAGGGAAAACTACAGGACACTGAAAAAAGAGATAGAGGAAGATGTAAACAGATGGAAGAACATACCATGTTCATGGATTGGTAGAATCAACATCATTAAAATGTCCATACTACCCAAAGCAATCTATAGATTCAATGCACTCCCCATTAAAATTCCAACGGCGTATTTCACAGACCTAGAAAGAACTCTCCAAAAATTCATCTGGAATAAAAAAAGACCCCGAATAGCCACAGCAATCCTGAGAAAGAAGAATAAAGTAGGAGGGATCTCAATACCAGATTTCAAGCTGTATTACAAAGCCACTGTCATCAAAACAGCCTGGTACTGGCACAAGAACAGACATATAGATCAATGGAACAGAATAGAGAATCCAGATATCGACCCAAACCAATATGCGCATTTAATATTTGACAAAGGAGGCATGAGCATACAATGGAGTCAAGACAGTCTCTTTAATAAATGGTGTTGGGAAAATTGGACAGATACATGCAAAAAAATGAAACTAGATCACCAACTTACACCATACACAAAAATAAACTCAAAATGGGTACAGGACTTAAATATAAGACGGGAAACCATAAAAATACTAGAGGAATCCACAGGCAGCAAAATCTCAGACATATGCCAAAAGAACTTTTTCAGTGATACTGCCCCTAGGGCAATGGAAGCCAAACAGAAAATAAACAAATGGGACTACATCAAAATAAAAAGCTTTTGCACAGCAAAAGAAACCATCAACAAAACAACAAGAAACCCCACTGTATGGGAGAACATATTTGCAAATGGTATCACTGATAAAGGTTTAATTTCCAACATCTACAGGCAGCTTATACAACTTAATAAAAGGAAGATAAAGGATCCAATAAAAAAATGGGCAACGGACCTAAATAGAATCTTTTCGAAAGAAGACAGAAGGAAGGCCAAGAGACACATGAAAACATGCTCAAAGTCACTAATTATCCGAGAGATGCAAATCAAAACAACAATGCGATACCATCTCACACCTGTCAGAATGGCTATCATCAACAAATCAACAAACGACAAGTGTTGGCGAGGATGCGGAGAAAAAGGAACCCTCGTGCACTGCTGGTGGGAATGCAGACTGGTGCAGCCACTGTGGAGAACAGTATGGAGTTTCCTCAAAAAACTGAAAATGGAACTCCCATTTGACCCAGTAATCCCACTCCTAGGAATATATCCTAAGAAACCAGAAACACCAATCAGAAAGGATATATGCACCCCTATGTTCATAGCAGCACAATTTACAATAGCTAAGATTTGGAAACAGCCTAGGTGCCCGTCAGCAGATGACTGGATCAGAAAACTATGGTACATCTACACAATGGAATACTATGCTGCCGTAAAAAAGAAGGAATTACTACCATTTGTAGGCACTTGGATGGAATTAGAGAACATTATGCTAAGTGAAATAAGCCAGTCAATGAAAGAAAAATACCACATGATCCCACTCATTTGGGGATAATGAAAAACATTATAAACTGATGAACAAAAAGATAGTTACAGAGGCAGTAAAGCATCAAACAGACTGTCAAATTACAGTGGTAAGGTTAGGGAGAGGTGGGGGAAATAAGAGATCAACTGAAGGACTTATATGCATGTATATAAGAGTAACCAACGGATGCAAAACATTGGGGGGTGAGGGCATGTATGGGAGTGGGGTGGGGGTGGGGGGCAATGGTAAGATATGTACACATATAATACCTTAATAAAAATTTGAAAAAAAAAAAAAAAGAAAAAAAAAGAGTCTAGGTCAGAGGTCGGCAAACTCATTAGTCAACAGAGCGGCAAACCACGGCTCGGGAGCCGCATGTGGCTCGCGAGCTGCAGTTTGCCAACCACTGCCCTATACAAGTCACTCTCTCTGCCCTGCCCTAGTTTAATTTAATTTCTTCTAATGAGGCTCCCTCTCCCTTCTTCTCATTTTGTAGTGTGAGGGATGCCAAGAAGGCACTCTTGGGACTGGAGGCCCAACTCTGCAACATTCACATCTCCTGTTAATACTTTTTCACCAATGCCTGAAATACCACCATTCGTTACATATTTAATCTAAAAGCATTGTGTGAGTGCCTGCTTTAAGCCAGACACTGTACTAGGCCATAAGTATGCAGCAGTGAGTGAAACAAGCACAGACCCTCCACACAGTCCCATTGAAAGAAATGCTGAATTAAACAGGTAAATACACATAAACATTCATGCCAACTGAGAGTCTCCTGTTGAGTGAGTGGCCAAAGTGCTCTGGGGAAGAGGTAAGTCTGAATCTCAGTCAAGTCATCAGCAAAGCCATTGACAAGGTGATGTGAACTGCAACTTGAGATGAGCTGTAAAGATCCAGGAGTATAAGTACTGCTCCAGGTAGGAGATGAGCATATATGGAAGTGAATAAAATAAACAGGGGTCCTACACACAGCCTCAAAGCTGGAGAGGAGCTGGCTGTGGCCTGGAATTACAAAGGAAAGAAGAAATGCCTTTTCATGTCCTCTGCCCATTTTTTGATCAGATTGTTTTTTCATTATTGAGTTGTTTGAGTTTCCAAAAACAAACTTGTAGAAACAGAGGCAAAGCGATGGCTGCCAGAGGAGAGAGGGTGGGAGATGGGTGAAAAGGGTGAAGGGGAATATAGAGGATAATAATGTGATAAGTTAGCACGGTGACAAATGATTACTAAAACTTGTGGGGTGATCACCGTTCTAAAATATAAAAGTGTTAAATCATATATTGTACACCTGAAGCTAACATAACTAATATGAAATTGTATATCAACTATACTTAAATGTACTGTGGCCATTGCTGGGTGAGGTAGGAATCATGAGATGCAAGAGAAAATCATGAATTCAAAGTTGAAATGTCTAAATGGCATTGTTTGGGGGGTTTTACTGAGGTCTCATTAGAGTAGGTATGGTTGATTAAATCATTGTCTACTGGTGACTGAACTCAATTTCCAGCTCCCCTCCCCTTCCTGAGGTGGGGCTGAAAGTTCTAACCCTTTATAGTCCCTTGGTTGCTTACCCTGGCAGAGAGCCCTCATTCTGAAGTTAGGTAGCACCCCTGACCTTTCCTGCCACCAATGCGTCATCTCATTAGCAACCAAAAGATGGGCATGGGACAAAGACAGATATATATCTATACTCTAAATGTCTCTCTCATGCACAGCACTATAGGGTGTCCCCCAAAAATGTGTACACACATTTTGAGTAATTATAAAGGCAATGCTTATTAAAATATATTTCATTTTCAAAATTGAGCTATCAGCTGTTAAAGTATGTATACATTTTTGGGGGGATACCCTGTATATGAGAGGCATTTGATAAACCAGAGAAACAAACTTAAACTATAAAAGAAACCAATTTTAGCTACTTAGTTTAAATAACTAAGAGTGTTCAAAGATGTGTGGGGGAAAAGAGGGCACAAAATAGAAAAATCAAAATGAATAAAAAATAATGGGATAAACAGAGATAATCCACAAAATATGAGAATCTATCAATGAAGATTCTCAAATATTTTTGATAAAATATCACATCAACAAGATAAGCATAGGTTGATATAAAATGGTTAACCAGGAGACAGGAAAGCATTCATGAAATTAAAAATACGATGACTGAAAATTTAAAAAAAAAAATAATAGTATGGTCTGAGGAAAATAGCCCAGAACACAAAACAGAAACAAACAAACAAAAAATAATGTAAGATAAAATTAAAGTCTTAAAGGATCAACCCAGAAGTGCCATCCTCTGTCCAAAAGAGTTCTAGAAGAGAAGAAAGAATACGACAGAAAATAAAATATCAAAAAATGCTACAAAACAGCAGGGCCATGACCATAAACTTTTAAGAAGCAAGAAATAGTAGTTTAAACCCAGAATTCCTTACCTAGTCACAACACAAAGTGTGAGAAAAAAATAAAGAAATTTTAGAAATAAAAGGACTAAGGACATATGTCTTCATGTAGTCTTCTGGGATGAAAAAAAAAAATCTTGATTATGGCCCAGCTGGTGTTGCTCAGTGGTTGATTCCTGGTCAGGACAACCTACGGACAAAGCTGGGGCTACAAGGGCCAGCCAGGGCTGTGAGGGCCAGCTGAGGCAGCTGGGGCTGTGAGGGCCAAGTCCCTGGCACAAATTTTGTGCATCAGGCCTCTAGTCCTATACAATAAAAGCCTAATATACTAAGTGTCTGGTCAACTGGTTGGCCATTCAACCAATCAAAGCATAATATGCTATTGATATGCTAGGGGCTGCTCAACTGCTTGCTATGATGTGTATTGACCACCAGGGAGCAGATACTCCAACCGGTAAGTTAGCTTGCTGCTGGGGTCTAGCCGATCAGGACTGAGCAAGATGGGCCCGACATACCCTTGAGCCCTCCCGCAGTCCCTTCCCAGCTGGCCAACCTTCCCTGTTTCCTCCCTGGCCCTGATCGTGCACCGGTGGGGTCCCTCAATTTGGCCTGCACCCTCTTGCAATCTGGGACCCATTGGGGGATGTCAGAGAGCCGGTTTTGGCCTGATCGCCAAGGCCAGGCCAAGGGACCCCACTGGTGCATGAATTCATGCACCGGGCCTCCATTGTAATAATAAATTGTTTATTATTTTAGTAACAACTAGAAGAAATAAAAATAAATAATTCTGCTAAAGAGTGGGACTCAGGAAGAAGGATAAGAATGGAGAATAAGGAAATCTTCATTTTTTTTACTTAATACTGACATCTGATTTTTCAAGGAATGTGCATATTTTACTTTTATGGTACCATCAACCAAGAGTGTGAAAAAAGGAGAAAGAACAGGTGTGTATGAGGATAGGGTGGATCAAGATTTCAATTTAAACTTGTTGAGTCATTTATTTGAAATTTTCAGATAAAACATGAGCATTTACTATAAGCTCTCTGATAGCAGAATTATAGAAATACACTTGATACACAATGCGGGGCTTTAGTGTACTAGCTTTGAAATTTGCATTTTTATTTTAGAGGGAATTTTCTGTTCGAAGTTTTTGTTTGTCCTCAAATATATCCACTTCTTTGACTTAAAGAGATTATGTTTAATAAAATAAAAACAGGGGCAAGTGTTATACTGTTTGTAAAAAAAAAAAAAATCTTATTTTAATCCAGTGTCTTCTCAAGTGCTTACATTACTGAAATATTGCATTCAAAAACTCCAGAGTTCTTTGGTTAGTAAGTTTCCTAAGATTCCTTAAGACATGTGTCATGAACTTGTTTGTCATCCAATTAATAGGCTCCTTCCTAAGCCCCTCTTCATAAGCAGAGCAGCATGCAGTCATTTGTTGGTCTTAACCAAGGAAAACTGCACAGCAGAGGGATGGAAATATTGGGCCCAACCTTGGCAGAGACAGAGAGGTCAGGATTAAAGGGTTGCATTTGGTGGTGATTAAAGAGCTGATAAAGCAAGCCATGGAAGAGGAATTAAATTGCTTAGACAGAAAGCAAAGGAAATGAGATGAAAGATAATGACAAAAAGTTAGGGGATGCTCACACATGCAGAGGAAGACTTAAGAAGATTAAAGTACAAAGACTTAAATGTCTTCTGGAGGAAAAAGATGCAAACCCACTAAACTATGAATTACTTAAAAGCAGAAACTGTCATTATTGACTTGAAATTCTCTAATCCACTGCTCTCTGGTCCCATTATACACACTTGATGGATAGTTATTCAATGAAATAAAAATGGAAGAATGCAGAATGGATGGAGATGTAGAGAAAACTTCTAGTAGACCCAAGAGAAAACAAGTGGACTGAATAAAACTGTCTTTATAAGGTTGGACTTTGCCCCTAGCACCTAGCAGTTTAGAGCTCCTTGTATGTCATAAGTATTCAGGGGAGATGAGAGGAAATGAATGAAGTACAGGCTGGGATGGGCACAGATGGGGAGAGAGAAGTGGACAGATAAAGGGGAACTGTGAACTGAGATTAATTTAGGAGCTTAGCATTTAGATTTCTGTTGCTGGCCTCAAATCCAAAAATCATAATTATTTGCATTGCATAAAGTAGCATATGCAACCAAACAGCTCTAATATGAAGGCCCAGTATGGACATGCCCAAGCCCTTTTAGTTTCTTGGGTCATACTTTCTTTGAAAGGGTCATATGGCACTTTAGAGTCTGTATCAGACAGTCTAGTCCCTAGACAGAAATTGCTAGAGGTTTCCCAATGTCTTAAAAAACAACTCTACATTGTGATGTTGAGCAGAAACAAGAGAGTTCTGTTCTTTAGTGTAAGTGAAGGGACACAGAAGGAACATAAAGTCATTGTTGTCCTTAGGTCATCCCATTGGACGTGATCAATTATTAGCATGAATACAATCATTTCACTCCTATGTGCTAAAGCCAGGTTAAGAGTAAGCAAGCAAAACCCACTTTCATTTCCCCCAATTCTCTAAGACATCCTGAGTGTGGATCAACCCCCATGAATAGCAGAGAAACAGCAGAACATCAGGTCCGCACGAACTACAAACCTGCTTGGTGCATTAGCCCATTTCTTCTCGAGATAACTTATTTAATACTAGAGGCCTGGTGCGCGAAATTCGTGCACTGGGTGGGTCCCTCAGCCCAGCCTGCCCCCTCTCACAGTCCAGGAGCCCTCAGGAGATGTCCTCTGTGGCAGGCGACCAGCTGACCAGGGGAAGGCACCACCCGCATCACCCCGCTGCTGCTGCCACTGCTGGCCGCCGCAGCTGCCAAGCTGTTTTCATCAACATGGATTCCAGTCTCTTCACCACGAAAAAATGACAACTTTCTTTAGGCATTTTCAAGATGTCTCTTTCATAGGATATGACATTTCTTTCTTTTCTTTTTATCCTCACATGAGGATATTTTCCCATTGATTTTTAGAGAGTGTGGAAGAGAGAGGGAAAGACAGAAAGAAACATCAATGTGAGAGGCACACTTTGATTGGTTGCCTCCTGCATGAGCCCTGACCTGGGCCCCGGCCAGGGAGGAGGCTGCAACCTAGGTACATGCCCTTGATCAGAATCGAACCCACCCACAGCAGCCCAGTGCTGCAGCCGTGGGGCTGGGGCTGGGGGCCAGACCCCTGTGGGTTTGTGTCTCCGCTCTGGAGCAGCCCAGCGCCGTGGCCACAGGGCAGGGGCTGAGGCTGGGGGCTGACACCCCTGTGTGTTGTTTTTTCTGGCTCTGGGGATGGGCGCAGGGTGCCCTGTCTGTTGTTCTCTCAGGCTCTGGGCCAGCGCCAGGCCCCTCTTCCTGAGCTGGTCATGACTGTTACAGCGGCCTGGCCTAGTTTGCATATTACCTCTTCATATATATACTAGAGACCCAGTGCACGAAATTCGTGCACGGTGGGGGTGTCCCTCAGCCCAGCCTGCACCCTCTCCAATCTGGGACCCCTCAAGGGATGTTAGACTGCCTGTTTACAGGGATCAGGCCATGGGGTGTGGACAGCCTGGGTGAGGGGCTGATGGCTGTTTGCAAGCTGGCTACACCCCCTAGTGACCCAAGCTCCCAGCCCCTCCTTTTTTTCTTTTTTTTTTTTCAGCGCCTCCTTGAGCGGAGGCCAGGGCCAGCCAGGGGCAACCCAAGCCTCCTGCTCACTCCAGCTCCATGGCCGCCGCATATCTTTGTTGGGTTAATTTGCATACTCACTCCTGATTGGCTAGTGGGTGTAGCAGAGTGATGGTCAATTTGCATGTTTCCCTTTTATTACTGTAGATAGATATAATGTTGATTGTCTGGCTGGTGTTGCTCAGTGGTTGAGCATTGACCTATGAACCAGGAGGTCATGGTTCAATTCCTGGTCAGGGCATATGCCTGGGATGTGGGCTGGATCCTCAGCCTGGGGCATGCAGGAGGCAGCAGATCTATGGATCTCTCTCATCATTGATGTTTCTATGTCTCTCTCCCTCTCCCTTCTTCTCTAAAATCAATAAAAATATATTCTTTATATATCTATAATAAAAAAGGGTAATATGCTAATTAGACCAGACATCTTACGGATGTCATTCCAGACATCCTTCCTGATGAAGCCCAGGCAGGAGGGAAGCCAGCTGGGTCCCAGGTGCCTGCAGGCAGCCTTAGGGGAAGCCAGCCCAGGTCCCAGGTGCCTGCCAGTGGCCAGAGTAGGAAAGCCCAGGTCCCAGGTGCCAGAGGGAAGCTGGTGCCAACAGCCAGGGGAAGGAAGGCCTACTCTTGTACAAATTTCCATGCATCAGGCCTCCAGTGTATATATATCCTATCTAATAAAAGAGTAATATACAAACTGACTGTACCTCCACTACACCCACAAGCCACGCCCATCAGCCATGCTCACCAGTCAATCATGAGCGAATATGCAAATAAACCCAACCAAGATGGCTGCAGCCACAGAGAGCAGAAGGGAGGCTTGGGTTTCCCTGGCAATGGAGGAAGCCAAGCTTTCCACCTGCCCTTGCAGGCCAAGGCCTCCACTCCAGGCTACAAAGTTTCAATTATAGAAGATAAATAAATCCCAACAGAAATAGCTGCGGCCACGGAGCTAGAGAGAGCAGGAGGCTAGGGTTGTCCATGGCGATGGAAGAAGTCAAGCTTCTGCAGCCCTGGCCTGCTTTGGCCTCCACTTAAGGCTACAAAGTTTCAATTATAGAAGATACATAAATCCCGGAAAAGATGGCTGCTACCACCGAGCAAGCAGAAGGCTTGGCTCCACTCCAGGCTGCAAAGTTTCAATTGTAGAAGATAAATAAATCCCAGATCCCAGGGCCTCTGCTTGGGTCGCTTGGGGGGGGGGGGGCGTGCCTGGCCTGCAAACCACCACAGGCCCCTCGCCCGGCCACCTCACACCCCAAGGGAACCCCCACCCTGATCGGGACACCCTTCAGGGCAAGCCAGCTGTCCCCCACCCATGCACCAGACCTCTATCCTATCTAATAAAAGAGTAATATGCAGATTGACCATCACTCCAACACACAAGATGGCTGTCTCCATGTGGTCAAAGATCCTGCCCCCATGTGGACACAAGATGGCCACCACAAGATGGCCAGCAGGGGAGGGCAGTTGGGAGGAACCAGGCCTGCAAGGGAGGGCAGTTGTGGGCGATCAGGCCAGCAGGGGAGGGCAGTTGGGAGGGACCAGGCCTGCGAGGGAGGGCAGTTGGGGGCGATCAAGCCTGCTGGTGAGGGCAGTTAGGGGTGACCCGACCAGCAGAGGAGGGAAGTTGGGGGTGACTGGGTCTTCAGGGGAAGGCAGTTAGGGGCAAACAGGCTGGCAGGGGAGCAGTTAGGCATCAATCAGGCTGGCAGGGGAGTTGTTAGGGGGTGATCAGGCTGGCAGGCAGAAGCAGTTAGGGGCAATCAGGAAGGCAAGCAGGTGAGCAGTTGGGAGCCAGCAGTCCTGGATTGTGAGAGGGATGTCTGACTGCCTGTTTAGGCCCGACCCATCGGGCCTAAACGGGCAGTCAGACATCTCTCGAAGGGTCCCAGATTGGAGAGGGTGCAGTCTGGGCTGAGGGACACCCCCTCCCCCATGCACGAATTTCATGCACCAGGCCTCTAGTATATATATAAAGCAGGTTGAGAGAAACTTCTGCTGGTAGAATTCACCAATCTCTGCCTCACCAAAGTAAAGATACCTTCCTTCAGGTCTGAACCATTCCTAGCCAGGCAGAGAGAGTTTTCATAGTCTGCAGGATTCTGTGGCCTCCATCAGTTTTTGGGATCTGTGTCTATCTATATGGAGAGAGAGAAGACATAAGAGAAAGAAACAGAGAGAGATCACTATTACATCTTCCTAGTTCTTCCAAACCCCAATCATGCAATTTCCTTCTTAGGAGAATAGATATCAAACTAGATTCACATTATTTGCATTAGCTATCTATATTATAAAAGGCCAGTGACCATAATGCTGTAATGCCATGACGACCAAATGACCGGTCACCAGGATGTGCATTGATGGGTTTTGCAGTGCAGTGGGTCTGGGGTCTCACGCGATTTTGCACGCGGGGCCTCTAGTATTTTATAAAGTTACCACAATACTGAGATATTGCTCCTAGGGAAAATAACAAGGTTAGGTTCCTCTGAGCCTCTGGTCACAAATTTTCATCAGCCAATCAATACATAACCTTGTTTTATTTGTGTGTCTGTTTAAAGACACCTTCTTTAATATATAGTGTTGATTTATTAGCAGCAAACTCATAGCCAACAGCACTGTAGTCGTAACTGAGGCCTGAATGAAGCATATCTAACTCATGCATTTTCTCTGTATGCCACAGCAGTTTCTTTAGGGAATCTAGACAACCCGTCAGCACTATGCTTGGGGCTGCTGAGCAGCTAAAACAGCACAAACAAAAGGCACAAAAATGCAGAATAAATAGACCATAAAAATGACCCTTGTTTATAGTCAGAAGCTGAGACAAAAAGGCAGAGCCCTGCCTTTTCTCACCCCAGCTGGAAACACGCATGTGACTCCAACTTTTCACCACTCAGGATAGACTCACTAGTGACCGGGAAGGCACCATGAGTACTGTTTTGGATGTTACAGTAAAGTTTAGCATGCAGGATGAATTGACAGTATGGAATCTGTGAGTAATGAAGATTAATTGCAATTACAAAAACAGGACTTGTATCCAGTGTCCAGCCACTGAGTGATCCTCCAGAACCCACTAAGGTGGGCATGGTCCCCGCCCTCCCTACCCCCCTGTCTGCATGGCACAGAGAAGAACACTACAGACTGAGGGACTGAAGCACCTCGCTGCTCAGGGATGGTGCCATCATTCAGTCCCATGTGGTGCCCGCTTTCCTCCTAGTCAGTCACATGTGACCCGGGTCCACGCTCTCAGCCACATCCCTGGATGCAGAGCAAGTCCACAGGTCTGTCTCTTAGCCTGGCCCAACCGTCAGTGTTTCTTTCTGAGTAAAATAATCACAGTCCTGAGCTGGAATTAATCGGAGCATTCCCAGAGAGGGCAAAATGAGGCAGAATCAGTTTTTGTTTCAATGGCAATTACTTCTTTCCTCTTGCCAAATGCAGATGGCAGTTACTATGTGCAAGGCACTGCTACCCAGGGGTGGTTACCTGCATATGATAACCAGCAGCTGCAAAAGTGATGAAACCCAAGCTCTCCAAACCCTCCTCAGCCTTTGTATTCTCTATTGATGAGATTCAAGTTTAAGTGCATTCACCCATTCCACATCAATGAACACATGGGGATCTCTTTACCATAGTGGTCATGTCAGTCCAACGATAGAGGGGGTGGCATGGAGCTGGGTGGAAATAGTATGATAACCTTTGCCCCTGGGGACCATGTACATCCTCACCACCATCTTCCATTGGCCCCGCGCCCTTTCCCAACCCCCACAGCTCTGGCTGTGGGACAGACAAGATTATTCTATATCTTTAAATAGGAAAGGGATATTCAGGGAAATCATGGCATGACTGGGTAAGGAACAAAGGTTAGACTAAAGGTGAGACTGAGCTTGTATTTGTGAATAAACGATGCTTACGAAGGGATTTTGCATTTAATCCTCACAACATCCCTGCAAGAAAGGCATCACTACCCATACGTTATAGACCAGGAGACCAAGGCTCAGAGAGGGGCAGGGATTTCCCTCCATTCTCATAGCTGATAGTCAGGAGAGCCAGAACTCGCATCACAATTCCTGTACCCTTGTCCAGTGTCTTCTTGCTGCCTCTGGACAGGTCAAGAAAAGAAACAGAGCATTGCCCAGCCAGTGTGGCTCAGTGGTTGAGTGTTGACCTATAAACCAGGAGGTCATGATTCCATTCCTGCTCAGGGCATATGACGGTTGCGGGCTCGATCCCCAGTAGGGGGTGTGCAGGAGGCAGCTGATCAATGATTCTCTCTCATCATTGATATCTCTCTCTATCTCTCTCTTTCTCTCTCTCTCCTGCTCTCTTTCTTTTTCTCTCTCTCCCCCTTCCTCTCCGAAATCAATAAAAATATATTTTTTTTAAAAAGAAGCAGGTGGCATAGGACAAGCAGAGGCACACAGGCCTGCCATACTGCCACCATGCACAATTGCTGGGTGCTCTTCATTACCTTGGCAGAGTTTTACTGACCCCTGAAATGTGCCAGGGACAAGATACACACAGCTTCTGGTACCACAGAGACACATTGAGCAAGCCACATGAGCTGAGATGAAAAGAGCAAGGAGATAGACGGGTGTCAGGACAATAGGTAACAGGAGGCCCTCACGCTGCCAGAGTGCCCAAAGAATGCTCAATGACAAAGTGACATCGTGGCTGATACATATCTGTGGTGGCAGGAAGCCGCGGTCAGGCAGAAGGAGGTAGAGATACAGAGACCCAAAGGTAGGAAAGACTTTAGAAAATCTGAGAAGCTAAAAGGCCAGAGAGGGGAAAGACTCTCAAAGAGGAGGGGGCAGAAGACAAGAGATGGGACTGAAATGATAAAGCCAGATATTTAAGGACCTCCTAATTCAAGGACCCAAAGGCCGCAGTACAGAGGGCCACCAGGGGGCCTCCCAGCTGTCAGGGGTCCCCTGCTGGGGGAGGAGGCAAGGCCATTAAGTTCTTTAATCTCTCCCCCAGGTCATTTCCTCCCGCCAGGAATGAATCAGAGGGCTTCCTTCTCCCCCGTGCACCTGGCCTGGGTACCAAGTTTTGGAACAGGGGCCTGGCTCCCAGGTGCAGTCCCACCAGTGCCGTATAAAGGGATTATTCCCCTTCCTGAAGGCCGACTCCACACAGGCCAGCCCCAGCAGAGTCACTTTCCTCCCAGCCAGATCACATTACAGGATCATATCTGATTTGGAAGCTCTGTATCACACCTTGGCTTCAAGGCACTGTGGCTTCCAAGCCACAGTCCCTTCTTCCTCTTTCAAAATGAGCTGAGTGCCCTCGTGTCAGAGGAAGAGCTTGGAAGGTTCCACTGGTTCCACAAAGTAGAGAGGCCTGAGTTGCTCTCTGACCCCAAGGATGTAACTCTATCCCTTAGTTAATCTGTAAAATGAGGTCTTCATTTCTTTCTGCCATTACAGAGCTGCATGCAGTTCGAAGTAAGGTGGGAAGTACAATGGACTGAGACTCCCATGCTAATCCCAGCTCTCCCACTCACCATCACTCCTGTGTTCAGTTTCTCCACCTCTAACACCAACTCATGGAAATCAATAGGCACTCGGGTCCCCTTTCAATGTAACATTCTGTACTTTGCTGTGTGATGAGTGGCCTGTGATTATTCTGAGAATTTTCAAATCCTAAGAGTTAATATCACTGTAGTTACATTGCTGTATTTTATTCAAGTTTTTTTTTTTAATGTTTTTATTGATTTCAGAGAGAAGAAGGGAAAGGGAGTTAGAAATATCAATGATGAAAGAGAATCACCCACTGGTTGCCTCCTGCACATCACATCACCTACTCGGGCTGGAGCCCACAACCTGGGCATGTGCCCTGACCAGGAATCAAACCGTGAACTCCTGGTTTATGGGTTCATGCTCAACCATTGAGCCACACCAGCCAGGCAACATTGCTATATTTCTAAGTGTCATAATTACTAAGGCTTTTTGGAGATTGGGCAGAGGATAGGTAAGAGTTAACAATCTTTTTTCATAGGTAGCATAGTGATCCCAATTCTCTCCAACCTCATATTCATGCCCTGTAACATCATCATATGTCCCACTATGACCTTGCTTTGGGGCAACGTTATATTGGTGAGTATCATACAAGCTGACTCAAAAAAACACTTGAATTGTTGGGCTTCTCTTGCCTTCTGCTCTCGCCATGCAAAAGACATATGCCCAGGTTAGCCCACTGGCCCCAGGAAAGGGTAAGGAACAGAGCCGACCTACAGACAGAGCAAGCCTAGCCCAGCTACAAGACATGTGACTGAGCCCAGCCTAGCCTGCCAAGCTCATCCTAGGTGACCTGATCTGTGTTGACAAGTTAGACATATTGTTGTTTGCTACTGAGTTTGAGGGCAATTTGTTACACAGCAAAGGGAAGGACACATTCGGAGTAGAAGCAGCGCTCTCACTCATCAGGCCTGGTCCTCGGAGGAGTGGGGACGGCACCGGATCAAGCAACCAGAGGGTCACTTCCCACTTCTGAGGAAGGGTGAGCTCGAACACACCGGTCCATGGCTCACAACAAGTCCAGAACTCCAAGATTGCCCAGATTTTCTGCTGCTCCAGGGCACTCTCTTCTGCTCTCCTTTTCTCCCCCTTGAACCCTGTTTTTACTATCAGAGCACTCTGAACCTAGTCAGTCCCCTCTTCCTTCCACAATCCATTTCACATCCCTGTGGAGTCTGGCCGAGCCTTTTTGTTTTAAGTGGCAGCATCTCCTTCCTTCTTTTTTTGGATACGCATGCATCGAGTACAAGCTCAGTTTTCATGGACACTCATGAGTGTGTAATTTACTGCTCAGCCATGCAGTGAGGAAAGGAGCATAGATCTTCCTTCAGAGTCGAATACTGCCAGGACCTGGGAAAGAAATAAGGTATCAGGCACTTCCACGCCTCCATTTCCAAAGCAGCAGGTTGACATTGATTAAAATGCCACACATTGTAAAACGTGTGAGGGAAGGCGACCTGGGGCCAGAAAAAATATTGTGTTCCCTCGGGTGATTAGAACCTTAGATTGCATGATTTTCGTGTGCACTAGACCTAGCTGGGGGGGTGCTAATTTGAACAAGGCATCATCTTTTCACACTGAAAATTGGCACTTAATTGTGAAGCTTGTGTCAGAACTACCAAGAATAGTATTTCTATAATATGGATTTTTCCCTTCACTCAGCATGGGGCCTTCCGGGTCATGTGTTCAGGAAGTCACCTGCTTAAACTGTGTATATATTATATTAAATTAATGATACACAATTACACAGTATATTTAATTAAATTACATATACATATGGTATGTTTTCTGTTGCATATTGTATAGTACATATTGTATATCACCAAATATATATAATATATGTTGGTTGTGTTTCTCTAAAGAACCCTCATGAATACACCAATAAAATAACACATGGGCGTACCTATGGCTTAGGGTATAAATACCTGCTCCCTTATCTTTTTTCTTAGCATTTTTATTGAGATGTTATTCCCCCCACTATAAAATTCACCCTTTTAAAGTGTACAATTCACTGGCTTTTTGTATATTCTCTGAGTTGTGCAACTATTGCCATAGTCTGTTAGAACCTTTGTGTCACCCTCAGAAAAATGTCACACCTATTAGCAGTCAACCTCCACCTCCCACCCCCTACCACCAGCCCCTGGAAACCACAAATTTGTCTCCACAGATTTGTCTATTCTAGACATTTTACATAAGTGGAAGCATGCAATGTGGGCTTATATGGCTGGCTTCCTTCCCTTAGGAAAATGCTTCCAAGATTCATCCATGTTTTAGCATTTATCAGTATCTTATTCCATTTTATGGCTGGATAATATCTCATTATCTGAATATAAAACATTTTATGTATCCATTCATCAGTGGATGTACAGTTAGGTTGTTTCCACATTTTGGTTGTTATAAAATTATAAATATGTGTGGGCAAGTTTGTGTGTAGACATAGATTTTCATGTCTTTTCCCCATATGCCTAGGAGTGGAATTGCTAGGTCATTCTCCTTTATCTTTGAACAAGAGAAAAAAACAACAACCATGAGGGTGGAGGGGAAAAAGGAGAATCCATATGGTTAGCACCAAACCCACTGGGAGTGTCATATGGAAGTACATTAGTTTCCTTTTGCTGCTGTAACAAATTACCACAAATGTAGGAGTTTAAAGCAACACTTTTTTTTTTTTTACATATAGTTCTGAAGTCCAAAATGGATCACCAGAACTACCTTCCTTCCAAGGTTCCAGGGAAGACTGTTTCCTTGCTTTTTCCAGTTCTTAAGGAGGCATCCTGTCTGACCAAGGGCCCCTCCTCCATCCTCAAAGCTAGCATCTTCAATCCCAAACTCTCCCTCCCTGCCCTCTCTCTCTTTCTCTCCCTCCCTCTGTTTCTGTCCTAGAATTGTCTTCTCTCTCCTCCCCCCACCCTTATCATAATCCCATGATTACACTGAGGACACCCAGATAATTCATAATTATCTCCCCATCTCAAGATCTTTAACTTAATCCCACTTGCAAAGTCCCCTTTGCCATATAAAGTAACATATTCACAGACTCTTGGGATTAGGATATCTTGGGATAGATTATCTTTGGAGGAGCCCTTATTCTGCCTATAACAGAGAGACTACCAAAAATAGTGATTTTTTTTTTTATACCAGATATTTTGGAGGCAGCATGTCCAGTCCAGTGATATTATAAACTTGAATTATCCAAGCATAGAAAGTAGAATTAAATGAAACATGTTTTGCTATTTTCATTTAGCCAAATATGAATCTTAGTGCTATAGGAGTGGATTAATCAGAGTAGTTACATCAATGAGGTACTGGGTTGTATATCTAGGGGTCAATTCCTAGCTCTCCCTTTTACCAGCTAAGTGCCTTTGGCAAGTTAAGTCTTCTGTGCCTTAGCTTCATCATCCATATGATGGAGAATGTAAGAATATTATTTCATAGATTTGCTTTAAGAATTAAATAAGATAATACATGAAAAGTGCTTAGAACAGTGCTTAGGATGTAGTTAATAGTAATGTATGTTTATGATTGCAAAATTATCAGAAATATTTTTTATGGAGAATCACTCAACCTAAAACCCTATAGAGCACTAAAAGTATGTTTCTACAGGAGAGCTTAATGGTTAACCAGGAAACTTTAAAGTTCTGTCTCTTTATAAATATATTAGAGGCCCGGTGCATGAAATTCGTACATGGGGGGTGTGTCCCTCAGCCCAGCCTGCACCCTCTCCAATCTGGGACCCCTCGAGGGATGTCTGACTGCCCATTTAGGCCCGATCCTACTGGTAGGATAGGGACTAAATAGGCAGTCAGACATCCCTCTCACAATCCAGGACTGCTGGCTCCCAACTGCTAGCCTGCCTGCCTTCCTGATTGCCTCTAACCGTTTCTGCCTGCCAGCCTGATCACCCCCTAACCACTTCCCTGCCAGCTTGATTGGTGCCTAACTGCTCCCCTGCCAGCCTGATTGCCCCTAACTGCCCTTCCCTGCAGGCCTGGTCCCCCCCCAACTGCTCTCCCCTGCAGGCCTGGGTCCCCCCCAACTGCTCTCCCCTGCAGGCCTGGATCCTCCCCAACTGCCCTTCCCTGCAGGCTCGGTTGCCCCCAACTTCCCTCCTCTGCTGGCCTAGTCACCCCTAACTGCCTTCCCCTGCAGGCTTGATCGCCCCCAACTACCCTCCCTTGCAGGCCTGGTTCCTCCCAACTGCCCTTCCCTGCTAACCATCTTGTGGTGGCCATCTTATGTCCATATGGGGGCAGCAATCTTGTGTGTTGGAGTGATGGTCAATTTGCATATTAGATAGGATAGAGGCCTGGTTCATGGGGGGGGGGGGGGGCAGCTGGTTTGCCCTGAAGGGTGTCCCAGATCAGGGTGGGGGTTCCCTTGGGGTGTGGGGCAGCCTGGGCAAAGGGCCTGTGGTGGTTTGCAGGCCGACCACGCCCCCTGGCGACCCAAGCAGAGGCCCTGGTATCTGGGATTTATGTATCTTCTACAATTGAAACTTTGTAACCTTGAGCAGAGGCCAGGGCTGTGGGAGCTTTGCTTCCCCCATTGCTGGGGAAACCCAAGCCTCCTGCTCGCTCCGTGTCTGCAGCCATCTTGGTTGGGTTAATTTGCATACTTGCTCCTGATTTGGCTGGTGGGCGTGGCTTGTGGGTGTAGCAGAGGTATGGTCAATTTGCATATTCCTCTTTTATTAGATAGGATTTTTATCAGAGAGGAAGGGAGAGGGAGAGAGAGAGATGGAAACATAAATGATGTGAGAGAATCATCAATCGGCTACTTCCTGCACACCCCACATTGGAGATGGAGCCCAAAGCCTGAGTATGTGTCCTGACCAGAATCGAACTGTGACCTCCTGGTTCATATGCTCAACCACTGAGCAACACCAGCCAGGCCTGTCTCTTGATGGAAGACTCATTTTCAGGTTAACAATTTCTAAGACTCTGAGTCCAGCCAGCTGCCCTGGTGCTGAAATCTTGTACTATTTCTAGAGACCCTGAGCCTTATAACAGAAAGTGAGGCTGGAGGCCTTTGCCTAAAGTTACACTATGACTTTGATCCTGCCAAATAGCACAATAGTCCCAATCACCGTATGACAGTTAACTTTTATTAAGCACTTACTATGTTACAGGAACTGTTCTAAGCATTTAATAGGAATGAATTCATTTGAATCCTCACTGCAGCCCAATGAAGTACATAGTAAACTCTAATTTACAGAGCAGAAATTTGGGGGCCTGAGTTGAAGCATCTTGTTCAATAGGAAGCAACCTAAAAGCCTAAGCCTCATCTCTTGTTGTCAGCTGCATGGAACTTTCCATGAGGGAGGCTGCGAATGTGGTATCTGAGAGCCATCTCTGAGGTCCACCTACCCATGGTCACAGTCTGGCTCTGTGACCTGTGAAAGCTGGGTAACCTTAGGCAAACTGCTTAACTTCTCTGTTTCCCATCTGTAAATTGATGGTGGACATAACATCTACTTCCTGGGTCCGTGAGGAGTAAATAACATTCTATGCATGATGTTGAGCACAAGGCCTCACCCACAGCAATGATCAATAGGTGCTTCCAAATTGGAACTGGTTTCTTCTGTAATCGATTCTTCCTTTTATAGCTCTGTAATACAATTCTAGCAGCTCTGCTCAGTCCCATTTCCTGATATTTTATTATAATTCGGGTTTAGTCCTCACATTTTGATGCATCTTCTCACCCATTTATTCATTTGCTCACTGTCTTATTTCTTCAACAAAACATCTGAGTCTCTAGCATCAGCTAAATCCTGCATCATAGGTTTTCACATCTAATCCTTCTAAAATGCCCCCCATGTAAATGGTATTATGCTCTCTGTTTACCTCATGAGGACATTGAGGTTCAAGGATGCTAGATGACAGTGGCAGAGAGTGCCATCCCAGGATCAGAGAGGCCTTCTCCCACCCACAGACATTCCCACCATCCTTTTACCTATTGACCTATGGCAGTGGTCGGCAAACTGCGGCTCGCGAGCTGCGGTTTGCCGCTCTGTTGACTGAGTTTGCCGACCACTGACCTATGGAATCAGCACAGACTGAGCAAACACTACTGAATCTGAGGTCTGCTTTGGCCATTTCCCAGCTAGTAACTCCAATGGTAGATTTAATCTAAGTCTCAGTTTCCTCATCTATAAAAGAGAAATTATAATATTGATATTCCTGGGTTACTGTATGAATAACAGCATATTGGCATACCTACATGGGAAAATTTGTCTATTAAAAGGTTATTTTTGTTGTTAACTATTTACAGATATTCATATCTATTACTATATTTGGGAAACAGTCTGCTCTTTCTAATAAAACACTAATATGTTCTTTCTAAAGAGTACATTAGGAAAAAGATTTTTGCTAAGTTGTGTTTTATCCTATATAATAAAAGGTTAATAAGCAAATCGACCAAAAGTTGGAATGACCAGTCACTATGACGCACACTGACCACCAGGGGGCAGATGCTTAATGCAGGAGCTGTGCCCTGGTGGTCAGTGTGCTCCCACAGAGGGAGCTCTGCTCAGCCAGAAGCCAGGCTCACGGCTGGCGAGCGCAGTGGTGGTGGCAGGAGTCTCTCCCGCCTCCGCGGCAGTGCTAGAGATGTCCAACTGATGGCTTAGGCCCACTCCCCACAGGCCTAAGCCATCAGTCGGACATTCCCCAAGGGCTCCTGGACTGCAAGAGGGTGCAGGCCAGTCTGGGGGACACCCCCCCACCCAAGTGTACAAATTTCATGCGCTGGGCCTCTAGTTTTAATATAAATGATGAAAAGATAGCCTGGAACATTTCACACATCTGGTACAGAACCCCTGGGAGTCATCTGGAAGAAAAGATTTGTCTCCAAAGCAGGTGGCCGGACAAGACATGTTGGTTGGCGTGAAAGGCTGGACTTCCTTCAAATGTTCATAAACTAAGGGAAAAATCCAAGGGAACTGTGAGAAAACAATAATTAATGACAACAAACACTGCTTCTCATCCTCGTGATAAGGTTTCTGTACAGAGCCATAAGGAGATTAATTCCACATTATAACTCTCCCTCCAATGCCAGAGCATCATTGACAAACAGGGATGAAGCCCCACTGGCAAAGACTATCAATGAGGAGCAAATGGGCTAGGCATTTCATGTACATTCTTTCATTTCTATTCACACAACAACGGTTCCACATTGAATTATTTTCCCCATCCCTAAGTCCATATGTTGAATTCCTAGCCCTCGGTACCTCCAAAGGAGATCTTACTTGGGTATAAGGTCTTTTCAGATGTAATTAGTTAAGATGAGGTCATTCGGGTGGGCTCTAATCCAATATGAATTATGTTCTTCTAGAAAAAGAAAATTTGGACAGGCATGAAGGGAAAACATCTCGTGAAGATGAAGACAGAGATTGGGTGATGATTCTATAAGCCAAGGAACACCAAAGATAGACAGCAACCACCAGAAGAGAGAAGAAAGGCATGGGACCGATTTTCCTCAGAGCTGTCAGAAGAACACCAGCCACCCAGCCAGCACCTTGATCTTGGATGTCTAGCTTTCAGAACTGTAAGACAGTAAATTACTGTTGTCTAACCCACCCAGTTGGTGGTACTCTGTTATGGCAGCCCTAGCAAAGTAACACAACAACCCACACAGGGAGATATTATTATTCCCACATTTTGGAAAATGATGCTTAGAAACTTTGATTGCTTTGCCCAAGGAATCACAGCTAGTGACTGACAAAGTTGGTGGGACAGCCTTTTTCCAAATTCCAAATTCCATGCTGGAGGGCATCATGGGTTTCATTTCTACCTTCTTTCTAATCTTTATGAAGGGAAAAGATACCCCTCTTTATAATACTGCACTGGGTAGCTAACTTTTCTCATAAGTCAAGCATGTTTTGTACAATACTCACTCACATAAACGAAGATTACTGACCTAGCCCAGTGAGAAATACCACAACTCTTCAATAATAAGAAACATTTAAATGGTACTTTATAGCACTTACTGGTATGGGCTTGGGTTTTCACGGAGCCCCTGTGAGGCAATGTTGGCATCCCAGAAGAGGAACACACACAGGAGGCTGTGGGATTGGATTTGCCACAATGAGGCAATGGGCATGTGGCCAAGCCAGCCCTGGAACCAAGGTCTCCTAGTGCACCATGCTGCCTTCCAGCTATGAACACAAGCCTTACCTGCTCCTCCCGCATCTGATATACCTGCTTCTTACCTGGTAAGCAGGAAAAGTACTGGGCTACTAGAAAAAGCAAAACCTGCTGAGTGGACCCATGGGAGCTCAATTATGTTACCCTGAGCAAAACCCTCACTCTCTTTAATTGTAAAGCGTACTGTTATAAGGATTAAAAAGATGAACCATAAAAAGTGTCCCATGATAATTCAGCTAAATAAGTTGCATTATACTATTCCAAAGAATACCTGGCTTACCTCCAGCCTCACCAATCATTCAAGGTGCCGTGTTGGGTTCATTCCCCCTTCCTTTGCTTACCTGTAACTCATATATAACCAGGTGTTGTGTTGCATTAATTCAATCACCCTTTCTAGAGTTTCATTTCTATGCAAATGCAAGGAATTACTTATAAGGAATCTAAAGAGATATAAAAAGGCTCTAAACATAGAAGGAATTAAGTAGTTGTTTAATGAATAAAAACTGCTAGATCTAATCCCACCCCCAAGATTCAAAAGAACCTGTCATGATGAACATAAAAATGATGATTTCACCCAGAGAGTACCAGCATTGGTGATAAAAGGAAGTGCAAGCCCCTGTACTCCAGAAAATTCTAAACCGGAACCACTGCTTTGATTAATAAGAATATTTCACATCTTAGTTTTAATTTTAATGAAAATCCAAGCATTTTATTAAGAAAAACCCTCTGGGCAATTTCTTTTAAGTTAGCTGTGAATTTAATTTTAAATCCTCTCATCCCCTAGTTCAATGTTACTACAAATAAAACATACTTTAAACACATGTTCATATGCAAATATTTTTCAGAGAAACATCCATGGATTCGTCATGAAGGAATTCTAATAAACCTGTTGAAGTCCATGTCTAATCTGGGTTTGATATCTGATCACTGGAGATGCTTGGAAGGCATATCTCATTGTTTTCCTTTGGAAACCAACCTCCAATGATCATGGAGTGTTCAAAGTCAATACCTATTAGTGCTTGTACATATGGTATTAATTCCACATTAATTCTGTCAAAAGTGATATCATCGTTAGAAGTTCCAAATGATGACATCACTAAAACAACTTGGTTTTCATGAGTGTGGGACCAGTCAGTGCCAAAATCCAGTTCAATCTATTCATCCGTCTATTCTGACAAGTTCAGTTTAATTAGTTCATGGCCTCATAACGAACAAGAGACTGGCTTTCTGTCCTGTTGCCAGAGCCATTTCTATTCTCTTCAACTTAAGTGCCAAATGCTTACACTACTTTGCCCAATTTATACCTTTGCCTATAATTACTGGTCCCCAAGGTGTGATTGTCCTTTCTCATAAGAGTTTGTGCAGCTGCCAACATGAAGTTGTAAATAAATTGTAATACCGTTGCTATGAGGTGTAAAAATCCCACAGCTCATATCCAGAGCCTTGTATAATAAACTCGAGTAAACATTCCATTTCCTGCAAGTGATTGTGGTCTGTGACTAGATTTAGAAAACAGGGCAGTAAGTCATCTTTCTTTAATGAGTCGTTGAAAACAAAGTCATATCCCATGAAACCAAACCCTGTCCTTGACAAAAACAAATAGCTTATTTGTAAAAGACCCTCCAAAGGGGGACAGATTTTTCTGTAGCTCATGACCTGAGTTCCACTTCTGTTGTTGCAAAGTGCTTAAACAATAGCAATCCCATGCTCCCAATAGCACCCATTGCCAATGAAGGCAAGAGATTGGTTTTCTAACAAGAAACACAGTGTGCTATAGGAGGAAAAAATGAGAAAATCAGATGTAGAAGGACCCAGTTTGATGGCTTCTCTCCTACTTATTGAGTGACCTGCATCATTTAAACCTCTGCACCTCAGTTTCTTCAGCAGTACCTTGAGGCAAAAGATGTCTAGTGAATGGGATTGGTGTAATCATGAATGAGATCATTAAATGCAAAGCATCCACCAACAGTCCTATCCAATAGTAGATGACACAGAAATGGTAGTCCCTTCCTCCTTTTTTTTTTTTTTTTTTTTTTTGTAATGACAGAAAACCTTCATTTCTTAGTTTCCACTGAAGCAACCTTGAGCCTACTATGTGGAAGGTGCTACAACTGAGAAGAAAGCCATCTTTTTTTCTAGAATGGCTGTTCCTAGAATCCCTGATTATACTTCCTTATTAAATTGCCTCATCTGTGAAAGGTGATCAAGACTGCTGAAATGATACCTTAACTACAAAATCTAATCATTCTTAAAATTGTTAAAATTATTAAAATGTATCTCCTTTTATTTTTTATCATAAAGGGTTTATTATTAATTTTTCTTGTTTAATTATAATAGAATCTCATAAAAGTAAATGCTTCACATCAGAATTTTATCCTGCATAACCCAGAGAGACTGTGGTTCAACTTGAACATTAAACAAAGTTTATATTTAAAATAATTAGGTCAAGAAGTAATTGCAGATTAAGGTCACTTTTTATTGAATTTATTGGGATGGCACTGGTTAATAAAATTATATAGGTTTCAGGTCTACAATACATCGTCTTGCATCCTTTACCACCCCAAATCAAGTCTGTTTCCATAACCATTTATCCCTCCTTTACCCTCTCCAACCTCCTCCAAACCCTCTTCCCTCTGACAATCACCATACTATCGTCTGTGTCCATGAGCATTCTTTTTTTTTTTTTTTTTTTTTTTTTTTTTTTGTCTTTGCTGGATTTAGGTCACTGTATATTCAACAATAGCCCAGATCTTATAGTGGAAATAAAGTTAATCAGTATTAACAATTCATTCTTGTATGTGGCAAAGACCATTAATGCTACTAAATATACATGGTTTCTCCGACTCTTTATTGCCCAGCCTCCATTGTAGTTAGTTTGGGGCCACTAGACTAGTTCTGGTCCATAGATCATAATTAGAATTGATAGGTATTACTTTCAGTTAAAGGATGTTGAGAGTCAGTGTGTCTCTTTCATCTCTCTCTTCTCCAGCTAAGAAGACCCTAGAAGACATATGTTAGATGATACTGTCCAAGATAAGAGTAAAACCAGGTCACATAATCGTATGCCAGTGGGAGATTAAATATTATAATATTAAGCATGTTGGTGTTGTTTGACACAGTATTTTGTGTCAATTATCTGTGTCTTTCTATTAGATCACCAAGTTCACCTTCCTTTGGGTTCAAGAGAGGTTCTTCATGGTTTCTTAGCCTTTCCCAGGTGCTTCTCTCTTGGTCTCATAGTGCTCATTTAGGAATGCCATTGTCTGTTGAATCTGTCCTTAAAGCTGATAATACCATAGTTTTATTGGTGAAAAATGACTATATGTTTATAACTCAACGCTACCACTGTGACTAAAGAGAGTGATTCATCCTTCCTACTGCTCGTGCTTGGCTCTTTTCCTGGCATACCTGCACCCACTCCTCCATCCATCTAACACAGATTTTATATTAAAAATTTAATGCAGATGTGTCCCCTGTCACTACCCCTCCGCACATTCAGCTACAAGATCCAAGAAGGAAGAACCCAAATCTTATTTGTATCTGCAGTAACATAGCACGGTGCCCACTATATTGTAGGTACCCAGAAATGTTTTTTAAACAAAACTGAAATCCATGAAAAAAAAGATTTGGGGGTTGTTTTAACAAAAAAGAGAAGTCTCAAAATTAAAAAAAAAAAAAACACATACACACAAAAAACACACACACACACACACCTATAAAGTAAAAACTTGAAATTTAAAACACAATTTAATTCTTTTTCTGATAATTGGGAAAAGATCAGTATTATTTGGTATTATCAATCCAGCCTGTGGAATACTAATGGTCTGTGGACCTACTGATTGAAACCAATTGAATTAAACTACCCAAAACCACACAGAGAAAAAAAAAGGGTGAAGTGTGGTCAACTTAACAAAAACTGGCAAATATGTTCTTATTACCACAACTCAGACCCAAGGCCCACTCACACCAAAAGGAGAATAAAGGGGAGAAAAGTAGTAGCTGCCTGTACTAGGACCTCCTAAGCTTCAATGTCTACAAATCCATTCTTCTTTTAAATCTTATTTGCACATTCAATATTATTTTGTTTTAGTTTCACGAGTTCAGTATAGTAGTTAGACAACCATATACCTCACAAGGTAATCCTCTCAATATTTCAAGGATATAAATCCACTCTTTCCAACCATCACAAAAGCTTTGCAAGTTAGACATTATCATTCTTATTTTAGAAGTTAAAAAAAATAAAGTTTATAATGTTAAATAAATTATCCAGTGGTACAGAGATAGTGAGTGGGGGAGCTCTAATTTAAACTCATATGCATTTGATGTAAACCCCAGGTGCTTTCTTCACTACCTCACGTTCCAATAGTTTAAAGAGTAAAAAACTAACACAGAATTTGAAATAATCAACTATTTGGACATCTGCACAGATAGAAGTTAAATGCTTGGCAAAAATATGCTTTGATAGAATAGACGATTAGAATGATGACATAGAGAATAGTTCAAGAAGACTGTGACACAGACGTACAACCGAAGTCTAGAAAGGCTAAAGAGCTAATTCAAAATCACATTGCCCTCAACTTTTCACACATGCTTTTATTAGTGTGTTCATTCAATAACTAACCATCGAAAATTTCTGAGCAGGTATTTTTCTAGTCACTGAAAGCACATGAATAAATAAGAAATGATCCCAGACTTCAGGAATTTTACAGTCTGTTAAAATAGACAGGCCCATAAATATATAATGATAATACCGTGTAATGTAATACTCATAGCAGGGCATTCCTTTGTATATTTCCTTCAGCTGCTTTTATTGCCTTTTAGCCCTCTGTTCTCCCATACTTCATACCCCAGAGCTCCAGAAATAATCAAAATAATATGTAGAGTCACCTAAAAGTTAGTTTCCTACATTTAATTATCCTAGCATTATTAGAGCATAATTTTATATTATCTGCCCTCTTCCTCCACCTCCTCTTGGTAATTGCCCCTTTCCAAAAGCCAAATCACTCTCATAGAAGCCACCAGGTATTCCATGACGCTATCTATATCTATAATTATATTGACCAAGTGTGGGCACCTGACTGAAACCAGGACAAGAAGCTTCCCAGGACTTTTGGTCTTGGGACCAGGAACATCAAGATTAGTTTCTCAGCTGGACAAATGATGTAAGATATAAATTTCAGGGGCCATCAGTACTATGTGGCCCACTTTTGGAAGAGAGCCAGTCTACCTGTAGAGTCCCTTATGTCGAATTGCCTAATTGCCATCACCTGTTAGATATTTCAAAACTACTACAACTCAATATATCCAAAGTCAGCCTCATACTCTTTGCCCCACACTTGGTCATTTGCCTGTGTTTCTTGTTACAGAGAAATAATACTCTAACCCACTTAGTTATGCAAACCAGAAACTTAAGATTTATCTTAATCCTCTCCCTTTCCATCACCTCTCATATTTCATCACTACCTGCCCCTAATATAATCACTCCCAAATAGTTCTTCTCTCTGTTCACACTTCTCCATATATATCACCATTAAGGCCAAGCTACAAAAGTTCCTAAATGACCTACCTGTAGCCTCTGTTTCTCTCCTATAATCCATTCTTCAGGAACTGGCCAACTTTAACTATTCCACTTTCATGGAGAAAACCCTTCAATCTTTTCTCATAATTCTTTGAATAAAGTAAATGTCCTACAATGCTCTGGGCTTTGTCTCATGTCATCATCTTCATCACACTCAAGAGCACCCCCTTAATCACAACAGAAACTTTGCAAACAATGCTCACTCCTACCTCTCAGCTTAGTCACCTCTACCTCAGAGGAATGGCTCTCACCTCCATGACCAGGTTAAATCGCTCATCATCTGCTCTTATAGCACCGTGTGTCTTTCAGAGAAGCAAAACAATCTGAACTCTGCTTAGGGAACCTGCCACACTTTCAGTGTTCCATTTACTTGTGTGATCTTCTCCTCCACTAACCTCCACAAGGTCAAGACCTGATGAGTAGGGGCCAAGTTTGTTTCCTCTCTCCATTATGTCCCCAGAGTCTATCATAGTGACCCACATGATGCATTCCAAAATATCTATTGTACCAATGAATCCAAAATTTCATGATGTGGCCCTTAATTTATTCTGTGTAATTTGTTCTGATGATAGTAGGAAATTACAAGTATTTAAGAAAGATTGAAAATGAAAACAGAATTTCTTCAAACAAGCCATTCTGTAAAGAGACATCTCTAGTATGCTTTTAAAAATCTATGCAATTCTCCACCTCTAAATATCTGCTCCATGACAATTCCTGCTAAATCATGAGCTAGTCTACTGAACACCAACATCAGGAAATCTTACAGAAATCTTTACTCCTCTGAACGCTACCCAACATCCCTTTGTGGAGAATCCAGCACCCTAAGTGTGGAGGACTCAGGATGAATAAGCCTTGGCCCTCGTCATCAGTATGCTCATAATCAGTAGTGGTCCAGGTGACCACTCCACCACGCTCTTCTCTCAGTATCTGTTCCCATTTCAGCTGTGTCACTCAGAAATATAAACTATAATTAAAAAGCACTATTGACAGGAATTCTGCTGGTGGGAATTCACCCAACACTGGGAGATTCTTTGTACAACAAAACAAATATTATCTAGGTAATTTCTCTAAGTTTTCCTTCAAAAAAATTAGGGTTCTTTAGTCATGGATGAGCTATGTGCTAAATCCATACAGACTATTATTGAGATTCATAGACAAAATAAACAGTTCAAGTGACTTCTTACCTTTTACTGTCAGATAAAGTGTCTATGGCCCTAACACTACATCTGGCTCACAGCCATCATTAACTGCATCTTCACTGCACACATACCTGGATGGATGAGTGGGTGAATGTGTATAGATTTTATTCACAGCCACAGCCACTGGAAGTGCACTGGCAGGAAGGAGGAGGGATTTGGCTACAGGGTGCTTGGTGTGAGGAGAAGAACAGTGCCCTGAAAGTCTGGACAATTTCAGTTTAGTCCTGGCTTTGCTATTGATGTGATGTGTGTGACCTCAGGAAAGCAATCAACTTGTCCAGTCCTCAAGTTCCCCTTCTCAAAATAAATGAGTTAGACTCAGAACCCTTACTAGCTCTTACCTTCCAAGACTTCCAACTCTCTTTGATATTAGCTACATTCCGGTTATTTCATAATCAACATGTCACAATTCTTAACCTGGTTACCAGGTAGAAATATATATGTACCTTGTAAATTTCAGATTATCCAAAGATTATTCTACACTAGTTTTGAAGTGGTTGGTCTTATTGATGCCACAAGAAACTTAAGGGGAAAAGCCAAAAACATGTCTTAGTCAGAAAATGCTCATAATTCCTAGACCCTTGCCCCAATATTGAAAATGAAAGTGGCTGGAGCAAAGAGTGCCAGAGTCATGGGCACTTCTCCGAGCTTCCCTTCAACCTCAGAGGAAGTCGAAGTTGGCTTGAAAACCATGGCAGAGATAGCTGCAGATATTCCCAAGAATAATAAGTGCTCTACCTGATAGATGTAAATAGCTCCTTCCAGTTGGCTGCAAGCACTTCCTTTGCTAAATAGCTCAAAACCTAACATGATACGCAGATTGTAGATTTTTGGGGCAATTCTTGGAGTCTAGAGAATGTTGCCTTGGAGAGTTGAAATGCACTACAGTGAAAAAAAAAAAAGTTCAGTCTCCTTCCTGCTAGAAAAGGGTACACCCAATGCTATTCCAAAAGGCCTTGTTTTTTAGGAAGTGGTCCTGTCGTTCAGGTTGAAGGACAAGGTTGAGTGACTAATTATGTTTTCTTTTGCAAACTACTTCACTAGCCATTATGCAAAAGTCTCAATGAGTTATTTCTAGAGCAGGTATGCCACATACAGTTTTGTCTATGAAAAAATTTAGTGAATAAATTTAGGGTAAGAGCTTCAGCTCCAATGCCATCATCTCCAGGGGGGCTTCTTATTGGTGGAATTAATATCTCATTTTTTAAGTGCTATCAGGATTCACTGACTGTTCTTCTATGTATATGTTTAAATTAAAAAAAAATAGTTGAGGAGAGACAGGTCACTTGGATGTAGCGTGACAAGTCGTTTTTCTTTATATCAAGGGGAAATGTGAATATTCTCCCACCACAGACAAAATAGAAGCAAGACTATGGATTCACAATTTGTAAGTCTGATTTCAGATACTATTGGTGATTATATGAATTGGAAAACTGTTCTGTAACTTTTGAAAACTCTAGAGTATGGAGTGTTGTACTGGGTCTTTATATTAATGTGTTTACATTGGAGAGGGAGCAGAACAATGTCTGCCTCCATTTTCATTTTTATCCTACCCCCTAGTGGTCCTAAAAATTATTTTTATTCTTTTTTACAAATAGCTTTGTTGAGACAGTTTTTACATATCATAAAATATACCTCCCTTTATATGTATAATTCAATGATTTCTAGTTAATTTACCAAGTGATTCAGCCATTACTGTAAATCCATTTTATAACATTTTCTCCCCCAGTAAGATCCCTTGTGCTCAATTATAGTAAGCCCATTCCTGTCCCTAACCCCAGATAATCACTCATCTACTTCATGTCCCTATGAATTTTCCTTTTCTGAACACCTCATATGAATAGGATCACATAATGCATGGGCTCTTATGTCTGGCTTCTTTCACTTAGCACAGAATTTTTGAGGTCCATCCACAATGTAGCATGTATCAGTAGTTTGTTCTTTTTTAGTTCATTGCATAGATATACCAAAATTATCTATCCATTCCGCAGCTGCTGGACATTAAGTTGTTTCTAGTTTGCGAGCTGTTGTGAATAAAGTTGCTATAACATTTGCATGCAGATTTGTATGTACACATTTCTTTGAGATGGGTACCTAGGAGTGGAATTTTGGGTCTATTCAATATTTTCATTGAGTCCTCCCAGATGAATTCATTCATTGGCTATACTTCAATAAAAGTAAGCCATGCCCTATGAAAGGACATTAAATGAATGAAGGTCACTCTCTTGTGGGGAAATAGGACATGCACATGGAAAGATATACAGTGAAGTCCTAAGAGAGGTGCCTCTCTGGAGGAGGAAAAGGTTGGGTTCAGTGGCAAAACAGGAAGATTTCCTAGAAGAGGCAACACTGTGCAGACATTAGAGAAGGAGGGGGATCCAATAGCTGGACCTTCTCAGTGCAGCTCACTCTGATCAACCCCCAGTGCTGTGCTGATACACACACAGTGAGCAGGCCAGTCATACTGAGTGGAGGTCAGGACTTATGGGCACCAGGGACTCGGTCTCTCTCTAAGTGTGTATCTAAAGTTTCTGGGCCATGGCTTTCTCATTTGAAAGAAGAATCATTCCTTTCCTCTTGATACATTGCTTCACTTACTTGTAACTTGCCATGGGGTTTGGAAAAGAAGTCCCTGAGATACTGGATATAAGGGGGGCTTCGAAAGAAAATATGCTTTTTTCTCCAAATCTATACACAATGTTTTGTAGACATGCATTGATATAAGAAATATCTTACAGGAAGGGGTGCTCCACATGTAAGCTTATATCTGCGAACTAGGCTACATTTTAGAACACCTGAACAGGCCCCATAGGAATTTGTACAGGTATATCTCCTAATCTCTCAGTATTAGGCATGTTCATCTAACCACACTAGCCTCTCTTTTCTTTAATATGTCAAGCCTTTGAATTTACTCTTCTCTCTGACCCTGCAATCCATAAATTTAGCTCCTTTTTTATTTTTCATAATTTACCTCTAAAGCCACCTCCTGATGGAGATATTGATTGACTATTCTGTATAACTGTAACATCCGTCATATTAGATTATGATTCACCACCCAAACAAGTGATTTTTAACTTAGTACTTCTATAGCGATCCTACCTTCAAATAAGACCACATTCTAATGTCCTGGGGGTTACACATTAACATATGAATATGGGAGAGATACAATTTAAGCCATAACAAACACTACTATTCAAATTGCTACCAAATGGGGTTGTTCCAAAAGGAAATCCTTCTTGGAGGACCACAAATGGAGATTATAAAACATGATTCTAAGCAAAAGCAGAGGATTATATTAGAGGTCTTGCCATTGGAGGACATGGTCCAGGCATTTGACAGACTTAGATAGTTCTTCCATGAGGCATGTCACCATCTCAACACATAGGCATTCCCCCAGTAAGGCAGACCAGTCACATCAAACCGTCCAATGAGGCACTCAGTAAGGACACAGACCGTGCCCACCCCCCCCCCCAGCCCACCACACACACACCAGGTCACTCTCTTGTACTGTGTAAAGTCAAGATCATAGCCCAGCCAATGTTGCTCAGTGGTTGAATATCAACCCATGAACCAGGATGTTCAGGGCACATGCTTGGGATTGCTGGCCTGATACCTTAGGGGGCATGCAGGAGGCATCCAATCAATGTTTTCTCTCATCATTGATGTTTCTCTCTTTCCCTTTCCCTTCCTCTCTCTCTAAAATCAAAAACATATTTTTTAAAAGTCAAGAATGCATTCAAATGCTAATCAAAGAGGATAAAGGCAAAACTAATAGTTAATTTAAATAAAAATCAAACTAAGCTGTTTCTCAACAGCTTGGGTCTATCACTCCTTGCAAAAGAATTTATCTTTTCTGACCAGTGGATGAAATACAGTTAAAAGGAGATGAGGACTTCAATTTTTGATAAACAAAAAAACCTCTGAAACTTGAATGATTACCTGCTCATAAGTGTTCATGCACAATATTTGGCATATCCCAGAAAAATTTTCATTTTAATGCTACATCCTATGAAACAGGCAGAACAAGGACTATTTTAAAGTTGAAGGAACTAATAGGGAGATCAAGAGACTTGGCCAAGGTGTGCAGAGCACTTAAGCAGCAATGTATGGATTGAGCTGTGGATTATATTCATCTGGCTCCAGGCTCAGCTCCCTCTCCTATAGATTCTTCTTCTATGGCCCAAAAAGTGTGACATGGGGGTACTTAGGGGAAAGGGCAGGTGCACTTTGTTTCAGTAACAGTCTTTGTCACATCGAATATGTCTGGGCAAAGTCTCTTCCTGGATCCCCCAGTGGATGAGATAGATAAACATCTGAGGCTCACACACATTACTACATCTCTTAGAATTTGAACATTAAACTTGTCTTCCTTTGCAACTTTCTAGGTTCATTACATTTTTAAGGGTGTGTGCATGTGTGTGTGTGTGTGCTCGTGCACATGGGTGTGTATGCTTTCAATATCAAATAACAGAAAAATAATCATGGATAAAGTAGGTCAGATGGAAGCCAAGGACAAGGTGAAGGCAATAAACCCAATGATGATGGCAGTTACCAACCTCTCAGGTAAGAATGCTATCCTAGGCTTTAAACTTGGACCTCTTTGGCCCAGGAAGATATAGAACATGTGAAAAATCCATATGGAAAATGTGGAGGCATTTTGCAGAAAATTAGGATCTGGGCTCAAGAGAGATGAAAATTTCTTCAGTGGCTCTTGCCAACGCACCTCATCCAGGACATGTGGAAACAGACCAAAGCGGCCTGTCAGGCTGCCTCTGCCAGGAAACATACTTTTTTAAAAAATATGTTTGTCATTTATCTTGGTAATTACAATCCAAGACTGTAGCGCATTATGAACATTAGAAACCTAAAGCGTTGGAGAGAAATAAAGACTATGTTTCTTTTTTTAAAGTATGTAATTTAAGAGGAGAGTGTCTTAAGGTCCAACTTTCTGTGACATCAAAGGAGGTCAGCATGGAAATGTAGAATCCATTTCTAGCTTGTCCTAGGTGGAAGCTGGGCAGCTGCAGGATGGCCTCCATTGCTTATTTCTTTCTTTCTTCTTAGGTTACAGTTTTCTAGAATACCTGTCAGGTAAGAGCTGCATAGTATTGGTATGGTTTGCAGGAAAGAGAAAGGATTCCAAGTCACCATCTCCCAACATTTCATCAAGGAAGTCAATTTCATTTTTCTGAATCTCAGTGTCCATAGTCAAGCAATCTAATTAGTGGAAAACCACCATGTACTAGAGCACAATCCTGAGATGTAATAGAAGTAAGACCATTCAGGTGGTTCTGCAAATGGAAGATGAGGCAACCACCTGCAGTGCAGAGCATTAGCATCAGACCCCAAACCTCAGGACTGACAAAGGCCATTCTGGGTGTGTCCCCGCCTAATGCACCTCAGCCTGCCGTGGTCCTAGAAACACAACCTTCTCTCTCTTTTTTGGAAAAAAGGCTCTTATTGTCCCAGGATGGAGGCTCACCCAGACTTCATTATCTCAGTTCAGACTCATCCAGCAAAAATCTATGCCAACAAATATTTTACATATAAATATGCACATTTATATCTATGATCTGGAATTTTACTGTTGATCAAATAAAATGTTCAAATATGAAGAACCTATCCGGATCCAGATTTCCCAAAAAGCAGAACATAGGGTGGTTTCTGGAGACCCAGGAATGGAGTCTGGATGACTTAAAGGCACAGACATTAATGGGAAGAACTCCTAGTATTTTCTGTCTTGGTATCTTTTCCCCCAAGATGCAAATAACAGGGAGCTAAGACATGTAAGCCTGTAAGTGCAGTGAGACCAATGCTCACAGGTTGAAATTAATGAAACAAGTGATAATGAGAAAGCCTGACAAGTGCCAGGCCGTGCTCCTCAGGCTGCAAACCTGAAAGGACAGGTGACCCTGTAGAACTGTGGTTCTCAACCTTTCTAATGCCGATGGTCTTAGGCGACCCTGTAGAGCGACCCTGTATATATCTGTGTTTTCCAATGGTCTTAGGCGACCTTGTAGAGCCTAAGACCATTGGAAGACACAGACATTTACATTACGATTCATAACAGTAGCAAAATTACAGTTATGAAGTAGCAACAAAAATAATTTTATGGCTGAGGGTCACCACAACATGAGGAACTGTATTAAAGGGTCACAGCATTAGAAAGGTTGAGAACCACTGCTTTAGAAGAACTGCCCCCACAGTCTTGCTAGATGGCACACATTCTGCTAATGGGAAGATGATACTTAAAATCCCAGGGTAAGATCCACAGGAAAGAGTGGTGTGAGGGGCTACGAAGGTGAAGATACTTAACTCTTTCTTGGGCCTAGGGGCATGGGTCTTAGGTACAAATGTCTCTCTGTACCTCAGTTTCCACAGGAGTAAAATGGGGAAGGTGAAAGGGTCAACAGTGGTTCCCAGGGGTGATGTTTTTGTAAAAACACATAAAGGGTCTCCCTCCATGTAAAAAACACTTTGCAAACTTTAGGCAGGATTATGACATTATTATTAGCAAAGATAAATAACTCCTATTCATCTATCCAGAATCAACCCAGTTATGCTATCATCTACAATGCCTTTCCCTAAGCAACCCTAGCAGGAACAACAAGCCACCTTCTACTGTCCTGCATTACTCTACACCTGCTTCGGGCCAGCACTTGCCTGGCTTTGTTGAAATCACCATCCTTGTGTTGGGGTCACCCCATTGTTCTAACCCCTAGAGACAGAAACTGCAAGTTATTCATCCTTGTATCCTAAGACTCAGGTTCGGGCCTAATATGAAATAGTTGTCTAGTTAGTGAGTAAAGGAATCCTCAACACATACTTGTTCAAAAATATATATTTGGTTGAAATTATAATGAATCAAATTGGATTCCACTGAGAAAACTGGAGTGATCCAGAAACCCTGGGAGTATGCCCCTCCGTTCTAGAAGGCCACAGAATGCCACAGCTCAGGCTGTGGGTTCTCAGCAGAACCACTGTCCCCACAACTCCACTGCAGCCCTACCCAAAGTCATATTAAAGGTAGGCTTCAGTCAAATTAATTTAGAAAATACTAAGTTTCACACACTTTGTTTTATTTGTATTTGATTTGTTTTGACCATGAGATTTCTCAGCCCGATGGTTTGCAGAAGTTCCCAAAGACATCTGGCCTGGATGCCATTTTGTTGGGAAACTAGCCCTTAAGGACATGCCTTCTCCTGCAGGGCCACACACCTGGGAGTACGAGCAAGTCAGCAAGACAAAGGCTCCACCACACACAGAGTACTGAGATCCTACACAGACTTCCTGCCCTAAGAAACCGGGTCCAAGAAGGAACCAGGGCTGCGAGCGAATGCCTCCACAAGGCAGAGTGGGCTAAGAATCATTAGCAGTAATACAAGCAGCCCTGTCTGACCTGGGGGGAGGAAAGCATGCTAATTCATTACAGAGGAACACAAAGAGTTTCTGTTGGAAGGAAGACAGGGCAAAGGAGCTAATATTTTTTGGCAGTTCTTTGATTATTAGCAACAGAAATAAATTATGTTTAACTTGAGAAAAAAAAATTACTGGAAATGCTGGGAGTAGTGCACCAAATGGAAGGGAAAACTTAAAAAACAGATTTCACAAAAAGCAGGACCTAGGGTTGTTTCTAGAGACCCAGGAATGGAGTCCTGATGGCTTAAAGGCACAGTCATTAAGGGGAAGAACTCCAAGTATTTTCTGTCTCAGTGTCCCTTCCCCCAAGACTCAAATTCCAGGGAAAGAACTTCTAACTGATTGGTCTCACGTGGGCCACATGGACACCTCTTGGCCATGAGAGGCAGGTCACTGGAATGGACAGTCTCTTCATGGAGATATCCAAACTCCAACTGAAGCTATTATCAGTGGAAGGGGGATGGATGTTGGGCAGTGGTCATGACAGCTGACGGTTACATATGTCTTCCTCTCAGCAACCCTATGAAGTACGATGACTCCCATTTGACATATTAAAGGTAGGGAATAGCGAGGTTCATTTGATGGAAGGGAAGAGCGAGGCTCAGCAAGTTCAAGCAAGCAGCCCCAGGGATTTGAACTTGCCTGAGTTTAGAGCCCAACTACCTCACTATTATGATTTTCCCCTGGCGGCAAAATCTAAGCTCTTTCCACTACAGGCAAATTGAGCTGGGCCTTGGAAGGTCCCCTGGATTCCAAATGGCAGAGACATGAAGGAGAAGAGAATGGGAACTGACCAAGCCATTTGCCACGGGATGTGTGGGATATTTGCAGCACTCGCTACAAGGAAAGAAGCAGTGTCCTCTGTAAATGTTACAGCAAGGGAAAAATACACTTGGAGTTTCCTCTGAGACTCACAAACATTCTACTAAAGGGAAAGCATCCAAGGCAACATTTGTTTAAATTAAAAATAACAATAAAAAGAAAAAACTTGACATGTATTCCTGGCCAAAAGGTCAAGCACTAAATAACATTTCAATTTGGCTTTGATAAAAAAAAATGGATGTTGTTTTGGATGGCTATATTTAAGCAATTTTTGCAAGCCTCAGAGGGAACTAAAAATGCTTTAATTGCTTCCTCATTTTTACGGACTCCATTCTATGGGACTTTGGCCGCATCTGTCACCAAATTGCCAGCATTACAAAAACATTGTATATTTCATACATGGAAGAACCCCAAATACCTGAAAATGCCTCCAAATGTTTGAAGAGCCAACTGAGCATTTCTTAAAAATGTATTTAAATTTCAGTTATGCCTGGGTATCTGGGATATATCCTAAGGGCTATTTTATTATTATTTAAAACATAGCATTTTCTACTGAAATCCTCCCTCATCAACCTACTCATGAGGAAGGTAGCTGCGCATCTTCTAAAACACAAGGATAGATTATTCCCTTGACAGTTTAAAATACACAGTCATACACAGGGATTAAAAAGCCATAGAGTGCCCAGCCAGCATGGCTCAGTGGCTGAGTGTCGACCTATGAACACAGTTTGATTCCTGGTCAGGGCACATGCCAGGTTGCGGGCTTGATCCCCACTGTAGGGTGTGCAGGAGGCAGCCAATCAATGATTCTCTCTCATCATTGATGTTTCTCTCTCTCTCTCTCACTCTGAGATCAATAAAAATATATTTTAAAAAAAGACAGAGGTAAGGTGAATGGAAATTAATATTTAGGAGTCACTTGGCATGTGCCAGGACAGTCACTAAGGCCTTTCTTCTTTCAGTGAAATGAAAATTCACTAAGCCCTTTCCATTCCAGTGTTTCAGTGATGTGAATGTCCACACTGGGAGAGCAGCGTCAGGACCCATTTCATCTACTAGCATCGGCCTCTAGAGGTGGGGAAACTGGAACTGAGAAGCAATTTGCTCAAAGCCACATAATTAAGTGATGGAACTGGGTTTTAACCCCAAGGAGGTAAGACACTAACGTTCTTGCCCTTTCAAAACAGAATATGCATTTTCACAAGAGCTGTTACTATGGGTCTCTGCCCCTTTTCCACCCCCAATAAACTGTAAGAAGAACACAAACACAAATGCGATCAATGCTTGTCTCTCGGTTCGAGTCCCAGAGTAGTCCCCGCATTGTGTTGGTCTCTCAATGCCTACCACAGCCTGCCAATGCCATGGTTTATTCATCTCCCTGAGTCACATCTGTTATGAGAACACCACAAGCCACTCTCTTCTGGGCACGTGGTGATCCTGAAAGTCTGGAAGTTTATTCCTAGTTCTTCCTCCCCAGGAACCCCAAAGGTGTCACCGAGTTTTGCCAATTTCATTGGCAAACTTCTCCAAACTGCAAGCCACCAAGCTTCCACTGTCCCACCCCTTCCCTGGCTCACTCCTGCCCCAGGAGAGGGCACGTTTCCCCTTCACCTCCCTGCCTTCCCCACCGGGCTCTGAGAGCCGCTAGGGCATGGCCCAACCTGCTTTGCCTCTGTGTGCCCCAGGCCAAGCACAGAGCCTGACCTCAGGCATCAGCTCAGCAAACGTTGGCCAATCAAAGACTAAATCAAGAAGCAAGCACACTGCATAGGATGATAGATGGGTAAACCCGCAGAGCAGCTGCAGAGCAATCCAGTGCAGACCTAAGAGAATATTATTGCTCCGGCTTTCGAACGTCTTTTTTACGTATGTGCCTTTTCGGTTTCTGGCTGTTCTCCTTGCTCCAGACACATGTGTTTATTTCCCTCGAGTTCACCTTTCCCTGCTTCCCTGCTATTTTGGCTCTCTCTTTGTACCCAGAGTGCATCCAAACTAAAATTGGACATGTATCCTATGCACGGACCCTCACGGCCTGCCCCTGCTTTCCTCTATAAACAGTTCTACCCAATGAACCCTCAAGTCAGGAAAAATACGCTTACCAGTAGTTTTCCTTAGAATACCCCTTTTCCTTTGTGTGGGCAATGCCTCCGGGCTTCTCACCAGCTAGTTCACAGGCACCTCCACCATGAACACTTTTCTGAGCTACTCCCCATTCCCCCCCACCCCGTGTTGGTTTCCTCTATGAGGACACTTAGTTCAGATGGTGTATTACCTGGTCCATTCTGATAAAGGGAAGCCTTGCAAGAGGGCACGAGGGAGGGGTAATTTAATATAAGGAAGTGGTGATGATGACATTGGCTGAAAGGGCAAATGGGACATGCTGAGACCATCAGAGGCTGGCAGGGCAGGGAGCCGCTTTCCCTGCTGCGCCAGAGGCTTGAATGAATGATGGAGGCTGTGCCACCAAAGGTCAGGTCTGCATCCACCCTGAAGCAGACTCTCTAAGGAGCCAGAACAATAGGGAGCCTGGGCTACTACCAGCGCAGTCTCTGGAAGATCCAAGGATGGCAAAGGGACCAGCCTTCTCCCTTCCCCCGATTCTCCTCCTGAGAGGCCTCTGTGCAGGCTGATGAGGGAGCCTGTCCGTGCCTTGCAGAGGCCATGCCCTAGGAGGCAAAGCAGGTTAGCGGAAGGGTGTGCAATGGGTTGAAGGAAATACACAGAAGAGAGCACACGTCGTATGTATGTACACACGTTGTATGTTCGTATATTTGTAGTTATTCGTACCCACCGACAGTGAGACTCCTTCAGGCAGAGACCGTGCCTTACACGTCTGCATGTCCAAGGATGCTCTCTCCTTGGGGATCTTAGTGGATCCGTTAAGAATGTGTTTATGGAGAAACAAATGTGACAGTATTTTCAGATGGTGCAAAGGATCTTTCACTCTGTGGTTGGAACTGAACCTGCTTCTGTTACATCCTTAGCACTTGGCTCACTAACTGCAACCTCTCCCCTCCCACTTTCCTTTTCTTAATGTTGCCCTCCATGCAAGCAAAACTGGCATTTTATTTATTTTAAAGACTTTACATGTATTTTTGTTTGATTACATAGTGCTCATTTCAATTACCTCGTTACTTAGACAGCAGAAACCCTGAAGAAACTGGTCCAAGCTGCCAAGGGGATTCCATGCAAGGAAGTCAGGTGTCTGGTGGGGTTGGGAGCTGGGTTATTACATTGGGAAGAGGCAGGGCTGGAACCAGGAGGCTAGGAAGCCATCCCACCACTGCCCACCCATCTTCCCCTGCACCTGCTCCATCCTCACCCTCACTCCCTGGCTGGTGGGACCACATGGAGTGGCTTCCTTCTCCTACTCTGACTTCCAGGCACCTAGAGAGATGCTAATCTCAGTTTTGACTCTAAATATCCTAGAGAGCCAGGTGGTATGGCTCAGTGGTTGCGTGTGACCCTTGAACCCAGAGGTTATACTTCAATTCCCGGTCAAGGCACATGCCCAGGTTGTAGGCTCAATCCCCAGTAGGGGGCTGCAGGAGGCAGCTGATTGATGATTCTCTCTCATCATTGATGTTTCTATCTCTCTCTCCCTCTCCCTTCCTCTCTGAAATTAATTTTAAAAATAAAAATACATAAATAAATAAAAATCCTGGAGAAGTCCTAGGAACACTGGTGTTGCAGAGGCACAGGGCCATGTGACATGCACCTGGCATCTCTCATGGAAAATATGTGGAGGGATGAAGATGTAGGAACAGCAACCAGGAAGGAGCAGGGAGCCCTGGCAGCTGACTGACAGGTTCCCACTGCAGGTCTGAGTCAGAGGCTTCAGAGATGTGCAGATGGGCTGGAGTCAGACAGATGTGAGGAAGTCTACAGGCTGGCCTCTTCAAGTCCAGGTGCACATTAGCATATGAAAGCTCTGAGAGCCCCAGATTAGCTCAGCATGGGCCAAGGCCATGGAGCACAGGTTATCTTCTCGGATCATTAAGGAATGTCTCCCCCACACAGTCATCTCTCACAGCCCCCACTTCTGGGCCCAATTTCCTCACACAGGCTCCTTCCAATCAGCAATGAGGGTCTCCACCCTGTCTTCTAGGTTTATATGCATTTTAAATAATTAGAGGCCTCTCTATTGAATCAGGACATTGACATTGGCTCTTGATCCTGAGCCACAGTTCATCCTCTAGGAGGAGGCCAAGTATTTGGTGAGCAGAAAGCCTTCAAGAAATGGGAACTTTGTTTCTTTCATTGTTCTAACAACTGGGGAAGAGTAAGTTATCAGGGGAGGAGCTGGTTGTTTATTCTCTCTCTCCCCCTCATCCTACTTCCCCCCCTCTTCTCTCCCCCTTCCTCTGCTCTCAATATATAATAGATATACATGCATCATTCAAGCAGTATCTCCATCCCTTTTCTTCCCTCTTTATTCCTCTTTCCTTTCTCTTTATCTCTCTCAGGTGACCTCTCCTCTCCATCCCTTTACCTTTCACCTACATCACTCACTCTGTTTTTCTTGCTTTCTCCTTCCTAAGACAGCACCCTTTTAAACTGCAAAGCATTTATGACACAAAAAAGGATGTCGGTCCATGGAGGTTGGTCCTCAAGGACTCTCAGTAGGAGATGGGATGAAGAATTTAGTAACAGAGGGACAATAGCAGACAGCATTATAGTCCTGGGCATTCTGGATACTTCTGAATAGCTCTAATGAAGAGAACCAGGAAGAGGGATCTCTGGATCCCTGGGATTTTATATTTGGAGTCAGATGCTCTGAATATGCCTGATATCAGCATCTCAGTGATCAGTTAATTACTAAATACTCAGACCTTTTTTATGCAATATCTTCCCTCTCTTATTCTCCCCTTCTTCCTTCTGTTTCTTCTGCTTTAAAAAAAATTAAAGAGAAATTAGCCTTAGAAATGCTCATGTGTCTTAGTTTCTCTAACCAAGAAGTGTTTCAGAATATACCACTACATTTATTACTAACGTCCACATGTATTTCCTTCTTCTTTTTTATTATATGCAAATTAGGTTTTTTTAAAAATCTATGAAGAACCTGCTATGTATAAATCAGCATGATTAAATGTGTTAATATTTTTCTCTGGGCACCCCAAGGTATTTAGATATTAATCTGACACCACAGAAATATATGTACAGAAAATTCCAGCTTCTGTAGAGCTTATGTTTCTAGTCAGCGAGGAATTACAAGAAGATAGTTGCACAGAAAACCATTCCTTATTGAAGATAATTTTAAAACATGGGTCTTGATTTCTGAAATCATCTGTAAACATTGCTTCAAATTCTCGACAACCACAATATGCTTACTTTTCCATCATGTTCTAATTACAAACATTCCAGCCACACGCTACACTGCAAGCACCTCTGAGGAACCCACATTGTGTTTGAGACAGTGCTAGGCTCTTAGGAAAAAATGAGGGAAACACAACAGAGTTGATAAATTTCACAAGAGGTCTGGACGCTGAGCCCTACGAGGAGAGACTAATCCCACCTCCTTGGATGTCTGTATCTGACCCAAAGGGGAGCAGGAGTCTGCCGGGTAAGAGAGGGGCAGGAGCTCTTGGCGGCAGGCAAAGAGCAAGAGGGGCCAAAAGTTACATCACTCCAGTTGACAAATGTTCTGTGCCTGAGATTGGAGCTCATGTTGTTCCTAAGTATGTTCTCTCCATGCCTGTAGGTGGACGGCACACATTCCCAACACCAGAGAGCAGGGTACTGGCAAGTTGACTTGACACACACTCTGCCTATGCAGAAGGCTTAGAATCCATCACATGCATGTCTCCAGGCTCTCTCCTGCTCATTTCTCTCCACCACCAAGACAGCACCTCCCCAGTAGGAGCTGCCCCTTCCTCCTAGTTCCTGGACGGCAGCTGACCCACATTCTCTAATACAGCAGAAATAAGGGTGTGTTGTTACAGCCTTCAAGATTTGGGAGTTTTTTGTTTGTTTTGTTGTTGTTGTTGTTGTTATTGTTAATATGGCAAACTGAATCATGCCAATCTGACTTCCTTTATTCTCTGTATCTCATAGAAAAAAATTTTATAGTTCTAACACTTCTATACAGTTATGCATTATGCTTAATACTAAGAGATATCACTTCTATAATTAGTTGTTGTTGTGTTTTAATTTAAGGCCAAGTCAATGCCTCTGTATCAGCAAATTTGATTTTCCTGGTTTCTAGAAAAAGAAAAGAGAGAAGAAAACTCTTCTCAAAAAGGCCTGCTCCTTCACTCATCTGCTCTGTGACAGTTACATGGTTTTTACAAGTGTCTGTTGCACAATTAAAAGATAGTGATCTGAGACCACATGGTTCGGGGATATGCACTAAAAAAGAACTAAGCTCTGGGTCCAGTCACAAAAAGTAAAATCCAGCCTGACTCAGGTCAGAGTCTCCTTGTCATGCAATGAAGGTGTTGAAGAGCAAGTCTCCAAGGCCCTTTCCTTTCATAAAATTATTTTATTTTAGTTCAACTAAACATATAAAAACATAGTGGGCCCTGAGATCCAGAGGGCTTTTCATGGCTAGATGATCATGGCCTCCAGTGTCTGGCTCAGTAGCAGGCCTGGATTGAACCTCTGCTGAATGGATGAGCGAATGAATGAACGAGGGGATGAGTGAGTGAATGAATGAGTAAATGAGGGAGTGAGTGAATGAGTGAGTAAATGAGTGAATGAATGAGTGAATGAATGAATGCGTGAATGAATCATTACTATGAAGACATTGACAGGCATGCGGTGATATAAAAGCCCACAGAACAGCCATCCAACCCTGCCCAGTATCAGAAAAGGCTTTTCATGTCTCCAAATGGTTGCTCCTCTGTCCCGAGTACTTTCAGAATCACCTCTGAGAAGTAGCTATTGAGGGATTACAAAATATCAGTCAGGTGAGATATGTCCCCTTAAGCACCATATAAAAATGGTTCAAGAAACTTAAGAGGAGCAGGAGGGTAATGAAGCCCATACATCCATAAACTGGAAATAATGGAGAAAACAGAACTCTTCCAACAACTGCTCCGGACACATCCCAAGAGATAGAAATTTAAAACGAGACAAGTTTTGCTGGTTGTTTTTAAATCTGGGTGTGAGGCTCGGTCGCTCTCGCTGAATAACCAGTCAGTATATTTATAAACTGTGTATGCTGTGTTTAAAAGAGGGCCGTGGGAGGGTCTCAGGCCAGTTGAGAAATTCAGAATAAGAGATGGACTCCTATTAGCCAGTGGTTTCAAGTACCATTATTTGACCATTTCTCTATTTATAACTCGTTCAAACTTATATAGCATATTACATTTAATTAATTGAGTGTTTATGCGCTAAAGAGTTATTTGCTTGTGACTATAGTGAAATTTCCAGGATTTATGACAGGAACATTTTAAACAGCAACATGTGTTTCCCTGCGACTTGTATAGCTTCATTCATTATAATTTTTCCTGATGTTTTGCCTACCATATTATTAACTTCCCCAAAGCAATGAAACACCAGCTTGTCTTCTCATGGCAGAGAAATGAGAAGAATAATTATGAACGTGGAAATCCCAGCGAAAACACGCTCCTATTGAGAGAGGCGAGTGGTCCAAGAAGGAGTTCCCTGGATTTATGGAGACCATGAAAACACACACACAGACACACACACACACACACACACACACACACAGCAAACACACAGGAAAACAGACACATTTTTTCATCCAGCATCTTGGACACTCCACATGTGGGGTAAAGAAATCTTTCATATATATAGATATATATGATGCTGAGCAAGAATTTATTCTTACTATAAGTTATAAAGTCTGAATAAATCATCAAAGTTTCAAGTGTGTGCCACACATAAATATTTGATCCCTGCAAAGTGCTCATTTCTAAATGGAAGAGTTTGTAAGCACAGGGTCTGATTTGTAACTGACTCAGAGGGGGAGGGGAGGTTTACACAGAGATGTGTTCCTGGCAGCTCCTGGCTCCTGGAGACCTTAGGATGATGAGGGCCAGGACAGAGTAAGGCAGATCTCTGTGCCTATCTGTGCAAAGCTGTGGGCTAGTCTGGGAAGTCAATTCCAGCCAGGCTGTAGATCAGCGGTCATTTCACAAAGCGCGGGGGCTGACAGGACCACCACAGTCACTCATGTTTATTGTTCAACCAGGTGTTGGAGGGCCATTGGGCCCAAGAAGGATCATGGGAAGAAGCGAGGGGTGTGGGGAGGGAGGCAGAGGACAGGGGGACCAGGGCAGGGGGAGCAGCCATGGGGACCGGCCAGGCTGCAAGACCGCTTCCCTCCTGTTGGAGATGGTGTTTGTATTATGACATCCCAGAGTCTCCATTGTTGTTTCTCACAACAGCACGGCCTGCTTTAGCTCCCTGGCCATCCGGGTGGCCATCCCCCAAAAGGCAGAAAAGAAGCCTTGGAATGACATTCTTCCTTCACAAACGCTCCCTGCCTTTCTGCTCTGGCTGCCTTGTTTCCCTCGCCTGCCCTGATATGTCATTTTTGTTTATGTGACCCTTCAGTGGGTCACTAGCTCCGAATGGATAGTCGCTAAGAAAAAGGTGAGGCTGAAAAATAATTCCCAATCTCCATTCTTCCCCCTAAAATCTGTGCTCTACAATTTGAAGTTGTTTTAATCTGTGTAAATGTGGGAAAAGGGGAAATTTCCAAAGTAAAGGTCACTAGCCCAGGATAGGTCACTCGGGTGATGAGGTTAGGATAGTGCATATTTTTAAACGAAGTTATTGATTATATAACACTCATCATTAAACCTTGGTAAGTTTCAAAGCAAGATTTGGGGGTTATAGGAACTCCTGATTTTCAGTGGTTTGTCTTTCAACTCTTAATTTTTACAATCATCTTCATTATAAAAAAGACCTCTTCAGAAATTACCCTAATTCACCTTCTTCAAACACCTAATAGATGGAACCAGTGCCAACTCAGATGCTAAAGTCTACACCAAGTTCATTATCAAAACTAACAGTCCTGGGGAGGCAGAGGCTGGGGCAGTAGCAGACCTTGTTACAATGCTGGGACAGGAGATCCCAAAGAAGCATGGCAATATTCCTCAAGAAAGAAAAAATCCACTTTTATTCTAAACGTGGTTATTCTCTGATTTTGAGAAGTAGTAGCCAGGGCAGTTCACACAGCAGGACTTCAGGGGAAAAAAAAAAAAGAGTGTGTATGGGGGGGATTTTCTAAAACTTGATATTAAGTAATGAACTTCGCATATTCAAATGCAAATGCAGTTTATTGATGAGCAGGGTGGCAGCATATTTGGAGATTGATATCAGTAAACAGACACAAGATGTCCCAACCTTTTAACAAACCTACCTCAAGGTGATTTACTCAAAGTAAGGTCATAATAGACACACTTGTTGTACACATAAAAGTTAATCAATGAATATTTTATCTTATTGAATTGAGTCATAAATAAAGTGAAATGGAAATGTTTGGCTTGAATTTAAACAGATTGAGATCATTGAAGGTATGCTGAATTTTATGATGTCTCCCCCCTGACTCCTCATATTTTGTATAATTTGGGGGCTGAGAATAGAAGTAGAGAGGAAGTCGGTGGACAGGCTGGTGACTATAAATTATTAGCTGTGATCCATTAAGATGTGTCAAGTAACTTAAAAACATGTGAGACCTCCAGGATCCTGCATTGTAAAGTCATCTCAAACCATATAGGCCTGCTGTTCTCAGGGTTCCATTTACCCAAACTCTTCATCACAACTCCTCACACCCCTAACAAATCAGCCATCTTCTTCACTGCTCTGCTGTTAGGTATCTTGAAGGCAAGCATTCGGACGTCTAGTTTATACTAAGCTGGGAAGGAACTCTGAAAGCACAAATGTGCCCACATGGACCTACCACATATGTTGGTGATCCTTTGTCTTAGCACCTAGCCCAAGCATGACATATGGGAGGAGGAAGGATTGATCCATGGCTCCTGGGAGTAGCTGTCAATCAACAACAGATGGGAGTGAAAGGATAACTAACCAACTTCCTTGCCCTTCTGATGGGACAACTCTGAAATATATTTGACATTTCCTCCCAGAATTTCCCAAAGGGCTTGAGCCTGGATGGCCTGAGGCAGTTACCTTTTCAACAGCCTACTTCTCTTCACATCCTTGTCTTCCCTGTCTCCTCCCCACTCCCACACCCATGCTCCCAGAATCATCTCTAAAACAAACTACTCAAATCCTTGTCTCAGGGGCTGCATCTAGGAGAATCCAAGCCTAGCTTCTGTTACTCCATCCACTCAGGGGTATTTATATTTTTAAAGCAGATAGCCCGACAGCCCAAATGGGGTACCAGTGATGAGGGAATGCTCATAAATAAGATAGTCAGGTGGGGAAATAAACAGCCACAACGAGCCTTCCCAGCAGCATCTCTGGGTGGTCACATCATCTGTCTATACAGCAGGCAGGCTGGCATGGGGGAAAGAGCACTGGACCAGGTGTTGGAAACCTCGATTCTCATGTTGTCATTGCCACCATGGTGCTGCTCAGCCTTGTCATCCACTCTGATCTCTCTGATCTTTGGTGTTTCTCATCTGGAAACTTATAGCATTGGATTATTGGATCCCTAGGGTCCTTTTGGGCTCTTGATCCCCATGAATCCATGGAAGAGGATGAAGTGCATGGCACCTCTTTAAAGGTGTGCTTCACAAGTAATTAATAAACAAGCAAGCTTTTCACACAGCACTGGTTCTAAGAGGGACTGTTTAATTAGGCACACGAGATGTTCCAATCTGTCTAGACAGGCTTCTCTTTTTCCCCAGGATACCTTCGGCCATGCTTGCTCAGACACTGGGACAAGGTGTCCTTTGGCGGCAGACAGCGATTTTGCTATGTGATAATTCTAATGCCATGGAGTGGAACTTTCTTCAGTTTAATGCTGTTTGTCTTTCCAAGCAAAACTCACTGTGGAGAGTTACCCAAGAGGTAGCCAAGAGAGACAATTTGTACAACGGGAGCCACCAAAAAGTAGCTTCTGGCATAGGCCTTGTGTCTACCTGTCGATCATCATTAGTGGGATTTTAAGTTACTATCCCTTTCCCCATCCTTGTCCTTGATGAATAAAATCAACATTAAAAGTAACCTTCCAAGTAATTTAATTGACACCCTTCTACCCTGTCAAAAATAGGAACACCCCCTCCCCATTTATGACAAAGGTCTTAGAAGAGAGAAGGGGATTTCATGCCACCAGATTCCTTAACACACAGACTTGAGTCTTGTGACAATCCTGGCAAACCACTTGTAAAATCCTTGATCTTCCAAGTGCAATGGGCTTTTAGCTTGTGTGCACAATATTGAAAGACCTCATCTGGTCTGAGGCTTGGAGAGGAAATACATGAAATTGCTGTCAGTAGTTGAAGAGAATTTTCAAAGTTCAGCCCGTTGATTAGACAAGTACAACTCATTGGATGTGATGAAACATTGCATTTTTGTCACTTATGGCCAATTTTCAAATATGTTCAGAGGGGGTAGATGTAAAACTGTCAAAAACTGTAACTTTTTCTTTCACTCATGTAGTTCTACAGCCATATTAAGTCACAAAGCACAATCTCAATTGTGTTCTTGAATGTGTCTGCCCAAGACATTATTCCCATTTCAATATTCATTCAAAGCTGGACTTCTCCCACCCACACCCCAAGAAAGGCTAAGTGGACAGCTGTCCTTGCAGAAAGGTATGTTTGGCTTGAGTCCTTTTTCTCTTCCATGTCTTCCTCTACTCACTAGCTGCTGCTCCACACCTCATGAAAATCAAAGAGAATGGGCTGCCAAGGAGAAGAGGAACAGAGAGGGCAATCTGGCTGGAGTGGGTGGCTTCATGCTCTCTGGACCTGGCAAATGGACAGCAGTGGCTCTTTCCTGTGGAAGCTTTAGACACTCTTTGGAAGCCTCTCTGTTGGCCTCTCCAACTATGACTCATCTGCCATGGACAATGTCTCTCCTTCAGCTGGCCATTCCCCCATCCCAAGGTTCCTCAAAGATGAGGTCCACATCCATTGTGGGTTGGAGTTAAATGCAGTCTCAAGCTGCCATCTCAGACAGGACTTGAAATGGACCTAGGTTACCACCTGGTCCATGAAATATGCTGTTGTATTTCTTTTTAAAAAAAATAAATCTTTATTGTTCAGATTATTACAGTTGTTCCTCTTTTTTCCCCCATAGCTCCTCTCCACCCTCTGCCCTTACTCCCCCCACTATCCTCATCCATAGGTGTACGATTTTTGTCCAATCTCTTCCCGCACCCCCCACACCCCCTTCCCACTGATAATTGTCAGCCCACTCCCTTTCTATGCCCCTGATTCTATTATATTCACAAGTTTATTCTGTTCATCAGATTTTTTATTCACTTGATTTTTAGATTCACTTGTTGATAGATATGTATTTGTTGTCACTTTGTTGTTCATAATTTTTATCTTTACCTTTTTCTTCTTCTTCCTCTTCTTAAAGAATACCCTTCAGCATTTCATATAATACTGGTTTGGCAGTGATGAACTCCTTTAGCTTTTGCTTATCTGTGAAGCTCTTTATCTGGCCTTCAATTCTAAATGATAGCTTTGCTGGGTATAGTAATCTTGGTTGTAGGTTCTTGCTATTCATCACTTTGAATATTTCTTGCCACTCTCTTCTGGCCTGCATAGTTTCTGTTGAGAAATCCATTGACAGTCATATGGGTACTCCCTTGAAGGTAACTAACTGTTTTTCTCTTGCTGCTTTTAATATTCTCTCTTTGTCTTTTGCTCTTGGCATTTTAATTATGATGTGTCTTGGTATGGTCCTCTTTGGATTCCTCTTGTTTGGGTTTCTCTGCACTTCCTGGACTTGTAAGTCTATTTCTTTCACCAGGTAGAAGAAGTTTTCTGTTATTATTTCTTCAAATAGGTTTTCAGTATCTTGCTCTCTCTCTTCTTCTGGCACCCCCATAATTCAGATGTTGGTATGCTTGAAGTTGTCCAGAGGCTCCTTACACTATCTTCATATTTTTGGATTCTTTTTTCTTTTTGCTTTTCTGGTTAGGTGTTTTTTGCTTCTTTGTATTTCAAATCTTTGACTTGATTCTTGGGATCCTCTACTCTGCTGTTGGATCTCTGTATATTATTCTTTATTTCAGTTAGTGTATGATTAATTTCTAGATGGTCCTTTTTTATCTCCTTGAGGGTCTCACTAAATTTCTCAGAGGTTTCTAGAAGATTCTTGAGTAACCTTATAACCGTGGTTTTGAACTCTATATCCAGTAGTTTGCTTTCCTCCATTTCTTTCATTTGTGACCTGTTTCTTTGTCTCCGCATTTTGGCTGCTTCCCTGTGTTGATAGAGTGGCTTTGTGAGCTAGGTGTCCTATACGGCCCAGTGGCTCAGCCTTCCTAATTACCTGAGGTGGACACTCTTGGTGCACCCCTTTGTGGGCTGTGTGCACAGTCTTGTTGTAGTTAAGCCTTGATTGCTGTTGGTATCACTGGGAGGAATTGACCCACACGCCAATTGGCTGTGAGGATCAGTTGTGTCTACAATGGGAGAACTTCTGTGCTGGAGACATCCTTATGGGGCAAGACTTGCTTCAGTGGGGCTTTGGTGCTCATTGAGTCTGCCCCCTGAGTGTGTCTCTTATGGATGTGAGGAGTTGTAATCTGGATGGTCTCACTCTGACCACTGGGTACACTGGCTCTTGGATCTACAAGGAGGTGCAAAGTCAGCCACTGCCTGAGGCCACCTAGCAGGAGCTACAGAGAGATCTGCAGATTCCTCCTCTTTGTTTGGGGTTTGGAGGTGCCCAAATGAGGCTCAGCTGTGAAGCAATGCAAGCTGCTGTCCAGCCTTGGGCCTTCTTTTGGAGGTTCTGGGGCTCTCTGATCCAGCTGCAATTTATTAGGTCTTAGATTGTAAAAGGCCAGGCCATTCATATGCAAAAGCCTCTGTACACAGCTGGGGTGGGGTTGTAAATTGGGTAGGGCAGGGTCTCAGGGAATTACCAGGGCAGAGCAAACAGCAATGGCTGACTGTCAGCCCTGCCCTAAAGAGGTCCCCAGGTGTCTGTGTCCCATGGCACCATGCAGGAACAATGATCGCTGCAAGCACCTCTGAGAGAAAGCCGCCCTCTCGTTCAGGCCCAATGCCAGACAATCCAGTTTCTCCCCATATGAGTCTGAGTCCCCAGAGTCTCTCCCGGAACTGGAGTTCAAAGCAGTCGGGAGCTTCTATCTCCTTCCTGATTGAAAAAGACAACAGTGTACCCAATTGCCAACCCTTTTCCGTGCAGGCCTCCATACCTCCGCACTTCACTTCTGCACCTCCACACCTCCTCTCAGTCTCAGTGTGCTTTTCTCTTTCCCTCTAGTTGTATAAATTCCACTCAGCCAGCCTTCCCATGGTTCTGGATGATATTTGTTTTGTCTTTTAGTTGTAATTTTGATGTGGTTGTGCAAGGCAGCAAGTTCAGGTGTTTACCTATGCCGCCATCTTGGTTCCTCCACTGTTGTACTTCTTGAAAGAGGGGATATAACCTTATTATTTCTCATACAATTATCCATATATGGTAAAAGGATAGTCTGGCACATGGAAAATTATACTAAACAGTCATAATGAAGCAATTGTTACAGGACTACCCTCCTACATAAACTTTTAAAACTTGAAACGCATGAAATATGTCAGACACTGAGCAACAGTCAATGTAGAGATATGCCACTTGGGAGAAGAGAGGAGCACATGAAGAATGACCTACTCAGCTTCCTTCCTGAAGGAACTTTCTGGCCTGCACTGCAGGCAGATCATGCCCAAGTAGAGCATGGTCTTGCTGAGCTGAGGGGGCAGAGATGGACTGACAGGTAAATGGAATGATATCCAAAAATGTTCTCAGGAGTCTCCTAAGTCCCAGGTCAATCACTATGCTGCATAAGAGAGAGCAATCTTATAAGGCTTGGAGTGTTGGTTTCCTAGGATTGTTATAACAAAGCTCTTATAAAGAAAGAAGTAAATAAAAACCCTACACCTAAAAATAAAATTATAATATTAGAAGTGAAAAAATCAATGAAATGGTTGAACAACAAATGTGATACTTCCAGATAAAATAGTTGTAATTCAAAGATAGGGAAATAGAAACCATTCAAACTGACACAAAGAAAAAAGAAAGAAGAAAAGCCTGAAAAAATGAGCAGAGCCTTAGCAGGACAATGTCAAGTAGTCTAAGAAACTTATAATTGGAGCCCCCACATGCACACATGCATGCACATGCACATACACACACACAACCAGAAATAGTAAATATATGGGTAAATGTAAAATACTTGTGTTCTTGTTTCTTAATTTCATTCAAAATAATTGACTCAATAGAAAAATAATATATGTACAAGTAAAATGTGTAGAAAAAAAATAGCACAAAGGTTATAAAGGACTAGAAATGTATTTCTGTAAAGATCTTATGTGAAGAACAGAGTATTAGTTCATAGTAGACAAAGAGAAAACATATCAAAATGATATGTAAAATAAAATAATATCAGTAATGATGTAAATGGACTAAAAACACCAATCAATGGAATAAATTACAAGATTGAATTAAAAAAAAAAGCAAGACTCAACCAACTATAACAATAAAAGTGTAATATGCTAATTAGACCGGACAGCTGAATGACCATCCGGATGTCCTTCCCAACGAATCCAGGGCTGTGAAGGCTGAGCCCCTTGCATGAATTTTGTGCATCAGGCCTCTAATATGCTGTATAGTCTTAGATGCCCTTAAATTGAAAGGCAAGATACATTAAAGATAAAGAATAAGAAAACACATAATATTCCAATAGAAGTCATAGACAGCTCAATGTCTATATTAATACAGACAAAACAGACTTGAGGACACAGACTTTATTAGGGAGACATTTTTAAATGATAGCATGGTCAATTCATCAATAAGAAACAGCAATACTAAATACATATTTACCAAATAAGCAAGCTTCAGAGCACATAAAACGAAAAACTAAAAAATGACATGAGCAAATAGATAAACATAAAATAATAGCTGGAGATCACAACATTACTGTGTCAGTATTTGGTGCAAAAAGCAAATATTTAGGAATCATCTAGAAAATCTGAACAGCACTATCAAACCTAATTGGCCTTATTTACTATTTACAAAACACTACAACCATCAACTCCAGAATACACATTCTTTTCACTTGTCAATGAAATACCTACCAGTATCGAACATTTATTAGGCCATAAAAATGTTTTAAAATATTTGAATGGATTGAAATCATACAGAACGTATGCTCTAAATACAACAGAATTAATACAAAATACAGATGGTATGTTATATATTTGTACCTTGAAACCTATATAATTTTATTAACCAATGTCACCCCAATAAATTCAATAATAATTAATAAATACAACAGAATTTAAAAATCAATATCAAAATATATTTGGAAAATCTCTAAATACTTGAAAATTAAGTAACATATGCAGATTAACCAAGGTCAAAGAAGAATAAGCTAAATTTAAAAATACCTTGAACTGACAGGTGACTAAGACATATCTAAACATGCACTGGGATTCAACAATTCACTGCTGAAGGGAAATGTTATAGTTCCATACGCTTATGTTAGAAAATAATAAAGGTTTAAAGTAAATTATCTAAGCTTCCTCCATAAAAGCTAGAAAAAAGAAGAGGACATTAAATCTGAAGTCAGTAGGAGAAAGAAATAAAATAAATGTAATAGAAATCAATAAATAGAAAATAAATAAGAATAAAGGAAATCAATAAAACCAAAATTTAGCTCTTTGAAAAGATCAATAATATTGATAAATCTTTACCTAAACTAATTAATAAAAAGAGAGAAAGCACAGATTATCAGTATCAAGAATGAAAGAGGGAATAACACTATTGATCCTACACACCCAACAAAAAGTAGAAAACCTAAATAGTCTATGCATTAATGAAATTAAATTAGTAAATAAAAAGCAAGCAACAAAGAAAGCTCAAGAGCAAGATAGTGTCTCTGGTCAATTCTATCAAGTAAGTAAAAATAATACCAATTTTACATAACGATGATCCCAAAACCCTCAAAGATAAGAAAATTAATGACCACTATTGCATATACAGCAAATATACATAGAAAACATATTTTTTAAATAGCCATTCAGGCAGGGGTGGTTGGGGGGTGGGTTAGAGAGTAACCAAAGGACTTGAATGCATGCATATTAGCATAACCAATGGACACAGACATGGGGCAGTGGGGGCTTGCCCAGGGTGGGAATGGCTGGAGGGGGGCGGGTGGGTGTTAATCGGGAAAAAGGAGACATATGTAAAACTTTAGACAATAAAAAATAAATAAATACATATTAGCCATTCAAATCCAGCAATAATATATTAAAAGGACAATGTATCATGATTATGAGGACTTCATCTGAGAAATGCAAGGTTAGTTTACAAATCCAATCAACATAAAGCTTTTCATTTGGGAATGAGAACAAGGCCAATGGTATACTCCCACTCATACAGTCAATTAGGTTTTGACAGAATATACAAAGCTAGCCAATGAGGTAAGAAGTTTTCAATAACGTGTGCTAGATTAAATAGATATGGAGGTTGGGAGGACCATGTAAACCTTTATCTCACACCATACACAAAAAATAACTCAAAATAGATTATGAACCTAAAGGTAAAGGCAAACTTCATAGCCTCGCTGTAGGCAAAGATGTCTGGGTAGAACTCTGAAAGTACCACTCATAAAAGAAAAAAAAATAATAAACTTCATTAAATTGGACCTCAATTCATCAAAAGACACCATTAAGGAAAATGACTAGACAAGTCACACAATGAAAGAAAACGCCTTCAGCACAAATTGGACAAAGGGTTGCGCCCAGAATATAGAAAGAATACCTAAAACTCAAAAATGAAAAGTTAAGTAACCTATATAGAAATGACAGGGGTAGATGGAAAACAAATTGCTTGAGTAGAAATCTCACAAAGGAAGGTAGATGAATATTCAAAAAGTACATGACAAAATGTTCAACATTATTTATCATCAGAAAATGGCAATTAAAACCATATGGATATACCACTATATACCTGTGGACTAGCTCAAGGAAGGACTGTGTGGCACCCTTGCAAACTCAGAGAACTAAAGTAACCCCAAAGGATGGTCTGAAATGAACACTTTTTAACTAAAAGTAGTTTACGGTGGGTTGTCATGTCCTAGGCCAGTATCATTCCTCACAAAGGTCAATCTTTACCTTAGCTGAGCCAATCAATTGTCCTTTTACATCTATGATAGCATATTTTTGAATATCAAAGTAATTTTCCTCTTCCAGACCCCTCAAAGCACAGGTACTGCTCTGCAGAGACCACAAATATCCTCATTGTTACTAATTATTGACTGTTAACTATCCTGCACCCATCTAACTAAAAGAAGTATGAGTCACCTGGCCTGCGTGGCTCAGTGGTTGAGTGTCAGTCAACCTATGAACCAGGAGGTCACAATTCAATTTCCAGTCAGGGCATATACCCAGGTTGTGGGCTCGATCCCCAGTGTAGGGCATGCAAGAGGCAGCCGATCAGTGATTCTCTCTCATCATTGATGTTTCTACCTTTTTCTCCCACTCCTTTCCTCTCTAAAATTAATAAAAATATTTTTTAAAAAGAAGTATGTGTGTATCATTTCACTTTTTAACAAATCCCATAGGTTTCCCCACTTTGCTTTCTCCCACCTCCCTAATCTATCACAAATGGAATTCATGTAGCCCACCTAGGTCTCTTCTTTTGCTTGTAATGTATAAAACAAGGTGCAAAACTGCCATTTTCCGGAGCATTATCTCAACCCACTGAGATTCTTCTTCCTGGCATTTGTTGACAGTTGGGCTTAAATAAACTCACAAAAATTCTTTAGAGGTTTCAATGTTCCTTACGTTAACATGCCCATTAAAATTTAGAAGACTGGAATGTTGATGAAAATAAGAAGCAACTGGAATTCTTATACATTGTTGGTGAGCAAGTGAAATGATGCAACTGCTTTGGAAATGGTTTGGCAGTTTCCTATAAAATTAAACATATCTCTATCTATGATCCATGAATTCCACTTACCAGTATCTGTATTTACGTAAGAGAAAACCTAGATTCCATGTCCACAAAAATATTTGCCCAAGAATGTTCACAGCTCTTTATTCACAAAAGAGAAAAATTTAAAAATAAGAAATACAAATAACCAAACAGGAAAATATACAAATTTCAGGAAATCCATTGCACAAACAAATATCAATATACTTATATAATGGAATGCTACTCAATAATAAAAGGTACAAACTATTGACACAGGCAACGATATGAAATAAATCTCAAAATGTTGTGCTGAGTGAAAGAACAGTAAGTACAAAAGGGCACATACTATAGGGTTCCATTCACATGAAGTTCTAGGCAAAACTAAACAAACAGTGAAAGAAGAAATCAAAACAGTGGCTGGGTCAGACGAGAAGGATGTGCAGAAATCCACTAACATGGGCATGAAGAAACTTCTAGAGGATGGAAGTGTTCTGTATTTCATAGGCATGCAACATACAGGTTGTATGCATTTGTCAAAATGGACTCAACTGTATGCTTAAGATCTTTATATTTATTTGACTGTTATACCTCAATAAAATATGGCATCTTACTAATAAAAAAAGTGCTAGAATAATGCATGATTGTAATAGAAATGATTGATGGGGACAACGATGGAAGCCATCAAATTTGGATGGGTGAGTCCAGGCAGTCAGGAGAGAAGAATGAGATCTGGGTCTTAAGTGTCAGTAGGAGACTGTGTAAGGCATAGGAAATAAAACCTTAGTGGGGGATGATTGTTTGGGACCCAAAAATGTCCTGGTGTGACTCAAATTTGTAATGCATGAGAGGCAAGGTAGCTACCTAGTAAACAGCTTGCAAACTGAAGCCACCCTGCCTAAGTTTAATAGGAAAAGATTACTTACTTCAAAGGATTATTGTCAGGATAGCTTGCTTTAATAAAGCTAAACAATTAGAAAAATATCAGGTGCATAATAAGCACTCACTAAACAAGAACTATCATCATTACTTATGTTTTTCTAAAGAAAAAGAATGTTGACCAGGGGCCCTGTGGGAGGGGATGGTAGTAGGAGCAGAGAATAATGGAGAGCATGGAATGCTCTTGTGACCTGATTTATAAGAAATATATTATAAGAGAGAGACCATGCCATCTTGAAGGGGAGAGTGTTTGTGATCAGAAGAGAAGAGAGAATTCTTCAACCAGGAAGAATCGGATACCTTCCAGGACCCTACAACTACAACACCAGGGACCAGCTGCGAACCCCAAACACTGGGTCTCATGCAGCATGAATATGCAGACTTGGATGAGCTCTGCACATTCTCACGGAAAAGTCAGATTTCGCCCAGAGAAAGGTGAGGTCTGTGATCCAGGCTGGAGGGAGAAATGCATGCAGCGGCATCTAGAGGTACAGAGGAAGTCTGCGCCCGACAAAATCCGTGGCCATTGGGACCAGCTTAGTCTGTGAATGTGGAAGGGGGGTCCACAGGGCTGCTGGCAGAAGGGAACTCTAGAAATCAACCCATAACTGGGCTGGGTACAAAACAGCAGCCTGAAGTTTTGCCAGTATACTGGCTGCACTGTGCCAGGGGAAAAAGAAATGTGCAGAGACGTGTGCCAAGTCACGCTCAGTGCTGGGGCGAAAAAGTAGCGAGTTTGCACGCTTACTCTGGCTCTTTTTTCTCTTTAAATTCTTGCTTTTGATTACTAAGCCCAGTACATAGGATCACCCAATTAAGAACACTCTCAGAGACCGCAGGGGAAAGTTGTTTTTGTGGAACCTAGGGATCAGAGCATGTAGAAATGATAAAAAAATCAGCTCTGGGGCAATCCATTCCCCCAAACCAGTATTAAGTGCAGCAGGGAGAACAAAATCTAAATACTGGCTAGAGAGGACTTATAGCCCTGGATGTCAATACAGAAACATTGCCACCCAGGGGTTGAATCACAAATTGACTCTTGTGTAAATACAACTAAAGGCAGGCTGAGAAACAAAGAAATACTGCCTGCTTGAAAAGAGGATTGTGGTTTATGACACAGAGGAGGGGTGGAACGCAGGGAACTTCAATACTGTCCTGACTACCTGACAGGAAACAGGTGTGCCAAACAGAACAGTAGAGGAAGTGAATGATCTTCACTACTGGACATTTTTATTTTTTATATTTTACTTAAGAAACTAATTTTTTCTTTTTTTATCACTTGATTTTACCTTTCTAATTATTATATTTTTATTTTTAATCAGTATTATTACTATTATTATTTTACCTTTTTTAAAGTTTAATTTTATTTTCTCTATTTTATTTTATTTGGGGATTAATGTTCTACATTCTATTTTCATTATTCCTTTAGCATCATTTTGCTCTATTTCAACATTACCTTTATGCCAACACTCTCTTCCTCACTATTCACCTTTTGTTGTCCTATTTCTCTTACACTATTCCTGCTTTAGATTTTCCTTATTCCTTCTTTTTAACCCCTGTTAAAAATTCATCCTACTTATATATCTAATTTCTGATCCCCTCCTCCAAGATCATACACACTTCTCTCTTCTCTTTCTTCACTATCCAATTTTGTTCTCTCGTCCCTTTTTTTTTGTTTTTTGTTTGTTGTTGTTGTTCTTTTGTTTTTGTTTGTTTGTTTTATGTTTTTTGTTTCATTTTGTTTGGTTTTGCCCTTCTTTCTCACTGTCCTATTGTTGTTGTTTGTTTGATTGTTGATTTCATTGGTTTTTTTGTTTGTTTGTGTGATTCTCTCCTTTTTTTTGGCTTGTTTTTCCTCTCCTCACTTGTTATTAGTTGTTGTTTGTAGTTTGCATTCATCTCTGGATGTTAGTTGTTTGCATTTTTTTGGATTACTTGTTCTATTGAGTTTTCTCCACATATAAATAGTTTTTCCCCCTTCTTTTTTATTCTCTTTCTTTTCTATCTTACTTTTTTTCTTTCATCAATATCATTTTTGCACTCTCTTTTTTTTATCCCCTAGTTCTCTTTTCTCTGGTGGTCACCTTTACTTGAGGTTATTGGTATTGTGGATACATTTGTGTTCAGTGCCTTGTGTGTTGTGCCTTGTTGTATTGTATTTTGTGCCTTTAAGTCAACGCAGGAGAAAGAGAGCTACATAACCAGAGACCAAGAGAGGAGAGATTATGGAGAGACAAAGAAACAGCCAAAGAGGAGAGGAGAGATCATGGGGAGACAAAGAATTGAAAGAAAAGGAGGCATCACCAGAAAAGGAAGTAAATGAAATGGAAGCAAGCAATATGTCAGACAAAGAATTCAGAGAAATGGTCATAAGGTCGCTGAAAAGGTTGGAAGACAAATTTGACAATATGTATAAGAACCAAGAGGAAATGAAGAACCAATGAAAAATGAAAAATAACATCACTGCATTAAAGAACTCAGTAGAAAGCATCAACAGTAGACTAGAAGAAGCGGAGGACCGCATCAGTGAGCTAGAAGACATGGTAGGGAAAAATACCCAAGCAGAGCAGCATCTAGAAAAAAAAATTAAAAAACAGGAGAAGAGCCTAAGGGAACTATGGGACAACACGAAATGAAACAACATCGTCTAAGAGGGGTGCCAGAAGGAGAGGAAACTGAGCAAGGAATAGTAAACCTGTTTGAAGAAATAATGACAGAAAACTTCCCTGATATAGGGAAGAAAAAACTCACACAAGTCCAAGAAGCGCACAGAGTCCCAAACAAAATGAACCCCGAAAGACTGAGGCAAAGGCACATTATAATTAAATTGGCAAACACAAATGACAAAGTAAGAATCTTAAAAGTGGCCAGAGAGAGACAGAAAGTTACCTACAAAGGAACCCCTTCAGACTAGCAACTGATTTCTCAACAGAAACACATCAGGCCAGAAGGGAATGGAATGAAATATACAAAGTCATGCAAAGGAAGGGTCTGAATCCAAGAATACTATACCCAGCAAGGCTATCAGTTAAAATTAAGGGTGAAATCAGGAGCTTCACAGACAAAAAGGGACTAAGGGAGTTTATTACCACCAAACCAGCAATGCAAGAAATGTTAAAGGGTCTGCTGTGAAAAGAAGAAATAGGAAGTGAAGAAGGAACACAGGCATAAAGAATAAAAATTATGACAAACAAATACCTATCAATGATAATTTTAAATGTAAATGGATTAAATGTCCCAATCAAAAGACCTAGGGTAGCTGAGTGGATAAGAAAACATGACCCACATATCTGCTGTCTTCAGGAAACACACCTTAGGAAAAAGGACTCACACAGACTGATGGTGAAGGGATGGAAAATGGTTTTTCAGGCAAATGGAAATGAAAAAAAAAAAAAAAGCTGGGGTAGCAATACTTATATCTGACAAATTAGATCTCAAAGTGAAGGACATAACAAGAGATAAGGAAGGCCACTTTATAATACTAAATGGAACAATCCAACAAGAAGATATAACTCTGATAAACACATACGCACCCAATACAGGAGTACCCAAATACATAAAAAAAAAAAAAACTTCTAGAGGATATCAAAGGAGAGGTTGACAGCAATACAGTCACAGTAGGAGACTTTAATACCCCACTAACAGCACTGGACAAATACTCTAAACAAAAAAATCAGCAAAGAAACATCAATCCTAAATGACACACTAGATCAGATGGAATTAATTGACATCTTCAGAACATTTCATCCCAAAGGCACAGAATATACATTCTTCTCAAGTGCACATGGGTCACTTTCAAAGATAGACCATATATTGGGACACAGGCAAAGTATCTTTTTTTTTTCATTTTTTTTATTAAGGTATTATATGTGTACATATCTTACCATTGCCCCCCCCACCCCACTCCCATACATGCCCTCACCCCCCAATGTTTTGCATCCGTTGGTTACTCTTATATACATGCATATAAGTCCTTAAGTTGATCTCTTGGCAAAGTATCTTCAAATTCAAGAAGATAGAAACCATACCAAGCATCTTCGCAGATCACAATGGCATAAAACTAGAAATCAACTACAATAAAAACAATCAAAAAAATAAAAAACCTGGAGGCTAAATTGCATGCTATTAAACAATGACTGAGTTACCAAAGAGATCAAAGAAGAAATAAAAAGCATCATGGCAACAAACAACAATAAAAACAAAACAATCCGAAATCTATGGGACACAGTGAAAGAAGTCCTGAGAGGAAAGTTCATAGCTCTACAGGCTTACCTCAAAAAACAAGAAACAATGGTAATAAATTATCTAACCCTACAACTCAAAGAGTTAGAAAGAGAGCAACAAGAAAAGCCCAGCATAAGTAGAAAGAAGGAAATAATAAAGATCATTGCAGAGATAAACAACATAGAGACCAAAAAAACAATACAAAAGATCAACAAAACCAAGAGCTGGTTCTCTGAAAGGATAAACAAGATTGATGAACCTTTAGCCAGGCTCACAAAGAAGCAAAGAGAGAGGACCCAAATAAACAAAATCAGAAATGAAAGAGGCGAAATAACAACAGACCCCACAGAAATACAAATGATTATGAAAAAATACTATGAAGAACTCTCTTCCAACAATATGGACAAACTAGGTGAAATGCACATATTATTAGAAAAATACAAGCTCCCAAAACCCAATCAAGAAGAATCAAAAAACCTGAATAGGCTGATAACTACTGAAGAAATTGAAATAGCCATCAATAATCTTACAGCAAACAAAAGCCCTGATCTGGATGGCTTTACAGGGGAGTTCTACCAAGCATTCAAAGAAAAACTAAAACCTGTCCTCCTCAGACTATTCCAAAAAATTCAAGAGGAAGGCACCATTCCAAGCTCTTTCTATGAAACCAGCATTACCCTAGTCCCAAAACCAGATAAAGACTCCACAAAAAAAGAGGACTACAGGCCAATATCCTTGATGAACATAGATTCTAAAATCCTCAACAAAACTCTAGCAAATCTGATTCAGCAATACATTAGAAAGATTATATACCATGACCAAGTAGGATTTATTCCTGGGATGCAAGGGTGGTACAATATCTGCAAATCAATAAATGTGATACACATAAACAAACTGAGAGACAAAAATCACATAATCTTATCAATTAATGCAAAAAAACCACTTGACAAAATCCAACACCCTTTCTTGATAAAAACTCTCAGCAAAGTGGGAATAGAGGGATCATACCTCAACATAATAAAAGCCCTATATGACAAACCTATAGCCAACATCATACTCAATGGGCAAAAACTAAACCCATTTCCCCTAAGAACAGGAACAAGACAAGGATGCCCACTTTCACCACTCCTGTTTGACATAGTACTAGAAGTATTAGTCATAGCGATCAGACAAGAAGAAGAAATAAAATGCATCCAAGTTGGAAAAGAAGTAAAACTGTCCTTACTCGCAGATAACATGATCCTATACATAGAAAACCCCAAAGACTCCATCAAAAAACTACTAGACCTAATAAATGAATTTGGCGATGTAGCAGGATACAAAATTAACACCCAGAAATCTATGGCCTTTTTATATACCAATAATGAACTCACAGAAAGAGAAATGAAAAAAACAATCCCATTTACCATTGCACCAAAAAAAAATAAGATACCTAGGAATAAACTTAACTAAGGACATAAAAAACCTGTACTTGGAAAACTACTGGACATTGAAAAAAGAGATAGAGGAAGACATAAACAAATGGAATAACATACCATGTTCATGGATTGGTAGAATCAACATCATTAAAATGCCATACTACTTAAATCAATCTATAGATTCAATGCAATACCTATTAAAAAACCAATGGCATATTTCAAAGATCTAGAACAAACTCTCTAAAAATTCATCTGGAATTAAAAAAAAAAGACCCCCAATAGCCACAGCTATCCTGAGAAAGAAGAACAAAGTTGGAGGGATCACAATACCAGACATCAAGCTATATTACCAAGCCATTGTTCTCAAAACTGCCTGGTACTGGCACAAGAACAGATATATAGACCAATGAACAGAATAGAGAACCCAGAAATTGACCCAAGCCATTATACTCAATTAATATTTGACAAAGGAGGCAAGAGCATTCAATGGAGTCAAAACAATCTCTTTAATAAACGGTGCTGGGAAATTTGGTCAGATACATGAAAAAAATGAAACTAGATCACCAACTTACGCCATACACAAAAACAAACTCAAAATGGCTAAAGGACTTGAATATAAGATGGGAAACCATAAAAATCCTACAAGACTCCATAGGCAGCATTGCAGGAATATGTTATAGCAATATCTTTACAGACACAGATCCTAGGGCAAGAGAGACTAAGGAGAAAATAAACAAATGGGACTACATCAAAATAGAAAGGTTCTGAACAGCAAAAGAAACCATCAACAAAACAACAAGAAAACCCACTGCATGGGAGAACATATTTGCCAATGTTATGTCCAATAAGGGTTTAATATCCAACATTTATAGAGAACGCATACAACTTAACAAAAGGAAGATAAACAATCCAATCAAAAAATGAGCAAAGGCCCTAAATAGAAACTTTTCGAAAGAAGACAGAAGGAAGGCCAAGAGACATATGAAAACATGCTCATAGTCACTAATTTTCCAAGAGATGCAAATCAAAACAAGAATGAGGTACCACCTCACACCTGTCAGAATGGCTATCATCAACAAATGACAAGTGCTGACGAGGATGTGGAGAAAAGGAACACTCCTTCACTGCTGGTGGGAATGCAGACTGGTGCAGCCATTGGGGAAAACAGTATGGCGTTTCCTCAAAAATTTAAAAATGGAACTGCCATTTAACCCAGTAATACCACTTCTAGGAATATATCCCAAGAAACACCAATCAGAAAGGATATATGGACCCCTATGTTCATAGCAGCACAATTTAACATAGCTAAGATTTGGAAACAGGTTAAATGCCCATCAGCATATGAGTGGATTAGAAAACTATGGTACATCTACACAATGGAATACTATGCTACTATAAAAAAGAAGGAATTCTTACCATTTGCAGCAGCATGGATGGAACTGGAGAGCATTATGCTAAGTGAAATAAGCCGGTCAGTGAAAGATAAATACCACATGATCTCACTCATTTATGGATAAAAAAAACAAAACAAAAAACTTTATAACCTGATGAACAAAAAGATAGATACAGAGGCAGAGAAGCATCAAACAGACTTTCAAATTACAGCAGGAAGTCTGGGGAAGGTTATGGGGGGGAGGTAAGAGATCAACTGAATGACTTGTATGCATGCATATAAGCATAACCAATGGATGCAAGACACTGGAGGAGTGGGGTGAGGGCCGGGGGGTAGGGAAGATCGGGGGAAGGTCAATGGGGGAAAAAAGGAGACATATGTACTACTATTTGTAATACTTTAAACAATAAAAAAATAAAAAATAAATAAAAATTAAAAAAAATTACCTTAAAAAAAAAGAAAGAAATATAAGAAATATATATTTGGTCTTCGCCCACATTTTCTGGCTCACAACTCCCGAAACGATTGGAATTTCCTAAGTGATGAGAGCAACAAAGTTGCCTTTGTTATGTCAATGAGATGAATTTTGGACCCCACCTAAATATGGGGGCTGGTTACCAGGAGAAACAAACATGTGATTAAAGGGTTGGAACTTTTCATCAGGCCCCCTGACCCTCAGAGAGAGGAGAGGGCCTGAAGGTTGTATCAGATGCCAATATGCAGTGATTTAACCAAGCACGCCTATATAATAAAGCCTCCATAAAAAAACAAAAGAACAGGGTTTGCCCCTTCCCCATACCTAGCCCTTTGCATCTCTCCCATTTGGCTAGTCCATTTAGCAGTTAACATCTACGCTAATAAAAGAGAAACATGCAAATTGACCATCATTCCGCTACACCCACCAAACAAACAGGAGTGAATATGCAAATTAACCCAACAAAGATGGTGGTGGCCTTGGAGCTGGAGTGAGCAGGAGGCTTGGGTTGCCCCCGGCAATGGAGAAAGCCACGCTTCCAGTATGCCCTGGCCTCTGCTGAAGGAGGGGCTGGGAGCCTGGGTTGCCAGGGGGCGTGGCCAGCCTGAAAATGGCTCTCAGCCCTTACCCAGGCTGGCCACACCCCCATGGGGTGAGGGTCCCTGCTGGGGGCTTGGCCAGCCTGCAAACAGCCATCAGCCCCTCACCCAGGCTGGCCAGGCACCCCAATGGGGACCCCCACCCTGATCCGGTACACCCTTCAGGGCAAACCAGCCGGCCCCCACCCGTGCACCAGGTCTCTATCTATACTAACAAAAGGGTAATATGCTAATTAGACTGGAAGACCTTCCAGGAGACCTACCAGACGTTCTTCTGGACAAAGCCATGGTGGCGGGGCCTCAGTAGAGGTGGTTAGAGGCCAAGAGGGGAGGGCAGTTGTGGGTGATCAGGCCAGGATGGGATGGCAGTTGTGGGTGATCAGGCCGGTGGGGGGTGCCATTGGAGGTTATCAGGCCAGCGGGGGGGAGGGGCATTTGGGGGTGAGCAGGCTGTCAATGAGGGTCGGTTGGGGGTGATCAGGACAGCGGGGGGGGGCACTTTGGGGTGAGCAGGCCAGCAGGGGGGCAGTTGGAGGCAAGCTGGCCAGTGGTGGGGGCAGTTGGTGGCGAGCAGGCCAGCAGGCAGAGTGGTTGGGGCAATCAGGCAGGCAGGCAGGCAGGTGAATGGTTAGGAGCCAGCAGTCCTGGATTGCGAGAGGGATGTCCAACTGCCAGTTTAGGCCTGATCCCTGTAAACCAGCAGTAGGACATCCTTCAAGGGGTCCCAGATTGGAGAAGGTGCAGGCCGGGCTGAGGGACACCCTGCCCATGCATGAATTTTGTGCACCAGGTCATTAGTCCTTTTATAATAAAACTAGGCTCCCAGTGCACGAATTTGTGCACCTAAAAAGGAACTGTAGGCTGCAAGGCTGTGGTGGGCACAGGGGCGGGTCTCGGCCCATCCTCCACACCCCTGCGTGGCCCCTCCCACCATGGCCCCCAGTCTCCTCTCTGCCAGAAGCCCCACTCCCACCACCACCGCTCACACCCGCTGATGGCGCCGACCCCGCTCTCACCCACTGATGGCGTGGAGTGATTGGGGCCAGCACCAGCAGTGGGTATGAGTGGGGCCAGCACCATCAGTGGGTTTGAGGAGCAAACTGCTGCCCCGATCACTCCTCAGGAGCAGGGGGAGGTGGAGAAGCCCTGAGGGGCGATCAGGGCCAGCAGCCGCCGCTCGCACTGGCTGATGGTGCCAAGCTGCAGTGCACAGGAGCAAAGAATTTTCAGTAGCCACCAGAGGCTCACCCCAATGACAGCAACTGGCACCCTGCCTTGGTCTGGCACCCCTGCTCGCCTGCTACACCATCCCACCATGGCCGATGCCCACCATGTTCTGCACATGCCCCCTGGTGGTCAGCACACGTCATAGCAATTAGTTATTCGGTTGTTCTGTTGTTCCGTTGTTCCGTTGTTCAGTCTATTTGCATATTAGGGTTTTAGATAGATAGATGATAGATAGATAGATGATAGATAGATAGATAGATAGATAGATAGATAGATAGATAGATAGATGATAGTAATCTAGTAAGTAATATGTGTCCTCAGTTCTATGAGCCAAACTAGTGAATTAATTAAACCCAAGAAATGAGGGCTCCTGGGAACCTCTGATTTATAGCCAGATGGCAACCTGGACTTATGACTGGAATCTGAAGTCCAAGAAGGGATTTGTGGGAGCCTTCAGTCTATAGCTGGTGGGTCAGAAATCCAGGTAACAGCCTGAGCTTTCCACTGGTATCTGAAGTTGGTGTGGGGAAGGGCAGTCTTGTAGGCCTGAGCCTTCACCCTGTGGAATCTGATGCTATATCAGTGTGGCTAGCACAGAATTGAGTTGAATTGTGGAACACTCAGCTGGTGTGCCAAGAATTTCTTGGTGATATGAAGTGGGGGCTTCGTCTCCCTCCACATATTGAGATTAGATACTCAGAATACAAAAGAATTGCCTATTTCCCAAACAACTCCATCAACTGAATCATAATACCTATGAAAAAGGCAGCCCAAACCAGAAAGCTCCGAAGCTGCTTATGGGACTTTATGGGATCTCAAGGTGATGTTCCAGGGTTCAGGTGGTGGAGTAGGACCCAGTTAGAGAGATGGCATTCTCCTCTTGCAGAATTATTACCAGCAGAGTTCTGTGCAGTGGTAGAAACTAGGGCATCAGCCCAGCTGTACCTAAGGAAGATGACATTGCTCACCATGGATGGGGGATGGGGAGTCAATTTAATCAGTCCATTAAATATTAGCATATCTTTCCCATTTGGATATCACTATGACTTCATAGTTTGACAACCATTTTGAAACATTTTGAGAGAAGCATAATGAAGCAGAAAAAGCATGGGTGTCGGGTTCAGACAGACCCGGATTCCAATAACCTCTGTGATGACATTTATTATCTACGGCACTGTCAGTGAATTACTCAACTTCCCTGAGCTTTATTGTTGTTTATTATAAGTGAAAATAATATCACACAGCTATACCGCTTGTTAAGTGCAATATAATATATAAACTATGTTCTATATTTCATGTTCTAATTAATTAATCCTCATGATACCCTGTGAGGTATGCACTGCTATTATCTCCATTTTGCAGTTGAGTAATCTCAGTCACAGAATTACATCATTTGCCTATGGTCACAAAGCTAGCAAATGGCGGAGTTCACTTGCCAGATAATCAGAATACTGATTCATGCCCAAATCTCAGAATATGAATGGCACCTAGCACATACTGGGCTCTAGTGAGGGTCACATTGGCTCGGGTGAGCAATGTGTGGGATGCATGGTGGGTGCCTGATGCTCAAATGGAGTAGGGACAAAGTGCTTCTTTCCTATTCTAAATCTTTCCTTCCACAGAGAAGGAAACCAGTCCATACAGTGTTGTTCTTAGTCTCACTGCCCCTCGCACACTACATCCTAGCAGAAGAGGAAGATATGTCCACTGGGTGAGTTTTAGAGAAAATAAAGAGAGGCATGGCCAGACCAGTCCCTTCTTCCTCTTTGAAACAAGTTGCCCTTAGGGTACATTTGTCCTCTGTGATCCTCTACTCAAGTCCTGTGATCCTCTGACTTCGTCCCTCTGTTTGGCTGTCTCACTAAGCTATGCCCTCCATTCTAATCTTGCCACTATCAACCAAGAGGTGCTATTTTGGCCCTATTTGCCTTGCTCTTTCATCCTGTTTCTCAGCCCAGACAGAGAAGCCAGAACACGGGGAGGAGGGAATGGTATTTGTTAAACCTCCATGTTCCCTCACAGCTTTCATTACTCTGTGATGGGCCATGAGATTTCTTCTTGATTGCCCACCCCAGCCCAAACTTCCTTAAATGTTTACAAGCCAAAAGATGGCTTCTAAGTAAATGAAGGTAACTTCATTTTGAAGGTAACTTGCTTAAAGGCAATATTTTGCTGTTCTTTTTAGCCATTTCTTTCAAAGTTTTTATCCAATTAACTATAACATTCCTCCAGGAATAAGCTAAGCCAGAATTGCCTCTGCCCAGCCTGCCCTGGCCAACATACACACTTCACTGCAGAGAGAGGAAACTGCCCAGGCACCATGCGTTTGGAGGAGTTGGTACCAAGATGATTCAAGCAGAGAGAGATTTAAGACAGATGCAACCTCACAGGGTCTTTCTGAGCTCACGCCACTCAAACCTGAGCGAGGCTATTTCTAATTCATGTTGCCAGCTGAGAGTCTCATACAATGTTATTGCATTCTGACCTTCCCGGCCCCAGAACATATCCAGTTCTTAAACTGGAAATAAAGATTCCAGCTCCCTCAGTTGAGCTGCTGATGTTTGAAGTGTTCTCCAAGCTCTTTCTTCTTGCTCTGCTAAATCTAGTGAAATGTTTCAACCACTGGCCCTGACACCATAATAGCCAATAAGGTAGGTCAGATTAATACATATAAACTTATAAGTTTTTTAATGGTTTTTGAATTTGAAAATAAAAAAGTACTTCAATGCAGCCAGAAGAATTCTGTTCGTAAAAAGATTCAGACTGGGAAAATGAATTTTATCCATACTCAGCATGGCCCCTGGATAACTCAATCATTCATTCATTTTTTCATTCCACAAATTGTTGTTGTGTGCCAAGGAGGTAGTTAGTACCAAGAATATAAATTTATTTCTCCCAAAGAATTCATAGAATAGAAGGTTGACAAATAAGTAATTCAGTGAGTGTATAATAATATGTAATAAATCATGATATTTAGTGTATTAAACATGTAGTATATGATACAAAAGAGTGGGCAAAAGTGTGCTGGGAATGTAAAGGTGGCATGTAACCCAGACCTTAAGCTAAGAAAATGATTTTCTGGTGAGAAGACCTTTGAATTAAACATTATAAATACCCAGGGGGTTACCAGTCAAAGATGGAGAAAAGGAGGTTCCTGTTTGAGAGAATAACATGTACAAGGCACAACAGCATTAAGTTACAAGGCATTAAGTTACATTTGAGGAAATAGAAGGAAATTTCATGGCTAGAGAGAACTGTACACATTAGCTTGGCATGATTTAGTATTCAAAATGTGATATTAAATAGTTTGGAAAGATAACAGAAGAAAAGAAGATTTAGTTAAACAAAAGGAGAACAGGAGAACCACTCATAATTGAAACTTGAATGATCATAAGTCTTTGGAAAATCAGGTAATTTTATTAACTGAGATTTTTCTGGTGAAATAATTGCCCTTTTTTTTAGCAATATTCTTGAAACTCCTTATTAAAAATTGATATGATCTCCTATCTTAAGTATATAAATCTCTCACCAGTGCCTCCCATTGACTGAACACAGCAGGAAGGTGAGAGAACCTGGAAAATAAGTTTTCAGAAAAAAAGTGAACAATGGATATGAGGACAAACAGGCAAGTGACCAGCATAAAACCAATGAGGTGGGGGCTATTGTAAGCCTCATACATAAGACAGATGAGGAAATTGAGTTACAGTGGAATAAAATAACCTTTCCAAAGTCACAAGAATTGAATTCCAGAGCCCAAGTTCCTGTTCATTCTGCCACACATACATAACTAATGAAGTCCAATGCAAATATTAATTGAGCTGGGGTGGGGAGTGGGCAGAGACAGCTTCCCAGGGAACCAAAGTAAATACCTGGTTCCAAGAATAGAATCACAGAAGGAATTCAAGATCAGAAAATTTGCATCCTCAGAAACTAGCAAATAGCACAGTACCCTGTACACACAAAGTAATAAATGAATCTATTTAATTAAATCAATAGATGAAGGGCCCCTTAAGTTGAAGAATATCTGGGGCAGAGAATTTATTGAAACCTCAAAACTAAGAAGGATGACTCTCCTTCATCAAAGGGCTCTATGCTCCTGCCCAAAATGGAAGGGAAGATGCTAGGTAATGGCTAATGTTTATTGAGCTCTATAGCATTGTGCAAATGCATTATGGGAATTATCTCATTTATACACAACAACCTAATGATATGGGAACTATTATAATCCCCATTATACAGATGAGGAAACTAAGGTTCTCACAGGTAGGCATTTGCCTGAGGTCAGCCAGGAATTATGAATGCCAACGTTCAAACCTAAAGTCTTCTAATTTAGCTTAAGTCCTTTTTACCTCAGTTGGGATTGGTTAAGGAACTAGGGTAGATCAAGACTGAAGAAGGGAAGTGAGAGGATGCCTTGTGAACCCATTTACAGAGAACTGAGGGAGCAAGGGGCAGGAGAACAATGTTACAGGATGGCAGAAGCCTAGTCATGAAAAATGAAATTATTGAGATACCAACAAAAATCCTTTTCAAATTCTTCCTTTGCAAAGTCAATTCCACTTGTACTTTGATCTTTGACCTAGACCCATACAATTAATTCCACATCATATTTCTGCATATTGCTCTCCAAGGAGAATCAAGTTTACACTTCCCCCAATCCAAACCATAACAGTACTTAATTAGGTGATAATTTATGTAGTACTTAGCATGAACTTTTGGCACTTGCTGGAGAGGGCTGTACAAGTGTACACATGTTATCACCTGACTACATCAAGTAACGGGACCTGGGCATTGGTGAGGTGTCTTGGGCTTTACAAGGTATCAAATGACTTTTATGACCCTGTAGTACCTGGCTTTCCAGTAGGCAGAACTGTCTCTAGTGTGTATTAATATCCTGAATATTATGCCCACATGCACTTAAAACACTGATTCTGAACACTTCAAAACAACAAGGAGGCTGGAAATAGGAGAAACAGATGTTGGATGAATAGTAGGCCTTCTCAGGTCCATCATTCAGCTTCAGGGAAATGGTGCAACAACAGAAGGGAATCGTTCACTCCGACTCAGTGGAAAATAAACATAACATTCCCTGCTGGCAGACACGGTCTGTGGTGATAACAAGGCTCTGAACACTTGGCTCCAACTCTCACCCTCATGCCCCTGCCTTATGAATGAAACTGACCCAGAAATGGTTCCTTCCTAGGCACTCATGAGGGCTGAGAAGGTCATGACTGTATGAACCCAAAATGCTAAAGATGCTCCTTTAATAACACGTAATTGTCAAGAGAAGGGAAACCCTGAAAGCTGGGCAGATTCTTGAAGTTCAGTGAGTGTGCAATCTTAGGTTCAAGCTGATAGCAGGTGGAACCAACCATAGCCTCTCCTAGTTGTCCCTTATTCTCATTATGCTCCTGAACAAAAGAAGAAAGTCAAAAGGACATTATTTTGGCTCCTGGATACTGCATTACATCTTTTCTCTAAACTAAAATCAATTCATAAAGAAAGTATAGTCACAGACTAGTCCTCTTTTGTTGACTCTGGGAAGAAAGAGATGGAGAGAACATAGAACAAGAACTATTTCATTCTGAGCACTACCAGGCCTATGGTCCTAAGTAGACTAGACAAAGTAGCTCATATATGAGAATCTGGGATATAAGGAAATCCACAAAGATGAGTCATGCTCTCCAGCACTGCAGATCACTCCTTAAGTTTGTCATCTTTCTGAGTCAGGTCCATGGTGATGTCCTTGAGCCCAGGTTCTACTTAGGTCCTTGTTCCAGCCTCATGAACTTAGCCTTTGACTTGTTTCATGAAGCTATGACCCTCGGCAGGTCCTAAGGATTACAGATTGAGCACTGGTCCTGCCCTGCCCTCCCCCCAACACACACATATACATTCCTGGCTACCTTGTTGAGACCATCACAGCCCTGCACTGGCTACCCAGTTTTCTCCTTGGGCAGACCCTCCAGAAGCAGGGCTGTAATAGAAAGAAAAGAAAATAAAGGCTTAAAAAAGTCACCTATGAGATTAAAATTAAAAATAAGCCTTCTTTTCCCTTCCAGGTATATGTCAGTCAAAAATAAAAGTAGTATGTTTCTAGATACTACTCCTACCCAAATGCTACAAATCTAGTGTGGCTCTAAAACAGTGTTGAAATCAAATATATAATAGTTTCACAAACCACCTACTTGTTCTTTCTCCCAGAATTATTTTAGTGTTGAAAATAAGTAAAACATTGTGCTGAGTGCTGCAGGGAAAACAAAGATGAATAATGTGTGTTGTCTTTATAGAATTTACAACCAAGCACAAGAATTAAGATACAAGTGCTGTGGGTCCCACAAATCTAGAATCATAGACGATGAGCATCCCTGAGTTGGAAGGTCTTGGGAAGATAATGCAGTCTAGCAGTTCACCTTGCTTCTACTCGTGCACCTCCAGGGATAGAGGACTTGTGACTTGTTAGTTTAAATTACTTAGGGCATATCTGGATGCTAGGCATTTTTTACATAAAATTGAAATATATCCATTCAGGACTTCTGCCAATAGGTTTACACTGGAGTCTCATAAGAAAATCTAAGTATTTTCTATTAATCACATTGAGCATCAGTAATTTAAAACTGTGAAATTCTCCCACCCTGTGAAATTCTTCTCCAGACATGGCATCTCTAATTCTTTGCATCATTATTATGTCACATAGTTTTGTCTCTTCATAATTATTCTGTTCACTTTTCTCTTACTTCTACTCAGCTTGGCTATCCTTTTGAGCATATAAAACTATGCCAATATATGAGATGGGGTTTAATTAGAGAAGACTCAAGCCCTCACCTCTCTTTTCTAAGTACTATACTCTAGTGATATAACATTGAATTTTTTGACAGCCACATCATACATATAGAGATCACAGCAAATTTAAATCCTGAGTATCAATGTGATGGCATGATTTATTTATCTCAATGGTTGGTTTGGGGAAGCAACTAATTTGTCTCACTAATCCTGGATTCCCATTCTATCATCTACCCTTCTCATTTAAGACATATCCTCAGTCAGGTGTTGGGAACAGATGTGTTTAGCAGATTTCCTACTATTGATGTAAATGTTAGTGAGAACAGGACTAAGGACAGAGCTCTAGAAAAAGAAAATTCCCTCTATCCTGAAAAAAATCTTCATACTACCTGCACCTCCACCACCTTAATCCAAGCTACCATCATGTATAAATAGTAATTTGCCTCCACCCTTGCTTAACATTAGAGATTCTGTTAGTACTAAGTCAGACCATCTACTCTTCAGTTATCAACTTTCTAATAGCCTCCTGTCTCAGTTTCAATAAAAGTTAAAGCCCTTTCAGTGGCTGACAAAGTGCACCATTCAATTTTCTCCCACCTCAGCTCCTACCACTCTCACCCTCAAGCACTCTGCTCAGCCAAACTGGGCTCCTTGCAGATCTGCAGACACGCCATGCAGCTCTGGCCTCAGAGCCTTTGCATTTGCACTTCTTTCTGGTCCTTTCATCAGATACCCCATGGATCACTCCCTCACCATGTCATTCCAATGTCACCTGCTTGTTAAGGACTACCCTGTCAAATTTACATAAAACCATACCCTCTTGGCACCCCTCCCTGTGCCCTGCTTTACTTCTGTCTGTGGCCCATATCACCATCTCCTCTAACATAAGGTCAAATTTACATATTTTCATGGTTTTTACCATCTCTACTAAAATATGGAATATTGAGGTGTGTTGTTTATGAATGCCTCTCCAAATGCCCTGTGGCACTTGACACAGGTAGACATTGAATACATATTTGTTGAATGAATTAATGATCCTCCAGAGATGACCGTAGCTGATTTGTATTGACAGGATTCAGTATTCATTTGTTTAGAGAACAGGGGAGTACACTTCAGGTTGGCATGCAGAGGGAGGCTCTCAAAGCATTTTCTCAGGCTCCAAGTTGCATCTATATTTCTAAGCCATTCAGGTAGCTCTCCTCTCATTAGCTCTCCTATCTTGGCTGAAATGACCACCCTCAGCTCCAACCCATGAAAGCTTCAGACACAGACGTCCATTATGGGCTATCACCCGTACCCCCAAATCCCACCCACAGACTTAGAGCCTAACTTTCTCTCAATAGCCTCATTAACCAGGCAGCACCTTGGAGAAGGCAAATGAAAAGCCTTAGGCAAACTTGTCCTGTACTTTCACTGAAATTTTATTTGTACATCAATTAAACCATAGACCTAGAACCCCACAAGGAACAAAGGCAGCCTTATTTTCTACACTTTCAGAAGGAGTGTCAATGGAAGTCTTTGTGCTGTCTACCCAAAAGATCTTGGAAGCCTAGAGATGTCACTATAACCTTTTAGCCTCCATTTAAGAGCTAGAAACCGATTTAACATGTGAATTATGAGCAGGCAACCCATAATCAGGCATGTGGAGCTCAAGTCCCAGATTCATAACTTTCTAGTTAGACAATGCAAGACAGGGAGCTCAACCTTCCTGAACCTTGATACCGTCATATAAAATTAGAGGGCAATGGTGGTAACTACCTTACAGATGGTTGAAATTGTAGGTGATGTTACCTGGGACATGGAAAGCAGTCAATGAATATTAGCTAGTACTATTATTTATTTAACAGCTTTCTTTTTAAAAAAATAGTGAATACATCCTCTATCTTGGACACTGGGCTGGGCTTGAGAATTATAAAGAAAATGAGTCACTGCTTGTGCCCAAAGGAGTTCAGAGTCTAGATTGGTAAATATCAGCCGGGTTCAGAGCAGGAAGCAGACAGCATGCTCAGGAGGATTTGCGAGTAGACTTTAAAGAACAGACTATTTACAGAGATGTGGTTGGGGCTAAAGAAACCAAATGGGATGTTGAAGCACCCAGAGACTAGCAACATCAAGAAGCTATAACCACACATAGGCCCATAGGGGCAAGAGAGGAAACAGAGATACTGGAGCAAACCCAGTTGAGACCGGAGCCCTGAAAAAGGGGTGGTCTGACATTGCCAGCAGCATCTAGAGTCAGGGCAGGAGTGAGAGAAACCAATGCATCCACCCCCATCTCCTTTTTCTCTCCCATCTTCTCTCTGTGCTTCCCACTGGCTGAACTCAACCAGAAGGCAGGAAGCAAAGGTGCCTGAGTAGAGCAGCTCTTAGAGACAACCTTCTGGGGCAGAGAAGAGGGAAAAAAGGAAAGTATATGAACACAGGGAATAGCCAATAACTAGCACAAGGATCAAACCACAGTCATTTTACTAAGTATCAGTGGTTGTGCTAAATGCTTTGCATATATCATCTCACAATCAAAACAAAACTGAGAGTAAGGTATGTATTTTTTCCCACACTTTTCATAAGAGAAAGCTGAGACTTCAGGAGACCATATGTCTGTTTTCATTTCTATGCTAGTCTAGTCTAGTCTTGCTGTTGGACACAAGGCAGACACATTTTCCACTGGGCTACAATGCTCCCTTCACATATGCAACAAATATGCACTGAGTTCTGGTGCAGAGACAGTGTTATTCACCACAGAGTAAATCTTTGCTTTGTATATTCCTCCTTGCACAGTTAGGTGTAGCCATAGGCTGGTTATGATCAATGCAACGTAAGTGAAGTTACATGTATCACTTCCAGGTTGGGACCATGAGAAGATTACGCATAAATCTCGAGTCTCTCTCTTCCACTGACATAGCACAGAGGAGACTATGAATTCCAGATCTTACCCTTAGATGCTCAAGCCTCCTTTAGCCCTGGACCCTAAGTGACTGTATAGAGAAGCACCTACTGCTGTCACTCATGGTACATTAATAAAAGTAAGAAATAAACTATTGTGTTAAGTTACTGAAATTTGGTGTTGTTTGTTACTCAGCATATCCTAGTCTTACCTGATGAATACATGTGTCAACTTTATGCCAACTTCTTTGTGGATGCAGGGAGTGCAATGGTAAGTAATGGTCCTGGATTTGCAGTCAATGCCATATAAAAATTGCACACAATCATGGACATATAAGGGAAAAATTATCCTGCAGAGAGTGAAAGGAATAACTGACAAGATGTTTTAGCTGTCTTAAAGGACAAGTGGAACTTCACCAGCAGGCAAAAGATAGAGACAGATTTTCCAGAAGAGAAATGCCATTGCAAATGCACAGAGACTTGAGGTATCAGATAGTAAACCCCCACCCAAATGGAATCCAAAAGTGTACCAAGTTTCTTATAGGATTGGGTCTAGATGACCAAAGCACAGTTCAGAGGGGAAATGGATAAGACATGAGAAAAACCCACAATAAAATAAAATAGAGGAACTATTAAAGAGCTGAATCAATTATAATAGTAGGAACACTGAAGACCCGCATTTTCTCACATGGAAACCTAGAAATTAAAGGTGGGATTTGAGTGTGTTGACTACACAAGCTGGGTCGAGGGTTTGCTGTCAGGAGTAGCAGCATTAGTGGCTGTGGCCACAGCAGCCTTTCCTGCAGAAGAAGTAATAGAGTCTGACAGTAACTGAACATTGATCTATGTGCCTGCAGATCAAAGTGACTTATATGCATTCTTATTGTTCAGTTTTTAACAAGCTATATGCCAAGCACTATGCTAATTACCTTACAAATTACTGTCATTCCATCCTCATAAAAAACCCTAAAAGACCCCGCCGGCGTGGTTCAGTGGTTGAGCGTCGACCTATGAACCAGGCGGTCACGGTTCGATTCCCGGTCAGGGCACATAGCCAGGTAGTGGGCTCGATCCCCAGTGTGGGACGTGCAGGAGGCAGCCGATCAATGGTTCTCTCTCGTCATTGATGTTTCTCTCTCTCTCTCCCTCTCTTCCTCTCTTCTTCTCTGAAATCAATAAAAATATGTATTTTTAAAAAAACCTAAAAGATAGGTATTATTATTTTTATCCCTCTTTTGCAGATGAAGGAAGTATGACACAGAGAGGTTGGATAACTTGCCCAAGGTCATACAGCTAGGAAGTAGAAGAGCTATGCTCAGGCAGTTTAACTCCAGACCTCATGCTGTCTTAAGAATGCTATTTTTTGGTTTAATTCAATCCTAATCATCAACCTGAGGTGAGCATTTTTGTTGTTGTTGTTGTTGTTGTTGTTGTTGTTGTTATTCTTCCTTCTGACAGGTGAACAAATGGGTTCAGAGAGCAGGGATGCTGCCGACATATCATGGCTAGTGTACCTCAGACCCCAGCTACAAGTTGGACCCACAGACTCCAGAGCCTATGCCCTCCAAGTAGGTATTTGACTTTTGGGGGGTTTGATCAAATCATACAAATCCACATGGTCCTAAATCTACTTCCAAAAAGCTTTGCTTACTGAAGTGACAATTTCAGTTGATGACAATCTATGAATCCACTAATGGCCATTGAACACCTACTGTACAAAAGACATAGTAAAAAGAATACCAGGCTATATAATAAACTGCCCCCGACTCAAGGATCTCACCCTCAGCTGGAAGCAAATTATACTCTAACATAGTACAACAAAACCAATTAGTATACAGCAGAGGATAACAGATGATAGGAATTAAATTTCAGAAAGGGCTCTAGGGTAAGAATGGGAAAATACATAGGGCCATGGTCCATGGGAAAGATTTTAACGGATGGAGAGGAGATAATGGTATCATTTGGGCTCTGAATCCAGGGCAGAGGAGGAACAGGCCTGGATTAGTTTAAAGGATGGGACATAAGAAAGACAATGTGTGAGGGTCAGGGTGGGGGCCCCAGGATTCCAAGCTAAGGAATAGCACTTGCTCTGTAATAAGTAGGCTAATCTATTAAGGAGATAGAGCTTTAATCCAATGAGACTTGATGTAGACACCAGTGCGAGGTCACCACCTGGTCTACATCACTGCCTGGATGGAGAATTCCTACAGCGTCAGTCATTCTGTCATCAGAGTAGAGTATTTGTAACCAGCATACTGGCCTGAAGGAGCAGGGGAGAAACTGAGGCAAATGGCATAGGGAAAGCTTCAGGGGCAGAGCGGGGAGCAAAGAGAAAGAGAGAGCTAAGTGCTGAGACAAAGCCCAGGTATATCTGCTTATGATCAACCCAACCAAAATTTAACCTTACAAGAATGTTGCTCTCAAAATTCAAGTCAGCATTATTGAATTGTTCCATTGCCATCAGGACTGTTTTCATTTTTAAGCACGTGTGTGGTCGCCTCCACATTGAAGGATTATTCATAGCCAAGGAAACCGCCCCCCCCCCAACCATTTTCTAGGGCATCTGTGCCCTCGTGGAGGCTGCCACGATATTTTAATTGAATAGGATTAAATTTCAATGGAAAGGGTGGAAGTAGTGCATTTTCAAGAACTAATAATTCTGTAATTCTATAGATGGGGTGTACCTTTTTGGCCCAAATAGGCAGAAGGCATCTGCATTTCTCTACAGCAGGCATTCTCATTTGGAACAGGACCAGGATTATCAAAAGTGCACACTGTTTCTGAGACCCTCAGAGGACCCTGAAGGAAACTTGCCTACAAATGGTCCACCTTGGCTGGAGGGGTCCCAGGCAGGTTTGCCAGATGGGGGCCTGGGCAGAGGCCAGGAGATGGTGGTCCAGACTCACTGAGTTTTCAGTTTCCTGGTCAGCTTCCTGCTGGCATCTACATACTTCATTCCCAGGTCATTTCTTTCTACTGCATCCACCCACTTACCTGGAGACAGTCATGAAAAAGGAGGGTTGATGCCATGGCTTTCACCAAGCACACAAAGATCCCAATGCAGCATCAAACAGCAAAGAGAGCAAGACTGTAGGGCAGGGGTCCTCAAACTTTTTAAACAGGGGGCCAGTTCACTGTCCCTCAGACCGTTGGAGGGCCGGACTATAGTTTAAAAAAAAAACCTATGAACAAATTCCTATGCACACTGCGGGCCCGGGACAAGTCAGCTGCTAAGCAGGACAGGCAGCGGCACTCGGAGGGCCAGATAAATGTCCTCGGCGGGCCGCATGTGGCCCGCGGGCCGTAGTTTGAGGACGCCTGCTGTAGGAAGTCAAGAATTCTGGTTTGGTTTCTTCCTTCCTGGCGCCATGGGTCCTGGAGTAAGTCATTTCACCTTTTTGTGCCTCTGTGTGATGTCCAGGGACCTTCATAGCCCTGAACTCCTGTGAACTATGGGATCCTGTGGCATTCAGGTCTCCTCACATTAAAGCCATAATTTACCTGCCCCTCACTCCAGTGCCATATGGATGCTCCTCCCCTCCCCATTCTCACTCCTTAACTTGCTTCACTGACTGTCACCTTTTGCCATAAACTCCCATTGCACTTTCTAACCTGACACAAATTCCCTTTTGCCTCCTTAAAGCCAACTTTCCTTTCCAGTCCCCTGCTGGCCAGGAGTCAGCAGCAGGGGGACAGCAGGAAGGGGGTTCATGAGGCTGAGAGCCCCTTGAATGTTGTCTTGCACAATGTGGTATCCCCAGTGCCTTGGAACAAAGTCGGCACATAGTATTCATGGGTTCATGTGTGATGGAAATTTTCTGAAATTAGGTCATGGTGACCATTGCAAAACTCTATGAAGAGATTAAAAACCACTGAATTGTTCACCTTAAAAGGAAATTTGTGGTTATATCTCAATAAAGCTGCCATTTTAGAAAATCGGTGACACAAGAATACGCTCCATGGTCCCCAAAGGTCTTTCATTAGTTTTGTCAAGTGTATATTAAGTAAAGTACCCAAAATTCAATAAGCCCACCGCCTCCCCTGCACTTGCCTTTAAAGCAGACTAGTTGGAGGAATTATTAGCTGCATTTCAGAAACTATTTTGACTTTTTTCCAAAGTCCTAGAAATCACTTGTATAAGATAAATAAATAAAGGCACAGAAAGTCTTTTTAACGACAGCAACACGGGGATTTAAAAGAAAGAATTCAATTGTAAACCGTGATAATGTATCAAATCCTGAAATTTTTCTAAATAAAGTAATGGGCCTATTACTGATGCAGAAATAAAAAGATGAGGTCAGAGGCAATGCCAGCAATCGCCAAATTTGAGATTAGTGTTAAAAGCACTTGTGTGAAAAATTGCTTTAAACTCCAAATTAATTCGCAGCATTAATTTCCAAGTACTCTGAGCCAGGTCGACTCAGGGAGACACTTTTGTTGGCAAGCTGAGCCAGCTGCACTCAATTACTTCTTTCCTTCTAATTTTTTTAAGCTGCCAATATTTTCTTTTAAAGGAAGAGAGAGAGAATTTTGATCAGTTATCTTAAGAGGATCTATTCATCTAAGAGGTTGACATTTTGGCTGCTTGGAAATGTCTGTTCTCATTTATAGCAGAGTTCTATTCTCAAGATCTGGCAATCTTTACTTGGGACTAGGGAGCAGGGGTGACAGGGAAATCGACCATCTTTCTAGAAGATCTTTGGGAATTACAATGGAAATAAAGTACACAATCCCTCTGCTTCCAGGAGCATATTAACAAAGATATAAATGGAAAGCAAGAACAAAAATATACAAGAACAAAACCAAAATAGGATATCTTCAGCATGCTAATAGTAAATGCACTATATAGTAGATATTTAACATATTATAATTAGTATAACTATTAGTTAAGTAATTATAAGTAATTGTTGTAACAATTATAATAGGTAACATGAACCTACATTTATTGAGCACTTATTATATGCCAGGCACTGTTCTAAACACTTTCTAAATGTGAATTCATTTAGCCTGTGAAGGAGATATTTTATTATTCTCACTGTGCAAATAAGGAAATTAAGGCACAGTGTGTTTATATAACTGGCCAGGGTCATAGATTTAGGAAGTATTTTCACAATATCTGCAGCATTGCCAAAATTCATTTCCGTTTACCTCACTTGGGATGTTAATTTATGGACACATTAATTGAAGTTGGATTTTTGGTTCAAAAGGCAAGCCCTTTGCAATTTAGAAGTGATTTCTATAATTAATGGTATTAAATGAATGGTATTAAAGGAATCTCTGAAGCTCTAAAAACTGAAAAGAAAACAACAACCACAATTAGATTGATTAGGCACACAGGTATCTAGTGGTGTATCTACACAAATAAGCAAAAACTCTGATGGAAATGACAGTCCAGTGTCTAGTGGTGTATCTACACAAATAAGCAAAAACTCTGATGGAAATGACAGTCCAGTGGGAGAGATGAACTGAACCTTTTAATAATCCCAAACTATTAAAAATAAAAAACTAACACTGAACACATATTACACACGAAAAGTATGTTAACATGTTATATGTTTATTGCATATTAATTACTTTAAAATGGTGGGGAACCCCAAATGTTTCTTAACTGTTTGCTTACTATAAGCCATTGCAGACTTTAGAATGAGTCCATGTTAACTGTTAACTAATACTTTGTGCTGGGACCTGTTCCAAGTACATCACACATTTCAATTCATTCCATCCTTACAACAACCCAATGAACTAGGTACTAAGATCAAATCCATTTTACAACAGGAGAAACTGAGGCACAAAGAAATTAGGAAACTTTCCCAAGGTCACCCAACTAGTAATGATAGAGTTAGCACTCGTTGTTCAGCTTCATGTGATAAAGTGTGTTATCATATAACTAGAGGCCCAGTGCATGAAATTTGTGCATGGGTAGGGTCCCTAGTGGCTGCCGGCTGCGAGCCACTGGCTGGGGCCTCCCTTCCCCCAGCTGCCTGTGGCTGCCACTGGCCTGGGTGGGGCCGGCAGAGGGAGGGGCTGCAGGCGGTTGGCCGGCCCACCCCGCCCCCTGGTCGAGAGGACAATTTGCATATTAGGCTTTTATTATATAGGATGTCATGCAGGTTGACACAAGTTGCAGAAAAGATGTGCTTAAACCCTCCTGAAAGTAATCAGGAAGGTCTTCCAGGAGGAGGCAACATCTTGCTCTCCTTTCAAGATGTTTGAGCATCTGTTTCATATGCTCATCCACAGGTCTCTTGGAGGAAAAATGGATCAAGGCACCAATCGACCATGATAGTCACAAGTTCAGGACCATAGCCAACCGAGTGTCTCTCTATAGTATCACCTTAATTAGAAAGAATTTGGGGTGAAACTGTAATCTGTCGTCTCATATGACATTTTTATCGCCTGCTTAACATTTCAAATGAAACATTTTATTGCATTTGATGTTAGTTAAACACTTAACATGTACTCTTCATGGTTACAATTTGCAATGTGTTCTGACTATATAAAGAAAATATTTAAGAAACATTAGGGCTGTTTTTCCATTTTTAAGTATTTAATCTGTAATAAACATATAGCATGTTAAAAATACATTTCATGTCCAGTATGTGTTAAGTGTTAAAAGTATATTTTTGAACTGCCTTATGTGAGCCTGTCAGACTTTCCATTACAACCCCCTAATTTAAGGGGGTTTTAAAGCAGTCATAAAAATCGCTTCATGCTGATACTTTGGGTAAAATATCTCTCCTTTCAGAAGCCTTTTTTAGTGGTTTGTTTTTTAGTATTAATGCATTTAAAGAAAAGTTGACTTAATAAAATTGGGCATAAAACAAAGATATTTCTTATAGGATTTTAGTGTGCTTCTTTTCTATGCTTTTAAAATAATCCACATATTAAAGTCACCTCATAAAAAATCATAGAGCTTATCCCAAAATTTAGGAGAGAAAATAAAACATGGTTGAGATGAGCACTATCTGTATATTTCCAGATTTTGTATTGAAATTCAGAATTAAAGATATGAAACAAGGCTGTGGACTTCTCTTATAGTCCCAGAAAACTTCATATGCATGTAATCACGTAGCTACTCTAGTTTAGCATATTATTGTTCATAGGTGGATTTCACATCCCCTCTTACCTGCCCTTCAGGATTCTGGGAGGTTAGAAGGCTCATGTTATAACTACCCCCATCTTACAGATAGACAAGCAAAGTTTTTGGAGAGGTTGAGTCATTTGTCCAAAGTCACGTCGCCAGTTATTAGGGAAGATGGGGTTTGAACTCAGATCCCTTTGCTTACTCCACATTATTTAGGCCCACAGATTGCAAGAGACTGAACCTGTGTGTGACTTGTTTCTAATTATATTTTTAGTCCAATAAAAATCCTAAATAAGTAAAATTCAATTCACTGGCCCAACTAACTAACTTCATTTTTCCAATATCACTTTCCATTTTTAGAGTCAAGATCATATCAAGAAGCAAACTCAAGCAATGCTCTTCCCCCTTGCTCAGGTCATCTGGCCTGTGACCTAAAGATGAGAGGACCCGTCACATCACACCACCAACACTCTTCTAACTAGGTCCACAAATGGTCTTAAGAGTTTAAATATTCATCTCACCCACTCAGATTATACCTTCTTTGAAAGCCAGGGTTTATCTTATTTGCCTTTGTGTCTTCCTCTCTCCTATCCTTAGCAGCCCAAGGCCCGGTACATTATACATGTTTTCCAGTGGATGGATCAATAGAACCTCACAGAGAACTGATACCTGTGTTATTTCATGGAATATTATAGATGGGGGCACCTCCATTACCCATCTACTATTTGCTTGCTTCAACAGTTCCCCAAGACTCCACATGATAAAAAGATTCCACAAACAGATGAGTTTTGGAAAGGCTCCATCCACAGGAAAGAAATGCCATGAGTGCTCCCTGAGTATAGACCTGGCCGTCCTTATGCTTCCTATTTGGACAGCAGACTGTGAGAAGCCAATGGGCTCTGCTGTCACCAGGGAGGTCCCACCCCGCTGACCAGGTGGAGACCAGCTTTGTCCACTGCAGGGGCAGGGTGGTGACGTCTAGCTGGGCCTGGGCTCTGGCCTCTCTGGCCCTCATGCTAATCTATCCCGCAACTTTTAACTGTACTCAATGTAATATTTGGCTCATATATGTCATATTTCTTATTTTACTTTTTTTATTTGTTCCAAACTTAAATGGGTATGAGATAATGCTATTTAATTTCGGTATCCTGAAGCTTCAACAAAGGAAAAAATGCCTGAAGTCCTCTGCTGTCAATTGCTTTTCTTTCAAACCCATCTTCCTTCCAAGTATACCAAAAATATCCTCAGGCCTTCAGAGTAATTATATTTATGATCATTCATTTTTTTCATTAGTCTAGAGCAAATATTGTGGGAACTCAAGAAAGACGATGGTCCAAAGTCAACCTCAGGCTTGGAATTGCAAGAAAGAACCACAGATGAAAATGGAATTGGAATCAAGTGAACCCTGGATACTCTCTCTAATGAGGGCTCTGTACGGGAACCACACATTATACTGTCTCAGCGCGCAGCCTTGAGCAGCTAGGTGTGCTGGACCCAAACTCAACCCTAAGAGACTTTAGCCGCAGAGGCTAGGAAGGCTTTGGGACCCAAGAAGGAAAAAACAAAATTCAACCGAGGCATTGACAACAGTGTGGAATGTGTGAGTGTTGATTTCTAATTTAGACATCATGTCAAAGAGAAAAAAATGTCCTGACTTCATTCATTAACTACAAATATTTACTGGGTCCCTGTTACACGCCAAATGCTATTGGAGACATGGATGTAGCAGCGCACTAAAGACAAAACCCCTGCCTTCATGAAGCGTTCAATCTAATGGAAAGAGATACAGAATAAGAATTGAATTAGTATGATCTACAAATGTTAGAGATTCTATGTGCTATGAGAAAAAGAAAACAGGGAAAGGATATAGAGAATCCAGGGTTATTATACAGGGAGGAGGCCACAATTTTAACTTTTTAAATGGTTCACTAGAGGAAGCCCAATTGACAGCATGATGGGTAAGCACACACTTGTAGGAGCTGATAACTGAGCTAGAAAGCATTCTCACCACAGGAGCAAGAAAATACAGATGTGCAGAGAAGGAGTACACTGGGCATGTTTGGTAAATAGAAGGGGGATGCCTTAGTCAGCTCATGCAGCCACAACCAAGTACCATAGCCTGGGTGTTTTTTAAACAACAGAAATAATGATGTTTACTAACCAGTATAGTGGAAGACTGTGCTACTAATTTTTTTAAATGTCCATTCATTTTCATGGGGAAATTATGATGCATATTCTATTGTGACACAAGATACCCAAGCAATTTTTACAGAGCCAACGAAAAAGAAAAAAAGGTAAATAAAAATATAATTTAAAATGTCCATGCAAGCAATAAGAAGTAACTGGAAGTAAATAAATACAGCTGGAGATGACATGGAAAGCAAGGACAACTTAGCGAATTCTCAGCAGGAGGAGGAGAAGTCGTGACAGTGAACAGATTTGGTGTGTGGGGCCTGGGTGGCATTCTCCAGAAAGAGCTCCCTTCTTGGGGCATTATTTTCTTCGTTAATTTTTCAATCTTTGGTGATCTGACACCCAAACTTCTCTTAAAAATAAACAGATAGAGCAGAGGAACATTTTCAGGGCACAGTGAGGGATAAATTAGAAGTTTCTTAAGAAGCATCTGTAACAGAGCCTTCACACCACAGGCTGAGGAGCTGTAGGAGGTGCAACCTCTCCATCCCACCCATAAAGCATCTTCAGTTCCTGCAGACAGGAGGTATGATTCTAACTTTCCACCTGATCGTGTCCAACTAGAGACTGCTGGGTTGAGTGAACTATTTATTGAGTGTGCCTTTGCCTGAATTATAATGTAGCAATATTACTCCACCTTTATTTTCTTTGTTTTCAAGGGGGGAGGGGGGAGCTATATTAAAAAAATAAAAAGGTTGCCCAGCTGGTGTGGCTCAGAGGTTGATCATCGACCATCGAACCAGGAGGTCATAGTTCAATTCTCGGTCAGGGCACATGCCCAAGTTGCAGGGTTCAATCCCCAGTGGGGGTTGTGCAGGAAGCAATGATCAATGATTCTCTCTCATAATTGATGTTTCTATCTCTCTCTCTCCCTCCCTCTCCCTTCCCCTCTGAAATCAATAAAAATATATTACAAAAAACAAAATGCTCATGTAAAAAGTGGAATTCTTTGTGAAGAGCATTTATGGTGAAAGGCATAAGCATACCACAAGGTGAGAGCAAGTATCCAGTTTGGTCCCTCCCATCGCCTCCACCACTGACACCATTACCTCTCACCAGATTGTTGCCTGGGCTTCTGCTCAACACCAGTAACTACATCATGTCCCCTCTGCTCAGAACCCTCTGGAGGCCCCACATCACTCTCAATACACACAAAGTCCTTATATGGTCTTGACTCTGTCATTTCTATGACTTACTCTAACTCTGTCCTCCTGATCCCACTGGCCTCCTTGTAGCATCTCAAACACAATAGGAATACTTATACCACAGGCCATTTGCATTTGCTGTTCACTCCTGCTGATGGGTTCATTGCCCAGGTGTCTAAATGGCTCATGCCCTATTTTCCCCACCTTTTATTCAAATGATACCCTCTTAGTGAGGATATCTGCTATGGTCTAAACATTTGTGCCCCCCCAAAAAAATTCGTATGTTGAAATCCTATTGCCCTATGTAATGGTATTAAGAGGTGGGGCCTTTGAGAGGTACTTAGGTCATGGGGGTGGAGCTCTCATATATGGGATTAGTACCCTTATAATAGAGACCCCACAGAGTTCCTCAAATTTCCTTAAAGACTGCAGGTGTCATTGTCAGAGCCACTCTCCATATTCAGCCAAACCCCAATGCTGCTCAACTGCCATCACCTTTGGTACATGTTGGACACTCAAACATTCTCCTTCCAGAAATGTAAAAGGAAACTGAAGCAAGTTCTCTTCCCTTTCAGCTTCTCCCTCAGCCTGTCCATGACAGGTCCAGTATGTTCCCCAACTTGAGTGGAGATCCTCAGGGTAAAGACTGTGGGTGGTCTCAGCAAGCCCTGGGTTGCATCTCCATCCTCCCCTCCTGGATCTCCTCCTCACATCAGCAAGGCTTTCCCCTCCGGTTTGAAAACTTACATAGTCTTCCTTATCTTCTCTACATAACTGCTACAGGCAAATAAAGCTCAGATATTCAGGCTTGTGTTGTTGTTTTTTTAAGTAAATGGAAATTTGGGGGACTTAAAAAAATATCTCTCCATGAAAAGTAGGCTGTCCAGACTATTATCTCTCTATTTAGTTTTCAAAAATCTAGTATGAAACTCAAAATTGAGCAATGAATTCTTTGTTCTAGTTGGTAGCCACAATCTCCCTAAAGCAATGAATGGCGTTGATTCATTGCCTGGAAGGGATTGCCAGGCAACATAGTTTACTGGGAAGGAAAAATACCTTGTTTTAATATTTTTTTGAAAATATTATCCCTACTACAGGCATGGGAAAGTATACCTGAAAATGGGGAACAGCAAAATGCCAGAGAGGCAGCAATACAACGTTTAAACTGTGGCTAATGCCAATGAGGTGGCCATGGAGATAAAGAATACACAGAATAAGGAGATAGATGTAATGGAAGAAAACTTTGAAAAGTGGAATTCAGGGTGGAGTTTGTCTTTTTCTTACATCCCCACCCCACTCCACCTCCCCCCAAAAAAATCCCAGAAACCAGAAATCCCAGAAAAATCTCCTCCACTATAGTGTTGAGGGAGCATGGGACACTTTGTAGGTGCAATGGGGTAGAAGGTGCTATCAGTCTGAAAAACATTTCCCCAAGGAACCTGGAGTGCTTGAGCAATGAGTACAATTATAGAGCATCACTAATTAAAAACTTCCAAGACCATATAGGAGCTTAGAAATACAGAAATCTCTGGAGCCAATGGCAACTTTCCCTCTTTCTGGACTATGCAGTTTAGGAACATCGGCACACATGCAGTAGGAAAAGGAGGGGCATTTCATCATCATATCTAGTCTATATATTCAATATTAATTCTGTATTTCCTCAGCATATGCTTCACCTTTTAAGATGAATGCTTACCAGTGCGTTGGGGGTGTATCAGGCCTTCTTAGGAGAACCAGCAAGGACTTCTACAGGTATCAACAAAGATATGAAAGTCACATGCATTTTAAAACAAGAATTTTTTGTATCCATCTTTGGATTCTTAGTGTCTAGTTCAGTGCTTACCAAATAGCAGATATTCCATAAATGCTTATTGAAGAAATCACATCATTTGGAAGTCTATATAAAAAATAGCCTGCCCATGCTAAAGAAATAAACCCCTAGCATTTGGGTATTTGAAGACATTTTAGGAATCATCTGGAGATACATAGGTACCTCATTTTTGATACAAGAAAACTGGCACTCCAAGTAATTAGGAGACTTGCTCAAGATCTCCCAAGATCCCAGGAAAGTAGTGACAGAATTGGGACTAAAACCCAAGTCCTTGAGTCGTATTTTCATGCTCTTTCATGTCACTATTTTAAAATATAAGTTTTATTATTATTCAGTTATGACAAGGCCAACAGACCTGGACAACTGCCATTGGATAGTTTGTTCTAATCACAGATCCAAAGAGAAGGGTCCACGCCATGGCATGGGAGGTCCCATGGGGAAGCACCAGGTCATTCGGAAGGCACAGGCAGAGAAACAGGAAAGAGCAGGTGAGGCAGAGCAAACAGGCTTAGGATTGGCTCGTTTGAGTCACTGCAGTGGGCTCCTGAGCACAGTGGGCTCCTGAGCACAGTGAGCTCCTGAGCACAGTTGTCTGGTACCTGAGCCTGGGGTAATTAGGGCAGGTGATATGGCCCAGAGTGTGACAGCCAGCTAGAGGAACTGGTTGGGGATATAGGCTCAGCACTGGTCAGTTTGAGTATGAAAGTTAAGCTTCCAAGGGAGTTGTTTACTATCTCTAGGAATTAGTTAACCCTGTGAGGGGCAGTCACTCCAGAGTCAGCGAGTCCCCTGATGTCAAAGCATCAAAATAAAGATATTAAAAACATGCTTAATACACTCATCACACAGCTATCAAAAGTTTTCACTGTTAAAAATTTAGCTTGGACTTTGTGGGTTTACCTATCATCTGAGTTTCTACCTGAAGTTCTTAAGGTTCCTGGGTCCTCAGAGCTATGAAAAATGGCTTTTGGATCATAATCTAGACAATCTTTTCTGATTATTTATCTAAAACTAAAAGCAGGAAATGATTCATTTGATTTCTGCCAATCCTGGAGTGTTGCCACTTTCGGCTCAGGAAGAGCCGGCTTCCCTTGGCAGTCCTCACTTGTAGGATGATGAATGAAGTTCTATGTTTGGTGCTAGCTAAAATTTTATAGGGTCTAAAAAAGCAATTTATACATGCTTCAGGAGGTGACCATATTTTTTCTTTTTTGAGATTGCTCTTAGTCACAGCAGGGCACTCAATATACATATATCACACATCGAGGGGTCACTTTACAGGAGGACTGAAAGTTTGTTCTGTGTGTTGATCAACATGCTCTTGGCTTCTGCGAGTCTTATGTATGCTCAGAACCCAGCAAATAGGCATTAGTTGAATTCTGAATTTTCCCAGTTATTTTCACACCTCAGGGACCCATGACCCTCAATGGGATATTGTGCAAAAAATAAATAGTCAGCCTAACAAAACATTTTCTTGGTTCCAAGAGTCAAGTTGTTATCCACAAACAGGCAAGGCCTGTTTTCCTCTCTTAAAAATCTCAGGCATGGGTTGAATGGTTTTACATGCTAGCCAGTCAGTCAACTAAGTCATGGGTCAAAGCTAACTCAAAGAACAGTGGCCCTGGGCCAAACCAACCACTTACTTTAAGTGATGAGCACTCTAAACATTTGCAACTCACCACGCCTCATTCATGTTGCTTTTTGTTGACAGTTTTTGGTTTATTATTTTTCTGTCATATACGTATATATGGTTTGAAACATCTGAGCAGTGATCTCTCTTACTCAATTGGGTATCAAGATGCTCTCTAGATCAGCGGTCACCACCCTTTTGGACCTTACAGACCACCAGTGGTCCACAGACCACCGCTGCTCTAGATTATCTTCCTGGTGTTTATCATGATCACAGTTTCATTATCCTTCCTCCTTCTGCTTTTCTGAATGCATGTCATTACAAAGCACTGTCAAAGAAATCTGGAGGTGAGGAGTTGAGGACCAGCTCCGCTGTGTAGTGGCTGAGGGGCCTCAGACAGGTTATTTCAGTTTTCATCTCACAGTCCTGAACGGTAACATTAGGAATATATTATTTATCTGCAGTTTAGAGGCATTATGTAATATATGAGAGCCTTATTTTCAGTAAAAATATAATCCATAAAATATGTACTTAGAGAAGTCTTTGAATGAAAAGGGTTGCTAGAAGTTCATCAAACGTATATCCTTTTCCTCTGGACTCTCAACCATTCCACATTGCTCAGCCTTTCTTAGAGTTAATTGTGACCATACTACTAATGTATTACTTAACTTAATACTAACTTACAACTAAGTTCTATACAATAAACTATGAGAGAAAATGCCATGGCTACTTCCAGGTCTTCATATAAAAAGTTTCCTTGAAGATCCCAACACCCCTAGCAGTCCTGGATCAAAGATGGCAGAGCCACAAGATGGCAGGAACCTGGGCCTCTGACTCATCACTAGGAGGAGAGACAACCTCCAATCAGAAACACCCACTTGAATTCTACCTGAGGGAAAAATAAAATATTATTGTGTTAACCTATTGCTAATTAGAGGTTTCTCTATTACTGTACATAACAATACATTAACTACTATACAATAATTTCTTAATGCATATGTAAAAATATTTTAGCCCTAGCTGGTTTGGCTCAGTGGATAGAGTGTCTGTCTATGGACTGAAGGGTTCCAGGTTCGATTCCAGCCAAGGGCACATGCCCGGGTTGCGGGCTCAATCCCCAGTAAGGGGTGTGCATGAGGCAGCCGATCAATGATCCTCTCTCATCATTGATGTTTCTATCTCTCCCTCTCCCTCTCTCTTCCTCTCGGAAATCAATAAAAATATATTTTTAAAATATAGCCAGAAGGATATGTTACCATGTTACCAGTGTGTTTTTGGTGGTGGAATTGCAAGTGTATTTTCATTTTCTTAATCCTCTGTTTATTTTGGATTTTTCAAATCTTCTCTAAGGAACCTATATTGATTGTATAACTTTTTAAAATATATTTTTATTGATTTCAGAGAGAAAGGGAGAGGGGGAGAGAGAGATAGAAACATCAATGCTGAGAGAGAATCATTGATTGGCTGCCTCCTGCACATCCCCTACTGGGGATCGAGCCCGCAACCCAGGCATGTACCGTTGGCCAGACTTGAACCTGGGATCCTTCAGGCTAATGCTCTATCCAGTGAGCCAAACTGGCTAGGGCGATTGTGTAAGTTTTTAAATTACTAAAAAGCAAAACAAAACAAAATACAAAAACAAAGTGAGATGACATAGGATGAAAGAAAGTCTGATCAACATCTGGGCGGGTATATTTCATATTCAATCAACAAATGTGATTTGTACATTTACCTGATGTCACGCACTGCTAACAGCTGAGATACTAAGATTGCTCACACACATCCCTTGTAATAGTGGGCATCGTGTGAGGAATTTCACTCCAACTCTAAGCAGCTCTGGCCACAGAGTTTTCCCTGTATTAAGCCAACCAAAAACCTAATTGTACCATAGAACAAATCTACAAAAAGGATCAGACTGATGTCTAAAAAGGTGAAGATTAAAGAGAGTGAGATATGGAGAGAGAAATACATAACAATGGGCTATAATTTTCTCTTATTACACATGATTAACATATTGCCTTCCGTATGAAGTTCCATAGACTACTGAACTTGTGTGTGTGTGTGTGCCCACACACATGTGCCAGACACTCTACAAGTATCTTATGTACTTTATCTCATTATTTCTTTTCACTGCTCAAGTCAGCAAATATCAATATTACAGATAAGGGAACCAAGGTAATGACCAAGATGACTCAGTGTCACAGCCAGGGTCTGAAGCTTTGTTTTCCCGCCCTATTTCACATGCTATCAGAGAGCCTTCTTCCCCTAAACCGCCCCCTCCCTGCCCGCATCTTAGATGATTGCTACAAGGGCAACTTCCCACAGGCATTGCTACACTACACAGACTGGCTGATCGGGGGCAGTAGTGAGCCAGCAGTGAGGCTGTGGCTGATAAAATTTGTCTTCCTCTGGCTTCAAGTGTGAGTGATGGTGAAATCCAGGCCCACAGAGGGACAATGGAGAAGGTAAGTCTGGAAAGGAGTAGAATGAAAGGGTCCTGGGGGCAAGAGGCCAGTTACTGAGAACCGAGAAGTATTCCTATCACAATAGCTGTGAGACAAGGCTTATTCCTGGCAAGGTCAGGAAGACCTTCTTGAAGTGGCTCCTAAAGCACCTCAAATTCAACTGTCCAAGGCCTAACGCTTCCAAGAACCAGAACCAGCACAGCTGGTCAGGTGGCTCCAGCCGTGGAAACAGGGGGTAAGTGGGAAAGGCACTGTGTTTTGCGATGGACTCTGGCTCCAGTGCTCCCTAAACCTAAAGCCCTAGTCCCTCTGCTTCTCTTGCCTCATTCCTCCAACGTGCCCTTCCATCTGGCATGAAATCTCGCCTCATTTCACAGCCCAGCAGCACCTGCTTGCTGGGAAAATGTAGTCAGAGTTAATAAACATGGGGCTGCCAGGACCTTCTGGAAGAAACAGAGCCCCAGTGTGTGCTACAAGTCTCATCATGACTTTACACACCACGAGTGGAAAGCATCGTATCTGAGAACGCACTACCTGGCAATCACCAAAAAGGGCAAATACTTGCAAAGTCTGCTTGAGTTCCTAAAGGCTTCCATATTCACTACTAGATTTGATCTTTAATACATAGGTTGGCAGAGCAAGTATTATTCTCTTCATTACATAGATGAATAAACTGAAGCTGGAGAAATTCAATGAAATGCATTTTTATCCATATTACTTTACTTTTACAATATGTTATGGCTTGAATTGTGTGTTCCAAAAAATATATATGTTGACATCCTGACTGCCACTATCTCAGAATGTGATTTTTTTTAAAAAATAGGGCCATTTCAGATGTAATTAGTTAAGAAGAGGTCTCACTAGAGCCAGGGGAGTGGGGGTCGGGGCGGGAGGAGGGGATGCCTTACCCAATGTGACTGGTCTGCTTATAAAAAGAATGTCATGTGAAGAAACAGGGACACTCGGGAAGAAGATGGCATGTGAAGACAGAGGCAGAGAACAGAGTGATGCAGCCACAAGTCCGTGAATGTTTGGGGCCACCAGGAGCTGCAAGAGGCAAAGTGGGACCTTTGCATCAGAGGGGCAGACCTGCCCACACCTTGATTCCAGACTTCTGGCCTCCAGACTTGGGAGTTGGCTGAGAAGGAGCCAGAAGAGAGTTGGCCACAGATACCAAGAAGAGGAATTCCCAACATTGTCAAATATCAGAGAAAATGAAAACCTGACCTCTGGGTGGAGTGACCAGGCATTTGGCGATGGCCTTTGCAAGGGGAGTCTTTGTGGAGAGAAAGGTGTTTGTCTCATTGGGAGTGACTAAGGCTGAATGAGTTATGAAGCACTGGAAACACAATAAATGTTGGCTCCTCTTCCATGAAGTCCACCTGTGAAGAGGGAGAGACGGGGGTGTCTACAGAAAAAAGGTGCTGCAGCATCCAAAAAAACAGGTGGAATTTGAATGTATACTCCAGGGGTGAAGCAGAGGACAGTCATGGAGAGGGTTGCGGGGGAGATGGCATTGTTGAACCAGAGTCTCTTGGAGAATAGGGGTGGGGACAGTTTCTATTCCAGCAGAGAAGTGGGGTCAGGACCGAGTTGTGAACACGTGGCCTGGGTAGCTCAGAAGGGCCCTGCACTTCATCTAAACCTCTGTGGTTGCCGTCTCAAAATCCTTAATACATGTACCTTTGATTTTCTGTTTGCCAGTGGAGTGTGGGCTAAGGGTACAGAGCCCTGGCAAACAAGCTGTCCCCCTCCCCGGGTGGATCTTTAGCTGCCCACTGAGTTCCAGCTTGGCTCCCGGGATCCCTCCACCCATCCCAGAATCATTTCCACTCTCTGTACAAGCCAGAGTTGTGTTGGGAGGGGACAGCCTTGTGTGCCTGCCATCACCCTCTTGTTCGAGTAGGGATCTGCCCCCCAGCAACCCAGGACCAGGCAGTGGCCAGCTCTGACCGGGGCTGGCAGCACCTAGGGTTGCTCTACAGACAATGCAATGAAGCCCTCTTGCCCACCCCCGACCCTGGCACTGAGCGAGCTCCACTGGGGAGGTTACAGCACGTGGGGATCACTGTCCATCAAGGGTGGAAGCAGTGGGCCATGGGAGGGGGACGCTGATTTCTCCACCCAGTGTTTTCATTTAGCTCTGGGCCCTGCAAAGACCGCTGCCAGCCCTGAGTGAACGAATTAGCCTTGGTCGGGAGGAAGAACATAGTTACTCCAGGATGAGGATGAGAGGATGGGCGGCTATGGTGCACAGGTGTGAAAAGCCTACCTGCCAGCCTTGACCTTGTTGGGCAGGTACAAAGTTGAACAAAGGCTGAAGCAGAGGGATGGGGAGAAGCAAGGCCCCAGGATTGGGTGGGGCCTTTTGGTGAGACCCCAACCCAGTCATTATTCATAGTATAAATATGTGAATGAATAAAGGAAAATGCTACTTGGGAAAGAAAGAAGAAGGAAACACCACTTACAACCTGCACATGAGCAGGTCTCCAGCCAGTTTCACATTCGCAGCAAAGCCAGAAACTCGCTTTCGGTGCTCAAAGGGGCCAGGTTCCCTTTCTCTGGAAATGCTTTAGAGAACATTTGAAACTAATGTATAGTGGGTTCCTGCAATCGTGTATCAGATGTTCCACAAACATCCCACAGGTTCTGCTGACAGACTGATTGATCAGGGATTTCCACGGGCTGCGTTCCCTTCCCATCCCTAGAGCCTCAGCCAGCCCCACTGCCCTCAGAGGCAGATAGGGCTTTGCCCCTTCTTACCCAGATTGGGAGAAGGAAGCTCTGTAGCTCAGGATGGGCCTGAGCAGCCACGCTCTCCAATCCCCTGCCCTGCTTTGCCCAGTGACTCCTCCGTGAGATCACTGGACCGCCTTCTGTCTGCACTCCCTGAATTATGACTCCCTCTGCGCTCATTTGTGGGAGTGAAGGACATTCATGAACACAGGGGGATTCTCACTTCAAATAAAGCGTATCTTCCCTCAATTAGAAATGGGAAAAAGGGGAGCATCTGTGTGAGGGAACCTGATGGTCTCAGAGCCCGTCCCCCAGCTTGGGGGATGAGTCATGCTTGCTGAGCTCAGGAGCTGAACAGTCTCCAACCCCTTCCCTATGGGCAGCCCCTCCATCTTAATTAAAGTCTCCTATGTTCCCGAACTGACAGAACGAGGGGGCCACTCATTAGAGGCTGCCTGGGAGGGTGTGTTGGGCAAATCCCTGTGCTTGAAACGTGATCTGGAGCCGGCTGGGAGGCTGTACCCCCTGCTGCTGGCACCTGCTTGGGTTCCTCTGTCTTTTCCTTCCCTCCTACAACAGACAGAGCCAAAGAATTAAGCCATTCCTAAGGCAGGCTTGGCGGGGGAGGGGGGGGGGGGCCTGACATGAAGGCACATTCCACAACCTTCCTGGGGCACTCGTGGTGTGAGAGGTACCTCATGAAGGAACCTTCAACGATAAGTTAATTCTGTTGACAGACAGCCAGGAAATGGATCGGGGCTGCATCAGTTCCTAGATTCACTCCACTGGGAGTGCTGGTCATGATCCCTCCTAAATCTGGGCATCTCAGAGTCCAGAGGGACCCCCGAATAAGTGCTTTGTTTTGTTTAAAATATTGAAGCACAGAGAGGTTGTGTGACTTGCCAGAGTCACACAGTGAGTAACTAACTGCCTGGATTCAAACTCAGATACATCTGCTTCCAAAAGCAGGCTCTTTCCAACCAACCAGAGTCTCAGAGTCTGACCTCCTTAAAGATGCTTCAGGGATTCCAGAAAAACCAAGTGTCTTTTACCACCCTAAAAATATTTTTATTGAAAATGTTTTGCCTGGCTGGTGTGGCTCAGTGGCTGAGTGTCAACCTATGAACCAGGAGATCACATGCCCAGGTTGCAGGCTCTATCCCCAGTAAGGTTGCATGTAGGAGACAGCCGATCAATGATCCTTATCATTGATGTTTCTATCTCTATCTCTCTCTCCCTCTCCCTTCCTCTCTGAAATCAATAAAAATATAAAACAAAATATTTTAATAATTTTTTTAAAAATTCAGTCACAAATAGCATAACTCCTTGATCTATTTTTAATAGAGATTCTTCATCTGATTTCCTGTCAAAGTCACTTGAACGATATTACACTGAAACCTGACACCATTCTTTTCAGAATCCTTGAGCTGACTTCTTTCTTCCTTAGACATGGAAATCCTGATAGTTAAAGGCACAGACTGCCTGCAATAGATGCATTTTCCATGACTCCCACAGTTAAGTGTGGCCATGTGACCAGGTTTTGACCAGTGAGATGTGTGTTGCTTCCTGAAAGTGTCCCCCAGGTGAAGGGGGAGCCCCTTCTTTGCCCTTCCTTTTTCCTGTTGGTTGGAATGAGAACAGGGAGCTAATGCTGCCATCAGGGACAATAACATGCCATCCTGAGGACTGTGAAACTGCACGATGTCGTCCTGGAGCCAGGTACTTTGTTACCTAACTAAATCAGGTGAGTCTATCTCCATAAAATCGCCTGGTTTAGGAAACTTGAATTAATCTGTTACATGTAGATGAACCTGGTCATAATAACAAACAGTCACTACAAGCCCCATCATTTCCCAGTTGGGCCACACTTATCTTACTTCTGAGAGCTTTCATGCTAAACCCTCCAAAGAGGTGGAAATCAGAAACATGTGCTAAGTAAGACACTTCATCATCATAAAGTGCTTTCTTCACGGATCCGAGTCACTCAGAAATGAGGAGGTCATCACACAGTAACATGATGATGATCAGTTTGCGTCTGGGTATGTGGAATGCAGTCATGTAGAAGTTAATAAAACTGCTGTATTATTATCTTGATTTATTACATCTTTTTACTTTACAGACCAATTTTTCATACCAGATCATAAAATGTTTGAGAATATAGCTAGATAACAAGATTTTATACATGATGAATGTTTATGAAATATTTCAAGATTACTTACAAAAGTTCTAGATATATTGTGGAGTTCATAATTTAGTAAGTAAACCTGAAATATTTTTCATAAATGTGCAGTTCAAAGGATGAAGCAACTTAAATCAGATGATTAAAAGCAAAAATTACCCATTTTGATGAAGAGAAAGACAATGACTGAATTTTACGGACATAACAATGTTATGGAATTTCTCCTCACCTCTCCCTACCTTTGGCCAGAGAGTTAAAGAAGCAAGATATAGCTTTCAAATAAAGATTGGGGACTGAACACACATTTAATATCACCCTCCCTAAAAACCTCACTGAAATAACAATAAAGGAATGTTTTAAGGTATAAATCACAAGAACAAAGAGAACTGGAAAGGAAATAGTAGCCACAGAATTTGGGGAGCTAAGGAACAGAGAAGAATGACTAATAACTGACCTAGAAGACACCACATTGGTGAGGAGTAGCCAACTTGAACCAAGGCACCTCTATAGAGTTTAGGAATTAGCACCCTATGGAGATGGGCATAAACCTGAAAATGAAAATGGGTAGGTAGGTTGAAAGTCTCTTTAAAAAGCCATTGGATCTTCATATCCTCTCCTCCACTCCAACTCTGGCAGTAAATACAGGTGTATTCTCTAGGGGAGGTGAAACAGAAAGTATGTCAGTGGATTAGGAGATACTACATCAAGTTCAAGTTGGGTGCACAGAAAACAAGAAGACTGTGTGGAAGTCTACATTCTAATTATTGACATCTCCTGAGCTCTCGGGTCTCTACCTATCTACGCATCTTATCATTTCTCTTTCCCTAGAGCCGTGATTGGCAAACTGCGACTCGCGAGCCACATGCAGCTCTTTGGCCCCTTGAGTGTGGCTCTTACACAAAATACCACGGCCTGGGTGAGTCTATTTTGAAGAAGTGGCATTAGAAGAAGTTTAAGTTTAAAAAATTTGGCTCTCAAAAGAAATTTCAATCGTTGTACTGTTGATATTTGGCTCTGATGACTAATGAGTTTGCCGACCACTGCCCTAGAGAACTCTGACTAATACACCAACTTAGGCAGTGAAATATTAGTTCAGTGTAAATAGAGAATAATGACATGTCAGATTTTTTAAAAAGTTAACTCTTTTTCTCCCTTTCTCAGAAAACTAGCAAATCAGGCCCTCCACTAAGGGGAGTGATTAAAAAATGTGGAAGTCATAGATATTAGAAACAGAGACTCCCACACAAGAGACAAAGGCATCTCTAGAATGATGGTTTAGGAGTATCCTAGTGGCAATTCTAGACAGTAACTAGTCCACTAGATTAAGCCAAAAGGCTCCAAGCAAAGATGTCTCCCAGGTGATAAAAATCAAATGCTACACTTATTTGATTCAGCAAATTGGGAGAGAACTTGTGGAAGAGTTAGCAATAAAGTATATTAACAAACAAAATTAAATATTCTACAATAGAGTGAAAGTATTTATAACGTGCCACATTGCTCAGCTATTATTATAAACACTGCATTTTGTTTTAACTAAAATTATTGCCAATATTCAAAAACTTTTGGCCAAGAATAATGGCAATTTCATAGGCTTCAACATAATATAATCATAGGGGAGAGATGATAAAATGTGTAAATGTTGGCAAAGGGGAGGCAGGGAAGAGAGCTATGTCTTTGTCTTCCATCGCAGGAAATCAGTCAATCAGTAAGGCCTAATCTGACACATCCAGGAACAGTGGGGTAAGAATGTCATCTAGGAATATGGAGGCAAATGTCCAAAGGATAAACAAAACTGTGGGAGTGAGGTCCAGAAGATGGGTGGTAGGGAAACGTCACTATTTTTGTCCTATTAGACTATGTGTACCTTCAAATTACATTGTTCATATAACTTTAGTCAAAATTAAATTTAAAACCAAAAAACAACTAACTCAGGAGTCAGGGGAAAATAAGAACTCTGCTCCTAATGCTATAACAAAGCAGTTAGAGCTCTTAGGCTTGGTAGATCCTAGGAGCGTTAAAGTCAACAGACTTCAAATTGGTCAGAGAATCAACCAGATGAGTTCACCTCCACTTCTTCTCATGAGCCTTTCTTGAACATTCAAAAAACACCTTGCCTATCAAGGGGCACATGTTTATACATCCTAGCAGAACTTTCACCAGGAAGTATAAAGTTTGCAATGGTTAAGGAAACATCCGTAGTTAAAAATTAAGTCAAAATGAAAACCTGAGCTAGACTAAACAATGATGGAGAATGGTAAAGGGTCAATAAAAACAAATCATAATTTTACAAAAGTGCGTTTTCTTGTATATTTTGTTTTAAACTTGTTGTCCTACTTAACTATATTGTTTGTAATGGGGGGGGATTTTTGTGCTTAGCTCCTTGAGTATGTTTTTTTTTTTTTAAGAAAAAGCACAATTGAGTGTGGAAGCAGTCTTATTTATTTCCCCATTGACCAAGATTCTGAAACCTCCATGGATTCATATTACAAAACAATAACCAGTGGCTCATCTAAGAGAGTTTACCCAAGTTATATACAAAATGTCCAGCAAAAAAATATATGTTTTCTCGTGAGTACACTAGCAAATACAAACCAATAAAGATGGAAAATGCTATCAACACAAGGCTGTCTCTGCAAATGCAACATGATGGTTAAAAATTGATCAACAGGAAATATTTTCACCTTAAGAAGAATATTTTCCATGAAATAGTAATGGCTAGAGCCCAGCTGGAGAGGCTACAGAATATGTAGAGTTGTAGATAACTCTAAGAAATCTATACCAATAAAAGGGTAATATGCAAATTAGAACAGACATCTTCCGGACATCCTTCCAGACAAAGCCATGGTGGCAGGAGCCTAGGCAGAGGCAGTTAGGGGTGATCAGGCCGGCAGGGGAGGGAAGTTAGGGGCCATCAGAATGGCAGGGGAGCAGTTAGAGGGTGACCAGGGCAGCAGGGGAGCATTTAGGGGGCAATCAATCTGGCAGGGGAGGAGTTAGGGGGTGATCAGGCCAGCAGGCAGAGGCAGTTAGGGGCGATCAGGCAAGCAGGCAGACGAGCGATTAGGAACCAGCGGTTCTGGATTGTGAGAGGGTGCAGGCTGGGCTGAGGGACCCCCTCCCATGCAGGAATTTCATGCATCGGGCCTGTAGTTTAACTATAATAAAGTAAACAAAATAAGATAGTAGCATGAAGATAGGAGATCAAGAAAGTTTGTTTTTTCTGTATTTATTTATAATGAATTGTTTTTTGGATCTGTTTGGAAGCTAATAAAGAAAGATCAGCAGAAACAAGATCCAATGTTCAATCGGTTTGAGTCCAAGTAGACCATGGTCATGAACTCTATGCCTTTGTACCTTACATGTAACAATTACCCAGAAATGGCATTCAATGCCTTCAAGGGTAAGGGAGGGTTAGAAAGAAAGATACCCATAACATCTGTAAATTATCCAACTAAATCATTTCTAAAATGCTGGATTTGGAGGAGGGAGAAGGTAGGTTGGAACTGACCTTTAGTGTATACAAAAGGGTATAAAAACAAGACAAGTATGTAGAGAAATGTTCCTGCCATCCCTTTAAGCATCTCACAGCTTCAGCAAGAGTGCACACATTTATTTAGCACAACAGAGCCCTTTGGTATGGGTTACATTCCTACAACAAAGGGGAAGTCAGTGCAGACAAAACTATTACTGCATCCGGCAGACTCATTCACTTCTGCATTTCTGAGCTGTTCCTTGGTCCCTGCTGAAGGTGCCCTTGAGACAACTCTACCAACACAATGAAAGGTGAAACTACACACAGCAGATTTGTTAAACCAGGCTAGCACATTCAGAAGGAAATATCACCCCCAAATAGCATTGCCATTAGCAAACAATATAATATTTATTAAGCACTCTACTGCCTGGAGTACCCTCTTGAAACCAGTAAAGATTAGGAGTTAAAGGCCATAGGAAACATGAATTTTCCTTTTGTAAATGCAGACAGGGAGTTCTTTATAGTTTTTCATAAGCCGAAGTAGTGCAGGGTCTCTCGGAGAGTGATCATTTTCCACATCGCCTCAACACCGAGTCATTCAAGTTCCCGGGGGCCCCCCGGGAGATGTCACTCTGACTTTCCTATCCTTCAGGTCTTCCTCCAAATGGAAACACAACTTCCCTTTCAGGAAGTGAAAACAGTTGGAAGTGAGTGATGTTGAAGTTGAGGTTGTTCATATGTGGAAGGTTCTGTTCCTAGAACCTTCAGAGACAGTAGTTAGCCTTTCCTAGCACATGGGAGGTACCTAATCAATGCTTGTTGAGCTTATGAATGAATGAATAAATGAATGAAGGGGAAAATGAATGGAGAGCATACCATTGAGAATGGAGGACGGGTGAATGTGCAAGAAAGATAAAACTGAAATAGAAAGCAGGACATCTGGGTTCTAGCAAAGTCAACTCAGAAGAGTCAAGGAATTTGAACTTATTTTCTTGTTGATCTCTAACTACAAAGATAGGCCAAATGTGTGTATTACACTCCACCCCTCTGAAGCTTTCATTCAATGGGTAATGACAGATGATATAAAAATGCCCTGGCTCCCTCATCCCTCAGGTGGGATCACATCTACTTTTATGTTTTTAACCAGCATCTACCTAGATGTCCAAAGTTCTCTCTTGAGCTTCAAATTTGCATGTCTACCAGGCTGTGGACATCTTCACTTGGATTTTCCCAAGCACTTCAAACTTAACCTCCAATATTAAATTCATTATTGTCCCCCTTTTTCATAATGTTCTTAGTCTTCAGTAGTGATTGAATGTACCACTCACTCACCCATCCAGTCAGAAGACCAAGATTCATTCTTGATCTTCCCCTTCCTCTCCCTCTGTGCTCATTCACTCTATTCTTTAAATTCCCCTGACTTTGCCTCTCATGCCTTCTCTCAATCTGTCCCTATTTCTCCATTTTTGCTACCAGTGACATCTGCTTGTCTCACATTGATTAATGCAGCACACTCCTAACTTCTTGTTCTGCTTACAATATTGCTCATTCTAGTGCCCTCTACCTGTCCTTTGCATTGCCTTTCTAACTCCTCGGAGTTCCCCCTTCCCTACAGAAAAGATGCTCACTCTCTCTGCCTATTACTCAGGCCCTGTGTGGGCCAGCTGCCAAGCCTTATCACTACCCACTGGGCTTCACGATTTATGCTCTGGTAAATACTGAGTGGTTTGTTGCTTCTCCGCCCTACAGGGCTTTTTGCCTAAATTTTTTCTTTTCTTTGCCGGGATACTTTCCCATCCTTCTTCACCTGGACACATCTTCATTCTTCAGGACTAACAGCATCCCTTTTTCTCTGGGAAGATGTCCTTAGCCTGGACCCAAGGCTGTACTGGGTCATCCTTCTCTGAACTCACATGGAATTTTAAGCATCATATTGAAATTATCTCTTTCCTCAACTGACCATAAACTTTTCCAAGCTAGAAACTATAAGGGGCTTATTCTAATAGCCACAGTACCTAATGCCAATGCACCCATCACATAATAGAAAGCCAATGGATAGTCCTCCAGTAGAAATAAATTTTGTTTAGCCATGTCCTAAAAGGACTGCAGTTAGGAGCTTGGGATTTATCCCGCAGGTAGTGTTCTAGGATGTCGGTTTAGTGACAGGATGGATTAAAGGCTAGGAGTCTGTCTTAGAGATGGCATTTTAGTATACTTGTTTTCCCTTGTATGGCTATGAACCCTGTGTGTAATTAGGAACTTACTTGTCTTTATTGTCTTTTGATTCCTGCCTCCCAGTGGCCAGTGAATTTCACTTCTGTGCACAAACTATCCAGTACCCAGCACAAAGCCTACTACAGACACTGGACAGGCCTTTGGGGTAAAGGAATAGACATCCAAAATAATTGAAGTTTTTATCATGAATAACAGTGAACAGTGAAAGCATTTATGACTACCCTCAAAATATTTTTAAATGCATCAAAAATAATAATATGGATTGATTGATGGATAGAAGGAGAGGTAGATAAATAGAGAAATGATAAAGGAAGCAGAGCAAGTCATTAATGACAGAGTCTAGGTGGTAGATACATTGGTATTCATTATGAAATTCAACTTTTCGATATGTCTGCACATTTTCATAACAGATGTCGAGGATAAGGAATGCATTTATGATAAATATTGACTGTTCTCAAATGGAAATGAATGATGATGAGAACAAGACCAAGGAATGATTCATCTTCTCTTCCAGTTCTCAAAGCAGAGTCCACCCCTGCCTCGTTCCACCACCCCAGCTGCCAGGTCCCTGAAGATGCCAATGACCATGTGGATCTGTTTGCCATTGGCGGCCGAACTTTTCTCTGCTTCCAATCCAAATGCTTAATAAATCAAAAATGCCTATTTCAGATCACATCAGTAACCCAGAGTTTATTGTATGAAAAAAGCAGAGCAGCAAGTTTGTCCCTGTTGAATCCTCCTGTGATTCTTAAAACAGGAAGTTCAACTTCCCCACCTGCACATGAAACTAGAAACCTCTTCTCCCCACCCCCAACAGGACTGAAAAACAGGGGTGGGGGCTTTCAATTAGGAGAACTCTCTTGCAAATATACAAAATACTTTTATTCTTTCTTAGTACTTGGCAAGGGCATCAAGTTTCCCTAAAAAAAGTGCTGAAAATTACCTGGGAAAACTTCACGGTCGCTCATTAAGAGAAAATCACATCAGTTGTAAAAAGAGGTGGTTATGTTTTGTTTTCCAATCTTCTTGATATTTTGGATTTTTAAGAGTTTTCTTCCAAAAATATAACCTAAGTCAATGTACCTATTCTCCCGGTCCTGAAACATGGGCACTTCTCATAACTGTGCAAAGAGAAGGCAGTTGTTTGCCTGGCCCAAGGTGTACACTGACTCTTTCATGCAAATACATCTTTCTACTCCTGTGGCCAAGTACCTTTCTCTTATTGCCCCATGTTTGTTCAAGTGGTGAGGAAATATGAAATATCACACGTTCTCATTGGAGACCAGACAGTAATCATCAACAGATGGCAGCAGGGGGGCTGAGAGAACTCCAGAGTCCTCCCTGCAGGAGGGCTTGTGCAGGCCAAGGCCACTCAGTGGTCACAGACCTGGGTAGGTAAGGTGAGGTTACCTATCAATTCATCTCCCCATGTTTCACATTATCTTTTTTTTTAATGTATTTTATTGATTTTTTACAGAGAGGAAGGGAGAGGTATAGAGAGTTAGAAACATCAATGAGAGAGAAACATCGATCAGCTGCCTCCTGCACACCCCCCACTGGGGATGTGCCCGCAACCAAGGTACATGCCCTTGTCCGGAATCGAACCTGGGACCCTTGAGTCTGCAGGCCGATGCTCTATCCACTGAGCCAAACCAGTCAGGGCTGTTTCACATTATCTTAACCTCTCCTAGATTAAGCAACATTTTAAGCAACTAATTCTTGATTCCCCCAGAAGTGGCTGAGGATCTACTTGTGCTGGGACCATGCAGCCATCCCCCAGGGTGGGGAGGCACCATTCAGAGGATGCTGAGTGCCTCAGGAGATGCACAGAACATGACCTGCACCTGGATATATGTCAATTCAGCAAGTACATATTGAAAGGCTGCTTTGTTCTATGCGAGACAATTACTTACAATATGATGTACTATTGTAACCGTTCTTAAATTGCCATGATTTGACCTGGCCAGTGTGCTAAGTGGTTAGAGCATCAGCCTATGCACCAAAGGGTCATGGTTTTGATTCCCAGTCATGGGTTCATACCTGGGTTTCAGGTTTGATGCTTGGACCCAGTCAGAGTGCGTGTAGGAGGCAACCAATTGATGTGTCTCTCTGACATCAATTTTTCTCTTTCTTGACTCTCTCTCTCCCCCACCTTCCCTTTGACTCCCTCTAAAATAATCAATGGGAAAATATCCTTGGGTGAGGATTAACCAAAAAAAATTGTCATGATTGACTGTATCTGGAGCAGTAGTTGTGGAAGTAAAGGAAGCTATGTCAAGAAAGGCTTCAAGGAGCAGTTACATCAACTCTGGGCTCCTACATAAGAATACATTCATTCTACAAATGCGACAGGAGAGGGGGCATTTAGCACTGAAGGAGACAGATGGGATCTCTGCCTAAAGAAACTTCTATCTGCAGGGAATCAGAAGAAAACAAGAGGGATTTTTCCCAGCAAACTAGGAGGCAAGGCCATTCCTGAAGGGGATGGGAGGGATGACATGCAAAGACACAGAAGTATGGAAGAGTCAGGCATATGGAAGAGTGGGGACTGCTTGCTGGGTAAAGCCAGCAGCCCTTTCTTTTGTCCATGCATTTATTAAGCCATAAGCCAAGATGCAGGTGCTGAAAGGCAGGGTTGGACAAGCCTGGTGGGATCAGCCTTCATGCAGTTTATGATGAACATTGAGGACAATATTCAGTACTGAAGGTCTTCTTTACATTTCACAGAAAGGAAGGCCTTATTAAGAAGTTGGGTGATTACATCACTAACAGAACAATTTTGATATTTTTCTTTTAGATGACTGAGACCTTCCAGACAAGTAGAAGAAGCAGAGAGGCATAGATGAAGAATTCTATGGAAATCCCACCATGGCTTAAAATCACTGCCAGAAAAGAATGAAAGAGAGAGAGAGAAACTTCCCACATGTTCCTCACATCAAAATCTGTGCAAAATTTTGAAACAAACAGAAAATAATGTGCTATCATCCAGCTCAAACACACCTTAAAATATGCTTCATTTGCTATTGTAAAGGAAAGCATTACAGATACAATTGAAACTCTCTTTATGTTCTTTCCTCAGCCTCTTATCCTCTAACCACTATCCTGATGTTGATCTTGGTCCTCCTTATCCTTTAAAATTTTTATACAAATAAGATATGCATTTATTCATTTTAAAGTAGCATTGTTTTCCACAGTTTGTAAAATTTTAAAGAATATTGTCACACTGTATATTTCATCCTGCAACTGACTTTTATATATTTAAAATTAATCTTTCAGCCCTACTCGATTTGGCTCAGTGGAGAGAGCAGCAGACTGAAGAGTCCCAGGTTCCATTCTGGTCAAGGGCATGTACCTCAGTTGCAGGCTCCATCCTCACCCTTGGTCAGGGCACATAGGGGTGGGGAGTGCCAACCAATCAATGTTTGGTTTGACTGTCTCACATCAATGTTTCTCTCTCTGTGTCTCTCCCCATCCCTTCCACTCTCTCTAAAAGTCAATGGAAAAATATCTTCTGATGAGGATTAACAAAAAAATCCTATCTAATAAAGAGAGAATATGCAAATTGACCATCACAAAGATGATGGTGCCCAGTCCCCTCAGCCCCTCCGGAGTCCCCCAGTCCTTTCTGCCCCGCTGGGGGGAGGGGGGTGGCAGGCATGCGGTGCGGCCGGACCCGCCCTCAGCCCCCCAGGGCCGGCCTGAAGTGCAGGCAAGCCTCGGATGGTGGTTGCCCAGCCACCTAGGGCCACCTGAGGCTCAGGTAACCAGGGCTGGCTGAGGCTTGCACTACTGGCAGTGGCAGCAGCAGAGATGTGATGGGGGCATCACCTTCCCCTAATCACCAGGTCGCCTCCCACCCCTGAGGGCTCCTGAACTGTGAGAGGGGGCAGGCTGGGCTGAGGAACCACCCCCTCCAGTGCATGAATTTTCATGCACCAGGCCTCTAGTTTTTTAAATAAGCTAAATAAAAATTAATCTTTCAGGTTTTTAATGTTATTCAACACAACAAGTCCTATATATTTTTTATCTTTTCCATTTATCATTTGTATTAGGATCCTCCAGAGAAACAGAACCAATAGGAAATCCTATATAATAAAAGGCTAATATGCAAATTGACCAAATGGCAGAACGATTGGTGGAACTACCGGTCGCTATGATGCACACTGACCACCAGGGGGAAGACACTCAACACAGGAGCTACCCTCAGCCTACAGGCCCCAGGCCAGCCAACTGGGGATTGAACCCACAACCTGGGTGTGTGCCCTGCACAGGAATTGAACTTGTGACCTTTTGGTGCACAAGACAATGCTCAACCAACTGAACCACACTGGCCAGGGCTAAAATATGTTTAATATACATATGTTCTTGGTTCACTAATAGCCTGTTTTGATTCATGATATTTTCCTTTATGTGTCCCTGCTCTCATCCCTCAAATATTTTTGCAAGACTTTTCAGACTGTATTATTAATTTTATTTCATGTGACTTTAACTGTCTTTTAACATTTTTATATGTTTTCAACTTTGGGTTTTCTCTCTGAGTGTGCAAGTCAAAATGTCTGCCTTCATTTACTCCTCCATGTCTAGTTTTTTCTGCCTTCACCTGAGTCCCTAGAGCTCCTGGCCAGAACTAGGTCTTATAATAGAAGCTAGGAGCTCTTGCCTTAGAAGCATTCACAGATGTAGTCACTGAGCCAAGAGATTATTTTAGCCCATAATTGGAATGTACACACTTTATACAAACTAAAAAAGCAGCCACTTTTCACAGCAGGAGAGAGAACAGAACAGCACCCTAGCACTGCTGAGTGATCATTGCACTGTTAGGCAGTTAAGTCCCAGTTACCCCACAGGATTTAGGCTCCAAGCCTCCCGGGGAATCTAGAGACCACCAGGACTCCCTCATCGCTCTCAGCTCCCCTTATTCTTTTTTATTTTATGAACCACGAGATGTGTACCCTTTTTTGAACTGTGGAGGATTTTCCCCCTTATTAGGCTTTATCTATCATTTCTATGTCTGGGAAGCAGCAGAGTTGCGTAGCCTCAAAGCATACATTTACAATCTCATTTCTGACATCTTACTGATCATTAAAAAATAATATGATGACTCAACATCACCTCCCTGTCCTAGTCCACAATTATTCATCTGCTTTAGCTCTTCACGACTCATGTCTCCTCTTTGTCAAGAACTGTTCCATAAGAACCTCTCTCTTCTTTGCCTCTTCTTTGTCAAGAGTGGTTCCATAACAACCTCTCCCATTTCCTCCAACCCTTTATTTGTCCTCACCTTCAACAGACTGAGAGCTTCTTCAGAGCAGAAGTTGGATTGGTTACATCTCTCATCCCCTTTAAATTTCATTATGAATGATTGACCAATATTTAGTGAATGAGCAATCAATAAATGCATATTTCTCTGAGTTTTAGAAAGCCTACATACACAGGGTCTTTCTTATTTTGATTTTTCTAAAATCTATCAGCAAGGCTGAAAGTAAAATGTAAAACTAAAACAGCTTTTCTCTTAAAGGCATCCCAAATGCCTAAACTCTACTCAGATGTCCGGAAAACAGGTAGGGATTTTGTAGTCTTCCAGCTCCCTGAAACCCAAAGCAGTTTGTTCTTCTTGCCATTTCGAAACATAAATAGGATTTGTGGATAAATTATGCAAACTTTCCCTGGAAAATAAAAAGATTTCTAAAAAACCCACAGGCAAACTTCTAAAAAGCCAAAATCAACTAGCTTCATTTTACATGCAGAACTTTCTACACCTCACTGTAAAATAATGTGGATGATTAAATCCACTAAAACTTAAGAAAACCAACATACCACACTCCACCAAGGAATATTACACATACATGTATATGTGTATACAGCTGTATACGTTGACACCATGTGAACAGAATAGCATCTTCATGCAACTGAAGAAATAAATGGATGAATGAGAGAATTTAAGCAGCAATTATTTTTAGATAACTGGCACTTACACCCTAAAAGTAGAAATAACTTAGATGTTTCCCAACACAACTTGCTCCCAAGACCCTGTGATTTTGCAATGCTAGCCTTGGAATGGCCTCTCCTATCTTGATGAACAGGATACATCTCAGCTTAAATCCCACCTCCTCTGTCTGGGCAACCTCTGATCCCTGGCATACCCTCATTGCCCACCTCCAGCAGGACAAGTATTGGGATTTTTTTCTTCACATGTCTGCCCTCCATCACCCTATGGGCCATCAAAGGCCAAGGACCAAGGATGTTTGCATTTCTGAATCACAGCCTAGCCCAGGGCCTGATACATGACAGGCATGAGACACATTTGTGTTGATATGAATGAATGAAACCAATGGATAGAACCACTCTGCAATATATTTTCAAACAAAGCACAAAGCAACAAATAGTTTCTGCTCTATCAAGGGAGTCCCCTGCTTAAACACAGTCTCAAAGGGATCCTGCCAAAGCCCTGTTGACTTGCAGTGTGGTAAGTCCTTCTAAAATTAAAATCGGCACCCATCCCCTTAAAAAATCTCAGCCATTTTACACGAGCAAATAAACACTCAAATGACATGTTTTTCTATTAAAAACTCATGGGCCTTAAATTTCTTTTTAATCACAGGCTTTAGTATTATTACACGTGTTCCATTAACAGGCATATCCAATGAATTCCCTTTCATAAACACTAGTATGTTCAGTGCAAACCAGCCAGGTGATTAATTTATAATTCTTGACACATTAGGGAGGTGTGTTGGAGGTAAGGAGTAGCGAGCAAGTCCTAGGATGGACTGCCTCTTACGCCAACACCATGGACACACACAGAGAAGGGCACATGCAAACAGCTGAGCCCACAGACACACACACACATGCACGCGCACGCACACACACACGCGCCACCCATGAACACCCACTGTGCTGAACTGGCATTGGATCCAAACTTGACAACCAATGCCTGCAGGCAAATAGCTGAGCCTAAATTGTTGCAGGTTCCTTTTCCCATAAAAATAATAATAATGAATAAAAATCGTTGGAGGTTGGCCAGAGCCTAATGCAGCATGATTTCTAAATTCAGCATCCTCCATCCCCACCCACATGCTCCCCACTCGCTACACCACCTCCCCTCATGCCTTTCTAGGCAGGTTACTCCATCCAGAATAAAAGGTCATTCAATATCTGCTTCAGGCCCCAACTCCTCATGCTTCCTCCCTAAACCTCAGGCATGGAGATGCACTCCACTGGGAAGAAAAGAATTTCAGACTGGAACGGAGCGGCCACTGACGTGCTATGTGATTTTAGGAGAGTCAGTTCCCCTCTCTGTGCCCCATGAGTAAATTTACAAATGAGTAAGTGAGGTTGGCTGTGATGATTCCTTTTCCTTCCCATTTAAAAAAAATATATGTGCTTTTATTGATTTTAGAGAGAGGGGTAGCGAGAGGGGGAGAAAGATAGAAGCATCAATGAGAGAGAAACACCAATTGGCTGCCTCCTGCACACCCTCCACTGGGGATCAAGTCCAAAACCCTGCATGTGCCCCAACCAGGTATCGAACTGGTGACCTCTTGGTTCATAGGTTGGTCGATGCTCAACCACTGTGCCACACCAGCCAGGCTCTTTCTCATTTTTTATGTAGCATTTTAGAGCACAGATTCTGAAGCCAGACTGATGGAGTTCAACTCCCAGTCCCTGATTTGTCTGTGAAATGGTGATGAGGATCATAATATGACATATTCTATGTAAAGCGTTTACAAGAGGACCTGACAAGCCTTCCGAATAGCTGGTGTTATAACAATTTTAAAAATTATTTCTGAAGTTCATGCTATTAACACTTTCTACCTCGTTTCTGTATTTCAGAATAAGAGAACAATAAACAAAGGCAAAAACATTAACATTCCTGATCACACGAAAGGGACAGTCATTATGCCTAATCCCTAAAATCTGTGACTCTTGGACTCTTGGTGCCACGGGGAGGACTGAGGACAGGAACGGGAGAGCCGCTGTCGGGAATAAGTGTGCTGGCAAAGCGAGGGGAACGCACACAGAGCTTTGGCCACACTGCTCCTGGCGGCATCCAGCCCTCTTCATCTCTCAATTTCATGGTCACCAAAAATCACACATAAAAAGCCCAGTGACTAAATGAATATGGAAACTAAACTGCTTTAAACAACCCCGAGATGTGGTCAGTCTGGGTCACCGTCCAGCCGTGCTGTGGCCTCCCTGCAGGATGGAGAGCCGGTCTCGGCAGCCTTTGCTGGGGCACGGAGAGGGGATGAAAACTTTATTTCAACCTCCTTAGCTATCGATGAGAAACTTTCATAGGACCTAAGTCCAGGCCAGAAAAACAAACACAGTTCACATTACTCAGTCTTCCAATATCCTCGTTCATAGGAGGTTTCCTCCTGAATGAGTCACTGGAAACTGCTCTTTAAAAAGCAGGTATTTATTTTTCTTTTATAAAAGTTTGAATACATTGCTTAATAATAACAAAGAAAAAAATAACAGTGATGTAAACTAAGGTGAGAGGCCTGGGCCGAAGGAAGGTTATCCTGGATCTGTGTGTTCAACTCCTCTGTATTCCTCCTCCTACACTCACCATCCCAGGAGCCCAGAACATCCCCCCACGAGCTGTGTCCTGAGAAATCTCTTTCTGCTCTGGGCCTCTGCCTCCAGGTACTCAGTGAGAACCTTAGATCCATTTTGCCTTATCTTCAATGGTTTCAGGCTCCCATCCACCGGCTCCCACCCTCCGCTGGTCTAAGGTTTTCCTGTGACATGCTTCACACCTTGCACATCCAGGTTTGCATGTGCCTTCATCAGAATGGCCAAGTGGTGCCCAGCAGGTGTCCCCAGAAACAGGTAGATGAGCCATAGCTCAATCAAGGTGGAATAAAAAGGAGGGCTGAGAGGATGCCTGGCGGGTGCAAGGCATGCTGTGACACCACCCCCTTTAAACTACAGCTCACCGGTAGGACTGTAGCACAGTGAACCCTAACTTGAATCATGGGCTCTGGTAATAATACTCGATCAGTATCAGTGCATCAGTTGGAACGCATGTACACACTGATGTAAAGTTAATAATAGGGGAGACTATACGGGGGAAGAAATGGTACGTGGGAACTCCCTGTACTTTCTGCTCAGTTTATCTGTAAGCTTAAATCTTCCCTAAAAATAGTTAATCAATTTTTAAAAATATCACTTTTCCCATCTCTGGTGCATCCAACAAGGTATCTCGCCTTAGTCAGCTGGCACTGCTGCAATAAATCACCATTTACTAGGGGGGCTTACACAACATTTATTTCTCAAAGTTCTGGAGAATGAGTCCAAATTCAAGGTACAATTCGGTTAGGGTCTACTCTAGTGCATGCCCTCTGCTAACTTTTTTTTTTTACCCTCACGTGGCTTGCTCTTTGGTCTCTTCTTTTACAGACATGAATCCCATTTATGAGGGCTCCACCCTCATGGCCTAATTATCTTTCAAAGACCCTACCTCCTCTACTGTCATATGGAGGCTTAAATTTTAACATATGAATGGGGGGGCACACAAACATTTAGTTCATAACAATATCTTGTCCACAATGCTTATTTCTGTTCCATGAGACTCAGAACTATCTGATATAGCATTATTATACCTATATTTATGTTTACTGTTGGTTCCCACCTATTTCTGACATTAAAATGCTGAGTTTATGAATTTTTTAGTTTACTGATATATTCCCCAGCAATGCCGCATATATAATTGACACTCAATAAGTATTTTTAAATTAATGAATGAATGAGTGAAGTTGGCATGCAATTAAGTGGAGGAGAACCCACTTGAGGGTGGGAAATAACCCTTAGACAAAGAAAAGGGATAGGAAAGGTTTAAACTGCTGACTACTCTTCCCCAAAAGCTAATCAAGTCTCCCTTTCCACTCTCCACACCCATGAAATCAGCAAGAAGTTGACGGGAAATACCAGTCACCTAAAGCCAACTGAGCAGCCAAAGTCAATGGCAAGAGGCACGAATTACCAAAAGTGGGCAACCTGGGCAAATTTTAGCCATGTTCCCGGCTGAGCATCTGGCAATAGCCTGGAGATGGTGGTTCCTACCTCCCCGGAGTTCCCTGAAACCAGAGCACATAGGGAAGGTCAGCCTGTTGGCAGTGCCGCTGGTGAGAGGAAGCGGAGAATAAGAGGTGACACATTAAGGGCTTACATGTGGAAGGCAGTGCTCTGAGCACTCAACATGAGCTGACTCATGCCGTCATCACAGCATCTTTGGGAGAGAGAGGACTGTTATCCCTGCTACAGCAGCAATAATGTCAGGAGTTCGCCCCACCAATGCATGACCCTCCAACACTCAGAAAGGTCAGGTTTCTCACCACCACTCCCTTTCATTTAGAAAAGGACCTAGATTCTGGCTTATGGAATGTAGGTAAAAAAGGGTGCACCTGCCTTCAGGTGTGGTTCCTCCACCCCCAGAATTCACAACCTTCCACACTCTCCTTCATCAGACAGAGAAGTGTGTCTAGCCACTGAGAGTGCTCTGTTTCAGCAACTGGCATTCATTACCCTGGCCAATAGACCCATTTTACAGAGAGAAAGCTGAGGCACAGTTATAGGAACTTGTTCTTGTTGGTACTGGAGCTGGCATTTGGACTCAGGCAGTTGGTCTGAACCCATGAGCTTAATCCACTGTAAGTGTGGGCTCTGCGTGGCCAAAGTCCCTTCATTCAGTGACATTCTCTGATACCAGGGAAGTCACAAAGCCAACGTCAGGAAAAGCAACTTCCAAGAACTGTGGGCAGGCAGAGCGAACAGGTTTTCTAGAACGAGGCCTCCCAGGCATTTTGTGTCAATACACAAGGTATATACTTAATTTTGATACAGATGGAATGTGGCATTTTCTGTTCATTAAATGCCTCGATATAAATTTATGGTAAGAATGCTTGTCTTGTATTTCATATAGTCCCAGGAGTACTAGGAAAGGGGATTAAGCCACCCAGCAACACTGCATGCAACTAATTAACTGGCAGATTTCACAAATGCTTGCCACATTATGGTATTACACACAGAAGAAAGGAAGGTGGTAGCCGTGGACAGAGGAAAAAGTCTATGGAAAAACGGAAGTTAACATTGGTTCATATTCATTCTGTGCCAAGCAGCTGGGAAGGAGAGTCTACAGACTTAGCTTCAGTCCATCATTCTGACACCATTGGGAAACAGGCATTAAAATCCTCCTCTGTGGAGGTCACTTTTAGGTGACCATTCCTATGGGACACAAATATCTTTACATTTTTTGCCTATTCACAAAGGTGTCTCCACATATGTCTTCTCCTTGTCACCAATTATTTAAACAATTTAAACATGTTCCTTCCAAGTCTCTGACTATCAAGCCAAACCATTGGCCATACCCATGCCTTGGTTCATGATCACGCATCTGGCCATCTCTCCTTCCAAGCAAGGTGAACCAGCAGGTGAACTGCTCAAAGTTCTGCCCACAGGGATGACTTTCCTTCGCCACTTTCAGTAATGTCCCAGAACATGGCTGTAGTGCTGTAGTTGTCCATGTTCAGGTGCCTGCATCTCACTTACAACCTCTTCCTGTCAGCTGATCACAGGGAATCCCCGTGAGGCCACAGGTACAGGTGGGAAGGAAGGAAGCAGGGTAGCAGGAGTGGTCTTCAGCAGCATCTGGGCCACTGCTTTCAGGGCCTGCTCAGGTCCAGTCATATCTGTACCACTTTCATTTGATGATGGAGTGTTGGCTAGGCACACACATATTCATGGCTCAGTGAGACAGATAGCACCCAAATCATGATTGGAAGCTCAGGTTAAATAGTAATTTGGTGGTTCATGGTTAAGCATTCGGTCTCTACTAAGGCTCAGTTGCAAGCCAATAGCTATTTCTCAAAAAGGGAGTAGTTATCTGCGGAGAATAGTAGGGGTTTGCTCCAAAATTGTAAGGGCCTGTGTGCAATTCCCCAATAAGGGATGCCAAAGCCTCCATCCAGACAGCATCCCTATCTGCCATTGTTGGAACTGCTGAATTATATGGGCCAAGAAGCCTGGACCTGTGCAGAGCCTTCTCTGTTCTGGGCCCTACTCAAAACCAGCAGCTTTTCAAGTCACTTGGTAAATGGACCAAGTAACATACTCAAATGAGGCATATGCTGCCTCCGAAATTCAAAGAGCCTTGAATTTGTGCCTCTTTTCCACTTGTCAGATGGTGGGTCAGATGCAATAACTTATCTTGTACCTTAGAAGGGATATCTTGACATGCCTCACACCACCAGATCTCTAGAAATTCTGCTAAGATAGAAGGCCCCAGAATTTTTGTCAGATTCACTTCCCACTCTCCAACATGCAAATGTCTTAGCAACAAGTCTAGAATGATCGCTATTTCTTGCTCCCTGGGTCCAATCAGTACAGCAGCATCAATGCAATAAGCCACTACGGTACCTTGTGGAAGGGAATGGCAATCAAGAGCCCCGTGAACCAAATGCTGGCACAGAGATGGAGACATAATATATCCCTATGGTAGGACAGTGAAGTTGTGTGGCTGACCCTGAGAGCCGAAATTCAAACTGCTTCTGGTGCTCTTTATGAACAGGTATTGAGAAGAAAGCATTTCCCAGTTAATAACTGCGTACCAGACATCAGGGAATGTGTTAATTTGCTCAAGAAATGAAACCACATCTGGCACGTTAGCTGCAATTGCCGTCACCACCTGGTTAAGTTTACGATAATCCGCTGTCATTCTCCAAGATTCATCTGTCTTCCGCACAGGCCAAGCAGGTGAGTCGAAGCGGGGGTCTGGTGAAAATTACCACCCTGCATCTTTCTTGATCCTTGCAAGTGGCACTAACCTGTGCAGTCCTTACGGGAATTCAGTATTGCTTTATGTTTACTATCTTCCTGGGTAGAGGCAGTTTTAATACCTTCCACTTCCCACCATAGCAGCCTTCATTCCATAGGTCAGGAAGTCAATGTGGGGTTCCAATTCCGTCAGCTGCTGAGTATATCTATCCCGATGGTGCACTCAGAACTGGGGAGGGACCAAAGGCCCCACTGTGAGATGGCCCTGAGCTAAAACTCCATTGACCACCTGACCTCCATAAGCCCTTCTCTGACTGGTGGATCCAGAGACGTTTGGGTCTCTTGGAATTAGACTTCGTTCAAAGCCAGTGTCCAGTAGCTCCTGGAAGTTCTGATTATTCCCTTTTCCCTGAGGTACAGTTACTCTGGTCAAAGGTCACAGCCTTTGGGGAAGACTGAGAGATTAACAGTATAAATGTTGGCAGTGTACTGGTATCCTTCCTCAAGGGGACCCAGTCTCCCCTTCATTTGAGGGGTCCTGGGTCTATAAACTAGTTCAAGGCTGTGACTTTCTGTTTTTATGATTCATGTTCAACTTTTTTCACTTGACCTAGAACTTTTCTGCTTCTATAGATCAAATAAGAATTTAGTAGGCTTCCTATCTCTTTCATTTCTAGAAGCACCATGATCAACTACCCAATGCCATTGGTCTGCACAAGTCAGAGTAATCTGATTGCTGGGTTGACTCTGCTGTCCATTATGGAAACCACATCTACCTTGCCTTTGGTAGTTAAGTGCCACCACTAGACCCCCAATGCCCTGGGATGCAGTCACTCCCATTGCATTTACATGTCTCAGTTCAGTGACTGTAGTCCCTGTTATAAGTTCTGGCCTACACAGAAGAGCAATCACAGAGCTCTTTGATGATACGAGGGCTCCCCTCACAAATTTATTTCTCAAAGTACTGGTCAACGCTATGTCTTCTGGATCCTCCTAGTAACAGTTCCAATCTCTCTAAGCCTCTCAATCCTTCCACCTACATTAAAACCAGTAAGTTCAGTATTTCTAACATGCCCACTGTGGGTCACCTTTTTCAAGTCTACATTTCAACCACCCAACCAACCAAACTGTTGGAGCCCTTTCTAACTCCCTGTGCTACACATTAAGTACAGAATCTCTGCTCAGTAAGCCCATACCACTAAATTCAGCCTAATCCAACTGTATATTCTTTCCATCATTATCCCATCCCTTAATATCCATTTTCACACACATTAGATCTGCATAAATCAGAAAACTCAAGTCATTGTTTATAAGTGCATCATACCACCTTATGGGTAATACTTTGCACTTCATCTTTAGCTCTAAAAGCAAAAAGGGGGAGTGGGGTGGGTGCTAATGAGAACAGCCCAGGGGAGGCATTAAGTTTTCCTCAAGCAATGCAGGGTTGATCCCCTCAGGTGAAGATGGAGAGGCCTCTCCCACAGGAAATAGGAAGGGCACTTCCACTGGCAAAAAAAAACAACAACTCATCAGAAATTAAAAGCTTACTTGTCCCCACCTTCATCAGGCTCTTCCCACACATCCTCATCATAGCTTTCAGTATCCCAGTCTTTTCCATGTCCTCAATTTAAAAGTAGACACTCTGCCCTGGCCAATGTGACTCAGTGGTTGAGCACCCAACCATGAACCAAGAAGCCCCAGGTTCTATTCCCAGTCAGGCATATGCTCGAGTTGCAGACTTGATCCCCAGTAGGGGGCATGCAGGAGGTAGCTGATCAATGTTTCTATCTATTCCTCTCTCTTCCTCTCTCTGAAAAGCAATAAAAACATATTTTTAAAAAATAAAATAAAAGTAGCCCAGCCGGTGTGGCTCAGGGGTTGAGCATTGACCTATGAACCAGGAGGTCACAGTTCAATTCCAGGTCAGGGCACATAGCTGGGTTGCAGGCTTGATACCCAGTGTGGGGCATGCAGGAGGCAGCTGATCAGTGATTCTCTTTCATGACTGAGTCTCTCTCCCTCTCTGAAATCAATAAAAATATATTAAAATAAAAAGTAGAGAGAAACCAAGATGGCGGCATAGGTAAACACCTAAACTGCTGCCTCGCACAACAATTTCAAAACTACAACTAAAAGACAGAACGGACACCATCCAGAACCACAGGAAAGCTGGCTGAGTGAAAATTCTACAACTAGAAGGAAAGAGAAAAGCTCACAGAGAATTGGAGGTACGACAAAGGGTCTTTGTGCGTGCAGAGAGGAAGGGCGGCTGAGAGCCTGGCTGACTTTCTCTGGCGGAAGGGGGAAGGAAGCCCCCGACCGCACTGAACCCCAGTTCTGACTGCACTGAACCCCAGTTCCGGGCGAGCCCCTGGGGACCCACGCTCTTGTGGGGGGAGTCTGGACTCTCGGGCGGAGACTCGGGAGCCGGGGAAGGCGGAGGACTGAAAGCGCGTGCGTGCCAGTGCGCACAAAGGCTGCGGAGGTCGCCACAGGCTTTCCCTAGTGGAAGGGAGTCAGAGGCTCCTGACTGCACTGAGCCCCAGTTCTGACTGCAGTGAACCCCAGTTCCAGGCGAGCCCCTGGGGACCCATGCTCTTGTGGGGGGAGTCTGGACTCTCGGGTGGAGACTCGGGAGCCGGGGAAGGCGGAGGACTGAAAGCGCGCATGCGCTAGTGTGCACGCGCTAGTGTGCACAAAGGCTGCACAGGTTGCCACAGGCTTTCCCTAGTGGAAGGGAGTCAGAGGCTCCTGAATGCACTGAGCCCCAGTTCTGACTGCAGTGAACCCAGTTCCAGGCGAGCCCCTGGGGACCCACGCTCTTGTGGGGGGAGTCTGGACTCTCGGGCGGAGACTCGGGAGCCGGGAAGGCAGAGGTCTGAAGGCACGCACGTGCGCGCAAGGGCAAGGCTGACGGGAAGCCAAGACTGAGACTCCACCCCATCCAAGCTGAGCACAGAGGTTATTGCAATTTGGCAAGTCTAATCCTATAAGGCTGTCTCCAGCACCGAACTTCTCCCAGCATAGACACAGCTGATCCTTACAGCCAACTGGCCTGGAGGTCAATTCTTCCCAGTGATACCAACAACAATAACGACTTAATTACAACAAGGCTGTACACACAGTCCACAAAGGGGTGCACCAAGAGTGTCCACCTCAGGTTAACTGGGGAGGCAGACCCACTGGGCCATATTGGAAACCTAGCACACAAATCTACCTTACCAACTCAGGGAAGCAGTGAAAATGCGGCGTCAAAGAATCAGATCACAAACGAAAGAAATGGAGGAAAACAAACGACTGGATATAGAATTCAAAACCACGGTTATAAGGCTTTTTAAGAATATCCTAGAAAAGGCCGATAAATATAACGAGACCCTCGAAGATATGAAAAAGGACCAACTAGAAATTAAACATACACTGACTGAAATAAAAAATATTATACAGAGACCCAAAAACAGACAAGAGGAACACAAAAATCAAGTCAAAGAATTGAATTACAAAGAAGCAAAAAACACTCAACCGAAAAAGCAAAAAGCAAAAAAAAAAATCCAAAAAGTTAAAGATAATGTAAGAAGACTCTGGGACAACTTCAAGCGTACCAACATCAGAATTATGGGGGTGCCAGAAGAAGAAAGAGAGCAAGATACTGAAAACCTATTTGAAGAAATAATGACCGAAAACTTCCCCCACCTGGTGAAAGAAATAGACTTACAAGTCCAGGAAGCCCACAGAACCCCAAACAAAAGGAATCCAAAGAGGACCACACCAAGACACATCATAATTAAAATGCCAAGAGCAAAAGACAAAGAGAGAATATTAAAAGCAGCAAGAGAAAAACAGTTAGTTACCTACAAGGGAGCACCCATACGACTGTCAGCTGACTTCTCAACAGAAACTATGCAGGCCAGACGGGAGTGGCAAGAAATTTTCAATGTGATGAATAGCAAGAACCTACAACCAAGATTACTCTACCCAGCAAAGCTATCATTCAGAATTGAAGGGCAGATAAAGAGTTTCACAGACAAGAAAAAGCTAAAGGAGTTCATCACCACCAAACCAGTATTATATGAAATGCTGAAAGGTATTCTTAAAGAAGAGGAAGAAGAAAAAAGGAAAGATAAAAATTATGAACAACAAATACATATCTATCAACAAGTGAACCTAAAAATCAAGTGAATTAAAAACCTGAGGGACAGAATAATCTGGTGAATATAATAGAATCAGGGGCATAGAAAGGGAGTGGACTGATAATTCTCAGGGGGAGAGGGGTATGGGGGGTTCATGAAGAGACTGGACAAAAATCATACACCTATGGATGAGGACAGTGGCGGGGAAGTAAAGGGCAGAAGGTGGGGTGGGAAATGGGTGGAGGGGAGCTATGGGGGGAAAAAGGAGAAATAATTGTAATAATCTGAATAAAGATTTATTTAAAAAATAAATAAATAAATAAATAAAATAAAAAGTAGACACCCATTGAGGCTGATAAATCAACTTTCATTTTAATTCAGTCTATTGCAGAATGATATTCTGAATTTAATTTTCACAAATCTCAGCCCACACACAGAAGCTCTTGGGTTACTCATGCAGCACTAGAGCTGGGAATCTGAATCCCTGGCCTCATCCTTTTCTTTCATCACTTTGTCCAGCAACATTAGGGGCAACCAGCCAACTCCACTGTATTCATTAGTTTTCTAAAAATGTTTTAAAGTATCACATACACAGTCACCCACATCCCTGCTTCTTATGAGCAGGTGATTAGGAGTCTGCACTGCAGATATTTTGCGTATCTCTATCGCAGATCCTGCCAGGGACTCTCAGTGTTCTTTACTACTGGAAATAGTCATTAGCATCTTTAATCTGATAAAATTAAAGATCCAAGTTAAGAAACCACAGAACCAATTTAGAAAACTCATCCTTCACATTCTGCTCTTTGAACTGCTCTTAGTACCCAAATCTGTATTAATCAGGGTTCTCCAGAGATTTATCATGAGAAATTGATTCACATGGTCATGGAGGCTGAGAAGCCCAGACCCAGGAAACCCAATGATATAGTTTCAGTACAAGTTAGAAGGTCTGAGAACCAGGAGAGAAAATGGTGTAAGTTCCAGTCCACGGCCAAGTCCAAAGGCAGAAGAATATTGATGTCCCAGGTCAAAGACAGAGGAAGAAAGAGAGAGAGAGAGAGAGAGAGAGAGAGAGAGAGAGAGAGAATGCTATTTCATTCCACCTTTTGAGAATGCTATCTCATTCCACCTTTTGATCTATTCTAGCTTTCAGTGGATTGGGTGAGACCCCACATACACTGAAGAGGGTAGTTTGCTTCCCTCAGTCCACCAATTCAAATGTTAATTTCATCCAGAAACCTCTTCACAGACACACCCAGAACAATGTTTAACCAAAAATCTGGATAGTCCATGACTCGGTCAAGTTGACACATAGAAATAATTATCTCAATGCCCAACACATAGAAGAATGTCAAGAAATAAATGCATTTGGTGAAAGTATCTGTCCCACTTTATACCCAGCCCCTTGCTCTTATATTCAATATCTACTCATGAAAACCTCTGGTTCCCAATGTCACCTCCCATGGTTTCAAATTTCCTTCCAGAACACTTAAGATTTCATCATGCATACAGGAAAGTGACACTGATAGGTTCTGCAACTTTAAGCAAAACGTATAATGAAACCAATTTTACCATAGGCTAATTGATACAGAGTTAAGTTCCTAGGCATCTCATCAACATTATAACAGCATGATTTTACTTATTTTTTAATATATTTTATTGATTTTTTACAGAGAGGAAGGGAGAGGGATAGAGAGCTAGAAACATCGATGAGAGAGAAACATTGATTAGCTGCCTCCCGCACACTCCCCACTGGGGATGTGCCTGCAACCAAGGTACATGCCCTTGACCAGAATCGAACCTGGGATCCTTCAGTCTGCAGGCCTACGCTCCATCCACTGAGCCAAACTGGCCAGGGCATAACAACATGATTTTAAATGAAATAATGTTATTTGAGAACCTGATGTGCTATGGTTTTGTAACCATAACAAAACCACAACTTAGGGAGTGCTTGCTATATACTATATTAAAAGGTTTAGTAGTTTATTATCTCATTTAGTCTTCTGACAAGCCAGGGTTTTGGCAAAGCCCCTGATCCTCAAGTTTAGCTCACTTCTTTGAGGGATGTGGGTAGGGGGGGCAGCCCAACTTCAGATACTGGCTCCTACCTTTTCTCGGTGTAGATAAATTGGCAAAGTGGAGGGAGTCTCTGTGTCCTAACCTGGAAATGGGGGGAAGGGGTAATAAGTGGGAACAAATGAGATAATTCAACATATTCTTTATCACATACTTGCTGTAGTGCAGGGCACTACCCCAGGTTGCAAGCATACAGTGGTGCCCAGCACAAATGCAAGCCCTGGCCTTCTGGAGCTTATACCCCCGTAGGAAACGCATGTAAACTATTTGTACTGTGAGCATGAAATCAGTGTCCAAATGTCGCCTATTGAAGGAAAGTCAAGGAATCAGCAAAGGAAAATTACTTGTTTCCACTCATGTTTCTTCCCCCAGGTTTGATCTCTTCCTGCTATTGAAGGCAGTCAGAATCACTATAGATGTCTTTTTTCTTTTTAAATCCTCATCCAAGGATATTTTTCCATTGATTTTTAGAGAGAGTGGAAGGGAGGGGGAGAGACAGAGAAAGAGGAACATCAGTGTGAGAGAAACATATGGATTAGTTGCCTCCCACACAAGCCTTATCCAGGGCGAGGGATCGAGCCTGAAACCAAGGACTGTGGAATCGAACCCAGGACCCTTCAGTCCACAGGCCAGTGCTCTATCTACTGAGCCAAAGCGGCTATGGCTAGATTCCATTTAGGACAATGAGAAGATTATAAAGGCAGAGGCCAATAGAGTGTGCACATAAATCTCTCTTTCAAATTTGTATTTGAGTTAGAAATCCTAGACCCACCTCCAACACACAGATTAATAACTAATTCCCCCAAAGGAAGTGTGTGTCTATGAGAGACCACTGCAGCAGGTTAGCCAGTATATCTGTGAAGAGTCAGGCCGTAAACATTTTAGGGTTTGGGACCAAGGGGCAAAACTGAGACACTTGTCACAAGAGAGAAAGTTAGATCCAGAAACTTTTTATGGTTAAAATGTCTTTAAAATTGAGCATTTTTAATGATACTTGTGTGATGAAAATATAATTCTTTTTTGAGGGATAATATTTGGCATGACTGGGGTTCAAAGTTGGCGCTCCCTGTTATCAAAATCAAGATTGATTACAAACGCTCACCTGTGAATGCTAATCTATAATGACATTTGATGGGTTTCATCTTTAAAAATGTATTCTTCTTTTGATTTATCTTTCTCAACCATTTAAAAATGTAAAAACAAGGCCCTGGCTGGGTAGCTGAGTTGGTTAGAGCATCGTACCTATATGCCAAGGTTGCCAGTTCTATCCCCATTCAGGGCACATATAAAAATCATCCAATGAATGCACAGATAAGTGGAACAACAAATCAGTGTCTCTATCTATCTGTCTATCTATCTATCTATCTATCTATCATCTTTCTATCTCTCTTTCTCTAAAATCAATAAATTAAAAAAAATATTAAAAACGTAAAAACCACCATTAGCCGAAACCGGTTTGGCTCAGTGGATAGAGCGTTGGCCTGCGGACTGGGGGGTCCCGGGTTCGATTCCGGTCAAGGGCATGTACGTTGGTTGCGGGCGCATCCCCAGTATGGGTGCGCAGGAGGCAGCTGATCGATGTTTCTCTCTCATCGATGTTTCTAACTCTCTATCCCTCTCCCTTCCTCTCTGTAAAAAATCAATAAAATATATTTAAAAAAAAAAAACAAAAAACCACCATTAGCTTATGGACCATGTACACACAGACGGGGGTGGCCCTCATCCCCCTGCAAATTTGTTAGTCTCTGCAATATGACTGCAGGGCCTGTGCTGTTTCAGCCAGATGACTAGATGGTTTTTTCCTGGATAGAATACTGCCATTTCCACCTTCAGTTCTGGGAGCTGCTCCTTTCTGAGTAAGTTTAATAAGCAACTTCAGTAACTCCTTTTCATCTAGAGGGAAGGAAGGGAGGAAGGAAGGAAGGAAGGAAGGAAGGAAGGAAGGAAGGAAGGAAGGAAGGAAGGAAGGAAGGAAAGGAGGGAGGGAAGGAGGGAGGAAGGGAGAGAGGGAGGGAGGGAGGGAGGGAGGGAGGGAGGGAGGGAGGGAGGGAGGGAGGGAGGAAGGGAGGAAGGGAGGAAGGGAGGAAGGAAGGGAGGAAGGGAGGAAGGAAGGGAGGAAGGGAGGGAGGGAGGGAGGGAGGGAGGAAGAAGGGAGGGAGGGAGGGAGGGAGGAAGGAAGGAAGGGAGGGAGGGAGGAAGGAAGAAGGGAGGGAGGGAGGGAGGAAGCAAAAAAAGTAGATTTTTAAAGGCCCTGTGATAATTTTATACGTATTATTCTATTTAGTCCTAATAACCCTATAAAGATACGTTATTATCCCATTGTACAAATGAAGAAAGCAAAGCTCAGGGAAGTTAAATGGTTGGCCCCACAACCTAGAGCAAATGAGTGTCAGAGCCCAGCTCTCCACTCCGGCCAGTTTGACTCAGAAGCCAGGTCCTGTCCACCGTTACCTGCGTTACCTGCGTCCTTGGAACCTGTCAAACCTACAACCCAAAGGCAAGGGACCGCCTACCCCTGCATTTGTTTGTTCACGTGTTTGTTTTGGAGATGTACATTGATAAGCCTGTTTCTGCAAAAGCCACACCTGGGCTCATCCAAGACTTTCCTGGAAAACCCGGAGAAAAGCACATTTTGGAGCTCACGCAGCGCCCTGGCACCGGGAAGTGTTCGGAAAGAAAGGGCTCTTTGTGGCGGGTGTTGCACCATGGACGTAATCTCATTTTCAGCTAATCAATTCATATACAGTAAAAAGCCTAATGCGATTCCTCATTAGCCAAGGGCCATAAAGAAGCCGGGTCTGAGGCTGCACTAAATCCCAGGATGGCTGGCACCTCCTGTTCAGCTATTATCAAATTGGCTGGCATTAATCATTTTTAATGGCCAATGTGTATTTTTATTTTATTTTCTTTTATGTTAAAAAGAAAAAAATGGTGGGGAGAGCCTAGTTTGATTACTGGTGTAAAAGAAAACAAGCAGGTTTAGTAAAATCTTATTTAAAAAAAAAGAAAAAAAAGAGTGGGAGAGAACCGGGAGTGGGGGGCAGGGAGCCTGAATGACTTGTGTGGGACATTTAGCTGTGACCAGTGAAACACAGCATCCAGAGAGGGCCTTTCAGCAGAGGCCTGCAAGGGGGGGGGGACAGGGGGGGCTTCAATGGCCCCTTTATTTGGGGAGAGATGGATTATTTTAAATAAATTACAGAGCACTTTCCCTGAATAAACAGCGCCTCTGTGGCTGTGGTGAGCTGCGCAGGCTTAATTGCGACACAGAAAATCCTGAATGACTCTTGAACCCGGGCTGGCCTTTCCCTTCACTGATAGGACCTGAGTCTTCAGGTCAGGTTCCAGGCTGCAAAGCAGTGCCATAGAGAAAATAAAGGAAAAGGAAAAGAAAAAAAAGAAAAAAAACAGTGAGCCTCATCGAGAATATATATTTATGATATTTCGGAAATCCACAAAAATGGGGGATTCCCAAATCTGCACAAGGGGGCCTCAGAAGTGAGCCCTCTGTGTGCCATTTTTATTTGTGTTGACATATTAAGCACCCCACGCCATGCTCATGGTGTGGAAGCCCATTCAAACATTGCAAAGGTTCCTTAGCCAAAGCAGGAGGACCCTGACCTGCCTTAGCTCCTCCCCCAACACACACACACACCTTTCACCACAGACCCCATTACTGTCCTCTTTTTTGCCGAAAAGTTCTACCGTGAAAATTGCACCTAAATAGAGATTTTCAAATCCCTTTTTAAGAATTGCAGCACAATCTGACCTTGTTTTAGAAACAGGTTAAGTGATTTATTATGTGAGGACCCGGAGTGACTACAGGCAGGAGTCGGGCGCATGCTGGAAGCAGGAAAGGGCATTTGAGCCCTTCCCAAGGAGCCCGGCCTTGGGCAGGCAGCCTGAGTAAGAGAAGATGAAGAGCCAATCAAGTCCGGAGAACAGGTATCCTATGTCTTGTGGGAGGCACGGGGTATTGGTTTCGACAGCCAGTATTACCAAAGGTAAAATGACTCTCATTTGCTAATATCCCCCAAAGTGAACTGCAGCAAGCAAGCAGCTACCAGTGGCCTTGATAAACAGAAATCAAGAAGAAGGAAAAAAAAGATGGATATAGTCAAGCCTCACAAAAATCATAGAATCTGGGCTTTCTCTTGAGAATTTCAACACATACTACTTTAATAAGGGACTTACCACCCTCCCCCAAATGTAGCTGTGAAATTCTTCCCTAAAGGTGACACAATTAATTGCATTTGCAGTTAACACAATTAAAGTGCAGCTGAAAGACAGGCTTGCACCTCATAAATCTCAAATGTTAACAGGGATAATCGAGTTGATAAATCGGTGGGTCACACCACCTGAGAAAGTATGTTATAAAAGCCCAAGATCGTGGGAAAAGATGAGCAATTAATGGTAGATAACAAGTTGGCCCAGCATCCTTAATGTAGGTGTCACATTATTTGTGACTTCTTATTTAATTTTTCATAAATTGTAAAGACTGCTTTAAAGATGTCAAATTTGAACTTGCTATTAACTTGCTCCCCCAGGAGATGTCTGCCAGTACCCCACACTCCATAGGTCCATCATGAGTTCCTAATCTTTCTTCCATAAATCAGTATGAATGAGTAAGTTAATAATGATGCCTATTCTCAAACAACTTACAAGGATCTAGGACAGCCGTGGGCAAACCACGGCCCACGGGCCGGATCCGGCCCGTTCGACTGTTCTGTCCGGCCCGCGGAGCCGAAAGAGCAGAGGGTTCTCTTGCTCTCCCCTCCGCTCCTTCACCAGCAACAGTGTTAACATGGCAATGTCGGGAAACACGGCCGCAGCTCCTTCTTCTGAGTGGGCGGATTTATATCCGCCCATTCAGTAGAAGGAACAACCTCTCAATCTTCCAGAGGCTCCTTGTAATGCCCGCGGACCCGTCCCCCGACATCACCCTGGGAATGCGTAGACACGTTATCGTGGTGATGTAGGGAGACACGCCCCTGGAGAGCACAGTATCAGAGCATTAGCTAAAAAGGAGACCAACAACACTGTTCCCACTGAAGTTGATGTTTTAAAGACCAAAAACCTTTCAACCCAGTCTACACTGCCATCTACATCTACGTCCCGGGCATAATTTGGAAGTTGCACTAAAGAAAATGTTTAATTTACTGTTTACACATTTTCTTCTTTTCTATTTGTTTTAGTTTTAAATTATTTTATTATATTTAAGTTTAATTTGAAAGGCTTTTGTACCTTTCCTTTGTTAGGCAATTTTATTTTGCCTTTGCCATCTTCAATATAAGGTATGTTATTGTGCTATGATTCCCCCATTTTTTGAAATTTCAAATTATAATAATTAGTGTTTACATTCTTCTTGTTAAAATGTTTGAAATGAATAAAACTATTGAAATAAAAAAAAAAGACCGTACCCTTTTATGTAATGATGTTTACTTTGAATTTATATTAGTTCACACAAACACTCCATCCATGCTTTTGTTCCGGCTCTCCGGTCCAGTTTAAGAACCCATTGTGGCCCTTGAGTGAAAAAGTTTGCCCACCCCTGGTCTAGGAGCATCCCCAGATAGAGAAGGAAGGAATGGCATCCAGGCAGAAGGAAGAGCATGGACAAGAACATGAAGATATGTACGTGAATGTTACATTGGGGGAAGCATGGAGAAGTTCAGTAGAGTTGGATTTAAGTTGCATGGTCAGGAAAATGAAGCTGGAGAGGTCAGTGTAGGCCAGGTCACTACAAGGTCCTTGTGCATCATGACAGTTTAAATTTTACCCTATGGGCCACAATGAAGCCAAAAGAACCTTTCAGTGCTCAAAGAGACTGGTGTTGCTATCAAAACTAATATCAAAAGAGAGATGCCAGTTTTGATTTTAAACATGTTGAGTTGGAGGACACATCAGGTCATCCACGTGGAAATGTTCAGTATGTAGTTAGGGAAGCAACTCTAGTCTGTGGGGAAGTAGCCAGGTTGGAAGATAAACCTTGATGTTGCTTCAAGGGGGACTGTTAAAGGCTTTAGAATGGCTAAAATGGCGGGGAAACAGACAGAGAAGAAAGAAGAGAATCCTGAACTGAATTGTGTGAGCCCTATACTCAAGGAAAAGGAAGGCAAGCCAGACAAACCATGATGTAAGGAGAACCCCACACCAGAGTTGTGGGGGGCAGGTGGAGAGGGAAGCCAGGGAGGACAGGAAATCTGCAGAGTCAGGAAAATCAAAGGAGAAAGGCAAGGGCCAACAGAAGTGGCTGAAACAACCTACAGTTGGACAGAGCCTACAGGATGCTGAGCTTGGCAGAGGGAGGGACTGCAAAAAAGAGAGCACACCAACTAGAAAACACACTCCTCCCCTCAAGAAACTCAGTATTTATCTGGAAAAGCAAGGTTAATCTTTTTAAAATAAAAAGATTAATAAAAGACAAGAATAATAATAAAAGACAAGATATAACTCACTCTACAGTGTGTGGTACTTTTCATAAGAGCTATAGAAAATCTGAGAAGGGCAGGTTTTAATATCAGGAAAGGTTTGCCGATGAATGAGACTGGCCTTCGCCTTCAAGGACAGGAAAGAAATGGCTGGGGGAATGCAATTACAATAGGCCATTCTAGCAGGAGGAAATTCCTGTGCGAAGGCCAAGAGTCAGGAATGAGTGTGGTGTTTGGAGAGGACATCTAGGAGCCCAATCTGTCAGGTAGAGAGACTGAATTTGGAAAAAGTAGGAAACAAGATAGGATAGGTTGGAATGGGCTAGAATAGGAAGGACCTTGAAAATCAGGTAGAGAGAGCTGTGTTTGTGGACCCAACCTTCAGTAGGAGCAGACAGAGGCATGCATACCTTTAGTTCCATCCAGTCTGAACTGTTACTGGGCATCCATTCATTTATTTATTCACTTGTCTCCTCAGCAAGTGATGAGCTGGATGCCCCAGATGTGGAACAAGGAAGGCTCAAAATATCAGAACAATCACCCCCATTCTTACGTTCACCATAATTTTAAGTGTCGATTATTAAGATACTGCACCAGGACTCTAATTTACAGAGCCCAAGGTAGGCCGGTCTGCCACCAGTAAGACCCCCTCCAACTGGGCTCCTTCTCTGAACGTGCCATAGATTTTTATTCTCATTAAAACCTGGCTGTACCCCAAGAACACCGCTTCTGATAACCTCTCAAGGATAGCTGCTTCTCTACTAAGCTCTCTGGAGCTGGAGGTGGAGAGGGGAAGAACCCCAATTCTTCCTTATTGCCACTTCCAATCACTGTCTCTTGCTCCTCCCTGAAGTTCCACTGCTCACTGGAAATGCATGCCATCAGCCACACCACTCGACTGTCCCTTCTTCGCAGTCATCTGGAGATGGCAGTTATCCTCACAGATAAACCTTCAAATAATCTGGCCTCTCCTTTCCCTGGCCTCTTCTCCTCCAATGATCTTGTCTTCCACCACCTCAGTCAGACGTGAAAACCCACCATAACCAACTACTGTAGCCCCCACCCTAATCTCAACCTCAAGCTCCCCCTCTGCTCCCCTCCCTCAGCCCTCAGCTCACTTTCTCTGGTGATTCTTCTCTGTGTCCTTGGTTCTCTCCTGCCTGACTCAGATTCCACAGGCTCTTGCAGGAGCCCTCACCTCCTTGCTGCCATCTCCTCTATGGTGCTTACCTAGAAAATCCCAAGCCCCAATCAGATTGAATTCTGCTTCTGGACCAGGGCAAATGCATGTGCTGGGGAAAAACATGAACCATAGTGATGGATCCCTCAGTCAATGTATGATAGCCATTCTCTAATGTGTCTTTAAAGCTGCCTGGCAAGCCTACAGCATTTCTCTCTGATGTCTGCCTCCCACTCTCTTGAACAATCTACTGTGCCTGCTTCTTGCTTCTGAAATCCCACATGCTCTCTCAAATGATAATCTTGTAAATGAAATATTGGTGAGATTTGCAGTAATATTCATCCTGACACACACAAAAAATTTTCCCCAGCTGTGAATCTATGAAACCAGGTAAGTTACATGCTTCCAAAAATACAATAGGAGGACAGATATAGGAGAGAGGGTCCCATTCAAAGAAGGAGAAATTGGAAGGACAAAGGAATGACAGGCTCCAAGCAAGTACAAAATCTAGCAAGACAAGTAAGTATTAAGAATAATCCTCTTTGGCTCAAAGCTGCACCATCTGGACCCACCGGAGTATCAGTCCCACCTTCAGGACCCACTGTGACTGTTAGGCAGGGTCACACTCCCAGGCAGCTGCTGTCTGGCCTGTTGAAACCCAGGAGGCAGCCCTGATAGATAATCTGAAGCACCATTGAGTCACCCTTTCCTTGCCTTGAAGAATAGGTCATGTTTGCAGGCGAATAGCTCTCCCTTGCTGTCATGTAGGGTCTAAGATGTCCAGCAGCCTTCCTTTATTTTACTCTGTCCATCTTGCTCAGTTCAAGCTGGTGGTGTTTCTGCCAAGGGTGGAGGGGGGGTGGTAACTGGACCATAGTTCTCACCCACACTAGTCTCCTTACAAATGGCTGTTCAGCCACATCCTTTGTGCTCTCTGAAATATGGATAGGCTGAGACTTTTCCAAATCTTTGTTCCTGAGTCCTTTCTGCTTAACGACTCCTTCTTCAGTTTGTGCCTCTCAGCTCAGTTTACTATAGCAATCAGGAGGAACATGCTGCTCCTTCAACACTTTGCTCAGAAATCTCCTCAGCTCAGTCTCCAATTTCATCTGTTGCAAGGTCTGCCTTCCACAAAACATTAGAGCATAAATGCAATTCAGCTAAGTTACTTGTTACTTTATCCCAATGATTGCTTTTTCCTTGTTATAAACACGTCCAATAACATGTTCCTCATTCCCCTCTAAGATTTCACGAGAATGGTCTTTACCACCCGTATTTCTACCAGCATTCTGTTCATGATTATTGATGCATTCTTTGAGATGCAAGCTTTCTCTACAAGTTCTCCCATTTCCTTCCTGAGACCTTGCCATAGTCTCCTTTAACAATCCCTTAATGGCAATCTTGGCTTTTATTTTTTTATCATGCACCTCAAAACTTTTCAGCTTCTATTCATTAGTAAGTTCCAATGCCTCATTTACATTTTTAAGTATTTATACAGCAGCATCCACTTATTGATACCAATTACTCTCTTAGTCAACTTGGGCTGCTGTAACAAATACCATAAATTGAGTGGCTTAAGCCACAGACATTATTTATCACAGTTCTGGAGGGTGGGAAGTCTAAGATCAAGGTGTTGGCAGATTCAGTTCTTGGTGAGGGCTCTCTTCCTGGTTTGTACACAGCCACCTTTTTGCTGTTTGCTCACACGGTCTTTTCTGGGTATGTGCACCTGGAGGGGGAATCTGTCGTCATCTTCCTTTGGAGGCACTAATCCAACTCTCATGACCTCATCTAAACCTAAATACCTCCCAAAGGCACTACGGCACTACCTCCAAATATCATCACATTGAGAGGGCTTCAACATATGAATTTGAAATGGATATAATCATTCAGTCCATAATACCTCATGTCTTATTTCACTGAGAAAATAAATATAACCGAAAAAGAACTTCCACACACATTGTCCTGATCCACCAATCTGCTGGTATATGTGCCTAAACATTCTGCCTCCTCTGCTGTTTATAAGAATGACTTGACCATGCTCCCAGCCAAGGGTTAGGCTATCACATAGAGCTCTAGTGATCCTGGACCATTTCCTCCAGGAGAGAAGATGGGAACAATGAGAGGATTTGTCAGTAGGGGGAGGAGAGTGCAAGCACAGAGACATGCTGGGCTTGTTTGGAAAGCTGTGGGGGTCAGTGTGGCCAGAGTGTGTCTGTACAGACAAGCAGGTCTGTGTTGTGAAGGGTGTACGAAGTCTGGGCAAAATGGGGAATGCACCAGCATTGGAGTCAAACTGCCTATATTTTAAGGTCCAGTTCTTCCCCTTACCAGCTGGCTGCTTTGGCAGAGTTTTTTTCACATTGAAGAAGGGAAGCTGTTTGATTCCTTTGTTCTGAGCACAGCAAGGGGAAATATAGCAACAGCATTAAAGAACATAGAATGGCATCTGAAGTAACCACTCTGGGTTGGACTCCTGATGCCACTCTTTATTAGCTGTATGATCTGAGGCAAACTATTATCTGTCTAAGCTCTACTTTCCTCATCCACAATCCAGGGCTAATACTAACACTTCCTTTATAGGGTTGAAGAATGACATTGAATAATATGTGTAAGAAATTACCATGGTGCCTAACACATAGTAGGTACTCAATAAATGCTAATTATTGATATCATGTTTTATTTCAGAGCTCTATAATTATATCTTTTTCAATATATTTTTATTGATTTCAGAGAGGAAGAGAGAGATAGAAACATCAATGATGAGAGAATCATTGATCAGCTGCCTCCTGCATGCCCCCTTACTGGGGATCGAGTTCCCAAGCCAGTCATGTGCCCTGACCAGGAATTGAACCATAACCTACTGGTTCATGGGCTGACACTCAACCACTGAGTCACAACAGCAAGGCTATAATTATATTTTTTCACCAAATGATCATCAATTTATTTCTTATAACACAACTTTTATAAGCCCTACCTCCCCAAATTTTTAGGACAAATACTTTATATGTAGATAAGCTGAGCTTGTCATATAATAGATGCTTTTTCATCCTCTTTTCCTATCACGTTTTGCAAGTTAGCCAGAGTGCAGTGGCTTAGTCGGCCACCTGTGGGTGGCAGGCTCTTACTCTTGCCTCTCCATGAAAAACAAATGCCTCCATCTCTCCTTGAGGAAGGTCCCTGCTGTGTTTGTTCTTGCTTTCTTCGTTTCCTTTGCTGCCTTGTCTGAGTGCTAAGCCTCGGGTAGGGGTCTTACCTTCAGCTCCACTCCAGACTCTAAGGTTACTGTTTTCATTTCTCCGACTGCTTGGTGACCGGGATGTGGCCCTCAGGGTAAGGGAGCCCAAGAGAGGGTGTGACCAGCAGGGATCCCATTAAAATACAGAGCAGTCATGCAGGCCAGGCTACTTGGCTCCTTCCCTCCCATTCTCACCACCCCACCCCCAAATATGATCATAACAGCACAGAGCTATAAAGTTGCTTTTCATAGCACACATTGCCTGGCTCCCTAACAAGGTCCGACTGTCAAGAAGAAAAGGAGGACATTGTAAGGAGGGATTTGAGGAAGGCGTGGTGAGGTGGTGAAGAGAGGCCGTGTGGTACGGTAGAGAGATCTCCAACCTGTGAGGCAGGACCCAGTGATTCTTGCTGAGTTCTACAGCCAGCTTCCTCTCTGATTGGAGGGACGTGCCCCCTACATGGTCCTCAGTTTCTCCACTTGTAAAAATGAGGGTCTGAACTGAGATTGTCTTAATGTCTTTTCCAGCCTCTGGGAAATGCCGCATGACACCAAGCATAACAGGAGGATGTGAAAGCCTGCTCATTTCAAAACCTGCTGCTCAGAAGTACTTTAGTTTGTCGCCAGCCCTCGGTCTTGGGCTCTGGAATGAGGACACTGAGTCATGGATTTTGAACCACAGACATCTGGGTCATCTCAGTTGTCATTGAAACACTCAAGTTTCTAGGACTTATTCACCACATAGCACCAGTCCCTCAAAGATGTTAGTAGACATATACTAACATGTAGTGGAAGCATAATAAATATTTGTTGAATTAATAAACACATGGAGCAGACTGGGGTTAGATTCCTTTTCATTGTTTATTATTCATTCACTCACTATTTGTTGAATGATTATTATGTGCAAGAACCTTGGCTTACATTAGAGAACAAACCAAAGACCTTGGCCTCATGGAGTTTACATCCTAATGGGGAGACACAGAAAATATATAAGAAATAATGAAAACTTGCCATCTAGTGATAAGTGCTAGAGGAAAAATAAAGGAGAATAAGGGAATAGGGACTTAGAAGGGCCAAGGTGCCATTTTACATAGAGTAATCTGGTAGAACTCCTTAAAAGGGTGACATTATTAAAATATATTTTTATTGATTTCATAGAGGAAGGGAGAGGGAGAGAGAGATAGAAACATCAAGATGAGAATCACTGATCTGCTGTCTCCTGCACACCTCCCACTGGGGATTGAGCCCACAGTCCCGGCAAGTGCTCTAGGGTGACATTTGAGCAGAGACCTAGAAAAAATAGAGGAGCAGCCAAGGTGATGCTTGAAGTCACTTGCCAGGTCTAAATGGTAGTAGGTGCAACATCCCTAAGGGAGGAGATCACTTGGTGCATTTAAGAAACAGCAAAAAGATCTGTGTGTCTGGAGTCCAGTGAGCAAGGGAGGGACCCACAGATGGTGACGTCAGAGGGCCGGTGGGGCTGCGATTCTGATGAGAGTTTGACTTGAACTCCAAGGAAGACTGGCATGCAGGGGTAGGGTTTGGAACCCAGAAGAGACAGGATGGGATATAGTTTAAAAGGCAAAGTTTGCTGTAAGAATTGGGCAAAGTGAAAATAAAGGAGAGTAAGGGGACAGTAAAGGAGAGTAAAGTGAAGCAAGAGTATCAGCAGGGATATGGACTAGGAAGCTAATGAACTGATCCAGAAAAGAAACAACATGGACTTCGGCCATTGTAGTGGGGCGGGGTGGAAGGAGGGAGCAGATTTGGGACACATTTTGAAGACTAAGCCAGTTCAGAGCATCCATCCATCCTGAGCAGCCACCTCTAAAATGTGTTGCTAACTTTTTTCTCCACTAGATCGTAAATTCCTTGAAGGCGAGGGCTTTGTGCCTTATCTCTGTGCAGTGCCCAAATCCTTGGCATATATAATTAATAACATGTAGATACCTGATAAGCCTCTGCTCATTCAACTCAATGTTCATGAAGCATCAAGCTCCAAACTCATCTCCCACCCTGCACAACCCAACTTCTCAGGCTCAACACATAGTAACCTCTCCCAGCTCCCCAAGACAAGCAGTTTTTGCTTCCATGCTTTTGGAAGAGGGGGCTGGGGTGGTCAGGAGAGTGGGACAAGGGTTTAAAAAAGGACTTTTTTACTTGTTAATGATGAGAAAGAAAGAAATATGTTTAAATACTGATAGGAAGTACCTTTCAAAGAGAGAAGATGTTGAAGAAACCATCAGAATAGGGATAAGTAAAACAGAAAAGTCCTGAGAGAACTGGGCAAAAGACATTAAAGAGGAAAGGCAAGGCAAGGATGCATGCCAGTCCATTGGTTTCACGATAAGAAATAAACAAAAGGTATCTGATGATTGCTTTCTTAGGTGCTAAGCACAAGAATATAGGTAGAGGTTGAGGTTTAAGAAGAGAAGAATATTTAAAATGTCTATTAAGGAACAGACAAGAAACTTGAAAAGTGAAGCAGAAAGTAGTATTCGGGCAGCAATGAGGTGTGTACAGAGGCCCATGTGCATTGATCTATAGTGACCTTGATCTGCAGGCTAGAACTGATTTGACCTGAGGAAGTTCAGCAGCCAGGTTAGTTTGTGACATGTGTATGACAAAAAGACAGCAGAGCTCTGGCATTAAAGTGAAAGGAGTTGTTGAAGTGATGAACAGTGGAGTCTATGCAAACAAGGGATGATAGTAAAGAGAGCAGCAGCAGATAGTGTAGGAGAAAGAGGAGGGTCAATGACTTTGAGGTCCCAATCGAAGAACCAGAAAGGGAGAGTACTAGTAAATGAGGAAGGGAACTAGAAGGAGAAGGTTGTGGTCAGGGAGTGGGAAGTGTGAATTTTATGACTTCCAATGTGGAGCAATTCCAGAAAATGACCAAGTCCAGGGTGTAGTCACAAAAGTGGGTGAATGAAACAGCCTGGAGGAGAAGCCACTAAAGATGAGAATACAAGGAACTGAGAGAACAAGGGGTTGGCATGCATGTCAACACAGGAGACCTCCAAAACAGTGGCAGGGAAGTAGAGGGATATAGAGACAGATGCCAGCTCCTGCAACATGAAGAGGTGTGTCTAGGAAGTGAGCCCATGGCAGTTATATGAAAGGGCCAAAGAGGGTACCAGTGAATCAGAAGGTACACCACAGAAGCAGAAATTGTGTTTACAAATGCCTCGTTCCACCTATGCAGTAGAGAAGGGACAGTGTAGCCCTGGTCCCTGTGAGGAGCCACAGTTTGTAAAGAGTTAGTGGACACATGTGAAAATATGAGCAGAGGCAACCCTTGATCAGGCTCAGGCCATGGGAAAGAAAACTTTTTGAGTCACTTGCATCACCAACCAAAATCTTTTATTGGTCTCCAGACTACAAGGATCTTGGGGGAAGTTTAAGTGTTAACTTTGGGTATAAACCAGCCAGTATATAATCTGAATTCAACTTTGACAGTGGACTAACTGGAGAGACTATGTTCAGTAGATTTTGTGGCTCATGTATGAAATGATGAGAGGCCAGGTAGCTGGTTATCATCGCTGCAATGACTACACTGAGAATTCAAATATGAAATCAAGAGACACGAGGGTGGGCTAGAGAAGATGGGGAGGCTGCTGGAAGGGATGGCATTGATCTGAGCCTTGAAGGGCATACAGACTGTGTTGAAATAAAGGGGAAGAGGTAGAGATTTGAGGCAGAGTGAAGACTAACATCATATGTGTCCAGGAGCTACCAATGAACAAAAGTCCCTCTTAGGAGACTTGAGGAAGTTCCCCAAGATTTTGCTGGGCTAAGAGTCCTATAAATCTCATAGAAACCTCCAGATTAAAGTGAGAAACTTGAGGACTAATCCATATAGGAATTTGGACTTTGTTGTAAGGAACAGGAAGCCATGGTGGGTTTGGAGTAGATGTATGATAAGATCAGATTTGTCCTTCTGGAAGATTTGCCTGGCAGGAGTGGGTGAGAGGGACACAAAGAGAGAACTACAGCCAAGAGACCATTTATAAGGCCACTATGGTTGCCCAAGAGAGAGGCTCAGCAGCCTAAATGGGGAAGAGAATATGGAAATGAAGAGAATAGAGAAGATAGGAAAGATCTTTGCAGGGGAGTACACAACAGGACTTTGAGTAATCGCTGAAAAGAACACTTACACACTATTGATCAAGCACTATTGAGCATTATTCGGAGGCTCTAAGAGATTCTGGTCAACAGGAGATCTCTGACTCCAACTAAAAGCAAGTCTGCTGTTTATGTTTTAAAAGAAGAAAATCAGACACCAAAAAGGGAAATTAACCTTTCCCTCCCAGAAGCCATAAAAGGCATCCAAATGTGGCAGAGAATGAAACCACTGGCCATGTGTTTAAAAGAAACATGATATCATTGGCTAACAGACATGGGACCCAACCAGGAAACAGACCCCAGCATTAAAATTCTAGTACACAGGGGTTTGGAAAATAAAAAATAGACACAGTGGGATAGAAAGACTCTATCTGAACCAATGAGGCAGGGAGAGGTAGGGTCTAAGGAGCCACAGCCAAGAAGTCAGCGGGGATAGAAGTGATGGCACCTGGGAGACAGCCACCAGAAGAAGGTTCTTGGCCACCAACAAGCAATGACATGAAAGGGATTCAGAATTGCTGCTTTAGATACAGCAGGAATGAGACTATGATCAGTCAGAGGGTGTAATTTTCGAGAAATGCGACCAGGCTCCTGGGAACCCCTCATATGCCACTGCCTGAGCCCCTGCCTTGATTCTCAGCTCTGCCAAGGAAGGTCTGTGCCACCTGAGTCAAGTGACATAAATTCTGTGAACTTTAGACTCCTTATCTGTATAATGAGGACAGTCATATCCATTTCATGAAACTGGAAATGAACTCAGACAAGACATGTGGGTGACTAGAGGGCTTGTTAAAATTGACTTTGTTTTTTCAGTTATTGAAAACAATTGGAATGAGAGTGATTCCCGCTTGATATTTCTGACACTAGAGCTATCAAATGACCCTTGGAGCTGGCATTTTTATCCATGGGCAGTCATATAAATGAAGAGCAAAGGAGCCTGAAGGAGGGGTGCTCAGGATGCTTCTGATAGTGGCAGAACTGTTGCGTTACAATTTGCTCTTCCTCTTGTCATGCCATAGGATTCTTGAGGGCACAGACCCAAACTGAATTTCTTTACATATCAGCCAGTGTCTAGAACAATTCCAGACACAAAACAGACACTAACTAAATATTTGTTGAATGAAAGAATGTCTATCCAGTTGTTACAGCAAACTCTACAAAGTTGGGAGTCACATGTCCATTCTCAGCATCTAGAAGAAAGCCTAATCCAGGGTGGAGATACTCAGTGAATGTTCCTTCGATAACTACATGAGTAGAACTGGACGTTAGTCAGCACTGCACATGTGACCACCTGAAAGGCTGTCCTTACCTCTTTGGCATTGTTAGAAGAGACACAACACTATACCGCCCAATTTATAAATCGACATTTCTATGCAATGTCTAAGAATATTGTATATGTACCAGCACCAGTACATACTCACATGTAGCCATCAGCCCATAGGCATGAAGGCCAGTGGCGTATTCATCCATTAGCTTTATTTTATCACCATGTAAACTGCAGAAATAGCGAAGTTCCAGAGTACCAAATAGTAAATGAAAAGAATAATTTTGTCTCCATCACAGGCTCCATACTAAGTGCCACACAGGCATTCTACCACTTACAACAATCTTATGAAGACTATCTAGTTACTACCCCATTTTATGAAGAATCTGAGACTCAGAGGAGTTGAGTAATTTGCCTAGAGTCACACAGCCCAGCCACTGACCTATCCTCTATGACACCTCTGGCGTGTGTTGGAATACCACCTTGGAGTAGCACTGTCCAGGCTTCCCCATCACAGAGGGAAGCCATATGGACCCTTTTCTTTGGCTCTGTCCTTTTTCTCTGCTGTCCTCAGTCGCTGGCCCACCCAATTTGTAGTTGTCCCAGCAATCCTGGGTGTACAGAGACCTAAAGCTTTTGAGACACAACAGACTGTGGAGGGGCTGGCTTCAAGCCGCTGGAAGGGAAGCTCCAGGTGGGATCCTGTTTCAACCATTAGCTGAGTAAATAAGCTGATGCTGGAGCAGATCATGGATTGCTCACCAGTCGTTTCCTTAATGAATTGCTAAATTTTCTTGCGTCTTTCCAGAAAGTCCCACTCTCTGCAAGGCCCTGTGATTCCACCCCACACTGATAGCACTGGTTTCCTGACCTCAAGCCAGATCCCAGCCTCAGCTCTTTGTGAGCAGCCTTGGGTATCTCCAAAGTAACTGAGGCATCCAGGGTCACATGAAGGCCTTAGCCAGGCCTGGAGTCAGTAGCCGGGACCCTCTAGAAGGGGCCTGAGAGGTGCTGCAGTGACAAAGGCCAGCGCCATCTGTTTTAAAACAGAGGAGACTTTGTTCAAGTGAAATCTCCAATGGAGAAGGTGAATAAGAGCAGACTGCTGGGTGGGAGCAGGAGTGGGGTTCCATGTCCCACTAGGACCCTAGTTCTCCCCACAACACTGTCCCAGAATCTCAGGAGCTCCTCAGAGTGAAATTGAAATCCTCGGCCTTATCTATACCCAGACCATTCCCTCCAGAGACAAAGAAAAAGGTTACACAGAGGTCAGGGACCATGGCCAAGGTCCCATGTTGGCAAGTGCTGGGACCAACACTCCCTGCACTCAGCCATTGCTCACGGCGGCAAGTGACACTATGTGTGCTTCAGAAGTGAAAATATGCTCTCCTTGCTGGCTAAGGTTGCTTGTTCTATTCTTAGTCATCGTGGGGAACAGCTGTCTAAAGCAGTTACTTCCATGGAGCTCTAGTTGCGCAATCGGTTAGCGCGCAGTACTTATAAAGCAGTTACTTCCTTCTGAAGAGATCTTTGCAGCACAGAAAGAGCATCATTGAACATGGGCACCAAAGAGGGAATGAGGAAGAATGTCGTGGACTGTCAGTAGAGCATCTTGTAAAAGTAACAGACTACAAACCCTTCCCTTAGAAAGAAAATGGGGAAGGTTTAGAAGAGATTTTTCTTGGTCTGGAAAGTTTTCTCTCCTGAATCCCAGAGCATCTGTGGGCTCCTGTTTCCCTCCAGAATCTTCATGTGCCTCCCCATGGAGCCATCAGAGGGACACGCTCCAGTGGCCCCACTCCTCACAACCCTAATCATGGAGAGCCTGCATTTGTCCCTTTCTCTGCTATGACCCTCTTACGTGAGAACTGGGGTCCCATGCATCATTGCAGCACATTGAAGGGCAACTTTTGGACAAATAACCGAATGAGTTTCTTTTTTTAATATGTCTTTTATTGATTTCAGAGAGAAAAGGAGAGTGAGAGAGAGATAGAAGCATCAATGATGAGAGAGAATCATTGATCGGCTGCCTTCTGCACACCCAATACTGGGGATCCAGCCCACAACCCAGGCATATGCCCTGACTGGGAATCGAATCATGACCTCCAGGTTCATAGGTTGATGCTCAACCACTGAGCCATGCCAGCTGGACCTGAATGAGTTTCTTGCATGACTCTCATAATCTCACCAATGTGCTGCCCATTTTGCAGCCACACCCCCTTTTACCTCATGGAAGTGAATTCTAGAATCTTATGGGTCCTGAGTTCATGTCCTAGCTCTGTCATCTCCTAGTTGTGTGGCTTGCCAGGCCACTCCACCTGCCCCCTGAGACTGACTCCTCATTCACAACATGCTTATGATAACCTGGGGGAGCCCCTGTGAAGATGAGAGAACATGCATTTATAGTACCTGGCTCATGGCAGCTGCTCAGAAAGTGGCCACTGGTATTTTTTTCTGCTAGGTGATAAGCTCTTGTTCATAATTATGTCACAAGCACAGTGCTCAGTAAATGTTTGTGGCAGTAATGATTGCTTAACAGAGTGACCAACTGAAAGAATGAACAAAAAAACTGAGGAACAAATGTTCACATTGTAAGGAACCTTAAATGTCCACAAACATGAACTCCCACCCAATTCAGAGTGTTCTTTCTTCCAGCCCACTCCTGAAGGATGGGCATTTGATGTTCAGCTGCCCATGCTGGGGAAGTTTACAATCAGAAAGGCAGCTCAGTGGTTGAGCATCTATCTATGAACCAAGAAGTCACAGTTTGATTCCTGGTCAGGGTACATGCCCAGATCGTGGGCTCAATCCCCAGTGTGAGGCAGCCAATCAATGATTCTCTCTCATTATTGATGTTTCCCTCTCTCTCTCTTCTTCTCCCTTCCTCTCTGAAATCAACCTATATAATAAAAGCCTAATATGCTAAGTGTCTGGTTGTCTGGTCAGCCATTCAACCAATCAAAGCGTAATATGCTAATGATATGCTAAGGCCGCTCAACTGCTTACTATGACATGCACTGATCACCAGGGGGCAGACACTCAGAACAGTAGGTTAGCTTGCTGCTGGGGTCCGGTCAATCGGGTCAATCAGGACTGAGCCAGATGGGCCGGACACATCCTGCAGCCCTCCCACAGCCCCTCCCCAGCTGGCCAATCTCCTGCATCCCTCCCTGGCTCCTATTGTACACTGGTGGGGTCTCTTGGCCTGGCCTGCGCCCTCTCACAATCCAGGACCCCCCTGGGGATGTTGGAGAGCCGGTTTTGGCGTGACAGCAGAATGACTGGTCACTATGACATGCACTGACCACCATGGGGCAAGACGCTCAATGCAAAAGTTGCCCCCTGGTGGTCAGTGCGCTCCCACAGGGGGAGCACTGTTCAGCCAGAAGCTGGGCTCATGGCTGGCGAGCACAGTGGCAGTAGTGGGAGCCTCTCCTGCCTCCACAGCAACGTTAAGGATGTCTGACTGACAGCTTAGGCCCAGTCCCCATGGAGGGGGCCTAAGCCATCAGTCGGACATCCCCTGAGGGCTCCCAGACTGCAAGAGGGTGCACGCCAGGCTGAGGGACCTCCGCCCCGCAAGTGCATGAATTTTGTGCACCAGACCTCTAGTAAAAATATATTTTTAAAAAAAGGAAAGAAAGGCAGCTGGCATTGAATGGAAACATCACCATTGTTCACCGTCCAACCAGCCTTGCTTATTCTGACCTCCTCCACTGCTCAGCACACAGTAGGTGCTCACTCTTTCCTCCCCTAAACAAACATCTCCTGCTGGCCTTGTTGATTGGGCCAGGCAGGGCCTGGATCTAGGGTGAATGTGTGGAGGCAGCCTTGTCATTGTGGGGCTCACATGATAGACAGACAGACATTAAGCAGCTAAGTGGCTATTTAATTGCTTAACAGCAATTAGAAGAAGCACATGGAAAGAAAAGTACCAGGTACTATGGAGGCAGAGTGACTAGGAACCTCACCCCTCTGTAAGGTGGGCCAGAGATTTGCTTGAAGAAGTGCTGGGAGGGGGTGGGGTGCAGGAAACAAGAGGACTTTTTAACAGACTGGAAAAGTCACCATTTAATCCTTCCTGAAAAACTTCATTTATGTGAACGCTCTTTGTCACAAACCGATGATTATTCACAGCCTCGTGAAATATCAACAAGCCAAGGCTCAAGGCCTGAGCCTGTTATTTACACCTTTGGCACATGACTCCATTCACCTAAGCTCAGATTCCTCACCTGTAACATGAGGAGGGAAAAGTCGCTACTCTTCAGGATTGCCATGGAAACGACCTGCGAGGACACTTTGAAAGCACTGAGCACAGTGTCATCACCCACTAGTGTAACCTAGTCATGATCATAATCCAGGTCTCCCTGCTTCATACTCAGGTGAGGAATTACATTCACCAGGCAGTTACAGGCATGATTGAGTCACTCAGCTGACTGAGGCTGAGGAGACACTCAGCCACAGACTCCCTAAGTCAAGCCCCTTGACAGAAAATAATATTATTTCACGTATTTTGTAATTCTCATCATCAGAAATAAAAGGTGTACATAAACTAACTCTGACAGTTTCCTTGGGGTCCAGTGACGGTCACGTGGAAATTTCAGCATGTGAAATCTAGGTTTGGAAATCAAAACATTTCACTCTTTTCATAATGAACTCAGGGGTCATTAGTGGGCAGTGTTGTGGGCCCAGGACATTTCTAGAAGCTGACTGGGTCACAGAGAATATGAGAGGCCCCTTTCCTCAGAGGTTTTACCTTCTAGTTGAATTTGTACCCCAAAAGGCCAAAACATGGATTCTTTTAGGGTGGGAGAATTATATAAGTTGTGAAGCGGATATTTCCAAACATTCTCAGAGGACCCGACTCAGATATTTCTGGACATTGCTTTACAGGAAAATCTCTACTTTTGACCAACTATCCCCCTTAGAACTCATCCATATTACTGAAACCAACAAAATAATTTCCACTTGGATGCTAGAAGCATTTAACCTTCCATATTTCTGGACATTGACCATCACAGGAAAGTAATTCCTCTCCACTTAATAATAACCTAGTAATAGAAACTAATTATAGGTAGGTCAAGAAACAGGCATTCTGAACCAAATAAACACCTTCCCGTCAGCCAGACTTCCTGAGACCGTCACACACTGGAATCTATTCATTGGCCTTTCAATAAACAGTTCTTGAGCACCTACTAATAACAGCCGACCTTAATGAGGGCTCACCATGGTCAGGCTTGTATGTAAACTTCATCATATCCCTATGAGGCAAGAACTATTATTATCCCCCACTTGACAGATGAGAAAACTGAGTCACAGAGCACTCAGGTAATTTCCCCAAGGCCACCCAGCTGGGAAGGGGTGGCGTCAAGCTTCTCCCAGGGAGGTTGGCTCTGGTCCCTGCTCTTAGCACCATGCTGTACTGCTTCCAGGAAGCAAGTGCTCTCCGGATGCTGGAACAGAGCTGTCTTTCCTTAACCCTTACCTTACATGGAAACATCTCTTATACTGGAGGGTGCTTTCCTTTCAAAGTGAGTGCTGGCAAAGCACTCTGGACTCTGTCCACATCATCCATCCTGCCATTCCCTAACAGAAGCGCCCATCTCTACTAACCAGGTCAGTCTCCATCTTTCCCTATAACCCATGTGGATTCCCACCTCACTGCCCCATCTTTGTACTCTAGACTCCTCGAATGCTCTTCCCACCCCATCTCCCCATCCTTCAATATCCTTCAAAATCCTGCCTCATCTTCTCAGCAATCTGTGCCTCCCCAAATTCCCACTGCAGTAGGAAGCAACAACAAAGTCCTCCCCCTTTTTCTCATTCATCCTTAGGTATTTGTCATATCTTGGCTCCTTGGTCTAGATTATAGGTGCAGCAAAGTTTCCTGATGATGATGATGATGATGATGATGATGATGCTAAGGCTCTGGATTTTTTACGTATTGTATCTCATCCTAAGAGGTAAAAGTGTTTGTGCCCATGTTGTAGATGAAGAACCCAAGGGTCAGAAAGGGTAAAATACAAGCCAAATAAATGTCCCCCTTGAATTCCAGCTTTTCTACTTCTAACTCAGCCTTCATTCCCCTACTCGATGCAGCACTGACTGGTGACAACACTTGGCTTTATCACTGACATTATCATTATGACAGTAAAAGCCTCTGTAAGTGCTTTTTGTAACAGCTGTAGAGTATTTCACAGGATACATACATGTCAGGTTTTACTTAACCCTTACTGTTGGACTTGGAATTCACAGCTTTTTTTGTTTGTTTTTTAAATATATTTTATTGATTTTTTACTGAGAGGAAGGGAGAGGGATAGAGAGTTAGAAACATCGATGAGAGAGAAACATCGATCAGCTGCCTCCTGCACACCCCCTACTGGGGATGTGTCCACAACCAAAGGTACATGCCCTTGACCAGAATTGAACCTGGGACCCTTTGTCCGCAGGCCAACGCTAGCCACTGAGCCAAACCAGTTAGGGCCACAGCTTTGTTTTTTAACAATAAGGAACAGAGCCATGAACAAAAACTGTAGATTTTTTCCTTATTTTGGATTATTTCCTTATAACATTTCCCAGGAGCAGGATCACTGTGTCAGAGCATATTTTGTGACTCGTCTGGAATCTACACTGTCAACAAGCAGAGTGAGCCCGGCATAGTGGTGCACTGCTGCCAGCAATGCAGATGCCACCTTGGCCCAGATCAGCCAAGGGAAGGATCCTTCTGCCTTCTTATAACTAATGAAGCCAAACATTGTCTATTAATTTATTTGCTGTGAATCACCTGGTCTAGTCTTCTATTTGTGCCTCTTGGTGTTCCAATTGTATTTTTATTAATCAGTAGTAGTTCTTCACAACATGGTGTACACCCTGGGCTGGGCACACTATGCTGAGCCTAAATTCATTCAGCTAATTCTATTCATTTGGCAACAAATACTGGATCATCTACAATGTGTCTCTATGCTGGCACTGGACACCCAGATGAAAAGGCACAGCTTCAAGAAACCCAGACAGCCCTAACCGGTTTGGCTCAGTGGATAGAGTGTCGGCCTGCAGACTGAAGGGTCCCAGGTTCGATTCCGGTCAAGGGCATGTACCTTGGTTGCGGGCACATCCCCAGTAGGAGGTGTGCAGGAGGCAGCTGATCGATGTTTCTCTCTCATCGATGTTTCTAACTCTCTATCCCTCTCCCTTCCTCTCTGTAAAAAAGCAATAAAATATATTTAAAAAAAAAAAAAAAAAAGAAAGAAACCCAGACACTACGAAATGGGTCAGATGGTTGGCCCTGTGGGATAAACTCTGAATTCCAAAGACAAGATACTTCTACTCAAAATGGGGAAATGAAGTATTAAAAGGATCATAATTTGGTGGGGCCACAATGGCTGGGTGGCTCAGTTGGTCGGAGCATCATCTTGTTCTCTAAAAGGTTATGGGTTCAATTCCCAATCAGGGCACATACCTAGGTTGCAGGTTCAATCCCTAGTTGGGGTGCATATGGGAGGCAACCATCAATGTTTCTCTCTCATTAATGTTTAAAAGAAAAAAAAAAAGGAAGAAAGAAAGTGGTTGGGGCAGCCAGGAAATGTTCTACAGTTTCAGAAGAGGCAGAGATTGGAGAGACCCAGGGCATCTTTATGGAAGATGCAGGGTTTGAACTGGGCCTGAGGAACAGTGGGAGAAGCAGAGAGGTGGGATTTCTGTCTAAGAAGCCTGTAGATCAAAGCCCAGAGCTGGCATCAGCTGCAGAACAAGGGCAGGAGCTGAGGGCGCACTGGGGAACAATTTCTGCATGAGGACCCATGAGACATTTGTTTGTTCACCGAGCAGTCAGGACGCCATCACGAGGGCCCTTGAAAACAGGACCACTCGCATGAAGTGGACATATCTTTTCCAGAAGTTCCTTCTTGTGAAGGCAGCTAAGCTGACCTAATGTTTAACCTGCCAGTAAAGGACCTATTAAACTCTGAGCTTAATGTTCTTATATTTCTGTAAGGCCTGGCTGCTTAGGCTCAGGAACTAAAAAGGATTATTTTCCTAAGACAGGAGAGGGTCTTACAAAGACATTAGAATAAACTGCCACACCCTCAAAGTCCTTTAGATGTGGGGTAAGTCACAGAGATGTTCAAGTACTTCCCAGCTAAATAAGCCCCAGTTATCCATGGTCTATACCAGACTGGATCAACTCCGTTAAATAATTCTGACTCTGGCTTCTAAGTGTACTTGAGTGTCTACATGACTACTTGATGTTCCTTAAATTCAGCCCAAGAATACACTCTGAGCACTGGGAGAGAACGTGTCTTCACTGTCCTGCTTTGCTAGTGCTGATTAGAAATCTTAAACACAGGACATGGCCTGGTGTCCACAGTGACAGGCACCAAAGGAGTATCCAACAGTGATGATGGTGAAGCCCTGGAATTCATGGGAAGACTGCTCCCAAGCTACCAAAACAAGACTCTAGAGAGGCTACCACAGACTCTTAAGATCATAGATGACCAGTCCTCAACGGAATGCTCAATGACTGGTCTACAGGACTCGGGATCCAGAGCCAGAAGATTCTTCACCCATCACCCAGTCTCCTGGTAGCCTTGGGGGCAAGTGTTGAATAGGCATAAGGGCACCTGCTTAGCATCAGACTCTAGTCCAAGTCCAGGCCTATGGACACAGTGATAGACCTGATAGCTGAGTCCCAGGCCCACACCTGCTCTGCACCAGCTCCCCTGGCCTCCTTTGCTCTTCCTCACACACACCTTCCACTCCAGGACTTTGCACTGGCTGTCACCCTGCCTGAAATGCTCTTTCCCCTAGACATCCACATGCTTCACTCCTTCACTTCATTTTGTCCCTGTGTCAAGGCTGCCTCCTCTGAGCAGGCTTCCCTGACCACCTTATACAAAGCAGCAGCCCTGCCCTTAGCATGCTAGGCTTTCTTCCCAGCACTTATAACTACCCAAACTATTGACGATGACTAAGCTCCGCGATGCCAGGGATCTGTCCTGCCTGTCCGCCGCTATATGCCAAGCACCTAGAATAGAGCCAGGCACTCAGTAAATGTGCCATAATTACTTACTGAGTAAATTTATCCACCTTTCACAAGAGTTCCAAGGAGTCCCATGAGGCTAGTCCTGGAACCCTACTGTGTCAGCCGCCAACCTTCGATCCTAGAGACAAATGTCATCCTTTCCCATTGCTGTTTTTCACCTGGGTGGTGTGTGTTCCACTCTTATCTGTCCACCTCTATCACACCTGGAGCCCCAGAGGAGAACTTGACTCCATTGTGGATCCCCGGAGAAGATGACACACCGATCTTACCCAAACTTCCCAGAAAACTGCACATCAGAGAGTAATAGTGGCTTGCCCAGTGTCACACAGGACTATGCGAGGGCAGCTGGGACAAAGGACCATTTTGCCCAACACACCATCCTTTCTCCCTTAGCTACAAATGTGAGCAAATTTAAAAAGAATGGCATGTGGCCTATTCATGGGAAAGGGAACTTTTGTAAAGGAGGCAGATGGAATTAAGCAGGAAGGCCTCAGGATGAATGAGGAAGAAATGCAAGGCCTTGCCATCACAACCAATTGCGGAGTGGCTGCCCGAGTCACACAGAGATTCAGGTGGCCCCAATCTTTGCAGCTCCTGGACAGCCTATCCAAGACCTTGCCAACCCCAGGGCGCCACAGGCAAACCACAACGACTGCAGCCAGCAGAACCAACCACATCCGACCTGACATGGGTCTGCACATGCGTGGCGGGGCTGAGAGAAAGGGCGCCAAGGGGGTCCGGGAAGGAAAAGGAAAGGCCCCTGAGCAGAGGGAGCCCGGCTAGGAAATCAGCCAAGAGCATGACGGACACGAGCAAACACAATAGACACAAAAACCTGGCAGGGGAAAAAAAATGGCAAAGAAAAGCAAGTTGGTGAAAAATAAACGCAGTTCAAAAACACAACAAAACATTTTTTAAAAGTTTATTTTACCTAGAATTAATGACAGGAAAACCCCATAAACGTGGCGTAAAATGTTTAATGCCCCATTGAATGCCAACATTATGCCATTCATCTGTCCTTGCAGGTGTATTATTTCTGGTCCCCAGGATGAAAAGCAAGTTGCCTGCCACATCTTTTATAGTACTTAAAACACATATTTCCAGGGCGCTATTGCCAAAGGCCTGCGTTCTTCCAGAACCCACAATCACTAATCATGTTACTGCCACCGAGTCCAGAAATTGGGATTAATAGTTGGTGGGAGGCTTCGCTTCCATCCTGTGAGTGATCTCTGCTTTAACGACCCTTAGAGTTAGTGATTTCTCCTAAATATTTATTTCTCCCCGAGGGAAAGACTTCTCTAAGAACTTTCTCTCTGCCCTACATAGTCACAATTCTCGATCTGTTTTTCTTCTATTTGTCCACTTAGAGTTTTTGCTGGAATCAATTTTATTAATTTCCTTCTGAAAATTAGCAAGTCAGAGTAAATCACAAGGAGCTTTCTCCTCTTTACCATGGGAATCAGTTCCTTCCACTCTCTCAGGTTTTCTATCAACACTAGGTCACCAAGGCCTAGATTTGCTCTAGTTTTTCTCCAGAATGTCTCTTCAAATTAAAAAAAGAAAACAAACAAACAAAGAAAAACAGCCCAGCCAGGTGGCTCAGGGGTTGAGCGTCAACCTATGAACCAGGAGGTCACAGTTCAATTTCCGGTCAGGGCACATGCCCAGATAGCGGGCTCGATCCCCAGTGTGGGGCATGCAGGAGGCACTCTTTCATCATTGATGTTTCTAACTCTCTCTCCCTCTCCCTTCCTCTCTGAAATCAATAAAAAATATATTTAAAATAAACCACACACACACACACACCAAAAATAAGAAAAAAAACAAAAACTGTCTTTTAAGAGAAGAGAGAGAGAGAGAAAGGAGGAAGGTAAGGGGAGAAAAAAGTAAAACTAAACTTAAACTAAATTCATTGCAACTTCAACACTGTAATCCACAGCTATGCCTCCATCATTTTTCTAGATGACATCCACTGGAAGACTCAGAAGACTTCTTTCATAATAAAAGGGATCATCTAACACTGCCTCGGATCTCTCTGGTCACACAGGTATTTCTGGGATTGTCCCTTCTTCAAAGAGCCCTTCCTGTTTGAATGATTGGAGTAGCTAGACCACCGTGACAATCATGTTTCAAAGCCGGCAGCAACCACCAGGTCTCTGGTTCCATGGGTTTGGGTAGGTCACTTCCATTTCCTGCATTGATGAGCTCCCGCTGTGCAAAGCGAAGGTGCTGGACCAGATTCCTCTAAGATCCTTTGAAACTGTAATATTCTGTTTGCACACTGTGTCTCAAATCGATGATTGTCATTGGACTTTCTGAGAGTATTCATCAATTACCCAGGGATTCCACCTCCCAATTTAAAAAGGAATACACATAAAATAAAATTTTAAAATAAATGCTTTACTAGCCTAGACTCTGTTTCCCAAACCCCAAACCCAGAGATTCACCTCGAGGCGCTCTGGGGCCTCAGTTATTCTCGCTGGCCGTGCAGTGGCAGCTGGCTTGTTAACCAACTTTTACTGCTTGTTTTCACAACAACCTTGAGACCCCTTGGAGCAAATAGCAAGGGCAAAGCACATTATCCAATTGGCAGTTAGGAAATCCAGATCTCAGGCTGCGGGGAAGGCTGGCCTCTCAATTCCAGCCGGTGATGGGAGAGGAGTCACCAGGAGGTTAAGTGACTGATGCAGTTGGACCGAGCAAGCCAGCCCCAGCGACAGGATTCTGGACACCACGGGGCCCTCGCCTCTTCAGTCGGCGGTCTGTCCTCCCAGCCGCACTTCTTCCCTGAACACTTTTTAATCTGGCATGATCCACAAATAAAGGAAATTGTGGTTTTCACGTCATGATCAAGGTTATTTTTCCGCTGTGAATAATAAAAGCAGAGTAACCCATTCGTAGCTTCCAAATGTTCCCCTCCCGGCCGCATTGTTTATTCCTCCAGCTCTCTCGACGGTTTTTATTTCAAGATGTCCGTTTTTTAACGCGTTTGCATAATTCTGCATTTTATTTCAGGATTCTCTGTCATAACCACTCATTTCTCCCTCCCCCGCCCCCCCCCCCCACACTGGTTAAGTTGTTGAAAAGGAAAGCTGTGTTTGGAGGCCAGTCCAATCCTACAATTTAAAAGCTGGCAGAATCCGTCTTCCTTTTCTCCCCAAGGAGGATTAATTTGCTTCTTTTTTATTCTCAACGTTTTATGATCCCAAATAAAGGATATAATGGTGCCATTGAGAGTTGGGAAAATGTGGAAGATAAATAGTCTATGTGGAAACCGCTTAAAAATGGGAATGGGAGTTTTGGGGAAGGGGGGCCTGGAGACGGTTTTATCCTGTGAGTGTGACCTGTTAATGATAAAGGAAATTTCCTCCTTCTAATGAGTCTTGCTTTTATAGACTGAAGTGAGGGCGAATGGTTCCATGCATGTCATAAATGTAAAGAAGCTGAAATCTTACTCCCAAGAATGTCATATGTTTAATTTTGAAGTTGGGGAGGAGCAGCCGTGTAAATGAATGTTTTTTCTGGGACCTGCAACATGGAGTCTGGGCTTTTCATCTTGATTTCATTGCCTGAATGCTGACACGTTTAAGAAACATGCTAAAATCATCTGCAGGAAATGAATGGATCCAGGGAAGTCATTTGCATACATTCTTTGGGGTGAGTTAACCCTAATGAGCTCCCAACTTGTTGGGCCGTCTGCGGGATGACCCATTCATACCACAGCTTCAAGGGCCCAACTCATCATCAAAGGCCTGTTCTTAAGAGCCCTTTGGAATTTTACAAAATAAACTGGGCAGACGATTGAGGTCAATGCAGGAGGCCTTTATTGACTAGCGCCAGTGCGCAAAGCACCCGCCCTGGAGAAACAGGGCCTGCCAGGCTGGTTCCCACCCTCACAGAGCTTGCAGGCAGTGGGACAGAAAGAACATGCTCCTCGTTACTCCTCAGTCACGCTTGGAGTCTAGGACCCCAGAAGAGATGCTTTCTGCTGCAGAGTGTCACAGCACAGCTACATTGAAAGAGTCCCCCAACAGATAAGACACCTAACACTCATTTCATCACACCTGATCACATCGCACCATTGCTTGCACACTCTTTTGGCTTGCCCTCCTTCCTCCCTGGAATTTAATCCAGTCCCTTAACTTTGACCTTCAGAGCCCTGCATGCTCTTGGCCCTCCCTAGTTCTTTGACCATATCTCCTACATGGCCCTGAGCTCATACCTTTCCTGCCTCCCGGGCCTCCTGTTGTTTCTCAAGCAATGCATACCCCATCACGCCCTTGGCTGCCTCTTCAAATATAGCAACTGCCCCCAAACCCACTGCCCCCTTTATCAGTTCAGGGCTCCTTCCTCATTGAGACCCTCCCTAGACCACCTGACTGCAATCGGGCCCTCTCTCCACCACCACTCTCTTTCCCATCCCCCTGTCTCACTTCCTTCATAGCATCATTTTTATTCACTGATTTACTCATTTATTATTTGTGTTTGCCCTTGCCCTGGCCCAGAATGTTAACTCCATGAGAACAGGGAGGTTTTTGTTGATTCCCTGACCCCAAGGCAATGACAAGCCCTCAGTTAAAATTAGGTGAATGAAGAAATGAATCAATAAATCAATGAATTAATGAGTAAATCAATGAAAGTAAAAGATCAAAGACAGGCGATGGGGAGCCATGGACAAGCCACTGAGGTGAAGTTCCAGAAGGAAGAGCAGCTGGGTGCTTGCAGGAGAGTAAGAGAAACATGGCTCAGTAGGTAGCTGTGGCCTTGAACCTACAAGTAACTCTCCAAGTTTCCAGGTGCTGGGCTCCTAGGAACCAAAGGTCAAGACAGTAAAGAATGTGGGATCTCTGCCTAACCTCCATATCCCCCAATATTTACACCCCTGATGAAGTGCATGCATCTCATCATTATTTTCCTTAGGCATCTAACAAATGTTTGCTGAAATGTTCTCTCCAGCCACAGATCCCCAGTCTCTAGTGCCGGGTCTTACAATATTCTCACAGGGGAAAGAGACCTTTGACATACATGGAAAGCCCTGAAAAGAACCAATTGTTCCTACGAGTGAGCTAGAGAGGCTATAACTTTCAAACGTGTGGTTTCTATCCTCTGCATCGTGGGGGACAGGCCCATCCCTAAGTGTATCCAGAAATGTCAGCTGTCACATTGGAGGGCAGACATCCAGCCCCGGCCGCCTGGTGAAGGTAAGTATGTTATCAAAAGGCCATCACAGAGCACTTAATGGACCTTCACTCCTAAATAAACACAGTGGGGGGATGGGGGGTGCAGTTGTACATCCTGGTTGTTTGTGTGTTCCTGTCAGACTAGTCAATTTCATTGGCCTGTGACGTTCCAGTGACTTCCTGGAATATGAGACTGCACAGATCTGCCTTCGTGGGCACTGGTGGCTACACTGGGAATGGCTTAATGAATCGCAAGTCAGGTCCTGTATATAAAGTCCACGTCATCGGGCACTGGCCAGGCCTGGGCTTCGCATGGAAGATTTATCTTCCTTGGGTTAGACCATGACCCCATGCTCCCTCACCTTCCTTCCACACCAATAACAATGTTATCTTGGTCCCTCAAGGGCCCACAAGGTCTTAGTTGAGGCCCTTTAAAATCTGGAGCCAGGGTATCCTCCCAGGTGTCCAAATGCCTTTTAATTGCACTGGTCAAAGTGAGGCACCCCCTTAACTCTTTCAGGGGAAAGCATTACAAAGATAGGCTGGATCAGGAGGAACATGTGGTCACTATCCTCAACACCCAAGTCCAAATCCTGGCCAGCCCCTGAGCTCCAAGGGAGGCAATGAGTGAGTCTGCATTCAGGACATCACCCCAGAAGCCATCTCCCAGCCTCCCTGGCTTTTGCAACTCCCCTTTACACACAATAATATATATGAAGAAATGAATCAATAAATCAATGAATTAATGAGTAAATCAATGAAAGTAAAAGATCAAAGACAGGTCATTTTAGGGGGTGGGCGATGGGGAGCCATGAACAAGCCACTGAGGTGAAGTTTCAGAAGGAAAAGTATATATATACTTTTGTTTATTTATTTCAGAGAGAGGAGGGGAGAGGGAGAGAGATAGAAATATCAATGATGAGAAAGAATCATTGATCGGCTGCCTCCTGCACACCCCACAGTGGGGATCGAGCCTGCAACTCGGGCATGTGCCCTGACGGGGAATCAAATCCAGGCCTTCTGGTTCATAGGTCTAAGCTCAACCATTGAGCAACATTGGTCGGGCTACACATGCTTTTGTTGGCTGAAGTCTTTGTGCCCCTCCCCACCTGTTCAATAAAACTACACCTGTTGGGGATTAGCTGCCATTACATCTGAATGCAAACAAATCTGTCCACATTTAGGTTCCGGGAGGGGTGAATCCATCCACTACATCCTTCAGTTCCAGTGAGTGGGTCCAGGAGAACCTTTACAGTGTGCCCTGCTCCTCTTCCTTCTGTCTGTTGCCAAATCCCAATTCCAGCCCCCAAAACAGCTGTAACAACTTCATAGCAGGTCTCGCCACAAACTGGGAGACACGCCCTACACTGTCCAGTCTCTTCACTTGTGTCCAGCCATCAGTCCTGCAGGAAAGGAGCCTCCATCCCTATTAAGCTATCTAACTATATCGACCCCCAAGACTTCCCATTTCTGTGGAGACTCTGTACTTAGGAGTATATTTCTGTATAGTCTCTCCTAAAAGGGGGAAGAGGGGCCCCTTCCAGTGGGAGCCCTGAGTGCCCAGACCTGGGGCTTCAGGCCTTGGAAGGACAAATCTTCTTTCCCTTGGTGAGCTCTGCCTGGGTTTGCCCGTTCTTTCCATGGAAGACATGCAAATCCCAGCCTAAGTGGTGATGCGCCCAAAATTGAGAGTCCCCCCTTCTCCAGAGTTTCTATTCTCTCAGGTTCAGTCAACCATAGTCCAAAACTATTAAATAGGAATTTCCAGAAATAAACAATTCATAAGGTTTAAGTTGTGCCCATTCTAAGTAATGGAGTCTTGCATCATCCCACTCCATCCCATGCCAGATGTGAATCATCCTTTTGTCCAGTGTACCCAGACTGTATGTGCAGTAGAGTGAGATATTCCGAGAGAGGAAGAGAGAGACCACATTCACATAACTTCATTACAGTAGATTGGTATAATCGTCCTATTTTACTACTAGTTGTTAATCTCTTACTGGGTCTAATTTCTAAATTAAACTTTTTTGTAGTATGTATGAGTAGGAAAAAGAACATAGTATCTATGGGGCTTGGTGCTATCCATGGTGTAAGGCATCCATTGAGGGGTCTGGAACTTACTCTCCATGGATAAGGGGGGATGACTATAGAAGAAACTCAGGTGCCTGCTCCCACTTTTTCTGAAACACAGCCTTCAAGCTCATGTCTCTTTGTCCCTACTTCCAAGAGAGCAGTAGTTTTCTATTTACAGCAATAGCGAGTATATGAGCACATAATAAACAACCTCTGGCTTCAGCTCCCTCAGGGAGGTAACAGAATGGTGGGAAGTTGGGTGAACTACAGAGCACTTTCCCCTTGGAACTGAGCAGACACCTTCAGTCCCAGCCCATTCATCCCAAATAGAAACATTAAAGAAGCCCAAACCCATTTACAGGAGAAATCTCCTGATTGATAGAAATTAATTTAAATCTAGAAACAAACAGAAAATGATGTGGGTCAGTGTGCAACTACTGCCTCAGACAGATGACACTCAGGTATGAATTTGAGTGAACGTTTCCTAATATATAGTTTATGTTACGGACTTCTTAGGTGTTCTAGGTTTCATGGTCCTATAAATTTAGAAAACAGTGATCTAAAAAATGTGAAACAAATTCCTCATCTCAGTCTTTGATCTTTACTAACATGCAATGTGAATTGCTGAGAGGGACAACTTGGAGGTGAGGTCTCCCGAGTGTCCATGACCATGAAGCCCTCTTTCAGGACCATCTCACGGGACTGCTGAGCCACAGAACAGGCCTGGGGGTGTTGGCCTAGGATAAGGAGCCTCAGAAGCTGCCCATACTGCTCAAATTGCTGGCCACAGGCCAGGGGCACAAAAGAAGGAAGTGTTTCTGGTCCACACACAGCTCAGCCCAGGAATTAAGAAGTGAATCCTATACCTGAGTCATAATTTTTTTTTTAAAGTTGGCCACTTCTGATTCTCACTTCAATAAGACAAGAGCAGTTCATTTTTGAAATGCAAAATATTTGTGTACAAAATATATGGTACAGCACAACTAGTATGGCTCAGTGGTTGAGCATAGACCCATGAATCAGGAGGTCACAGGGTTGTGGGCTCAATTCCCAGGTGGAGCATGCAGGAGGCAGCCAATTGATGTTTCTCTTTCATCAGTGTTTCTATCTCTGTCTCCTTTCCTCTCTCTCTAAAATCAATAAAAACATTTAATATATATGTATATATATGTACAAAATATTTATAATGTAAAAGAGCCTGTTGGGGAGGAAACTCAAGAGAGTCAACAAAACTCCACCTCATTCATGACATCCCTGGACTTGGAATCTCTGAAATGGGCTCTGGGGAAATATTTCATCTGCACAGATGGTGGAAAGCCTCATTTTCCTGGGAGTAGAGAACAAAACTTGAAACGCTCTTTAAGAAGTGCCAGATGCCATGAAGTAGCTCAGTCTGAGCCCAGTCCCCACAATCAGGAACACGGAGCCTCTGTTTTAAAATTGGCCCTGTCACCGTAAATTATTCCCACTTCTTGTCTCCACACAACCTTGAAAGGTAGCTGCTGAGATACAGTGGCATCAGAGCCACACTCGGCTGAGAGGGACGTATTTTGAAATGACAGATCTAAGACGAAAGTCCTCAGCATCCTAAGTGAATATATTATTTTAAAGGTGAAAATTACTCCTGGAATACCCTGTAAGCCAACACTCTCAATCAGCCTCATGGAATACATTCTCCACAGGTATGAAGACCTGGTCTTGGGTTGGGGTAAGTGTGTCCTGCAATCCTATTGGAAGGAGAACTGAAACAAGTGCCACAGAGAACAGGGGACCAAGGGTGCCTTTGAAAGTGACTCCAAGATCCCGTCACCAATCCAGGCAAGATTTCAGAGGAGGGAAGATGAATGGCCAGTTTCACCGAGCTCCTCTCAGACCTCCAGTTGGTAAAGATGGGACTCTCCCATTTTATACAAACACGCTGGTCCCTTGCTCCCCTGAAAGACTGGAGGTTGGGTGGAAAGGTTTTCCACTCGGCATGGCTTTCAATGTAATAATACTTAATACTCCTTTTTGAAACAGTTTCCTCTTTTTCCGAATATTTTCATGGGACTGTAACCCATTTGTACATAAAATTGGTTGAAAGTGACATGTTGAAAAGTCCGGCAAACACTACAGCGCACTCTATTTTCAAGGAATATAAAATCGGGCTCTGTCTGACACCTTGAGTGCGCTTGTGAAAACAGAATGTCACATCTCAAAGGGTTATTCTTGATAGTTTTAAAAAAATAAAATAAGCAGACCTCTCCAGGCAAACAGCCCCTTTGTACTCTGGTTTCCATGGAAACGCTGGCAATTGTACTTTTCATGGCATGGTCTTTTTCACTTGGTTTTCCAAAATCTGGTTTAGGCAGCTGACTTAGTGACCCTCAAAATTCAGGAGATCATCTTTGCCAGGGCAGCACAGGACATGGAGCTGGATCTTAAAGACAGTGCCCCTGCTGGAAGCCCAGGAGAAGAGAAGATACATGATTGTGCTCACTCTGTCTGAGCAACACTGATATAATTATCCATTTTATCCAGTTTCCCGGGTTTCAGAAGTTCTGGATTTAAAAGACCAAAAGTATTATTTCAAAGCTTCCTTACAGACAATTACCCAATAATATGTGTCAATACCCCCTCCCCAGAATGTGAAGCTTAACTCCTGTTCCCTTGAGAATGGCTGGACTTAGTGACTCACTCCCAGAGAACAGGGTGTAGATAGATGAAGGACAACTTGTAGTGAAGAAGCCTGGTAGACACTACCTTGACCAAAAGATGAATGTTAACATCCCCAATGATAAGTCCTGTTGACTTCACCTTCTCCCTGACATGACATAATTAGAAGGATACTTCACCTCTGCAGAATTCTTCCCCAAAACAAAATCCCAATATAATCAAGAGGTGGGGAGGGAAAAGCAGACAAACCCCAATCGAGAACATTCTACAAAACACTTGACCAGTAATCTTCAAAGCTGTCAAGATCATAGAAAACAAGGTAAGTAAGAGACTATCATGGATCAGAGGAGACTAAGAAGACACAGTGACAAAATGAAATCGATTTTCTGGATTCCACCCTGTAATATGAAAAAAGACATACGAAAGCTAGTAAATCCCAAAGGAAGTATGCAGTTGAGTGAATAGTATTGTAGCAGTGTGAGTTACTCAGTTTTGACAAATGCATCATGCTCACCCATTAGGGACAGGGAAAATAGATAAGGACTAAATGGGAGCTCTCTGTGCTATCTTTACAACTTTTCTGTAGATGTAAAATTATTTTAAAATTAAAAATTATATCTTAACATAAAATAAATTAGCACATTCCAAGGCTAAAAAGAAGAGTACCAAACAAAAACTGAAAGTGCCATTCTTTTGTGTAATGAGGGAGACATGTTTCAAGATGACATACTGAGACAGGATTAGAAAAGCAGAAAATAAGGATAAGACAGAGATAATTTAGACAAAGGTCTAAATTCTAAAGAGTAAATTAGAGTTGGAGAAGAATCCAAAACTAATAAGCAGATTGTTTCCCATTGGACATGAGTCCTTAAGCCATGATTGGAATCATGATCTTTGAGGAAGTTTTGTAAAAATGCATATCCCTGGGCCCCACATTCTTGATTCTAAATCAATAGGTAAGAGGTAGGACTCAGTCATGCACATTCCTCAAAAATGCCATCACCTCTCTGTAGTAAAACACACATACTCTGAAAGAAGTAGAGTCGCTTTCCACTCCTTGGCTGATAATGGACTTTTACCAACAAACAGAAAACAGTAAAAGTGACTCTACATAACTGTGAAGATTAATTTTATGTGTCAACTTAACTGGGCTTCAGGGTGCCCAGATATTTGATCAAAACTTATTCTGTGTGCCCTGGAGGTTTCTGGATGAGATTAACATGGAATTGTAAAATGAGTAAAGCAGATCACCTTCCCTATGTGGGTGGGACTCATCCAATCAGTTGAAGGCCTGAATAGAACATGAAAGCTGACTATCCCCATCCAGAAAGAAGGAATTCCTCCTGCTGGACTGCCTTCACGCTGAGACATAGCTTTTTCTTGCCTTCTGACTCAAACTGAAAGGTAGACTCTTCCTGGGTCTGGAGCCTACCAGCCTTCTCATTAAAACTACACCATCAACTCTCTTGGGTCTCCAGCTGCCCAACTGCCAATCTTGGGACTTGTCAACCTCCATGGTCACATGGGTCAATTCCTTATAATAAATCTCTTTACATATATAGTGGAACCTCATTTCTCGAACATTTCCTATCTTGAACAATTCGCTTCTCAACTTGACAACCCTTTCATGCTGATACCTGTATGAACAGTCAGTCACACATCTCTCTGGTGACAAAGGACATAATGCATGAATATGAATCAGTTTACCACAGTTAAAATCTCAGGATATTGTGTTGTGAATATTTTTGTGGCTTTTTTGCTTTTGTTAATGCTTATAATTATTGTTAAATGTTCAATTATTGGTATAAAGAGTTTTTCCAAATATTTCTTTTCCTTTTTGTTAAATTTTAATTTACATTTCATGTTCTTTTTGTTTTTAAAGTTTTTTTTGTAGGTTAAATAGTACAATAGAGATGTGCTATATATAAGAAAGGTTAAAACAGGGAATCATTTGGAGGTCTGGAACGAATTACGGTAAATTTGAGAAATGAGGTTCCACTGTACACACACCTACATTCTATTGGTTCTGTCTCAGGAAAAGCCTGACTAACACAATAACTCACAAGACTAAGCATTAAGAGACCTATAGTATCTTTGTTTCTGCATCTGGAGGGCTCCTTCTTATTACCCAGCTGCCATGCTATGAGGAAGCCAAAGCAGCTTCATGGACAGGCCGCCATCCAGGAGAGCTGAGGCCCCCACAGGAGGTCCAGGTAAGCTCACAGCCAACAGCCGGCCCAACTGCCAATCATGAGAGCCAGCCATCCTGACAGCTCTAAGGAAGCCTGCAGCCAGTGGTCCTCCACCCCGGGAAGTACCATGTGAAACAGAACTGCTCAGGTGGGCCTGATTATTTCACAGAATCGTGAGAAATGAAAATGGAATTGTTCTCACAGAGACCGACCTGACTCACTCCTGGAAGGATTTGATAAGGAGACACCGAGGGAGACAGAGACAAGAGCAGAACCATGTGGGTGGGCGGCATCCTGTGCTGGGAGAATCTTTTTTAAAAATACTGTTTATTTAATTTACTTTGGTTTAAAAAATACATTACCATTATGTCAGATATGTAAAAATATAGAGAAGAAGCCAGAACTAGATAGGTTATAAACAGTTTTTCCAAACAAAAGACAGCTCTCTTCCCAAGAGGAATTCTGTCACCACCTTTTAAGAAAAAATAAAGTTCCCCACCTCTATTATTCTTTTGAATCTAATGAAGAATGGGCATTTTTTAATGAATCCTTTGTTGATTCCAAGTTCCCATGGTAGGGGGGGGGCATGTTAAAGGCCAACATTAATTCTTTGTTTATTAAGGACATCAAAACTTTGTAATCATTTTTAAAAATATTTTAAACTCCATTATTTGCATTTAGATTTAGCATATGTATCCTTATCATTGAAAGTATTATAGATGTCCCCTTTTGGACATGTAGACATTTTAAATATGTTGTTAAATTAGCAAAATTTCTTTAATTTGCAATTCCTTTCATTGTTTCAATGCTCAGAACAGTATTACACATCTGGAGATTAGAGAGTGGTCTACATTCCCTTTCTGTTTTCCAAGGTTGAATAAATTGATGAATACACAGTCCATCTGGAATGTACTAGAAGGCCCCTCTTTTTTTATTTTTTGTCTCTTAGTAGTTTTATGTATTTATTTTTTTATTGTTTAAAGTATTACATATAGTAGTACATATATCTCCTTTTTTTTCCCCATTGACCTTCCCCCAGCCTCCCCTACCCCCTGTCACATGCCCTCATCCCACCCCCCACCCCAGAGTCTGTGTCCATTGGTTTTGCTTATATGCATGCATACAAGTCCTTTGGTTGATCTCTTTCCCCCGCTCCCCAACACTCCCCAGCCTGGAAGGCCCCTCTTTCATCCCAGGGAGCATGTCTCCCTGGTTTTTCAGGCCCATTTCTTTGAATCTGGGATGCTGCAAAAGATTATTTAAATCAAATTTAAAAATAACATTGAAAGATAAAAATTACATAATTTATATACACAGCAAGCCTGCTTGATAAAGAACAATTTAGAAACTAAAATGACTTCATAAAAGTATCGCCCAATTGGCGTGGCTCAGTGGTTGAGTGTTGACCTATGAACCAGGAGGTCACAGTTGGATTCCTGGTCAGGGCACATGCCCAGGTTGTGGGCTCTCTCTCTCTCCCTTCCTCTCTGAAATCAATAAAAATATTTTTAAAGTATCCATTAAATAAAATATTTGAAAGCCCAAATACTTTTTTAAGTGGAAAAGAAGTCTCTAGTTTACCATATACTAGCTGTGTGACCTTGAACAAGGTCCTTAACTTTCCTGAGCCTTGCTGTCCACCTCTGCAAAATGGTGATAACAATATCTATCTTGAAAAGTGATAATAATACCTATCTTGAAAGAGCAATAGATCAAAAATATATACAGAATTAATCACAGGGCCTTGAATATCAGCTACTGAAAATTTGAAGTATAACTTCTTTTCTCCTCCCTCCTACTTGGAAGTATGGACAGACTTAAATGCATACACTTACTATGCATTCTCCCTATTTAAATTGGGTCTGTCTCCCCTCTCTACCTATTTAAATTGGGTCTGTCTCCCCTTCTGGATTAACCACCCAGAATGGCTGCCCTGTGACTTTATTCTTATATCCACAGTTCCCATTTTGGCACCTGTAGGCCCTCAAATCCTGTGTTGACTAAATACATGGCTTTAAAACTTTAAGTAAAAATACTGATAAGTGCAAGAGAACATCATCTACACTAAATACAAATATATATATATATTGAATATCAGACTGTGAAGAACACAACTTGCTACGTTTTAAAGCAATCAATGAACACCCAAAGGGCAAGATGTGCCGAAGTGATCAGATGAAGCTGAAACATTTGGTTGTAGATAAATGTTTATTAATATTACAATGCTCACAGGCTCCCCCTTGCCTGCCATTGTGTTCAGATGTTGCCTTCTCTGCCCTTCTGAGGAGGAGTGGACTCAGCCCCACCCACTTCAAGGCTGTAGGGTGCAGAATGGGAGTCTGGAAGGAGCAGGATGAGCCCAGAAATGAGGAGGACTTAGGGAGAGGTTAGAACCAGCTTCAGAGTAGAATCTGGGACTGGTTAGTAGGGGAAGGGGGGAATATTCAAACACACTCAAAAGCAGAGAGAAGAATATAATGGTCTCCCTGTAACTACAATTATCCACATTTTATGGATTCTATTTTATGTAATCCCACCACTACCCTAGTTGTGGCTGGAGCATTTAAAAACAAACCTCAGATATCATGCCATTTTACTTGCAAATACATGAGGTGCATCTCTACTGATAAGGATATAACATAATCTCCATGTTATCAAGCCTAATAAAATCAACAAGTTTTATATCAAATAAATCCCATATTCAAAGTTCCTGAATATTTCTAAAATGAAAAAAGGATTCTTTGTCCTGGCTGGGTAGCTCAGTTGGCTGGAGCATTATCCCAATACACCAAGGTTCTGGGTTTGAGCCCTAATCAGGGCACATATAAGAATCAACCAATAAATGTATAAATGGGTGGAACAACAAATTGATGTCTTTCTTACTCTCTCTCCCTTTCGCTGTCCCTTCCTCTCTCTCTCTCTCTCTCTCTCTCTCTCTCTCTCTCTCTCTCTCTCTTGCTCTCGCTCTCGCTCTCTGTCTCTCTCACCAATTTTTTTTAAAAGATGCTTTGATAGGAAAGGAAAGTTTTTGGAGAATGAGACATTTTGAAGAGTTTGAGATATGGAAAAACCAGAAAGCTGTAAAAAGGTAATATGAAACATATTGCTGAGAATTATGTAGAGGGTCTCCTTTAATTCCTTCTAGAGAAATTCGTAAGGACTGAAATTAGTTTTGGGCTATTGTTGTGTACCTCAGGAATAACCCAATCACTTGTGGATTCCATAGGATTGCACATCAATACAGCAGAAGAGAATTAAGAGACAACTTGCCACTTGCCAAAAGCATTCTTTGTCAAATATAACAAAGGTTAATTAGCCATTATAGAAAACAAAATAAATATCATTTAATTCATTGGGTGGGGGGGAAATATTGAGACCTGTAGTGAGTCAAATGCTGGAAAGTTGAGTTCCAGGCAGGAACTAGGGGAAAGAAGAGAAGCGTCTAGAAGCAGGAAGAGCCCCTGTCCTGAGAAGTCTTCAGGGCCACAAGGGGGAGTTTGAACTTAACCTGAGGAGAACTACAAGCCACTGAGGAACCTTTTCACAGGAGACACAGGAAGAGCTACCAACAGGTGCCTTGGGAAGAAAGGGGAATAATAGATAAAAACCAAGAGTGCATCCTCAGTCTCATCACTCGGTGGTTCCCTCACTGAATTAAGGGCACTAAGTGAAGCAAGAGCTTACAGGCTAATGAGGAAGGCAGCTGTCAATAAACAAGCACATCAATCAATGCCCTGAAAAAGATAAGTTCAGGTCTGTCAGTTCCAGGCCCGTCCTAGACCGAAGGGCGAGAAGGGCTTCCCTGAGCTCAGAGGGATCAAGTACCACGGTTCACCAGGCATTTTACAGTTTACTACGATGTGGGCACCACATCTCTTTTTTTTTCTTTTACAACAAAAATTAAGGAGAGTGTGATATTGTAATTTATAATAAAAAGTATATATATTGTTTTCATCCCCATTTCTGGCATTAAGTTTCTAAAATCCTGGGAATTTCCTAAGTGATGAGAACAAAAAAAAAAGGGGTCTTTTGTTTAGTTAGAGAGGTGACTTTTGGGCAACATCTAAGGGTGGACCCTGGTTGCCAGGAGAACCAACCATGTAACTAGAGGGTTGGACCTTTTATACCCACTCCCCTGACCCCCAGGTGGGGAGCCTTTGGTGGGCGGGGAGAGAGAGACAGATTGGAGGTTGAATCAATCCCCCATGGCCAAGGATTTAATCAATCATGCCTAGGAATGAAGCTTTCACAAATACCCAAAATGACAGGTATGGAGAGCATCCAGAGTGACCCAGAACTCGTGCACCTGCCACCTTGCCAGTCCTCAAACTCTATGAGGATGGGACCGAGGCTCCTTCGTTCAGGAACTCACCCTGTGTATCTCTTCATCTGGTTGTTGAGTTGTGTCCTTTAATATCCTTTGTAATAAATCAGTAATCTGGTGAGCAAATGGGCTTTCTAGATTCTGTGAGCCACTCACTGAACCCAAGGAAGGGCCCATGACAAATTCTGGTGTATAGACACTCGGTCAGAAGCAGAGGTGACAGCCTGGACTTGCAGTTGACATCTGAAAGGAGGGCAGTCTTGGGGGACTGAGCCCTTTGCCTGAGGAATCTGTGGCTATCTCCAGATAGCAAGTGTCAGAGTGGAGTTGAACTGTAGGATGCCCAGCTGTGTGAGAGAATTGTTGGGTGGTGTGGGAAAACGCTCACACATGCATTGGAATCGGATGCAGAACTTTCAGAGGGGGTGATGGGAGGACCCCTGTATGTCTAAAAAAGAATGTTTTCAAAACCAGGTTTCTATTTTTAAACCACCCTCCTGTGCATTTCTAGTTACTAATCTCCACGGTAATACTGTTGTCATTGAATGGTACCATACTTTTCTATAAACTAGAAAATTCAAGGTTTAAGTTCACCTAGAAACTTTATTTTCCTACTATCAACTAGTAAGTGCCAGGCCTGTCACAATAACAATATTGAAAGTTTGGTCACCATTCAACAAATTCAACCCTGAAGACAAGTAAAATGGGAAAGTCTTCCATATTGAAATAATCTGGCCCCGCTATTCTCATGATTTGAGGTACCAGGTAATTTTCCATGCAGATTTGGCCTGGAAATACAAAGGAAAAGTTCACACAGGGACACGGTGTCTCTTTGGCCTAACCCTGCGGGGATGTTTGCCTTAACCATACGTTTTTTTATTGTCCAGTTAAGTTTTGAGTAATTCGGCTGATGGGATTTTCAGCCCTGCCCATGGGCTGTGACTCATTCCACCTTCAAATTAACAGCTCTTTTGGAAAATGTTTTTTCATGACTTGGCCAAAACTTTCCATGGCTTAATTTTATCCCTTTCTTCCCAGAGAAAGTCTTTGAACAAGTCCAATGATTGTGCACTTCAGAGCAGCCTTTATTTCCATCCATGGCCAATGCCTGACCAACCCACCAATTTCCCCTTTCCTCAGCACCTCCCTCCATATCTGCTTATCAACCCTTTCTCCATTCACTGCTACAGTAGATTTCCAGTCCAATCTGTAAAATTAAAAGTCATTTGACAAAATGCACAGAAGAGCAAGTCAGGATGCCTGCATTCTCCCTGCTCCTCTAAGAACAGTGAGATTTTAGCCAAATTGCTTTCCCTCTTGACTTCTTCATCTGTAAAATAATGAGACCAGATTCAATGACTTTATACTACCTTCTGCCTACAAAACTGAAGAGCTCAATCCATTCAGATCAATGTGAAACTTAGAAACGTTTGTCTATGAAAGTCAAGTAACAGGACTGGCATGGCATAGGGTTGACTGAGAACATGGGCATACAGAGCCATAGGGTCCTGACCACTAGATAAGAAAGATGCATGCACAATGTATTAGTCAGCTATTTCCTCGTTAATACTGCATAACAAGCCAGCCCAAAGGTAAGTGGCTACCATCAATAAGCATGTATTATCACTTGTATGCATGCATATAAGCATAACCAATGGATGCAAGACACTGGTGGGGAGGGGGGAGGGCAAGTGCCAGTGGGTAGGGGAGGCCGGAGGGAGGTCAATGAGGAAAAAAAAAAAAGGAGACATATGTACTAGTATTTGTAATACTTTAATCAATAAAATAAAATTTAAAAAATAAGCATGTATTATCGTGCTTGTGGGTCCACAGGTTAGCTGGGGTAACTCCACTTTGTGCCACAGGTAAGCTGGGCTTGTCTTCAGGACACAGGTAAGATTAAGGCCTACCCCACCTGTCTCTCAACCTCATGAGGCATGCTCTTTTCATGGTGATTACTGGAGCCAAGAACCAAGCCAAACTACATAAGCATGTTTAATATCTCTGCTATGCTCCATCCTCTAGCATTCCACTGACCAACATAGGCCATATAGCCAAGCTCAGAATCAAAGAGGCTAAGAATTATACTCTTCCCACTGTGGGAAGGGGACAAGGATAAGTATTGCTGAAAAATGATTCAAACCATCACATACAGCTCTCCTCTTTCCTTTGTGACATGATATATATATATATATATATATATATATATATATATATATATATATTTGCACTACACCAGTTTCTGAAATGCATACTTTGGGAGGAGAAACATCTTGCAGGGGGCAGGGCCGGTGAGTGGGTGGTGCCAGGCCAGCCAAGGCAGGTGCCAACAGGAGCCCCCCCACCAATTGCCCCGCCAGTCACCCCACAGATTAGCCCTGATTGCCGGCCAGGACTAGTGACTCTACCCATGCACAAATTTCTTGCATCGGGCCTCTAGTTATGTAATAAAAGTGAGAATCTGATGAGTCCCAATTGTGTGCAGGCACGATTCCAGGTGCTTTACATTCATTATCTTATTTAATTGAACTATTATTTAAACACCCCAGCTTGATGTTTTACCACACACAGGATATTCTGAACAAAATTAATCCTGAAAAAGTACTGTTCCAATTCAAAATGTTGGTCTAAAAACATTTCTTCATTATTGGTCCAACTTAATCAGTATTTACTAAATATCTCTAAGTCTCACTTTTCCCAATAAAGCCTGAATTAAAGTGTTATTATCCACATGTTTCAGATCAAAGTGAAGATTAGAAAACACAGAGTATTTTCTAAAAGTAAAGTGAAGAAGTAAAAAAGCAGGAATATGAACCACGGTACATCTGACTCCCAAACCCATGAACCAGGCAATGGTGAGGACTTTGCCTTTATTGCTACTTCTTTTCTAAACCCACCTCCTCCAAAAAGCCTTCCCCAACCCAGGCAGAATCTATGCACACCATGCCCATCAGGTCAAGACCAATTAGCTGCCGCCCATAGAAGTATGTACTGGGACCAGAGGTCAGTTTCAGCCAGCTGTTATTCTGAAGCTAATCTATCAATGCACCAAGTCAAAGGACAGTAGCCAGGAAGGGAGCCAGCATCTCAATGCAGGAAATATAAGAGTGTTCATATACGTGAAAAATCATTGACCAGCTGCCAGGTTAAAAGCTAAGAGGCAGAGAACAGAATAAGAATTTGGGGACAAAAAATATTTTCTTTTTCTGTGTGATTTCTGGAAAATGCCAGAGCTAGATACTTCCACCCCTCTGTTTCCATGGCAATTGGGCAAACTTTTATTTGACCTCCCAAGTATTAAAAAAAAAACTCCTAACCGTTGATGCCACAGCCACTCCCACTAGCGTGTGAGTTACTTGAGAGCCACAATTCTGTCACCATCTCTGTATCACCAGCGCCTAATATGATGCTTAGGCCTTCAGGGAAGGGAAGGAAAGAGAAAAAGGCAGCAGGAGAGGGAGGGAGGGAGGGTGGGAGGGAGGAAGGAAAAGGGGAGGGAAGGGACGGGAAGCAAGGGGAAGCGAAGGCGAATACACTTCTCAAAGTTAACATGGTTAAAGAAGTCTGGATTTCTGCCACCTTCTAGCCACAGACTAGCTCTTCTCCATGTTCTCCATATCAGTCAAGGGTGCCATTGACCACCTTGCTCCACTGACCAGAGCCTAGGCCGACCTCTTATTGTTGTCTTTCCCTCACCCCTCACATCCAGTTCCTCAGCAGAGTCACTGACCTCCCAAGTATAAAGACCCAACCCTCCACTGTCAGCACATATCCCATCCCAGTTCTCACTGACCTTTATGGAGATCTTCAGTTGGCTTTCCTGCCTGTTCTCCGGCCTGCCTACAAAAGCCAAAGGGACATTTTTTAAGTGTAAGTCAGAAGATAGCATTATTTTGCTGATGAAAATCCTCCAACCATGTCTCATAAACTTTAGTCCAAAATTGAAGTCCTTACCGTGGCCCACGGGGCCCTATGTGACCTGAACCTGCTTACTCCTCTGATCTTGCCTCCCCCTCTCCACCTGGAATACCAGGCACTGGCCACATTGCCCACATGATATCCCTTGTACATGTTACACTTTTCAACTCCAAGACTTTGAGCCTGATAATCTCTGTCTTTGCATGGCTGTCTTCTTCCTTCAAAGTGTCAGCTTCTCAGAGCAGTTTCCCTCATGTCCCTGGTAAAAGTAGACACACAAACACATCCATACCTGTCACATACATACACACACCACACACAACATACACATACACCCACTCACATGCATGCAAACACATGTACCACTCCCACATGTGCACACTCACACACATATACACACCTGCACATTCTCACACATGCACACTCTCACATGTATACACATACACATGTACTCTCACACAGATATGCACATATGCACTCATATACATATTCACGCCTGCACATTCTCACACACACTAATGCACACTCTCACACATGTACAGTTTTAAGCCATCATAAACATAAAGTTAAGAGTCAGCTGCACAATTCCAGTCTGATTCCTACTAAAAATGTGATGTTTTATTTGTCCTACAATTTAATTACCCTAATTTTTCAAGTTCTATGCATCAGCCAAAAACTATTTTTGTTTGAAAGGTAGGATAACCTTAGGAAAAAGGGCATTTTTCACATTTCACAGTAGTCTGGAGTTGTGTTTTAAGCCACATATTGAGATTTTATTTAGTTCTGTGACCTCTCCCAGAAAGTAGAGCATGATACTCACTGTGAGAGCCTGAATCTTACAACAGTTGAGAAATGGGGCTTTAATTGTAGGCATCTGAGAGTTCCCCGAAACTCTGCAATTCTTATAAACGTTACAGGTCTTCTGGAGCCTGTGAATGGCCCCTCTTAGCTCCCAGGCCCCTGACCCAGCTCCCCAGGCCTGTAAAGCCCATGATGCCTCCACAATAGCTCCCATGGCCAGAAATAAGCTCCACTTCCCATGGCTGTAAAGGTTCAGCCTGACCTTTAATATCAATCAGAGGAACGTGTGCCTGGGAAAGCCCAGGCCTGGGGCCTGATGCGGGGAGTGGATGTGGGGTCTCCAGGACTGCACCTTCACTTGGCAGCCTGGTCCACGCACATGCACATGCATGTGCACCACCCTGCACGCCTGGTCCACCCAACTGCACGCCTGCGTCTGGAGCAGGAATCCCTGATCGCTTCTCTGTCTTCATCTCCGGGGAGGAGATACGGCCACCTACCCACCTACATGTGAGAATTAACAGGCGTTGGCACACATTGATGGAAAAACTATCCTAGGCCTGGACCCTGAGATTGCAGAGACCATGGGAAAGCAAAGCCCTCAAGGGGGTAGTTTTAATACACAGGGTGGACAAAAGTAGGTTTTCAGTTGTGAGTATGCAAAACACCGAGTTGACGTTGTATTATTACTTATTTATGAACTATTGTAGTATTCATTATTACTAACCTCCTTTTGTCTACCCCTTATTGTGGTAGAGAGCCTACATGATCAGAAGGAGGCGTGGCCTAAGGAAGGTGCTGGGTAAATATTCACCTTCCCTAGAGATTCATGAACTCACAGAACCTACCCAGTGTCCGGGTGAGAGTGTGACCCGATCGACCTGGACAGGCCTGATATGGAGCCATTGTCCTGGAATAATCGTTTTTTTTTCACCATTAACACTGCACCAGTGAGGACAGCAGGGTATGTGGTCACCTCGGCCAACGTTCTCATTTTGCAGAAGAGGAAACTGCCATTGACAGGGAAAAAGCGACTCACCACAGCTCACACCCACACCCTGACCCCGGAGCCTTGGTAAAACCCTGCAGAAATTCTGGAAGCCATGCCTCCCCCCGTCTCCCAGCACTTCCTCCCTAGCCCCTGGGCCCACCTCTGTGTGGGATTCCCACCAGTCAGAAATGCCCTCTCTGTCTTCTCAAATCCCTGAACTACAGAAAAGCTATGTATATGCAAGTGGCAATATCTGTCAGTGAACTGTCAAACAGACTTTTCAGCATAAATGTGCATTCCACAATTTTGTTATCATGTGAAGTCCAGCATCAGATATTTAGCAGACACTCCAGTAAAATGAGAGATGGGCCAGTTTGTTTTAGCAGCAAAGCTTGAAGCAAAGCAAGAAGGGATGAAAGAAGTAAGTAAGGAAGGAAGTTATTAACCCTGCAAGGCAGGCATTATCACTTCCAATTCACAGACAAGGAACCAAAGGCCTCCCCAGTTGACTCACTGTGGGAGTCCTCTGATAAGTCCATGTGGCTAGGCTACAGTCCCGTTATTCCACCAACTCTAATTCTTGGTATTGCTGGAAAAGTGTTCTGTAGACGTGATTAAAGTGCATAATCAGTTGACTTTTGGTAGGGAAATTACCCTCGAAAATCAGTTGAAAGTCTGTAAGAGCAGAGCTGAGGCTTTTCTGAGGACAAGACACTCTGCCTATGGACTGCAGGGTCACCTCCTGGGTTTCGGACTTGCTTAGCAGCTGCCACAATCACAGAAAAGATTACAACCAATCTCTAATCCTCCTGCTGGTTCTGTTCTGCACTGGAACTGTCACTAATACAGCAAATGGGATGAGATGTCACGTCCATGAACAAATTACATAAGATTCTGGCTTCTGTCTTGCTAGTGGACTCTCCCCCTTACTGATTGTGATGAGGCAAGCTGTCATGTGTGAGATGCCCTTTGTCATAGAGAAACCCATATGACAAAGGAGTGAAGATGCCTTCCAGCCAAAAGTCCAGCAGGGAACTGAGGTATTAAGTCCAATGATCTGCAAAGAACCGTATCCTGCCAACAACCACATGAGCTTGAAAGTAGTATTTTACCCAGTTGAGTTTTCAGATGAAACCCCAGCCCTGGCCAACACCTCAACTACAGCCCCATGAGAGACTCTGAGGACCCAACTAGGTCATGCATGAATTTCTGACCCACACAAACTATTACGTATGTTGCTTTAAAACCACTAACTGATCCCCTGTTACACAGCAGTAGATAACTAATACACCCCTTCAAAGCACAGTCAACAGCACAGCCAGAGGGATGGTTCCAGACACAAACCTGATGATGTCCTTCCTCATTCAAACCCTTCCTTCAATGTCATAGGAACCAAAAAAGTGGCATTCCTTGAATGTCTACTATGTGTTGATGCTTTCATATGCCATAGCATTTAATTCACATCATGTGACCCAGCAAAATTAGGGTTATTAACCCCCCCTTTACAGATAATAAAACTAGAGGACTTCCCAGCTGGTGTGGCTCAGTAAATCAAGAGGTCACCAGTTTGATTCCTGGTCAGGGCACATGCCCAGGTTGTGGGCTCAATCCTAAGTAGGGGGTGTGCAGGAGGCAACTGATTCATGTTGATGTTTTTCTCTCATCGATGTTTCTATCTTTCTATCCCTCTCCCTTCCCCTTTCTCTAAAATCAATAAAAAAACATATTTTAAAAAATGAAACTAGAGGACTGAGTAACTTATTTAAGACTATAGAGTTAGAAAATGACTGTCAGAACTGGGACACAAACTGTCTGGCTCCAAAACTCTTCCTGCTGTGTACCATGCCACCATAAAACCCAAAGCATCCTGGTGTGGAATTGGGGAGAAAATAACTAGACAGATGGGGCAGATGAACCTGAAGGCCTATGAGAAGGGGCAGTTCAGTGAAATAAGGGCGAGGAGAAAATTGAAATGTTTCTGCACGATGACTGATCTTCTTGGAAAAAACAGAAGTTCAACAAAAATAAGCTTGTTTATTATTCATTCCCAGGCCCATAACTCCAGTGGATTTTAAGTGTTTTAAACTCAAAGGTAAGCCCTAACCCGTTTGGCTCAGTGGATAGAACATCAGCCTGCGGACTCAAGGGTCCCAGGTTCGATTCCGGCAAGGGCATGTACCTTGGTTGTGGGCACATCCGCAGTAGGGGGTGTGCAGGAGGCAACTGATTGATGTTTCTCTCTCATTGATGTTTCTAACTCTCCCTCTCGCTTCCTCTCTGTAAAAAAATCAATAAAATATATTTTTAAAAAAACAATAAAAAAAATAAACTCAAAGGTAAAATTCCAGAGTCTGTGGGCTTCTTGTTGTGGGGCTACACTGCTGATCAACCATCTAAAAAAGACTCTCCTAATACAGAAAACGCAGGCCCTTAGCCCACCCCCTCTCGGCTTAACGTGTCCTCTCGCAGCAAAAGTGCATCCACTCTCACCTCGCCATTCAACACTGGCAAAACGTTAAACCTCCTAGAACTATCCCATTAACCTCATAAATCCCCCACATACCAGAAGCTGCATCTGCCTTTACAAACCAAAAGGGCAGAGGGGAAGAGCTCACAGAAAGCTCACAAGAATGTTGAGGTGTTACAGGCGTGTTCTCAGAGAGGAGCCCTTTGATAAATTGAGCATGAGCGTCTAAGAGAGCGAAGAGCCAAGAAGTCAAGCTCTTCCTCCCCTTAGATTTATGGATCTTCCAGCTCGAGGCAAAAGCATCACTTCGTCAAGATCAAAGCTCCGCGAGGTGAGAAGAAGAGCGCGAAGACCAGAGATTCCCCTGGGATGGAAATATGTCTGTTTTATGTAACATACGTGGCCTGTGTTCTAGCAGGCACACAGCATAGGAAACCTGCTTTAATAGTCCCCATAAAATAAATACTTGCTTTGCATTAAGAATACAAAAAGATGGATGCGCTCCTTACTTGGAATGTATAAAGCAAAGGTTAAAAGTTCCCCCGTGTTTTCTGCTCATGGAAAATAACTTTGACTCATCAGCCCAGAGTCCAGATTTTCACTGGAAGAACAAAACACGGAGACAAGAGTGTTTGCAAGAGTTCAGCTGCCCAGGCTGCTGGGTCCAGGTACTTATTGTGTAAGGGCGTTTCTGGTCGCTGAAGAAAGAGCAGGCTCCAAACACCGACTTAAAAGATAATAACTACACCAGAGCGCCTTAATCGTTTGCAGAACTCTGTGATATGCTTTCTTAGAAGACTGGCTGCCCAAATCCCACATGATTCACAGATCCATTGATATTTCCTATTTAATATCTGCTATTTGGTGTGAGGTGATTAACGGAAAGCTATTAGGCAATATTGTGATTATGGAAAAAGAACAAAGGCTGAGAAAAAACAACTACTCAGTTCTAAGAAAAGAAACAACAAAAAAGAAATGGAAATATCAAAGGGCTCTGTGTCCCATGACGCACATTTCAGCCAAGTGCAGAGATGTGCAAAGGGCTGCTCGGTGTTGTCTGACTAACACCTCGTTCCTCAACATTTGCAGAATCTGCAGAGGCTGAATAAGAGCATAAAAGGGCATTGTGTCCAATCTGGACCCACCCCTGCTCTTACTCATCTGCAAAATGGGACCAACACTATCTGTGTTGTCAAACCCTCCTCCATTCACTTAGTCATCCATTTCTTTCTGCATTTTCATGTACAAGGCACTGGGCACCAAGGTGAATGTACCATGGGCCCTGCCCCCAAGGAGGGGGGGCGCCTAGTCAAGGAGGGGAGATGAGATATGTACTTGAAAAGTAACATTCTCAATGACGGTGGCACGATCACCAACCAGAAGAAATGGTATCGTGAGCTGCCAAAAATCTAGAAACAAACTGGTAACTTTCCATGTCACAAAAGCAAAGCATGTCTGTTGTGTTCCAAACCCATTCATGCTGCCATCTTCCTTTCCTACTCTTGTTTTCCTTCTGCTAATTTACCTCATTCTTTTTAAGTTCATTCTCCCTGGCAATCCTGTCTAATCTTTGTAAATCCTTTCCTGAGCAGAGAGGGTTGTAAATAAAGCACTGTGGGAGTGCTTGGCCTCAGAGAGACCTTCATAATGCGCGCTTGACTGCAGAGGACTGGCATGTGCAGGACGTGCAAACTGCTCACTGCTCTACGATGTAAGGAACACACTGCTCACTGCTGATGATGGTGATCTCAGGGCAAACTGTTTCTATTTGCATCAACATGGAACGTAGATGTATGTGAATCTTCATAGAAGCTCTTACCGAGGTTCCACGCTACAATAAAATAATCCACATACACTCAGGGCTCAGTAAACTGACACCACTCCCTGGCTGGGGCTCAGCTCTCCTTGTGGTGACCTAGTGCTCATAGGGGAGCCTGCTTCTCTAGACACCTAAGTCCTCTCAGAGCAGAATTCCAGGCCCCAGCTGCAGGCTCTGGTCTGCCTTCTGCTCTGAGACAGGGCGTGGCAAGACCTTCTCCCAGGATAAGAGATTGGAGAGGGGGGGAACAGATGAGCACATCCCCCGACCACTCCCAGGCGAGTCCACCACATACTGGTCCCTAGGCCTGAAATCTGTCCTTGCTCTGCCTCTCTGACGATTCTTCACCTTCAAAGTCAACATCACACTTTCCGTGAGCCTCCATCCTCTCCTCCTCCAACCTCCCTCACAGAAGCCCTGTGTTTCCCTGGCAACCAATGCGCACTTGACCAGCTCTTAGAGCAGACACTGTTCAATGCCCACCTTCCTGTCCCTGATAACCCATCCCCAGCACCTAGCATGGTGACGGTGTCCAGAGCTTGCTCTGTGAGTACTGATTAAATCACCTTTTTTTGGTTCAATTTTCCTTTTCTTTCTTATGACAAATTGGATAGCAAATAACACTAAAGCACCATCAAATACGTTGCCAGGCAATGAATAGGAGCACGTGTTGCCTTTAGCTCCGAGTGAGAACAAAGGCCACAAGCATCACATTTCATTTTTCACGGCAATGAAGACGAAACAGCACAGGGTGGCACCCATCGGGTCTGAGTTCCAATCCTGATTCCATGGCTTGGAATTGGTGTGATGCCTCCCCTTAATTCTCTGAACCTCTGTGACTCTGCGTGATCGCCTGTAAAAGCAATACTATGAAGGCCCTACTCTCAGGACTGCAGGGAAGATTCAGTAAAAGTGCGTATGGAGCACCGAGGCCTGCAACACAGTAGCCACTCTGTCAATGTGGCTTCCTTCCTCCCCCAAAATGAGGAAACCAAACTAATCCCATCTTCCTTTCCAAAATATAAGAAAAGAGAATTGAGCAATGTCAGAGAGCAAGCCCATTGGTATAAAGACCCATTCCTGCCCCTGTGGGTTTCACTGAATAATTCATGTTTGCACCCAAAGCAATTAAGTGGCCAAGCCCCACAGACATCCATCTATGCCTTAGACATGGGAATGTATATTGAAATTTTAGTGCTTAGGCCTCATAATTCTAAAACTAAATAAGATTGAGCTAATGGTGAAAAGCATACCATTTTTAAAAAGTCAGGTTTTGAATGTTTTTCTTAACAGAGCATTAGTGTGCCTTTCTTTATATTTATAAGTGACTTGAACCATCTGCTCCATTAAAAAAAAAAAAAAAGACATAATGAAAAGAGGTCCCATCGTAATTGGCAGTAAGAAAAATTGCATTCCTCCTGCCCTTTGCATAGGCATAGAGCCTTCAAAGTGTTATGCCATAAAATTTAATTTTTGAATTTTGAATGATTTACAGTGGGGCAGAACTTATAAATCAGAACAGCAACCATCGCTATGAATGGAAATGTATGTTTTTCCAAAATGTCCAAATTAAATACTTTGCAACACACTAAAAGACCTGCTCAGTTCTCCAAAGGCAGCCGTAATTGAAGTTCATCACTCTTGTCTGGACAGAAGGGAACTCACTGACACCTAGGTACCTCCCTCCTTAAAGAGAAGTGATCGGAGCATCATCATCTCTTCTGATGAAAGCATAAGCCATGGCAGCCCCCCCTGCCATCCCAGCATGGTTCCTAGCTTTCCTGTGAGGCTCGTAAACCTTTTCCAATGTCTTTGATGCAGTTCTGGAAGTTATTAGGATACCTAGAGAATTGCTATGTGATAACCTATGTACCAACAAATCCCTCCTCTTCCACATCCAAGTTCAACAGCAAGCCTCTATCCTCAGCCACTTTTGTCCAACCCCCTGCTCTGCTTCCTCCCATCTCTTACCCGGGTCACTACCACAGCCTCCAATTTCCTGCCTGCCTCCACCATGGAAGAATGCAGGAGGGGGCTGCCCAAAACATGAATCACAGCAGGGCAGTCCCTTTCTTAAAAATGTCCAACACCACCCAGCCAGTGTGGTTCAATGGGTTGAGCATTGTCCCGTGCATCAAGAGGTCACAGTTCGATTCCCGGTCACAGCACATGCCAGAGTTTCAGGCTCAATCCCCAGTAGGGGAAATGCAGGAAGCAAATGATCGATGTTTCTCTCTTATCGATTTGTCTATCTTTCTCTTTCCCTTCTTCTCTCTCTAAACAACCAATAAAAACATAATTCCCCCCACACACACCAAAAAAAATGTCCAGCCTGGAGTGGAGAGTGGGGGCAGGCTAGATGGGGTCAATAGGAGGGGGGGAAGAGGACATATCTAATACTTTCAACAACAAAGCCTTTTTTTTTTTTTAATCTCCAATGCCTTCCCATTGCCTTTAGCAAAACAATTATCCTTCTCTTGGTGGTTTATAGGGCAAGCATGAGAACTGGCCCTGCCTACTCATAGCCCTCACCCAGGCTCTCCTCACTGGTTCTTCCTATCCTGAAACATGTCACTTTGTACAGACTCCATGACTTCATCTAATTTGATATTCTTCTCTACTTGGCTGTATATTACAAAATTTTGGCATTAAAAAATATTTTAGATCAAAAGGGGGAAAGACTCCAGAGCAGTGGTTCTCAACCTTTTTAATGCCGTGACCCTTTAATACAGTTCCTCATGTTGTGGTGACCCCCAACCATAAAATTATTTTTGTTGCTACTTCATAACTGTAATTTTGCTACTGTTAATGAATCGTAATGTAAATATCTGTGTTTTCCGATGGTCTTAGGCTCTACAGCAGCGGTTCTCGACCTACAGGTTGAGAACCGCTGGCAGGGTTGCCTACAGGTTGAGAACCGCTAGCAGGGTCGCCTAAGACCATCGGAAAACACAGATATTTACATTACGATTCATAACAGTAGCAAAATTACAGTTATGAAGTAGCAACGAAAATAATTTTATGGTTGGGGGTCACCACAACATGAGGAACTGTATTAAGGGGTTACGGCATTAAAAAGGTTGAGAACCACTGCTCCAGAGGGAAGAACTAGGACTCTTAGGTTCAAACACAAAAGATGCCAAGCTTCAGGTTTTTAACTTCCTGCAGAGCAGGGTTAATGAAGTCCTTAATTCACATTTTTTTTATATTTCTTTTTTTGTTGTTTGTTTAAAGTATTGCATATAGTAGTACAAATATCTTCTTTTTTTTTCCCCATGACCTTCCCCCAGCCTCCCCTACCCCCTGTCACATGCCCTCATCCCACCACCCCAGTGTCTTGTGTCCATTGGTATGCTTATATACAAGTCCTTTGGTTGATCTCTTTCCCCCTCCCCCTCCCCAACATTTTTATCACCCCTAGAAGTCTTTCCCAAAGACTGACCAATCAAAAGTTGTGCTCTGGTCTCTCTCTCCCCTGAAATGAGGACAAAGGGCACCTGCAGCCAGCATGTTCCACGGAGTCCAAGAACAGCCACTGAAAACAGGGGTCAGAATTAGGGAGCAAGTCTGAAATCTCATGGCCCATTAGACATCTGATAATGTTAATAAATACTTAAAACATTTACTGTCCCCAACTAGGTGTCAGCTTTATTAAGGCAGAGACCATATCTAGCCATCTTATTTGCTCATCAAATGTTTGCTGAGTGCCCACCTCAGGCAAGCACTATTTTATTTATTTTTTTAAATATATTTTTATTGATTTCAGAGAGGAAGGGAGAAAGATAGAAACATCAATGATGAGAGAGAATCATTGATTGGCTGCCGTCTGCACACCCCACACTGGGGATCGAGCCCGCAACCTGAGCATGTGCCCTGACCTGAAATTGAACTATGACCTCCTGGATCATAGGTCAACGCTCAACCACTGAGCCATGCCAGCCAAGCCAGGCAAGCTCTATTCTAAGTTGATGACACAGTTGAAGAGAGACTTTGCCCTGGACTCATGAGACTGCCTTCTAATGAGCAGAGAAAGAAAATAAACAAATTTCAAATGATAGTAAAGAGTGATCAGTGATACCAGAGAATAGAAAGAGAGAAAGAGATGGAGAACGTATGCCTGGAAACGCTTCTATGAGTCGATGCTAGAGCTGAGACAGGAGTGATAGGAAGGAGCAGGACCTTGCCTTTCAGCAGGGGGAGAACTGGGCCACAGCTCTGAAGAAGAATGGCAGTGGGGCATGAGAAGAACAGGAGGAAAGCTGGTGTGACTGCAGCGCAAGGGGGGAGAGGATGAGCAGTAAAGGTAGGAGATAAGATCAGAGACTTATGGGGGGGATCAGATTATGAAAGGTCTTGATAACCAGAATGGTGAGCCGAGGTTTTTTCCCATGGGATCGTGTCTCATGACGCTGAAGAATGAGCTCCACAGACCAGAATATTTAAGCAAAAGTGTAGAAAATTTATCACAAGCAGATTCAGACTCCCCACACAGGGAGGGGATCCAATAATGGGTTGCCAGAGAAGCTAGACTCTAGGCCAGCCTTGGGCAAACTATGGCCCGCGGGCCGGATCCGGCTGTTCTATCCGGTTCTCTTGCTCTCCCCTCTGCTCCTTTACTTTGAATTTATATTAGTTCACACAAACACTCCATCCATGCTTTTGTTCCGGCCCTCCGGTCCAGTTTAAGAACCCATTGTGGCCCTCGAGTCAAAAAGTTTGCCCACCCCTGCTCTAGGCCCTCTGTGACTGCAGAGCATATACGTGCTACAAGCCTGCTCTATATCTACCTGTGTCACCACCTGACTGATTCCCTCATTGTTCTTGCCCAGCAGCAAACCTGAACTTTCTCTGTTCCTATGTGTCAGTACACCTTGTTGTTGCAGGCCCTCCCTTGGTTTCACATGACTCCTGCTCTGTGTCCAAAAACATTCTATTATTTCAGCATGGTTGGTTTCTGTGCTTAGACTGGCTCAAACTTCTGTGTCTGCCCCTGCCCATGTTCCATCTGCCTTTGTTTACCACTAGACCCCTGCCCTGTCTGCCCACATGTCAACTTCTCTCAGTCTTACCCACCATGGTAAGGAGTTTGTCTTTTTTCTAAGTGCAATGAAAAGCCCCTGGGAGAATGAAAGTTGGGGAGTAAAGCAATATAATCCAGCTTTGAAAAGTCCACTCAGCCTGCCATGTGGGAATGGACTAGAGGGCCCAGGAAAAGACCAGGTAGGAGGCTATGGCTAAGCTGCTGAGGTCTTGGGATAGGACAGAGCCATAGAGAGGAGAGAAGAGAATTGGATTCCAGGCCCGAGGTGGGGTTGCCAGGATCAGCAATGGACTGAGATGTGGAGATATTGAGAATAAGGAAAAAACAGGAGCCAAGGATGACTCCCAAGTGTGGAACTATTCACCCAGCTCAGGTCCCGACATAACGAGCACTTGCTTATTTGAGTGGATGGAAGGATGGATGCATAAATAGAATGACAGTGAGAAGTAAAGGCCAGAGCAATGCTGGAGGCGGGGGCAAGCATTTTGTAGGGTCTTTCTAGGGATGCCAGCAAGGGGTCATCAGAGCAGGTGGGTTTCAGTGATGTAGCAGAGTCAGACAGACCTGTATTTAAGTCCTAGCTCTGACCCTCACATGCTGAGTATCACTTTGTTCACCTCTGAACCTCAGTTTCTTCATCTATGAAATGGGGATAATTGTATCAACCTGATAGTCCTGCCTCTGCTGTGCATAGCCTGTGCGGCTGTGGCTGAGCCCCTGAAGCACTCAGCTTCAGTTTCCTCATCTGTAAGATGGAACACATAACCAACCACTACTACCTCTAACAGGATGATTGGACGGCTGAGAAAAAAAATACCACAGATTGCTATAGGAGTGCTTTGCCACCGTTAGGGATAACACAGACTGGGACCCAGCTCCTCCATCAACATGAGTCAGCAAGTCCAGTTGGGGGAGGAGGACCCTCCGTGAGGATCCCCGTGAGCAAGCCAACCTCCAGACTTGCCTAGAGGCACAGTCCCTTCTCTCCACGTCCCACTTCCATTGTTCCTCACTTCACAGTCCCAACAGCCCCACGGCCATGTCTGCTCCTTGGACACCTGTCAGGCTGTGAACCAGTTTGGGGAGCCCCATGGTCTCCAGAGCAGCCTGCAGGAAGAGGGCTGCGTTGTGGGCACTCCAGCACTAATTGAGGATGATGGGCTGAATAAATGTATTTATAACTGCAGAACCCAGAGCTTTCTGGCTTGCTCCCCAACCTGCTCCAACTGCCCCATGCCTGAGGCCCGCTGGGCAGGCAGTGGCGGGAAAGGGAGGGACCAGCAAGCAGAAGGCTGGGGGACCAGATATAAACCCCATCCAGGCTTCCTTTCCCAAAGCCAGGAAATACCAGTCAATTTATATCTCATCATCCTCACCCTGCAGGTCTGGTTAAGAGTTTGACCCATGTATTCTTTCCTTTTCCAACATCTTGTCCCGTTCCCTCTTAACGTGATTTACTCTACTTACTCCCGCTGCTGACTTTGGCAGGTTTTCCCCGCTCTGGACCGACCACTGCGTGCGAGGGATCCTGAATGGTTTCCACTGCAGCGAGGGTGCAAGTGTGCTGGCTGCAGGCTCCAGAAAGGGCCCCTCAGAGCGTGGGCTGCAAACCCTCTCTCCCCCGGCCCACCCCTTTGCACTTTCAACACCCGGGCGCACTTCGGGGCGCAGCATGAAAAGCCAGGCTAAAAGGGGCTTGTATTTTTACACCGTATTTGACTTCGCTGTTTTATCTGGACGCGAACCTGAGCAGGGAGACAAGGGGGAGAGAGAGGGGCTTTATGAACTCCAAACCAAAATAGACCTTTTAAGCAGGGCTGAGTGAAGTCACTGAATGCCCCGTGGAAAATACTTCCAAGGCATTTTATAAATTCTGCAACCAAAAGGATGCCTCGGCCAAGTTGGACTCGCAGCGTTCAGATACGCAAGATTTTTTTCCATGATTTTCCCCATGGCTTAGGGACTTAAGAAAACAATGAGATGGTGTCCCAGAAAGTACATGAGCACGGCACGTAGCTCACTTCCCTACGAGTGAGCCGCACGCATCACAGGCCCTGAGAAGAAAATGACCTTCTCGGAATTCTCGCTCCTCCTCCCTCACCTTCTCTTCTTTCTCCACTTCTTCCTCTTCCCCCTGTTCCATTGACATTCATTGACCAGATCACCAATGAGTTCTGCCTCCTGGGCTCCTGGTTGTGTGCACGCTGCTCCAGGGGCCCCGTTGTTCATCTAGAGACCTAACTGAGCATCTCTCCTGGTTCTCCTGAGAAATCTGCTCAACCCAAAAATGTCGGGAGTTGGAGAGATTTGACCGATTTGCTGTGTCTGCACCTTCTATCTGCTCTCACAGCCCCGTGGTGCAGGGCACTGCCACTGGGGCCCCCAGCCCCCCCACATATGGGTCTTTTCTTTGGGTCTTTGCTCCTCCTTGTTGCACACACTGCTCTTCTTCAGCCTCTCACTTCTGCCCACCAACGTCCTCTCCCTGCCACAGACCCGCTGAGTGCCACCCCACAGGCCGCCCTATTCCCCCCCATCACTGACTCCACTGATCACTTCCTTGGCTTTCCTGCCACCAAACTGTCTTCTTTCTCTCTTAGCAACACTGTTGACTCCCCCCAGATAAGCATCCTCACTCTGGGACTCATTAGCTGTGTGATCTTAGGCAAATAACTTAAAATTCCTGAGACTCAGTTTTGTCTGCTGCAAGATACGCATAATATTTCCCTCCTAGAGTTGTATGAAAATGAACTGTAAAAACATATGCGAAGCCCCTAACACAGTGACCAGAACATTCCAATGGTTCAGGAAACGTAAGTTGTTGGGGTATGACCTTATCACATAAATACTTGAGTCTACCCATATTTTTCTAATATAGCACAAGCTTCTGGATGTCAGGATGAATATCTGCCTTTGTTTCTCCCAACACCCCAGCCAGAAATGACTGGACACATATGTGCCAAGTCATGCGCCTGTTGCTCATATATTTGTGATGGTCAGTGTTATGTGTCAACTCGGCTGGGCTGTAGTCCCCAAATGGTCCACCACACACTAAACGCCGTATTTCTGATAAGGAATTTTGCAGTTGAGACTATAATCAGTTACCTTTAAGTACAGGTGATTAGCCTAAATAATCTGGGTGAGCCTGGTTTAGTCCATTGAAGGACCTTAAGAACAGAACTGACATTCCCCGGAAGAAGAAATGCTGCTTGTGGAACTGTGGAATGCAGTATCAGCTTTTGCCTGAGGGGTGTGTCCTCCCTGATGGCCTGCCTAGGCAGCCCCCAAGAATAAGATAAGTCAAGTCTTTATTATGTGTGTGTGTGTGTGTGTGTGCATACACAGCCGGTTCTTGAATAATGTCTTTTTATTCCACATCATTTCGTTTTAACTTTAATGAGGTGCTGTAGGAACTTCACTCTTATGTTTATATCAATTAGTCTATGGCAAAATCGGTTTTGTTATATGTCCTTTCACTTAAAGTCGCAGAGCCTGTGAACAAGTGGTAAGTGTTTAAGTGAGGACTTACTGTACATATCCTACTGGTTACATTCCTCTGGTGGGACCCTGACTGACACCATGTTAGTATGTTTTAATATTACCATTAGGATGTCTATGTAGTATCAGAGATGTGGTGGTTAATTTTATGTGTCAACTTGGCTAAGCCACAGTGCCCAGATATTTGGTCAAAGAATTATTCTGGATGTTTCTGTGGAATTAACATTTAAATTGGTGGACGTTGGGTAATGTAGATTGCCCCTCATAACATGGGTGGTCCCACCCAATCAGTTGAAGGCCTGACTGGAATCAAGACTGACCTCCTGCCCTGCCCATGTGGCTCAGTTGGTTGGAGCATCGTCCCATGAACCAAAGGGTCATGGGTTTGATCCCAAGTCAGGACATACACCCAAGCTTTGGGTTCAATCCTCCACCAAGGTGCATACCGGAGGCAACTGATTAATGTTTATCTCTCAGATGGATGTTTCTCTCTCTTTCCCTCTCCTTTTTCTTTCTCTAAAATTAATAAAAACATATCCATATCCTCGGGTGAGGAAATAAAACAAAACAAACCAAAAAAAAAGACTGACTTCCCTGAGCAAGAGGGAGTTCTGCCAGCAGATAACCTTCAGACTTGAACTGCACTATCAGCCCCTCCCTGAGACTCCAGCCTGCGGCCCACCCTACAGATTTTGGACTTCCCAGTGTCCATGATTATGTGAGCCAATTCCTTAAAATAAATCATTTCTCTACATATTCACACCCCCCTGGTCTTGCTTCTTTGCAGAGCCTGACTATCATGGAGTATTAGAAAGGGTATTATTATTTCAATTGCTGTCACTAGCAGTAGCAGCAACAGTATCAGTACAAGTATTAGCATGTCCTTGTTTCAGTATTAGTATTGGCTTTATTAGGATTGGGATTAGGATTAACAGCCTATTGGACACCTGAAACTAGAGAGTGTCAAAGGGAGGTGATTTTGAAACCTGAATTCTAACCCTGATCTGTGAACTACAAATGCCAGGTCCTTCCCACCACCCCTCCTCTCTCCCAAGTCCAGGGCTCACATCTGGAAGGTAGTCAGTAAATATTTATCCAGCCACAGCTAAACAAACTGGAAGATGTGCAAAATACAATTTCCTGCAGCATGGAAAACGTAAGATGGACATTTCAGAGATGCTCCTTGGAACTCTGAGTAATTTCATGAATCCTAAGGAAGTCTATTTAAATAGTTTCCACTGAAGCAAAGAAAAGTCCATGGAACCAGAACATGTTATAGATGAGAGTCCTCCCACGCATGTGCTGTAGGTCAAGTATTAACAAGATAAATGTTCTACGCAGGAAACATCTGAATTATGCATGTTATGGATGGACTTTCCGGTTGGTGGACAATGGTGACCAGCCTGAAGGATGGCTGTTTTCATCCATCAGCAACAAATAGCCACAGGAGGCACTGCCTGGGACAACAGGGAGGGAGATGCCCCTTCATCTTCAGTCTCATTTTCTCAGTTTGGGGTCTTTTGAGTCAGAAACTTCCCCTTTGTGTCAACAAGGCTTATGTGAATGTTTAATCTATTACACACCATCTGAGGGCCCAGGAGAAAACATTGGGATGATTTTTTTTTTGTCATGACATGACTATATCCAAACTACCAAATTAAATTGAAAATGCAATGTAAAGGCAAAGTATGTCATGATGGATGTTAGCCCTTGTGAGGTCATGGGAGGATACAGCCCAATACCCCCTCCCAGTCAGTGGAATGGTATCTGCTTGGCCAGCAGCCAGAAGGGGAAGAAGGGAGGGAGGGAGAGAGGGAGGAAAGGGAGGGAGGGAGGGAAGTGAGATGACACTTACATTATGCCCAATCCTTAGCTCAGTGCCTACAAGCATTTCTGTAATGAACACTGTTGATTGAATTCACTGACGTCTTGCTAGACTTCACATAAAAGACAGCTCCTGCCTCTAAGAGTTCATGGAGGCAAGAGACATAAACTTAGATAATTTCAGGCTAGCTCCATTCCCCTGCCTCCCCAAGCCTATAGCATCAATATTTGTTTAGTGCCTTTCATGTTTTAAGAAAGCACCATTCCAGGCCAAGGGTATAGAGAGTGAAGCAGACAGAGAGTCCCTGCCCTCAGTGAGCCTGCATTCTAAGGGAGGATGAGGAGACAGAGAGGTCACTCTTAGTCAAATATGTAAGACTAGTGGCCCGGTGCACAAAATTCGTGCCGGGGCAGGCGGGGGAGGGGAGTTATCCCTCAGCCTGGCCTGCACCCTCTCTAATCTGGGACCCCTCGGGGGATGTCTGACTACATGGACTATTTGGATTTTGTATTCCACATGGCCCATGTACCATATTTGATTTTACAATTTGAAAAAGTCAAGGACACTGGTTTTCATCTGGAATTTCTGCCTTAACTATACGGTCAATGTCATCTTCCATTCGTAATTTGGATTCACTATCTAATATCAATAATATGTGAGTGTGAGGCAGTCCATGTTTCTGAAATTCAATGACATGAATTTTAGCTATTATTTTACCAAATAAATGGAATTTACATATATCATTTAAAAGAGCGTTCAGCTTAATATTAAAAACTCTGGCTACCAAGTCAGGTCTGTTTTCAACTTTTTGCTGGCTTTGTAAATTGTTTGTAATATCTGCCCATTTGAGGTTGCATGTCATGGTTATGAATAAATAAGGCTTGCCATACTTTGTTACAATTGCCATAGCATCCTGATATTGCTGCCACATATTTCTGGGACTACCCTCAAAAGATGATGGAAGTATTATCATTTTACCAATCGGCACATTGTCATTTTCGGATCTAGATGTGAGATAATCCATCAAACCACTATATTTTTCAACTCTCAACTTAGATTGGTTTGCTTTAATGAAATTTATCTGGTTGGCCTCCATTTTTTAATATGAATCCACAATAAACTGTTGAGTTAATTTTCCTGCATTTAAAATAGAATTGAACGTGTCCCGCACAGAGAGATGAAACCCATAATACTGCATTTGTGTGACTCGTGTCCTTACATTTTGTCTAGTATCATTGTCGATTTTACTGTTGTCTCTCAGTCTTAATGCAATATCTGTTCCCCAGCGTTTTTCACCATGTGGAAAAAGAATAGGATATGTCATTGCATCTAATGTAGGAAACAGGATACTGATTTGTTTCATTTTAGTGGCATTCAGATTATTGGGATCTGGTTTACAATGAATGAGCAAGTCCCTTTCAAAAGCAGGTTCTCCATCTTCATTTCTGAATATGATGGCAACCTTGGTTACACAGGGAGAATTGTATCTACCTGGATCACTGTTATGATCATATTTAATAGACATAGCTACTTCCATGGGAGCAATACCTTTTGCTGCTGCTTCAGATTCCTTTTCTACCTCATGTAGCATCTTGTATGATTTTGTTATTTCATGCATGAGGTTGTTGATGTTGATCATGAGTCTTTCTGGGCAGCCCTGGTTTTCTGGCATTGCTAATCTTTTACTTGTCACTTTGGCTGTATCTAAAATATAGAGTTGAGCAAACTTCCAAGAAACACCATCCAAAGGATGTCAAGTTCCAGTACGATGATAAACTTGTCTGTGTATTCTAAAACAGTATGGCCCATATCCTGATGGTGATGCAATATTTGCACCCATTGAAGCAAAAGCAAAAGAACTACTTATGGAATGAATATTTTCCATGAAATTGTTACTGTCAGAATCTTCATTTTTCATTAATCTTTTTAAATATGCCGGATATTCTGGAAAATGTGTATCATTTGGACAAACTTTACCTTTGCTACAACATAGAGTAAATTTTCCATCAGATGGCTTTTCATCAGAGAAATTTAGTGATAGGCAAAATTGACATCTAATAGTCATTCCACCACAACTATGTTCAAGAATTGCATCCTCATTTACTCCATTTTCACTGAGAAGGCAGTTCCTACCAGTATTGGTAGTACTTGTTGTGTTCTTTAGACATATTCTGTTGTCGCCGCCGCCTTCTTTCAGCTTCAGAGGCCTGTTGGTCTTCGGACATTTTCTGTCGATGACACCGGCTTCTTTTAGCTGCAGAGCTACACTGTGTCAATAGTTGCTCTTTAGACATATTCCCACCTCCCTGCTCTCAGGGTCTGGGATGCAGGTGAATGAGAGTCCTGGCTGTCAGGCCGCTGAGAGCTGGCTGACCAACAGCTAATTCTGGCTGATTCTATGGGGGATGGCACTCCCTCCTCCCTGCTGTCAGAGTCTGGGCTGGCGCCCACGGGGACACAGTGTCAAGTCCGCCTGCACCAGGAGACCCAGAGTCAAGTGCCCGCCCACTTGCGTGTGCCTCAAAATCCCACGAGATCCAGACCTGCCTGTGCCCACACAGACAGATGCAGCATCAAGCCGCACGGAGCCGCGGGACCCCCGTGGAGCCGCCTCTGTGGCACACAGGGCTGAGGGAACCCCAGTGGAAGCCGAGTGGAGCAGCAGGTGGGACCCGCTCCCCCGGCCAGGCCACGGGAACCCTGGCAGCAGGAGCGCGGAGCAGCCGCCAGACCTCCTGTCCCCCACCCACACAGGGCCGCAGGAACTGCGGCAACAGGTGCAGAGCAGCCAGCCCCGCCCCCACTGTGCACGCCGCCATCTTGTGATGGCGTTACGGCATGAGGGTTAATTTGCATATTACACCTTTATTATATAGGATAATTTCCTGTCTTAGCTTTGACAAGTGCTAGTGCTGTGAAGAAGCTAGTGCATGGGATAGTGCAGTAGGGAGCACAACTCTGGGATGGAAAGTAGGCAGTGTGTTCACTTGGGCCATCTAGAATGGCTGCCTTAGGTGTCCCTGGGTGATGAGAAGGAGATTTGCCACAGGAAAATCCTAGGATCCAAGCTGAGGGACCAGCAAGTGCAGAGAGCCAGGGCTGAAAAGAAATGGTTGTGTTTAAGAATCCAAAGCAAAGTCAGGGTGACCAAGCCTGAGTTTACAAAAGGCAAAATCAAGGATAAAGGAATCAGAGAAGCACGCATGGTCAGGTGGGCCAGGGCAAAGAACTGATGTTTCATTTGAATTCCAGCAAACAAGTACAGAGTAGGCAGGGCACAATTTAGGAAACAATCAACAGCGCTTTAGCCAACCTAAGTCTGAGATGCCTATAAAACATGCCACCAGAGACATCACCCAGCTGCAGCTGGATACTAAATCTATAGTTCAGGAGAGGGATTCAGACCGGAGACACGAAGGTCAGAGTCACTAACACATGATGTCAGAATCCAGTGTCTGTTCTGAGTTGACTGGCCTTCTTGGCACTGGTCCTGACCAAAAAGTTAACATTGCTTAAATCAAATAATGAAAGAAACATTGCCTTTGAGAAGAGTTCCTTGGGCATGGCACTGCCAAATCAGGCACTACTGTCTCAAATAAAAATGGTAGAACTTTTAAACAGAAATTTGAAAAATGATGAATGTGGTCTTACTCTTAAAGATGTGTGAATTTGACAAAAGGTAAATTTAGAAATCTCAAGATGAATGGTTCTAGTCAGGATAACCTAGGTTTTGCTGTGATAACAACCAACATCAAAATCTCAGTGGTTTAAAGCCACAGAGATACATTGTTTGATTACACTGCATGCTCATCAAGAATCAGCAGGGGGCTGTGTTCATCTGCGTCACTCTGGGGATGAGGCTGATGGAGCAGCCACTACCCCAAAGATAGCCAGTTCCAAGTAAGAGAGCTCAGAGGTCTTCCACATGCCATCCTAGAGGGAATACATGTCTATTCCACTGAGGTCACCCCATTCACAAAAGGGCCAGGAAGCCTAATCCTACCTTGTGCCCATTTTCCAGCATTTCTGCCTCTTGCCGCCATTTTTATTGTAGATAACCCTCAAAACTTTCAGATAGGGCAACTGGGAGAAATAATTCATGCTATCCTTTGATTCTCACAACAACCTCACAAACTAGTTCTTATCTTTCCCATTTTGCAGATGTGGAAATGGCAGCATGGAGATATCCTGTAGTATGCTGAAGGTCCCACAATGAGTAGACAAAAGAAGCAATATTTTAAACAAGGCACAAATACAAAGCCATTCTTATTCTTCCCACAACACACACTACCACTTACAGCCCTACTTTCCCTTTAAAATGAGTTGGCATATTCATTTTCAATCCACCCTGGCCAAACCCAAGGAGGAGAGGGAATACTTTGCAAAATATGTTTAATCAGAGAAGAGAACTACATGTAGCAGATGTTGAATGGGTTCAATGTTTTTTGGTCATCTTTGTCTTCTGTGAGTAGATGGAGAAAGGAAGAGGAATAGACCACAGGGCAGATAAGAGGCCTCTGGTATTTCTGGGGAAGCTTATGTATATTTTTAAAGGTTCTACAGGGATTCAAACATGTATAGGCCAGCCCAGTCTGAAACTCATGTTTCATGGAGTTGATTCCTTATGACCCATAAAACTGTTTTCACTTGTCCCTCGTGTTACTTGTAGAAATATGTATCAGAGACATCAGAAAATGAATACACATTCTCTTTTCAAATGGCCCTAAGAAGTGGTCTGTTATGTTTCTTGGTTAGGAGGGCACATGCAGTTGTGTTTCAAGTACCTGACATTTGGAACTTGCCTTCATGCAAAACTCTTCATGAGTCTAACTTTCAGGTAGAGTGTAGAAGTATCCACGTTGTCTCAGAGACCTGTTTTAAACTTCCTATAAATTCAATGTGTTAAGTTGATCATATTTATTTATGAAATATTTCCTGACATCTGTTAAAATTAATCTACACCTCCCCACTCCCCACCCCCACCCCCAATTACAACCCGGGTCCTAAGGGAAAGTCTAAAGCATTGGCCTGAGCCGCCTGGGGCATATTCTGCTCTTTCATAGAAAAGCCCCATTTCTTAAGGCTCAAGGATGCCAAATTCTGAAATAAAAGCTCCCAATTAGGGCAAATCCTTGGCCAGAGGAAGACAGAATGTAGAAAAGAGAAACCTTGGGTTATAAAGCTTTAGCTCATAAACATTTTAGACTTCTTCTCTTTTATGTCCCTGCCTCAAAGAACTACAAGCAGGTCTTTTAATTCCCAATCTACATACGGGTAAAGCATGACAAGAAAATGAATGAGCCCAGACTGGACCTCTCACCAGAGGCAGCTGTCTTTCCACTTTCCAGAAGTCACCTTAGGAGAGGCACCTACCATCCAAGCGCAGAGGGATTGTACAATATGAGGGTCAGCCCCTACCTCCCCAGTAGCAGTGCTAAATGGAGGTCAATTTTGACCTGGGGAGAGGAGTGTCTTCTGCTCTAATGAGGGCCTCTGGATGGGCTCCTGGGTGGCTCCTGGGTGGGGGCTGGTTATCAGATTAGAAGCTTGGAATTTTCCCATCCCCCATTCTGCAGAGAAGGGAGAGGGGCTGGAAATGGAGTGGATGCTGGATCATGCCTAGGTGAGGAAGCCTCCATAAAATTCCCAATGTATGGGTCTGGAGAGCTTCTGGGTTGGTGAACACATAGAGGTTCTGGATTAATGGTGTCTGGAGAGGGCATGGATACTCTGCTCCTTCCCACACATCTTGTCCTACACATCTCTTCCATCAGGGTGTTCATCGGTCTCCTTTATCATATTGCTTTATAATAAACTAGTAAACAGTAAGTAGACAGTTTCCCAAGATAAAAGAATCCAGGCTTAGCAGGAAAAGGCAGTTTATATAGGATGGGGCAAAAATAGGTTTACAGTTGTGAGTATGCAAAATAAAGAGTTTATTCTTGTATTGTTATTTATTAATTACTAGAGGCCCGATGCACAAAAATTCGTGCAAGAGTAGGCCTTCTTTCCCCAGGTTGTCGACACAGGCTTCTCTCTGGCACGGCTTCCCCCTGACACCCAGTACCAGGCTTCCCTCCTCCGGCCGCCAGCAGGCACTCGGACTCAGGCTGGCTTCCCTCCAGCCCTGGCTTCATCAAGAAGGACAACCAGGCTGAAATCGGTTTGGCTCGGTAGATAGAGCGTCAGCCTGCGGACTGAAAAGTCCCGGGTTCGATTCCGGTCAAGGGCATGTACCTTGGTTGCGGGCACATCCTCAGTGGGAGGTGTGCAGGAGGCAGCTGATCGATGTTTCTCTCTCATCGATGTTTCTAGCTCTCTATCCCTCTCCCTTCCTCTCTGTGAAATATCAATAAAATATATTTAAAAAAAAAAAAAAAAGAAGGACAACCAGAATGACGTCCAGAAGACGTCTGGTCTAATTAGCATATTACCCTTTTATTTTTATTAACTAGTAGCCCTGCGCATGAATCTGTGCGCCAGTAGCTTTCTGCAGGGCCTGGCCTCTCCGCACCTGCTGCCCAGAGGCTCCCGGCGGCCCAGAGGCCCATTCACGCTGGGAAATGCAAATGACTTCCCTCCCTGTTCTCAGGAACTCTGATAAAGGGCTTCCTTCCTCTTTCTCAGCCGGCTTTCACCCCTGTGCCTCTGCCACCAGCCCCTCTTGTCACACTATCCTCCACCCCCCTCCACCCTCTGGCCGCCTGGACTTGACCATGCCCAAGAGTCAGGGGCCACTCAACTCTGCTCAGCTTGCCAGTTCCTTCTCTTCTTATGCAAGAGTTCCGCACCCCGGCCTGTCCAGAAGCCCATCCGCGGCCAGGCTAGGATGCTTGCCTCATTGCCGTGGCGACAAAGCAAGCTTTCCACCAGGCTGCTCACTCTGCCCACTCTCAGTGGCCATGTCTGGGGGTACTCTGGCAGGGCTGAGAGGACTGGGTGCCACAATCTTTGTGACAGAGTGATGGTTAATTTGCATATTACCCTTTTATTATATACGATTATTGTATTATTTTCCATCTGAACAACTCTGAACCTACTCTTGCCCCATCCTGTATGGGTCCTGACTCTCCCTAAGTGGTGTTTAGCCTAGAACCAAATACAGAGCTTGTGAATCAAACAATAAGTCTAGATTTACAATAGCCTCCAAGTCTAGGAAACAGCCACTACATACACACACACAGGCCTCAGAACCAGTCCATCCTACAAAAGGATGGTCCAGTTCACAGATTAAGAAACTAAAATAGAGAACTCTTAAGTAAATGACAAAAGACATTCAGATGGACCTAGAAATCAAGAATACAACTTGCCCAGCTGGCATGGCTCAGTGGTTGAGCATTGACCTATGAACCAGGAAGACATAGTTCGATTTCCTGTCAGGGCACATGCCCAGGTTGCAGGCTTGATTCTCAGTGTGGGGCATACAGGAGGCAGCCAATCAATGATTCTCATCATTGATGTTTTTATCTCTCTCTCCTTCTCCCTTCCTCTCTGAACTCAATAAAAATATTTTTTTAAAAAAATATAACCCAACCAATGACAATGATTATTATTATCCCTTAGCAACCAATTCAGAAGCAATATTCAAAAGCAGGGAGGGGTGTTCCCATAGAATCAGTAGTACCTGGTCTTTATCTAGTTAACTGTGAAACTATTGAGAGTTTGAAAAATTATGAGGTACTTTTTTTTTCTTCAGAGTAACATGGCAAAAATATCAATTGGGAGAAGCAAACCCCTCAGAGCTTCTTATGTTATCACGCCAATGTCCTAACAGACTCCCCGTGTGATCCTGGCCATGAGTGCCTTAGTCAGCCTCCCACCAGGAAAAACAAAGGCAGGGAGAGAAGAGCAGAAACAGTATGCACTCCTGCAAGGAGGCATTTGAGCCGCTCTGAGTGCCTGCGAAGTGAGTGATCCCAGGGACCGAGCACCACGATCCACTGGAGCCTGTGATGCCTCATGGCTCCGACCTGGACCTTGCAGCCAGCAGGCACTTCACACATCCAGCCTGAATCACTGAATCGCAGGGAGCTTCGGTCTTGGGGTGAGACATTCCGTCTCCCCAAAATGAAGTGCTCGCTCTCAGGGGAGCCCCCAGCTCTGACCTGCATGTAACTAGATACACTCAGATTTCAGTTCCTAGTTTTGCTGGTGTAACACTTTATACTTTTAACTGTTAAAAATCAAAAACGTAAAAATATATTTAAAGTAATTTTTTGCCTAAAGAATAACTCAAAAGAATAATGTCCTAAATGAAGGCACTTCTAAATAGGTGTTGAGTCTTTTTTCCTCCAAAGGAGAGAAGGATTAAATCTAGCTGCCATAAAAGGGAGTTTAGTCAAGATACCCAATTAATGGGTGAATTAAAACTAAACATAGCTACCATTTATTGTTCTCAGTCCCTGGAACTATGTCCAGAAGTTTAAAAACATCCTTTTATTTAACCTTCATGGTTGTGCCATGAGATACTTCTTATTGCCCCCAACTTACAGATGCAATAGACCCTGAGAGGTGAGTGATACACTGGGGGCAGACTAGGGGAAGGAAAGAGAGGCACCCAAGTGTAAAATGTAAGGAGGCACTCATTCTCGGGGTTGTACAAGTGCAGGGCCATCACCTGAGTGTGGGTGCCACCTTAAATTTCCATCCTAAGATCCTCCTTTGTCCCACCGTAGCCATGTCATACACAGCCTAGCAGTAGACCACCTGGGATTCAAACTCAAGTCCATCTGGATCCAAAGACCTCATCCTATCAGCCATCCTAATGCAGACACAAGCAACTGTACCTATAACAGTTTGTTCCAAAAGTCTCCACAACAACAGCCCTGAGAGATGAGATCACAGATCACTAAAGGGTGGCTTCAGCCACAGGAACCCAGTAGGATCACATGTGGGTGTAGCAGGTACACACACACACATACATACACACACACACACACACACACACACACACACACACACACACACACCAGCACTCCCCCACTATAACAGAACCATCCCACAATCATGTAATCACAGGGTAACCCAATATCCTAAAAGGAAAAACCGCTTTGTAATGGTCCCCAATATGAAACATGTGAGCACACAAAATCTGCTACATCTATTTTCAACCTAAGTTATTGATCAATTTGTTCCATGACAGAGAAAACAGTGCATATTTTTCATCAATGTGAAAACCAAAACCAAATTTAGGATGAAATACCCTAGCCAACTCCCAGCCCTGGCTCTACCCTGCTCCTGGCTTCAGCCATAAAACTTATAATTGCTCAGCAGGGGGGGGAATAAAACACAGTTCTGGAGAGCAGTGAGCTTGGCTGCCTTGAAGCTCACCTCCATCTCTATGAGGCTCAGCATCATCTCTATAAAGCGCACCGCCATTTCTATGGGCTGTGAGGGGAGAATACTCCCACTTTCTCCTGGCAGAAAGTGCTCTTCCCTGACTGCCTGGTGGTGGGGAGGATGTATGGGAATTCTACAGTGTCTGAGTTTGTCAAAATTACCCCAATTGTAAGAGATATTACCCCAAATGGCTCTTTTCCCTTGCTGGCCACGATTTCCCATTGTAATTTTCATTTTCATCTGAAAAGCATTTTTACCAAAAATAAAATGGTATCTATTTAGTTTGAAAATGGGCACCAGCCAGGTGTGGGACATGTGGCCTGTTGGTCCTGAGTTAATCTAAGACGCATCTGTCAGAAGCCACTGACCTCAAGACATTAAAGGTTGTGGGGAGATGGCTGACAGGCATGTGAGAAGGAACACAGGTTTTGATATGCCCACAGTGTGGTAAGGTTTCCAACAGCCAAAGATTTAGCCAGGCAGACAGAAGAGAAAATCGGCCCTTACATTTCTTAATTTTTTATTATTTTTTTATTGATTTCAGAGAGGAAGGGAGAGGGAGAGAGAGAGAGAAACATCAATGATGAGAGAGAATTATTGATCGGCTACCTCCTGCATGCCCCCTACTGGGGATCGAGCCCGCAACCCAGGCATGTGGCCTTGATTGGAATCGAACCTGGGACCCTTCAGCCCACAGGCTGATGCTCTATCCACTGAGCCAAACCAGCTAAGGGCCATTTCTTAATTGTTTGGCTTAGTTTAAGTAAACAATGAAATCATATTTCAATTAGGGTTTCCATCCCAAGTATGGTATTTTCATCTTCCCAGTAAAGGAACAAAGAGCAGTGGGATTTGCAGGTAAGGTGACGCTTCATCTCTTGAATTCTTACAGGTTCATTAGCGGCTTGAAGCTTCTGGAGTCCCCTGGCGGCTAAGCCTTGGTCCCAGCCCAAGACCTGCTGAAGCAGGGACTGCATTTTAACAGGCGATTCCTGGCAAGAGTCTGGGAAGCACTGGAAACTCTTAAGATTCGGGATGAGGAGTGCAGAGATAACAAAGTTAGCTCTCATCCCCATCACCAGTGATGGAGTGCCTAAGTGTGCCAAGCAAGTGTTCGTTTCCAAATATTGTCATGAGGGCCTGGTGCAGAGCAGTGCTACATACGTGCACCATGAAACTTTCTGTGCCTCAGTTTCCTCACCCATTAGAATGGAGTAGTACTTGTGTCTTCAGTGCGAGGTTGTGAGGATGAAGCACGAACCCCTATTAAGAATTAAGTACAGTGTTCTACACATAGAGAAAACTCAGAATGCCTTACAGGGGTCCTCAAACTACAGCCCGCAGGCCACATGGGGCCCGCTGAGGACATTTATCTGGCCCGCCGGGTGCCGCTGCCTGTCCTGCTTAGCAGCCGACTCGTCCCGGGCCCGCAGTGCGCATAGAAATTTGTTCATAGTTGTTTTTTTTAAAACTATAGTCCAGCCCTCCAATGGTCTGAGGGACAGTGAACTGGCCCCCTGTTTAAAAAGTTTGAGGACCCCTGGTAGGACCTAGACTCTAGGTGGAGGAACAAAGGTGGCCATGTGGGCAAACAGTAGTTCTGCCTCCTCTGGGTGGAGGAAGGAGGGTCCAGCCCCTCCCCTCCCCACCCTGCTCCCTGCATTTCAGGTGCTGATGGAGGGAGAGATGGCCACGGAACCCACAGAGGCCCAGCGTGCACAGCTGGGGTGAGCCCTGTGAGGAGCTGTCTGTCTCAAGCAGAATGCCCACACTTCCTCCCATGGAACGCAAGGAACAGGGGCATGTGGGGGAATGAAGACCCTGGAATACACCTGCATGCTCCCTCCCATGGAACTCAGGCCACTGAGGTTTAAAGGTATCCTCTCTGTAGCCTTTTGTGGTTGAAAATAATGTGAAAAGGGCAGATTTTGTTGGCCTTTTGTTACCTGCTGTACTCAAGGTCTTTAGATCTTGTCTACGAGGCCTTTTCTGCCTCCCAGCGGGCACTGCCCCTCCCTCTTTTGGTCCCTGCTGGACCCCACAGGGACTACCAGTCATTCTGTCCCTTCATTGTACTCATTGTTGTTGCGGGGACAAATCTCCTAAGGGTCCTGGACACACACACATGTGCAAGAAACCCGCCTTTTTCTTCTAGAATTCAATGTAATTTCTATCCGAGCCCCCATTTCCACCGCAAGCTTCTGTCAGTCAATGTAGGGTTTCCCACCCTCTCTGCCTGGTGTCTCAGGCACAACTGAAATCAACATAGAGCCGAGGCTATTGGAAGGCACACAGGGCAGGAAGGACGGCCAGGTGGCTGGCTGGTCTGCAACGAGCGACACCCCAGCATCCAGCATGTCCCTGCAGTTGCTCCCTGCAGGACTCTCCTGGACCCGTCCCCAGTTCTGCCGTGAGAGGGACTTTCCTCTAAGTCTGTGCTGTTCTGCGTCCACAGAAGTATTTTGTGATTACTCCGCGGTGCCGGCTCTGGGACCCATCAGAGCGTCCCAGTCCCATCGGCCCAGGTACCCCAGGCAGCCACTGCACTTGGCCCAGGAAACATCCCCTGGAAATGCTCTCCCACATGCACAGGTGCACAGGAGCACACAGCCCTCCGCACCTCACTTCTCCAGGCGGGCGCAGCCAGCCAGCCTGCTAGCCAGCTGGGAGAGGGGAGTCTCCCAGACCCCAGACCGGTCACATGGATAATCACTTAAGGCTAATTACTCGCTTGTGTCAGAGAGATGGCCCCCAAACATCTGGTTCTGATAAGCCGCCCCTCCTCCCCCGACTCTCGCCTGAAATGTTCTACCAAATGTTGCAGGGGCAAAACACAAGCTGTGCGGCTTCAGCGTGGCTGCTGGTCGGTGACCCAGCTCTCTAGGCTGACGCCCAGGAGCAGATCTGCACCAGCGGAGGAGGTGTGGTGTCAGCGTTCATTTTCCAGGCGTGAGACTGAGCTCTCCCTTCCTCCCTCTCTCTCTCCCCAAGAGAAGAATCCACTCTGAAATCAGGGGCTGTCCCAGAGCTTTGTTGTACTTTTCAGGTAATCCTTCCAAGATGCCCTGCTCCATTCATTCATGGTTTATTCAGTAAACCTTTAGGGTTCAATGCCTGGTGCGCTAGGCCCAGGATGTCGGATGTCAAACAGGACACATTTCAGATGTAGGAAAGGGAAACCTTGTGTACGGTTAGTGGGACTGTGAATTTGTGTAGTCACCCTGAAAAACAATATGGAGATTCCTCAGAAAACTAAAAATGTATCTACCACACGACCCAGCAACTTCACTTCCAAAGAAACAATTCAAAAACATGTAGGTACCCCTATATCATTGAAGCATTATATACAAGAGCCAAGATATGGAAGCAACTAAGTGTCCATCAGCTGTGAGGTATATATATTTTAGAGGCCCAGTGCACAAAATTCATGCAGGGGAGGGTGTCCCTCAGCCCAGCCTGCACCCTCTCCAATCCAGGACCCCTTGGGGGATGTCTGACTACTGGTTTAGGCCTGATGCCTGCGAGATCAAACGTAAACCGGCAGTTGGACATCCCTCTCACAATCCAGGACTGCTGGCTCCTAACTGCTCACCTGCCTGCCAGCCTGATCACCCCTAACTACTCTGCCTGCCTGCCTGATTGACCTTAACCGCCTCTGCCTGCCTGCCTGCCTGATAGCCCCTAACCTCTCTGCCTGCCAGCCTGATCCCCCTAACTGCTCTCCCCTGCTGGCTTGATCCCCCTAACGGCTCTCCCCTGCCTGCCTGATCCTCCTAACTGCTCTCCCCTGCTGGCCTGATCACTCCTAACTGCCTCTGCCTTGGCCCTGCCACCGTGGCTTTGTCCGGAAGGATGTCCGGAAGGTTGCCCAGAAGGTTGCCCAGAAGGTGTCCAGTCTAATTAGCATATTACCCTTTTGTTAGTATAGATGGCTAATATGCAAAGTGTCCCCTGGGGAGTTTGACCAGGAGACCGAGAGTTCTATTGCTCGCTATGATGTGTGCTGACCACCAGGGGGCAGTGCAGAATGAAGGAAGGCCCTGGACAGCAGCCAGCACCTGGGGAAAGGAGGCCCCGGCCTGCAGACAGAAGGCCATGATCAGCAGCCAGGGCTAGGGACCCTACCCATGCATGAATTTTATGCACCGGGCCTATATATAGAGAGAGATAGAGATAGAGATAGAGATAGTGGAATATTACCCAGTCATAAAAAAAGAATAAAAACGTGCCATTTGCACGATTGGATGGACCTAGAGGGCATCATGCTAAGTGACATAAATCAGACAAATACTGCATGGTTTTAATTACATGTAACATCTACAAAAACAAAACAAATAAACAAACAAAACAAAAACAGACTCATGGAAACAGAGACCAAGGGGATGGCTACCAGATGGGAGGGGACAGGGGAGGGGGGAGATTGGTAAAGAGGAAAATGTCAATGATATTGTGATAAATTTGCACAGTGATGATTACTAGAATTAGTGGGGTGATCACCTTGTAAGGTATAAAAATGTTGAATGACTATATTATATGCCTGAAACTAATATATGTAATATAATACTGTATACCAACTATACTCAAATTTAAAAAATATATATGTCAGAGAAAGCTGAAAATATGACTTATTACAACCCTTTCTTGTTATAGGGTTGCTGGAGAAGGGAGGTAGCACCCACAGCCACACAATGACTGCAGTAGTATAGCCTAGACTAGAACCTAGCATGGCTGACCACTCACATCCATGGGAAACTGAGCCCTGAGACTTTCACATACAGCAGGCTGAGGATGCCAGATGAGACACACAGCTTTCTAGCTTCTTCGAAGTTGCCATCAGTCCCCAAGACCAAGGAGAAAGCATAAATTTTATTTTGTGCCGTCTGTTGTTGTTGCCATAGCAACTCCATTCATACCGGTAGAGAGATCCTTGTTATTAAACTGGTTGTATTACAAGTAACTTAAAAGTTTTGAGAAACTCCAGGGCATCTACCATGCAGAGATCTGCCTAAGACTTATCGGCATCTGCCCACCAGGCATGGCTTGAAAAGTACCTCAATTTAGGGATGCCTGTGCCTTTTTCCTTCATTTTAATTCTACATGGCTTCTCTAAATTTATAGCAGTCCATCATATCTACAGCTATTTCCCCCCTGGACCTGAAGTGCTGGCCCTTACCATAATCTTGACTCACATTCTCATCTCCTCTCCTCACACACAATTGCAACAGCCTTCAGCCAACTTCTTAGCTTCCATCTACCACTGTCATCGGAGTGATCTTTATAAAATGCAAATTTAATCAGGATCTATACCCCACCTACCCTGCTTAAGTCCTCATGGCTTCCTATAGCTTGAAATAATTCTGCAGAACTCAATCAGCAAGACCTTCCTTGCACCGAACGATCTTCCCAGCCTCATCATCCAGCAATCTCCATGACCCTCCCGCAGCCCAAGGATCCAGAGAGACTAAATGCCTTCTCCACAACCATTACCCTCTTTTGTGTTCCCATAACATTTCGCACACCCAGAAAGCCTTTCCCTCACACCTCCACCTGGAAATCTCAAAGTCACCAATTCAATTGTCACCACATCGGTTAACTATTGACCTAAGAAAGTAAATTGGGACTCCCTCTACTTTTATACTTTACCCAGTTGCTATCACATTGTAAATTGTTTGCTAAACTAAATGGAGAGGTCCTATGGATACAAACTAGGAATTGTTCATCATTCATTATTTAGGTTCTTGTACAATGAGTTTAATAAATCAATGGCAAGATCTTCATTTTAAGTATCTCTATTTCTAATTCCTAACATAATGCCATGGCATATAGTAAACAATCAAATTATGCCAAGAAAGAAAGAAAGAAAGAAAGAAAGAAAGAAAGAAAGAAAGAAAGAAAGAAAGAGAAGGAAGAAAGAAAGAAACGGCAGAGACACCCCTAACCCAAGCTCACTTATACTTTCTTCCCTTCATTTCCACCCTCTACCTGCATCTTATGGTGAGCACTTCTACTGCGTATCCACTGGGCCATTTCTTAACGTTAGGGTACTCCAGGTGAAGGGGTTGGAGCAATATTTGCAGTGCAAGGCAGAATTTTTTCCTACATACTCCCATTAAAGCCATCAATAAATTAGATTAGTGGTTTTGACATTTTTCTGCCTACTTGCTGAGCTAAGCCTCTAAATAGAGGTTCTATAGTCCTTTCTTATAGCCCATCTCAGTGTTTATAAGGTGGTAGAGGTTGTGGGACTTACCTGTCGCTGGGCCAAGGTCAGAGGGAGCAAAGCACGGCTTTATTAGACTTTGGAAAAGTTCCCAATGGGAGACTCCTTCTCACATATATCGCTGTAGCTGGTAAAATACCTTCTAGCGGCTTCTAACCCCGCTGAAAAGGTGGGCCGTGGCCAGTAACCCTCACCTAATATATCAACATAAATCTTACTCCTATCACCTTTTATTCCTTACGCTTTCTCTGCACGGCTGGGCTGCATGAGGTCACTAGGAAATTGGTAGAGTTCCCTTCCCCCAGGACTAAGGAACACACTTCACGTCTCAGTTCCTGCTACTCAGATTCATTACGGTGGGGAATGGGGGTTTATGTGAGTGTTATGGCAGAGTCAGGGGCTCCTGGAACTAGGGGTCTGTTAAAAAATCATCTCTCCTAGTTTCTCATTTTACAACAGAGGAAGCAGGGGGGCTGTAGGGGAATGAGTGCTTTTCTGTCACAAGCAGAAGTAAACTGGCTAAGGAAGCATTCTGAAACCCACTACCCACCTGGCTGCTCACTCTGGGCACCAGAATCTTGACCGAAATAGACAATTCTGTTTCCACAGCTTGGGCATCTCTAGGGCATCTCTACAGAATAATGCTTGTGGGAGTCTTTTGTTTGTTTGATTTTTGCTTTGTTTTGTTTTTGTCAATCCTCATCTGAGGATATCTTTTTTCCATTGATTTTTAGAAAAAGTAGAAGAGTGGGAGGCAGGGAGAAAGAGTGAGAGAGAGAGAAACATTGATGCAAGAGAGACATATCGATGGTTGTCTCCCCACATGTGCCCCAGCCAGGGAATCAAACCCACAACCCAAGCAGGTGGTCTGAACTGGGAATCGAACCCGAGACCCTTCAGTGTACCGGCCAGTGATCTAACCATTGAGAAACACCAACCAGGGCATGCCTGTAGGAGTCTTTAACACAGGACCTGACAACAGAGTTGACTCAAAAGCACTGGCCCCATGCTGTAAACTGAAAACTAGTTATATTTTTCTCCAGTAATACATTAAGCTTGTACTCATACAAAAATAATCAGCTTCTAGCTCCTTGTTGCTGAGAAACAAATGAGTCGTACGTTGCAGAATCAGGGAAGACTCCCTGCTCCTGTCTGCTCTGGACTCTCCGCCTTCCTCCAGGCCACGTTAACCCACACGGTTCTCTTTGCTTGAGATCACCACTTCCTTTCCCAAGTCAAGGTCATATTTTCAGCTCCAGCTCCTGCTTTTCTCTAAGCTTCTCTGCTGTGGCAATAAAAGGCCAGTGTCATACATGACAACCTTTTACCAAAAAGTTCAATGAGGCAAGTGGATCTGCTCCCTTGGCTGGAAGCAGGGTGACTTGATATTTTCTGTGTAATATCAATAGACATTCCCCATAAGTGAGGAAGGTCAGGGGTTTTCCTGATTCACCATGTCATGCCTCTTCTTCATGGACTAAATTAGCAGGGAGGGATGATTCCACAGGGTTTAAACCTCAGCCTAATGAGATTCAGTCCCTTTGAAAAACACATACTCCACTTAGTGATGGACTCACAAGGCACTGAGCTAAAGACAATACTATAATTTCATTGAATTCTCACAACAGCCCTCTGAGACCAATACTGTTATCATTGCTATCTTACAAATGAAGATGCTAAGCCTTAAAGAGGTTAAGCTGTGCAACATTACACACACGTTAAATGGCAGATTGAGATTCATTTGGGGCTATAGCCAAAGCCAAGCATTTAGTCATTGACCAAATGCTCAGCACTTGCGGTAATGGACAGTGCTGTCCCTCTGTGCTGCAATGATCAGGGAACCTGTGTTTTAAAGACAAGACCACTTTCTTAGAAGGCACTCTTTCCTGACTGCCAGTTCAAATATCATCCTCTTCGGAGCTGACCTGTAACTTCACACATCCTTTAGTCTCTTCAACCTCTATACCATTTGGCTTTAGTCTTCCAAAGTCTCAACACTTTGGCAGGTTCATCTTTTGGCAAGACTGGAGATGACAGTAGACTGTACAAAGCCCAACAAATTGAATCAGTTAAATAAGGACAGCCTTAAAAATGAGGTGTTCCAGGAAACTACCAGACCAATCAAATAATGATTATGCTTTCTTTTAGTTATTTAGACATGTTTTCCTTCAGCTTTTCAAACATTTAAAATAGCTGATATAAAGTCTTTGTCTAGTAAATCTAACATGTAGGCTTCCTTGGTTTTTAGCAACTGCTTTTCTTTCCTGTGTTAGGGACATACTTTCTTATTTATTTGTATATCTCATTCATAGTTGTCAAAATTGAGATTTTAAATAATGTGGCAATTCTGGAATTCAGATTCTTCTCCCACCCTCCAACCAGGGGTTGTTATTGTTACTTCTATTTGTTGTTGTTGCTATTGTTTGTTTACCAATTTTACTGAACTAATTCTCTAAACTCTTTATTATTTGGCATGTGCAACACTGAAGTCTGCTTTGTTAGCTTAGTGGTCAGCTAATGATTAGAAAGAGATTTCCTTAAATTCTTGGAACCAGCAAGTCTGCCAATCTTTGCCTCGGAGTTCTGTTTGAATGCTGACCATGCCTTCAACACTGAGTTATGCAGATAACAACTCTGTCTTAGCTTTTCGTTCTTCCTGAGAAGAGCCTCAAAGTCAGTCACGGTTGAGAGCTTAGAGCCTTCTCAGTTCTTTCCTGAGCATTCACACAGGCCATACATTTGGGCTACTAAGTTCTCAGGTATGTGTCAAAGTTCTTCAAAGCCCCATATGGAGATATTATTCCCCAGCTTTTTTTTAAGTTTTTTGGTTAGACTATTTTTTGGTTCAGTTGTTATGCACTCTCTCATAAAATCTCAATGATATTAAGCAATTGACATTCACTGTTTTCAAGAACAAAAACTTTTCTCACTAGATGAGCTCCAAATCAGTTAAATAAGGACAGGCTTAAAAATGGGGTCTTCTAGGAACTACCAGAGAGATCAAGTAATGGCAATTCTATCAAAATAGGGCTTTGAAAGAGTTCCAGTCCTATTCTTTTCTCTCTGGTAGATGGCAGGCTGCTGGTTTTCACTGTGACCTTAGGCTGTTAGTTTTCAAGGTTACCATGGAGCTAGAATTAAGGAGATGGATATTGGGAAAATTATACCTCCAGTGTTCATATCAACTTTTCATACTAATATTCAGCTGTCTTTCTTAAATAAATGCTCCCTGGATTGCTTCAAGCTTTTGAAAGAGTTGATTCTGACAATTTTTGTAAATGGTCTCATTGTGTTTACAGGGGCAAGACTCTTCAGAGGTTCTAATTCCATCATTTTCACTGAAGTCCAACCCAGACTCATTTTAAATCAATGTTTCTTTGCTCTGTTTGACCCATTTAAGTTTCTGGCTGCTCTGTTTCTGCTCCTTTCCATTCTGGTTTCCTCATTCCCCACTTTCAAGCAAAACATTTTTTTCCTACCTCAGGTCTTTAAACTTTTCCTTCACTTCCACTGTCATTGGATTTACTTAGGGGTTTTATCCTCTCTCACCCAAATTATTACAACAGTGTCCAAATTGGTCCCTTACAGCATGTCTTACTCTCTTCGAATACATTCACAACCCCACAGTTAGATTGGTCATTTAAAAACATAAATCTGACTGTGTCTTCCATCGCTTAAGCCCTTCCAAAGATCCACATCACCTCAAGGATAAAGTCCAGTCATTGTCATGTCAAGGCATACAAGGCCCTCTTGATTTGATCCTGAATTTCCACTCTGTCCTTGCAGCTCTTACCCCAGACATCTATAAATATGAAATTGCTTATAAATTCTGCACTCTCTTCTTAGCATTTTTGCCCCCTGTTTTCCTAGCAAATTCATGCATTTATCCATTCAATACATATTTTCTAAACACCTACTATGTGTCAGGCTCTATAGAAGGCATGGGGGGAAAGGGAGTGAACCAGACAGCCAAAGTTCCTCTCCCTATGGATAGCACATCAGAGCAAGAAACTCACTATAATCAAGTAAATTAATAAACAAAATGAATAATTACAGAATGCTGAAACTGCAGTAAGGAGATCAAATGGGGTGATAGTAACAGAAAAAAACACTTTCAATAATCACTTTGAAAAGCTCTCTAAAAAAGAAATGTTTGAGCTGAGACCTAAAGGATGACAAGGAGCCAATAAGGCATGAGAGGAAAGAGACTCTCCGTAAAAAGCCTTGAAACCAAAATAAAACTCAGATAAAAATTAAAATAGAGAAAAATTATCCCAGAAACCTCCACACATTCCAATGAACACACACACACATGCGCACACTTAACTTAGGTTCCTCAAGTGAGTAACTGCTGAATGGACCAGCTGACAGATGGGAAATCCTTGCACAGAGCTATGACAAGGGGAAGTCTGTGGGAAAAGCTGGTGTTATTTAGCTGGCCCACCCCTGCTGAGTGAGTCCAAAGTTTCCCTTGGATTCATTCCCACCTGAACTTCCACCCTATGAGCTAAAAGGGCCTTTAACATTCATGTTTTATACAAAGAAAGAGATGAGGATTAAGTAGCAGCTGCTTAGGGCTGGATGTAGAGAAGAAACACATATATGCTTGGTTGTAAAATGCCTATATTTTTAAAAGAAACTTAAAACCCTCCATCCATGCTTTTCAGAATTGTGATCCAGTTAAGGAGTGTTGGGTAAGCAAAGTCCTTTAAGGGAAATGGCAAGAGGAATGAGAAAGTGTTCCACAAATAGGGGACGAGGGGTGTTGACTGAGGAGGTGATAGACTCTTGCAACTGAGTATCCAGCCACAAGCACAGACCCTGAGACTGAGGATTTCTTGTAGAAGTAGAACCACAGCCTGATGGTCCTGGCAAATTTTTCCCAATGCTAGCTAGCTCTCTCTGCATTCATGTGTTTAATGAATAACCACTGAGTGCCTACAATGTGCTAACCCCTTCTTCAGGTCAAAAGATACGTGAGTGAACAAATAAAGACACCTTATAGAATTATATTCTAACTAGAGGCCTAATGCATAAAGTTCGTGCAAGAGTAGACCTTCTTTCCCCCCCGCTGTCAGCACCGGCTTTCCTCTGGCACCTGGGACCTGGCTTCCCACCAGCCACAGGCAGGCACCAGGGACCCTGTGAGGGAAGCCCCAGCTTCATCTGGGAGGTCATCCAGAAGGTCGTCCAGTCTAATTAGTATATTACGCTTTTATTATTATAGATGTGAAAAAGGTCAAACTATCCTATCTAATAAAAGAATAATATGCAAATTGACCATCACTTCAACACAAAAGATGGCTGCCCCCATGTGGTCAAAGATGGCTGCCCCCATGTGGACACAAGATGGCTGCCACAAGATGGCCAGCAGGGGAGGGCAGTTGGGAGGGACCAGGACTGCAAAGGAGGGCAGTTAGGGGTAATCAAGCCTGCTGGGGAGGGCAGTTAGGGGTGACCAGGCCTGCAGAGGAGGGAAGTTGGGGGCAAACAGGCCTGCAGGGAAGGGCAGTTGTGGGGACCCAGGCCCGCAGGGGAGAGCAGTTGGGGGGGACCAGGCCTGCAGGGGAGGGCAGTTAGGGGCAAACAGGCTGGCAGCGGAGCAGTTAGGCATCAATCAGGCTGGCAGGGGGGTGGTTAGGGGCAATCAGGAAGGCAAGCAGGCGAGCATTTGAGAGCCAGCAGTCCTGGATTGTGAGAGGGATGTCCGACTGCCCGTTTAGGCCTGATCCTACCGGGATCAGGCCTAAACGGGCAGTCGGACATCCCTTGAGGGGTCCCAGATTGGAGAGGGTGCAGGCTGGGCTGAGGGACACACACCCCCGTGCACAAATTTCGTGCACTGGGCCTCTAGTAAGTAAATAAGTAGGTAACACATAGAGTGTGTCCAATGTTAGTAAGGGCTGTAGAAGGAAACTAAAGCAGGAACAGGAATTAAGAAATGCTGAGAGGTTCTGCTTCTATTCAAGATGGACTAACAGGAACCAGATTTACCCTTCTGCTTAAAACAACTGGAAAATCTGGACAAAATATATAAAACAATGGTTTGCAAATCATTGGATATCTGGTGATGAGTGACAGACAACAGACAAGAAGCAAACAAAAAATGTGAGCATACTGCCTATAGAGATTTCCCCAGCTGCAGTGCAGGGAGGAGGAACACAGGTAGGACCCTTTGTCATTCCCTAACTTGAGAAGCGGAGCTGGGAGTCTAGGGAGACCGAGGCAGCTAGAGTTTTTAGGAAGGAGTACTAGAGAGGACAGAGCTATTCAGATAAGAAATTCAGGAGACCTTGAAAGGGTCCATTTCAAGTATTTGGCAGAGTACTGATCAGCATATGCATGTAAGGAAACTACACAAGGCTGGGAAAAGAACAACTTGTGGTGGAAGTGCCCCCAGTGTTCCAGGTACAGCAAGAAGCCTAATATGGCTAGAATAGGCCAGGAGAGGAAAGTAAGAGAGAAAATCAGAGAGGTAATGGGGTGAGAGCCGCTCAGGTAGGAGCTTGTAAACCACTGGAAGGACTTTGGGTTTTGCTCTTTGTGAGATGGAGGGCATGGGAGAGTTTTGAACAGAGTGGTGGCATAATCTCCCTTATGTTTTAGTTTAAAAGAATCACCCTGAAACTGGGTGGGGAATCGATTTTAGGGGCAAGGGCAAAGGCAATGGAGCACCTGGAGGCTATTCTTATCATTCAGGCAGGAGCTCATGGTGGTCAGGACCATGGTGTAGTAGTGAAGGTGGTGAAAATATATCAGATTCTGAATGTATTTTGGAAGAACAACAGGATTTGTTAATGGGCTTATTCCAGAAAGTATGATTATCTTTACATTAGGAAATCTTTCAAATAGACTTGGCTTCTGTGTTATTCATTTTGTTTCATACCACAGATGTCCTAAGCTAACTCAGACCTTTCTCCAAACAAGACCAACCATACTCTCTCTTCTAATATATATGTATATATTGATTTCAGAAAGGAAGGGAGAGAGAGATAGAAACATCAATGATGAGAATCATTGATTGGCTGCCACCTGCATGCCTGACACTGGGGATTGAGCCCACAACCCAGGCATGTGCCCTGACCAGGAATCGAACCATGACCTCCTGGTTCATAGGTTGATACTCATGCCAGTTGGGCCTCTTCTATATTTTCTTTTCATGGGACCAGAGTGTAAAGATCTGAGACTTTGGTTGGGTTTAGATATAGTGAAATAGAAATAATAATTGTCTTTGCCTACTTTAGGCTGAAGCCAAACTAACTTAGGAAAGGTTGGAATTCTATGTGGTCCAGAGTTGTCTTTTAGAGTTCTTTAAATTGGAATGTGACCTTCTTTGTACTTATTCCTTGTGCATATCTCCCCTTTAGAAAATTCATTAGGAGGGGTGACAAGAACTTGAGATAGGATTCAGTTATTCCTGGTTTCTTTGACCGATTGCTATAATATTACCCCAGATGCACACATGACTTCCAACAGGATGTTATTAATATAATTCATCACATAAAATAATTCAAAAGCCATTATTATTTATTTTAGATCTTAGTTATTTCTTTAACCTGACAAAGAATATTGATCTTAAAATTAATTGACAAAATCATCCCTAACTATGATATATCAGAGGAATTCCTATGAAAGTCAAGGATAAAGCAAGAACAATAGGAACCCCTACTTTATTTACCACTAGAGGCTTGGTGCACAAAAATTTGTGCACTTGGGGGGTCCCTCAGCCCAGCCTGTGCCTTCTTGCAGTCCAGGACCCTTTGGGGGATGTCCACTTGCCAGCTTAGGCCCACTCCCTGGGGGATCAGGCCTAAGCTGGAAGTCAGACATCCCTCTGGGGGATCAGGCCTAAGCTGGCAGTCAGACATCCCTCAGGAGCCCTTGGGAGAGGTCCAACCAATGGCTTAAACCGGCTCCCCACAAGGACATCCTTAGCGCTGCCACGGATCCCGCTGCCACCGCCGCTGCACTGGCCAGCCATGAGCTGGCTTCTGGCTGAGCAGTGCTCCCCCTGTGGAAGTGCACTGACCACCAGGGGGCAGCTCCTGCGTTGAGCATCCACCCCCTGGTGGTCAGTGCATATAGCGACTTTCATTAAGGTCAATTTGCATATTACCCTTTTATTATATAGGATTTTTTTATAACTTCTGGATAATACAAGATAAAATACCAAAAAAATAAAAGAAATGTCTTATGTGTCTTATAAATAAAAATCTTTATTTATTTGGAAGGTATATTATTGTATACCTAGAAGACACACCAAAAAAAAAATGAAAAACCCTTCTAACTACTAACATCCTATTTAATAAAAGGCTAATATGCAAATCGACCAAACCACGGAATGACTGGTCGCTATGATGCGCACTGACCACCAGGGGGCAGACACTCAATGCAGGAGCTGCCCCCTGGTGGTTAGTGTGCTCCCACAGGGGGAGCACCACTCAGCCAGAAGCCGGGATCATGGCTAGCGAGTGCAGCAGCGGTGGCCAGAGCCTCTCCCACCTCCGCAGCAGCACTAAGAATGTTTGACTGATGGCTTAGGCCCCCTGTGGGGAGCAGGCCTAAGGCATCAGTCGGACATCCCCTAAGGGCTCCCAAACTGCAAGAGGGTGCAGGCTGGGCTGAAGGACCCATCCCTGAGTGCATGAATTTCATGCACCAGGCCTCCAGTAGTTCAATAAAGTGACTGGTTACAAATTTGGATTTTTTTAAAATTTTTCCTGTATATCTAAAATAACAAATTATAAGGTATAAGATTCCTTTATAATAACAAAAATGTTTTAAATTCTGAAAAGAAATTTGCTAGATTATATTGAAAGTACTTACATGCTATTTATAGAATTTTTACTATATTGACATAATATAATGTGCAAATTAACACTTTGATCATGGGGGATTCAAAGGAAAAGGGACTATATTAGAGACTGGCAAGTCAGCTGAGAGGCTATTGATAATTCTAGGGTAAGATAATAAGGCTCTGAACTAGGAGAGTAGCAATAGATATGGTATGCCCTGCTGGTGTGGCTCAGTGGTTGAGCATCGATCCATGCAACAAGAGGTTGCTGGTTCAATTCCCAGTCAGGGCACATGCCCAGATTGTGGGCTTGATCCCCAGTAGGGGGCATGAAGGAGGCAGCCAATCGATGTTTCTCTCTTATTGATGTTTCTATCTCTCCCTTCCTCTCTCTCTAAAATCAATAAAAACATATTTAAAAAAACATATGGTAAAGAGGGGAAAATTTGGCTGATAGAATTTGACAGGGTGGTGAACCATTAAATAAGAGGTGAGGAGAATGATAATTTCTAGTCTTATGCAAATCACTGACTGAGACAGAGCACTGAAAGAAGAGCAGCATCTAGAGAGAAGAAAGGATAACTATTGAGACATGTTGTATTTGAGATGCTGTGAGGCATCCAAGTAAAATCCAGGTACATTGATGCTTGATTCTTGACTTAGGAGAGAAATTAGTTCACTCACTATATTTACTCAATGAATGTGTATTGAGGTTGTGGTCAGAGATGAAAACTTAATAGTCATCAGCCTACAGAGTTTTAGGAATAGGGAGAATATAGGAAATAGGATGAGAAAATGGGGCAAAGGGCAGAACTCTAAGGGAGTGCCAACATTTAACATCAAGCAGAAAAAAGGGAACTATAAAGGAATATGAGAGGCATGGCCCCAGAGGTAAAATGGAAAACAGGCTGGCATGGTGCTACAGAAATTAGAGGTGAGAAAGAAGTCATTAATAATTGTACCAAATGACAGGGAATGGTTAAATATAATAAGACTTTGAAAGAGCCCATTGGATTCAAAATCAGAAAAATATTGGTCACGTTTGCTTGACATATGAATTGAAAAATAAAAGAGATATAAAGAGACAAAGAAAGCAGCAGAAGAAAACATTTTTTGAGATCTGTCCATGAAGAGGAAGGGAAGTTATAAGGCTCTAACCATAGGTACTAAGAGTCAAAAGAGGGTTTTTCGTATGAGAATCTCCTCTCATAGTGGTTTTAGGGGAATTCATATCCAAAGATCAAGAAAGATTCCCTTCTCTTGATCATGCTCTCTATTAATTAACAAATATTTTTTTAAAAAATAAAGCAGTGAGTAAATCATTCAGAACTCATAGAAGCAAGCATAAGCTATATTGGATTAATCAAGGGAAAAAAAGCCCTTTATTTTCTATGTAAGATAATATTAAGTAATACACAAAAGTTGCCCATACTGGTTTCTCAGCCCTAATGAGCATGTCCTGTTATGATACTTTGGTAACAAAAAACACCAATTCCACTTGCTTAAATTAGAAATATTTGTTATTATCTCACAAAAAGGAAGCCCAGGGGCACTCAAGCGTTGGCACTCAGACAATTAAAATTATTAAATTTTACTGGAGCAAAAACCTGGTTTGGGGAAGCAGGTGAGACTGGGGTTCCCTGTGCTGCCCATGCCTGGGGAATTAAGTTCCATTCAGAGTGGGTACTTTAGCAAACTCATTTGGGTGTCCCACCCAAGCCATGTCCCCAACAAGTTTACCAGGAATAGAAATTATATTTGGACAGCTTTCCTGAGTCTTGCCTCTACCTCTCAATCTGTTGATAATTCGGTCAGGGGAGAACGATGTTGTTTGTTGGCCCTTCTCAAATCCCAGCACCCATGATGAGTATGTGACAAGATAAGATTCTGACACAATAATTAAGGCTTTACTCTCCTGGATCAGGCAGTGAGTAAGCAGGCGTCTATTACCACAGGAGGTGATCTACAGTGAATAGAATTTCAAAATAAAATTCTATTAATTCATATTATAGAAAATGGTCTTGGAAGCCAATGCTTCTGAATGCAGGATCAAAACTTGGCAGAGACAATGGGGGTATAAGGATACATATGTAATACCTTAATCAATAAAGAAATTTTTAAAAAAAACTTGACAGAGAAAAGGTTTATTTTAGTTCCAAATGTTTAGCTCAGAATATCAAAGTCTCAGCCCCACGGGATTTTATACATAAATGAATACTACAAGCCAGTGTTTTCAAACTGCAGGCTGAAATCCATTAGTAGATTGTGAAATCTACATAGTAAGATTGCAGCTACATTTTTATAAATGAGAGAATAGATTAAATAAAACACCAGAGTGTATTACATATCCAAAAGTAACTATTGTTTCTTGAATTTTTATTGCATGTGTGTGTTGTGGTGTGTGTGTGTGTGTGTGTGTGTGTGTGTGTGTGTGTGCGCGCGCGCGCGCGCTGTTTTGCTGTGTCAAAGACTTGAAAGATGCTGCATATTTGGGAGATACTGAGGAAAAGTCTGATTGGCCAACCTCTCAATAGATGAAATAAATGAGCTCCAACTAGGAAAATGGGCCAGATTAAAGGTGACAAGGGTCATGCAAGAAGTAAAGGGAGGGAAGAACTGCAGTAAGAATGCAACCCGGGCGAGCCATGCCGCCTGAGTTGGATTCTGGGGAGAGGGGAGAGCATTCCCAAGAAGAGGAGCAGCTGATGCAGAGAGGGAAAGGTGGGGAATATATGGGCACTCAGAGGATGAGGAAGATGTCCATCAAGCTGAAGCCAACTCAGACTGAATGATGGGGAGCTCAGGCTAAGGGAAGTTCATATATTTGGAGGGTTGCCTTTGATGGGGCAGGGGAGTGTCATGGGGTATTTTGGCTCTGATGAATGACATAAAGATAAGCAGATGGTCTGGAGGACAATGGAACCAGGGAAGAAGAATTTTTAGAAGTCTCTTGAATGGCTAGACCTGAGGAAAAAGACAAGATTTGTAGCAGAGCCATAAAAATCACAAATATGGTGTATTCAAGGGTAAAAGTCTTAGAAAGCTCTTGGAAATGGGCTACATGAGAAAGACGAGAGATGAAGGCTAAGGTAAAAGCCTCCATCTCTGGGCAAATTAGTCTACCTGTTATTAATGCTGAGGTAACTAGTGCTGTTAATATCACCAGTAAGTGCTTTTCACCTTCACTACACGTCAAATGTTTTTGAATCCATTAGTCATTTGATTTTCATGACCACCTTAAGACAATGAGGGGATATACCACTAACTCTGTGTTAAAGACAAGGATGCCCTGTCCCAGAATGTATCTGGCTTCCCAACATGACGCAGTTAGTAATGAGACTAGATCACCAGTTCTTGTTGCTCTTAACCCAGGATTCTCTCTCTCTGTGACAGTCCGCAGCTCGCATGTTGCCTTTCTCTCAGAATGACCCATCAATTTGTTAATTAAAACTATTCCCAGAATTGAATCGGCTCAATATTTCAGGGAGAAGGCCCATTAGGAAGGCCGCTGTGGCTTGGTGCAAGTTTATTTAATAAATATTTTTCTTATTTGGAGGCTTTAATTTTAAGTATGTGGTTTACTCTTTTTGTATGATTATTTGCTCAAAAAAATTTTAGTCAGCAACACACCTTATAAAAAGTTAATATGTTTCAGAGCTCTTTTTACTGTTTAAAACGGCACAAATCGGGCATTCTTGCATTTTGAAGGTGGCGCCCTTATAATTGGGCTCTCTGTGAGGAAGGGCCTTCCAAACCCCGTCGTGAAATTGCTTTTTTGAAAGGAAAACAACCCTCGAATGGAGGGTTGTCTCAGACCCTGTCTGCACTCACCAGGAGTTCGCACATCAGCCGCTCGGGGTGTCTGGCTTTCCCGGTCACCTGCATATTTCTTTCTTTAGTGTTCAAAGGCCTGCTCTCACGTGTGCCTTTGGCTTTCAGGGCAGTAGAGCAGGAAAAAGATGACTCAGAAGTCCACCAGCCCTGGGTTTAAACGGCATTTCTGGCTCTCCTTAGACAAGTGACCTTGAACAAATTACCTCATCTCTCTGAGCATCACTTTCCCACCTGGGCCACAAAGTGGTTAAGTTTCATGTCACAGGGTTTTTATTGCCTGGAGGTAAGATAGCAAACTGAAAACACTGAGCCCGAAGTGAGTCTCCATTGAATATGTATTGCCTAAGAGCCTCTGAAAGAGAAGTTTGGCCGGGAGAGTAATCGCGGGGTTCATACATGACTTACTTGGAGAATTAGCACTTAGACCTTGCTCTTTTCCAGGCCCAGAGATTTATACCCACAGGCCCCTACCTGGGCATATTCTACAACCAACTGCTTTGAGCAAAAAGCTGGTCATGGTTTTTCAAAGTTGGAAAGCAACAGCCCTGACTTCTTCAATTCCTTCACTCAAGAAAATATGTTTACTGAGCACTTGCTATGTGCCAGCTATCATTCTGGGCATGGAGGATACAGAAATAAAGATGATGGACAAGATTTGTGTTCTTCTGGAGCTTACCTTCTATGAAGGAACACAAACAATAGGTAGACAAGCAAATAAAGAAGAAGCAATATCAGGTAGAGATGGGTGTAATACGGAAAACAGGGTGGAGCATTAGATAGGCTGATCCAAGAAGCCTCCCTGAAGGCGTAACCATTAAGCTGAGAATTTGCTGAATAGAAGGGCTTGCCCATGGGAAAATCAAGATGAAGAGCAAAGACCCTAAAACAGAAATCAGCTTGGGGTTCCATGGAATAGAAAGAACACCAGGGTGGCTGGCAGGGGAGTGTGGCTGGAGTCTGAGTGAGAAGGGTTCGAATGGAGGTGAGTGTGAGGAAGAAAGGAATCAGATTGTGCAGGTCCTTGCAGGCCAGAGGGAAAGGCAGTGTTCTGTTCTAAGGGGATTTGAGCCCATTAGAGGATGCTAACCAGAAAAGTGCCACGACTTAAGTTGTTTCACTGCTTACTCAGTCGGCTCCTTGGGAGCAAGGACAGGAATAGAACATATCTTTGAAGGTATCACAGAGGTCCAAAAAAAAAGTGATTAGATGATGAAGGTCATGGACAGAACTGGACACACTGAGAACATATTTTGGAAATGATGAGATGGGAGGTGGGAGTAGTAAAGAGAGAAACCAAGACTATAGAATGTGGGTTTGGTTAAGTGGGTGAATTGTAGTGGGTGCACTGAGAAAGGGACCTGGGAGGGGAATGAAGGGGAGGGGAGAACTGTAAATGTTCTCTGTTGCCTTTATTCACAGACTGGGTCTCAGGGCAGGAGTCAGGACCAGATCTATATATAACCCTTCCATCCACAGGGCTGAGTGCAGCCTACACACAGCCCAGGTACCTAGGAACTTGTGCTCATGTGACACAGAGAAAAGACCTGGAAATCCCAGGTCTGTTGCTTTATCCTCAAGCCTTTTAATTTCTCTGCACTTCGATTTCTTGCCCTATAACACTGGAGGACAAAGACTTACTTTGCCTCTCCCATGGAATGTTGTCTCAAAATTAAGAGTTGTATGTAAAAAGTAATTTGAAACCATAAGCCACTGGGCAAGCATAAGTTTTATGGAAGGGATTATGATCCTACTAGAGGCCTGGTGCACGAATTTGTGCACGGGTGGGGTCCCTTGGCCTGGCTGGCGATCCGGGCTGATTGGTGCCAGCTGGCCGTAGGAAGTTGGCTGTGGGAGTGCACTGACCACTAGGGGGCAGCTCCTGCATTGAGCATCTGCCCCCTGGTGGTCAATACACATCATAGTCACCGGTCGACTGATCATTCGGTCGCTTAGGCTTTTATAAAAATAGATGTTAGCAGGTTAGCCTCTACCTTGGTCAGTATCTCTATAGTCTAGTGGTTAGAGGGCTTCTGGGCTCAGTTGGCCTCATGTGAAAGCCCTTAGACAGGCAACATGGGCTTTCCGAGCTTCAGTTTCTTCGCCTGTACAATGGGCATTATCCTACCTCTCACACAGGGTCAATGAGAAGTTCCAAAATGAAAGATGTGAAAGTTCCACTCCAGTGCTCACAGGTAGGAGAGTATTCTCAGGGAGAGAAGGGAGATCCATCACTTTTCCCACAGCTATTTATCTACTGACAAAGAAGGCACCAAAAAGCTGTATCGAGTTACTGACTCATGAATGTAGGACGGAGAGTTTCATAAAGAGGCCACTGTGAGCACAGTGACGGATTGAGTGTAGGAGACTGTTAGGGCAGAAATCATTTCCACTTACATCTGAAGAGCATTCTGTCGTTTACAAAGGCATTTTTGTAACATACAGGGTACCTCCCCCAGTTAGCCTTACTCAGGTGTGATGTCTGTGGGCAGAAGCTGCTGGCCCTGTTTGCCCACCTGGAGGTGGACACTTCACTCCAATATTCCTGTAGTGTCTTTATACCTTATGGAATTCGGAATACACTGAGAATAACTGAATCCAGACAACCGACAGAAGAACTAAATGCAGACTCTACACATGGGCTATAGGCTGACCCTGAGGCCTCAGACTCAGTCAGACAAACAAATCATGCCCATTGCTAATATGGGAGTCCCCCCTTATCCACAGTTTCACCTTCCACAGTGCCAGTTACCTGTGGTCAACCACAGTCCGAAAATATTCAATGGGCAATTCCAGAAATAAGCAATTCATACATTTTAAATTGCACACCTTTCTGAGCAGTGTGATGAATTCTCGCGACATCCTGCCCAGGACATGAATCATCCTTTTGTTCAGCATCCACACTGTCTACTCTCCCTGCCCATCAGTCACTTAGCAGCCGTCTGTTATCAAATCGACTGTCCCTGTATCAAAAGGCTTGAGTTCTAGCAAATCTTAGTTTACTTAATCATGGCCCCACGGGCAAGAGTAGTGATGCTCAATATGCCAAAGAGGAGCCATAAGTGAGTGTATGAACAGGAAACATCATGGTATATAGAGGGGTCTGGACTATCCTCAGGTCCAGGAATCTACTGGGGGTCTTGAAATGTACACCCCATGGATAAGGGGGGACTACTGTCTCTTTTGCATATAGTGATTTTCAACTGGTTACTGGTTGAGATATGTGAGGAAAGAGAAGAAATGATATCACAGGGGAACAAATGTTCATTAAAATCTGTCTGGGAGAAGGGTGGGGGAGAAGGTATAGAATAAAGTCTCCTGACACTTATCCCACCAAGTGGAGAATCGCATGAGCGCCTTCTCTCTGATCGGATCTTGTTCAGTGCCTGGACCATTTTTGCCTTGTGCTATGCCATCTGTAGCCCTCCCATTGTCCAGGACAATCTGAGTTTAACCCAGTCTGCATAGTTACTCTGGGACTGAAAGGTCTAATTGATAAGAGTTATCAGCTTATTATCTACAATTCCATTTCGGTTTTGCCTGTACTGTTAGTTTTTTTTGAGGGAGAGGGAGAGGGAGAGGGGAGGGGGAGAGGGGAGGGAGAGGGGGAGGGAGAGGGGGAGGGGGAGGGAGAGGGGGAGGGGGAGGGAGAGGGAGAGGGAGAGGGAGAGGGAGAGGGAGAGGGAGAGGGAGAGGGAGAGGGAGAGGGAGAGGGAGAGGGAGAGGGAGAGGGAGAGGGAGAGGGAGAGGGAGAGGTTGTCTGAAGCAGCCTTTGGCTTTCTTTCTTGTTGACCATTTCCAACTCACTCATGTGTGGGCTACTCCCACAACAAATACCATCTTTGATCCTCCAGATAATACTGTGTCGTGCTAGAACACATAGAGTCGTATAAGTTAAAAAGAGGAGCAGAATTGGGTCTCATCCTTCTATCTCCTCTAGCTCCAAGCTGAGAGAGCCTCCAGTCAGTCACTGAGCCTCTGTCATAAAGCCTCTCTGACCCTCAGTCTCTTCATCTGTATGGAACCCAGATGCTTGCTGTCTCCTTCTCCAGGCTTTGCTGTTTCTGCTTTGACTTTGGCTACAATTTGATGTAGAAATTGACTTCCGTGCCAGATTCCATAAGAAATCCCATCACAGTGAGAACTCATGACTTTTTAGTGATTGGGGGAGCCCTGGGAAGAGGCTCAGACAGTGCCATGCACAGCAGCTTTCCATTAAGGGTCCCATATTCTCCAAAGGTCCCATCCAGGATTCTCTCTCAGTGTTTCCCCTCCCCCATGCAGCCTCCCAGGCTTCTGGCACCACAAAAGCCAGGGACCTCCTCCTTTCTTCCTGAGAGCATCTCTGGCCCAGCCATCTTCCCCAGGCCTCATTTAGATGTTCCTCCAAAACCAAACAGTCCCTTATGGAAGGGAGAATGGAGGAGACAAGTCTCTCTTCTTCTATAAGAAAAATGGGAAGAGTAATGTGTCCCTCCCTATGCAGGGTTTGAGGACAACCATATGGAGTAGGTGTAAAAATTCTCTGTAGAATGTAAAGTATTAATCAAATGTAAAGGAGTATGATGATGGTGACAGCAGAAATGCGACATTAGAGATAGGAGAACTATCCAGGGCTGTCCACGCTTCTTCAGCTACAGTGAACAGTGAGAAACGGAATTGACATCCAGACCCAGCACACACACATGCACGTACACACACACACACACAGGCACTCACACACACACGCACACATGCATGCACACATATATACACACACACACAACTGAAACAGTTTCACAAAGCAGCATCTGCCTTGCTCTGCGCAGTCTACTCTATGTCTTTACTCTCTTCCCTTCTGCCGCATTTTCAAATGCTCATTGTGGCCGTGAAATTCCTTTCAAAACCCAGCAGTGAGTCAGCAGCCTTGCTTAGAAGAACCCTGACAATCCCATTCTCATTCTCTAAAGAAGAAACCAAGGCCCACTCATTGTTTAAACAGACATTTACTGCTCATCCACCTACCCACACAATGTACTGAACTTGGGAAGGTGCCCCGAGGACTCCCCCGGTTAGCAGAGGGGCATGAAGAGGCAAGTGTGGGCAAGGACTGCCAAGTTCACACCCCTCCAGGGGAAAGACTAGAATTCATACTGCACAGGTTGTTTTTTAAATTACTTGCCTATAGTTTTGTTTAATATATTTTTATTAATGTCATAGATGGAGAGAGAGAAAAACATCCATGATGAGAGAGAATCACTGATCAGCTGCCTCCTGCATGCCCCACACTGGGCACTGAGCCCAAAACTCAGGCATGTGTCCTGACCAGAAAAAGAATTATGACCTCCTGGTTCATAGGTCAATGCTCAATTACTGTGCAACACTGGCCAGGCACATGCCTGTAATTTATAAAATACAATTGTTTCTTTTTTTTATAATTTATTTATTTATTTTTTATTGTTATATTACATATATTAGTACATATATCTCCTTTTTTTTCCCCCATTGACCTTCCCCCAGCCTCCCCTACCCCCTGTCGCATGCCCCCATCCCACCCCCATCCCACCCCCCTCCCTAGTGTCTTGTGTCCATTGGTGTGCTTATATGCATGCATACAAGTCCTTTGGTTGATCTATTTCCCTCCCTCCCCAACACTTCCCAGCCTTCCCGCTGTAATTTGTCAGTCTGTTCGGTGCTTTACTGCCTCTGTATCTATCTTTTTGTTCATCAGGTTATAATGTTCTTTATTTTCCATAAATGAGTGAGATCATGTCGTATTTTTCTTTCATTGCCTGGCTTATTTCACTTAACATAATATTCTCCAGGTCCATCCATGCTGCTGCAAATGGTAAGAATTCCTTCTTTTTTATAGCAGCGTAGTATTCCATTGTGTAGATGTACCATAGTTTTCTAATCCACTCACCTGCTGATGGGCATTTAGGCTGTTTCCAAATCTTAGGTATGGTGAATTGTGCTGCTATGAACATAGAGGTGCATATATCCTTTCTGATTGGTGTTTCTAGTTTCTTAGGATATAATCCTAGAAGTGGGATTACTGGGTCAAATGGGAGCTCCATTTTTAGTTTTTTTAGGAAACTCCATACTGTTCTCCAGAGTGGCTGCACCAGTCTGCATTCCCACCAGCAGTGAAGGAGGGTTCCTTTTGCTCCTCATCCTCGCCAGCACTTGTCATATGTTGATTTGTTGATGATTGCCATTCTGACAGGTGTGAGATGGTACCACATTGTTGTTTTGATTTGCATCTCTCGGATAATTAGTGACTTTGAGCATGTTTTCATATGTCTCTTGGCCTTCCTTCTGTCTTCTTTCAAAAAAGATTCTATTTAGGTCTGTTGCCCATTTTTTTATTGGATCATTTATCCTCCTTTTATTAAGTTGTATAAGTTCCCTGTAGATGTTGGAGATTAAACCTTTATCAGTGATAACATTTGCAAATATGTTCTCCCATACAGTTGGGCTCTCTTGTTGTTTTGTTGATGGTTTCTTTTGCTGTGCAAAAGCTTTTTATTTTGATGTAGTCTCATTTGTTTATTTTCTCTTTAGCTTCTATTGCCCTAGGAGCGGTATCGGTGAAGAAATTGCTTCAGCATATGTCTGAGATTTCTCTGCCTGTGGATTCCTCTAGTATTTTTATGGTTTCCTGTCGTATGTTTAAGTCCTGTATCCATTTTGAGTTAATTTTTGTGTATGGTGTAAGTTGGTGGTCTAGTTTCATTTTTTTGCATGTATCTGTCCAATTTTCCCAACACCATTTATTGAAGAGACTCCCTTGACTCCATTGTATGTTCATGCCTCCTTTGTCAAATATTAATTGAGCATAGTGATTTGGGTCGATATCTGGGTTCTCTATTCTATTCCATTGGTCTATATGTCTGTTCTTGTGCCAGTACTAGGCTGTTTTGAGAACAGTGGCTTTGTAATACAGCTTGATATCTGGTATTGAGATCCCACCTACTTTGTTCTTCTTTCTCAGGATTGCTGTGGCTATTCGGGGTCTTTTTTTATTCCAGATGAATTTTTGAAGAGTTCTTTCTAGGTCTGTGAAATATGCCATTGGTATTTTAATGGGGAGTGCATTGAATCTATAGATTGCTTTGGGTAGTATGGACATTTTAATGATGTTGTTTCTACCAATCCATGAACATGATATGTTCTTCCATCTGTTTACGTCTTCCTCTATCTCTTTTGTCAGTATCCTATAGTTTTCTGCGTATAGGTCTTTTACCTCCTATAAAAGGAGGTAAAAGACCATTCCTAAAATACCTAGGAATGACAGAAAACTTCCCTGATATAGGGAAGAAAAAACCCACTCTTCCAATAACTATGGAAGAAATTGAAGCAGTCAATTTCTTAGGTATCTTAATTTTTTTGGTGCGATGGTAAACTAAAAATTGCTTTTTCAGTCTCTCTTTCTGTAAGTTCACTATTGATGTATAGATATGCCATAGATTTCTTGGTGTTAATTTTGTATCCTGCTACAATGCCAAATTCATTTATTAAGTCTATTAGTTTTTTGATGGAGTCCTTCGGGTTTTTTATGTACAATATCATGTCATCTGCAAATAAGGACAGCTTTACTTATTCTTTTCCAATTTGGATGACTTTTATTTATTCTTCTCATCTAATTGCAATGGCTAATACTTCCAGTACTATGTCGAACAGGAGTGGTGAGAGTGGGCATCCCTGTCTTGTTCCTGTTCTTAGGGGAAATGGTTTTAGTTTTTGCCCATTGAGTATGATATTAGCTGTGGATTTATCATATATGGCTTTTATTATGTTGAGGTATGATCCTTCTATTCCCACCTTGTTGAGAGTTTTTATCAAGAAAGGATGTTGGATTTTGTCAGATGCTTTTTCTGCATCAATTGATATGACTATGTGATTTTTATCTCTCAATTTGTTTATGTGATGTATCACACTTATTGATTTGCAGATATTGTACCATCCTTGCATCCCTAGGATAAATCCTACTTCGTCATGGTGTATGATCTTTCTGATATACTGCTGGATCCGATTTGTTAGAATTTTGTTGAGGATTTTGGCATCTATGTTCATGAGGGGTATTGGCCTATAATTCTCTTTCATTGTGTTGTCTTTATCTGGTTTTGGTATTAGGTTGATGCTGGCTTCATAGAATGAACTTGGAAGTGTTCCTTCCTCTTGAATTTTTTGGAATAGTCTGAGAAGGATAGGTTTTAGTTCTTCCTTGAATGTTTGGTAAAACTCCCCTGTGAAGCCGTCTGGCCCTGGGCTTTTGTTTGCTGGAAGCTTTTTGATGACTGCTTCAATTTCTTCCATAGTTATTGGAAGAGTGGGTTTTTTCTTCCCTATATCAGGGAAGTTTTCTGTCATTATTTCTTCAAACAGGTTTTCTATTCCTTGCTCAGTTTCCTCTCCTCTGGAACCCCTATTATGTGGATGTTGTTTTGTTTTGTGTTGTCCCAAAGTTCCCTTAGGCTCTCCTCCTGCTTTTTAATTTTTTTTTCTAGAAGCTGCTCTACTTGGGTATTTTCTCCTACCTTGTCTTCTAGCTCACTGATGTGGTCCTCTGCTTCTTTTAGTCTACTCTTGATGCTTTCTATTGAGTTCTTTACAGCAGTGATGTCATTTTTCATTTATTCTTGGTTCTTCTTCATTTCCTCTTGGTTCTTACACATATTGTCGAGTTTGTCTTCCATTCTTTTCAGCCACCTTATGACCATTTCTCTGAATTCTTTCTCTGGCAGGTTGCTTGCCTCCATTTCATTTTCTTCCTTTTGTGGTGATGCCTGCTTTTCTTTCATATGCGGGCTGTTTCTTTGTCTCCCCATGGTCTCTCTTCTCCGGATGTCTGGTTATGTAGTTCTCTCTCTCCTGAGTTGATTTAAAGGCACAAAATACAACACAACCAGGTACAACGCACAAAGCACTGAACAGAAATTTATTCACGATATTAATAACCCCAAATAAAGGTGACCACCAGAGAAAGCAAATTAGAGGATAGGAGAGAAAGAAGAAGAGGGAAAAAGAAAGAAAGAAAGAAAGAAAGAAAGAAAGAAAGAAAGAAAGAAAGAAAGAAAGAAAGAAAGAAAGAAAGAAAGGAGTGCAAAAATGAAATTGGGAAAAGGAAAAAAAAGACAGAGAGAAAAGAAAGAGAATATGAAAGAAGAGGGGAACAAACTATATATATGGGGAGAAAACTCCAATAGAACAGCCACAAATCCCAACAAATGCCAGCAACAAGTACCTGGAGATGAATACAAACTACAAACAACAACTCATATCAAGTGAGGCAAGGGAAAACAGAAGCAAAAAACAAAAACAAAAAAAAAGAATAAGCAAAACAATCTCACAAACAAGCATAAAAAATTGATATAATCAACAATCAAACAACAACAAAAGGACAGAGAGAAAAACAATTTTTTGGATAGTGAAGACAGAGAAGAGAGAGGTGTGTATGGACTTGGAGCAGGGGATTGTAAATTAGATATCTAAGTAGGGTGAAATTTTAAGAGGGGGTAAAAAGAAAGAATAGGTAAAATCTAAAGCAGAAAAAGGGTAAGAGAAACAGGACAACAAAAGGGGAAAAGTTAGGAAGAGAGTGATGGCATAAAGGTAAGTTTGAGATAGAGTAAAATGATGTTAAAGGGAAGATGAAAATAGAATGTAGAACACTAATCCTAAAGTAAAATATTTTTGGATATGTAATACACTCTGGTGTTTTATTTAATCTATTCTCTCATTTATAAAAATGTAGCTGCAATCTTACTAGTAAGGACAGTATTGCAGTTCCCTGCATTCCACTGCTCCTCAGTGTTATAAGCCAGTCCTGATTTTTAAGTAGGCAGTGTGTCTTAATTTCTTGTATTCCTTTATTTGTGTTTACACAAGAGTCAATTTGTGATTCAACCCCTGGGTGGCAGTGTTTCTGGATTGACCTATGGGTCTATATGTCCTCTCTATCCAGTGCTTAGATCCTGCTTTCCCTGTGGCATTCAATACCGGTTTGTGGGAGTGGGTTGCGCCAGAGCTGGTTCTCTGATGGTTATTCCCCGCTCTGATCCCCAGGTTCCAGAAAAACAACTTTCCCTTGCAGTCTCTTAGGGTGTCCCCAATTGGGTGATCCTATGTATTGGGCTTAGTACTCAGAAGCAAGAATTTAAAGGAAAAAGAAAAAACAAAATCAAACAAGCAAAAAAGAGCCAGTGTAAATGTACGAACTCTGGGGCTGCACGAAACTCTGTCCAGTCTTTTTTTCCCCCTTGGGTCTAAGCAGCCAGGACACTTTTAAAATTTTTAGGCTGTCCTTTTGCATCAGATCAAAATGGGTTGCTTTTAAGAGTTCCTTTCTATTAGCAGCTCTGAGGACCCCCTTCCACATTCACGGATCATGCCAGCCCCAACAGCCATGGATGTTTCTAGGCGCAGACTTCCCCCGGTCCTCCAGCTCCCACAGTGCGTGCATTTCCCTCTCCTGCTGGGAGTAGAGACTTCACCTTATCCCAGGCGAAATCTGACCTTTCCATGGTGGGGTGTAGAGCTCCTCTGAATCTGCATGTTTGCACCAATTGGGGACCGGTGCTCTGGGGTTCACAGCTGTTCGGTGGGTGCCACAGTTGTAGATTTTCAGGCTTCCAATAACATCCACTTTCCCCTTCAAGATGGTGTGGTCTCCATGTCTGAGTGGGTCGCTCCAGGAGGAAACCCAGCAGCAGTGGGGGCTGCCTGGTCAGGGGAGCCCCGTCCAGCAGTCCCCCACCGTCTCCTGGAGTATAGTTGTTCCTCAACTCACCAACAAACACTCCCCATGCGACCCTCAGCTGTTCTTTCTATCTGCTCCAGGACAAGGCTCAGGACATGTCTGTCTATTCCACCGCCATTTTTCCTCCTCTGCTAAAATACAAATGTTTCATTGTATTTTTAAATATTTCCATTTGTAGCTGATGAAAAATAAAACTTCCACATAAATTTTCAAAATTTTTGCTCTGTGTACATCAATCTGCTGGGGCCTGTGGACAAAGCAAACCAGCACAGGGGGGAAAGCTCAGCCTTAAAGGGGCAAGAAATGCAAATTCCTAGCATTTAAATAAAGTTTTATCACTTAAAGACCTCTTCCATATAACACTGTTTATTTTATTTCAGTGTTCTCAGTAATCCGAAGACATTACTCCCAGTTTACAGACAGAAAGCTGAGGCCACTCTGTCAGTGAGTAGCAGGAAGTCTAAACCCTTGCTGGGCTGTGATGGGAGCTAAGGCGGAAGCCTAGGTCAGGACTGCCTTAGAGGAGGCCTGGGTTTCTCCTGAGGCAATCATTATGAAACACGAAAATCCCTTATAAATTTGAAAATTTTCTCGTCATTGTAAAAATCACCTCTACTTTTCAATATATCAGAAATTGTCCTCATAAACCTCACTTTCTCATCCCTTTCCTGGCACAGACTTCTAGTCCGGGGTGGACGCCAGAAAGCAGCGTTCCCAGGCCTCTCCCAGCTTCCAGTCTCCGTGCAAGAGCCCGAGAAATACGCCAAAAGCCCACTGTCTCCACACCCTCCACCCAGCACGGCCCTGACTCATGGGCCCCACTCCCAGAGTGGGTCTCCTTCTCTGAGCTGTTTATTTATTTCCAGAAATTCTCACAAGGCTAATGACAAGGAAACCTGACATTTGTCTAACAGAGCTCAGACGGGAGAAAATGCAAAGCCCCTGAAGGGACAGTTGTGTGAATGGGAGCAAGCGGGTTTTAAACCCCAGGTGCAAATCAGAGCAAGAGGTCATTGTGAGAACCAGACAGGAGACGAGTTCAACTGCAGTTGATCTGCACAAGGTCCAGGTCCTTGCAGAAAAATATAAATAAATAGAACATGCACTTCAAGATTTTAGACTTACAGAAGGACTCTCTTTAAATTTCCTTTGTCTGTCATTAACACACACGAGCTCACACACACACCATGGCAGACATAATTTGAGATGCACTTCATCAAGAATAGGCTGTAAGTCTATAAAGTCATTTGCAAAGCTTTCTCAAGCCCATTACCTGTCCATTGCTTTGCATGTAGAGGTAGCTCCAAACATTATTATTAAAATACTAGGGGCCCAGTGCACAAATTCATGCACCTTGAAAGGAACTGTGGGCCGTGAGGCTGCAGTAGGCACAGGGGCAGGTCTCAGCCCATCCTCCACGCCCCTGCCCAGCCCCTCCTGCCACGGCCCCTGGTCCCCTGTCTGCCAGCAGCCCCACTCCCGCCACCACCTCTCCCACATGCTGAAGGTGCCAGCCCCACTCGCACCCACTGACAGCGTGGAGCGAATGGGGCCAGTGCCAGCAGTGGGTGCAAGTGGCGGATACTGCCCTGATTGCTCCTCAGAAGCAGGGGGAGGTGGAGAAGCCCTGAGGGGCTATCAGGGCTAGCAGCTGCCGCTCGCACCTGCTGATGGTGCTGAGTGATCAGGACCGGCAATGGGTGAGAGTGGTGGCTCCAGTGCTAGCTGCAGATGTGAGCGGGGCCAGCGCTGGCAGTGGGTGTGAGTGGGGCTGGCACTGGCAGCAGGTGCAACTGCTGGGCGGGACTGCAGTGTACGGGAGCAAAGAACATTCAGTAACCACCAGAGGCTTGCTCCGATGACAGCAACCGGCACCCCGCCTTGGTCTGGCACCCCTGCTCACCTGCTCCACCATCCTGCCATGGCCAACGCCCGCCATGTTTTACACACGCCCCCTGGTGGTCAGCACACATCATAGCGACCATTTGTTCAGTTGTTCCAGTTGTTCCACCATTCGGTCTATTTGCATATTAGCCTTTTATTATATAGGATTAAATGCAATATGTAAATGCCAACCATACTCAGCAAAGAAAGGGAGAGAAGACTGAAGAGGCATGCTTTGCACCATGGTAAGAAAATTGTCCTGGCCGAAACCGGTTTGGCTCAGTGGATAGAGCGTCGGCCTGCGGACTGAAGGGTCCCGGGTTCAATTCTGGTCAAGGGCATGTACCTTGGTTGCGGGCACATCCCCAGTGGGGGGTGTGCAGGAGGCAGCTGATTGATGTTTCTCTCTCATCGATGTTTCTAGCTCTCTATCCCTCTCCCTTCCTCTCTGTAAAATATCAATAAAATATATTTTTTAAAAAATTGTCCTGCAGGAAGTAATCAGCCATTGAATCACTGAAAGCCAGGGTAGCTGCAGGACTCTGCCTGCATTACAAAAGATTGTCCTTGCAACAGAGGGAGGATGGTGAGACGACAGTGATACTAGGTGAAGCTTGGCCAGTTGGGCTGACATTGTAATACTCTAAAAATAAATGATTATTGTCCAGAGAAGGTGAGAGGAGACAATTCTCCATGGGCTTCCTACGTCTCTGCGTGTCTTGTGAGTGAGGCACTGACCACCTTCTGTTCCAGGCTGTCTCTTCAACAGCCTTGGAAGAGATAGTGTCTCCCTGCAGAGCAAAGGGAAAGTTTGCTTACAGCTACAAAATAGACACAGTGTCTCCCACAGCCTCCCAGAGCAAAGAACAGGCATGTTTACTGCCTATGTTAAAGATTTGGGTTCCCTAAACTCAGGGTTCCTCTCCTGGAATACAACTCGTTCTATGTGCAGGTGTCATTTGATTATTTTTGTGTTAACTTGCTGACACTCTGGCTACTGTGATTGCCATGAGTAATAACTCGTCCTTTGTCTCTGACCCCTGCAACTTGTGTCTTCTACCAGCATCCATGAAACTGTGGCAGACTCGAGTGTTCACTTATAATGAGGGAACAATCTCCTGCCCTTCACAGTTCCTGACACTGGGATATAATTGTTATAGCAGGAATGGCAAGGGAGGAATAGATGTGAAAGAAATTTAAGTTATTTTGGCAGAGAGAGAAGAGAAAGTGTTAAATTTGAAATAAATGCATTCTCCCTCTTCAGTACCCTTCCTCCTTTCCCAAAGACATGTCTGTGAATTCACTCAATTCTTAGTCTTTTGTGGTGTTAAAGAAGGTGTGGATTGGAGAAAAGTCTGAGAGTGCAGATGATTACAGGGCTGGTCTAAATCAGAAAAGGTCCAGAGTAGATCATGAAACAACAGAGAGTAAGAGAAATAAAAGATCCTTGGGGTTGGGGATAGTAGCAGGCTGGATTGGAAGAGTTTGGGAGCTTTTCAGGAAAATAAACAAGAAGGCAGCTGTTCAGGTATAGTTAAGATAGATGGCTAGGTAGATGATCCATAGATGGTAGGTAGGTAGGTAGGTAGGTAGGTAGGTAGGTAGGTAGGTAGATGAAAGAAAGAAGGAGAGAAAGAAAGAAAGAAAGAAAGAAAGAAAGAAAGAAAGAAAGAAAGAAAGAAAGAAAGAAAGGAAGGAAGGAAGGAAGGAAGGAAGGAAGGAAGGAAGAAAGAAAGAAAGAAAGAAAGAAAGAAAGAAAGAAAGAAAGAAAGAAAGAAAGAAAGAAAGAAAGAAAGATGATAGAAAAATGATAGGTAGAAAAACAATAGATGATAGATAGATTGATAGAACGATAAGTAAAGAGATAGAGAGATAGGTGTAGCTATAGATAAAGATAGAGACAAATGCAACAAGCAGATTTCCAGAGTTGCTGTGTATTATGAAAGAGACCTCTCTTTAGTTCTTTATAGGGTTCAGTGAAGGTTAAAATCATTTTAAATTTTTGTTTTGTTTGCCTGGCTGCTGGGGATTTTTTCATAAAGTAAGCCAAGGCTAACTTCAAGGCAAAGCCAACAGGCCAAGATATACGTGGATTACAGGTACAAGACTCATGAGAAGGCAGTTCATTTGATGTGTCAAATTTAAGGGGAAAAGAAATCTGTGGTAGCACTCAGGCTGCCGACTTGAATGCTTGTTTAATGGGGTGCCATTTATCACATCAGGGAATATGGGTGATGGGGCAGGGGTGAAAGTTGTAGGTTTTGATCTTGAACATGTAGAGTTGGGAGTATCTGATAGCCTGGAGTCCATGGCAGTGATAGGACACCTGTGGCAATGGAGTTGAACAAGAGGCTGTTGCCAGGGGTGGATCCCTGGAGCAGGCCACAGAGAGCCTGAGAAGGGCCAGGCAGCAGGAGGAAACTGGAAGAAGCTGTGTCAGAAAAGCCAAAGGAAGATCGTGTGTCAAGGAAGACGATCAGATGCTGCTGTGAGATCCAGGAAGACAGAGACCACGATTGCCCTAAACCCTCACTCTTCTCTAAAAAATAAAAATAGCAATAAGAGGTATAATATAAAGGACTTACTAGTAAAAGAAAAATAACCATCTTTCAAAACAACACATGGAAGAGAAACACATCAACAAGTGGAAAGGGAAGTAAGGCCAACAAGGGCAGCCAGGAGTCCACAAGGAGATGGAGAGGGGCCCACGCAGTGCGCCCAGGCCAGCGTTAGTCTCAGCGTGTGAAACCTGGAGCAGAGCAGGCATCTCCACCCACGAACAGAGGCTGAGGAAACAGCATGGCTCCCCGGGCTGTAGCAGACATCAACCTGCTGTCTGGATCAGCTGGGAGGAGGGGCAGCCACAAGGCCAGCGGGCCCACTACAGACCATGTGCCCAGCTCTCCTCTCCAGCACAGTCTAGCCACCCTGGCCTCCAGGGCTCCCAGCTCTGCCATCTCAGCTCAGGGACACCGCCACATGACACCCAGCTTCCCATCCCTGCACAGCTTCCTGAGAAGTTGCCAGGCAGGGATCTGGGAAAGTCATGACTCACCTCACATGTCTCCCCATCTCTGGGACCACTGCCTTCACCGTCTAGTGCTTGATGTATGAGAACTGCCTTTCTATGTCCTATCTGGCTCTTGTTTTCTCAGAGATGAGGGTCAATCTGGTTCCTGTTACTCCATCTTGACCGAAAAACGGAAATTGCTCCTCTGACTGCAAATGCCATGTCTATAAGCCCTTGATTCCCAATTCACACTTCTCAACCCTGCCTCCCGCGCACTCTCCACCTGCCTCCCTGGCAACTTCCTTCAGATGTCTACTCATTACCTCACACTTAGGTGGCCTCGAGGAGGCACCTGTTCCTCCTTCTCCTGCCCAACTCTGCTCTTCTGCTCTGTCTGTAGCAGCCACATGCTCTCATTCATGCAAAGAGCTCCTCACCCTTCCCTTTCGCTCACCCATCACTGCCTACTCTACACACGTGCACTTGGAACAATGAACAACTTCTGTCCAACGCTCACAAACTCCATATTGCACAGCATGGTCCTCTTCTGTCCCCATTGTCTGCACCCTGACAACCAGCAATATATTTTGCCTTGAACGATGCTGTGGCCTCCACACTGGTCTCTTCTGTTCAGTCATGTCCCTTGCACACTATGTTCTACTACACTGCAGATGAAGTGATATTTTCAAAACACTCATCTGGCCTTGTTACCTTCCTGCATCGATTCTCTGATGTCCTTTCACTGCACTTTGAGTGAAATCTGAGGCCCTTCCCATGGCCTCCAAGGCCCTGTTCCATCTTGCCAGCTCCCTCTCCACCTTTTCCTCTGCTCACCAACTGCTCTGGCTGCCACATCCACTCCTGTCCCAGGGTCTTCCCACCTGCCGTTTCCTCTGCCTGGAAGTCATCTCTCCCCTGGTTGCAGAGCTGGCTGCTCCACCCTCCAGTCTGTCTAATTGTCACCTCCTCTGGGAGGTCTTCATTGTTCACTCCATCCAATGGAGGTCTTGCCTTTGCACATTCCACACATCAGCCCTTGTCTGTTTCTTTCACAACACTTTTCAGAGTTTACTGTTTCTATTCCTGTTTGTTCACAGTGTCTTGTCTGTCTTTCTCACTTGAACATCAGCAGCAGGGGGACAGGAACACTGTCCATCTTGCTCATCATTCTATTCCCAGCTTCCAGCACAGTGCCTAGCTTTGTAAGTGTTAAATCAATCAAGCAAGCAATCAATCAAAACTCAGTGAATTGATGAATAAACAAGAATGTATAATTGCATTCTGGAGGTAGAGCGCTCTAGCTACATTGTGGACCACAATGGAAGTGGGCAAGCCTGGCCGGAACAGGGCCAGATAAGGGTGAGAAAAGGGAGGTACCTAATGCAGAACATTTAAGGAAGCCCTCATTCTCATGACCATGCAAGAGTGGATCCAACATGTAAGAGCGAGTGCCTCCTTAAATGTGATATTATAAGTGCCTCCTACACCTCACCCGGGCCCCTGCCCTGAGCAGTAGGGATACCCTTTGGGAGATGATTGAGACAGTTCAGAAAAGAGTTGAACCATGGTAATGGACAGAAGTGGATGATTAGAGACATGGAGGAGACCTAGACCCAGCAGGCCCACTGTCCAGCTCACTTTGCTCAAGTCTCCTCATCCAGTCTTCCTAAAGCACACAGGCTCCCCTTCCCATTTCCTAACCTGCTTCTTTATCATTCTTTCCAAGCTTCCAGGGTTAATTATCCTAGCCACCTGTCACCTCACTAGCCACAAGTGGCATTTTCGGTGAAAAGAACTTTGGAAAAGTTTGAAGCTCACAGAATTCAAGGGCATTATAGCAGAAGAGAAACGAGGAGCCATTTATTCAGTCTAACGAGTCTTGAAGCTGTACCCACAGGATGCTGGCATCTTATAACTAGACAAAGTGTTCCAGCAAAAAAAATCCAACAACCACCAAATCTTCCCATTTCATAGCTAGTGTGGTTTGATGAAGGGAAGTTAAATAAATACATGAAAATCATTTAAGTTATTCCAAAAACCATTCTTCTCAAATATTTAGGATACTGCCTCTTATCTTTATCTCAGTTTAGATGGTATGAGACTTAGCAGAGCATAATAAACACTGTTTTGCTGGGTAAATCTGTATTTCCTGGATCCTGCTAGGAATACTGTGACTTCCACAAGCTCTGTCTCCTAAGCATGATGAGAAATATGACTCTACCTTCCTTGTTTTCCAACATAATAAACTCAGTTCACCATTGAAGTTGACAGCAATATCCAAATTTGGGGACTCCCACTCATCAGTGCTGTTCCTGTTTCAATCTGCTCTTTTCCCCATGAAGGCTTGCTTCCCATATCAGTCAGGACGGGCTCAGTTATGCTGCTGTAACAAACAATGCCAAAATCTCATAAATTTGAACACACCAAGCACACAAAGATTTTATGTGTGTGCACATCTCCAGTTCAGTTAGATGTTGGGGGTGGGCGAGTGTGTCTCTGTTAATCCTAATCGCTCAGTGGTCCAGGTTGATGGACACTTTAGAAACATATTTCCAAAAGTCTGGAGGGAATGTGGAAAGTCATGCATGAATTTTTTTAGTTTCTGCCCACAAGAGACACTTGTCACTTCTGTTCAAATGTCATTGGTCAAAAGCCAGTTATGTAGCAGTAGCTGATTTCCAGAAGGGCAGAGAAGTACACATTTACCATGTGAAGAAGGATTTGGTGGACAACCCTGACTGCCATACTTCCCTACACAGTCTATAAGAAGAGAAGGAGGAGGAGGCAGAGGACTAGAGGAGGAAAAGAAGAAAAACAAGAAGATTAAAAAACCCTTGTGCTAAGGGATCAGAAGGCTTGCATTTTCTTAAGATGTGTATTCTTGGATAATTTAGTTAATCTCATGAAGCCTTACTTTTGTCACCTGTAAAATAGGAGTAATAGTATCTGCCCATCCAGTGGTTGTGGAGATTCAATTACATAATCTCTGTAAAGTGTTTCCCCCACTCCTGGCACAAAGTGGACTGCTCAGTAAGCAGCCATTGTCAAAGGACTTTCAAGTCCGTGGGCACATCTGATCCTCGTATTGAGCCTGCAACATCAATAGTGGGATTATTACTACCCATATTTTACAGATGTGGCCATGGAGGTTCTAAATCCAGCTGCCCAGGTCTTCAGGCTCTAGCACAGTGCTCTCTCCCACATGTCCCTCTCCCTCTCTTTTCTGGGCTTATTTTTAAAAACTCCCTTGTGACAGGTGAATATTTAGGCATATATCAAAGTGAATGACTGAGAAAAAAGAATGTAAACGGGTGAATTTGGCCCAGGCCAGAAGATGTAACACCTGTGTTAGCAGAAGTCAGTGGAACGCCTCCGGACAGATTTTTGGAACATTTTTCATACATGTCAATGCAAAACTCACTCGGGCTGTACACAGAAGACAAACGTGTCCAAGGACTTCAGGGGTCCCCGAGTGAGATCATCCCCTCCCAGGAAGGAGGCCCAGGAGACAGGGAATCGTGGTATTATGGTTTCCATTCAGGGATGCATGCATTGTTGCCTTTGATAAACATTCAACTATCAGTTGTGTAAAAGAATGAGCTGTCCTGAAAGGCAGCTGGAAACAGATACAACACAAACACCTTTGCCCCTGTGTCTTAGTCTGGAGAGAGGCTGGTGGCTTAGTCCTGAAAGTAAAAGTTAAAGCAAGTCCTGTCTTCTAACGAAGAGAACGCCTAAAGAGAGCACCCAGACTTTCCGCATAGACAAATGCAAGCCTTGCTGCCACCTCTTGCCAACTGGAGGGGAGGGTCTCTAGGTAAGGGCCAAGCAGGACATTCAGCTCTGACTCTCCAGCCAGCATCCAGCTGATCCAGAGAGAGGAGTGGATGGGCTGGCTGTTGTCCCAGCAACCTGGACATCTTAGGGAGCAAATGCCACCTCCCTTCCCAGAACTCTGGAGCTTTCCAGAAACCCATCTCTAGAACTAACTCTTCCAGACCCTGCCTGACAGCTCCCACCCACCCTCTCCTTTTCCTTCAACATCACAACTTCACAGTTGAGACCTTGGTGCATCTCTGATTGTTTCTCACGTATGGGGTTAGAGACTCTCATCCTTCGTTAGTCACTCACTACCTTCTCATTGATGTTGTTGCCCATAAGGCAAGGGTGGGGAATCTCCTGTCCAAGGGCCATATAAGGCCCGTGAAATAATTTGGTCTGGCCCTGCCAAGGCATTAGGGATGAGTTAATTAATTGTTTGATCAAATAGAGCAGGCTAATTTTTAAGTTGATACTTTTGTAGCACCTGAGAATGATGTTATAAATATCCAAATGCCCTTGGCAAAACAATGGTTCCCCACCCCTGCTGTGGGGACTTGCAATCAGACATTCAGGGAAGCCAGCAGGGCTTTAGGCATTAGGAATTACTACGGGAGAAAGACTTGGCATTGAGAAAAAGTTCATCCAGCGGAGCACAGGGCCAGGATGAGACCTCCTGGGCTCCAACCTGCTTCCACTACTTCCAACCTGACCCCACAGCTCAGTTTCCTCATCTGTGAAAGGGGATCATATTAGTAAGTACCTCCTTTGGTTGTTGCAAGGATTAAATAACACATGTACCACACTACAACGGGAGAGTACTGTTAACCTACAGAGTCAGGAAATACCAGCCATCATCCTCATCAGCGTAAATTTGCTCTCCCCACACACTTGGGAAGGCCCGCCATCATTCTCGATTTAGGTCGGAACCTCTATGTCCTGCAGGAATGTGTTTGCAAACATGACTCACTACAAACAGTGCAACATGAATAAGCTACTTCCAAGGACTGCACTGCTGTGACACTGGTGGTCTCGGGCTGAGAGGCTATGGGACGGAATAAGACGAGACCAGAAATGTGTCTTTCAGGAACTCTATATGTTTGGTTTGTTCAAATAGCATATAGCACAGTTGTACATGTTTTAATCTAACAAAAAATGAGATTATGATTTCCTTTTCTGCTACATCCCATATTCAATAAAGTCGGGGTTTGGGTCCACGGACATGGCAGGGGTGATAATCATAAGAGCAGAGGATGAAAGCACAGGGCACTGTGCAAAACGCATAACAAAATGTGCCCTGTTAGAGTTGAGAAGATTGTACATATTTCAAGATACAGAATCTGGCCCTAGCTGGTTTGGCTCAGTGGATGGAGCAACGGTCTGTGGACTGAAGGGTCCCAGGTTCGACTCTGGTCAAGGGCACATGCCTGGGTTGCAGGCTCGATCCCCAGTAGGGGATGTGCAGAAGACAACTGATGAATGATTCTCATCATTGATGTTTCTATCTCTCTCTCCCTCTCCCTTCTTCTCTAAAATCAATAAAAATATATTTTTTAAAAAGATAAAGAATCTACATGCTGTTTTTGCAAAAAAATAAAAATAAAATCACAAGAAGACATTTCTATATTTCCAACACAGGGCTCTTGTTCCTGCATTTTCTTCATGATCACTAGGCTTCCACTTGAAGCATCCCACCCACCCCCTCTTTACACCCCCTCCTACCTCCCCCACCCCCCAACCCCGCAAATAAGCTGGGGAAGAAGAGAGGGAGGGAGGGAGCACAGAGCACATGGGAGGCGGGGGACAGAGTTCACCCTGTGAAAAATCATTAATCATCCTGAGGTCACCAGCCCTGAACATGCTTCCTTCTCAAGCCTGTCCTGTGGGCGATCTGTCTCCTAACAGGTTTTGCAATGCTGAGTTGTAAAGCGTTCCTGATGAATTATTGTTGGCACTCGGTCCAAAGGCTGGAAGGCTGGAGTCCGTGGAAGGAAAAGCAGACCCTCTCTCCTACGTCTGTTGCCCATGGGGCCAGCACGGGGCTTGCATTGTGGCTGCAAGTAGATGGTCCACAGGCCCCTTGTCCCTGCAGCCCCAAGTCCAGGAAGGGCCTGGCACAATTGGGTTTTATCACTGCACTTCAAAACGAGGACATCTAAGGGCAGGCCACACCCTAAACCAGGGGTGGGCAAACTTTTTGACTCGAGGGCCACAATGGGTTCTTAAACTGGACCGGAGGGCCGGAACAAAAGCATGGATGGAGTGTTTGTGTGAACTAATATAAATTCAAAGTAAAGGAGCAGAGGGGAGAGCAAGAGAACTGGATAGAACAGCCGGATCCAGCCCGCGGGCCATAGTTTGCCCACAGCTGCCCTAAACCATGCCCCATTATAGCACACTTCTGGGTAAAGGCAGGATTCATGCTCCCATTAGACAGTTAAAGAAACTGAGGCCAGCCGAAACCGGTTTGGCTCAGTGGATAGAGCGTCGGCCTGCGGACTGAAAGGTCCCGGGTTCGATTCCGGTCAAAGGGCATGTACCTTGGTTGCGGGCACATCCTCAGTGGGAGGTGTGCAGGAGGCAGCTGATCGATGTTTCTCTCTCATCGATGTTTCTAGCTCTCTATCCCTCTCCCTTCCTCTCTGTGAAATATCAATAAAATATATTTAAAAAAAAAAAAAAAGAGGAGCTACCTGGCACAATACTCTATTCCCATGTCTTTGCTGGGGCGCTCCATAAACCTTAGAAGAAACTGAGGCCAGGGCTAGGCTATGGCATGTTCAAGGTGACCCAGATACTTTGTGGCATAGCCAGGATTAGAACTCAGGTCCCCAAACTACCATCCCTTCTCCTTCTTCTACCCTGCTTGTTCGGGCTACTTGGCCCTCCAGTGATATGAGCTGGCCCTATAGGACCTCAGCCCTCACCTAAGGCGTCTGCCCCAGCCCCTCGGCACATGGGGTGCTCTGCTCCCAGGCCCCCCACCCCCGGCTTCCTTCAGGTCAACCAGAGCCAGTGTAAGCAATGCTTCCCTGTCACTGTCTTGTGTGAGGTAAGAAGACAGGCTTTGCTATACCCATTGTATAAATAAGGAAATTAAGGCTCAGAGAGATTTAGTGACTCTTCTTCCTGACCCTAAAATAGGAAACCAGGATTCCTGCAAGTCACTTGCCATATAACCCTAGGAAGGTCATTTTTGCTCTTTTGGGGCCTCCATCTTCCTACAATGGGGAGATTGTGAACTCAGAGATCTCTAAGATTCTTTCCAGGAATAATATTCTAGGACAGTGTCTCTCAAAAGTGTGCCTAGAACCCAGTAACTGAGAAGATGGTTATGGGTGTTCTGTAGAACCATTTGGGAAACACTGTCCTGTGGTTGGCTTTCAAGGCAGATACTGTGACCCAGTGCAGGTAAGAGGTGCCAAGGCCTCATGCAGAGTAAGAAATGGAAAAGGAATGAAGTCCATCCGCCCCTGCACTGTGCCCAGCATCTGCTAAGTACTTCCCATGAATCATCTCATTTAGTCTTCAAAACCCTGGGAAGTAAGTATTCATCTTACTTCCACTTTATAGCTTGGAAACTAAATGAAACTGGGAAAACTGATTATGTGTATGACAGAGGATGGCTACTCAAGAAAAGGACCTCAAGGAATTTGTTCATAAACCTTAAAGGGCTATAGAAAGGTTAATTGTTGTTACTAATTTGCCATCAACTACAGGGAGCTGTTGCTTCACTTTCACCTTCCCAATCTCAAGCAAATGTATCTATTAGCTGAACCTAAACTGGACCTAGAACTATAGCTGCAAGGGAGTCTGGGAAATGTAGTTCTCTTAGCTTTATGTCCTCTGCAATACAGGATGGCACACCAGAGGAGGGTGGGATGGATGCTGAGTGTCAATGACCATATTCATCATACACCCTATGGTGAATGAGGTTACCAGAGTCACTCTCCTCCTGGACTCTGGGGTCTGAGGTGTCAGCTGGGTAAAAGGGGAGAAGGAATCGGTGCAGAGATGCATTTGAGGTGTGGAGTGGTGAACAGAGGCCACAATGAGGACACAAAACTCCTGCCCAATGTTGCAGCAAAAGAGAGATAAAGAAAAAGAAAAAAAAAATCAAAAGTGGCATTGAGTGAAGAGTTCATTTTCTCAGATTAAAGCAGCCTTGCAGGTTCTACTCCCAGTTCCTCCTATTCTCACCATGCCATCTTAAGACATCTTCTCTCCTTCACTAAGAAACACTCTCTTATCACTTTCTTTTCCCAACAGTTTGAGGACCCAGTGGGTCCCAGCACATCGATGTGAAATCACTGTTGAGGGATGCACACACCAGAGAGACCTCAATCATCTCCCGACCTGTAAAGCCAAATAGCTTCACTCCCTTGCTTTTTGTAGTGTGCTCATTCTACCTGGGAAGTTCTTAAATGACATAGTCATTTAAGTACAATTTCAATTCAGAGGGGCAGAATTTCATATCATTTTTTACTGTATAGTGACTTCATTTCTAAAACTGAGCATGTTTCACTTTTGGAAGCAAGAAAAAAGTAAGTTGAAAATATAATATCTTGGAGGGGGAGGAAGGAGCAAATAGGCAGAGCACAGAGGATTTCTAGTGACAATACTCTGAAATTCCATAACAGTGGGTACATGTCATTGCACAGTTGTCCAAACCCACAGAACGCACCAACTGCAATGTAGTGTATGGATTCGGGGTGAATATGATTTGCCAAAGAAGGCTCCTCTTTTTCAACAAATGTACCACTCGGATGGGGAAAGTTGATCATGGGGGAAATTATACATGAGGAGGCAACTCTAGAAGATTTCTGTACCTTTCCTTCTATTTTTCTGTGAATCTTAAACTGCTCTAAAAAAATAGTCTTAATTTTAGGAAAATGCAATGACTTGACAAAATAAAATGACAGTACCTACACACTCTTGTACATACACACACACACACACACACACACACACACACACACACACACACATCTTCGCAGCCACAACTGTGACTTAGCATTTGCAATTATATTGGGGGATCATAGAGTGTTGGAGCATGAACGGACCTGAAAAGTCATATAGCCGTTTGGTATGGAACCACATCCTCAGGCCCCTCCAGATCCACAGAGACATCTCAAGGGCGCTCTGCAGAGGCGATGGGGGTAACTGAGACCTTTCTTCCTGTCTGAACAGAAGGGCTTGGCTTTCAGCGTCATGGTTTTATATTTTGGATTTCCCTTTAAGATTCCATGTTAAAAAGAAATGTCACGTGCCTAGGTGGATTGGCTCAGTGAATAGAGGGTCGGCCTGCCGACTGAAGGGTCCCAGATTTGATTAAGGTCTAGTAGGGCATATGCCCAGATTACAGGCTGGATCCCCAGCAGGGGGCAGCCTATCAATGATTCTCTCTCATCATTGATGTTTCTATCTCTCTCTGTCTCCCTTCCTCTCTGAAAGGAGATTTAGGTAAGATTGAGGTTGAAGTTTCTGCTACTAAAAGGAAGTTGGAAATCCACTGGGCTAGATGCTGCTAATACCTCTTTCAGCTCTGAGATATTGCAGTTCCAGGTTTATTTCTCTCTTTTTTATTTATCCTCACCCAAGGATAGTTTTCCATTAACTAAAAAAAAATTTTCACTATAACACACACACACAAACACACAGAGAACTATGAAAACCCTGGAATTAGCTCAAAGCTATCCAGCTTCGGCCATTTTTCAGATGGGATCATTGAGGTCAACAGAGCTCCAAAGCCCACCTGTGGTCCCACAGAAGCAGCACAACGGGGTCTGGATCTGGTGAAAATATTTTCTCTCCACACACCCCCTGCGAGAAGCCCAGGCGGAGTGGTCCAGACAGACGTGGCTGGGATCCCGGGGTCAGATCATTGTGGGTGCTGTTTGTTTGCACAATGCAGAACATTGTTTAAGACCTAAGGCGCAGAGACATCCCCTGGCAAGGCTCTCTGAACCGGGGCCCAGAGGACAGGTTTCAGGCGCTTGTGGTCTGGGATGGAGCAAGCGAAGGAGAAGACAGCGCGCTCTTCCAGGGGCGCGGCGCTCCCCTGCTCCCCGTCACATCCCCTCGCAGTACTGTAAACACAAGTCCTCTGTATGTTTTTAAAATGTGAGAAGAAGCAGGATCCCGCCGCATGTTTTGACATAGCCTGCGGGGAGGGAGAATGGGACGAGCGGATTTCGCCTGTGCAGAATGTAATTGTTTCTTGCGCCTGATGGTTAATCTCAGGCCGGCTGTCCTGTCCGACAGTCCACCAGCAAACCACCCACCCCCCGCGGCGCACGGCAAACACCTGGGAGCAGCAGTGGGCTCTGCCACCAGGGTGCTCTGGACGTGGATCCTAGGTTTCCTCGCCTGAAAAATGAGTCTTGGCCTAGATCCTCGTTTCCAAGCTGTCGGAGACTCCATTTGGATGGTGTTATACAGAGTGGGGTGTCCTGGTAAGATTGAGGTTGAAGTTTCTGCTACTAAAAGGAAGTTGGAAATCCACTGGGCTAGATGCTGCTAATACCTCCTTCAGCTCTGAGATATTGCAGTTCCAGGTTTATTTCTCTCTGTTTTATTTATCCTCACGCGAGGATAGTTTTCCATTGATTTTTAGAGAGAGTGGAAGAGACAGGGGAAGACAGAGAGAAATATCAATGTGAGAGAGACACATCGACCGATTGCTTCCTACACCCACCCTGACCAGGGCCTTGCAACTGAGGTACGTGCTCTTGACTGGAATCGAACTTGGGACCCTCTGGTCTACGGGCCAATGCTCTAGCCACTGAGCCAAACCGGCTAGGGCTTATTTCTCTTTAAGGTAATAGAAGAAGTTGTGCTTCCACCCAAGAGAGGTCAAGAAAGGCATCCTCAGTCCTTGGAAATTTGGTGAGGACCTCAGGGTGGCTGAGCTTGGTCACCCTAACCCATCCCCTCTCATACCTACGGGTTTAGCTGCTCCCTCCTCTGCCTCATGTCAGTGCCCTGCCTTGTACCAATCACACTGCCACACAGCTATTGCACTGCTTCCAGCATTCTCGCCACTCCTGCCTCCGACCTTCCATCCATCCTCTGAGCTGCCTGAGGCCCGTGGCTGTGTCTTCTTCCTCACTCAGAGCCCAGTGCCCAGCACAAGGCATGGTAGAGTATGGATGCTCAATAAATGGATGCTGAATTGAATTTCATGCTGAACACTGCACTTCCTTTCAAACTCAGCTAATTTTTATTTTATTTTTTTTCAGAGGTGGTATTCTCTTTTTTTTTAATCTTTATTGTTGAAAGTATTATATATGTCCCCTATTGTCCTCCATGGACTTCTTCTAGCCTGCCCCCACCCCGCCCCAGGCCTTCACCACCCTATTGTCTGTGTCCCCGGGTTATGCATATATGCATACAAGTTCTTCGGTTGATCTCTTCTCACCCACCCACCCACCCCTGCCTTCCCTCTGTGATTCAACAGTCTGTTCCATGCTTCTATGTCTCTGGATCTATTCAGCTAACTTTTAAATGTACACAATTTCAAGAACTATATGTTGACCTGGGATAGAGGCAGCATCCATTCAGTCAGTAAGCAGATGTTGAGCATCAGCACTAAGCCAAGCACTGCTCAAAGACCTGGGGATTCACTGGAGAATGAAACTGATCCCATCTTGCCCTGGCAGGTGTGGCTCAGTTGGCTGAGCATCGTCCCATGCCCAAGAGGTCTCCAGTTAGGGTTAGGGATTCCCTGTCAGGACACGTGCCCTGGTTTCGGACTCTATCCCCAGTAGGGGATGTGCAGGAGGCAGCCAATCTATGTTCCACTTTCACATCAATGTTTCTCTCTCCCTCTCTCTTTCTCCCTCTCTTAAAAATAAATTTTAAAATATATATTTTTTTAAAAAACAGATGATGTCTCTGGTGGAAGGCACTAGAATCACATGATACAACTAAGTCTCTAGTGAGGGTCGGGGCCAGCTCTGCTCTGCCATTACAAGTCACATGGCAAAGGTGGAGCTTAACATGTGAAAGCCTCAAGGAAGAAGAAGCCATCAGCATTGGCTACTGAGTGAGAGCCTTCTAGAAGGAAGCACTGAAATACCTAGTGGCACACAGAAGAGGGCACCAGAGAAGACAGACATAAAACCAGAGGGACAGACTGTGAATCTGGTCACTGTCACTTGTTTGCTGTGTGATAAGACCATGAATTTGGTTGATGATGTGTTGAGTTGGAAGTGACTTTGGGATTCCCAATGGTGGGGTCCAAGAGGCACATGGACAACCAAGTGCAGAGTTCTGGGAAGGGATGTGAGCTCGAAAGAGGGATTTGGGAGTTAAATTTCAGGTGTGTGTGTGTGTTTGAAGCCATTGGTGTATATGGTGTCACCCAGGGAGAAGATGCAGAGAGAAGAATGGAGGAGCAGTGAGGGACAGACCAGATGACAGGGAACATTCATGAGAGAGGCCAGAAGCTGACACCTCTGGGAGATGGGCTATCTCCTCTGTGACCCCAAGCATGTCAAACTCACGGCCCACAGGCTGCATGCGGCCCACAACAAATATTTTTGCAGCCCAGCCAATATAAGGGTATGTACGAAACATTTTAATAAAAATTTAGTAACTTAATTTTTACAATATCCTGTGATATATAATTATTCATAACAATATTCGCTAATGACTGATTACTATAATCATGTTGCATTCATTTCCCTTATGAGCCTTACATGCAAGCACACCATTTCTCTCCACTAATACTAGCAGCAAATATTTTAGCAGCCGATGGCCACGTCATTAGTCTTGCACTGACTTGTTTGGTGTGCGCAACAGGAAATATTTCGCTTTCGGAGAACAAAAATAATAGGTTTATTTGCGTTATGCTTATTAATTTGTGCAGATATTCAGTGCCTAGTAAGTTAATGTTCAAGAAAAAATATTAATTTTTATTAAAATGTGTTATTTTATGTTAATGATTACTCATTTATTTTAGCTCTTTGTATTCAGCATGTCTCTCTCGAAATAAACCTATGTTTCTATGAAAAGTGAAGCTTTCGGTTTTTTTTGCGGCCCACATAAACTTAAACCTTGTTTATTGGGCCCATGTTAGCCTTTGGGTTTGACATGCTTGCTCTAGGACCTTGCTCAGACAGCTATCGTAGCTCCTATCACACTGCCTGGAGAATCTTTGCTTCCCTAAATATTATGAACTTTTTGAGAGCAGGCCAAGGTTCAAATCATCTTGCATCTCCAGAGCTAGCCCAGTATTTGAATAAACGAAATCTAGAAACCATGTCCTTTGGGAAATAACTGAAGTATCTGGCAGTTTTGTCTTGGAGAAGACAACTAAGGGAACCCAAAAAGGGCTGGCCTGTGGGAAAATGCAGAACATCATTATGTTGATTGTTGGAGGAAGGTTATTTCAGTTCAACACTAGAGCTACCCAATGATGGAATGGGCCACCTGGTAAAGTAGTGAGGTCTTCAGCACTGGGAGAATGTAAGCAGAGATGGATGACATTCTCCCGGGACTAGGGCATTGGGTGGGAACCTAACCACACCTCGAAGGTGTACAGCTCAGAGTGTGTGATTCCAACATGGCACTCATGTACCTCCCTCACCTGTGCCTACTGACTCCAGAAGGGAGGAATGGAGCCCATCCTGAGCAGATGAAGATAAGATCTCTGTGGGGGGGGGGCGGGCGCTCATCCTAAGGAACTTCTACACCAGCTGACCCAACCTTTCCCTACATTCTGAGCCCTCAGCATCTGGCCCTCGTTCTAGAGGCACATAGCTACCACTCATCTGTTCCACTCCCAGCTCTGACCTGCCTTTGATGGGAAGCCTTTTGAGAGTAGGGACCGGGCCTCATTTACTCATCAGGCCTATATATCTGAGATGTTCACAGAACTACTGTGAGGATTAAAGGGTTGATATGCATGAAGTGCTTAGAATGGTTCTAGCATAGAGTGGGTTCTCAAAAGAAGTTATCTACTTTTACTATATTAGCTTGTCCTGTACCAGCACAGTACCTGCCAGTGAAGGTTTGCTGAATGAAAGACAAAAGAATAAATTAGCAACTAAATATCGAAGCTGCAATCACTGACTAATCAACAAACATGTATTGACCTCTAATAAGCACCTGATACTCTGCTGGATACTGAAAAAGACCGAAGTGGAAAAAATACACGGTTCTTATTTCCGAAGATGTTTGCAATCTGATGATAAAGATAAATATAGTTATTTTTAAGTTAATACATTGAAAACAAAATCCAACACAGGTTTATGAAGTAACAGGTCAGGCCCTTCTCACCTGATCTTATTTCATTGAATTCTAAATTGTGAGGGATCGCCAGTGAACGCTTTGAGGAGAGAAAGGAAAATCATGTGGGCTTCCTCAATGAGAAAGGCTTTGACTTTCTTAAATAATGCTCTTAATTTTCTTACTATTTTACAAGTTGCCCCGAAATATTAAAACAAGGCATTATGGGCAGATGAGAGAAGGGGACATAAACCCGGGCCATGTGGAGCCCTTTATCAACATTGGTGCATTTAATACCAGCCTTAAAGCTATGAAGCAGGTGTGGCCTTTTCCTGGTACAATCCCAGAGTCAGTCTTCTCTCTCCTCTCCAGTGCGAGGATTCACAGAACTGCTGCCCTGGAAGAAGAGAGAATCTCAGGGGTCCTGCCCTCTGACCTACCAAGGGCCACAGAACAAAATGGGCTTTGGCTGGTCACGCAGAAAGGATCCCTTGCAGTCAGTCATGGGATTATGTGCAAATTCACCATCAACGTCCTCACAAAAGAAAACATAAGCACCATTGATTACCTTCTAATAACCATTTTATTACACATTTTATATTTATGAAAGGGCATGGAGAGAGGGCTGTTATTATTTCTCTAATGCAAAGCAGATGGGCCTGACAGAGGTAAATGGGACTTTCTGGGCGTGGCCCTGAAAGTTTGTGTTTTCCCGGAAGGTTTTGAGCCAGGGCCAAACCAGACCCAGAAGTTCCCATCCACCCCTGTCTCGACACATGACTTTCATTAACAAAATTGCGTTGCTCTTTTCTGCAAAAAGTGGTACCATTACTCTAATAAAAACATGTCCATTATGGATCAATTGCCACCTACGTGGTGGTGAGGAGGACTCAGAAGCAAGAGAGCAGGAGCTGGTGAGAACAAAGGATCTTACAGCCACTGGTCGGGCTTGACAGGCATTATATGGATCAAACTTGTACCTGTAGCCAGATTGCACTGGGATGACCACCTACTGACAGAACCTGGCCCTCAGTCTTATGTTCCAGTCGTTAACAAGCCCTGCCCGCTGCATGCATCTTGTCCATGGAGGCCAACACAGCGCCACCAGCAGCTCTCCCTCTTGACCCAGTCTCTGGGCTCATCTAGACCCACCCACTTTGCTCCTGGCTTTGCCTTCTTGCTCCATCCCAATACCTGACCCTGCAATTTCCAGCCTCATGTTCACTTTTGAATTCAATGTGGATTTATTGACTTAGCCATGGTCATGGTATGTTCAACCTATGTCTACCCACTCCTGATCACTTGGGCTGACCCCTGCCTGACCGGTACCCACTCAGATTCTGAGATAATGTAAACTTTTGATGACCTAAGATGTGCCCATCTTGGTGGAGGTGTTTCCCCCTATACCTCCAATTCTCAAGCTTTTAGGTACCCAAGAACTGGCTGGGGAGAGATTAAAAAAAAAAAAAAAGAATTCCTGAGTTCTATCTTCAAAAACTTTAATTCTGTAGGTCTACAATGGGCTGAGAATCTGCATTTCTTACAGTAGATGATTCAAATGGAGGAAGAACCTGGGATGCATTGAAGGGCACCGCCTTCACTGGCAAGTGACGAGTTGAGGAAATACAACAAACATTGGCATCTGTACAATGCTCATCCCCTTGCGAGCACCTTCACATCCATTTGTCCTTTCTGTCCTCTGATTCCCTCTACCATTCAGGATGCTATCATGCCCATCTTACAGAGAAGGAAAGTAAGGCTCAGTGTGGTGATGTGAATCTCCAAATGCAAGTGCTCAGATCCTAACACGGATCCTGCCTCCAGCCTGATCCCCTCCCTGATTCGCAGCCGCTGGGAACACATTCCCCAGCGCCAGGAACTCAACAAAACCTCTCAAATGACTAAGTCAAAGAATAGCCAGTCCTTGAACAGCATCTTCTCTCCCTCCGTGTCTGCCTCTTTAACAAGCACTGACTCTACAGCAAAGCAGATGCACCCAAAAGGATCTGTTCTGAGTCCTTGACCATGGGCGCTCAGGGGTCAGAGACGTGGGTCAGACCCCCCTGTATCTTCACTGGCATCTGAGAGGGGCCCCATGCTGTGCCTGACAACTCTATGCCGATGTGTTGAATGTGATCTGAGGAACGTCATTTGCACTAAAATCTGGTTTCTTACCCTAAATGGAATCCTATTCTGGTTGGAAGAATGTTGAGCCACGGAGCAGTGGGCATGGCCCCATGGTTATGTGAGAAGCTGCCCTGAGGGGAGCCTACTGGGAGCCCAGAAACATAATGAGTCGTGTGGCCACAAAGAAACAGGCTTTGGAGCTGGACAGGGTGTGAACCCTGGCTCTACCCACTTGCCCTTTGGTCGCATTTACCGTCAACTTCTAAGCCTCAGTTTTCTTGTCTGTAACATGGAAACAATCATCCCCATAGGTTCCTTGGGAGCATTAAGACCCCAATTTTTGTAAAGAGTTAGCTTCAGAGAAGCACTCAACCAATGGTACTTCTACTAACTTCTGGTTCTAAACATGGATTTAAAAGTATAATCTAAGTAGAGGAAGGAGACTAATACACCAGAAACATGTGAGTCAGACCTTCAGACTAAACAGCGTGGTCCTCCCCAGAAGAGCGGCCGAGGTTTCCAGCGGAGTTGTGGCTGGAGGAGCTCCTGGGAGACGAGGCTCTACCCTGGGCCTCGAGGGTAAGCATGTGGAGCCAGAGAACAGGAGGGGCACTGGCCTGGGCCCAGCAGGACCACGGGGTAAGAGGACCATTGGAGGAAGCAAGTGTTCTTTCAGTTATGCCTGCTTTGCTACTGAAAAAGTCAGGACCAGGAAGGCAGTATTTTTTCAAAGGAAAGTCAAGACCAAGCATGGGATGTAAAATCAGAGTATTCAGGTCATGAAGGCGACATTCATTTATCTGAGGACCATGGATTTACCCCAAGTGTCCTGGCAACCAGAGGGGAAGGGAAACCTGAGGCAGTCCTTCTGTCCAAGATAAGGAAAAAACCCACAATGTACCTCGGAAGATAGTGCCCCTCCCCACAATGTTGGACTATAAAGAAATTTCTCATTGGAGTTATTTCAAGTAGAGCTTTCTATCATGAACAGAATTCATTACCTATGATGAGGTCTACAAGGTGCTTACTCTACACAGGATAAAAGCATTACTCAAAACCCGGCAGCACAGAGAGGAGGACAGAGCCTGGGTGCACTTCCTGATCGGTTGGCAAGGGGGCTGCCTGACCACCTCCTCACTGTGAGTGCCAACTCTGGCCCCACTGCTGGGCTTTCAGTGGCTTCCCACTGCTCTTCCGAGAAAGTCCAACCTCCTTTCATGGCCCCAGAGGCCAGCAGATCGGGCTCCTGCCCACTCCCCAGGCTTCTTCACACCCACTCAGCACCACCACACTCCACCACACTGGCCCTTGGGAAAGGCGCCAACCTCTCTCCCACCTCCAACCCCTTCCGCTTGCTCACTGTCCAGAAGGCTCCACCCCCAGGTTTTCACATGGTGGCTGCCTCCTTCATCTTCTGGTCTCTATTTACACTCACTTCCTCCCACGGGTCTACCCTGCCCACCCCTCTACATTGGCCTCTCCTGTCACTCTCCAGCTCCCCACCACTGTCTTCTCCACGGAGCTGATCACAACCTCTACAGACTTCATCCCCATCTGTGCTCAGTATTGCTTTCTTCCACAGGATGCAGGAAGGCAGGGATCTTGCCTAGTTTTCCTCCATCATACCCCTAGACCCAAGACAGCATCTGACACATAGTAGGTACCCAACACGTATCTGTATAACAAATAGAAAAAAAGAGGGCTCTCTAATAAGAGCCCAGATGTCAGGCTTTCTTACATTGAATCCTGCCTTGGAAGGTCCACCATTCACAAAGATAAGGAACCCAAAACATTCATTCCAAGGAGAGCCAGCCAGCGTCAGCGCACAGAGAGCTCACAGGTTGCCCTGCACAAGGTTAGAGTTCTCTCAGATTCGGGGTAGAGTCCAGCTTGTTCTTTGCTGTGCTGCTTGGCAGGGGTGGATGGGAAGAAACACATACAAGGACAGTGGGATTCTCTTCTCCCAACCCTTCCAATCCAGTGCCCAAAGGAAAGTTCTCCCAGTGGGAGGAAAACATACCTCCAGCCCCAAAGCACCCTGAGTACTCCATGGCATAACCAAATAAAAAAGAGACACTGTCTGCAGATGAATTTGAAAAATGCCCTGACTTGGCCCTTTTCTGGTCCCAGGGTCCACTGGCATCAACATGCAGCTAAAGGCAGCAGCCTCTCTTGAAGTGAGGCTGCCTCCCTGCCCCCCCAACCCCCCGCAAAGAGGAGCAGTAACCAGGGCGAGGCCACCCACCGGCGGCGGCAGCCCAGACTGAACTGAAGGCTTATTATCAGCCTCTAGTCTTCTCTGTTCCCTTTGGTTTCCTCCTTCTTCCCACACTCTTCTACAGCTCCAAAAGGACCACCTGGTCCCAGGCCCAAATTCCTGTGCTTCTGTACAGACACCTGGAGCTAGGAACACAACCTAGAAATTTCCCCAACTGGAGACCAAGGTGGTTGGAGTCTTCATTCCTGGCCTGGCCATGCACAAGCTGTGGGACCTTGAGCAAAACTCCTCCTCACCTTGGTTTAGTCGTCTGTGAAATAAGCAAACTGTTCCCATTCATGTACCACTTTCATGGTTTTGCCACTTCTTATTACCTATCCTGTCATTTCAAACATGAGTATCCAACATTTGCCTTTATCCTTACTCTCTAGTTAAACAATAGTGGCACCGGTGTGCTGTGTATATGTTTCTAACGTACATTCAAAATATATAGCTATTGAAAAATTCACCCATCTACCACTAAAAGACATCTTGTGTTCCATCGGTCAAACATATGCACCCTTGGGGAGATGCTGGATTCATGAACGGATCCTGAGATAAGTCCCTACAGTGTATGATTCTAAGTGGAACTCCAGGACACAGATGAGCTGCTTTGAATTCTTGAGGGCACGGCATTGCGGCTGGGATTTCATCCATCATGGTGATGAGTCCACTCTTTGGTATCCATGGAATCCCCAAAGTTCTGCTGATGGTAATAGGCCCCAAGAGTGAAAGACCTATTCTTAGTATGGCTTGATTTTTCAAGTGTTTGAGCCCCTGTTATGTGTCACGACTGATGCTAGGTCCTTGTGGAACATAAACAGAAGAAGGCATAGATCTGTCCTCAGGAGGTCTAGCAGGAGACCATCTAGCAGGAGACAGAATGTGAACTAAAAGTTCCAGTACAGGCTGCAAACTTTTGAGAGGAAACTGAATATTATTCACCTGTCATAGCACCTGGCACACTGCCCCACACACATTGAAGACTTTATTGGCTTATCTGCTGAGGTTCTGTAATGGGGATATTTACAAAGTACAGGGATATCATCAAGACAGAGATTCATCCTGCAATGGAACATCACAGAGGTCTCTGCTAAGCAGGTTTTTGCAAGATGAGGTGTTCTCTAGTGAGGAAGTCCCTCCAGGCAGACAAAATAGCCTGAGCAAAGACCTGGGGGAAGGAGGCCCAGGAGAAGTGCAGAGACCTGTGAGTCATTTAAAAGAGCAGGACAGCGCAACTGATGAGGGCTGGAGAGACACAGGTAAGCTGGCCACGTGGGAGGCATGTAAAGTAATGAAGAGTGATAAGCGGTGGGCCCTCATAGAGAGAGCTTCCTGGCAACTGTACTTCAGATGGGCAGTGATTACTGAGACCTGGAACCCCTCGAGCACTATCCAAAGTGCTCAGAGTCAATGTAACCCAATTCTCAAAAACCAACATCTCATCACCCTTATTATTTGAATTTCAATCTACATAGTCAATATGTTGAACAATGCAGTTAACTGATATGGCCTAATTTGTGTTTTCTACATCCAGTAACTTCAGAATATACTTCCTTTTCAGGTACAAAGGGGACATTAACTAAAATAGATCACTTGCTGGGCCATAAAACAAGTGTCAAAAATTCCAAAGAAATAAAAGCATGAAATCAGGGTATGTACACTGACTAGATTGGAACTAAATTAAAATAAATAACAAAGGAAATCTAGAAAATCCACCACCCACCAAATTTTTGTCAATTATCTCTAGATAATGCACAGGTTTAACAAGAAATCAAAGTAAGAGGGGGAAATAGTTCCATCCGAGTGATAATGAAAAACACAACACATCAACATTTTTAGGATTCAACTAAAGCAATCATCACAGGGAAATGTATGACATGAAATGTATATGTTAAATGCATTCTCTTTATCAAGATGTAGCTTATGTACTTTTTCCCATTCCCCCTCTCAGTATAGCTATAAACCCTGGACACTGGACATAAAATACATAACACAACATAAGAAGACCTGAGAGATGGAAAGGAGAAGGTGGATTGGCGAGACCTCAAGCCCCAGAGAACAACAGGGCAGTGAGGTTGTTTCTCTTTGCCTGGGCTTCTCTTTGCCTCAGAAACTCCAGACGGACTGCTGGAGAAGCCACCAGCCCCAAACTCCAAGAGGTGCAGACACAAAGTAGCCAAGGACCTGATCTTTCACTTGCCCTACTTTTTCCTTTTCCCACAGCATCACCTGTCATACCAGACAACTGACATATTTATAATGCTTACTAGTATCCCTGCACATGAATCTGTGTGCCAGTAGCTCTCTGCGGGTCCTGGCCATTCCACACCCGCTGCCCAGAGGCTCTCTGCAGCCCAGAGGCCCATCCGCAGCTGGGCGCGGAACACTTGCATTGTCGCCACGGCAACGAAGTAAGCATTCTGCTAGGTGGCTCACTCTGCCCGTTCTCAGCAGCCGCCCCCCAGGGACTGGGGGACTCCAGCAGGGCTGAGAGGACTGGGCGCCGCCATCTTGTGGCTATGGGCGCCGCCATCTTTGTGATGGAATGACAGTTAATTTGCATATTGCCCTTTTATTAGATAAGATTGTCTGTTTCCTCCCACTGGGCCAATACACACTGCCATGAAAACAGAAGGGAGGTAAGTAAGCATCTTAATGTGTTACTCACAGATATGTCACAACGGCTTAGATGTGCACATAATACACAGTAGATGCTCAAGAAATACTTGCCGAATACCAAGTAAATCAGAAATAGATAAAGGTTGTAAATACAATAACCATTATGTAAATATGGCAGAGAGAGCCATGCTGGTCCTTTGGCCTTGGCATTCACTCCTCGATCCTTTTCCCTTCCTATTTTGACCTCACTCTTACAGAGCCTAGATCTTCAAAATCTACATTTTCTGGTTTAAAAAAAAATCACTTACTCTATGGGTGGTAAATGTAGCCCCTCTACCACCTGGTGCCCACAAGGATTCAGGGCCCCTCTTAAATGACAGAGCAACTGTTCCCCCTCCCCAAAAGAACATGAGGTTGAGGGTTGAAGTATGATTCTGTGTTGACACTGGCATGGCCTTCACTCTTGCCAAACTGTGATTTGAAAAGCTCTTGTTGCATTTACTACTATTACTATATCATTGATTTTCAGCACCTTTTAAAAAAAGTGGTCAAGAATATGAGGAGTGATTATCAACATGTGGAATTCATTTTTACACTTCTTCCATTGTGTTGCAAAAAAAAAAGAGTCAATCATCTCAGGTCCCAGTGCATTCTACCGCTAAGGGCCCCGGATGTTTCCTCCGCCTTACAGAATGAAGAGAGCAGCCTTTGTCCTCCAGGAAAAGGCAGGGGCGGGGGGTAAGGGGGGGAGTACTCCTGATTCTCAGTGCAGAGCACATGCTACAGAAGATGTGCCTAAAAGAAGCTGCTGAGCTACACAGGGAAGAACAATTAGAAAAGCTGACCGGGCAGGGTTCTGTTTACATTCTGTCATTTCTAATCACCATTTGAACTCCTGCCTGTGTTTGCTGTAGCATTAATGCCTGCCATTGCTGCATTTCTCACTTGGGACCCAGGCTCTGTCTGCATTTCACATGGCAGCAGCAAGAGTTCCCTGTGACTGCCACCCTTTATGGCCTGCCCAGGTCACAGAGACCTTCCATCTCTGGGAATTTCCCTCCCCACCCACTGCCCCTGACCACATGTTTACCCATTTGACCCTACATCTCTGGCTGTGGCCACTTGAATCGAAGAGGACACCTGATCCAAGCTCCCTGTTTATGAGCTGGATTCCTGGGATGGTCGATGAGTCTTTACATGTGGTGGCAACTGAGGAGATATACACTCAAGCCCTTAAAGGGAGTTATCCAATGCCCAACGTGGGAGCAGGCCGTCAGCAGAGAGACAAACGTGTACAAAAAACAGAGATGAGGAAGGAGAGGACTGCCTGGGTTTCTGCCCTTTTTCCAGTTCTTGGTTCCATCTTCCCTCCCCCCAAAGGCCTCTTGCTCTTGGACAACATGAGCCGCCTAACTGTCTTTCTTATAATGACTCATTTCTGCTCAAACTGGTTACTTGCAACACATAGAATTAAAGGTTCAAATTACAGCTGAGCAAATGAGGCGACACTGTCCCATATGGTCAAAAAAAGGACCCTAGTTAATTTATTGATGAGTTATTTTTTTCCTGGTTTGTATAATAGTCCTAAAAATAGTCCTAAAATTCTTCTTAAGGAATTCTGATTGTAATAGCTTAGTGTAACTGGCCTCGCAGGCTCCCAACTGCCCCTTCTCCAGTTCATCCTGTCCTCTGGGTCTCTCCATTTTTCTAGTTATTTCCCAGATCCAGAATTTGGCCAGTTCTTCAATGACTTGGGAAAAAAGATCAGTTCCTCTGTGAAACCCATCATCTGACAACCATCCACCCTCCTGTCTTACTACCCCCTTTCGCTTGGTCCACTTTCCCCTGGAAAATGAAGGCCTCACAACCCCTGATGCTCCTAACTGTGACCACAATGCAGGAGCTCCCTAGAGCTACACTGACTGATATGGTTGCACTAATCACAGGTGGCCACTTAAATTTCAGATCATTCAAATTAAACCATTTAGGGAACCAAGATGACGGCATAGGTAAATACCTGTACTCACTGCCTCCCAAAAACACCATCAAAATTACAGCTGAAATACAGAAAACCATCATCCAAAACTGCTGGAAAGCTGGCTGAATGGAAGTCCTACAACTAGAGAAGTAAAGAAGAAAGCACAATGAGACTGGTAGGTGGTGTAGAGGCACAGAACGGGCTGGTCCGACACCCATGTATGTTGCGCTTTTTTTTTTTAATAGATTTTTATTGATTTCAAAGAGGAAGGGAGAGGGAGAGAGAAAGAAAGAAACATCAATGATGAGAGAGAATCATTGATCAGCTGCCTCCTATACACCCTCTACTGGGGATTGAGCCTGCAACCCAGGCATGTGTCTTTGACTGGAATTGAACCCAGGACCCCTCAATCTGCAGGCCCATGCTCTGTCCATTGAGCCAAACCAGCCAGGGCTATGCCACTTTTTTAATTAGGAGGGAGATCGTCTCTGCAGAGGCTGCCATGAGGAGCAATGAGTCCCAGCCTCACACCAGAAGCCCATCCCAGGGTCCCAGAGCTGGGAAAAGAAGTCTCTACAGGCAGTAAGAACTAGGTGCTGTAAAAACCAGTGCATATTGGGGCTCAGTGACACAGAGGCTGCTGGAAACACAGCTGTTCCTCTTAAAAGGCTGGCCCACAAACTGAACTTACAAGGTCCTGCTTCCTCTGAGCTCCAGGAGGAAGTGGATTGTCTGGTTTTGGGGCAGGAACTCTGGGGTGGCTTTCTCCCAGACAGAGTTGCTCACAGGGATCACTGTTCCTATGCTGGGGCCTCGCTGGTCACAGGGCTGACTGGCAGCCATATCTATTTATTCTGCCCTGATGATTCCCTAAGACCCTGCCTCATCCAATTTACATCCTGACTCAAGCTGAAAGCAGCAGTTTTTACATATGAATAGCCTGTCCTTGCTCAGGCTAAAATATCTCAAACAGGCTGCAGCTTGGTCAGGGAGCCCCAAACCTATCAATAAAAGGCCCAAGACCTGGCACCAGCACCAGCCTACCTTGCTTCACAGCTGGGCCTTGTCTGGGCACTTCTAAACCCGATACAAAGAGGAGAAATCTACAGATCCCTCTCTTGCTTCTGCTGGGTGGCCCCAGGAAGTGGCTGACTTTGCACCTCCCTGGAGACCCAAGAGCCAGTGTACCCAGTGGTCAGTTTCAGACCATACCAGATTACAACTCAACACATTCATAAGTGACACACTCAAAGGGCAGACTCAGGGAGCACCAAAGCCCCACTGAAGCAAGTCCTGCTCCATAGGGGTATCTCCTGCACAGCAGCTCTCCCACTATAGTTGCAGCTGGTCCTCACAGCCTATTGGCCTGGAGGTCAATTCCTCCCAGTGACATCAATAGCAATCGGTCTCAACTACAACAAGACTGTGCTCACAGACCACAAAGGGGTGCACCTAGAGTTCCCAACTCAGCTGACTGATAAGGCCACTCTACCAATTCCAGGAGACATAACAGTTCTACCCAATACATAGAAACAAACACAGGGAAGCAGCCAAAATGCAGAGACAAAGAAACATGTCACAATTGAAAGAAAGCAAACTACTGGATATAGACTTCAAAACCATGGTTATAAGGTTACTCAAGAATCTTCTAGAAACCTCCAAGGGACTTAGTGAGACTTTCAATGATTTTATTGAGAATGCCAAAAAAAAAAAAAAAAATGGAAAAGGACCAGTCAGAAATTAAGCATACACTGACTGAAATAAAGAATAATACACAGGGATTCAACAGTAGACTAGAAGCTCCCAAGAATCAAATCAACTATTTGAAATATGAGGAAGCAAAAAACGCCCAACCAGAAGAGCAAAAAGAATCAAGAATCCAAAAATATGAAGATAGTGTAAGGAGCCTCTGGGACAACTTCAAGCATACCAACATTCACATTATGGGAGTTCCAGAAGAAGAGAGAGAGCAAGATATTGAAAATCTATTTGAAGAAATAATGACAGAAAATTTCCCCTACCTGCTGAAAGAGACTTACAAACCCAAGAAGCACAGAGAGTCCCAAACAAGAGGAACCCAAAGAGGGCCACAACAAGACACATCATAATTAAAATGCCAAGGGCTAAAGACAAAGAGAGAATCTTAAAAGCAGCCAGAGAAAAGCAGCTGGTTCCCTACAAGGGAGCACCCATATGAATGTCAGCTGATTTCTCAACAGAAACTATGCAGGCCAGATGGGAGTGGCAAGAAATATTCAAAGTAATGAATAGCAAGGAGCTACAACCAAGATTACTCTACCCAGCAAAGCTATCATTTAGAATTGAAGGTCAGATAAAGAGCTTCACAGGTAAGAAAAAGCTAAAGGAGTTCATCACCACCAAACCAGTATTATATGAAATGTTGAAGGGTATTCTTTAAAAAGAGGAAGAAGAAAAATATCAAAAATATGAACAACAAAATGGCAACAAATACATACCTATCAACAGTTGAATATAAAAATCAAACAAATAAGAAATCTAATGAACAGAATAAAGTGGTGAATAAAATAGAATCGGAGGCATAGAAATGGAACAGACTGACGATTCTCAGAGGGACATCTGTAATAATCTCAACAATAAATATTTTTTAAAAAACAATTTAAAAATTAAACCAAATTAGAAGTTCATTCCCTCAGTCACACTGGCCCAAGTTCAAGTGTTCCATGGACATATGTGGCTAGTTATCCACGTTGGATGGCACAGATACACAACATTTCCAACATGCAGGAGTTTTTACAGGGCAGTGCTTGCCTAAAGTCTCCTTTCTCCCATTTCTACTTCTCCAAGCCTGCTCATCCTTTCAGGTCACAATCAGAAATGCCACAGGCTTTCCTATGAAAGTCAGATAGCCACTTGGTGAAATTCCAGAGTCTCTCATTTCTTCTTCTCTTGGTAGTGGCTACAGACCTAAATGTTTGTGTGTGTGTCCCCAAAAAATAATTCATATGTTGAAATCCTAACCCCAAACTGGAGTTGGAGCTTTTATGAGGTGATTTAGTCATGAGAATGGGGCCTTCATGAATGGGGTTAGTGCCCTTATAAAGAGGCCCCCAAAAAGCTCCCTGCCCCTCCAACCATGTGAGGTCACAACAAGACAGCCACCTACAAGAAGTGAACCCTCACCAGACACTTTGATCTTGGACCTTCCAGCTTCCAGAACAGTGAGAAATAAATTTTTACCATTTAAGCCACCCAGTCTATGATATTCTGTTACAGCATCCCAAACTAACTGAGATAAGTAGTAAACATTCAGGCTCTGGATCCCAGCTAGAAATCTGTCTACTGCTGACTAGCTATGTGACTTTGAGCAATTCACTTAACCTGTCCGTGATCAGTTTCTTCCTCTATAAAATAAAGATAAGAACACTATTCTCCTCGCTGCATTATTGTATGCATTAAACTCATTATTCATATATGTATTAATGTACAATACCAGTGCAATGCAAAGCTCTCTGCCAATGCCTGGCACAAAGTAAGCTCTCATTCAGGGCTAGCAGCAGTGGCAACCATGCCAATCTGGTGATGTTATTTAGACTCAAGTTTCACCTGGTCTCCCCTCCAGACTCTCATTTCTTGAATGAAGAATCCAAGTCTAACCCAGGAAAAACACACCTGGTGTCAAAACAAGCCAAAGGAAAATTGTTTGGGCAAAAAATGAAAAAGGATCCCAAGTCAAATTTATAGAAAGGATTCCTTTATTAACTTTTGGTCGAGAATATGTTTGTATATTTTCAGAAAACAACTCCAAGACCATGTGGATTCCTGCAACAGAGAGGAATTGACAGGACTGCTCCAGCCATGAAGACAGAAGAGTGACAGTCCAGAGATGGAAGACGCTGACTATGCCTTGCCATACTAGCAGTCAGCAGCTGTGCATCGCTGCAGGTTGCCCAGGACCAAACCAGAGAGGGTCAGACCTGCATTACCACCATTTGTCCACCATCCAGAACTGAAATATCATCACTGACATGTACACATAAGGAACTGTTTGACATTGAAATTGGGACTCAAAAGAACTGTTGGCCCAGAAAGAAACTCACTACAAACTGATTCATTTGCCTCTCAGCATAACCATTATTGCTTGTCTCATTTTTGGTTCTTATAAGTGTATTTATAGTATCACATGATCTCACTCATCTAGGGGAAATAATGAACAACATGAACTGATGAACAAAAACAGACCTGGAGACAGGGAAGCATCGATCAGACTGTCAAACCTCAGAGGGAAGGCAGGGGAAGGTGGGGGTAAGGGGGAGAGATCAACCAAAGGACTTGTATGCATGCATATAAGCCTAACCAGTGGTCACGGATAACAGGGGGGTGGGGGCATGCGTGGGGAGGGGTTTGGGATGGGAATGGGGGATGAGGACAAATATGTGATACCTTAATCAATAAAGAAATTAAAAATAAATAAAATTTAAAAAAAAGAATCCAAGTCTATTTCATCACTGCACCTCCCACAGTGCCCAGCATAACTCCTGCCACTGATGTAGATATGCACACCTATTTTTAGTGCATAACTTACTAATGCAAAGATGAATATTTATAAGGGAAGTAAAAGGCTGACTCTAAGCAGCCTTGGGCAAACTACGGCCCGCGGGCCGGATCCGGCTGTTCTATCCGGTTCTCTTGCTCTCCCCTCCGCTCCTTTACTTTGAATTTATATTAGTTCACACAAACACTCCATCCATGCTTTTGTTCCAGCCCTCTGGTCCAGTTTAAGAACCCATTGTGGCCCTTGAGTCAAAAAGTTTGCCCACCCCTGCTCTAGAGAAAGAATGTACAGAAACAATGAAGATGAATGGCAAGAATCTAAGGCTCATCAAAGTTAAGATCTGCCCTCACTGGTTTGGCTCAATGGATAAAGTGTTGGCCTGTGGACTGAAGGGTTCCAGGTTCGATTCCGGTCAGGGCATATGCCCGGGTTGCGGGCTCAGTCCCCAGGAGGGGGTGTGCAGGAGGCAGCCAATCAATGATTCTCTCTCATCATTGATGTTTCTCCCTCTCTCCCTCTCTGAAATCAATAAAAGTATATTTTTTAAAAAAAAAAGAGCGCAGCCCTGTCACGGGACATGGTCAACATCACCCCAATGAACACAGTTTACACTGCAGTCACAGCTAAGTGGGTCCATGGGATTCTGTGTCCCCAAGCTACCCCCTTGCGGCAGGGAACAGGAAGGGGCAGAGAAGCACAGACCGTCAGTGTCCCCGTGGCAGGGCCCTGTGTCCCCACGGGGAATGAGCCTTCGGGGGCCGCACCGACTCCCAGCCCCTCAGGAAGCCAGCCTCCCTTATGCACAAGGCGGTCACAGAGAGGAGCAGCAGCAGCAGAAACCACACCACTCGGCCAGCCGGCCGTCTGTGAGCCTTGTTCAGAGAGGCTCAGAAAGGAAGTCCTCGGCCTAGAATATCCCTGCCCTGGAATCCCTCCGGACCTCCTAGGCCTCAGCACTATAGAGAGATGGCAAGTGTTCACCCAGAGGCTGCTGCCCCTGGGGCTGGGCCTCCTCCTGCAAGTGGCTTCTCTGCCCGGACCTCCGGCTCCCAGAGCTCACGTCCCAGCTGTACTCTTGTTTTGCCCAGTCTTTCCTTTGACACGTGTATTGCTGCTTCACCTAATTTGCCCACAAGATGGTTAATTTGCCTCCAGAAAGGTTAGCAAAATGGAAACAGCCGGCCCTGAGGAAGGAGGGGAAGGAAGGAAGGACTTACTCGGTGACAGCCCGTGCGGCTTCTGTGGCCGGGCTCAGAGGGAGCCCCCTGTCCCTCGCAGCCCTGGCACCAGGGACGTCCAGCTGCGGCCCGTGGGAAGCAAGACACAGCCCCTGAGGAAGGTGACTGTGTAGGCAGAGTCACAGTCCCCAAAGCTGTGCATGCTCTCATCGCTGGAATTGTGAAGATCTTTCCTTCTCTGGCAAAAGGGCCTCTGCAGATGGCATCAAGGTAAGGACCCTAAACCGGGGGGGGATTGTTCTGGATTATCCAGGTCGGCCACAGGGCTCCTCATAAGTGGATGCGTCAGAGAACGCGGTGTCAGAGTCACGTGAGGAGACTTAAATCTCCACCTCCGTCCAGGCTCTGAAGGGAGAAGGCTGCACAGCAGAATGTGGGCGCCTAGAAGCAGGAAGAGGCGAGGAAAAGGATGCTCCCCCAGAGCCTGTGCAAGGCAGCACAGCCTTGCCAACACCTCGACCTTCGCCCGGTGAGAATCCTTCAGATCCCCAACCTCCAGAACCATAGGGTAATAAACCTGTGCGGTTTTTAGCCACAGGTGTTTGTGTTACATTTGTGGTAATTTGTTACAGCAGCCATTGGGAACTAATACAGCCTCTCTCCCCAAATAAGCACACGTCATCCTTTCTCTCCTTCCTCCTCCCACTCTTGGGATTCAGATACAGAGTCTGGAGGGACTCAGCTGTCTTGTAATCATACCATATCCCTGGGGATGAAGGACCCCCACGCGGGACAGTGCCAGGCCCCTAAGGGCTCTATCCAGGCATCAGCCCTGGCCTTCTTGTCACAGGAGCTGAATGAAACACAGTGTGGAAGCCCCTGTAGTAGAACTTGGGGCCGTGGTGTGCTGGTGCTGACCCAACTAGCTCCTCTGAGGAAATGGTTCAATTTTTAGGAACGCTGAGGTCTAGCTATTAAGCACAAGCATTATTTAAAAATTAAGTTCTAGCCCTATCTGGTTTGGCTTAGTGGATAGAGCGTCAGCCTGCAGACTGAAGGGTCCCAGGTTTGAGTCCAGTCAAGGGCACATGCCTGGGTTGTGGGCACCATCCCCAGTGAGGGGCGTACAGGAGGCAGCCAATCAGTGATTCTCTCTCATCATTGATGTTTCTATCTCTCTCTCTCTCTCCCTTCCTCTCTGAAATCAATAAAAATGTATTTTAAAAAATTAAGTTCTATAATCTCACAAAAAATAAATTGTGTTAAAAAATAAGGTAATAAATACTCAGAACTCATCAATTCCTAAATATTTTATAAATCTGACCATTCTCTCAGGCTGTACGCGTCACCTGTGTCTGAAGGTGGCAATACCATGCATCTTCCAACGCGGTGCTGTACGCAGGCTACACCACGGGAGATGTTGCACATCTTCCTAACCCACATCCAGTCCCATCGCACAGGAGCCTGAGATCAGCATGGAGGGAGAATTTACACCATGGGAATTGGCAAACACTACAAATCAGATCCCCAAGGAGTCAACTGTTCATCATGTACTGACCTGCCACTTGCTTTGTGTTTTTGCAGCCAAATACATTCCTAACTAATGTGTTCCTAGTGCTTTTTAATGTGGCTTGCAGTAAGTTAAGAGCCACAATTGTCAGCTCAAATTATATTTTTCAGGGACTGAATTCGTTTTTGGGTTTTTTCAGTAAAGATTTAGGGACCAGGCACTGTGCTAGGCAGTCTCTTTCTTATTCTGCCTCACGCAATCCATCCTGCATCCCTGAAAGGCAAATACGATCACCCCATTTCACACATGAGAAAACCAAAGCTCAGGGGAAGTACAGTTTGCCTGTGATCTGAGACCAGTTAAGGGCCAACACAGGCATGAGACACCCTTCCATCTGACCCAGAAGTCTGTGCTCATTCTCTAGCAACACAATGTGTTCTGCACATAGTGGGCACTACATAAATATTTCTTGAATTATTGCAACAAATCTGAACTCTTCCTTCAAGACAGTTGGGGACCCAAGATGCTGGGTTCCTGTGCGAGGCGGCTTTCACACCAGATGTGCAGAAGACGTTGGCACCAGGCGCTCTCTCCTGAACATCAAAGAGAGCCCTGAAACACTTATGGTCAGGAGATTGAGTTTCATGAAAGTATTAAATTTATGTTTTTTCGAACAGCATCACTGGGGGAAGGACCGTGGTTACCACTCTCTCATCTTGAAATAGACACAGAGTAATTTCCTCCTTTGCTGGTTGTCAGCCTGGCTCCCAATCACTTCCCCCAGAGCTGGCAGAATTTCAATGACTCTAAAATTAATCTGTGGGCCAGAGAGTTTGTCCGGTGCCTTGAAATTCTGGGAGCTTTGCTGTGGTCTCAAAGTCAGTGCCTGGGATGGGCAAGTCAGGAGGTCAGAGGTGAAATCCTAATTCTCGGCCCAGTTGGGAAACTTTGGACAATCCTGTGGGCACATTTCTCCCCTGGGTTTATGAGGAGAAACCCCACAAATTATTCTGAATTAGAGCAATCAGTAACTAACAGAATGGCTAGGCACATACATGGAATTTTTAACATTTATTTGTTCAGCACTTATTTGAATTCCTAAGGAAGATGGTTATGTAAACAGATAAACAATGTGATGTTTCACTAGACGGTGAAAAAGACAAGTACAGGCTGCTAGAGTTGCGCAGAGCCTAGGAGGACTAAGTCCAGGGAGGTGGGGAGGGAGAGATCTTTCCTGAGATAATGATGCTTAGGTTTAAAGAAAACAAAACTTGAAGTGAATAAGGGAGAAATTAGGGTAGGGAATGACAGGCAAGGGAACAAGGCACCTAGTAAGCCTTTAAGATGGTTGACCTACAAGCAGTTCAGTGCTACAAAGCATTGGGCATGAGGCACAGAATGGTAAGGAAGGGCCAGGCCGCAGAGGGAGTTGAGTACCTAGAGGTTGTCCCATAGGTAATGGGAGGCCACCAGAAGTTTTAACCACAGGGTGACGTTGCCACGTTTGTGTTTAGGAACCATCCAAAAGTCCTTGAGATCCATGAAAAGGTTATCACAAAAGAATAGTTAGGAGATGAGGGCCAAGGATGGAGCTGTGGTGGGAAGGGAGAGGGTTAGCATTCAGATTCAAAATATTCCTTAAGGGAGTCATAGGACATGGGGGTGAGGTTAGAGCTGGTCTGGGATAACACCCAAGTGTCTGGCTTGGGCGACTGGCTAGATGGCGATGACCAGGCACAGGCACAGGAGCCGGGCTGGAAGGGAGAGGAGCCTCAGGATGGGTTAAGTGTAAGTGTGTGTCATCCAAGTGGAGATCACCAAGAGAAAATGGACATAGGACTTCAGAGACCATGCTTTATCCATCCTTAAATCTAATCGAGAGCAAATCCCGGTGCACAAAAAGCTCTTGACAAGCATCTGTGAATTGGAAGCCTGAATAAAGTTAGGAGAAGAGTTTGAGGTAGAAATAGGGGTTTGGATGCTATTTAGGAACCATCCAAAAGTCCCTAAGATCCTTGTCATGGAATGTCACCCTGTAGTTAAAACTTCTGGTGGCCCCTCATTACCTATGCGACAATCTCCAGATACTCAACTCCCTATGAGGCCTGGCCCTTGCTTACCCTCCAACTATTTTTCTGCCATTCTGTGCCTTACACTTGATGCTTTGTAACACTGAACTGTTTATAGGTCAACCATCTTAAAGGCTTTTAACAACTTCCTAAAAGTTGTTAAAATTGAGAATGAATGAAACTCCAGAGAGTTTCTACAATGACAAGAGGGTCGAGAATGAGATCCTCAGGAGCACCCAGAATGAAAGGAATGGAAGAGAGAGAGCAGTGCAGGGAGATAGATGCAGAGGGCACAGACAGGCTTTAAAGACTGAGACAGGAATAGCACAAAAGCCAAGAGAGTCCAGTGGAGAAGCAAGGCCCTAAAGATACACCCTGAGAAAGGCATGCGGGAGCCACCAGGGGTCTTTGCAAGGGCAAGCCCAGTGGAATGGAAGAGGCAGACACCAGAATACCCTGAGCTATAACATGGGGTGAAGAGAGGGACACTGGATAGGATAACTGGGGACTCAAGGCAAAGGGATAATGTTTTAGAAGAGGAGGACCTTACCCATGGCTGTTAAAGAGTTGAAAATATAAGAAAGAGATGTGATCATCTACTCTATAGGATCCCACAGGAGGTGCTCAGGCAGGGGACTGGCAACGGAAGTGGAGAGAGTGATGGGGCTTCACTCTGAGATGGTGAGGAGTGGGGAGAGGGTAAAGGGCTTCACTCTGAGGGTGAGGAGAAGGGGTAAAGGACTTCACTCTGAGGGGGAGGAGTAGGGAGAATGGGTGAAGGGCTTCACTCTGAGGGTGAGGAGTGGGGAGAAGGGGTGAGAGGCTTCACTCTGAGCGGGAGGAGCGGGGAGAATGGGTGAGGGACTTCACTCTGAGGGTGAGGAGTGGGGAGAATGGGTGAAGGACTTCACTCTGAGCGGGAGGAGTGGGGAGAAGGGGTGAGGGACTTCACTCTGAGGGTGAGGAGTGGGGAGAAGGGGTGAGAGGCTTCACTCTGAGCGGGAGGAGCGGGGAGAAGGGGTGAAGGGCTTCACTCTAAGGGTGAGTAGTGGAGAGAAGGGGTGAAGGACTTGACTCTGAGGGTGAGGAGTGGGGAGAATGGGTGAGGGACTTCATTCTGAGGGTGAGGAGTGGGAAGAAGGGGTGAAGGGCTTCACTCTGAGGGTGAGGAGTGGGGAGAAGGGGTGAAGGGCTTCACTCTGAGGGTGAGGAGTGGGGAGAAGGGGTGAGGGGCTTCACTCTGAGGGGGAGGAGTAGGGAGAAGGGGTGAGGGGCTTCACTCTGAGGGGGAGGAGTGGGAAGAAGGGGTGAGGGGCTTCACTCTGAGGGTGAGGAGTGGGGAGAAGGGGTGAAGGGCTTCACTCTGAGGGGGAGGAGTGGGGAGAAGGGGTGAAGGGCTTCACTCTGAGGGGGAGGAGTGGGGAGAAGGGGTGAAGGGCTTCACTCTGAGGGGGAGGAGTAGGGAGAAGGGGTGAGGGGCTTCACTCTGAGGGGGAGGAGTGGGAAGAAGGGGTGAGGGGCTTCACTCTGAGGGTGAGGAGTGGGGAGAAGGGGTGAAGGGCTTCACTCTGAGGGGGAGGAGTGGGGAGAAGGGGTGAAGGGCTTCACTCTGAGGGTGAGGAGTGGGGAGAAGGGGTGAAGGGCTTCACTCTGAGGGGGAGGAGTGGGGAGAAGGGGTGAAGGGCTTCACTCTGAGGGGGAGGAGTGGGGAGAAGGGGTGAAGGGCTTCACTCTGAGTGTGAGGAGTGGGGAGAAGGGGTGAAGGGCTTCACTCTGAGGGTGAGGAGTGGGAAGAAGGGGTGAGGGGCTTCACTCTGAGGGTGAGGAGTGGGGAGAAGGGGTGAAGGGCTTCACTCTGAGTGTGAGGAGTGGGGAGAAGGGGTGAAGGGCTTCACTCTGAGGGTGAGGAGTGGGGAGAAGGGGTGAAGGGCTTCACTCTGAGGGGGAGGAGTGGGGAGAAGGGGTGAAGGGCTTCACTCTGAGATGTGAGGAGATGCAGCTGGGCACAGAGATCCCCTTGTCAGTGCAGAGATGGGACAGTGCATCATTTACTACAGAAAACGGCTGGCAAACCCTCTGTGTCCACAACCAGGTAAGTGGTTATATAATTACATTACATCTACCCAAGGAAATATTTTGCCCTGATCTATAATAATAAAAGCGTAATATGCTAATTAGACCAGACAGCAGAATGACCTTCTGAACGACCTTCTGGACGAAGCCGAGGCTGTGAGGGCCAGGCTCCTTGCAGATATTTCGTGCATCGGGCCTCTAGTAAAAGATAATGTTATAAAACTACGTGGCCATATAAAAAAAAATGAGTTAAAATGATGCTCAATGAAAAAGATGGTTGATTCCCAATTCAAGAGTGACAATTCTTTTTAAGAAAAACTTCAGAAAAATGTCTAAGACCTTAACACTCACTATGCCTGTGTTAAGGTATGAAGATTTTGTGGGTGCTGCCTAGTACTTTGTCTTTAAAGTGGAACTTATTTGATGATAGCCAAGTTTTTCCGTAGACAATAATTCTCATTCTTCTATGTTAAGTTATCCAAGAATTACAGCTCTAGACATCATTTCCCATCCTGTGAGTTACACGTGGTGGGACCATTCCTGCCTCATAATTTACTCCTCACCTTTTCCCTCACAGCCCTTTCCCTGAGGAATCTGCCGGCCGCCACTGGCATGCATACAGGCTTTCAGCTGGCATGTCCAAGGAACTGCTTCCAACCCACAGGGCAGCTTCTGTCCTCACCACAGGGCAGGTGGCCGAGGTGCAAGCCAGCCCTGCAGTCAGCATGGGTTCCATTGGATACTTTGCCTAAGGTCTCGCCTGATTCTTAAAATGTAATTGAGACAGGAGTTTTAGGGGGAGAACCCAGGTGTTGGGATGAGATGGAACTGAGTCCAAATTGCCAAGTCTTCTTTTTTTTAAAATATATTTTTATTGATTTCAGAGAGGAAGGGAGAGAGATAGAAACATCAATGATGAGAGAGAATCATTGATGGGCTGCCTCCTGCACACCCCACACTGGTATCAAGCCTGCAACCTGGGCATGTGCCCTGACCAGGAATCCAACTGTGACCTCCTGGTTTATAGGTTGACGCTCAACCACTGAGCCACGCCAGCCAGGTGAAGGAACCTATCTTGAACCCTTGAGTGACATGGGGCATTTTCTGATCTGGTGGCAAAGGGCTGAAACCTACTTTGAATGAGCAAGTGTGTTTCTAATCAGGATGCTAGGTCTCGCTTGAGGACAGACAGGTGGGTATTTGGCCTCCAGGACATACTAGAACCAGGGGTTTGAATGCCATCAAAACACCTGTGTCTCCATCTTGTATTTCTCAGCCACTTTCCATTCCTGCATTCAGCAATCCTAGAGCGGAGACTCAGGGTCTGTTTGGGGCAGGAGCTCACTGCGGAGCTGACTGCCTTGGCTAGAGCGCTGAGTCACAGCGGAGTAACCCTGCCTCTGCTTCCATTTAAGGAGGAGGAGAGAGTAGGTTGGCGCCGAGTGTTAATTAGTATTTATGAAGTGTAGGTCTCTGTACCAGGTTCTAGGAGAGAAGAGCAGTTGGGGGAGAGCCAGATTTCTCCCCCTCTGGAGGAGACAAAGACATAGTCCGGCCCAGGCGGGGCCATGCCACGTTGGGTAGGTATATAGAATGGAATCACACCTTATACAGGGCTTGGCTCCCAAAGCAAGCAAGCAAGGCAAAACGGTCTACAGTCACATATGATTGCCTAACACTTGAATCCAGCCCAGCACAGCCACATGCTCAGGGCAGAGAGGCAGGTGGGGCCCAAACTGACAGCGCAGAGTCCCATTGCCCCTCTCACTGGACGGGAGAAGGGGTGCTCATTAACAGCCTGGCGGGCAGAATCACCTGGGCTACTGATAGCCTTTCCTTCTCATGCACTTTTGCCAAGTCTGTGGAGTTAAATCCACAGAGAGCCAGGATTTGAGCCCAACACCAGGCAGTCTTCCAGAGTGACCTGGTCCACCATTCCCTGAGTCTTTTAAAGATGGAGGTCTGCCCAGCTGGTGTGGCTCAGTGGCTGAGCATCAACCTATGAACCAGGAGGTCACGGTTCCATTGCTGCTCAGGGCACATGCCCAGGTTGCTGGCTCGATCCCCAGTAGGGGGTGTGCAGGAGGCAGCCAATCGATATTTCTCTCTCATCAGTAATGTTTCTATCTCTCTCCCTCTCTTTTCCCCTCTGAACTCAATAAAAAGACATTCAAAAAATACTTTATAAAAAGACGGAGAGTCCCCACCTGCTCCTCCTTGGAAGTCCTGGGTCCCAGTCCAGGAGTAGTGCAAAGTGGGCCCACATGGGTTGGACTGGGTGAACTGAACCGAGCTGAACCGGAAGGTCGTCTGGCTGAGCACAGGGGCCAGTGAGTCCAGGCAGCTGGTAGGATGCCATTCGTTTTCCTGGGTTGTATATGCTGTAAAGAGCTTATCAAGGAGGTGTTTACAAGTGGGAGCCGTGCCATTTTTAACAGATTAACTGTAACATGTTGGTTCAGTGACCTGACAACCCATTTTCCTGAACTGTTAGTTTACACTTAACTCTTTTCCTGGACAGTAGGCAGATAAAGAGGCCACGGGGTTGACAGGGAGGAGGCTGGCCATGCCCAGGGCTTCCATTAAGCAGTTAAGTATGGGCTCTGCAGGCTCTGATAGACCCTAGAATCCAGCCAGAATCATGCCTCACTCTTTCCTACGCGGTCGTCAAAAACCTTCCACCAGCCCTGCCTGGAGCTTCCTTCTGGGCAGGTCTGTGCGAGGCTCCAGTCCAAGCAACACAAGGAACTCGGCCGCTGCTGCTCTGGTCAATGGTTCTGGTCACTGCCACCTCAGAAAAGCCGAAAGGACCCCAGGCAGGTCCGATTATATTTTCTGATGTGGAATAGGAATATCTGACCTCCAGGGACATTGACTAACGTGTACTGAGCCCTAGACTGTGTCGCCTGTTCCCACTTCCTTGTTCTCATTTAACCTTAAACTACTCCAAGAGGTAGGTAGTACTTTCTTTATTGCTTGGATAAGGAAACTGAGGCTCAGAGAGATTGACTTAATAAAAATGTATGCAATTTACAGGTGATAGACCTGGAGTTCTCACTCGGTTCGGTCACATTTTAACATAGGTTCTTTCAGGATGTCTACCGATTAGCCACACTCTCCTGTCCAGAACTTCATTGGCTCAGATATCCTATGGGCACGTGCTTCAGTGAACACTAGGATGCTCCCCATCCCAGGGGGTGAAACTTGGAGAGTCTAAACCAATGATTCTCAGCCTTAGATGCTTACCAGAGCTTCTTGGAGTGTGTACACACACATGTACACACATGTGTACACACACACATGCAAAAGGCCACAACTGATCCCAACGATATCAATCTCTAAGGGTAAAACGTAGACATCTGTATTTTAAAGTCTCCCTAATTTATTCTCAGCCAGAGCTGAGAATCACTGACCCTACCTAACCACTGCCCTTACCGCTGGCCTGTGATCAGCATTTCATAAAGTTCTGGCCAACAAAAGGGCTGAAAAGTCGTCGTGGGAGGGGAACTTTGGGAAAGTTCTTCTTTCTTTAAAGGAGACATGAGGATGGGTGGGCCCTCTTTCCTCTTTTTGACCTTTGCATTCTGTGGTATACAGATGTGGTGCCTGGAGGTATTGCAGCCATCTTGGCACTATGAGGGAGACAACCTAACAGCCATTGGGCTGAAGGTGACAGAAGAAGGAATCTGGAAACTTGATGGCAACCTTGAGCAATTGAAACTAACCTGGAATCATCTTGCCATGAGAATACTTGTCATGAATACTGTCAATACTGATCAGTATTCTTAATTGTTTAAGATACTTTAAGTGAGATATTCTGTGCAGCCAACAGGCACACCCACGAGTGAACTTCACCTATGTCCTGCCAGGCCTATTTCTAACAGGGGCAGAGGCACATCAGCAGGTGAGGCCCACCTGACAGTAAGGCCTACACTTTGTCTTGCTGCTCAAGGGGCTCCTAACTAAAGTAAGCCCCAGGCATGTCATAAAATGACTAGTTACCATGAGAACTCTTCCAATAATAACTGTGATATTTATTATGCACTTACATGGCAGGAGCAGTGCAAAGTACTACAAGTACATCATCTCATTCCATCCTGAAAATGACGCAGAGAGATAAGGATTATCATCCGTGTTTTACACACTGGGAAGGTGAGGCTCAGAGAAGTGAAGGGATTTGAGCAAGTTTGCAGAGCTAGTGTGGCTGAGACAGGATGCTAACCTGTCAGACACTCGAGATTTTTCTTCTTTCCAGGAGACCTCGTGGTTTCATTTCCCCATGACTTATGATGCTCAGTGTGTTCACATACTCGCTGAAGTGCTTAACGATGCGAGTAAAAGGCATTCATCATTGTAATCCCTAATGGAGATAACAGAAATATTAGCAAAGGCTGAAGTGAAAACAGTTCAAGTGAGGCCTAATTTTTTACAAGGCCAAGGAATGATTTACTTTATCACAGCAAAGAATTTTATTTGACAAATGCATACTTTATCATCTCTGGTCTGCTGAACATGTAAGTTTACATTTTTCCTAGCCATAAAATTTAAATAATTTTGGCTCCAAAAACTTAAAAGAAACCTCCTCCTAGGTTCAGACGTCTCGCTGGAAATTTAAATGCTCACCACGGGGTGAGAATAAACACCATTTCCATTGGGAAGGACAAACTCTGGAGTCACAAAGAGCAGGGTTCAAATCCCGGTCCTGTGTCTTGCTGACTGGGACACTGGACAAGTCATTGTACTTCCCCAGGGCCCAGCTTCCTGATGTGGAAGCTGAGAGCCACCATTCCCACTAGGGCCGGGATGAGGATAACGTAGATGGCCTATGAAACGTGCACAGCAAAGTAGATGTGCTATGAAGCTGGACTGTCATGAGAAATAGGTACCAAGTGCCTCCCTGGAGCAGAGTAGCTGCTCAATAAATGATTGACCCCTTCCTTCTGTCTTCCCTCCCCTGGTCCTTGTCACCAGCCATCTTCAGCAGCAGGCCTCCAAAGAGAGCACCGAGAGCAAACCAGGCCTGCCCCTCTGCACAGGGCTGTGGACGGAAGGATGAGACAGCACCCACATCTTGGTTCACTCAGCTTTCCGTCAGCTTTTTACAGCATCATCTCTCCACTCTGACCCTAACACAGGGCTGCTGGCCAATCTGTTAGTGGGCCACCTGCCAATGTAGAAGACAAATTTGAGAAAGTGTCAGAGGACTGGGAGAAGGGACAGAGCAGGGGGTGGAGGTGGGGTGAGAAGAAATGGTTTTAAGTTGACTCAAGAGCCAAGGGTGTTGGGGGAAGTTGGAAAGAGACAATGCCCCGCCCCTCAAGTTAGACACAAGTGAGGGGTTTTCCAGGGGCTCTTGGCTGCTGGTGGGAGAAGCAAAAGGCAGGCCTGGGCAGGGCTTACCTACCCAAAACAGGTCAGGGGAAGGGCACCATTATCGCTCTACTGGGGTTGGGTAGCCAAAATTGGGCGCCAAGTCACACTCAGAAAAGCAGATAAAAAGACCAATGGTTCACAGACTTGTTTGGAATTGTTAGAAGTGTCTGAGGTCCTTCTCCTCATGACTAGCGTCTCATCCAAGCCCCAGGAAGTTTTCAGGGCAGTCACCATGGTTATCACCCTCCTTTACAGATTTGCAAACTGAGGCTTCATCACTGGCAATATGTGTTTGGTCACATAAGGTAGAGACAGATACAGAGAGTTGAGTTTGTCCAGTTGATCAGCCAGGTGTGGGGACCACTGACACAGCACCTGGCGAACTCAGTGCAGATAAGGAAGCAGAGCCGTGGTGGAGGTGGAGGAGTCTGCCCAAGGCCACATCACTGGTTAGCGGCTAAGACAAGGTCAGTGCCTTGCTTGACAGTCTCCAGGACGAGTGTGTCCCGGCTCACCCACAGCCTGTTTATAGTTAGCCATGACGACCTACAACACAGATAGGCTCCATTCATTCAATAAACCTTTATTGGGTCCCTCTTTGGTGCCAGGCGCCAGGGAGACAGATAAAAACAACAGGGTTCTGGGCCTTAGAGAGTTCATGGTCTGAGGGGGTGAGAGCTGCAGGGTGGCACGGTGGGGCTCCTGCGACTGAATGCGTCTAGCCCTGGGTCTCCAGTGAGATGTGATCAGGTGGAAAGCTGGGGGCACAAAAGGGCTTGATCAGCTCGGTATACCCGAAAGGGAGGGGTGCTGGCTGGTGGGGAGGAACTGGGGCTTCCGAGGAAGGGAGAGAAAAACAAGGAAAACAAAAGCTCCTTATATGGAAGGAAGGTTACTTTTGTTTTAATGAGCCACTTGCGTGCTGTGACTGTATACAACTCAAGTTAGAATAAACGGTGTTGAATGAAAGGTTTCTAAGGTTATTTCCTGGGTGTATAAGAAACAATGTGACATTACTAAAATATGTTAAGACCAAAATAGAGGCATCAAAGAAACATCCCTGTGAGCTCCAGTCTCTGTGACCGCAGAGGTCAGATCTGACGACAGTCCGTGCCCATCAGTGCCGTGAGTGGGACTAGCAGGTCCATGACCCCACAGCTGTGCCAGACAGACCTACGTTTGGGTCCCTGTCCCATCACACCTGACTGTAAAACCATGGGCAGGCCCTAGCCGGTTTGGCTCAGTGGATAGAGTATCGGTCTACACACTAAAGGGTCCCAGGTTCAATTCTGGTCAAGGGCACATGCCTGGGTTGTGGGCTCGATCCCCAGTGGGGGGCATGCAGGAGGCAGCTGATCAATGATGCTCTCTCATCATTGATGTTTCTATCTCTCCCTCTCCCATCCTCTCTGAAATAAAAATATTTTAAAAAATAAAATAAAGTTGGCTTTCTCCACTTGGGGGAGGAAGATAAAATTTCTGAGCCATCTTATTAAAAAAAAAAAAAAAAAACATGGATAGGTTATTCAACTGCCCTGAGCCTCTCTTTCCATCTGTCAGAGAGAATACAAACGCTGATTGTATTAATCACCAGGAAGCAAATGACCCTGAGGTTGAGTGGCTTAAACAGCAGCAATGGTTTCTCTCCCATGGTTTCTGTTGGCGGGGAATGGGGGACCCTTAGGCCGGGTGCTCCTAGCTCGAGGCCTCTGGTGAGGCTGCAGTCCAATAAAAAGCCAGGGGGTTCGCGTCCATGCTGCCGCAGAGGAGGGCTGGCATGGGGTGCTGGCGGGAGGTGTTCTTCAGGTGGCCCTCTCCACATGGCTACCGAAGTGTCCCTGTGGTGGGGGGCCTGCTTCCCCCTGGAGGAATTTGAGGGACTCACGTGGAGGCTGCAATGCCTCTGATGACCTCACCTGGAAACGCTTTGCCATCTTGTCTGCAGATTCTGTGGGTCACGTGGTTTGCCCTGATTCGATGTAAGAGGGGACAGCGCGGGGTGTGAACACCAGGGGTGAGGATCCCAGGCTGCCTACCATGTGCATCGAATGTGAGATGTTTAGGAAGAGCTTGGTCTCCCTGCCCTGCACCCATCAGCGTGGGGATGATAAAGGAAAGATGCGACCACTCCCCACCACCAGGCCTCAGGACACAGCCCGGGGACAGTAAGCAGTGGGACTAGTCATCCAGCCAATGGGTTTCTGAGCCCAGAGGAAAGACGGGTTTCCTAAATTTGCCTCCTCAGGCCCCTCTTTCCCTGGAGGAAGTCCCACAGAGACAAAGAGGTGAGGGACCCCTTGCCACAACAAAGAAGACACCAGCGCCGAGGACACACAGAGGTCTCAGAAGGAGACATGGGGAAGCAGCAGGAGGATCCTAAACTTCAGGCTGAGGAAGTCATTTTCTTTGCTGGAAAAAGGACATAAGGAGCCATTGGGGGTGTGGAACAAGCGTGACTTAATTCAAACCCGCAGGACCAGTTCATTGTCAGGGCTGTGTGTGCAGCCGAATGTGGAGGTGTCCAAGGAGGCAGGCAGTTGGAGCAATCTGCGCAGCAGGTTAGAGAGGGCAGCCGTGTGGAGAAGAGACCAGGACACCGTGGCCGGAGACCCCGCCCAGGAGCAGTCCGGTGTTGCAGATGAGTGAAGGCTTAGGAGTGGCTGGCCAAGCTGGTATCTGTGCAGTGCAATGCATCTGCCTCCCTCGGCCTGACCTCCAGCCCTGAGCTGACTTCAGTGTGGGAGGCCTGAGAACATGCGGCATGACTTGAAAGCAGAACTTTAAAACAAATAGTCTGCCTCTCCTCGTTCCCAGCTCTCCAGTGTGGAAAACTGAAGCCGAGAAGGGCCAGCCCGAGTGGAATGCATGCGGTTCTGAGCACAGCCCAAGGCCCTGCTCTGCCGAAAGCCTCCCTTCCCAGGCCGGGCGTCAGGAGGGAGGCTGGGCTCACTCAAGACTGTCAGTCCTGCCGAAACCGGCTTGGCTCAGTGGATAGAGCATCGGCCTGCGGACTGAAGGGTCCCAGGTTCGATTCCGGTCAAGGGCATGTACCTTGGTTGCGGGCACATCCCCAGTGGGAAGTGTGCAGGAGGCAGCTGATCTATGTTTCTCTCTCATCGATGTTTCAAGCTCTCTATCCCTCTCCCTTCCTCTCTGTAAAATATCAATAAAATATATTTAAAAAAAAAAAAAAAAAAAAAGACTGTCAGTCCAGCCTCGCTGCCCCGTCGAATCTGTTCTGACCACCCCTCAGCCCTGTCTGGGCAGGACTGACCTGCCCTCAGCACCCGCACATTGTCTGCAGGATGGACTCTCTTGCAGCCTAGGATGCCATGATACCCCACTAACGTGTGGGCAGACACTGTCCCTAGGCACTGCGTGTCCCCAGGGCCTCGCTCGAACACTAGGATTCTGCTGTCTGAAAAAGATGGTCAAATCATTTTCTCTTAATTTCAGCAAAAGCCCGTGGGAACTTTTTATAAATGCAGAATCTCAAATCCGACCTGGGATCTACTGAATCAAGATTGTCCCGGTGATTCACATGCACAAACCAACTCAGGGAACAGACTCTTTTTTGCATTATCTGGTTACGATTACATGAGCTTCTGAGGGGATGCTGACCCAGACTCCAGTTCTCTGAAACCCATGTTTTCACACTCACTGCTAAGCCACACCTTCCTACAGTATAGTTTCACTGAGGCATCAGTCTGATTACCTTTCGCTGGGTTATACATGTGCCTAAGACTAAGATCTTGAGGACAAAACACAGATCATGATCACCTCTGTCTCTGGTGCCAAGCAAACCCTGATACATAATGGTCTTACATAAGTAACAAAAAATAAATAAACCAACCCTGGCCGAAAGGGTTAAAAAAACCGAGTCACGCTGTTAAACAGGTCCAGCGGCATGGCGGGCTCTGGGACTGGGTCAGGGGCCGGATTCCCTCCACCTCCCCCCTCTGCCTCCCCGGCTCAGCTCTGGGCTTGGGCCCGCCCTCCTTGTGTCCTCAAGGTGGCTGCCAACGTTGCCCAGGGCCAGTCTTTCTCATTCAAGCCCAATAGTCAGTCATCCAGACTTTAGGGGAGAGAAGCTATTGTTCTTCCTTTCTTCTCGTTCCTTTTTCAGAACCTTCAGCAAATGTCCCCTCCGGTTACACTAGCACTAATGGACTTATTCCCTATGTCTAAGCCCATCCCTGAGGCCAGGAGTGGCCGAGCATGAAGGGCTCCAGCAGGAAGACGGGGCACTGTTGTTGGGAGCAGTGGCGACCTGGGTGTTGGGGAGGAAGCGGACAGATGTCGACCACAATGCTCCACGGGTCTGCATTTCCATTTCCTTTGAATCTTGCAACTGTTTTTCAGGCTGTCCAACATCACAGCAATCACCAGCATGGGTATGGCCAGAAACGTTTTCTATTTTTACATGACACACAAATTATTATGCTCCATTACATTGTTTCAGTGATCGACTTTAAAGGGCCCTGGCTTACCTCCTCCTGGAATAATAAAGCAGTCACAGGAGTTCTTTGGGCCACTCCAAAAACCACTCCGCAGCGGTTCGCCACACATAATAGAGGGTGCACTTGAAAGGCAACATCCAATGACCAGTTCTGGCTGAAAACTTTTGTGTTTTTCAAAAGTTCAATAAGCAGCAGAAGTGACCACAATGAGCTTGAAACTCTATAGCATGCTTCAGGAGACAAAGTACCTAAAACTAGCTGGAAAGACGTGTAATTTTTTAAATTAAAAACTGTAGACAGGAGAGGTAACAAAGTAAAATAAGCATGACTCCCACGTTTTTGTTTCAAAATAAAACCCGAGGTATGGGGAAAATTGTAATATGGAATTCAGAAGTCTGCTCTGGCCATATGCTATATTGCATGTTCTCTCTGCCTGCTGTCCTTGAGCCAGAAGGTTCTCAATGCCCAGACAAGGATAACTGGGACATAAAATCAATGAGGCCAAAGGCGACGGGGGGAAGGGGGCCGTTTCTGTCCTCACCTCAGTGAGCAGAGGGCAAACTTACCCCCACCAGACTCTGGACACCCATTGCTGATCTAGGTGGTTGGTGGTGGGAGACACTGGGTGCATCAGCATGGCCATCAGCACTTCCCAAAAGAACAACTTAACACCCAGGCCTGGTGGAGTCCCAGGAAGGAGGCTGATTGTGTGATCTTCACCAAAGGAAGGCAGCCTGGTCGGCACCCAGCCTCCTCTGTCCCATCTCAGAACTGGTTTGCGCGGATCCCGGCTCTACCTCTGACTCCAGGAGGCACCTGGTGGTACCACGGACTCTCAGATTTGGTGTCCTCGTGTGTAAAATGAGGACAATGCTACCCCTGTCATAGGTTGGAAAGAGAAAACACATAGCTCATGTAACCAGTGCCTAGAAATGCCCAGGACAGAGCGATCCTAGGCAGGCCCGTGCCCCTGGCCAGTTCCATTCGGTGCTCTGGCTGTATAAACACACCACGGAAGCACCTGGTCTGATCGAAGGCCTTGTGCAAGCTCTCTCTGCCTCCCCAGCATCCCCGCAGCACGCACCTGCAGTCACAGGATGCGCATCAAGTCAAACCTGTGAATGCTGCCATGACTGGACTGAAGAAAGCAGAAAATCCTCATCTTCACATGGATGCGAAACAGCACAAACTGAGCAGAAGAGCACGGCTCGCCTCTTCCTGAATGGAAGACCCTGAATGGCAGTTTAGTTTAACAGTAGACTCCAACTGATCACAGCCTTTGCAGCAACCACAGAAACAGACACCTCTCCTACCGGACTGTAAGATCCTTGAGGGCCGAGATCTCTTTCATCCAACTTTGTATTCTCCTGAAGGACAGAGAAAATATATGTTCTCCCTGGAAACTGACCAGCCAGCATTGGGAAGATGTTGACGAGAAGGATAAACTGAACCACCTTGAAGGGATTATAGCCTTGAAAGGCATATGAAAGGGATGCCTAATTGCTATACAATGAAAAATATAAAAACCAAAGTAGAATAGGATTGGACCCACTGCCTAATGAGTAGAGCAGTCACAATTTCTAAACTTGCTTAAGTTCAAATCACTCCTGACAAATGCCACCCTGGTCCAGAGACCGGAGATTTCCGTGGGGTCTGGCTCCATGATTCCATGTCCTCCGGCGAGATTTTTCTCTCTGAACTTCAGTTTCCTTAGTCACACAGGATATGAAATAAGTTTTTTAAAATTTCTCACAGCTGTAAAGTGAGGGTGTCCAAAATCTCTGCACACACTTGTAGCAAGCCTCCCTGTGAAAGGTTCCCTGCCTGGGCACTCCTGAGGCCCTTCCCGCCCTGTGCAAGCTTCTGCCCTATGAGACAGTAAACCACAAGGACACGAATGACTGTGACTCAGGCAGGAAGGGGCAATGGCCATCGAGAGGTGCTTATGGGGAACTTGTGGCTGTGAAAATGAGGAGACTGGAGATGAGGAGACTGTGGAGGGGCATCACTCAAGTGTTTCAATGTGGCAAATACTAAGCACCCCCCAGGCCAGGCACTGCGCCTTAGCTCAGAAAACATGAGACAAGCGTGCCTTGCACAGAGCCTCCCTCATAGTGACCACAGAATGGATGGCAGAAGCAGACACTTGGAGGAATGGAGAGGTTCCAGATGACGGGGGGAGCCTGTGCAGGGAGACAGGAGGGCAGAGCATCACACAGCTCACAGGAGGGAGGCTAGGGCTCTCTGCGCAGAGGTAGAGAGCGGGAGGGAGGAGCACACTGCTGTGGTACCATGGACTCTCAGATTTGGTGTCCTTGTGTGTAAAATGGAAGGTCGGGCCGCAGCGTCTGGGCTTGAATCAGCACATGATCACTGATGTTACAGCCAAATACACCTTGGTTCCATAACTAAAAGGAAGATAGCTAAAAGAAAATTCGCCCAAAAAAAGTAATTTAAATAAATTTATTTGCAGGAGAAAAACATCTGAACATCAGGTACAGGTCTGATCCACAATGATCCAACAACAGGCCTAACTTGTCCTGGGGATCTCGGATGCATCCATCCAAGTCCATGCAGCAATGGACCTGAGTATTCCACAATGCACATGACCATGACACAGTTATAAAGTACAACAGCAATACTCACCACTCTGTGAGCTACAGCTACAATATAAACAGTTTAGGTCCTTTGTTAAAAAAATGGAAAAAATATTTCTATTACAGCTTTATTTCCAGCATTTTCCATTAGATACAGCTTTATATATTTTCTCTCACGATAGACAGCAAAAGGTCGCCTTCTTTAGTATCTGTAGATAAAATATATTACTTGTTAAACATCTGTACTCTGAAGCATGTTTGCCATGTATGAGTTCAGATAAGAGAATGAAACTGTGCTGTGGCAAAATCCTGGCTGAGGATCAGGACTTGGATAGCTTCCATACTTGTTTTAAAAAATTGCCATCTGGGAAAAAAGAAGTGAAGACATTAAAGAGAACCGATATACTCTCTTTCAATGAGGCAGTCTAACTCCAGAGAATGTGCTTTCCATCTGAATTCCAAGTGTGTGGTCCCGAAGTGGAATTCTCTCCAGTCCAGGAGCTGCCTGTGGCTGGGAGCAGCACACGCAGGGAAAGCGAGCGGGGAGGGAAGGGTTAACTGAGCTACAGAGTTGGCCCCTGATAAACCAGCTCCTCCAGGTCCTTGGCCCACACAGAGGCAGGGCAGCCAGCACACCAACACGGGACCACGCACTCACTGAACTGCACACATAGAGCTTCGAGGAGGGTTCACAGTTCTTGACATGGGTTCCTGGTTGTAGTTTACAATATCTGCCTTCACCACCCTCTGTCATAAAAGAAAACAGAGTCATTATCAGAGCATCAGAACATTCAGAAAGGACTCCTTACAGTATATTTTCATTTTCTGAACTTTGGTGAACCCCTGATGATAGACACCATAAATGAAGCAGGGGCTGATATTAAAAGAACCAACCAGAACAAACTAGTGCAGAGCTGGGGTTGGCGGGCAAGGGAGCTTTCTTGTTGGGTTTTGTTTTAAGTATCTAATTGCAAATCCTTAATTGAGTCTTTCCTGGCTTTATGTCATAAGCTTAAGGTTATCACAAGTCTAATAAAAACCTGACAAATTAATATAAAATATTAAACCCTGGTTATAACTTAAAGCAAAGGGTTAAAATTAATCATTTATATAGTTTAACTGATAGACAAGAATTTGTTATTTCAAAGTAAAAAAGTCATTATTTATTAATACTTCCATAAACCACTATCCCCAGCCATAGCTTTTTTTAGAATGTTTACAGCAATTAGTGAGTTAGTGAGAAGAGGTGTGAATGTTAAAAGTCACATAGAAAGGAGAAATGTTTTGAGCAACTCATTATTTAAAATGGTGCCAATTTTTAAAACTTTCCTCCCAAATCCCTAACTTACTTCCAAATAGCTCACTAAAGGGTTATGAATAATGACTAACAAAATACAGAATGAGAATTTAGAAAATTACTGCATACTCATATTTTTAAAATAATTTAAACTGAAAGATAGTTTTAATTCGTCCTTCCTTCCCTCTCACCCACATTCAAGGATTATCTTAAATGATAAATTTAGCAATATGCCCTAATATTCATCTCTAGGTAATAATTTACATTAAAACAAATCCTTTACTGTTTTCAACTCTTATACTAAGTCTGCACACACAAGCAGACAAAGAAGAGTAATTCAAGACAAATTTTAAAAGTACTCTTTCAATTACCAGGCTATTTCAGGAAAAATGGTAAGGAATGAATAATGAAATAACTGCCTCAATTCTCCACTTCACTGCACATGTAATAAACACAACCATAAAGACAAATACGTGTGAAAGTAACTGAAATGTTATTTTAATTTGTTCCCAATTCCTTATTTCATTCGTAAGTCTCTTGGCAAAGGATCAATTTTTCAAAGTTCTAAAACAGGATGTATGCAATATTAATTCCAATAATGTACAATAATCATTTGAACTTCTCTATTCATAAGGGGAAAAGAACAAGATAGCATTCACTAGTTCTCACCACCCTCCTCCCCCAAATTGCAGTAATTTATCCGTTATACCTGCACTACTGTACTGAACAGAGTCTAGTCTGAGCAGAGGTGGAATGTTGATTATCTTCTTCCGGGTACTTCACTATGTCTGCCCTGACAATACGCTGTCAATTCCGTACAACATAAACGAGATGAAGAAGAAAGAAAGAAAAAATGGAAAGCATGTTCAATGACTGAAAATAGAAGGGAACACCAAAGGAGAAAAAGGAATATACACATAAATTTAAACATGTCTCAAAAGAAAACAGCAGACTATAGACATATAAAAGGAAGGAAAGCAAGCAAAGATCCAAGAAATATTATTCTTTATAATTCCACTTAATTGTTAAAATAGACAAGTCTGCTCCAGACAAGTTTGAGTTTTAGTTTTGATATCACAATTACACATCCTATCTAATAAAAGTGTAACATGCAAATTGACCATCACTCCAAGACACAAGATGGCCACCCCCATGTGGTCAAAGATGGCTCCCCCATGTGGTCAAAGATGGCCACCACAAGATGGCCTGCAGGGGAAGGCAGTTGTGGGCAGTTAGGGGTGACAAGGCCAGCAGATAAGGGCAGTTGGGAGAGACCAGACCATCAAGGGAGGGCAGTTTGGGGGGACCCAGGCCTGCAGGAGAGGGCAATTGGAGGGGACGAGGCCTGCAGGGGAGGGAAGTTGGGGGGGACCAGGCCAGCAGGGGAGGGCAGTTGTGGGTGATCAGGCAAGCAGGGAGGGCAGTTAGGGGTGACCAGGCCAGCAGAGGAGGGCAGTTGGGGGCAACCAGGCCTGCAGGGGAGGGCAGTTGGGGGGAACCAGGCCTGCAGGGGAGGGCAGTTGTGGGCGATCAGGCCAGCAGGGAGGGCAAGTTAGGGGTGATTGGGCCAGCAGAGGAGGGAAATTGGAGGAGACCAGGCCAGCAGGGGAGGGCAGTTGGGGGTAACCAGGCCGGCAGGGGAGGGCAGTTAGGGGTGACTAGGCTGGAGGAGGGGAGCAGTTGGGGGAGACCAGGTCTGCAGGAGAGGGCAGTTGTGGGCGATCAGGCCAGCAGGGAGGGCAAGTTACGGGTGATTGGGCCAGCAGGGAGGGCAGTTAGGGGTGACCGGGCCAGCAGAGGAGGGCAGTTGGGGGCAACCAGGCCTGCAGGGGAGGGCAGTTGGGGGGAACCAGGCCTGCAGGGGAGGGCAGTTGTGGGCGATCAGGCCAGCAGGGAGGGCAAGTTAGGGGTGATTGGGCCAGCAGAGGAGGGAAATTGGAGGAGACCAGGCCAGCAGGGGAGGGCAGTTGGGGGTAACCAGGCCGGCAGGGGAGGGCAGTTAGGGGTGACTAGGCTGGAGGAGGGGAGCAGTTGGGGGAGACCAGGCCTGCAGGGGAGGGCAGTTGTGGGCGATCAGGCCAGCAGGGAGGGCAAGTTACGGGTGATTGGGCCAGCAGGGAGGGCAGTTAGGGGTGACCGGGCCAGCAGAGGAGGGCAGTTGGGGGCAACCAGGCCTGCAGGAGAGGGCAGTTAGGGGTGACCAGGCTGGCAGGGTAGGGCAATTAGGGGCAATAAGGCCGGCCAGGGAGCACTTAGGTGTCAATCAGGCTGGCAGGGGAGTGGTTAGGGGGTGATCAGGCTGGCAGGCAGAAGCGGTTAGGAGCAATCAGGCAGAGGCAGGCAAGCGTTTGGGAGCCGGCAGTCCTGGATTGTGAGAGGGATGTCCGACCGCCCGTTAAGGCCCGATCCCGGGCCTAAACAGGCGGTCGGACATCCCTCAAGGGGTCCCAGATTAGAGAGGGTGCAAGCTGGGCTGAGGGACACTCCCCTCCCCCCCACCCCCCCGTGCACAAATTTTGTGCACCAGACCTCTAGTAATATATATAATTCCCTGTATTCAGAGAACAACCAAGAATTATGGTGCTTTTCTATTCTAACATGTAGTAAAAGTAATAATTCTGTTTCCTTCCACAAACATTACTGAGGATCTACCCTGTGCCAGTCACTCTGTAATGGGAATGCACAGGTAAGTTACATAGTATCTGTTCACAAGTTGCTGGGGACCTCATGGGAAGAGAAATACATTCACAGATAATTGTCATACAAGGTAAGTGCTGTACTAGTAGACCTATATGCTGTGGTAATAGAGAGGAAGGAGTAATTTTCTTTGAAGGTAGGGAAGAGGATGTGTGTGTGTGTGTGTGTGTGTGTGTGTGTGTATCATAGGAAGCCATATAAGATTTATAAATTTTATATTTAATAACATTTACTATTTGTCAGAGATATTCTTTTGATGCTAATTGCCCCATTCCTCACAACCCTAATGTCCATGGTCATCCCATATTTCATATAAAAATAAAAACAAGTTCAAAATGCACTTTTCTGTCATTTAAAAAAAACACCTGACCTACAGTTTAAGCCCAACAGCTATTTTATCAAATATCTAAGAGTTTTGCTAACTAAAGAATCAAAACTACTGTTAGGTTTTTGTTTGCAATAACCCTTAGGATAAAAAGACTACATGTGACAAGTATGAGAGAGAAAAAAATGCTCTCCAAATTGTTCAACTTTAAACTATCCTGGTTTTTTCTTTCTTTCACAATTTCAAATATCTTATTTCAGAAAACTCTTATTTCATAACAGCATCTAATAATTAACACATATAGAAAACCATGTTAATAAGGCTGCTGGTTGCGATGGCACTTATAAAGACTGAACGAACTAGGAGTAAATGAGTGGGGTGGGACGGTATACTGGCCTGAGCAGGCTCTGCCCCAGTTCCCAGCAGCAGCCTTAACTTCTGGACAAGACTGTGATTTACTGGGCAGAAGCATTACTAACCGCAATGTGAAGTACTGTGGGAGGGGTATGTCAGTAAAACACTGAACACCATTATCTGCCATCGCTGAACCTAATTGTTTCATGACAAACTGTGGGTTACAATAAAGAAAAGGGATTTTCATAATCAGTAAGCAACTCATCAATCCTCCAAAATGTTGGTTTAAACCCTATTCTATAAACACAACCAGGTTACTGACCTATGGTCAAAATATTTGGTCAATGTACTGACTAATATAAATAGCTTGGATATTCAGCATTAATTTTCATCCAATTAATGAAGAACTAAAAAGGCAACATCTTTCTTTCTTGGGGGCCTTCATTGTTTGGCATAAAGCTTTGTACAAAATTTCTGAACTGGCAGCCAGAACCAAGGTTTTGCTTTCTAGGAGTAGCAAAACAGAATATCTGGGCCATAAACTTCCTGGCAGGTGATTTCACAGGAGTCGGACTGTTTACAAGTCACTCATTGATGTTTTCAGAGAAAATGTTACATACAAAACATCAACTTTTATTTGAACACCAGCTTAGCCCTTATTATGCAGAGAATAACTGCGGTGGGTCCTGGAAGTGGAAGTGGTAACTATCTAGCAAAAGCAAGAAAGCAACCCTGGAGCTGGGGGAGTAAGGTATAAGGAGTAGAGATGGACTCTTGGGAAGACACAAAAGATAAATTTGGTCTACTCTGCAATTGTGTCCTTTTTTTTAATTTAATAAATCTTTATTGTTCAGATTATTACAATTGTTCCTCTTTTTTCCCCCCATAGCTCCCTTCCACCCGGTTCCCACCCTACCCTCTGCCCTTACCTCCCCACCACTGTCCTCATCCATAGGTGTACGACCTTTGTCCAGTCTCTTCCCGCACCCCACACACCCCTTTCCCCTGAGATTTGTCAGTCCACTCCCTTTCTATGCCCCTGATTCTATTATATTCACTAGTTTATTCTGTTCATGAGCTTTTTTATTCATTTGATTTTTAGATTCACTTGTTGACAGATATGTATTTGTTGTTCATAATTTTTATCTTTACCTTTTTCTTCTTCTTCCTCTTCTTAAAGAATACCTTTCAGCATTTCATATAATACTGGTTTGGTGTTGATGAACTCCTTTAGCTTTTTCTTATCTGTGAAGCTCTTTATCTGACCTTCAATTCTGAATGATAGCTTTGCTGGGTAGAGTAATCTTGGTTGTAGGTTCTTGCTCTTCATCACTTTGAATATTTCTTGCCACTCCGGTCTGGCCTGCATAGTTTCTGTTGAGAAATCAGCTGACAATCGTATGGGTGCTCCCCTGTAGGTAATTAACTGTTTTTCTCTTGCTGCTTTTAATATTCTCTCTTTGTCTTTTGCTCTTGGCATTTTAATTATGATGTGTCTTGGTGTGGTCCTCTTTGGATTCCTCTTGTTTGGGGTTCTGTGCGCTTCCTGGACTTGTAAGTCTATTTCTTTCACCAGGTAGGGGAAGTTTTCTGTTATTATTTCTTCAAATAGGTTTTCAGTATCTTGCTCTCTCTCTTCTTCTGGCACCCCCATAATTCGGATGTTGGTACACTTGAAGTTGTCCCAGAGGCTTCTTACACTATCTTCATATTTTTGGGTTCTTTTTTCTTTTTGCTTTTCTGGTTGTTTTTTGCTTCTTTGTATTTCAAATCTTTGACTTGATTCTTATGTTCCTCTAGTCTGCTGTTAGGTCTCTGTATAATATTTTTTATTTCAGTCAGTGTATGTTTAATTTCTAGTTGGTCCTTTTTCATATCCTCAAGGGTCTCGCTAAATTTATCGGCCTTTTCTAGGAAATTCTTGAAAAACCTTATAACCATGGTTTTGAACTCTATATCCAGTCGTTTGCTTTCCTCCATTTCTTTCGTTTGTGATCTGTTTCTTTGTCTCCGCATTTTCGCTGCTTCCCTGAGTTGGTAGAGTAGCTTTGTGTGCTAGGTGTCCTATATGGCCCAGTGGCTCAGCCTCCCCAGTTACCTGAGGTGGACACAATTGGTGCACCCCTTTGTGGACTGTGTGTACTGCCTTGTTGTAGTTAAGTCTTGATTGTTGTTGGTATCACTGGGAGGAACTGACCTCCAGGCCAATTGGCTGTGAGGATCAGCTGTGTCTACGCTGGGAGAACTTCTGTGCTGGAGACAGCCTTATGAGTCAAGACTTGAAAAATTGGAAAAGCCTCTGTGCTCAGCTTGGATGGGGAGGAGTCTCAGGGCTCAGCAGACAGCCTTGGCTTCCCGTCAGCCCTGCCCTATGAGTCCCCTGGGTCTCAGTGTCCCTCGGTAATCGCTGCAAGCACCTCTGAGAGTAAGTCGCCCTCGAGTTTCGCCCGCTGCCAGACAGTCCAGTTTCTCCCCCAATGAATCTGGATTCCCAGATTCTCGCCCGGAACTGGAGTTCAGCTCAGTTGAGAGCTTCCGTCTTCCTCCCGCTAGAGAAAGCCAGCGGCACACTCAGCAGTCAGTCCTCTCTGTGCGCACTTGCGCACGCACCTCCAGACCTCTGCCTTTCGCAGCTCCCCTGAGTTTCCATGCGCTCCTCTCTTCTCCCGACAGTCCAAACTCCCCCTGTATGAGTCTGGGACCCCAGGGTCTCTCCCAGAACTGGGGTTCAGTGCAATCGGAACTGGGGTTCAGTGCAGTGGGGAGCTTCCATCTCTCTCCCACTAGAGAAAGCTAGCCAGGCACTCAGCCGCCCGTCCTCTCCACGCGCGTGTCTCTGTATCTCAGCCTTTTGCAGCTCTTCTGAGTCTCCGTGTGCCCCTCTCTTTCCTTCTAGTTGTAGAATTTCCACTCAGCCAGCTTTCCTGTGGTTCTGGATGATGTCCGTTCTGTCTTTTAGTTGTAGTTTTGAAATTGTTGTGCGAGGCAGCAGTTTAGGTGTTCACCTATGCCGCCATCTTGGTTTCTCCTGCAATTGTGTCTTAATACAGATAGTAGTTACATGTTTATCATTGAAAAGTCATAGTTTGTCATGCTCAGGATATAGAGTAAACATACCTTGAAGGCTAAAAACACTTGCCACTATCATTCATTCAAAGACAATCACTATTCTAGGTACTGAAGACATTCAGATAAATAATATAATAGATGATCTCTGTTTTTGAGACATGTAAGAGTCCAGTATGGAAAACAGACATGTAAAGTATTAAAGAATATCATGACTGCTATACATCCATAATCCTATATAATAAAAGGGTAATATTCAAATTAACTCTTAATGGCAGAACGACCAGAACGACCTCCCTCCCTCAATTCTCTCCCTCCCTCTCTCCCTCCTTTCCTTCCTTCCTTCCTCTTTTTCCATATATATTTTTTGTTTCAATATACACCTTGTATATATAAACAAAAAATGTAAAACCTGAACTTCTTTGTCTTTTCCCCGCCTAGTCCTTGACATCCAAATGGCCAACAAGTACATGAAAAAGATGCTCAACATCACTAATCATCAGGGAAAAGTAAATTAATACCACAATGAGCTATCACCTCACACAATGGCTACCATCAGGAACACAAGAGATGTCCTGGCAAGGATGTGCAGAAAAGAGAACCCTTGTGCACTGCTGGTGAGAATGGAAAATGGTGCAGCCACTATAAAACACACTATGGAGGCTGCTCTAAAAATTGAACTATCACATGATCCAACAGTTCCATTCCTGGATATCCGTCCAAAAAAAAAAGAAAACACTAATTCAAAAAGATGTATGTACCACAATGTTCATTGCAGTGTTTTTTATAACAGCCAAGATATGGAAGCAACCTAACCATCCCACAACAAATGAATAGATAAATAAAATGTGGCACGCACACACACACACACACACACGCACACGCACACACACAGGAATATTATTCAGCCATGAGAAAGGAGGACATTCTGCCACTTGCAACAACATGAATGAACTTAAGTATATTGTGCTAAGTGAAGTAAGTCACACAGAGAAAGATAAATACTGCAGGATATCACTTATATGTAAAAAGCCAAACTTGTACAGAGAATAAAATGGTGTTACTGGGGAATGAGGGGAGGGAAGACAGGGTAGATACTGTTAAGGGTACAAACTTACACTGAGTAGTAAAGCCAGAGATATAATGTGCAGTACAGTGAATAATCATCAAACCTGCTAAGAGACTAGAACTTAATTATTCCAACTACTAAAAAGAAATAAATTACTCTTTAAATATAAAGTTCAATATAATCACCTGTGACTGTTCTATTTCTGCTTTGTTTAATTTGATTCCAAGGATTTCAGCAGCAACTTTCTGAAAACACAGGAATACCTACATTCCAAAAATAGGTTTAAATGATTTAAAACAGACATGCTTAAGTTACCTTCAAATAAATTGAACTTTCTAAACAATGATAAACAGCAAGAATTACAAAAATATGATGTAGCAAGTTATTCCAAAAATAGCTTTGTCAGAGACAACAAAATTTTAAATGAAATAAATTTTTAAGTGATTAAACCCATAAATTGAAAAAATTTATGAAATTCAATGAATTGGTCTAAACATAAACATTAATCCCTAAAAACTTACATTTTCAAGATTTAACATAAGACAATTACAGCGACCACATTAAAAAAATACTAGCAAAACAAACACCTATAGGTGCTGAAGAAATTGAGAATACATTAGTATACTACCTGGGTTTTTCAATGCCAACTTTAAATTGGTCTTTTGACCTGGCTTTAGTCTATACATTAAAAATTTTGTTGCTCTCAAGTCAATAAACTCTCCACATCTTTTGAGCAGAACAACTTAGAAATCCTTACTGTATTTTACCAGTTCAGAGTGAAGGAGCAGTATACTCCATTATAAGCAAAAGTCTACAAACACTTTTCTATAAATACTTTTCATACACTGTTAGCTTACATTATGATTTTGAGCGCTCCAATCCAGAGTTCACCTGTAAGGTATACCTTGTCATTGCTTCAAAAGTGTACTATCATTTTCTTATCCCTACTTACCTCATGATCACTTACTGAATATTTATCATAATTTTATTAATTTAATTTTGATTTCAAATCAAAAAGAGATACATACTCCAAAAGGCTTATGTCATTTGCACCTCAAAAAGTAATATCTATTATAGTTCACTGATAGTCAATGTTTAAGAAAAAACAGGAAAGTTAGTGTGGTAGAATGGAGAGGAAGAGATGGATTGTACAAGAAAATAAGCAGAGATTACAAATCATCTCTGAATGCTGAGATAATGGGGATTTATATTCTTTTTAAACTCTTATATTTTTAAATACCCTAAAATAACCATAAATTTATGTTAAATGAATTACAAAAGTAATATACACAGAATAAACATGTTACATCTAATCTAGTCTATTTTATATCTTCAATAAGCATTAATTTGTTGCAAAAAAATGGAAGTCAGTTCCTATGAATATTAATAAATAAACGTAAAACCTCACTTATAGATCCATTTTCATTATTTTACTTACAGAGTCTCCTGTCTTTGCTGAGACAAAGTGGCTACTAAAACCATTTTCCTGGCAAAACCTCAAGTGCTTTTCAGGTTTTACTGTTCGCATATGCTCCAAATCAACTAGAAAGGTGAACAGAAAGAGAGAAAAAATATTAGAGTCAATCAATATTATACTTAAACATGTTTAAGTTTGACTTATCTTCCACTATTATATCCCCGCTTAGGCACTATCTGTGTAATCTTAGGCAATTTCCTTAACTTTTTTATGCCTCAGTCTCTAAACCTAAGAATAACATATATACCTACCTTATATAGAGTGTTTGAGAATTAATCCATGTATAGTGCAAATGTCCAGACATGATAAGTTCTCAAAAAAATGAAAGCTATCATTCTTATTATCTATATAGCTTCAGGAACACTGATGATACTCAAAAAAGATTTCCTTAGTACAATGGGTTTAAACAGAGATTAATTGAAAGATGCATATTTAATTGAAAGTTTAATTACTTTAATAATTAGAATAGTTCTGCAAGTTTTATAAATATTAATATTCAATAAATATGTAATTAATTTTTGCTAAAAGATATCAATATTTCATAGTGTATTTAATTTATTTAAAGCCATAATTTAATTTCACAAGGAGACAGCTCAGCTACTTTCCAAACCTAAAGTATGCATTTTGAAAGTAAGGGGTAAGCACTTATTTCCTTGAATACTTGTAGGTTCTTTAGAGCAAAGCACAGTATTCATATCCAATACTGGTTTCATCCGGCACAGTCTATTTTTTCAAATGTGACCCTTTATTGAACAGTTTCTCTTTTTACAACACTAGAAACCCTATAAGGGTGTTGACTCAATGCCGTCAAATTATAAGGCAAATATATTCACAGGATTTAAGGACAACTAGGTTCTTTGAGTCAATATAGGGGGAAAAAAAGTTAAACTGATTTCCTGAGGAAGGGACCCAACTGACTTGTAAAAACTTGTAAATTTGCAAATCTAGTGAGCCTACATAATAGTGTCAATTGATTATCAACTAAAAAGTGCTCTCATTTTACATAAAAGGTTTTATTTAAAATTATATTGAAGGTATTTAGTTTGTAGGCTCAAGAGATCTTTCTCTAGGAGATTTTTTATTTAGTCAGGGATTCTGAGTCCCATTTATATTGCTTAGCTTGAATAATATGGAGTTTTTCTTTTCTGACCACAAGTTGCTGTTCCTTAAACTAAGACCTTATTTACAAGAAAAGGCTAAAAAATGTCCAGATATCACAGGCATCAATTTGTAGAAGACTAAAATACTAAGATATTAGCACTGACATTTATATATCTAGGTTATCATAATATTAAAGCTAAAATACTTTCCTAATTCAACAAGAGTAAGAACAAATCCTGACACTAGGAAAAATCCCCAATGAATCACTACCCAATTTTTTTAAAAGGAAATTTGTCATTTTGTGTGTGTGTACTTGTTTTTTCAAATGGAACTATCTATCACTGTTCAACTTTTTTCTTTCTCTTTTTTTCCTCTCCCTCCACCCTTCCCTACAATTCCCCAACTATCACATAAGTTATCTATAGTATTGGGTAATTTACTATCCAAGCCAACGTTTTCCTAATGAAGATAGCAATAAAAGACCAGTATGTCACTGATCAATTGGGGGGGGGGGGGGAAGCATTTATTCAACAATTTATTGACTCCCAATTATATACCAAGTACTGTGCTAGGTAGTAAGAACCCACAGATGAAAAAGATACAATCGTTTCTCAAAAAGTCATCCCCAGTATATGAACATAAAAGACCATTAAGGATATAAAAGTTATTTTAAATGAATGAGATTCTGACAAATGAGACAGCAGAGATTAAAAACAAAACAAAACAAAAACTTCACTATAAAGTTTCCTTTTGTTGTCTTAGAATTTAATATTAAGAGAGCTCATTTACTACAGTACTAGTAAAATCTTTCTTTTCTTCTATTTTTAAGAATATTCTTAAAATTATTATCCAGTACCTACCTATCATATATGTGATAACACTTACTGCTACAATGATTTAATTTCCTTTATGTCCTTCAGTAAAGGACATCATTTTTCAAGGTGTTATATATATGTATATACATATATATTTATTTTTTATCCTCACCTGAGGATATGTTGTTTTTTTATTGATTTTAGGGAGAAAGGAAGGGACTGGGGAGGGAGGGAGGGAGGGAGGGAGGGAGGGAGGGTGAGAAAGAGAGGGAGAGAGAGAAAAACATCAATAGGTTGCCTCCTGCAGGAGCCCAGACCAGGAATCAAACCCACAACCTTTTGGTGTACAGAATGACACTCCAACGAACCAAGCCACCCTAATAACAGTAATATACGCTCATTTCCCAAATATTCAGAAAAACAATTATGAAAATGAAATTTAAAATGCCATTAACTAAAGACAACTACTGTTAACATTTTGGCATATATCCTTCCAACATCTAAACAATATGAAGGACAAAGGCATTAATACTGTATACACGAGGTGTATTGGTTAATAATGTGGATTTTATACTCAAAGTAAACACGATAATTTCAAGAGAAACATCAAAAGTGCTTTATTCAAAGTAACGTCCATTGCTAGCTACACATTTCCCCCGTCTTTCAGGTAATTTGTGGATACCGACCCAGTAGAACTTTTCTTGCTTTGAGGCAAACCATTCAGAGACCCAATTTTCCACTTCTTCGTATGTATTGAAGTGCTGCTCAGAAACTGTGTGTGCCATCAATCGAAACAAGTGGTAATCTGAAGGAGCAAGGTCTGGTGAATACAGTGGGTGGGTCAATACTTCCCAGGCAAGATCTTTTAACGTGAATTTAACTGGTTTTGAAGTGTATGATGGTGCATCATTATGAAGCAAAATTACTTTGCCGTGTCTTCTGGCACATTCTGGTCGTTTCACAATCAGAGCATGGTTCAAATTGATTATTTGTTGTCGGTAGCGATCAGTAGTAACGGTTTCACCTGGTTTTAGAAGCTCATAATATACCACACCTTCCTGATCCCACCAAACACAGAGCATTGTCTTCTTTCCGAAGCGATTTGGCCTTGCAGTCGATGTTGATGGTGGACCTGGATCAACCCATAATTTTGTGCATTTGGGATTCTCAAAATAAATCCACTTTTCATTGCCAGTCACAATTTGATGCAAAAAAGACTTTCACGCCATTGAAGCAACATTTTACTGATGACTTTTTGGTTTTCCATTTGTCTTTAATTAAGTTGATGTGGCACCCATTTTCCTTCCTTTAAAATCTTTCCCATTGCTTGTAAACGATTGGAAATTGTTTGCTGAGCAACGTTTAAATCTTTTTGCAAGTTGTTTTTGAGTTTGATACGCATCTTCATCCAATAATGCTTGTAATTGTTGGTCTTCAAACTTTTTTGGTTGACCTGGACATTCTTTGTCTTTCACATCAAAATCATCACTTTTAAAGCGTTTAATCTAGCATTCACAAGTATCTGAGATGAAGCATGTTCACCATAAGCTTCCCAAAGTATTCAGCATAACTTTTCTTCAAAATAAAGTAATGAATTAAAACTTCCCACAAATACTCTTTTTTTTGGCATGAAATTTGACAGTTTTAAGTGTAAAAATATCTATGATGTTAACACCTTCAGAAAATTTGACACATGAAGTTTTAAAGCTTGTTGTCAATACAACAAAATAGCATACATATCAAATCGCCTATATATCAACATATGTGTAACTCTATCTATTGAAAAAAATCCGCATTATTAACCAGTACACCTCGTATGCCATTTCTTTTACCTCAATCATATTACATCCTGCTTAACAATTTCAATGTATAACTTTACTGATGATTTATTCATTTAACAAATATTTGAGTGTCAGACACTGTCCTGGATGCTGCAGATTTAACAATGAGCTTACATTTTAATGAAGGGGAAAGGACCAACAAGTAAATTCTAAAGTATGGCAAATGCTGATAGATGTAATGAAGAAAGATAAATGGTACATAAGGGGCAGGGGTATTTTAAACAGCTAGGTAAAAAAACCTTAAGAAGGCTAAGGAGGAAGTATATCTGGGAGAAAGTCTTCCAAGCAGAGGAAGATGAAGTGCAAAAGTCCTAATGAAGATTATTCTTAGCATACTCAAGGAAAAGACAGGAGGCCAGGGTGGCTAAAATCAGTTGGCAAGAGAGGGAAACAGCATGAAATGACGTTTAAAAAACCAGGGCCATATTGTGCGGTGTGTGTCGGCCACTCTAAAAGAGATGGGAAGTTACTAGAGGGTTGTGAGGGGGAAAAGTTATAATCTGACTCAAATTTTAAAAGACACTGGGCTCTTTTTTTAGAATAAGCTATAGAGGATCAAATGTAAAGCAGAGAAGCCATTGAGGGGGCTATAATCTAAGAGGGAGAGGATGTTACTACAAGAGTGGTAGCAACAGAGATAGTAAAAAGCGGGGCAGACTCTCAAATATGTTCAGGATAATCCTATCTAATAAAAGAGTGATATGCAAATTAACTATCACTCCGCTACACCCACAAGCCACGCCCACCAGCCAATCAGGAGCAAATATGCAAATAAACCCAACCAAGATGGCTACTGCCACGGAGAGCAGGAGGGAGGCTTGGGTTTCCCTGGCAACGGAGGAAGCCAAGCTTTCTGCCTGCCCTTGCTGGCCCAGGTCTCCACTCAAGGCTACAAAGTTTCAATGATAGAAGATACATAAACCCAAACAGAAATGGCGGCAGCCACGGAGCTGGAAAGAGCAGGAGGCTAGGGTTGCCCCAGGCGATGGAGGAAGCCAAGCTTTCCACATACCCTGGCCCACCCAGGCCTCCGCAAAAGGCTACAAAGTTTCAATTATAGAAGATACATAAATCCCCCCAAAAATGGCTGCCGCCACAAAGCAAGCAGAAGGCTTGGCTCCGCTCCAGGCTACAAAATTTCAATTGTAGAAGTTAAGATCCCGAGGCCTCCGCTTGGGTCGCCAGGGGGCGTGGCCGGCCAGCAAACCACCACAGGCCCCTCGCCCAGGCACCCCACGCCCCAAGGGAACCCCCACCCTGATCCGGGACATCCTTCAGGGCAAACCAGCTGGCCCCCACCCATGCACCAGGCCTCTATCCTATCTAATAAAAGAGTAATATGCAAACTGACCATCACTCCAACACACAAGGTGGCTGCCCACATCTGATCAAAGATGGCTGTCCCCATGTGGACACAAGATGGCCACCGCAAGATGGCCAGCAGGGGAGGGCCATTGGAAGGGACCAGGCATGCAAGGGAGGGCAGTTGTGGGCGATCAGGCCAGCAGGGGAGGGTAGATGGGAGGGACCAGGCCTGCAAGGGAGGGCAGTTGGGGGTGATCAAGCCTGCAGGGGAGGGCAGTTAGGGGTAACCAAGCTGGCAAGGAGGGATGTTGGGGGCGACCAGGCCTGCAGGGAAAGGCAGTTGGGAGGGACCCAGGCCTGCAGGGGAGAGCAGTTAGGGGTGACCAGGCCTGCAGGGGAGGGCAGTTAGGGGTGACCAGGCGGGCAGGGAGGGCAGTTAGGGGCAAACAGGCTGGCAGGGGAGCACTTAGGCATCAATCAGGCTGGCCGGGGAGTGGTTAGGGGGTGATCAGGCTGGCAGGCAGAAGCGGTTAGGGGCAATCAGGAAGGCAGGCAGGCGAGCAGTTGGGAGCCAGCAGTACTGGATTGTGAGAGGGATGTCCGACTGCCCGTTTAGGCCCATCAGACATCCTTCGAGGGGTCCCAGATTGGAGAGGGTGCAGGCTGGGCTGAGGGACCGCCCCCCCCCCCAGTGCACGAATTTCGTGCACCGGGCCTCTAGTGTAAATAGAATATGGTAATGGATTTAATGTGGGCTTTGAAAAATACCAAAAAGTCTTTTGAAAATAGTTACCCTGGATTTAAAATGAGACACAGTGTATTGGTAGGTTTTGTTGCAGCCACATTCATTTAGCTGCATGGGTGGGTAGAGATTTGCATTAAAGTAGAACTAAGGTTTTCTAAACCATTTACAGTAAATGAAAAGAAGGATGGGGAAGTTGAAGACAGTAAACGCAATGTAGTAATTACATTTCTGAAGCAAGGAATCTAAGTTGATTAAGAAGAAAGTTGAGCCATAACCGATTTGGCTCAGTGGATAGAGCGTCGGCCTGTGAACTGAAAGGTCCCAGGTTCAATTCCGGTCAAGGGGCATGTACCTTGGTTGTGGGCTCATCCCCAGTAGGAGGTGTGCAGGAGGCAGCTGATCGATGTTTCTCTCTCATCGATGTTTCTAACTCTCTATCCCTCTCCCTTCCTCTCTGTAAAAAAAATCAATAAAATATATATTAAAAAAAAAGAAGAAGAAGAAGGTTGAGCCCTGGCAATTCTGTGATGTGGTGCAGATGTTAGCTAACCATATGGAGTAATCATTTTGTAGTACATAAGCATATCAAATCAACACATTGTGTACTTTAAACTTATGCAATGTGTTATATGTCAATTATCTATAATAATAAAAGGGTAATATGCTAATTAGACTGAATGTCCTTCCTGACGAAGCTGGGCCAGAGGGAAGCCAGCCAGGGTCCCGGGTGCTTGCGGGCGGCCGGAGGGAAGCTGCCTGGGTCCTGGGTGCTGGAGGGAAGCTGGTGCTGGCAGCCGGGGGAAGGAAGGCCTACTCTTGCACGAATTTTCGTACATTGGCCTCTAGTATTATCTATAATAATAAAAGTGTAATATGCTAATTAGACCAGACATCCTTCTGGACATTCTTTCTTCCGGACAAAGCAGCAGGCAGGGACCGAGGCAGAGGCGGCGGGCCGGGGCTGGGGCCAAGGCCCTTGCATGAATTTTGTGCATCCGGCCTCTAATATATAATAAAGCTGGAAAAAGACTGCTAGGTAAAATACACAATACATTAGGGTGTTAAAATGTAGAGTACACAATTATGCATATGGTAAAATTCTTACTTTGTAAGCATATTATATCCTATATAATAAAAGAGAAACATGTAAATTGACCGTACCTCCGTGACGCCCACCAGCCAATCAGGAGTATGCAAATTAACCCAACAAATATGGCGGGTTAATTTGCATACACAGGCGCCGGACGGAGAGCAGAGTGGGAGAGCCAGCGGCTTCGGGGGACGTGGCTCCCTTGGTCGCTCCCCCAAAGCCACCGGGCGGAGAGCAGAGCGGGAGAGCTGGTGGAGAGTGGAGCAGCTTGGAGAACTTGGCTCCCCAAGCCGCCAGATGGAGAGTAGAGAGGGAGAGCTGGCGGCTTGGAGGACTTGGCAGAGCGGGAGGCTGTGGGATGGAGACAGAGCAGGAAGGGAAAACCAAGAGCACGGGGAGCACCAGGAATGCTGGGAAACGTAGTTCTGGTGGCAGACAGATCTCCTAGACCAGTGGTTCTCAACTGTTATGAATCGTAATGTAAATATCTGTGTTTTCCGATGGTCTTAGGTGACCCTGCTAGCGGTTCTCAACCTGTGGGTTGCGACCCACAGGTTGAGAACCGCTGCTGTAGAGCCTAAGACCATCGGAAAACATAGATATTTACATTACGATTCATAACAGTAGCAAAATTGCAGTTATGAAGTAGCAATGAAAATAATTTTATGGTTGGGGGTCACCACAACATGAGGAACTGTATTAAAGGGTCACGGCATTAGAAAGGTTGAGAACCACTGTCCTAGACACTAGAGCAAAGTGAGCCTAAAGCAAGTTACTGTTGCGGTACAGGATGCAGGGAAAGCAAAGGTGAGAGACAAGTAAAATCAGAGTGTCTAGAAAAAATTAAAGGGAAGATATCCTAAAACTTCCAGAAAATCTCCACCAATGAAGCAAAGAAAAAAAAATGCCTCTATTATTCTGTGAGCAACAAACCAAACTGGGTTGGGGCCTCAGACAATTCGCTCATATGATTGCAAAGACAGACAGAAACTCCGGATTGGAGAGTGCTCCCTGAGGGGTTCCCAGATTGGAGAGGGTGCAGGTCGGGCTGAGGGACCCACGCCCCATGCACGAATCTTCGTGTACCGGGCCCCTAATATGTATATATGTGTGTAAATGACAGAAAAATATACTAGAAATTTAAAAATAAATTTTAACAATAAATTGAGAAAAGTAAAATTTTAAAATGAGCTTTTGTTTTAAACTATCCTTTCAAGGATGTTTGCATGGCAAGCAGCATACATACAGCTAATGTCTCCTTCAGATACAAACTACAAGTTTCTTTACTGACTGGTGTAATAAAAATAATATCTCCCGCCAAAACCGGTTTGGCTCAGTGGATAGAGCGTCAGCCTGCGGACTGAAAGGTCCCAGGTTCGATTCCGGTCAAGGGCATGTAACTTGGTTGCGGGCACATCCCCAGTAGGAGGTGTGCAAGAGGCAACTGATCGATGTTTCTCTCTCATCGATGTTTCTGACTATCTATCCCTCTTCCTTCCTCTCTGTAAAAAATCAATAAAATATATTTAAAAACAAAACAAAACAAAAAAAACCTTTAAAAAAATAATATCTCCCATGTTTACTGCATGTAATATTATTAGATTTAAGATCATTAAAAAATAATAACAACATCTCCCTTGAGAACAAAGGTCAGAGGTTTACTTCTGACCTATTACAAAAGATTTAGGTTCCCTTAACTCTGGGTTCCTCAGTTGTAATACAGATTACTACATGCATATCATCTACGGAGGTCACATTGCCCAGGCGAAACTTGGGATGCAAAGAGAACCAATGCAAATATGTAACTCATCCTGCTTGCTATGAGTAATAAAATCCTTCATCTCTGACCCAGGAGTCTCATACATTCTGCCAGTATCCATGGAGGTAGTAAGCTAATTGGTTATCTTCAAGCAGGGTGAAATCTAAGATCCTTCACTGTTTTTAACAAGAAGAGAAATATATATATATATATATATATATATATAAAAGCCTAAGCGACCATTATGACCTGACAACCAGATGACCAGACAACCAGCCAGTAGCTATGACACGCACTAACCACCAGGGGCAGACACTCAATGAAGGAACTGCCCCCTGGTGGTCAGTGCACTCCCACAGTCAACCTCCTCCGGCCGGCCAACCTTCTGCAGTCCCTCCCCCCACCGGCTGGTTGGGTGGTCAGTGCGCTCCCACAGCCAACCTCCCAGGGCTGGCCAACTTCCCATAGTCCCATCCCCAGGCCAGCCGGCCAGCCAGCCGGCCCCGATCAACCCCGATCGGGACTGGGCAAGACAGCCCTGATCGGCTGGGAGGGACCCCAACTGTGCACAAATTCGTGCACTGGGCCTCTAATAGACATCTATACTAATAAAAGGGTAATATGCTAATTAGACCGGACATCTTCTGGACATCCTTCCTGACAAAGCCGAGGGCATGGCCAGGAACATCCACAGTTTCCATAGTGGCTGCACCAGTCTGCATTCCCACCAAGAATGCACAAGGATTCCCTTTTCTCCAAATCCTCAACAACAGTTTTTGTTTGTTGATTTATTGATGATAGCCATTCTGGCAGATGTGAGATGGTATCTCATTGTGGTTTTAATTTGCATTTCTCTGATGATTAGTGACATTGAGCATCTTTTCATATGTCTATTGGCCATCTGCATGTCCTTTTTAGAGAAGTGTCTCTTCAGGTTCTTTGCCCATTTTTTAATTGTTTGGTTTTTTTGGTGTTGTCTGAGTTCTTTATAAATTTTGGATATTAACCCCTTTTATCAATATATCATGGCAAATATCTTCTCCCATTCAGTAAGTTGTCTTTTTCTTTTGTTGATGGTTTCCTATGAAAACTTCTCCTTTTAAGGCCTATTTGTTTACTGGCATTCAGGCATCTTCATTGCATCTATCCATAGTAGGGGTGGGGAATGTATAGCTGGCAGGCTGGAGAAGGCCCTTGAAATCATTTGGTCTGGCCCTTGCCAAGGCATCAGGGGAGAGTTAATTAAATGATTGGCCAAATATAGCAGGCTAATTTTTAAGATGATAATTTTGTATGGCCCACAGATGTTATAAATATCCAAATGATCCTCAGAAAAAGGTTCCCCACCCCTAGATATAGTGAACAGAATAGTCTTTAAAAATATAGTAACAACTGTAACAAATAGCTTAAAAACTAGATATATCAAGCGTACAATAATCAGGGCTACTTATCAGACTGATGTAAAATTTTGAGTAAAATTTAAAGTTCTTAAAAAAAATCAATAATATTGATATTACTTTTTATATTGGCCTGAACTTTATACATTCCTATCTTCCTGAATATTCATTTTTCAACATGCTATAAGAACATATTCTATGATTAATATGATTTTTTTATTCACACCAGACTGCTTTACTTCATGCTTTTTTAAAAAATGGGAAGTATTATATGGTGCTAATTAATTAAATAATTGTCTATTCCCTGTCAATGGAAAAAGACATGAAAAGTATAAACTATTTGTGCTCCTCAGTCCACGTATGATGTCAGAAACAGAATATTCTCAGTGAAAAGATTGTAAAATATGTCACTGTCTAACTTAAAAAAGTAAAAACAAAATACAAATATAGCACTTGCACAGATTTTCACAGTAATTTTTAGGTTATCAAGGAAACATCTAGAGTGTTGATCTGGTTATACTCAATTCAAACAAACTACTTGTCACATTAACTACCTCCAGGAAGTTACTCCAAACACAAAATAAACTGTTTATGCCCCTACTCAGATAGATAACATGACAGATTGTTATTAGTTGAAGACAGATGAAATACATTAATTTGATTGTGAGCATGTGTTTAATTTTACCCTGCCATGTACACTCTCTAATGCTGTCTTTCTATGATGACATAGTAAATCATACTGTACTAGAAGAATTGCTAATGCAAGAAAATTAAAAATTACCAGAACTTGACTTTGAGTTTGTAGATTTTTTAACCAACCTTCTTAGAAAACTGCTTTAAAATTACTGGGTTCCACATAGAGATTTTTTTTAAAAAGGTGTCATAAAAGAAACGACTTTAATTCTAGTGCAAAAGTTAAAATTTCTATGCAATTTAACATTTTTCCTGCATACTAGTTTTTCTATTTCTTTGTGAACTGTCTCTTCCTTCCTTTTCCCATTTTATACTATTTTAAGTGTTTATCTTATCAATGTGTAGGGAAAGGACATTTGCCATATTTGTTCTGAATCTTCCCCTCGGGTTAGAATTTTCCTTTTAAATATTCCATTATATGTAGAGGCACAGAAATTAAGATTGTATGAAATCAAATCACTAAGATACTAAGTTCATTACTGTTTAAGCTTTGCTTATTTGGTTCTTTTGTCACATGCAGCTGAAAACAACAACAACAACAAAAAGAAACAAAGAAGCGCATAGAACAATAGCCACTTACAAAGTATTTGCTGAATAAAGAGAAATATTTTTAGGCTTTTGAAAAAAATACAAAATACCAACTGTGTCAAAAATAATATATACTCCTTCCTTTCTCAGGAATACAATACAGGACTGAAAATTAATGAACTAGAGTCTCACACCACAGTAAGAATATCACAAACGTGTTAAGTAGAAACAGCAAGACACAAAGGAATGCTAGCATTCATACGAAAATTAAAAATGACTAAATACACATTACTGATTGAAGCATACAGAGACGATGAAACAAAAAACAGTGAGGAAAAGATCAGGACACAAGGTAAGTTACCTCTAAAGGCAGAGAAAGGATGGATAAAGGCACAGGGTAGAAGGCCTCTGGGGTGCTTGACAATGCTCTATTTCCTGACACAGGAATATCCTTTAAATTACACATATATTTTACATAGTCTTCTGTATATATCTCACTGTATTTAAAAATTCCTATTAAAATTATTATAATAATTTGACAGTCTTCTCTTCAAACCTAATTTTTTTCGTATCATCATAAAGAAGGGTCACTGTTGGAAAAATATTCATGGTTTTTGTAATTTTTCCCAAGGATCTCTATTAATTCTTTTTTTTTACACTGGGTATACTTTTTATTTCTTACTGCTCTACATATATTCTTTTTCTTTATTGATTAAGGTATTATATGTGTGTCCTTATCCCCCCATTGTCCCCCTACCCCCCCGCCTCGTGCCCTCACCCCCCTGGTGTCTGTGTCCATTGGTTAGGCTTATATGCATGCATACGCATTCTTTGGTTGATCTCTCTCCCTTGCCCCCACCCTCCCCTGCCTTCCCTCTGAGGTTTGAAGGTCTGATCGATGCTTCTCTGTCTCTGGATCTGTTTTTGTTCATCAGTTTATATTGTTCATTATATTCCACAAATGAGTGAGATCTTATCAAATCATACTCTTTTGACCTACTTATATATGTAATGAACCTTGTGGATTTTCACTTCAATTATTTAACACCTGACTGCCAGATCCTCATTTGCTATTTTGCTTTTGGTAATTTTCCAACAGTTTTATAGATTCTCCACCACGCTACAAGATTTGCCTAGTCACTTTGCACTGTATTTCTATTCATATATATCCACAAACTCACCTGTAAGGATTCTGAAGCAATAATGATAAATATTGTTAACTCTGTAGAGTCACCAGACACCAACAACAGTCAGTATCAAGAGGACAGGGAGGGCAGTATGTAAGAATCATATTATTTCTTCAATTTATTTAGTTATAATTAATTAGATTATGTAAATTTCCTCTGGTCATCGATAATAGATAATTACTTGTCCTCTAACTTCAGGCTAAAATGAAATAATTGGTTTAAATGAGGACTAGAGAGCAAGTAGATCTTTCTACATTTGTGGCTATCTGCAAACTTTATTGCTTTCTGTAACATTTGTACATAAATCATAAAGATTAGCATTTTCCCACATGCCAAAGGCATAAAGAAACTGGAAAATTAATAAACTGCCTTTCCTTACTTTATATCATGTTTTGGGCTTTCTTATTAAGAATTTTATATTGGTATAGTTCTATATAGGTTTATTTGCAACATTCTGTGTGACAAATATAACAAGGTTCAAGTTCACTTATGCCTTTCAAACATAGACTTGCATGAAAAAAAATATTTGTCTTGCCTAGACACCAGCATATCCTGGGATTTGGCAAAGAACAGAAGCCATAGTAAGAACTGCTTCAAATGGCAATTTTATTCTGGCTATTTAATTCTTCTTTATATTTTCCTCTATTTTCCAACTGCCCACAATAACCATAAATTAGATATATTGGGAGAGGGGAATGACAGAACATGATTTATAATAACAAAAAGGAGGAGGGTTGGGGGGGGTGAAGTGGGGGACAACTATTTTCCTTCCAACCATTTAAAAATGTTAAAACCAAATCAAATGACAATGAGGTACCATCTCACACCTGTCAGAATGGCTATCATCAACAAATGCCAAGTGCTGGCGAGGATGCAGAAAAAAAGCAACCCTCGTGCACTGCTGGTGGGAATGCAGACTGGTGCAGCCACTGTGGAGAACAGTATGGAGTTTCCTCAAAAAAATAAAAATGGAACTCTCATCTGACCCAGTATTCCCACTTCTAGGAATATATCCCAAGAAACTAGAAACACCAATCAGAAAAGAATATATGCACCCCTATGTTCATAGCAGCACAGTTCACCATAGCTAAGATTTGGAAACAGCCTAAGTGCCCATCAGCAGATGAGTGGATTAAAAAACTGTGGTACATCTACACAATGGAATACTATGCTGCTATAAAAAGGAAGGAACTCCTACCATTTGCAACAGCATGGATGGAGCTGGAGAGCATTATGGTAAGTGAAATAAGTCAGTCAGAGAAAGAAAAATACCACATGATCTCACTCATTTGTGGATTATAATGAACAACATAAACTGATGAACAAAAACAGATCCAGAGACAGAGAAACATTGATCAGATGCTCAAACCTCAGAGGGAAGGTAGGGTAGGGAGGGGATAAAGGGAAGAGATCAACCAAAGGACGTGTATGCATGCATATAAGCATAACCAATGGACACAGACACCAGGGCATGAACGGAATTGGGGGTGGGGGGGACGGGGGGATAAGGACACATATGTAATACTTAATCGATAAAGAAAAGAAAAAAAATGTTAAAACCATTCTTAGATAGCAAAACATACAAAAAGAGGCCATGGGCCTAGTCTGCTGACCCTTGCTCTACACTACTACTCAAATCACTATGCGTAAAGCCTTTAGTGGCTTTCTATAGGTATTTGGAGAAGATGAGAACTCCTTAAAGCATTGTCTCTGATTCTCAACACTTCCACCTTGCAGCCTGTGACAAAAAGTTTTAAATTTCCCTTTATTTCAGACTATCTCCTAACTTATGTGGATTTATTCATTCCTTTACTTCTTCCTGGTCTACTCTTTCTTGCCCTTCTCTGTATGGCACGTTCCCACATACCCCTTAAGATTCTGTTTAAGCATTTACTTCTGCTAGAATAACACTATCATACTGTCCTGCCCCTCCTATCATTGTGCTTGGTACAACAAAGGCATGAATGAACAAATGAATGAATGAATCTTTAAAACATAAGAGAAAACTGAATGTGGACAAATGTTCACAAGAATATTAAGAACAGTAAAATTCTCGCATGTGATTGTTTTTATAGCCATCAAAACACATTTTAACCAAACTGATTTTAGAAAAGTAAAAAAAATTCTCATAAAACAGAAAGCATTTTCTTAATTATAAAATGTCACTTAGACTTTGATAGTAACTGTGATGTAACAAACTCTGAGAAGATGGTGCTAGCCCAATATGTCAATAAGCCAAGAAATAAATATTAAGACAACTGTCAAAAAAAAATGCTTCCTCTAAAAAAGAATAATAATGGATCAATTTAAAGGCATAAGTACAGATAATTCCTAACAGACAACTTTTGAGAGGAAAACTTCATTCCTAAACCTAAGACTTAAATGTAAAATTTTATCCATTTCTATTAAAATACAGAATAGTGATCAGTAGCTTTTAATACCTAAAAAAGATGAGATCCTGAAGAGGCCTAGAAAACATTTATGTCCACTCACAAAGAATTTAGTTCAGTCTCAATATATTAGCATATCAAATTATAACTCTATGGATATAAATGGCAGTGTTGGGAAAAGAGCTAGGATAAAGAAGGAAACAAAATTATACAACCATCTTTGGTGTCCAGTTTTAAACCAAAAAATGCTTCTTTACAGAAACTAAAATAAACAAAATTCAGTTGATAAGTTTTAACAACACTAACTAGTTTTTTGCTTGTTTTCAGATACCTGCCATTTTGTTTTGTTTTTGTTAAACTGAACTGACCACTCTGTACTTTTTGGCTAATCCCAAACTACAGAAAATTCTAAAATGGGATTTAATAACCACTCTTGACAAGATTTTTAAAACTCCACAATGAGACATTCATTTTCAAAAGATTCATCTTTCTTGTATAAAAAATCTCTCTTAATGAAAATGTAAACCCATATATCTGAAAAGTAAATAGCTGGTGTTGGAAGATAAACTGAAAATTTTCTGGCTTAGGAGAAAACAAATGCACATAGCCAAAATCCCAAATCTAAGAATATCTCACTTACAACTAGTAGTCTTTTATGGAAGTGTGTTACTAGAAGATACACTTTAACTTAAAATGCACTCAAATACTGCACATGGTGCTCCTAATTCAAAATTAAACCTCAGAAGTATATCTGATGGGTACAATATGTTCTGTAAAGCTAAAACAATAAACACATGAGTTTATACCCAAAAGAGGCAGAAGAAAGCTGTCAGTCTATATGGAATATATTCTAAGTTCAAGAGACTACAGAAAATTCACTTGAAGACTACAGTTCTTAGATAACTGTTATGTTAATGAATCACCTGATTCTGAGATTGACAAAAATACTTCTTTTATTGACTACTCCAAGAAAAAAATTTTAATCAGAAAAACTGACACCGTTCCTTCCCATTATATGTCAAAAATACAATTAGCATTTATGAATAAAATTCTGAGATTTCTTAGTGAATATTATAATCATGGGAGAACAATGAAAAGGGAAATTCCTAAACTCTGATTGGCCTTCTTCTAGAATACTCACTATTTGAAGAACAGATGAAGACTACACCATGAGAATTTAGAATGGATAAGCATTATAGCTTTTCAGGTTAGACACTAATAAGAATTTTCCACTCTTTCTTTTATCTGGCAAATCTATCGCTTTCTCAACTTACTGGGATCTATTATTCATTTAAGTTTGACTCCTGGTTCATTTTTCCCTCTTTATAATACACTGTAAAAGTCATGTATCTTTAAAGTCAGACATAATCACAAAGAAATCATCTATATATATAGAAGGCTAATATGCAAAGTGTCCCCTCGGAAGTTTGACCAGGAGAACAGGAGTTCGATCGCTTGCTATGACATGCACTGACCACCAGGGAGCAGTGTGGAACACGGCAGGCGACCAGCAGGGGCAGCTGGGTGCTGAGGAAGTGAGGGAAGGAGGAGGCAGGGAGGCAGGGAACCTGATTGGCCCTGATTGCTGGCCAGGCCTAGGGACCCCACCCTGCACTAATTTTGTACACCGGGCCTCTAGTCAAAAATAAAAAGAAAATGAGTAGACTATTGGGCATCCAATCAGTATAAGTTTTAGGTAGTTCTTCAAAACAAAGCTTCTAAGAAATGTGCATAACAAACAAATATGTGGGCTAAAAACCTTATGTGAAAAAACGTATGTGGGAAAAAGATTGAAAGAATACATATACATATTAACAATATGGTTGGTTCTGTGAGGTAGAACTATTAGTGTTTTTTTCTTTATAAGATTTCTGCATTTTTCATATTTTCTAAATTGAATATGTAATGATCATTCTTTATTTTAAACCCTTAAAAATGTCCACTACCTAATTATAGAATAACTCCCACTATAAATAATGTCTTAGAATGCATTACACAAGTGATTTTTTAAAATATACTTTTATTGATTTCAGAGAGGAAGAAAGAGGGAGAGATATAGAAACATCAATATAGAAAGAGAATCATTGATTGACTGCCTCCTGCATGCCCCACACTGGAGATGGAGCCCACAACCAGAGCATGTGCCTTGACCAGGAATCAAACCATGACTTCCTGGTCCACAGGTGGACACTCAACCACTGAGCCACACCAGCTGGGCACAAATGATACTAGTATATTTTTAAAAATTCACTAAGCTAATACTCCAATATGAGATAAATATATGGAAATAAAAGAAATATTTTTAAAACAAGTATAGCAATAGTATATTATACTCTAAGAAGTTATAAAATAACTCCACTAATATTTAACAATATATTTTGTAAAAATTTAGTAATATTTTTTATCTTCCCCATTAGGAATTCATTCATTAACAAATTGTATTGCATTGTCTTTTACAGATAAGTGTCTCAGAAGAAAATAAAACACTGCAATAAAATCTCATTTTGGGCCAATTCTGTTTATTACCAACAGAAAAGTCAATCCCAAGTATCAAAATATACTACCTCTGATATTATATAAACATCCTGAAAAAAAAAGATACAGAAACCAATACCAATAAAGAATCGCATGTCATTGAAACAGCTGTACAAACTTTTAAGATGCCAAAAAGAAAAGTTTGATACCTTATTTTATATTTGATAACACTCCACTGCATGATACATCGACAGCATAATGTAAAAATATGTCTGCCTGTTGGTTGCCAAACACTTCTCACTACCCTTTTGCCATTGTACTGATTTAAAATAATGCCTCTGGGGTTTTTGTTACTCTTCAGAGATATTTTATTTGTAAAGTGTATATAAAATTACTGATGCACAATTATTTATATTCCTTCTAAGCATATTTTTCTCTTCACTGTCATCTGATTTATAACAGTTGAATTCTTATTATTTTATTTTTATTGAATTTATTGGGGGGTAACACTGGTTAATAAAATTATATAGATTTCAAGTGTATAATTCCATAATACATCATCTGTATATTGTACTGTGTGTTCACCACCCAAAGTCAAATCTCTTTCTGTCATTATTTATCTCCTTTACCCTCTTCTACCTCCCCAACCCCCTTTACCTCTGGTAATCACCATACTGTTGTCTGTGGGTTTTTTTGTGTGTTTTCTTAATCCCTTCACCTTCTGTCTCACTCTAGACCATCTAAATGTAAAAACTTCATTGGGTTTTTGGTACACTCTGCACCTCACTGTTTTGTTACACAGGTTTTGTGGTAAAAAGACTTCAACTATTTTTAAAAGACTGTTATGTCTGTTTAAATGTTTTTAAAACTAACATCTAAGCACAATAAAAGATGTTTTAATCAAAACTATTATTTAAGGTTCAAAATACCACAAGTATGCCAGATAAAATATTAAAAATGAGAATACAAACCAACACTAAAGAAAAAATAGGAAGAAAAAGGAGCCAAGAGTAGAAGACAAACAGCAAACTTAAAATGAGATGTTAAAGCATCGACCTGTGAACCAGGAGGTCAGGGTTCGATTCTGGTCAAGGCACATGCCTGGGTTGTGGGCTGGATCCCCAGTGTGGGGCATGCAGGAGGCAGCCGATCAATGATTCTCACTCAACATTGCTGTTTCTATCTCTCTCTCCCTCTCCCTTCCTCTCTGAAATCAATATATATATATATATATATATATATATATATATATATATATATATATATATGTTTTAAAATGAGCTGGTAGGAACAACTCTCTAAATACAGATCTAATATTAAAAGTTTTTACTATGAACCCTGGAATAGGTAGTATGGATCAATTATGGTTTGATCAAGCAAAAGAATCAGGATGGGTGATAAGGCAGAATGATTTATTGTAGGGGTTAGACTTGACATAACTGTGAGAGCAGTTGAATGGCAGATGTAGGCCCTTGGCTCCTCATCTAGTTTTAAGCCTGCAATCACTATAGGTCAGCCAGACCAGCAGTTAAAAAGAGAACTGGGTAAGGAAAAGAGCAAGGTCAAACTGGATCCTGTGAAGATGAGCGGGAACTGATAAAGACAATGGAAATACAAAAGAACAAACTTTAATCTGTGAGGACAACAGGAAATGGCAGTGACAAACTGGAACATCTGTCTCTCACCAACTCCAAACCCAATGCCAACGGTGACCTATGAGAGAAGCTTGCACCCCTCACTAGGGAGTTGTACGTGCATGGCAAAACATTCAGAGAAGGTGAAGGGGAAAATGTGGCAGTAGCTATCCACACCTAGAAAGTGAGCGAGCAAACCAATGGCACAGTGTAAGAGCTGTCACGGTGCCTGACTCAGCACTGATCCTCAAGAGTCAAAATGGATGCCTGCCACTTCATTTTCTCCTTAAACATAGTCAAAATGTCTCCTGTGGCCACTGCTAACCAGAACAAGACAGGGAAGAAATTTTTAGGAAACATATTTCCAGTTTAGCCAAGTTGACAAAGCACAGTGCCTCCACAGAAACAGGTCAGCACCTCCACATAACCTCAAACTGTGCCAAAGGTATAAAGAAGTGGTCAGCAAACCGTGGCTCGCGAGCCACATGCTGCTCTTTGGCCCCTTGAGTGTGGCTCTTCCACAAAATACCACGGCCTGGGCAAGTCTATTTTGAAGAAGTGGCATTAGAAGAAGTTTAAGTTTAAAAAATTTGGCTCTCAAAAGAAATTTCAATCGTTATACTGTTGATATTTGGCTCTGTTAACTAGTGAGTTTGCCGACCACTGGTATAAAGAAAGGAAGGATAGCTGTACAGACTGGTCAAATCCTCAACATCACTCCAAAGTAACCCTTCCAAACTTCTACAATGGACAGGGGATCTCAGTTACTGCCTATCTATGTACCCATATTAGAAGCCTGATTATCGATATGCCATCAATACTCTGTGGCTGGGGTGAAATATATTGCAATTCCTGAAGTTTGTGCACACATTCAAGGTAAAAACTGCTAAGAAAATTAAATAATGACCTAAATTTTAAAAACCAGCTCAGCTACCAATACTATTCAATCCTATCTTCATATTTAAATAGGAATAAGCAAGAGTCTTAAAATCTTAAAGAATCCAAAGCATGAATGTAAGGCTACAGACCTGCTGACCCTCAAGAAAATAGTCAATAAAGAAATGAAGGACAGGAGAAACCAAGATGGCGGCATAGGTAAACACCTAAACTGCTGCCCAGCACAACAATTTCAAAACTACAACTAAAAGACAAAACGTCTATCACCCAGAACCACGGGAAAGCTGGCTGAGTGGAAGTTCTACAACTAGAAGGAAAGAGAAAAAGAGCATTGAGACGTGCACAAGCGCTGAAAAGCTGAGGTACGGAGGCGCGTGAATCAGGCTGGCAGGGGTGACTGGGTGCGCTGCTTTTTTCAACCCGAAGGGAGACAAGCTCCTGATTACTCCGAACTCCAGTTTCTGGGGAGACGCTGGGGACCCAAACTCTTACGGGGAGAAGCTGGACTGTCTGCCATCGGGTCAAAAAGTGAGGGTGACTTTCTTGCAGAGGTGTTCCCAGCAATCATTGTTTACTGCACTGGGGCGCAGGATGCAGGGACTTGGGAACACGCAAACGCAGAGACGGCTGACTGGCAGCCATCACTGTTTGCCACACCCTAGCCTAGTGACTCCCTGAGACCCTGCCCCACACAACCTACAAACCCACCCAAGCGCCACACAGCGTCTTTTGCATATAAATGGCCTGCCCTATCGCAGCTTAACCTAACAAACTGCAGCTCTGGTCAGACAGCTCCAAACCCCAAGAAAAGAGGAGAAAACTGTAATTCTCGCTGTAGCTCCTGCTGGGTGGCCTCAGACAGTAGCTGACCTGCACCCCATTGGAGATCCAGAAGCTAGTGTATCTAGTGGTCAGTGTGAGACGACACCATATTTCAACTACTCACATCCATAAGTGACACATTCAAGAGGCAGACTCAGTGAGCACCGAAGCCCCACTGAAACAAGTCCTGCACCATAAGCGTGTCTCCAGCGCAGCAGTTCTTCCATTATAGACACAGTGGGTCCTCACAGCCAATTGGCCTGGAGGTCAATTCCTCCCAGTGACACCAACAACAATCAAGACTTAACTACAACAAGGCTGTACACACAGTCCACAAAGGGGTGCACCAAGAGTGTCCACCTCAGGTAACTGGGAGGCCGACCCACTAGACCACATAGGACACCTAGCACACAAAGCCACCCTACAAACTCAGGGAAGTAGCGAAAATGTGGAGACAAAGAAACAGATCACAAACGAAAGAAATGGAGGAAAACAAACAACTGGATATAGAGTTAAAAACCACAGTTATAAGGTTTTTCAAGAATTTCCTAGAAAAGGGCAATAAATTTAACAAGACCCTCGAGGATATGAAAAAGGACCAACTAGAGATTAAACATACACTGACTGAAATAAAAAATATTATACAGAGACCCAAGAGCAGACTAGAGGAATGCAAGAATCAAGTCAAAGATTTGAAATACAAAGATGCAAAAAACACTCAACCGGGAAAGCAAATAGAAAAAAGAATCCAAAAATTTGAAGATAGTGTAAGAAGCCTCTGGGACAACTTCAAGCGTACCAACATCCGAATTATGGGGGTGCCAGAAGAAGAAAGAGAGCAAGATACTGAAAACCTATTTAAAGAAATAATGACAGAAAACTTTCCCTACCTGGTGAAAGAAATAGACTTACAAGTCCAGGAAGCGCACAGAACCCCAAACAAAAGGAATCCAAAGAGGATCACACCAAGACACATCATAATTAAAATGCCCAAGGGCAAAAGACAAAGAGAGAATATTAAAAGCAGCAAGAGAAAAACAGTTAATTACCTAAAAGGGAGCACCCATACGACTGTCAGCTGATTTCTCAACAGAAACTATGCAGGCCAGAAGGGAGTGGCAAGAAATATTCAAAGTGATGAATAGCAAGAACCTACAACCAAGATTACTCTACCCAGCAAAGTTATCATTCAGAATTGAAGGTCAGATAAAGAGCTTCACAGATAAGAAAAAGCTAAAGGAGTTCATCAACACCAAACCAGTATTATATGAAATGCTAAAAGGTATCCTTTAAGAAGAGGAAGAAGAAGAAAAAAGTAAAGATAAAAATCATGAACAACAAATACATATCTATCAACAAGTGAATCTAAAAATCAAGTGAATTAAAAATCTGAGGAACAGAATAAACTGGTGAATATAATAGAATAAGGGGCATAGAAAGGGAGTGGACTGATAATTCTCAGGGGGAAGGGGTATGGGGGGTTCAGGAAGAGACTGGACAAAAATCATACACCTATGGATGAGGACAGTGGGGGGAGGTAAGGGCAGAGGGTGGGGTAGGAACTGGGTGGAAGAGAGCTGTGGGGGGAAAAAGGAGAAACAATTGTAATAATTTGAACAATAAAGATTTATTAAATTTAAAAAATGAAGGACAAAGAAAAACAAAGGCAAGCACCCCATAGCCATATCTCCAATCTCTTCCCACTCTGGCTGGACATTAAAATTAAACACTGCTCTGCTAAAAACAATGTCAAGAAAATGAGAAGACATGACCCAGACTGGCCAGAAATATTTGCAAAAGACACATCTGATAAAGTAGTGTCATCCAAAATATACAAAAAACCTCTTAAAACTGAACACTGAGAAAATAAACAACCCAGTTGAAAAATGGGCCCAAGTCCTTAGCAGACACTTCACCAAAGAAGATATACAGATGGCAAATAGTATTTGAAAAGATGTTCCAATCATGTTATTAGGGAGATGTAAATTAAAACAACATCCTATATAATCCTATATAATAAAGAGGTAATATGCAAATTGACCATCACTCCAACACACAAGATGGTCACCCCCCTGTGGTCAAAGATGGCCGCCACAAGATGGCGAGCAGGGGAAAGCAGCTGTGGGCAATCACAGCAGTCCTGGATTGTGAGAGGGATGTCCGACTGCCCGTTTAAATGAAGTACTGAGACCTGTTATAACAAGAATGAACCTTGAAAACATAAGTGAAAGAAGCCAGAAACAAAAGACCATATATTTCTTGATTCCATTTATATGAAATGGGCAGTCGGACATCCCTTGAGGGGTCCCAGATTAAAAAGAGTGCAGGTCTGGACTGAGGAACACACTCCCGTGCACGAATTTCATGCACCGGGCCTCTAGTTAAGTACATAAAAAGATACTCAACATAATTAACTAGTAGGCAAATGCAAATCAAAACCACAATAAGATATCACTTCACACTAGGATGGATATAACTTTTAAAAAGTAAAACAACGGCTGAAGAGAATGTAGAGAAATTGCAGCCCTCACACATTGCTGGTAGAAATGTCAGGTGATGTAGCTGCTCTGGACAATAGGAAAAGTCAGAATTGCCTTATGACCCAGCAATTTCATTCCTAGTTGTCTTCCCAAAAGAAATAAACCTATGTCCAAGTAAAAACCTGTACACAAATGTTTATAACAGCACTATTCATAATGGCCAAAAACTGGAAACAATCCAAATGTCCATCAACTGATGAATAAACAAAATGTGATAAGACATATCCATACAATGGAATATTATTCCGCCATAAAGATAAATGAAGTACTGAGACCTGTTATAACAAGAATGAACCTTGAAAACATAAGTGAAAGAAGCCAGAAACAAAAGACCATATATTTCTTGATTCCATTTATATGAAATGTCAATAAGCAGACTCATAGAGACAGAAAGTAGTTTAGTACTTACCAGAGGCTACGAAGGAGGAGAAGGAAGGGAAAGGGGTAATGATTGCTAATGGGTATAGGGTTTCTTTGGGGGGTAATGAAAATGTTCTAGAATTAGGTGGTTACACAACCAAGTGGGTATACGAAAAACTGTATACTTTAAAATGGTAAATTTTTGCCCTAACCAGTTTGGCTCAGTAGATAGAGCGTCGGCCTGTGGACTGAAGGGTCCCGGGTTCGATTCTGGTCAAGGGCATGTACCTTGGTTGTGGGTACATCCCAAGCAGGGGGTGTGCAGGAGGCAGCTGATCGATGTTTCTCTCTCACAATGTTTCTCTCTCACTGATGTTTCTAACTATCTCTCTCGCTTCCTCTCTGTAAAAAAAAAAAAAAAAAAAAAAAAAAAAAAAAAAAAAATCAATAATATAAAAAAATAAATAAAATGAAATGGTGAATTTTATGCTATGTAAAATATATCTTGATAAAAAGATCCCATAACTATAATATCATAAAATTTTAAAAGTGGTCAGTAAGTCTCTTGTAATGATAGGAAATATTCTGATTACAATTTTACCAATCTAAATTAATTTATGGATAACAAAACTTTACTAGGTGTACCAGTTAATAATGCGGATATTTTTCAATAGATGGAGTTACACATATGTTGATATGTATGCTATTTTGTTGTATTGACAACAAGCTTCAAAACTTCATATGTCAAATTTGCTGAAGGTGTTAACATCATAGACTTTTACGCTTAAAAATGTTGAATTTTGTGCCAAAAATAAAGAGCATTTGCGGGAAGTTTTAATTCATTACTTTATTTTAAAGAAAAAGTTATCATATACGTCAGGAAGCTTATGGTGAACATGCTCCATCTCAAGATACTTGTGAACGCTGGTTTAAACACTTTAAAAGTGATGATTTCGATGTGAAAGACAAAGAATGTCCAGGTCAACCGAAAAAGTTTGAAGACCAACAATTACAAGCATTATTGGATGAAGATGTGTATCAAACTCAAAAACAACTTGCAGAAAGATTAAACTGCAATTTCCAATCGTTTACAAGCAATGGGAAAGATTTTAAAGGAAGGAAAATGGGTGCCACATCAACTGAATGAAGGACAAATGGAAAACTGAAAAGTCATCAGTAAAATGCTGCTTCAACGGCAGGAAAGAAAGTCTTTTTTGCATCAAATTGTGACTGGCAATGAAAAGTGGATTTATTTTGAGAATCCCAAATGCACAAAATCATGGGTTGATCCAGGTCAATCATCAACATCGACTGCAAGGCCAAATCACTTCGAAAAGAAGATAATGCTCTGTGTTTGGTGGGATCAGGAAGGTGTGGTGTATTATGAGCCTCTAAAACCAGGTGAAACCGTTACTACTGATCGCTACCGACAACAAATAATCAATTTGAACCATGCTCTGATTGTGAAACGACCAGAATGTGCCAGAAGACATGGCAAAGTAATTTTGCTTCATGATAACACACCATCACACACTTCAAAACCAGTTAAAGACAGATTAAAAGATCTTGCCTGGAAAGTATTAACCCACCCACTGTATTCACCAGACCTTGCTCCTTCAGATTACCACTTGTTCACATCGATGGCACACACACTTTCTGAGCAGCACTTCAATACATACGAAGAAGTGGAAAATTGGGTCTCTGAATGGTTTGCCTCAAAGCAAGAAAAGTTCTATTGGGATGGTATCCACAAATTACCTGAACGATGAGGGAAATGTGTAGCTAGAGATGGACATTACTTTGAATAAAGCACTTTTGATGTTTCTCTTGATAATTTTGTGTATTCTTTGGTTACAAAATCCACATTATTAACTGGTACACCGAGTACATCATGCATACAAAAATTTTATATCCTCTCCCAACACTAGAATAAATTTTTCTGCAATACAACACACAATGAATATGCCCTCAAACACAATTATATATGTACAATTCCCCCAGCACTAACTATATAACTGTGTCTCTATCTATTTCTCTCCCTCTTTAGAAAGCATATCAAAATACAAAGTAAAGTATATATATGGGTGACCAAAGTAGGTTTACAGTTTTAATACAAATAAATAATACAATAATTAATAAATAAGAACCAACTGTTTCACATACTCATAACTTTAACCTACTTTTGCCCACCCTTGTATATATGGCTAGATGTAGATATAGATATAGATATGTAGATATATAACTCACATTAAAGTATATATTTATCATATATTTACTTTATTATTAAATTATTTGTAATACAAAGCAAACTAATCACATCAAGTGTGACATGACTGCTCTATTGCAGCTGAAAATTTTTTGACATTCCTCTTGAAAAAATAAAGATCTCAAAATAAAATACTTGATGATATAGAGACTGATAGGTTATAACAATACTAAGTAAAGCCCCTTATTAAAAGTAAAATAAAATTATACTGTAGAATTAACCCCCTCCCAAAAAAGTTACTTTTTATATGTGTCCAATAGATTATCAGGTAGTTCATTTGTACCTCATCATTTTCCAAAAATAATTTAAAGTTGATAGTTCCATATGTACATATTTACTAAACTTAAGAAAATTCAATAGAAAAAAAGTCAATTAGTTCAAAAAAAGGTAAAATAAGCTTTTGTAATTAAACCTACCATACTCAGTAAAAAAAGAGAATTCATTTTAATGTTAGGTATGCTCCTTAACGTCATATGTAATACTGTATTTCTGTAAATCAACTCACTTTCACCCTTCCTTTGGCTTTGAAAAAATATTAAATACTTGGCATAGACCAGGGGTGGGCAAACTTTTTGACTCGAGGGCCACAATGGGTTCTTAAGCTGGACCGGAGGGCCGGAACAAAAGCATGGATGGAGTGTTTGTGTGAACTAATATAAATTCAAAGTAAAGGAGCGGAGGGGAGAGCAAGAGAACGCTCCGCTCTTTCGGCTCTGCGGGCCGGATAGAACAGCCGAATGGGCCGGATCCGGCCTGCGGGGCCGTAGTTTGCCCATGGCTGGCATAGACTCTATTCAATGAATCAAATAAAGATTCAAGATTTTTGTCAACCTCTCAAAATGCATTTTATCTTAATATGTTACATTTTACCAGAAATTCAGTCCTTCCATTATGTATCCAAACCTTACTTTCAAACACTAAATTTAAGTTCCACATTCTTAATCCTCAGCTGACAATTTTCCCCTCCCATTGATACAACAGAACTAAATTACATATTGACTTTCTTCTGTACTTTTTGTCCCCTATGTTAATCTTATTTCCACAACAAAATGTTTCCTTAAGGCTGGGTTCATAATATATGTATCTAGCATGTAGCCATGTGCTAACATACAGAAAGAATGTATTACTATGTGCTAATACATACAGAAAAAATGTATTACTTTATGGATTAAATAATTATAATAAGTTTGCTATTGCCTTTCTATGCTGCTTAATTTTAAGGTATTTCAAATTAGGGAGAACTCAGAACATCTTTAACACATATAGAATCACAGGTAGATTTCAAAGCATCCTAAAGAATCACCTAATTAAGGTTAATTAACCACCTAGTCAATTCTTTAAAAGTAATTGTTAGATAAAATACAGACCACAACATTTATTGTTTTCCCATTATTAACAATATGTATCTTTTACTGTATACAACGGTTAATCTCTCCCATTCCTTGAATGATAATGAGAATATATTTTCATAGTAGCAACTGGTGACATTTCAATAAATCAATGTGCTGCAGTGATACCTAAATAAAAGCTTAGTTCACTATAATGATGCTTCCAGGCTTCCCTCAAGTCAGGTGGTTACTTGCAGTTAATGATCTGTGACATACCACACAAGTAGTCCTAAAAAGACTTATTATCCACTGCATGTGCAACAATATTTGCTTTATGGATGGCTAAATGAATGAAGACATTCAATGTAACTGTAAAAGTAAAATCAAAAGAAAACTTACAAGTAACATGTTTTCTTTAAGTAAAAGGGCTGTGACCATTTTCCATTAATACTTAACCTTTTGCTGGAGCAGTGTAACCACATATCCATAAAGCCCAAGAGCTGTTCTGGGTTAATGCTAATTAACTGCTCCCAATCAAAAGAGCAGTAACTTTCCAAAAATGTGAGATCATCAGCCTCCATTGTTGACATCAAAGCTACATCACAAAGCTTAGTGAACAATAAAAGAAGACAAATATGCTTTACATAAGTTGAGAGCTTGTCTTGCAATCAAATTTATATATACATAACAAACATGCCAAGAAAAGGTTATTATTATGCTACACACAAAATTTGCTAATCTCAAACAATACTCTATCTTTCATAGCTGCCAGACAGATTTTGTAAGCATTCATATGTTTATCATTTATAATTTTATTTCATTTAGTAGACTCGGCTTTTGTCCACCATATGTATGTCCACTGTGGATTAACTATTCCCTTAGGTACAATTAAGGCCTTTCCATTTGTTGTAAGAAGAGCTAAGTATGAAGGACACAGCCAGAAATAACATTTATACCTCAACCAAAAACAGAAGCACATTCAAACTAAAACGATGGTTTATGCAGCATCTTTTTTTTTATTAGACACATGTCTACAGAGCAAAATAAACTTGAGATAAAAATTCATGGCAACTGTACACCAGCTTTCACCATTCAGATCGAATATCAAAACTATATCAACTCCATCAATTAAATTTAAATAACTTTTCAGAAAAATATACTTCTAAATTACAAGTGAAGTGAAGGTTGGCTTCCAAACATTAATTATAACCATTTTAATCAATATTTATGTATTTCAAAGACATTTCAAAACACTGTTAATGGTTATTTTTAAATCCTTTAATTAAAAATAGATTGATTTAGCAGTACCTCCTCTGATTACCCATACCTAGAACACAGCATTTGAAGACAGAGTGAGGAACACAGTAACAACAACACATATAGCACCTATCCTATATAATAAAAGCCTAATATGCAAATTGTTCGACCAGGAGTTTGACTGCTCGCTATGACGTGCACTGACCACCAGGGGGTGGCACAGAACATGGCGGGTGTCAGTGACACAGTGCTGGCAGCAGTTGGCAGTGGAGGCATTGCCAGCCCTGATGGGCCCCAAGGAGAGCAGGACCATGGTGGGATGGTGGAGCAGGTGAGCGGGCAGCGCCAGGTCAAGGCAGGTGCAAGCGGGGCCTGATCACCCCGCAGACAGTGACCATCGGTGGCAGCAGAGGGCGGGGCTGCCACCCAGCTCCCAGGCACTGAGGGAGCTGGGGGGGGCGGGGGAGGAGGAGGAAGGGGGCGGCCCCGATCAACCACCCTGCAGATGGGATGGCGGAGCAGGGGCTGTGAGCCTGGGGGTGTGAGCTGGGGCCCGATCCCCACAGGCCACCCCAAGGGATCCCACCCGTGCATGAATTCGTGCACTGGGCCTCTAGTTATATATACTTGACAAGGTTCTAGGAGCTTTATATATATTTAATTCTTACAACAACCTCCCTGTAAGGTAGGTGCTATTATTATTCCTACTTTATAGATGAGAAAACTGAGTTATAAAGAGGGTGAGTACCTTATAAGTGAGCCCATATCTGAATCTAAGTAGTCTTACTCAGAAGTCTGTGCTCATACTGTTACTCTATATAAAAGATATTAAAATGCTACAAAGCCCTGGCCAGGTAGCTCAGTTGATTAGGGTTGTCCCGATATGCCCAAATTTTAGGTTCAATCCCCAGTCAGGGCACATACAAGCATCAACCAATGAATGCATCAATAATTGGAACAACAAATTGAATATCTATCTCTATCTACTTCTTCTCTCTCTCTCTCTCAAAATCAAACTTTTAATTCCACATTCTTCATCATCTCAGTAAATTGAACTTCAACATGCAAGATGCTTATGCAAAAAATCTTGGCTTTATCTTCTCTCCTCTACTCCACAACCATTCTATAAAAAAATGCATCACCCCTACCTTCAAAATATATCCAGAAGCCAACCTCGTCTCACTATTTCCACTGCTATCACCCTGCTCGATGCCCCCATTATTTATCACCTGAATTACCCACTATGGTATATTCTCAAAAAACAAAATTGTAGTGATCCTTTCAAGCTAAACCACTTCACTCTGATCAAGGCCCTCCGTGGCTTTCCATCACACAGAGTAAATGTCAAAGCCCTTACAATAGCCTACAAAGCTGTTCCTGATTCATCTTCTTCCTAGGTCTGTCCCTCTTTATATAAAACTTTAATTTGAAAAAACTACTCAACCAATTAAACTTGAGATTATATCAAAATGCTCTAAAAGTACAGTAAGAGTTGAAGTCTGATACAAGAGAACAGCTTTGAGTGCACACATTAAAATACTCTCTCTCAGTGTACAGAATACCGATGCCTTTAGAACAAGAATATCAGCATCTTCCAGTAAGTAAACTAACACAGCTGTATTTGCCAAATTTACATGTAAAGAAATTAAAAAACAAAAATAAGAAAGCAGTCAAAACCGAAATGTTAGGTCCATCTGAAAAAGACACTTGGATGTGATACTTTGGGATACTATTCCCAGGAAAAAGAACCAAAGTATTAAAACAAATGGACAAGGAGCAGAATGTTTTAATTTAAAATGTATAAACAAAATGAACTTTTCAAATCCTCAAAAGTTTTTGTTTATGCCTTATAAATTTTAAATTCTCTTAAGTAAAATGATAATAATGACTCAATCATTCACTTTGTTATAATATTGTAGAATATGAATCCTTCAAAATAAAAATCCAAGTGTCACATTTCTACTCTCCACATAAAATAAGAATTTTGAAGACTCAAAAGAGTCACAGTATAGGCAAGGACTTTCATGTAAATTCCCATTAAGTTTTTCAAAATGGACATATAACCACCTCTTATACTCCTCTATTATGGACAAAAAGAACAGTCTTTTTAAAAGTTTTGTGATCATTCTATTGAGCGCATCAGTAAAATTTTCAACTTGAAATTTACTTGTTTTACTAATACATTTCCACTGAGTTCAGAGAACACAACTTACAGGGTACATTAAAATGTAACCTTTGAACCTGGCAGTGTAAAACATCACTTCCTGGGCAGAGATAGTACTCCAAGAACAATCAATCACTGTTAAGAAGAATATACACTCAACATTGTTAATTAGTGTTGATGCACTCTTCTCTATGCCCTCATCTGTCATGAAGATTGTTTAAAAATCTGAGTTATTAGTCTTTATTTGGGAAAGGATCTGGTTAATATCTTTAAGAGTAGAAATCCTTCATCCATCCACTCTGTCCCGGAGCATGATAATTCCTACCCCCAATACAAGCTACGGATAACCACCACCCCTCCGCTAACTAAGAACCTATAAATCAGGAAGAGGGCAGCTCCTATGCAACCCCTGTTAATTTCTGTTTACAATCTACCCAACTGAGAATGTTAGCTAGTCAGGGGAGAAACTAGCTGATGGACCAGATAATAAAAAACATAACAGCTTAAAGACAGAAAATAACAACATGACAAATTAAAGGGGCTTGGGGTTATAAAACATGGGTTAAAATTAAAATTATTCTTTAAAAAAACAATATTCCTAAATGTTCATTTCATTTCAATTTGAACCTTTCCTTAAACACTGGGAGGAGGGAAGAAGTAAAACTGTACATTAGTACAGATCATGATTTTTTAAATAAGTATAAAAATAATTTATAAATAAAAAGGCAACATGTAGGGTTCTACCATTATGTAAAAGTCACATGTTAGGAAAAAGAAGCAAAATTCTTAATTCTTTTATGTTTATTTACCCTAAAATCATGACATAAAATCTATGACATTATCTCAAACATGATCCAGTATTGTATAACTTCGATGCATTTCCAAAGAAACTCTCTCTGACATTATTCACCAGAATGGAATTCAGTAGGCCAATTGGCTCTGAAGGCCATCTAACAGATACCCTGTATCTACATACGTATTTTTCCTCATTAAGAAAACCATTTTCCCTGATTAACACATCCCAGGCCATAAACACTTCGAATTTCAACAGTCTTCATGAAAAGGCTTTTCTTCATTCATTCAGTATTCATTCATTCAGGCACTGTTCTAAGTGATGAGGTCCTTAGCTTTCACAGAGCTTAGATTTTAGTGGGGAAAGACCGACAAGAAACAAACAAGAAACAGTATCAGATGGCAATGAGACTACGCAGATATCACAATCAGAATGTCCTGACAGAAAGGGACTAGATGGCTCCTTTAGATTGAGTGGGTGAAGAAGGCAACTCTGAAGAGAAGACATTTAAAATGAGATCCAAATGACCAAATGGAGCCAGCCAAGCAAAGACCAGAAGAAAAAGCCTTTCAAGCAGAGCAAACCCTAAGATGCAAATTAACTTGGAGTGTGTTAGAAATAGACATACAGACAATGTGCCTTATGCATACAGTGGGTAAGGGAACATGTACTATATAGTAGGTGGTCAGGTTTGAGACCACCTAGTGCTCCTGGATAAGGAGCTTGGATTTCATTCTAAGCATGATGAGAAAGAGGATTTTAAGCTGCAGAGTCATATATTATGATTTCCCACTTGGGACCTGGATTGCAGAAGAACAAAGCTAGGAGCAAGAAGACCAATAATAGGCTAACTACTGCAGCAGTTCACATGAGAGGTAGTGGTGGTATGTCACCTGTAATAAGCCCCTAAGTGGACATTAACTGAAAATCCTAGGCTCTTCAGTGTAGGCTCTGATCAAACAAGAGTGCCCCGATGCTAGAAGAGCAAGATCTTCAAGGCCAGGAAACCAAGTATTAGGCCTGGTGGCCTTGGCTCTCTGAATTGCATAAGTTACCCCAGCTGGTAATATAATTGTTTCTGGGTGCTTATGTGACTGCATCTGTAGCCTGTCAGACATCTCATTCCACATGGGGCTCTAGTCATCATCAAACTTCAATGAACTTCCCATAAAATATACAGAATAAGTAAATGACTTACCCTCATTCTCATTTTGAAACTTACCTACCAAAAATTCATTTTTATCTCACTAGGGAAAAGTAGGAGCTTCAGTGAAGATTTGGACAAAACTGATTTACTAATCTCAACTACCAAACAGAGCAAAAGGCAGTCAAAATTTTTAGAAAACTTGAATATGGCAGAAAAAAAAAAGATCAAAATTAAGACCTAGGTTAGCAAGTCCAATCACTCCTTAAGCACTCTCTCCGGCTCAACCTTTGTGCAAATTCCCAATGACTAGCTGCATACACAGCTGGCACTGGAGAATGTTTGCTGAATGAATTCCCTACCCAACACACAGTCTGAGAACTATCAACCTGAAACAAAAACAAGGAATAAGATGGTAACAAAGGAATTCTCTAGGAACCATTTCCTCCAGAACACTTTTATAACACTTCTATTTCAGCTCTACTAATTTATAATTTGTGATTATTCAAATTGAAGCTATAGTTAATGCTTTTATTTTTATTTTCTTGTTGTTTTTTATGGGCTAACTCTTATTTTATTTTTATTGTTTAAAATATTACAAGTAGTCGTACAGGTCTCGTTTTTCCCCCATTGACCTCCCCCCACCACCTCACCTACCCCCCAGCACATGCCCTCACTCCCCCAGTGTCTGTGTCTGTTGGTCATGCTTATATGCATGCATACCAGTCCTTAAGTTGATCTCTTTAACCCCACAACCCTCCCCTGCCTTCCGACTGCAGTTTGACAGTCTGTTCGATGCTTCTTTGTTTCTGTATCTATTTTTATTCATTAGTTTATGATGTTCTTTATGTTCCACAAATGAGTGAGATCATGTGATATTTATCTTTCTCTGACTGGCTTATTTCACTTAGCATAATGCTCTCCAGCTCCATACATGCTGTTGCAAATGGTAAGAACTCCTTTTTTTACAGCAGCTTATTATTCCATTGTGTAGATGTACCACAGTTTTCTAATCACTCATCTGCTGATGGGTATTTAGGCTGTTTCCAAATCTCAGCTATTGTAAATTGTGCTGCTATGAACATAGGGGTGCATGTATCCTTTCTGATTGGTGTTTCTAGTTTCTTGGGATATATTCCTAGAAGTGGGATCACTGGGTCAAATGGCAGTTCCATTTTTAATTTTTTGAGGAAACGCCATACTGTTTTTCACAGTGGCTGCACCAGTCTGCATTCCCACCAGCAGTGAAGGAGGGTTCCTTTTTCTCCACATCCTCTCCAGCACTTGTCCTTTGTTGATTTGTTGATGATAGCCATTCTGATAGGTATGAGATGGTACCTCATTGTTGTTTTGATTTGCATCTTTCAGATGATTAGTGACTTTGAGCATGTTTTCATATGTCTCTTGGCCTTCTGTATGTCCTCTCTCAAAAAGTGTCTATTTAGGTCCTTTGCCCATTTTTTATTGGATTCTTTATCTTCCTTTTGTTAAGTTGTATGAGCTCCCTGTAAATGTTGGAGATTAAACTCTTATCAGAGGTAACATTGGCAAATATGTTCTCCCATGCAGTGGGCTTTCTTGTTGTTTTGTTGATGGTTTCTTTTGCTGTGCAGAAGCTTTTTATTTTGATGTAGTCCCATTTGTTTATTTTCTCCTTAGTTTCCATTGCCCTAGGAGCTGTATCAGTAAAGATATTGCTATGACAAATGTCTGCTATTTTGCTACCTATGGCTTCTTCTAAGATTTTTATGGTTTCCCGTCTTATATTTAAGTCCTTTATCCATTTTGAGTTAATTTTTGTGTATGGTGTAAGTTGGTGGTCTAGTGTCATTTTTTTGCATGTATCTGTCCAATTTTCCCAACACCATATATTGAAGAAACTGTCTTGACTCCATTTTATGCTCTTGCCTCCTTGGGCAAATATTCATTGAGCATAATGGCTTGGGTCGATTTCTGGGTTCTCTGTTCTGTTCCATTGGTCTATATGTCTGTTCTTGTGTCAGTACCAAGCAGTTTTGTGAACAGTGGCTTTGTAATATAGCTTGGTATCTGGTATTGTGATCCCTCCAACTTTGTTCTTCTTTCTCAAGATTGCTGCAGCTATTCAGGGTATTTTTTTATTCCAGATGAATTTTTGCAGTTTGTTCTAGGTCTTTGAAGTATGCCGTTGTTATTTTAATGGGGATTGCATTTAATTTATAGATTGCTTTGGGTAGTATGGACATTTTAATGATCTTGATTCTACCAATCCAAGAACATGGTATATTCTTCCATTTGTTTATGTGTTCCTGTATCTCTTTTTTCAGCATCCTGTAATTTTCTGAGTATAGGTCCTTTATTTCCTTGGTTAAATTTATTCCTAGGTATCTTAATTTTTTTGTTGCAATGGTAAATGGGATTGTTTTTTTAGTTTCTCCTTCTGTGAGTTCATTCTTGGTGTATAAAAAAGTCATAGACTTTTGGGTATTAATCTTGTATCCTGCTACATTGCCGAATTCATTTATTAAGTCTATTAGTTTTTTGATGGAGTCTTTAGGGTTTTCTATGTACAATATTATGTCATCTGAGAATAATGACAATTTTACTTTTTCTTTTCCAATTTGGATGCCTTTCAATACGTCAACATAGTTAATGCTTTTAAAAGGCTACTATGATTAAGAATAATAATATTATTGAGCACTTACATTGGATAAGACCACATGCTAAGTGTTTTTCATGTAATATCTCATTTAATCTTTAAACCAACTTTATCAGACAGAAACTATTACCCTTATTTCCAGAAGAGGAAATGGAGGCTTAGAAATATAAAGTAGCTTCTCTGATTGTCACAGTGCTGTAAAGGGAAGAAATTGGGCTTAAAAACAAAATCCGTCAAAATCAAATTCCTGTGATCTTAACCACACTCAATACTTCATTTAAAATCTTAATTAGTATAAAGAACATTAATCTCTTAAAGCTTTTCAGAATATAGAATGAAATAAATTCAATACATTTGCTTTAAACATTATATACTTTTAAGTATCATATACTGAAATAACTTACTAATTACCAATTCTGTCTATGTCATTAAAGCAAGTCCCTTCCTCTTCTGGCTACTTTATTAACCTACTCTAGTTACTCTTTATATTTAAACATAATAAAACTCAAAATTTTTTACAAAAATAAACCCATAATTCACCCTTACCTAAGACTACCTTCAATCCTCAGCCCAAATTTCTGAGTTTACTATATTTTAATAAAAAGCAAATGATTTTATATCTTTCTAATCATAAGGTCTTACTATGGAACAAATTCACACATGCCTGTGAATGCGCACGCACACACAAACACACACACTTAGTGTGGAAATTTTCTATGCTTCTACTGAACTTTGGCTAAAAGCTGGCTACTGCTGCCAATATATTCAGGGCCTACACCTATTTCTCTTCAACATATGCTTTCTATTAAAGGTGCAAAGAATAGGACACAATGATGTATTTTAAATTGCACATTTAGGCAGAAGATGACTTGTGTAGATAATTGGAATAATACAGTTTCAGATGTCTTCCCATCATGTTTCTTTCTCTTTGCCTTTCACCAGTAGGTGAAGTCTTTGCTTTTTAATATAATTTTATGTCCAAAAAAGAAAATGAATGCATATTACCATACAAATGTAACATCAATTTAGAAATACAAATTATAAGCTCTTTCATTACATGATCATATGAAATAATATTCAGGAAAATGTTCATCTATAATCTCTTCATTTTACATATATAACATTCTGTGTGACTGCATACTCTATTATATGATCTCATTCTGAAGGAGAGTATTATAAATACAAAAAAGGGGTTAGAGCTAAGCCAAAAGTGAAAAAATTCTTTTGATTTTTATGCTATGAAATCTCAAACATAAGACTGTGATCATTTTTTGCATAAATTTATATAACTCGGAATGGCACAACCAAGCACAGTTCAATAGCCTATCTAGTCTGATATCCTGCCTCTGACAGCGACCAATGCTGGACGCCTCACAGGACAGCATAAACACATAATGTATATAATTATGTACCACTACGCCATTACTCCAGATGGTGGTTAGATGATATCCTGAAAGAAATGAAAACAAATCGGAACCCCTATCCTCCTTCCCTACTCTACAATTTCCCAAAAGTTAATGGGAAACCTCAAATAAAGCACACGTTTAACCATAAAATAAGCTAATGCTTTGGTAACATAATGACCAAGAAATTATCTCCTAAAATGAAAAGTCCAACTTAGAAATAGAATCTTAGCTCATCAAAACTCATGATTTGTAAAGGGGGATTTCAATGAATTGAAAAGTATTTAATTCACTCAATTATAATTATATACAAAATAGATGAGCAAATTTTACTAAACCTTTAAAAATAACTGTATCTTTTATCCAACCCATACATCTTGTGATATGTAATACTGTCTCCTAAAAACAATATAAAATTTGGATTTTTAACTCTTCAGAGAAATGATATTCACACCTGTTTTATAACCGTTTTAAAATAAGGCTTGGATTTATTACATGTTCATCTAAGTGTGCAAAACCACATAATGAAGAAATCTTGGTTTAGTCTTTCAGGAAGTACTATTTCCTAACCAATTACAGACCAAAAAAAATGCACTCTACTATTAATTCTCTTCCTAAGTATACTTGGATATTGATTTAACAATGCTTGTAGGCAGGAAACAGTTTCTGACCTAAATCTTTCATGGTATAATTTTTATTCATTTTCTCTTTTTCTGTCCTCAAATAAGTTGTAAAAGATTAGGTCATATCGTAATATTTTATATACCTGACAATCCTTAGTAGGGACTCCTTTTCCAAGTAACTGCATTGGAGGACGATGAACCAAGTAACAGTCTTGTGCTGCATCGTCTTATCATTTTTACATGCTGTATATCGTAACCCAAAAGACGAATCTCAAAAATTACTTACCCATGATATTTACCAAGCACTACTCTTTCCCCATTATAACACACTTTCTCAAAAAAAAAAAAAAAAAAAAAGAAGAAGAAGAAAAGAAAAAAAGAAAAGAAAAAATTATTGATATTTCAGAGCCTGAAAAATTCAGAAAGGAACTTGGAACTTTATGGGAACAAAAAACAATGCACACAAAATTCCACACAGACACTGCTTCCTTCCCTAGAATAGGGGATCATTTAATGAAATGTATCTCCCAAAATCTCTGGGGCAGAGTGAAGCTGCAGAGCAATATCATAAAATCTGCAGCTGTGTTGCTGTTCTTAATAGGCCGCGCTGTTTCCTTAGACCTCAGGAAGCCAAAACACACAGTCGGAGCAGACCTTACCTTAACAGGAATTGGCCAAAGCAGCACAGCAGTTAAGATAGATCAGCATCAAAACTGTTATTGAAAAGACTGTACACATCTTTACCAATTTTCTCTTTAAGCAATTTGCTTACTCCAGGAAAGCTGTATCTACTTATGTTTCCAAACATCAACATTTTTAGAAATAAAAACAATAGGATAGGCAAAAAAACTTTACTATATATTAATAAGCATTAATAACTTACTTTTATTGCCCACCAAGGCAATCAGTGGCTGAGTTTCCGACTCCTCGCTCACTTTCTTCACCACAGTATACCAGTCTTCTAAATTCTCGAAGCTTTGATAATTTGTAATGTCATATACCAAGAGGACTCCCTGTCACAAGAGTTACAGAATATTTGTAATACAATACTTGAAAATAATATTAATATTAAATACTCTAAGTAATGCTTCAGATATACCTAGAATCGTGTAAAAATGCAAATGTGGACTATTCTATATATAAACTTACTTTGATTTAGCTATTAGCAGACAAATAATACTGAATCTTTTCATTCAAGATAAACCCAAGCCAAGTAAAGCAAGCTCAATAATAATTTTATCAAGTTCTAAGTGGTTTCCTAATAATATATCTGGGATGTGCTTGGTAAGTTACAATCAATGTAAGAAAATATGACATGGAAAAAGCTGCAAGGTCTACAATCCTGTATGTTACTTTCATGAGGTCAAATATTTAAACCTTTCAATAAAAAAACCATCTGCTGCTGCTCTTTTTAAATATTTTTTAAATGGAGAGTCCATGACATCCCTTGATAGTCCATTTCAGTGTCTTAACACAATTTTCTTTAAATGAAATAAATCGATTTCCCCTTTTGGTCCTCTGTGCATTTGGAGAACAACATATGAGTATCCTCCTTGTAATAACCCTTCATGTACTTGAAGATAGTTAAGAAACTCCTTTACTGTCTCCTTTCCAGAATAAACAAACTCAATTCCCTAAACTTGCCTCAAAGGACCTATTTTCTATCCCTTTAATCATAGTTGTTGGTTCTTCCCAGGACACTCTCCATACAATTTTTTGACATCCTCTTTAAAATGAGCAATGTAAAACTAGATATGATTCTGTAATAAGAGCATGAACAAAGCCAAATATAACAGAAGGATTGCTTCCTGCCTCTTATATATCATATTCCTTTTAATATATCCCATTATTTTTTGGGGGAAGGAGAAGTATGTACACACAAAAATCACAGTGCCAGATTCTTGATTCTCATCCAGTTTGTGGTCAAACACTTAATATAAAGCTCTGCATACAATATAAGTCTGGACCTTAATAGCATTTATGTCTCCTTCTTCTTAGGTTATAATCATAAATATTGACTACTTTTTTGCACCTATAATGTACTAGACATCTCTAGATCTTTTCATTAATCATCAGAACAAGCATGCAAAGCTGGTGTTATTATTCTCATTTTACTAATAAACAGAGGTTAAAATAACCAAGGTCACACAGCTAGTTAAGTAATTGAGCCAGAATTTGAATCAAAGACTGAATAAATATAAAGTTCACTCATTTATTCCACAAACATTTGTCTGCCAACTATATGCCTAGCACTGTGCTGGGTGCTAGGGATATAAATTCCAAACCTCCAGGAACCCACAGTCTTGCATCCAAGCCAAGCACATACTAGTAAACAGACAAGTATACCAACACAGGAATCATGGCCTGTGATATCTTGGTAAATATTAATAGATTGGTTCAGGGGATAGTATGGGTGGGCATCGGAAGAGTGTTGTTTGTAGCATTTGCCAATTTCTGTGGTGCAAATACTGCTGTGTGGCCATTTTCAAGTTATCAAAGTCACTTCACTGATCACAGAACATGGTAGGACATCACTATATAGCACGTCCACCACACAGGTACACTAAACATAAATAATCTCCAAAGCATAGATAATAAAAATATATAGCAAAATAGCCCTAGCTGGTTTGACTCAGTGGATAGAGCGTCGGCCTGCAGAATGAAAGGTCCCGGGTTCAATTCCAGTCAAGGGCACATGCCTGGATTGCAGGCTCGGTCCCCAGTAGGTGGCGTGCAGGAGGCAGCCAATCAATGATTCTCTCTCATCATCGATGTTTCTCTCTCTCTCCCTCTCCCTCTTCCTTCCTCTCTGAAATCAATAAAAATATATTTTAAAAATATATATATAGCAAAATAATTAGTAAGTGTGCATTTTGAGCATATATTTGTTTTTTATATAATTTGTAAGTTTATTTATAATTTTTAACCATAAATGTATTCAACTGGTTCACAAAAACTCCTGAACTTAACAATAACTCTCCCAAACTGGTTCTAGCATACTGCTGTTATGGTCTTCCAGTATCATGCTCTTTTATTAAACTACACTGGCCTCCAAGTCACTTAATTCTCTCTGAATCTTGGGTTATTTGCCTCTGAAATTAAATAATTGAGTTAAATAAAATCCCTTCCAGTTTAAATATTCTATAATTATTATGCAATATCACTTGCCTGATTCATTTTAGTAACTTAGACACCTATTTCTCTCTTCCCAAGTGCACTGAAATAATCCCAACAGAGAATTATCCTATATAATAAAAGGCTAATATGCAAATCAACCAAATGGCAGAATGACCGGTCGCTATGATGTGCACTGACCACCAGGGGGCAGACGCTCAAAGCAGAAGCTGCCCCCTGGTCAGTGCACTGGGGGAGCACTCCCACAACTGCTCAGCCAGAAGTCAGGCTCACAGCTGGTGAGCAGTGGCAGGAGACAGCTGTCAGCAGGACATCCCCTGAGGGCTCCTGGACTGTGAGAGGGCACAAGCCGAGCTGAGGGACCGCACCCCCCCACCCACCCAGTACACAAATGTCATGCACTGGGCCTCTAGTTTGAAATAATGAGCATAACCCCACTTTCCTTATTAAGAATAAAGCCCAGAACTGACCTCTGAAGAAAGCTAATCTTCAATCTACTGACTCCGCCATGACTGATAAAACAGGTGGTAAAAGAGCTCTGCCGTGGAAGTCAAATCATTGTTGGGCTGCAGTCCTGGCCCTACTATCTACTGCTTTTGGGCAATGCTTCCATCATCACCTTTATAATACTTGCCATGCCTAAGTGACTAAGTGAAGTAATAAAAATAGACTTATTTTAAAACTAGCACACACAATTGCTGGAAAGTATTTTTATTATTCTGAGTGAAAAAGAATCACAGTTTCAAAGCAACTTCCAGGTAGTTTTTACACTCATAAATTGAGCCTTGACCTAGGATGACTCTTAAATCTTAAGAGTTGGGGAACCATTCTAATTAATATATGCAAAACTTCATCTCACCATGGGTCAATATTTGAACATGATAGAACACATGCAAATAAAACATGGCTACAATCTCTTAATAATCAGTACTAGACAAAGCTATGGAATAACAAATACCATTGATCTAGACCAGGGTTCTACTGCCCACAGGTCAAATCCAGTCCACACCCCATATTTTCATTTATTTATTTTTTTAATATATTTTTATTGATTTCAGAGAAGGAGAGAGAGATAGAAACATCAATGATGAGAGAGAATCATTGATTGGCTGCCTCTTGCACACCCTCCACCGGAGACCGAGACTGCAACCCAGGATGTGCCCTTGACTGGAATTGAACCCGGGACCCTTCAGTCTGCAGGCTGTCATTCTATCCACTGAGCCAAACCAGCTAGGGCCCCGTATTTTTAAATAAACTTCTAATGAAATATACTCATATTCATTGTTACCAATCACTGCTTTTGTACTACAACTGCAGAGTTGAGTAGCTGCAGCAGAGACAGTATGGCCTGCAGAATCTAAAATAGTTTCTATCTGGCTCTTCAAGGGAAAGTTTACCAGTTCCTGATATGGACCAATGTATCCTGTATTTCTCAGCTTGAAAATGAGAAATTCCTGGGGGAGTGAATTTTACCTCCAAAAAGCCCACCAGATCCTCGTAAAGAATCAAGAAAGATTCCTTCCTGGCTCTGGCATGGGAAGGGAGAAAGCAACCATTGTAAAATATGCACAGAGCATTACCCATAAAAAGAGGCATCCTCACCAAGAGAAAAGGCTTAAAAAAGAGAGAGAGAAAAGGCTTAATCAGAGTCTTACATGATGACATGGAGGAAGGGCAATTCCTAATTCCAGCCCCCTCTATCACCCTGTATCACCTAAGTGGGAAGAGCTAAGAAACACCTGTGAAGGCCACAGCCCAGGGTCACAGGCCACCAAAAAGCCATGACTTAATCGTAAGAGGACAGAATGTTTCCTCTCCCTCATACTTTACCAAACACCAACACAGCTGCAGTATAATAGTAGTGGATTACAGCTGAAAAAGCTGTAAGACACAAACTTCAACTAAGAAAGAATTATTTAAGACACCCAGAAAAAGGGAGAGAAAAACTCAGACATAGAGGAATTTGATGTCTCTGGCACCTATAGCTTCAGTTAACATTAAATTCAGACTAACTCCTGGCCATGTTAACATAAAACCTCACAATAAAGGCCTATTAGACTGAATTCTTATTACTCAATACATCATGTCTAGCTTTCAACAAAAAATTAGAACACTAAAAGGCAGTTTGAAAAGAAAAAGCAATCATTAGAATCAAACTCAGATATAATAGAATTGGAATTATCAGACCAAGAATTTATTTTTTTACTTTTTGTTTTTAAAATATATTTGTATTGATTTCAGAGAGGAAGGGAGAGGGAAAGAGAAACATCAATGATGAGAGAGAATCATTGATCGCATGCCTCCTGCACACCCGCTACTGGGGATTGAGCCTGCAAACCAAGCATGTGCCCTTGACCAGAATGGAACCTGTGACCCTTCAGTCCACATGCAGGCCAACACTCTACCGACTGAGCCAAACCAACTAGGGCGTCAGACCAAGGTTAAAATAACTATGATTAATATGTTAAAAATTCTAATAAAAAGGTAAGACAACATAGGTGAGTAACATAAACAAAGAGATGTAAACTCTAAAGAATAAAAAAAAGGAGCCCTGGCCAAGTGGGTCATTTGGTTGGAGCATAGTCCTGTACAACAAAAGGTTCTGGGCTCAATCGCCAGTAGTGGGTGTGCAGGAGGCAGCTGGTCAATCTTTTGTTCTCACATTGATGTTTTTCTCTTTCCCTCTCCATTCCTCTCTCCCTCTCCATTCCTCTCTCTCTAAAAAAAAAAAAAAAAAAAAAAAATAATGTCCAGCCGGTGTGGCTCAGTGGTTAAGCATTGACCCAGAAACCAAGAGGTCACTGGTTCAATTTCTGATCAGGGCATATGCCCAGGTTTCGGGCTCGATCCCCCAGTAGGGGGCAACTTATCCATGAAGTTTCTCTCTCACAAATATATCTCTCTTTCTCTACCCTTCCTTTTCACTCTCTCTAAAAATCAATGGAAAAAATATTCAGGTGAAAACCAACAAAACAAACAAAAAAAAACAAAAGAGAAAATCTTGAAAGAAGCTGGGAGGGAGGGAGTAAACCTTATCTATAGAAAAACAAGGGTAAGAATTACAGAGAATTTCTTATCGGAAATCATGTAAATAAGAATGAAATATTTTAAGTGTTAAAAAAAATCTAGAATTCTATATGTAAAATTATCATCCTTCATAAGTGAGGGAGAAATAAAGACATTCTCAAATAAACAAAAACTAAAGGAATTCACAACCAGCAGACCTGCCCTGGAAAAAATGTTAACAGAGGTTCTTCAGAGAGAAGGAAATGATATTATGAGTAAGAAATTCAGTTCTCCATAAAGAAAGATAAAGTACCAGAGAAGAAACAAGTGTTTATTGTTTAAACTAATCAGAGTAATAATATATTGAGTGATTTTAGCATATTGACAAGCAAAATGATGACAGCAATGCCCTAAGGAATGGGAGATGGATTCAGATTATCTATACTAATAAAAGGGTAATATGCTAATTAGACCAGGTCGACCAGACATCTTCTGGACATCCGACTTCCTTCCGGACAGTTAGGGGGTGACCAGACTGGCAGAGGGGCAGTTAGGGGCGACCAAGCTGGCAAGCAGAGGTAGTTAGAGGTGATCAGGCCGGCAGATAGAATGGTTAGGGGTGATCAGGCAGGCCAGCAGGCAAGCGGTTAGGGAGCAATCAAGGCAGCAGGGGAGCAGTTAGGGGGCAGCCAGGATGGCCAGGGGGGCAGTTAGGGGGCGACCAGGCTGGCAGGGGACCAGTTAGGGGGTGATCGAGCTGGCAAGCAGAGGCAGTTAGGGTGATCAGGCCGGCAGATAGAGTGGTTAGGGGTGATCAGGCAAGCAGGCAGGGGAGCAGCTAGGGGGCAACCAAGCCGGCAGGTGAGCAGTTATGGGGTGACCATGCCTGCAGGAGGGCAGTTAGGGGGCGACCAGGCCGGCAGGGAACCAGTTAGGGCAGGTGTCCTCAAACTACGGCCCGCGGGCCACATGCGGCCCGCCGAGGACATTTATCCGGCCCGCCGGGTGCCACTGCCTGTCCTGCTTAGCAGCCGACTCGTCCCGGGCCCGCAGTGCGCATAGGAATTTGTTCATAGTTGTTTTTTTGAACTATAGTCCGGCCCTCCAACGGTCTGAGGGACAGTGAACTCGCCCCCTGTTTAAAAAGTTTGAGGACCCCTGAGTTAGGGGGTGATCAGGCCAGCAAGCAGAGGCAGTTAGAGGTGATCAGGCAAGCAGGTAGAGTGGTTAGGGGAGATCAGGCAGGCAGGCAGGTGAGCAGTGAGGATCCAGTGGTCCCAGATTGCAAGAGGGATGTCTGACTGACAGTTTAGGCCACAGGTGATCAGGCAGGCCAGCAGGCAAGCGGTTAGGGGGCAATCAAGCCGGCAGGGGAGCAGTTATGGGGTGGGAGGGAGTTTGCAATATACAGTTTTAACTAATCTAGTGTACTTTCATATAACACTATATTGTTTCACATTTAGTTCAGATACCTTATAAAAGAACTAGAGGCCCGGTGCACAAAATGCATGCATGGGGGGGGGCCTCAGCCTGGCCTGCACCCTCTCCAATCTGGGACCCCTCAGGGGATGTCCGAGACCAGTTAGGGGGTGATCAAGCCGGCAAGCAGAGGCAGTTAGAGGTGATCAGGCTGGCAGATAGAGTGGGCAGTTAGGGGGCCTGCCTGATCACCCTAACTGCCTCTGCTTGCCGGCTTGGTCGCCCCTAACTGCCCCCCTGATGGTCTGGTCGCCCCCTAACTGGCCGGAAGGAAGTTGGACGTCCAGAAGATGTCCAGTCGACCTGGTCTAATTAGCATATTACCCTTTTATTAGTATAGATAATCTGAATCCATCTCCCATTCCTTATTTTAAAGGAATTTTAAAAAAAGATAAAAGTAGAACCAGAAAAGGCCAAATAAACAAGGTTTAAGTTTATGTGGGTTTTATAAAAAGATAAAAGTAGATAAAAGTAGAACCAGAAAAGGCCAAGTAAACAAGGTTTAAGTTTATGTGGGCCACAAAAAACCAAAAACCGGCAGTCGGACATCCACTGAGGGGTCCCAGATTGGAGAGGGTGCAGGCTGGGCTGAGGGACCCCACCCAATGCACGCATTTCATGCACCGGGCCTCTAGTTCTTTTATAAGGTATTTGAACTAAATGTGAAACAATATAGTGTTATATGAAAGTACACTTAGATTAGTTAAAACTGTATATTGCAAACTCTAGAGAAAGATTTTTAAGAATAATTAACAGGCTAAGAAGATAAAAAGAAAAGTTAAAAAAAAGATAAGGGGGGTGGGAGTGCTGGGAAAAGGTCAATGGGGAAAAAAAGAGACTTATGTAATACTTTAAACAATAAAGAATTTAAATTTTAAAAAAAAGATAAAAGTAGAACCAGAAAAGACCAAAAGCAAGGAATAGAAAACAAACATGATATGATAGATATTAACCCAACTATATCAATAATCACTTTAAATGTGAATGATCTAAATATACCAATTAAAAAGACAGAGATTATCAGAGCATTTTAAAACCAAGATTCAACTTATATGTTGCCTACAGGAAACTCACTTCACATATAAAGACAGAGATTAAAAGTAAGGAAATACAGAAATACCATGTTAACATTAATAAAAAGAAAGCTACAGTCACTGTATTTATTTCAGACAAATCAGACTTCAGAATAAAGAAAACTATTTAAAGTATAAAGGTTGGCATCATAATAAAGGGGTCAATTGTCCAAGAAGACATAACAATCTTTCATGTACATATACCTAACAACAGAGTATCAAAATACATGAGACCAAACGGATAGAACTATAAGAAATTCCAAATCCTCAGATCCAGTAATATAATTGGAGACTTCAACACCCCTTTTTCATTAATTGATACATAAAGCAGAAAACCAGTAAGTTGAACCAAATAGCACAATCAGCGTCATCTAATTGACATTTACAGAACAGTTTGTCCAACAACATTAGAATTTACACTCTTCTCAAGTTCACATGAGACACTCACCAAGATAGACCACACCAAGCATGTCAAACTCAAAGGCTAACACTGGCCAAATAAACAAGGTTTAAGTTCATGTGGGCCACAAAAGAACAAAAGCTTCAATTTTCATAGAAACATGGGTTTATTTTGATACATACATGCTAAATACAAAGGGCTGAAATAAATAAGTAATCGTTCACATAAAATAATAGAACATTTTAATAAAAATTATTATTTTTCTTGAACATTAACTTACCAGACATTGAATAACTGCACAAATTAATAAGCATAACGCAAATAAACCTGTTTTTCTTATTCTCCAAAAGTGAAATATTTCCTGTTGCGCACACCAAACAAGTCAGTGCAAGACTAATGACGTGGCCATCGGCTGCTAAAATATTCGCTGCTAGAAATGGTGTGCCTGCGCATAAGGCGCATAAAGGAAATGAATGCAACACGATTACAGTAATCAGTCATTAGCGAACATTATAGTTCATTATTAATAATTATGTATAACAGGATGATGTAAAAATTAAGTTACAAGTTTTTTTATTAAAACGTTTCTTACATACCGTTATATTTGGCTGGGCCAGAAAAATATTCGTTGTGGGCCGAGTTTGACATGCTTGGACTACACTGTGGACCATAAAATATACCTTAGCAAATTTATAAGAATAGAAATTATACAAAGCATGTTAGTAGACAGACTACAATGGAATTAAATTAGAAATCAGCAATAGAAAGATAGCTGGAAAACTCAAAATATTTGGAGATTAAGCAACATATTTCAAAATAACACATGGGTCAAAAAAAAAGTCTCAAGAGAAGTTAAAAAATACCTTAAACTAATAAAATCACAACCTATCAAAACTTTTGAAACAGAGCAATAACAGTGCTAACAGGAAAGTGTATATCCCTGAATGTATATATTAGAAAAGAAGAAATATCAATAGCCTAAGCTTCCACTTCAGAAACTAAGGAAGAAGAGCAACTTAAGCCTAATGCAAGCAGAAAAACTAAATAATAAAAATTACCTAGAGATCAATAAAACTGAAAGAGGAAAACAATAAATAAAATGAACAAAATCAGAAGTTGGTAACTCTCTAGCCAAGTTAACCAAAAAGGGAGGGATAGAGAAGAGGCAAATTAATAAGATCCCATAGACCTTAAAAGGATAATAAAGGACTATAAGCAACTCTATGGCTAAAATTTGACAACTTAAATGAAATGGACCAATTCTTTGAAAGACACAAACTACCAAAATCATATAAGCAGACACTGACTCCCAGGGCTCTGCCCACCAGCTTCAGCACACCAAAGCCAGACCTCTAAGTACTCACCTCTTCGGGAGTTTATACAAGCACCTCAAAGCCCCTCTCACCACATGGATCAATCCAGACCTCTTCTGATTCCTTCCAGAATTCTATCAGAATCTTCTCAGACAAAAGAAGTTACAATACAACTTTCTCACAAATCCAACACATCTTGGTAACAACTAAAATCTGAAAAGAATCTACTGGGGATCCTGGAAATAATTTTCTTGATAATCTTGTAGATATCTAAACCCATCACCACGTGTCATGTCCCTGGTACCCTCTTTTACCACCCATCTACCCACCATTCATCCTTTTCCCATGTCATTATCCCCTTACTACCCTGTGCTTCCTCTTCCCAATTTGCCCTATAAGTGCTCCTCTTCTTCCCAGATATTTCTGCCATGACTTTCGGAAATCAGATTTCAAATTTAATAAATCCTGCTATATTTTCAAATTCTTCACAATAATTTTCTCCATTTTCTATATCTTATCATCTCTTTCTCCCCTGCAATTCCCTTCTCTTTGTAAACCTCAAGACAGTTAGTAAATATTATATAACATTACTTCATATAGTATTTTGTTTTCATCTATTTTACTTATCACCATATCTAATAAGCATGATGAGTCAGTAAATCAAATGGATGCCATTTGCAAAGGAATAATTGGTAGGAGTCTTAAAGAAACAAACACTGGTGGCCACACAACAGTCTTAGTAGGTATTTCATAGATTTATTTCTAAATTTTATAAGGCACCGCACACACACAATTTAACCTTCCCTAAAATGAAAAGTTCCCTATTCTCAAAATGCAGGTGATTTTTCTCCCTGATTTGTATGACAAATAATGTACTTTAGTTTTTAATTATGTATAGAAATAAATCATATAGATTATACAATAATCCTAACAACATATACCTTGAAATAAGTACCATCTGTAAGAAGAAATAGTAAAGCAAGAGAGGTCTGCAAATAGAATTAGATACAAGTTGGCAAACATCTAACTAAAAATTTCGTAATAAAAGATAGCAGAGGGGCTCAGGGAATCCCACTTTCAGATGTGATCTCTCCTCAGTTGTCATACCGACACCAAATCCTTTTGTTGGTGGTTAACAGGCTGGCTCATCTGCATGGGGCACTGGCACACAATAGTAGTTATGTTTAATTCAAAAATGACTATACTGCATTGAGCTTATGCTCAGTAGAGCAGTGTTTGCAAACCACTTAGATTCCAGGATGGAAAGAGCTACAAAAATGAAACATGCAGTCCTTCTCTGAGGTTTGTTATTAGCCTCTGTTAGCCACAGGTTACAGGGCACTAAACACTACGCACTGTGTGTTTGCTTGCAACCACTATGAAAAATAGCCTATAACATCTTTCTGAAGACTCCTAGAAAAATTTAGGGCAATTCTAAATCTGGGAATTTAACTGGGATATACTTCAATTCTTAGAACAGTTCTTGTCAAAATATCTCACTAATTCTTTCTTGGGTGTCAATTCAATTTTGTTTCACACAACACTATTCAAGAGACTATTTATTACTAAAGTTTAATGCTACTGGGGAGGGGGAAGTAAAGAGGATAAAATAATCAGTTTTATTTGAAACTAAGTCAATTTCTATACAATAAATAAGCTTCTTCATGGATGTTTTAAAAAGCTTTTTAAAAAACAGATTCACTAACTTAATAGCTCCGATGGTTTTAAGGTAATTCTTTTTATACCCAATACATAAACTAGAGAATCTAAAATAAAATCCTAATAATACATTAAACTGATGTCCTCAAAACAGCTCATCAAAACATTATTTATGAAGAGTTCTATCCTGTAACGTGTGTACTAAAATACAAAGTACTCATGAGATAGGTAATAGATAGCATCAACAACTCTAGAAACAGTACTGATCCACTTTGAAGAATAATTATATGATATAATATAAAGTTGTTAACTATATTAAAATGCTATTTGAAAGCATTGTTCTTGAAAAATAACATTTCCCCAATTTATGGTAGTGAATTGTAGTCAGAGTTTCTCTGACCTGGATAAAAAATATTACACATATTTTAACAAGAAACTACTAGTAAATGCACTTTATATATTTTACACAGCATTTAATTTAGAATCTCTGGAAAGAAGAGAAAAATTATTTCATTATCATTAATTTGACAATTCATTTTATCATCTCAGAATTACTAGTTTCCTGAGACACTATCATGCAAATGTTAATGAACCTCTCAGAAATACTGTATTATACTGTTGTTTAATAAAACATGGTATATGCTTACAAAATTCACAGAAATTGTAAAATATAAATAAGACATCATCAAAGAGGAAAAAAAAACCACCTTCAAAATAGAAATCTTACATAACAAGTTCTAAAAAATATATAACATTCTCTTCCTCCCCAAGATATGAGGTGAATTAGAATAGAGAAATAGTACTAAATGCCACCAATTATATACTTTAAAATGGTTAATTCTATATTACGTGAATTTCACATTAGTATTAATTTTTATATAACACCATAATTTTATAACATTAACCAACTTTAAATAATTTAAGTATATCAAATAATAATTTTTATTGACTTAGACATATGGTAAAATTAAAAGATTCCAATACATGAGTGTAATATTCCCCTAAGTCTTAAATAAATTAATTAATTGAATTTGATATTATTTATGCTGAGATGCATAAAATCTTCCTGTTCTCCACTAACTCTAGTTACATCTATAAAACATAAAAAGATTCTATTTGACACTCAGAATAAAATATCATAAGAAGCTTGACTAATCTAATTTTCTTTTTTTTTTAAATCCAATGTGTCCTTGAAGATAGATCTTAATGGAGCAAAGTGGAAAAAGATTTTTATTTTCAAATCCCATTTTACCAACTATGTGAAACAAGGACTGTTGATTTCCAAAAATCTCTGTTCATCCATTTTTCTTTAGCTTAATATCCACTTTAGACATAATCAGTTTAAAACAAAAAATTAAACAACAATAAAGACAGAAACCAAAACCTGAGATGTACCTTTCAAGGGAAAAATAAACATGCATAAAATATCAAGTCATATGGTCACAAGAGAAAATGTTAAGTGAGCAGGAAGACTTTTCAGGAGACAAAGAACATATACATAAAAGCCTAAGTGACCATTTGACTGTTCAACCGTTCGACCGGTCGTTATGACGCACACTGACCACCAGGGGGCAGACGCTCAGTGCATAAGCTGGCCCCCTGGTGGTTAGTGCACTCCCACAGCAGGAGCGCTGCTCCGCTGACAGACAGACGCCAGATGCCGGCTGGCGAGAGCAGCTGCAGTGGCGCAAGCCTCTCCCACAGACACTCCCCCTGCGGGCCCCCCCCCCCCCCGCCCCAGCCCATCTGGACCAGGACCGGGATTGGGACCAGCATCAGGACTGACTGGGCGCAAGCCCACGGCCACTTCTCAGTCATGGGCATACCAGTATCACCCTAGGATGGGCGTGCAGAGACAGCAGCGGAGCGGCAGCAAGCCTACTCGGCGGTGGCAGCCGGCACAGCGGGGCCGGGATGAGCAGTAGCAGCGTGATGCCCAGCCCAGGCTTGGGCTCCTCCCCAATCACCTGCCGCTTCGCACACTACTACTTCCCTCGGGGGATGTTGGACTGCCAGTTTTGGCCCAATCCCCGCAGGACACACTGAGGGACCCCACCTGTGCACGAATCCGTGCACCAGGCCTCTGGTGTAGAAGAAAAGGCAAAGAAGAAAGAGTTCTAAGAACCCAATCAATGTATCAATCATATAAAAAGCAAAAGTAGGGCCTTTACACATGATCAGAACAGTATGAGCCTCATTTATGTTAAAAAATAATTCAGAAAATCTTTTTCATCAAAAATTAATGTTATTTAACAATCATCAAACTTCATGAAGAAGAGTGCTTAACATTATCTGTCTTCATCTTCTAGATTCATTTCTTACAAGCAACGTAGTTCTACATAACCAAGTTCTGATTCTCCCACTAAAAACATCAAACTCCCCCCAATGCCCAAGATGATGTGAAAGAGACACACTAATTAAAAGTGGAAGAAAAAGCAAAAACTAATAGCATGTCCATAATTAACTTTTTAAAGTATACTACTACCATACACATTCCCTATTTGTACAATAATTTAATTTAAAAACATGTCTATATAAGCTCATGTTGCCAAATAATTTTTGTTACATAATATATACATTTTCTTCTGAAAAGACATCATTATCATGTTAAAATATTGTATGTACTTCATATATATAATTAGTCATACTTAGTGTTCTAATATATTGATAATCCTATTAAATCTGGAGAACTATAAATATTTAGCAGACTAGTTCAATAGCACAAAAATATAGACATACAAATATGCTTTTTGTCCTTATAATTTAAATGAAATTAAATTTTCCCTTTCTATATTTTTCATTCATTCAGCTTATATATTTTGAAAGTTGTCACTATTATGAAGTCAGCTAATAAAAAGCAAAATATCAATTATCACTACATTTATTCAACTGCTGATAATAATATCTTGTAATATAAGTAGCATATGAAAGCTATTAAGAGTCACAGCAGTTCCTTGATTCAAATCATTCCAAACAGTTTGGGAAGGATGAAACCAAAGGATTAGCACAAATATAAATTTAGTCTCTTTACATATCAGATAGAAATCATGTCCAAAAAAAGTGTGTGTGTGTACCCAGTTAAGTGTGTTGGTGAGAAGAGTATTTTCTGTATCAGAATTCATGTCATACCTGGGCTCCATAGATATATTTATCCAACATCTTGCCTCCTATTGTCTGCCCTCCTATATCCCAAACTTGAAGTGTAACATTCAAGTTTCCTAAAACATAAAAAAGGAAAATAAAAATAAGAATACAAAAAAGTTAAGTAACAATGTAACAATTGAATCCAGTTTCACAGAACATTAAATAACAATCATAAATTCTGAACCTAATTTGCCTTTTATTCTGCAGACTCATGTAGTCAGATATTTGGAACTATAAAGTAACGTTATCAAAAGAAATCATAGTGGAAATTTAGGCTTATACTTTTACCCCATTTCCATGGAACTACATTTATAATTACCTTCAAAACAAAAGAAAATAAAGAAAGCATTAATTCATAAATTCCTTAAATCTTAAAAAATTTTTCTTGAACAGAAAGTAGAACAATATAGTATTTGTACCTGGGGTAAGAAATATACTTTAAAAATAAACATTGAATTTTATATACTAACCTACCCTATTGCACATAATGAATTTTACTGTTAAGTTCCATACTCTAAAGGTTCTAAAGCGCACAGAATGATAATAGACAACAAAATGAATCCATAGTTTCAACTTGAATAAATGTTTTAAATTTGAATGTCAGCTATTATATGCAACAGTAAACATAATAAAAATTACATGTTTTCAAATTTAACTTATAAAATACAAACACAATTGATTACCCTCTTCAGAAGTGAGGAAGGATACATATCGCATGTATCACTAAATATGATGCATTTATACCTGTTCAAAGCATTTCCATTGAAACAAATTATATGTGCTTCAAAGCCTTCATAAAATCAGCTTTATAATGCTTTTTCCATGCACAAACATTATAAAAATACAAAGCAATCTTTAAAATTTTGTTGTTCATTTAGCAAATTATTGATAAGCTACTCTCTCTAATCAATACAATTAACGACTAGAAAAAGACCATGTTCAATATGCTTTTTAGTTTAACATTTCAAACTATTTCTTCTAATAAAATTATGCAGTTTTCTCCAAAGGTAGACAAAATCTCAGTATCTTCAAAATGAGTTCCCTCACGAAAAATGTATCTTTCTGAAAGATTTGCAAATCAGGAAAACTCAAAATAAAAACTTAGAAACTAAAAAAATGGTCTCACCTCAAACACCAAAAAAAAAAAAAGAAAAGAAAAGGACTATAAAATATATGAATTTTTATACCAATGTAAAACATTAAAATCAGAAAATGTTAGTCAAACCATTCAACTTTGCAACTGAAAGGAAAGCACAACACTGTACTAACCAGCCAAGTTTTGCCCTTAACCCTAAGTTTTGTTGGGTGTTGGGTATGCATTACAATCTTTCCATTATTTGGATGTAGATCTGTTCCATCTGCCAACATGCAGAGGATTTACATGAGGAACTTCCATTAGCATTAATGAGAGCTACTGAAGTTTATCACCCGTCATCATTCCCACGTACACTCACTTTCAACGTTCAGAGTAATGACAGAAATGTTTTTAAGCTCTATGAATACGAAAACCAAAATGTCACAGACTAAGATTTGTCCAACAACTTGTAAAAAGGTAATTTCTTAAAAATCTAAATTTTTCAAAATTCAAAGCTGAAATCATTCCCATATACTGCTGTCTCAAATTAAGCAGGTAGGGCTAGCCATCATTAGAATTATATCAAATAATTTCAGAAGCCCTTATCAGTGGTCGGCAAACTCATTAGTCAACAGAGCCAAATATCAACAGTACAACGATTGAAATTTCTTTTGAGAGCCAAATTTTTGAAACTTAAAATTCTTCTAACACCACTTCTTCAAAATAGACTCGCCCAGGCCGTGGTATTTTGTGGAAGAGCCACACTCAAGGGGCCAAAGATCCGCATGTGGCTCTCGAGCTGCAGTTTGCTGACCACTGCCTTAGATAAACTGGCAGTACTCCACTCATTTCATTTGGAAAAACTCTTTACAATCAGTATCTAACAATATTAGTATTTTTACAGTAGGATTTTGGGCAACACTTAATAAAATACATCTACTCCCATTTTTTTTCAAGGACAGTAAAACCCATCACTTAACTTCATATGAAGATATACAAAGCCTTTTTCCTTTAAGTTCTGATATTCAGGTCCTATCTGAATTAAGTGTTGAATACTTCAACTATAACTTTAGGAACATGATCTTCATGACATGTTTTCAAATTCTGAGGACAATCACCTCTTATTCAACTGTCTCCATCTAAGAGGTTTATACTGTATTTATGTGTTGAGGGTATTTTTTAAATCGATACCTTCCCAAATAAGCACTCTTTTGTAGTTGGCTTTTTTTTTAATATACATATTCTAGTGCTTCAGAAATAAAAACAGCTATGCATTACTGATAACCCATTAATATACAATGCTAGCAAAAGAACAAAGCGAAAAAGAAAACTTCTACTACCATAACCTCAACTAATATTAACTTTTAGTTATTTCATATATCTAGAAATATAAATTTAATCACCACATTTGAATCTGAGACTTATTAACACATAAAAATAAATATGGAATTCAAATCAACATCACTTTAGCTTTTACACACAGACATGAAGTCTCCCAGTATATTTTCAAAATAGCATACCTATGAAGCTATTTAAATAACTAATATTGCAAAAATTTTTAAAAATCAAGAATCTAATATAATTTTTAACTGATAAAAAACATTAAGAAAACTGCCAGCAATCTAATCCCAAATGCAAAATTGTACAAAATTCCTGCTCCTTTTTAAGAAAAGACATGTAACCAGAGAAAAAAAATAAAATAAATGAGGTGACAAAATACAGGTAAGTTTCTTTTGGTATGAATCAAAGCCACAAAGAGGATTCAACAGTGACCTTATAAAAGTACACTTGGTGCCTTGGTTAACCTTACTTAAAGTGCTGCATAGTCAAGATGGAACTAAAAACACAAGTCTGCCCACTTCTTGTACTAAAGACTTAGAAATCCTTTTCACAGTAGAACGCTGTTTACTGGACTGTACCCACAAGCTTCCTGAAAGTATTTTGACTAAGGCTCTTAAGAAGCTCTATCAGCAGAATCTCTGACTAACAGATAGCCTATTTTAAGCAGTAAAATCTGCACAGTGGTTGCATCCAGACTATACAGAATACCAGATCATGAAATACACTAAAATGGATGAGTATTTGCAAAGTAATGACCTTGAAAACGTGCATGAAGAGAATGTGAATAGATGGACAGGCAGTATGACACCACTAACAATCTAAATGGACATGAGAGTTACTGGAATACTAATAAATACTATATTTGATTACTATGCTTCTTTACTATAAATCCCATAATGCTACCTGCAATGTTTTAGCAAATTATATAAATATTGATCATACTACATTTAACAGTTACAATGAATTAAAATTAAGGTAATGTATATTAAGGATATACTATGACTTTGTATATTTCTTAATTTACCTATTAATTATATAAAAACAAGATACATTAAAACTATTTTTCCCTACTGAAATTTCTACCAAAATTTTAAGTCCATTAAGAACCATAAAACCAATTGCTTTTTTCTAAAAAAAATAAGAAATTTCTGGAACTCGGCCCATCAAAATAAAACTGAATCAGAAAAATTAAAATATACGTTCATTGATTATACATTTCCTAACATCATTTTTAACCTAAGTGCTTTCTAACTCTAAAATATTAAACTATAATTTTAATTTCAAAAATACCAAATATTTTTTGCAAAGTAATCAAAATTTAAAAATTGGTTAGCATTGTGCAACAGATCAGAAATCATCACATCTATCCAATATATAAAATACCCAAAATTAGTCTTAAAATGTTTTTAATGTTTGAATAGATACTTGCTCCTTTATTTAAACCTCTGAACTAAAAAACTGGAAAAATTAAACAATATTAATGATACAGAAAGATGGTGCTTTTGCTAATTAGCATCAAAAGAACATAGTCAATAACTAAGTACATTCCCGGATTCCCTGTGTACGACTGGCACTTCTGAAAAAACTGCTGTAAAAGTACGTTTTCAGCATGTATATTATGAGATAGTGCATGTATTCTGCTAGTGACTGCTGTAAATATTGTGACTGTAGCAGAAACCTACCCATAAGAATGAGAATGAAAATGAGATTTTTGGTTTTGAATACATTAAAAGAAAATACAAGTGAAACTAAATATGCATGTTTCTCACTTAAACCTCTTGTTGAAAAATAACTCCATAATAGAATATTAGAATTCTTTTCTCATACTATGTCTTCTAATTTCTTTTTCTAAATACAGACCACAACAAAATATAAGAGCCTATTACTAGTAAGATTTGCAGAATACCTTCAATTACCAAGAGTTTTCATTAGCTGTTCCAGAACTCTCATGGAGAGCTATCTGAGAGATGGGGGGTTTGAGAGATTAAAATATTTTCACAATATTAGATTTTATTAAACCCTTTCCTCTATCACTCATATCCCAGTATAGGATTCTGACACTACACTTGCAACCGTTTTTATTCAAATGGGTTTCCTCAGAGAGGAGAGGGATACACTAGTTTATAAGGCTAATCAAGATAAACTGCTTTTAATAAAATACTTTAAACATATAATTTAACCATCACAGTGAATGGACAGAAAATTTTAAAGCCCCAATTGTTCAGTAACTAACTTAAAACAGAAACCACTCTTTTTTTGTTATTATTTCCCTGTATTTCCCACAAAATGTGCTGCAACTGGCATCTAAATAGTTTCTTTGCATGGTGAACTGAAACATCTTGAATGCTCAAACTGTATTTTTATGAGTGCCTAGGGACCCTAAATTTTAGTGGTCTATTAAATGCCAGCAATTTCATGCTGCCTTGCATAAAACAGCATTCACATATTAGAGCACAGAAGTTCCATAGCTACATTATACTTCTGGTCCAACTTTCTCTCAAACAAAAAACTGAAGCAGAGGCTAATCAAAATAATATTTTTTAAAAATAATCCTTTCCAGTCTTTCCCATTTACTTTATACAGTATCTATTGATAACAGTATAGCATTTGATTTTTTTTAATGTTTTAGAATTTTATAAGCAACTATTGTTTATCCTTGAAAAATCTGTAGTAGTCAAAAATATTAGGAGAATAGAGAAGTATTCATATATAAACTTTATTCTCACACCATGGACAATGTCTTCATGGTAGATACTGATGAAAATTAATCTCCCTAAGATAAACTGACTGATTACACATATTTTCATGTAGAAGCAGCCCCAAAATTTATTTTACACATTTCTGCCTATGTCTCTTATTATAAAATATGCACAATTTTCTATGTTAAACTTTTAGTCTCTTACCTGGCAATGTTATCCTTCTCAAAAAGAAATCCAGTCCTATAGTTTGTTTGTACTGTTTCCCAAAAGTTTCTTGAGCAAAACACGTAGCTAAGGAGGTCTAAAAAATTAATGTACATAATATCAAAATTAATGTCTTTGTTTTAGAAATTTAACATCACATCACTACTAAATCTTATTAAGTAATATTAATATTCATACTCCCATTAATCCAACAGCTTTAAGCCGTTCTAATCGGTTTCAAGAGGAAGAGGAACTTAACACTCCACCAGGTAAACCTCACTTGCCAACAGCTATGAGTGGAGACAACAAACTGCTAGATCTCTTTAAATGCGGATTGTCAAGCTCCTTTTCCTAGCTGGAAATTAGAATTGAAATGTATCAACAGAGAAAACTAAAGCATCATGATAAAAGACCTGAATCTTATATATCCATATATATCAGTTCAATTCAAACTTCAGGGAACTCTTGAGTTTCATTTCTGAGGTTAAATATTTCGAGTAGTTTGTGCCCTCAGCCAATAATAAAAAATGATTAAGGAGGGAAAAGACTGTTGATATAATTTCTTTTCTTCTCCCCCTCCCCACAAGAAAAGTATCATTAAATATCTAATTTGTCTCTATATTAAAGCTGTTAAATAAAAATAATTCTATAGAATAACTCTGATAATATATAACCCTTAAATAAAAAGTTGATAGTTTTAAGTTAATATTAAGCAGGCAAAAATAAGTATTTTCCACACATGAACCTTAAAAGTCATAAGAATATTATAACCAGAACAAATATATACAGTATCTACATTATTTTAAAAGTTGTACTCAAAATTCTAAGGCTTTACCATTTCTTAAAAAGGAAAAGAATAATTAATCATTTTGGTAACAAATGAAACAAGTCAACTTACAAGCTTCTTAAACATCTTAAATGCACTATTTATTTGTAAACTTTCCCAAGTAGAAGAGAAAGACAGCTTCATGAAGATTTTATGCATTTCAAGACTCCCAGAGTTAAGGAAAAATAGTACTTTAGTTTTAAGAGTTAAAATTAGATGTCAACTCCTAAATATTTAAAATTAAGATAAAAATTCCTAGATAGCACATTATAATTATGACATAAGTAGAGCAGTGCCAAAGAAATCCTAATCAATTTCAATTCCTTTAAACAAAACAACCTAAAATTCCTTTTGACACAAGAAACATATTTTTCACAGAAATGGCAACTTGCATGGCTAACTGCAATTCCTTTATAATAGTAAAATACTCAGCATTCGTAATAAATTTCAAAGACACTTGGTCAAATGTTTACTGAGCACTACGAGAAAGATGTTCTGCTAGACAATGAGAAATAAACTCACTACACCAAAATGAAATTTTATTTGGCTTCCCTGGAGCATATAACAATACCATAAAAACTGAGAAATCAGAATTAAAAAGGTGAAGTACTCCTTTTTAAACCCTTTTTTCCCTTAAGACTTATTTATGCCATTGAACTTGTTTAATTCAGAACACAAGTCATCTGTGTTCTAGAGAAAAATAACTATCATCACTACTGCTACAGATATTTCAAAATGTTTTAATACATGGATGGCTGAAATAGTATTTTAAGTCAAAGAGAAATTCAGAGCATATGTAACATCGGCATAATGTCTTTTAAGGTAATTTTTCACTTGAAGATTCTCAAAGTTCAGTATTTTTATACTAATGAATCAGAACAATTCTAAGGTTTGTTTCTTGGAAACTTCTACCCTCACACTTTTGAGGCAAAGTTAGGGTTTCAAGTGAAATGAAGTATAATCTATCAAGAGTACCAGTCATTGGGCACACAAAATTTAGAATGGATTCTTATTTCATCTCCGGACACCTTATTATAATTACTATAAAATTAAACAGGATCAACCAAATCAATGGGGGGCACTTCCTCTTCAATTATGTAGTCTTTGTACTGTTTTTCAGATCCAATAATTCCTCACACATCACTGTATAAATATCAGTCTTAAACAATTAGAAAGTGAGCAACCATCTACCATATCTGAACTATTTCATCTCATTCTGTAGGGTTTTTGTTTGTTTTATGGTTTGGTGAACATTATGCCAACAATTTTTAACCACACTACACTTACTAATACTGAAAAGACATCATAAAGAAAGTTCTGCCTTAAAAAATCTTTAAAAATATGCAATGAAATCAAAAGTATGAATCAAAACAGGAAAGAGGTAGAAACATGTGTTACTAGGGGGAGGAGCTAAATTTCTCTTGGACTGTTGGTGGTGATCTCAATCTATTGCTTCTCTCAGTATGTATCAAAATGCCCTGAGTTAGAACTAGCAGATAAACTCATGCCAGAAAAAAATGGCCAGCAGGATACAAATTAGAAAGAAAGAGAGGCTGAGTTCATAAAAGAAAAGGAAGTAGAATGGCAATGTTGGTAGCTGCCAATAAATTGAGAACTGAATAGGGTATGGAGAAAAAAACTTGATACATGAATAATGATAAAAGGTTAGGTTTCTGATGCTTGTATCTGAAAACTTTGGACTGAAAAACTCTTACAGTTTAAAAATAGATGACTCAAGATGTTGGAAACTAAGTCAAAACACCATAATGAATATTACTGTTATCCTTTGAAGCAGAATGATAATCCTTCCACAATACAGAATGGAGAAAATATGCTTTGTCCTACACAGAATTTTAGACAGAGATGAAAAACAATAATTATTCACACTAAATTAACAAGAGGAACACATGTAAGACAGGCTAAATGAAAAACCTAAATACAGAATTATGAACAAATTTCAACTGAGTCATACACCTATGATAATAGATAAATACTGGGAGAAATAAATAGAAGTTTAAAGAATTATGATAGAACGTAGAATAATGGGCAATTTTTGTCTTTTTACAAGTGTATTAGTGTTACAGATTGTCATTACAATTTTAAACAGGAAATAAATGATTTGACTGTAAAAATATAAGAAATGAAAAATTACAAGGCTTTCAAAGGAATATGAAGAATGAGAAAACTAAAATGTAACCTAGATTTTTATTGAATAACGGTGTTAGAAACAATGCTAATTAGTTTCAATTCCTACATTCAAAAAGTTGTTTGAAGTGTACAAAAATTCCTATAATACTTTATAACGAAAAGTGATCCCAAGTTCTTCTCTTCCCCCCAAAATGCTTAAGGGTTAGTACAGTATATTTAGTTGTTTTTCCTCAGCAATAAAAATCAGTATCAAAATACATAAGACAAGAAAGAAATTAACAGAATTCTCCAAATTCTGCACATGAGTGACACATGAGGTCCCAAGGGCCCTAGGAACCCAAATCTCAGAACCAAAGACATGGAAACGAGGGTCCAAACTATGCCGGGGGCACAGAACTGTGAGGACGGAAATGGGAAACCGGTACTAATAACCTGAAGGTTCTGGCTGGGGAAAGGGAGGGGAGAAGAAAGGAGACAAACTTGAGCGGTATTCCCAGCAACAGTGCTGGCGCCTCGGGCAGAAGCGACAGGTGTGATGGCACCCGGCAGAGACCCTCCGTTTCATTTGGGGAAGGGGGGCGGGAGGCGGGGGCACAGACCCCTTTGAGATCCAACGGACCGAGCTCTCCAAAGAGCAAATACCGGGCGATGTTTGTTCCATTTCAGCAGCTCCACAGCGTTGGGTAAAAACCCCGGCCTGGCCTCGGACGGCTGTCTGTCTGTCTGGGGACTGGCCGCCGAATATTCCCACGCACTCGCTCCCATTCATTCAACCAACCCTCACGGAAGGCTAGACTTCCGGGCAAGGACCCCCTCGGTCACACCACCTGTTCCACCCTCAGCATCCAGCCCCTAACAGGAGCTCAACAGGTATTTGTGGAATGAATGAATGAGCTGACAGGTGCTGTCCTGGAAACAGAGAGGAACAGGCATGATGCTGTGAAACAGCAACTAACGTTTATTGAGTGCACACCGCGTGCTGAGAGCTATTTGTGGCTTTTCACATGGAATGTGCACTTGCACCCTTCAGGCTTGGAGGCGACCCCTGTGCATACCACCGCCCCCCCCCCCCCCCCATCCCTTACAGAGGAAGCACGACCAGATGAGCAATTTGCCCTCCGAGGACCTGACCAGTAAGTGATTCTGGGGGACCATATTCCAGAGCCACGCTCGTGGGAGCAGCCAGGGAAGTCGAGGCATCAGATACGGTAAGGGGGGACCGGGTAGGGGCGGGAGGGGCGGGGGGGGGGCAGGGAAGTGTGACCTGAACTAAGTAAAGAGATGATGAGCCGCTCTGGCAGATCCTTGCCAATCATCAGATTGAGGCTGGACAGCTTCCTGGGGAGGCGATGCCGGCGGAGTCTTGAAGGACAAGTAGGAGTTCGCGCTGCATCGGGGAGTTGAGAAGTGACCTTTTAAAATATCATGTCAGGGGAGGGTGGAAAGCTTTCGCCAGCCATTACCAAGCGCCTGCTTCGCGCCCGGCCCCAGGCCACGACCTGGCGGGCCCGGGCCCGAGGCCCCAGGGCGGCGGGGAGGAGCTGGGGTTCCAGGGCCGCGCCAGGGGCCTACAGGCTAGGACAGCGAGCCCGCCCAGGACTGACCTTCCCGGAGGTGCCGTCCCCCAGCACGACGATTTTCAGTTGCCGGTCCTGGCTCTCCTCCTCAGAGTCCGACATGCTGTCCCGGGAACCAGGTCTGCCTCCCCCCACCCCCCGAGGTCGAGGAAGGAAGGGCAGGAGGGGGGTCCGGGGGCGGGGAAAGGAGGAAGGGCGGCTGTGGGAGCAGAACCCCCGCCCGGGTGCCTGAGCCACCACCGGAGAAATCCGTGCAAATCACTCGCCGGGCGCCATCTTGCCCGCCCTGCCGCCCCCCTCGGCGCGGCCACGCCCCCTCCGCGCGACGTCGGACGCGCCCCCCCAGCGTCTGCTCCAACCTGCGCCTTCCGAGCCCCCCGGCCGAGCCGGCCCATTAGCGGGCCTGGAATGGGGGAGACGTTCGAGGCGAGCAGGCCAGACGCGGCGATACCCACGCAGGGACAACAGGCGAGTGGAGAGGAGTGTATTTTTTCAAACTAGGCAGGAAAATGGAAACCGAGTAGCTCTCAGAGGTTCTATCAAATTCTCTTGTATCCATCAGCCCCGGAGAAGAACCCTGAGACGAATGGTTTGGCCCGAGAGAGGGGTGACGCCTGGGCTGCGCGCCGTGGTTGCCATGGAAGCCAGGCGGAGGGACGGAGCCTGTCTCCGGACGCCCGGGACACGGGTTTTCTGGGGGGGCGCACAGGGGCGAGGCCCTGGAGCTGGAACAACAGAATCGGATGGTTCATTGATCAGTCCCAAACCCTAAAGCAGCAGTTGTCAAAGCATGGGCCGGGGAACCCTGGGAGGACAGGGGGCAGATAAAATCAAAACTATTTTCATAGTAATACACTTTATTTATTTTTGCCTTTTTCGTGTTCATTCTCTCGCAGGTATACAGAGTTTCCAGAGGCTATATGAGGTGCATGACATCACTCTGGCGGCTAAGAGAACCTGTGCTTATTATTCTGTTTCAAACATTTCTTAGTATTAATATCAAAGCAGTAGTAATAGCTAAACTTAATTAAATAGACAAACGTTCTTTGGGATTCACAGTCATCCTTAAGAGTGTCAGGGGCCCTGAGCCCAAAATTTGGGGAACTGCTCTCCAGGAGGGTAGGTAAAAGACATCACAAAAGTTTTTTATAAAATGAGATAAAATCCACAATAATAATTCTGGCCTACTATGTTAGTCTCATGGTTAATTATTTGACATGTACACTCCTTATGGGAACCCCAAAAAGAATAGGTAGAATTATCCCATTTTACAGATGAAGAAGCTTAAGTCACAATAAGCTGAGCTCAGAGGCAATGTCCTTCACAGAAAGAGATTCGAATGGGAAAGCCGTACAGTGTAAGAAGTGCCCAGCCTGGAGGCTGCCTTGGAATTCTGATCACAGACCTGCACTTACTTGAGCCATAGTTTCCTTATTTGTAAAACAGAGGCATGGTCCTACCTCCTTCACAGGGTTGAGAGTTAAATGTAATAATCAATGTGAAGTCACACAGCACAACACCTGGCATATAGTAAGCACTCATTATTTTTTTTAATATATTTTATTGATTTTTTACAGAGAGGAAGAGAGAGGGATAGAGAGCTAGAAACATCGATGAGAGAGAGCCATCGATCAGCTGCCTCCTGCACGCCCCCTACTGGGGATGTGCTCGCAACCAAGGTACATGCCCTTGACCGGAATCGAACCTGGGACCCTTCAGTCCGCAGGCCGACGCTCTATCCACTGAGCCAAACCGGTTAGGGCGTAAGCATTCATTATTAACGACCCTCATCATCTGTCCTGTGATAAAATGCCTCTGCTGTCTAGGTTACCTCTTCCTCTGTAGATAGGGCTGGTCCATAATAACAGCTACCTAGTTAATATTTCCAGTTTTCCTCTACTCCCAACCACTAACTTTCTACATCACTAGGTGTGTTCATGAGAATTAGAAGAAAAAATGCATGTGAAAGGGCTTTGCAAAATGCTTGGTAAATGTTAGTTTTGGGAATCTGTATCTAATAAGGATAGATTTAACCCCTTTTTGTCCATAAGGGGAGTTAATGTGACAGAAACTTGCTTTTCCACTCTTCCTTAATGAAAATGGTTGTGTGGCCCAGTACTGACCAATAACCTGGAAGAGTGTGGGGCTCGGCTACAGTGTTTGGACAGGTTCAAGCCTTGGACTGATGAGAGGGCACAGTCCTCTCGTGGCCACGTGCAAGTCCCAGCTTGGAGGGCAGAGCCCTCCCAGCACAATTGTAGCCAACAGCTATAGTTGTAAGCTTGAGCTGATGGTCCGAACACGTGGCCCCACATGCCTAAGTGATTGATATAGGCTACAAAGTTTGATCAGGTGCATGTAATTGAGTAGGATCCAAACCCACGAGAATGTTGTAAACATCTTGACCACACCCTTACTTTGCCTCGTGGCATCTGGCTATAAAATAAAGACACGGCTTGTAGTCCGTGGCGCTGTCTCCCCATCAGGGAAGCAGCGTCCCACCTCGACCCAGCCTTCATTCTCTTGTCTGTCTTTTCTAAGCCTTTCAGCCGCCCCCACTCAGGTTCATCCTTGGCCATGCCGGGGCGGCACAGAAGAGGGTGTCCTTTGGGAGAAATCTGGGAAAGATTTTCCTCTCTGGCAGGAAAGGGAAGAAGAAAAGGAAAAGGAAAGGAGCTATGCAGAAGGAAAGATCTCCCCCTCCCTTCCTTTGCTGTCATTATTTGAATGAGGACATAATGTTTGGAACTGCTCAGTCTTAGGCTTCTTCTTATGGAGAATAATACTAAGGCACTTAGTGATGTATTCCATTACTTGAAGACAAAAAAATTCCCAAATGGCAAAACTATTTTGGCCAAAAACTGGATTTAGCTAAAGTCATAAGACTGATTTTCATGTGTAGTTTTAAGATGAAGGGAAATATAGAGGAAAACTTTGCTTTTTCCAGTCATTAATTTCCTAAACAATTGCCTTCATCCCAGTGACTTGAAATAAAAAAAAGCCAATTGCATCAAGTTAGTGACCACATTTTACATATCTATGGCAAGATTCCAGGATGAAAGTTAGATTTGAAGACTTGGAGCCATATTTGTAAATTAAAAAGAAATAAATATTCCTCTGTGTGGAGTACCTTGCTGGCTGGCATTGAAAGCTTCCGGTATGCTGCTTTACCATGCTAAAGAGAAACAGAGCTGATCCACAGAAAACAAAGGTGTCTCTGTGGATCCTCTGTAAAATGCCCAGGCAGGGCCATAAACTAGGGGAATCTTTTCCCATCTTCCTAAACCTAACAACTTAACAAAATGTTTTGAGAAGAATTCTAGAAACAAGAAATCAGGGTTCTTTAGATATGAAGGAGTGAAAGTAATTACACAAGATAAACCCGACTGCTATCTGGAAAACCAACTTCCCACCTAATTTTAAAATATCTTTTCTGGCATCCGTAACATATGAAAATCCAATTTTTGTTGGAATACCTCCAGATTCAAGGAGTTTATTCCCTCATGAAGCAACTTGGAAGATGGCCTGGTTATTAGAATATTCTTTCTGAGATGAGCTGAAGTCTCTCACTGTAAAATTTCAACTAATAGTATTGGCTGTGTCTTCGGGAGTAAAACAGAACCTCCCCATTCTAAAAAGAAGGTTTTCAAAATGATTCATTATATTAATGATTGATTTGACAAATATTAAGTGAGTGCCTACCATGTGCCAAAAATTCTTGTACAATTCTTCTGAGTAATGAGGACACACAAGTAGCAAAGCATACAAGGCTCTGCTCCTATGGAACTTGCAATCTGGTGGAGAGGTGTAGTAGACTAAATAATGATTGCCCAAAGACATCAGGTCCTAATTCCTGGAACCTGTAAATGTTACCTTATTTGGAAAAAGCACCCTTCAGGTGTGATTAAATTCAGGTTCTTGAGATGGAGAGATTATCCTGAATTATCAGGGTAGGCCCCAAATGCAATCATATGTATCCTTAGAGAGAGAGGAGGAGATTTGACTAATGTGACCACAAAGGCAGAGACTGGAGTGATGCAGCCACAAGCCAAAGAATGCTGGCAGCCACTGGAAACTGGAAGAAGCAAGGAAAGAATTTGTCCCCTGGAGCCTCCAGGAAGAGCACAGCCCTGTCAACATCTGGACTTCAGTCTCATGGACACTGATTTAGGGCTTCTGCCCTCCAGAACTGTGAAAGAATAAATGTATGTTCTCTTAATCCACCAAGTTTATGGTAATTTGTTACAGTGGCCACAGGAAACTAATACAAGAAGAAACACAGAAATTTTATAAATCAAACATACAGATTTCAGATCAAAAATAAAAAAACTGATAATAGGTGGTATAAACACTAAAAATACCTGAACATTTTTGTTCAAACACTAAATAAATGGAGAGATATCCCATGTCCATATGTAGAAATATAGTATTGTAAAATGTAGCAATTCTACCAAAAAAATCTATGAAGTCAATGCAATTCTAATAAAATTTTTCATGAAATTTGAAATAATGCATACAGAAGGCAAAGATCCAAGAATAGTGAAGATATTCCAGGAAAAGAAGGGCAAAGAACTTGCTGTACCAGGTATCAAGACTTTGCATAAAGTTATAATAATTAAGATAGAGTGTATTTAATGTTTCAGGAATAGATGCAAATGGACCATTATAACAAAATAGAGAGCCCTGAAATGGTCTCTCGTATACATGGAACTTTGGTGTTTAACAGAGCATATATGACAGTAAACAAAAGGGGGAAAGAAGCATAGCTGGAAACCACATAGAAAAAAGAAATGAAATTGGAATTCTACATTTGATCACACACATACATACACACACACACTCATACATACATGCAAGAAAAATGTCTGGTGGAATTACGGATCTTTTAATTACAAATCTAAATGTAAAAAAAACAAAATTTAAATTATTTGTGATGACTATTTTTCTTATCTTGGGATACGCAAAGATTTCTTGAACAAAGTACAAAGAATTAATCATAAAGGATAACATTAAAAATTGCACTAGCCCTAGCCGGTTTGGCTCAATGGCTAGAGCGTCAGCCTGCAGACTGAAGGGTCCTGGGTTCGATTCTGATCAAGGGCACATGCCCGGGTTGTGGGCTCGATCCCCAATGGGGGATGTACAAGAGGCAGCTGATCAGTGATTCTCTCTCATCATTGATGTTTCAATCTCTCTCCCTCTCCCTTCTTCTCTGAAATCAATAAAAATATATATGTAAAAATTGCATTAAAGTTAAAAGCTACTCCACCAAAAGATACCACACACACAGAGAGAAGGTTGGGGATTATTATAACATCTGTTACTTAAACCACCCAGTTATGACATCCCAAACTAACTAAAACAGATTTTTAGCACAATTCAGTCCATAGCAATATCTAAAAGAAAATAAGTGTACTTGCCTAATTTTTGAAGTATTGAAAAAGAGATTAGAATTTCCATATTTTCTAAAGTATTATTAAGTGACTATAATTAAAACTGTAGAACAGGCACTGGAATAGATATATGGATTCCTTCAAAAGAATTTTTCATTGACTTGAGAGAGAGAGAGAGAGATCAATTTGTTGTTCTACTTGTTTATGCATTCATTGATTGATTCTTGTATGTGCCCTGACTGGGGATTAAACCCACAACCGTGGCACATTGGGACCACATTCTAACCAACTGAACTACCCAGCCAGGGCCAGGTGAAAGTTTCTTAAAGAAGACACAAAAGAAACCAACCTTTAAGGTTAAAGTTGATTAAATGAGTTACAATAAAATTTTAAAGTTGTTCTTATCAAAAAATATCTTTAAGAAAATAAAATCCTCACAGTGAAAGAAGTTACTTTCAATACATATAACTCACAAGGGACTTGTATTTAGAATTGGAAAATATACCTATTTAAATAAAAAACACAACCTAATAGAATATTGGACATGAGGCTTGAATGGACATTTCACAAAATAGCCAATAACATAAAAAAGTTCTTAATTCCATTAGTAATTCCATTAGTAACTAGGTTAATGCAAAGGAAAACTGTAATGAGATACCACTACATCCCCACCAGAGTGGCTAAAACTACAAAGACTGACATTGCCAAGAGTTGGAGATGTGGAGCCTGTAAACTTTCCATGCACTGCTGGTAGGAGTATACATTTCTGTAACCACCTCAGCAACCTGTTTAGCATCATCTACTGGAGCTGGATAAATGCTCTGTAGTCCAATAATTTTATTTCTTAGTATCTGTCCAACCAAGATACAATCAAAGACATGCACAAGAATGTTCCCAGCAGCGTTATTCATAACTCTTCAAGACTGAGATCAATCCAAATGTCCATCAGCAGTTGAAACGTGGTATATTCACAAAATGGGATATTATGCAGCAAAGAAAATGAATGAATTACTACATGTTACAATATGGAAGGATCTCATCAATAAAATATGGAATGAAAGAAGCCAGACACAAATGAGTACATCTTCTATGATTCCATTTATATAAAGTTCCTCCCCAAAACCCTTTAGTATTAGAACTCAAAATGATTGTTACCTCTGAGGAGGAGGAAGAGGATAGTAATGAAGAGCAGGGCACAAGAGAAGCTTTCAGAGTATAGGTATTGTGCTATGTTATTATGTGGGTGGTGGTCATATGGTATGGCTACTTTCCTAAGGTATAGTTTTGAGATTAGTGCAATTTTCTGTATGTTATTCCTAAAGTAAAATTATAAATATATACATACATGGTTGATAGAAAATGCATAATAAAATTAAATCTAGAAGAATATAAGCCACATTATTAATAGCCATTAATAGCAATGAGATTATAGAGAACTATTACTTTCCATGTTATATATTCCTGTATTGTATAAAGTTTTTACAGTGAGAATGAATGTGTGTTTTAATCAGGAAGTAAAACATGAAAAGTACATCAATAACAAAAAAAGACTAAATGGCTACCTAAAGTTATTTTTATAGTGGGCAGATGAGAACTTTATCGTGGGATAAGTAGACCCCACAAATATAGAAAACCTGTTCATTTCATAATCGTGTAGAAACCTTTCTTTGAAAAGTGGGGGGGGGGGAGCAACTTACTTGTAACAGAACCCCAGGCTGGTGTGTGAGCTGCCATTTCCCAGCTGCCCACAGTTCTGCCTCATTGCTTGGGGATGTGTTTCATTGATTCCTAAAGCATAGCTCCAGACAAAACCAAAAATTTGTAAAGCAGGAGAGTTCTCAAATCACCTCGACAGCTGTGAAAACCAGACCTATCACAACTTACCAGTGAGTCTGGCATGGTTAAATAAGGTAATAAGAAATGTTTTGGGGGGAAATGGAAGTAATGGTACAAGTGCAAAATATTATTTGAAACTTGATAATGGTACTTTTGGGATGTGAATTTCCCTGACCATTAAGAACCAGCATAGAGAACTCAGTGATTTTAAGAAAACTATGGATTTCCAGATTCTATGGCTTGGCAGTGGCATAAATGTTCTCCAAGACATATTATCCTTTACTGTGATCCCTCTGAAACCTTATTTTACACAACTTTCCTCTATAGCATAACTGCTCTGCGTGTGGTGGACCTTAGTTGTGTCACTTGGGTTTCCAGTTCATCTACGTTGTTAAAATTCGGTTTAAGACATTCAGACAAGTGAGATGTTATACTAAAGTGTTAACTCTGGGATAGCATTTCCCAGGCACAAGTTCTTTGGGACACCAGTCCCGTGAATTGCTGTTCAAATAAAGCTTGGAAACAGATATAGCTCCCCCGCTTTTGGAAAGTGACAATGCACTTGAGCATATCACACTCTGGGGCAGTAAACAATCTCTTTGGATGTTTTTAACCCAAAATTTCCCAAACTGCTTTAACCAAAGTAATATTTACTGATCTCCTATAGAACTAATGTTGCATGAAACATTATTTCAGAAACCCTACTTCAAAACTAAAGCGTTCCAGGGACAAAAGAAATCTTAAAAGTAGTTAAGGAACAGATTTCCAGTACTTAACTGCTCATTATGAAAAGGTTCATATGCAAAAGGTCTCAATTTCCTCCTCCATAAATGGAGAGTTCAAGTTTATAATCCACAAGTGTTTTGATTCAGAATGTATTTGAAGCTTTCTCAGAGCCTTCGTCATCATTACTAAAACGCATTATTCTCATAAGAACATGAAGAGCTGCTCAAGCATAGTTTTACTTGAAGCAGCGGCCTAGTTCAAGTAAATGTAAATTTCATTTGTAGTCATGTTCATGACCTTAGTCGAGTAATTTAAATTCTGAGTTTTAGTTTCTTCATCTACAAAAGAGAGATTATAGTAATACTAGTAGCCCTGCGCACAAATCCGTGCACCAGTAGCTCGCCAGTAGCTTGCTGCAGCCCTCCAGTAGCTCTCCGCCTGCTGCCCCGCCCTCCTGTAGCTCCCTCCGCCCCCTCTCCATTCCGCCCCCCCTCATAGCTTGCTGCCCTGCCCCCTCCTGTAGCTCTCCACTGCCCACTGGTAGCTCGCTGCCCCACCTTCCTGCTGATTCGTGATCCAGTCGTTACGTGGTCAGTCATTCCGCTTCAAGGTGTAATGACCATTTGCGTATTCCATCTTTATTATGTAGGATTATATAAGATAACTAGAGGCCCGGTGCATGAAATTCATGACAGGTAGGGTCCCTAGGCCTGGCTGGTGATCAGGGCCGATTGGGGCCTTCTGGCTGCTGGCCGGGGCCTCTCTTCATTCTGCACCATCCCCTGGTGGTCAGCGCACATCATACCAAGCGATAGAACTCCTGGTCAAACTCCTGTGGGGACACGTTGCATATTAGCCTTTTATATATATATAGATCTCCACAGGGTTGTTATGGGTCTTATCAATAATACATACACAGTGCTTGGTACAATACCAAATGTATGTTAGAGCGTATTATTAAAGTGCCTCATTTTGATATTAAGTAAGCACATTAGAATATAAATATTCCCATGAATTTTGCCTATAAAGCAGTCACCATGGCAAGCCGTACAGTTAAGCCAGTGATGCTAGTATTTTTAAAATATCTTTTCTGGAAGGTAAGTGAAGGGAAAGAGAGTAAGCTTTCTGACTAAACAGATAAATTAAAATTTGGTGTGATGTGTGAGAAATATTTTCCTTAAAAAAAAATACTGAATTCAATAAAACATTTGATATAAGCCCTGCATATACAAACCTGATCCATACTACAGGCTGTGTGATGGTTAATTTTCAAAAACTCAAGTTTCCTGAAGAAGAAGAAATTCTACCTCAAGACGGCAACATAGAAACCTGTCTGAGTTTCCAGCCAGCTGGTCTACCCTTCAAATTTCAGAGGCACCGGTCTCCCACAACCATGGCAGCCAATTCAATAAAACCAGTCTCACTCTGTCTCCCTGTCTCTTTCCCTCTCTCTCTCTCTCTGCACACACAGACACACACATACATACACACATGCACGTGCACACACACAAGCTAGTGTTTCTGTTTCTCTGGAGAACCCTTATATGTACTGTGAGAGATAAAAAGAAGAATGATGACTCTGTTGGACCAGTATTTATGCTATCTTTGCAAATAAAAAGAATTTACCAATTCCTCTTTTTTTTTGAATGCCCATTATGAACCAGACACTTTATGAGTAATTTGGATATACATTATCTAATTTCATCCTCATGATGACCCAACAATTTAAAAAGTAGTAGATCTTAAATTATTATAAATTACAATTTATGTATTGCTTTACAGAACACCCTTAAAAAAGGGAGGTAGAAGTATTTAAAAAAACAAAGCAGGGTGGGGGGACATTTGTAGTACTTTCAACAATAAAGATAAATGTTTTAAAAAGCAGAAAGTAAAGAAAATGTGAAAATAAAAAAATAAGTAGAAAAAAAGAAAACACTCTGAAAATCCATTAACATTTACTCAGAAAACATTTTGAGTTATCTTGGGCTAAGCCTAGGTAGTTTTTTTCCCAAAGAAAGTTTAATTTTGATATAGTGAAATGAAGCACACCTTTCCCTGATGACTCAACCCTCCACTATCCCGTAGCATATACATGAAAATTACTTAAGGATGGATACTGGGGAAAGTGTGGAGTACAATGAGAGTCATAAAACAGGGTTTAATTTCAGCTCTAATTATTACTTGGAGGCCTTAAGTAAGTCTCTTAGCCTCAGTTTCATTACCTAGAAAATGGAAATAAGAGTAAGCAACTCACAAGAGTACTGTGAAGATCAAATTAAATACCATTATTTTAAAGAATTCTGTAAACTATACAAGAATGTGCAAGTACTTGTTGTTTTTGCTAATGTGATCTTCCTAGATATTACCTTTTCTTTTGTCCTAAAGTTTACTTATTATAGAAGAGATAGACTTGAAGAAAAGACTAAATTTCTGATACTAGGAGTTTTGTAAACTATATAAAGTTCTCCCAACATAAAACTAAAGACTTTCAAAAACTAATACTCTGATTTTTTTAATGGAACTTTTAGAGATGAAAATTACAGCCTAGTCAGCATGGCTCAGGAGGTTATAGTTCGATTCCTGTCGGGGCACATGCCTGGGTTGCTGGCTTAACCCCCACTGTGGGGCATGCAGGAGGTAGCCGATCAATGATTCTATCTCATCATTGATGTTTCTATCTCTCTCTTCCTCTCCTCTCCTGTCTGAAATAAATAAAAATATATTTTAAAAAAATAAATGAAAATTGCAGCCGAAACCGATTTGGCTCAGTGGATAGAGCGTCGGCCTGCAGACTCAAGGGTCCCAGGTTCGATTCCGGTCAGGGGCACGTACCTTGGTTGCGGGCACATCCCCAGTAGGGGGTGTGCAGGAGGCAGCTGATCGATGTTTCTATCTCATCGATGTTTCTAGCTCTCTATCCCTCTCCTCTCTCTTCCTCTCTGTGAAAAATTAATAAAATATATTTTTTTAAAAAAAAGAAAATTGCAATCATTGAAATTAAAATCTCTGTGAATGGATTAAATAGTACATTTGAAAAAGTTTAGTAACTGCAAGATAGGTAAAATGAAATTACCCAGAATGCAACACAAATATGGGTTGTCCAAAAAATAAAAAAAAGTATGTACACTAACAGCTGACAGATGAATTTTTAAAGTGAAATGTATTTTAATAAACACTGCCTTTATAATTATTCAAAGTGTGTGCCTACATTTTTGGGGGACACCCTATATATCAGGAGATTTTTATAATGAGAGGAATTAAGAAACATGGAGAATAAGATGAGAAAGTGTAGCATACAACTAGAGTTGGAGGAAGAGAGGCGAGGTAAGTTGCAGAAGAAGCGGTATTCTGCGAGGTAAATCTGAATGATTTTTTAAACTAATGAAAGGAATGAAAAGACAGAGAAAGCACAGTTTTCTAAGTAAATTAATAGAAAGTGATGCCTCGATTCATTGTGGGAACACTTCATAACCTGCCATTGACCAAAAAACTGTTCTTTATATCATACATTGTATATGCTAATCACAGACTGAAATCAGTGTCTTTTCTTATAATCAGGAAAGTGCAAAATAATCACCTGCCATAGGATACATTTCATTGTTATTTTAAAAGCATTTGGAGTGTGTGTGTGTGTGTGTGTGTGTGTGTGTGTGTTCTGTTTTTCTCCCTCTCTCTTTCTCTCTCTGTATCAGGCCAATTCATTACGTGCTAGAACTCATACCACGAAACATGCTGCCAGCTATTTATGTTCTTTCCTTACTTAGGTAAAGTAAATCCCATACTTTCTCAGTGGGGTTAAGGTCAAGACTCGGAGGGAGCCACTCCTTCCTAATTAGTTCCCCAGACTCCTCTCTTTTTCCCCCCTTTAAATGGCCACCACAGTCCAGGAAAATGTGTGTAGTCACAATCCTCCTGATAAATGAATCCTTGATCAAGCAGCTGGTTTCCAGAAGGGACGCCTTGCTGTGCGGCAATTAGGTTGAAGCTGAACTCCAGTAGTTCAGGTCACAGCTGAGCACCGAAGGGAAAATGCCTGTCTCTGAGCTCCGCCATATGATGTGCTCACCTGAGCGATGCCTGCGCCTGCCCTCCACAGCCCTCACCCCTAATATCAACTTGCTTGTTAGTCAATGAGAAAATATACTTCCTGGTGTGAGTGCATGTGAAGGTGGCTCCTCATGGGGCGGGGGGATGGCTGCTTTCAGAGAGTAATGGCAGTTTAATACCCATCCTAGAAATCTTGAAAGTCATTTTCTACTTAGATAATTCACTTAATTTCTGAGCTACTGAGGAGGCATCTATTGACAATTAGTGGCACCATATCTGTTTCAGACTTTGCAGGTAAAACCATTCTAAAGGGAAATATTTATAAAATACAAAGTGATATCTCAGACTAAGAAAAATAATATATGGGAATTTAGAAAAGGCTACATCTTAAATACTACAAACAATGGCACTTTAACACACAGACACACAAATGCACACAATTTGTACCAGAGCACATGCGGAACTTAAAGTATTCTATAATTATTTTAGCTGTATTTTCCCCCTGATTCTTCCAGGACAATAACAAACGTGTCCTTGTGTTCAATGTGGAAGTTCAGTCCTTCAGCATTTGGTACTGTCAATAATGTCATGTCAGCTCTGAAGTTGATTTGTGTTTTTGCCAAGAGACCATGTTAGCTTCCCTGCTATGAGTGCCTCTAATAAGAAACATACCATTCCATGAGACTATTAGGACTCCAACTTTACCTTAATTTTAGGAAAAAGATTTCCATATACACAGAAAATAGTGTCCAAGATAGGAGAGATACTACAGATTATTTTCAGGGTAACAAAATGATTTAGCACCATTAGACCTACTCAAAGACAATGTTAAAGAATACAATTTAGGCAGGAAAGATGATCCCATATGTACTGACACATAAGACAAGTAAAGAAAGTGATAAATATGTGGGTAAACAAAAATATATAAGAATATATAAGATAATAATATTCAGTGGTGTTTAAAAGAATAAAATTAAAATACATAACAATAATAAAATAGAATTTGGGGAAAGGAAAGTATAAATGGAGTAGAATGGCCATGATGAAGCAGAGCTTATCCCAGGAATGTAAGGTTGGTTTGACACTATAAAATTAAATAATGCAATATACTACATGTAAAGAATAAAAATTATGACCATCTCAGTAGATAGAAGAAAAAATAATAATTCAATAAAATTCCACATTTTTTCATGTTTTTAAAGAAATCCTTTCCCCAAACTAGAAATTGAAAGAAATTTTCTGATCTGATAAAGAAATTTACAAAGAACAAAATGATTAAAGAATATATACTCAGTGAGTATTTTTTAAAAAGAAAGAAAGAACTTTACAAAGAACCTGCAGAAAATATTATCCAGTGTTAAAATGTTGGCAGTTTCCCATCTGCAGTTGGGAAGAGGATTCCCACTATCACTGATAACTATTCATTGATGTATTAACACCATAACTTAAGAAAATTAAGTAATAATTTTCAAATAATCAAAAATGAAGAAACAAAACTGTCATTATCTGAAGTTGATATAATTGTGTACATTGAAAATCGAAAAGAATCATTGATAAATTAACTCCAAGAGGCCACCTGCATTCTTTGTCATGTGGCTCCCTTCATCTTCAAAACCAACAACCAAGTATGACTCTTGACCAAATCCTTCTTGTGTTTCAAATCTCTTTCATTAGGAAGAGCCCAATCAGGTTTAAGGTTTCATCTAATTAGGCCAGGTCCACCCGGGATAATCTATTCTCAAAGTGAACTGCACCACATATAACCTAGCCTCGTCACTGGAGTGACTTTCCTATCACAGTTACATAACGGTGAGTATACCAAGGGGTAGAGATCATGGAGACCATTTTAGAAATCTGCCTATCACACTAACTTATTGGCCCCAGTTATTTAGAATTAAGCTAGAATGTTGAGTGTTCTTCATTTTATTTATCTCTATTTTAGCGCATATTATGCACTAGACCTTTTTAAGAGGTGATGTACCTTGGCTTATTTAATATCTTAACAACTTAACCAACTCTGAAGTTTTCACATTATCCCTAGTTTACACATAAAAATATTAAATTTTAGATTAATGATATAATTTTTCTAGGGTTCCCCAGATATAATCAGGGGAGTAGAGATTCAAACCTGGCCCAGGCTTTTGAACAAAACCTTCCAAACCTCACTGACAGAGTGTGATCACTTCTAATAACAAATGTATCTTATTCATACTCTTCCACAAAATTTTAAGATATAGAATACAAGACACTTCAATGTTCAGTTCAATTGTTAGCGCCCCACTACATTCATTTTACAACCCACTGAGTTGGGCCCCACTGTTGCAACAACTGTTACTGCAGAACAAATCACCACAAACCAGTGGCATAAACAGCAACCACTTTATTATGTTCGGGGATTCCGTAGGTTAGGAATTTAGGCAGAGCTCAGCAGGGTGGCATGTCTCTGTTGTGCAATGTCTGGACCACAGGTGGGGAGACTCAAATGATGGAATGATGCAAATGCATTCAGGCTGGACTAATCTTGAGGCTCGCTCGCTCAATGTCTGAATCCTGCACTAGGATGACTTGAAGACTTGGCTCAGCTGGGACTATGAACAGGAACACCGACCTGTAGCCTCTCAGTGTGTCTTTGGCTTCTCACTGCATCGTGGCTGTGCTCCCAGAGAGAGCATCTGGAGAAGGGGTGACCAGAAAGGATGCAGCATCCAAGATGTAAGCAGAAGCTGCAGAAGTTCTTCTGATGGAGCCTGTAAGTCATGTGAGCGTCACTTCTGCTGTATTCTTTTGGTTATAGCAAGTCACTAAAGCTGGCCTGGATTCCAGGGGAGGGGAATCATACTCTATCTATCCATGGAAAGGGACAAGGGCATATTGCAGAAGAGTACCTGGGGTGAGAGACATTGTTGCATCCCTCTTTGAAGATAGATAAGATCTACTACATCCACAGTTTGAAAAGAATTTCTCTATTGACTTATGAAACATGTATTTACATGCAGTCTTTTGGGGGTTGAATTATACCCCCAAAAAGCTATGCTAAAATTTTAACCCCCGGCCCCATGAATGTGACTTTATTTGGAAATATGGTCTTTGCAGATTAATCAGGTGAAGATGAGGTCATTGTGGTGGAACTTTCCAATGTAACCGGTACTCTTCAAGAAAAGGAGAATGAGAAAGAGAGGAAAATGCCATGTGAAGACACAGAGACACACAGAGAAAAAGTCCCATATGGAGGTGGAGGCAGAGATTGGAGTGGTCCTGCCACAAGCCAAATAATGCCTAGAGCTACCAGGAGCTGGCGAAGACAAGGAAGGATTCTTCCCTAGATCGTTCAGAGGGAATGTGGCTCTGAAGACACTGATTTTTTAATTTTCTCCTCCAGAACCATAAGAAAATAAATGGAGTGGGTTTTTGTTTGTTTTTTGAGTGCTTATTGTGTGCCAGATTCTTTTTTAAAAAATAAATCTTTATTGTTCAGATTATTACAATTGTTCCTTTTTTTCCCCCCCATAGCTCCCCTCCACCCGGTTCCCACCCCACCCTCTGCCCTTACCCCCCGCTCACTGTCCTCATCCATAGATGTATGATTTTTGTTCAGTCTCTTCCTGCACCCCCCACACCCCTTTCCCCCTGAGAATTGTCAGTCCACTCCCTTTCTATGCCCCTGATTCTATTATATTCACCAATTTATTCTGTTCATCAGATTTTTTATTCACTTGATTTTTAGATTCACTTGTTGATAGATATGTATTTGTTGTTCATAATTTTTATCTTTACCTTTTTCTTCTTCTTCCTCTTCTTAAAGAGTACCTTTCAGCATTTCATATAATACTGGTTTGGTGGTGATGAACTCCTTTAGCTTTTTCTAATCTGTGAAGCTCTTTATCTGACATTCAATTCTGAATGATAGCTTTGCTGGGTAGAGTAATCTTGGTCGTAGGTTCTTGCTATTCATCACTTTGAATATTTCTTGCCACTCCCGTCTAGCCTGCATAGTTTCTGTTGAGAAATCAGCTGACAATCTGATTGGTGCTCCCTTGTAGGTAACTAACTGTTTTTCTCTTGCTGCTTTTAATATTCTCCTTTGTCTTTTGCTCTTGGCATTTTAATTATGATGTGTCTTGGTGTGGTCCTCTTTGGATTCCTCTTGTTTGGGGTTCTGTGTGCTTCCTGGACTTGTAAGTCTATTTCTTTCACCAGGTAGGGGAAGTTTTCTGTTATTATTTCTTCAAATAGGTTTTCAGTATCTTGCTCTCTCTCTTCTTCTGGCACCCCCATAATTCGGATGTTGGTACGCTTGAAGTTGTCCCAGAAGCTTCTTACACTATCTTCATATTTTTGGGTTCTTTTTTCTTTTTGCTTTTCTGGTTGTTTTTTGCTTCTTTGTATTTCAAATCTTTGACTTGATTCTTGCGATCCTCTAGTCTGCTGTTTGGGGTATATTATTTTTTATTTCAGTCAGTGTATGCTTAATTTCTAGTTGGTCCTTTTTCATATCCTCGAGGGTCTTGCTAAATTTATCGGCCTTTTCTAGAAAATTCTTGAAAAACCTTATAACCGTGGTTTTGAACTCTATATCCAGTCATTTGCTTTCCTCCATTACTTTCATTTGTGACCTGTTTCTTTGTCTCTGCATTTTGGCTGCTTCCCTGAGTTGATAGAGTGGCTTTGTGTGCTAGGTGTCCTATAGGGCCCAGTGACTCAGCCTCTCCAGTTACCTGAGGTGGACACTCTTGGTGCACCCCTTTGTGGACTGTGTGCACAGTCTTGTTGTAGTTAAGTCTTGATTGTTGTTGTTATCACTGGGAGGAATTGACCTCCAGGCCAAACTGGCTGTGAGGATCAGCTGTGTCTACGCTGGGAGAACTTCTGTGCTGGAGATACCCTTATGAGATAAGACTTGCAAAAGCCCCTGTGCTCAGCTTGGATGGGGTGGAGTCTCAGGGCAGAGCAGACAGCAATGGCTTCCCATCAGCCCTGCCCTAAGAGGCCCTAGGGTCTCAGTGACCCACGTTAATCACTGCAAGCACCTCTGAGAGAAAGCCGCCCTCGAGTTTCACCTGCTGCCAGACAGTCCAGACAGTCCAGTTTCTCCCCAAATGAGTCTGGGTCCCCAGAGTCTCACCCGGAACTGGAGTTCAGAGCAGTTAGGAGCTTTTGTCTCCCTACCAATTGAGAAAGCCAGCTGTGTACTCAGTTGCCAGCCCTCTCCGTGTGCACACCTCCATACCTCTGCCTTCTGCAGCTCCTGTGAGTCTCAGTGTGCTTTTCTCTTTCCTTTTAGTTGTAGAATTTCCACTCAGCCAGCCTTCCTGTGGTTCTGGATGATGTCTGTTTTGTCTTTTAGTTGTAGTTTTGAAATTGTTGTGCGAGGCAGCAGTTTAGTGTTTACCTATGCCGCCATCTTGGTTTCTCCCAATAAATGGAATTTTAAGCCACTCAGTTTGTGGTACTTTGCTGTGGCAGCCCTGAGAAACTAATACACAATCCCTCTATTTTTTTTTTTTTGCACCATTCTATAATTTGCTTTTTTTTTTTTCATTTATATGTGCTCATATTTCATAATTTTTTTAAACATATTTTATTGATATTTTACAGAGAGGAAGGGAGAGGGATAGAGAGTTAGAAACATCGATGAGAGAGAAACATCGATCAGCTGCCTCCTGCACACCTCCCACTGGGGATGTGCCCGCAACCAAGGTACGTGCCCTTGACCGGAATCGAACCTGGGACCCTTCAGTCCGCAGGCCGACGCTCTATCCACTGAGCCAAACCGGTTTTTTTTATTTCATACTTTTTAAATGTAAATTTTGCTTTACTTCTTTATAATATTTTCTTTATCTGAAGACATAAATATTGTTATCAATTCACTTTAACCTGATGAATACAGGAATAATTTCTTTACATGTCCAGTTCTTACCTCTACAGGTCTCCTTGGGATTTTGTTAAATGGTCTTTCCTTAACACGCTTCTTCTTCCCACTCTAATCATGACTAGTCAAGTCTGTATGGCTGCAAGTAACAAAATCAAGCTACTTTCCTATCCCACTTGGGAGAAATCTTCATTATTCAACCCACTATGGAAGACAGTATTGAAGTTCCTCAAAAAATTAAGAATAGAGTTTCATATGACCCAGAAACCCCTCTTCTCAGTATCTTCCCATAAAATTTGAAAACATTTACTCGCAAAGACATATGCATCCTTATATTCATTGCAGCATTATTCACGATGGCCAAGAGATGGAAACAATCAAAATGTCCTTCAGCTTGGCCGGAATGGTTCAGTAGTTGAGTGTCAACCTATTAACCAGGAGGTCACAGTTCAATTCCTGGTCAGGGCACACGCCTGGGTTTCAGGCTCGATCCCAAGTATGGGGCATGCAGGAGGCAGCCAATCAATGATTCTCTCATCATTAATATTTCTCTCTCCCTCTCCCTCTCTCTTTCTCTCTAAAATAAATAAAAATATTTTTAAAGCGTTCTTCAATAGACAATTAGATAAAGAAGATGTAGTATATATATATATACAATGGAACACTACTCAACCATAAGAGAAGATGAAATACTGCCATTTGTGACAACATAGATGGACCTTGAGAATATCATGCTAAGTCAAATAAGTCAGTCAGAAGAAGTTAAGAGCCATATGATTTCATTCATATATAGGATATAAAACTAAAAGCAACAAATCAACATGAAAAATAAGCAAACAAAAATCAGACACAAACAGCAATATGGTGGTTACCAGAGGGAAAGGTGTTGTGGGGTTAGTAAAGGATAAAGAGGGTAAAATATTTGGTGATGGAAGAAGATTTAACTTTGGATGGTGGGCATACAATGTAATATCCAGATTAACTATCATAGAACTGTACACTTGAAACCTATATAATTTTATTAAGCATTGTCACTCCAAAATTTTTAAACAATCAACAAACAGAACACTTTCTATATGCATATGGGATTTTGGCATTGTGTACTGTACTTGTTCAGTGTTACAAAGGAGTGAGGTCAGCGTGAAATAACTTTGTTTTTGTTTTGTTTTTTAAATATATTTTTATTGATTTCAGAGAGGAAAGGAGAGGGAGAGAGAAATAGAAACGTCAATGATGAAAGAGAATCATTTATTGGCTGCCTCCTGCACATCCCCTATTGGGGATGGAGCCCACAACCCCGGCATGTGCCCTTCACCAGAATCAAACCTGGGACCCTTCAGTCCACAGGCCAACGCTCTATCCACTGAGCCAAACTGGCTAGGGCCAGATAAGTTTGAATGTTATAAGTATAAATTTTTCTCTGTGGCAAAACACCTCTGTCCAAGATTGAAGAAATGTATCTATAGTAAATGCTCACTGAACTTAAATTAATTAATGTTTCAAAATTCATCCTACCTCTTTTTCCCTTGGTTCTCTCCCTTTTGTCTCTTTCTTCTAGGCAACACCCAGCCACCCTGGCTTCTGCTTGCTTCTTCCTGATTTCCCTAGAACTTTAGATTCCCCTCCCTCTGTGCTCTGTGCTCTTGGTGCCAGCCTATGTCAGCATGTTGGGGTTGAGTGTGGCAGGGAGGGTAAGGAGGCTGGGAAAGGGGGGAGCATCACACTTATCATTGCTTCACCCCTAAAAGATGGTCCTATACCTAAAAGGAATCCGGGTGACTAAAATTTCTCCATCCTAAGACATCTGTTTATTTAGTTACCCTTGATGTTTATGCTCTCTCTTCTCAAAGACAGTTGGAGGCAGCTCCCCTCATCTCTACACCTTCATCTTCACTCCTTCTTCCCTTTCTGCACCTTTACCTCCAGTAGGAGTTACGTGCAAGGCTAGCCTTAAATGCTCAGACTTAGTCCTAACGCCTACAGGAATTATGGATCCATTTGATACTCATTTCTGAACTTCATTTCTTGCCCTGCCTCTCAGCCTCTAACTTTACATTTGAGGAAGATAATGGGAAAACATATGGTGTCCTGAATTGGATTCCCTAGTAAGAGACTCTGAGCGGGAGAATTGCGTGCAGCAGGTTTGCTGGGATGGCTCTTCAGAGTTGTCCCAGATTGAAACGAGGGACCTGGGTCTTTGTGTCCCTGCATCAATCAGTCATTAACCATGAGACGCTCTGGGAGAGGGGGCATAGCCTTAGCCAAAGCAGTTTCCTGCAGCCAAGCGCAGTTCTCAGTGGGGGATGTAGCTGTGAGCTGTGGGAAGCTGATGCCCAGCCTCTGAGGATGAGAACATTTACCGTGAAGGCAGGATCTGGCAGAGCATCAGAACAGCCACTGTATGAGGTATCGCAGGAAGGTCAGTAACCTCAACACCAGGGCTTTGGTCCTGGCTTTGCCAAAACTGTGTGTCCTTAGACAGATTGCTTTATCTCTATGGACCCTGGTGGCCTCGATTATGACATAAGAGGATTGCAGCATAGTTCACAGGCATTTGCTCTGGAGCAATAATCCCACATACACATAAAGAGGGACAAGGGAAGTGGTTATAATAATGAAACATTCTCCCTAGCTGGTTTGGCTCAGTGGATAGAGCCTCGGCCTGCGGACTGAAAGGTCCCAAGTTCAATTCCTATCAAGGGCATGTACCTCAGTAGCAGTTCCCGGCCCCGGTAAGGTGTGCATGTGGGAGGCAACCAATCAACATGTCTCTCTCACATCTGTGCTTCTGTCTCTCCCTCTCCCTTCCACTCTCCCTACAAATCTATGGAAAAAATATCCTCGGGTGAAGATTAAGAAAACAAAAATAATAATAATGAAACATTCAACACCTGAGAGGTGCTTAATAACATTGACTTACAAGCCCCGATTTAAAATAAGTAAGCATATCTCTGTATACTAGTTTGGAAAGCTCTGTAAGTAACATTATAAGGCGGGAGAAGGGGAAAGCAGGTTGCATGAGAGGTCTCTTTGAAATAAATCACACAGAACAAAATTATGTACAAAAATGTCCGGAAGGGCCAACACCAAAGTAACATCAGTGATTGCCACTGGGAAGGTTCTAGAATTGAGGCAGAGTAGGGTACAGGAGGAAGAACAGTGAATTCTTTTATGTTATATAACATGTATTTTTAATAGTCACATACTAGTATTGAAGTTTGAAATAAAAAAAAAAGTATGAAGTAGAATAATTTAAGGTGACTAAATGTGAGTTCTGAGATTCCAGGTCTGAAAATTTCAGGATTTTAAAGCCACTCTGCTATTTTTCTTCTCCCTCCCTCCCTTGGACAGCCATCCACCATAATACCAGTAATCTTAACAATCCTAACAGGACAGGAGTTGACCTTGGCAGCAGATCTAGCCAGAAGTGATAGAGGGAAGGTGAGAAACCAGAAATAGAAATAATCTGAACAGTGACTGCCTCTCAAACTTAAACGTATTAGGTAAAGAAACCTTAAAAACCACTTGACTGATATGTCCTCTAAACTTAACTCTGGTCTGGATTCGATCGATGGAGCAGTAGCAGGAGGTATTAAGATTGGAACAGCTTCAAATATATGTTCGCTGATCCACACAGGTCTTGGAGAAAAGAACTTTGACTTTTAATACAAAAAGGAAAGTGAGCCCCCCAAATGCGATGACTAACTTGGTAATAATAATAATCTTCAAATATGTGTAAATTCTTGTCATAAGGCATTCCTGATTGCCACCATTTAAAAAATAAGCTGTTAAAACACTGCCGTTAAAATAAGTGTTGCATGTCACCCCTAATGTACCCTAACAGTGGAATATTTTGAAGAAAGATTCTATGCATGCACCAAATAATATTTATAACTTATAAATGCTGAAGGCCTCTAACACTTATGCAGGCACAGTGTTGAAATTCACCCTTAACCACTTTGCTCAGGTATGGAACGTTGTAACACTCTCCAGAAATCCAACCAAAGAAGGAATGACTGTCTCCTTCTGCCGGAATGGGAATGTTTAGGGGATAAGGCTCCTGAAAGTGAAGAAAAGGGTCAGACCCAATTAAAACTGCAAAGGAAACTTCGAGAGAACGAATGCCATTAGCCCACGCTGGAATGTGGCCAGAACACAAGGCAATACTTCAACTCCTAGAAAAAGTGCCAGGGGGACATTTAATAGCTGCAGGTGGCCGACTGCTTTCTCCTAAGTCTCATCAGAAAAGTCATTTACAGCAACAATATTCACTGAGGTAAAGTAATATTACCCGGCAAATTGCATATTCAATTACGATGTTTCAACCCTGACATTTGTCAGGTATCTACTGAAACTGCTTCTCTCTAGGACAATAAATAAAGGAAATGCTTTTGTGGTTCAGCAAGCTTAGGGCACAGGCAACAATTGCTATTTAAACCTAGCGTTGGGTTTTCCTTAAATGAAAAACCAATGATCATTGTGTCCAATAAACTGAGCCTGCATATATGCATGTTCTTAATTTTCCTTCCATACTTTAGAAATTTTAGGAAATTCTTACCAAGATTTTATTCCCCACAATATTTTCTCACCATATGCTTATTTTATATGACTTCAATTTGATACACTCCACAATCTCCGTGAGAATAAGGCTGACTAGTTTAAAAATGCACTTTTAATATCAATTCATATTACGAAGTATTACATAATACACTTTCTTATTTCTTCATTTATTTTAAATTTAATTTTTTTTTTACTTTTTAAAAAAAATTTCCAGTTTTATTGAAAAATATTTAACATATCTCACTGTATCAGTTTGGGATACAGCATGATGGTTTGATTTACATATAATGTGAAGGAATTACTACAATAAGTTCAGCTAATGTGTGTCTCACATATACTAGATACAGTAAAAATGAAAGAAAAAAAAGGGAAAAAATTTCTCCTTGAGAACTCATAGGATTATCTCTCTTAACCAATTTTTTATATCATGCAGCTATAGTTGTCATGTTATACATGACATCCCTAGTTCTTATTTATCTTATAACCGGAAGTTTGTATTTTTTGAACACCTTCCTCTAATTTCCCATCTCTCCCCATCTCCGCCTCTGGTAACCACAAGTCTCACCTGTTTTTTTGTGTGTTTTTTTCTGTAAGTTTGGTTGTTGTTGTGTTTGGTTTTTTTTTAAGATTCCACATATAAGTGAGCTCATACAGTATTTGTCTTTCTCTGACTTATTTCACTTAGCATAATGCCTTTGAGGGCTATCCATGTTGTCATAAATGGTTCGATTTCCTTGCTTCTTTTATGGCTGAATAATATTCCATTATATATACCACAACTTCTTCATTCATTCATCCACTTAGGTTGAACAATTAGGTTGTTTCCAATGTTTTTACTTTTATCTCTTTCATTTATTTAGTTCCTTTTTAATCTCTGTTTCTCTCGTTCCCTCCTCTTTCTCCCTCTCTCTTCCCTAGGGTTGTAAGAGAAACACTTTGTGAACTGTGATACGGAGGTGATGGAAAATGCAGGCCTGTTAAGTGACATAACACATCCATTCTTGAATCCTGCAAAGGATATTATGCGAGTAAATGCACAGAGTGAAACCTAAAAAGGTTCGTTTTAAAATGCTGAATGCTTGAGAGCTCTGCTTTTACCTGCTGTGATTTAAAAGGCTGGAGGCCTCATTTTGAGCCACTAAAATTCAAAGTGACAGAAACCTACAAATTTTTACTGCTGTGCATTTAATAAAATTTACATTTACAAGCTGTCAGTTTGAAATGTGGAATAACTGGACCTTTCGCATTCAGAGGAGCAGACTTGGTTGTATTGGGGGTTCATTACTACCTACTTACACGTTCCTTAAAGACTCAGAATAATCCTTCAATCTACGACTTTTGATATCTCTTAATTCAACCCTGCACAAAAACACCATTGAGTTTGCAGCAAGGTCAACAAAAGGAATTTATTGTGCTCCCATAAAGCAAGGCGTAATTAAGAGCCCCCTTTCTGCCTTTTTTAATGTGCTAATACGAGAACATTAGAACCAAGGAACGCCAATTGCTAGGTGTCTGCAGCAGCTGCCTCGGTTTTGGGTAATTTACTTACTCAATTATGTCGACTCTCTTAAATCCACACACTGGTGGGTGGTAAGGGAGAGGGATAATAAAAAAACATAGAGTAGGAAACGCCTTTAATGCATGTTTTATATGCATCTTGGGTAACATTTTCTTGTTTGTTTGCTTTTGAGAGCAAGAATTAAAGATTGTAACTTTAGGAAACGCAGTACAGGGCTAAACGTGCATGGGTTTAAGACACCTCTAAAAATTACGAGATGTCTAATAATCCTATGATTATGTGGTCTGTTCTGAAAAAGAATATTAAACCAAGTGTTTGACTCAGTATTACAAAAACAGATTATCTAATGGCTTCCAAGGGGGAAATATGAGAAGGACCGTTCATAAAGTTCCTTAATAGTAATAAATTATACACACTTCCTCATTCTCCATGTAAACGGAAAGACAAAGAGAAACTCTGAGATGGTGGGTGTGTTCTCACAACGTTAGAAGGGCCACACGTCAATAAAATCTCTTCAAATTGTTTGTTACCAATATGAACTGACATTCTTTTCAAGCAAGCACCAGAAAAATGCTCATGACATTTGCAAAATATCTAATATTTCTTAGTATTTAAAGAAGCTTTGGGTGGGGGCGGCCAATGGGGAAAAAAGGAGACATATGTAATACTATATGTAATACCTTAAAGAATAAAGAATTTTAAAAAATGAAGAACAAGAAGAAGCTTTGAATGCCAATCCCAAAGTCTTAATTTTCAGAATGCATTTGTTTTGTATGCTAGTCAAAATGTAAACTGTGGGGAAAGGCCCAGTGTGGACAGTTCATCCTGATTTACCTTGCCATTATTCAAATATGAAAAATTACATTGTTGAACACTATGCAAATTACTGACTTAAACTTGAAAATTCAAATGACCCCATTTCAGATTTCATTTAAATTATCTCTATAATTGTGGCATTCACATAAAAAGGCACACTGAAAAATGTTGGTATAAGTTGAGACTTGGAGAAGAAAGAGGTTAAGCAATTTTTTTTCAAATGTCAGAATTAATGTAGTGGTCATCATCCATCTTCTTTTCATTTGAAGTCCCACAAAATGTCTTTCATAAATCAAATAATCTCCATTTTGCCACTCAAAAATTGCAAAATAATTTACAAATATCCACCTATGAATTCAATATCCTAACACTTTGAAAATTCTTATCCTCTCTTAGACAAGGTGACATAGTTAAAAAAATAATAGAGAGCAAAAAAATACCCTACCCTACTTTGTATAATTCCATTTTAGTTACTGTATTTGAAATAATTTTCATCTTTTGCCCCGAAGAGAAAATTTTTTCATTTTGGTCTCAGGGGAATTAAAGGTATAAAATATTGTATTATACCAAATTAAGTCCCACGCAATGTTATGCTCAGTAACACAGGTCCCTTTCTAAGTCTTCAAAAGCAATTTATGCCTCATTTTTCTTTTTAGTTGCCAGAAGTGAATTAAATAGTTTGGAAGGGAGCCTATGAAATTTTGTTTTTAAAATGAAAAGTGAAACCTGAAAATGGCTGAGAGGCTACAAAATGACCGAAAAATGTAAAAGCCATCTTTTCTCCTTTTTTTATTTTTCTAATAACGAAGTCACTGAATGAGAGGGACCCTACTGAGTTTTCACTGTAGAGATCACTGAACCAGCTTCTATCTGAATTCTGTATCTTCACGACATCTACCTCGAGCTCCTGGAGGCTGTGTAAGTCTGTATTCTGAAAGAGTACACGCTGCTCAAAAAACATAGACAAACATACTAACTATAACAGAGGAAAATAATTCCCCTTCTCCAAAAAATGACACTATAATAATGTTATGGTAAACACAGCAGTGATATAACTAAGATAACACATGCCAGTGACTCGCCTTCTACACTTTAGTAGCATTGAAAGAGAGGATCTCTCACCCTCATTCATCAGTCCAGAGCAAGCTCAGGCTAAACGTGAATGCTTCCACGCTCACTCGTTCTCCCACACTTAGTTTCAATGTCTGTTTACACACTAGGTTTATTGGTCTAATATATGCATTGGATATATCAGGCCTACATTCATTCACTGCTTGCCTTCAAGATAATCAAACTCTAAGTAACTAAAATAACACCAATATTAATATAATTGTATTTACCAACCTTCCGCTACACCCTCCTGCCTGACATGGGTATCAGAATTACAAGTCAGCCAGGCCTGAACAGCAATCTTCAGGAAAATTGCTTTAAATTGGCCTTCATTAGTACTCACAGCACTGAAAAACAACTCCAAGTGCAAGCCTTATGGAAGGTAAGCCAGTAGCAATAGCTGCCTATTAAAAAGGCAGCCCATTAACATGCTCAAGCAGTGTGCACTGCATTCTATAAATACTATTCAATAAAGAATCTTCAACCACGGAATAATCCTGCTATTTCTAAGCATCAAGACTCTTAGGACCACATTTAAAATTCCACCCTTCAAAAATGACATGTATGTTAATTCCAGTTTACTTTTTTCCAATTTTAGGGAATTGGAGATTGTAATTGAACTTTAAAATTTCCTTTACATAATGCTGTCTCCTGGGTTGTTAAACATTAGTACCACACAGTAACAAAGAATAAAGGGACTAAGACGTTCATAGGAAACTCAAGCTTATTTAGATACCAACACCAAGAAGAAAATGTGTTTCCAAGTGAAGAAAAAATTCCTCTGTTTCATAGCTTTGCTTTGAAGAGCATGCTCTTTCTTGACATCTGCATAGTAAAAGGGAGTTTAATTTCCTTGGTCAACTATCCTTTCTGAAAATCCTGTATTGGCAGACTTGGAAATGGAAGGAATTTTTCCTGGGGATTAATTTGCAGCTCTTCTTAACACTCAAAATGCTGAAGCTCTTCAGTACACAAGCCAGGGAATTTGCCCCTTGGACTTACACTTTTTAGCAAAGAAATGTTAAAGAGAAATGTTTTCAACAGAAAAAGGCCACATGAAATGTCTCAGACGTACCGAATTGTCTGATATGGACTTGAGATAACATGAACTCCCCCCACTGGGCTCCCTGGGGTTTATAGCTTGAATGAGTGCCAGCATTTCACCCTTTATATTGGCATTTCCATTTCTGAACCTCACCACTGGTTTTGCTCCAAAACATAACATTTCAAAACAGAACAGTAAAGTAAAACATTTTAGGACTAGCAAGTAAGACCACCTTCTTGAGTGCCAGGTAATTTTTCTCAAAGTCTAAGTTCATAGCCAATTCTTCCATTTCAACTTGAACCATTTAATTTAGTAAACATTTTTTTTTTAATTCAAGGTTCTGTGAATTCATCTCTGTTCAGTGAAACGTGGCTATTCATGTCAATAGAGGGATAAAGCTTAGAATGGTGGCTAATATTTGGATATTCAAGTCCATGGATCCAGGTTCCACTCTTTACTGTCTATATGGCTGTAAGGAAGTTGCTTAGACTCTGGAAGCCTCAATGTTAGTGAGGATAACATCAAAGATTTTCATAGCAGCAAATGAAATAATGTTTGCAAGGCATGTAGCTTGGTGCCTAGATTGTGAGAAGCCCTCAGTAATGGTAGCTGTTATCTCCATGTTTGATTTGACCATTTAAAAAAATTAAATGAAGTAGTTTTAGACCAAAATGGCCGGTCACATCTTTTAAAGCTTTATCAATGTTCAGTTTAAATGTCAATTGATTTATCATAGACTGCCTACACTCACCAGGTAAAATGTGAACATCTGAACCATTCATATAACATTCTCCCTAACCCCACACCCCCAAAAAAGTCAGGCATTTTTTTCCTCCAAAATATCTGGACATCTGTTCCTGTAAACAGGACATCAAGTGACAAGTGGCATTTTTTACTTTTCTTCAAAGTCCTTTGCTTTGTGATATTTTCCTTCTTATGCAAGTGGCATAAGAAGGAAAATATACTTTAAACATTCATTTCAAGATTTATCCTGAAGCTGACTTTGATTTTTTTTTTCAAAATAGTCCACTGGCAAGTAGAACTCTCAAGCCTTGCTCTTTATTCTAATTACAAACTCAAACAAGTTACTTTTTTGCTGGATAATTAATCTTTAAAATAAAAAAGAAGCTAAGGAAATATATATGGAAAGTGGATGTACAGATTTTTTTTACCACTTCTCTTGAATACATAAGCAATTTTTCAATATAGGTGATATAAATTAATTATTTTACATTGCAACACCCAACAGGACTCAGGATTATGTATTGCTATGCCAATCTACCCCTTCTTTACCGAGATATCCATTTCTAGGGATCTAATTATCCTATTAAAATTATTTCCAACTTTATGATTAAGAATAAAGGCATATAGAAGTCCAAGAGAAAAGCCACAGGTGGCTGATTGTGTGGGTGAGAATGATTTCAAACTCTTTTGCACTAAGGAGAGAACTGGGTGCTCTGCCTAAGGGAGCACTACACCTTTAATTTAGGTTTCTTATTTGGGAGACTGTTAGGGGGACAGTCCAGGCTAAACCATGGCAAAAATGTACCTCCCATGTAATGACAGACCTGTGGTGCGGTCTCTGGAAAGACTGGTTGAAGAAAGGCACGAGGCGTCAGGAGCTTCCTTCTGCCCTGGGCCAGGGTCTCTGTAGAATGCAGTTAATGTCAGGCGTATATGACAATGCAGATGTGGCCCGTGTACACTTCACTGCACCGTTTCTCCTTGCCTCCCTCCATCCCCGGAGGTGAGGACTCTAGAAGTCATTGGGAGTTCAGGGCATGTGAGCCTGTGTATAGCAAGCCCATGCAGCCTAACTAGGCCCATAAAAGCCAGGAAATGAACAAGTTCAAGTTCTCATAGTGTGTTAATGTGCCCACAAATGTACCTACTTTATACATTTAACAGCTCATGTAGTAATGAAAAATGCTATGTTCAACATATAGCCTCATGTGCAAGGTGGGGTAATTAATATGCCTATATGTGCTGCTTAATTGTTTCATTCCCTGTATTTTGGGTTAATGTAACACTCTGCAAACTTTTATATAAATAGTTTATATTTTATATAAAATTCCACGTAAAAGGAACCAAGGGGGAATGACGAATAAGGGAAAATTCTAATGGTATTCTTGTTCAGTTTCATTAGCTCGATAGTCTGCCCTCTACACTCCCCCCCCCCCCAATGAACTGCTAATATATTGACACAAAACTTTCAATGACAGCGTGGTCACTCAGCAAGTGGATAGCTGGCTTAGCAAAAGAAAATGGAGCATTTTGAATTAGTGGGCATCAACATTTTACATCTTCAGTTACTTCTCAGCCAAGCCACCTTTGTAAAACAGCCAGATACCAAGTTTGAAGTCCAAACACGTTTGAATTGTCAGTTTGAAAACCGGGGGAGCCTGGCATAAAGAGCTGGATTTTAAAGTTTTTGCTATTACTAGTGAGGTCTGGGTTTGTGTTGTTTTTCTAGGAGAACCCAAAGGCTGTTGAAGATGTTTTTTCCATCGATTTTTCTTAAGCGTTTAAGCTAAGGGGGGTGGGGAGTGGGGGGGCGGAGGTGGAGAGATGGAAGGACAGGGTTTTCTTTGGGGGAAGGAAATGAGAAGTCACCGCAAATAATTCACCTGGATAGGCAAAGGCGAGCAAACACTGTCTGTTTGTGGATCCCTGACTTCATTGCCTCCTACCCCAGGGAGGGGCTGAGCCTCTCGCTCCATTTCAAACTCGCTGGGAAGAGTTTGGGGAAGGGAACTGGGGAGGAGCAAGTTCCAGGTGGGAGTTCAGCTTGGCCCCCGCCAGCGGCCTCCGCAGGTGGCTGTCCTTGGCAGCGAGGCCCGGCGCACACCGCCTGCTCGGGCAGCCTGACTTGACCCCCGCCAAAGCTGGCAGGAAGAGACGCCCCCGTTCCTGGCGAGATGTCGGGGGCCCAGTTTGCTCCTGTGCTTCGGGGCAAACCGCTGCAAGACCCGAGTTAGGATCAGTTCGACCCCCCACACTGTCCAGCTGCGGAACCGGGTCCCACGCACCCACCCACCCCGCAGCTGGCAGAGGCCTCGTCGCTGGAGTGGGTGTCTGCAGGACGCTCGCCAATCGCTCGGAGCCCCAGCAAAGCCACCGCGCGTGGCCGCTCTCTCCTCTGCGGGGATCTGGGCTCCAGGGGCTGCCCGGGACCCAGCAGGGCGCGCACCGTGAGACTCGACGGGGCGAAAGCTACGCAGAGGCCAAAGGGACGCGGGGAACTGGAGCCCAAGGCGGTGCATCGACGCTGCAGGCTTCATCGCCGGGCAGCCTCGCGGGAGGAAGTGCTGGTGTCAGGCCTGGTTCTCCACCGCTGACCTGTCACCTCCACGGGGGCAGTTCTTGGCCGTCCCTGCGTCCCGGTGCCCCTCACACGCACGGCGGCTCCCAAGCACAGGCTGATCCAGCCAAGGCCAGACTCCACTCCCCTGCCCGCCCGCCCGCCCGCCCGCCCGCCCCGCAGCTCCCGGCGTCTCCCTGTGAGGTCCCTGCACCACGTGCACCAGGACCACCCGAGGGTGGAAATGGGGCTCCCGGGCCCCACCCTCGCCCCACTGAAGGTTTCCGCGCGCTGAAGCGGGAGGTTTGCTGGGCCCTGGCACCACCCGCAGCGTTTTCCTTAGGGAAGCGCCTTCGCTCCGCTTGAGCTTCGCAGCGAGGAAGACGTGATCAGCCCGTCTCACCGCGGGGCCTGCAGCCTGAGGCGGCGGGGGGGGGGGGGGGGGGGGGGCGAGGCCGGGCGGGAGGCAGCCTTCGGGGCTGGGGCCCTCCCTGCACCAGCTTGGCGTCCAGCAGGGCGCTGCGCTGCTAAGGTTTGCGAACCTTCAACCATCCGGCTCCCGCGTACTTGAACCGACTCCCCTCCACCTGCTCCCCGCACACACACACTGTGATTGCTGGGGTTCCAGCAGCAGGGAGAGCGCGCCCAGCGCCCCCAGCTTCATCTCCGGCGACTCCTGGGAAATAGAAGGGGAAGGAGGCAGGGCAGGGGGCACTGCTTGGCTGGGGCGCCTCGGCCAGGTGACCCCCTCGAGGGCCTGGGCTGCACCCGGCAGCCCCATCCCATCCAACATCCAACCCACACAGTGCCTGCGGCCCCTCTCCCACCCGCCCCACCCGCGCCGGGCACTGCGGCCACCACGCCCACTGGGTTCCGACCTAGTCCCCTGCCCAGGCGCTGGGGGGGGGAAGGTTGGGGGGCCCCCAGGGGGACCAGGGCTGCAGCTGGGCTCAGCCCCAGCCCCCTTCGTCCCCCGCACTCATGGCTCGCCCGCCTTCACCTCCGGCACCCTGGATGGGCTCCTTGTTTGGGGGGGTGTTTGGGGGCGGGGACGGCGAGTCGGTGGTAATGGGGTGACCTTCCCACTGGAGCGCTCAGGAAATAAAACTAAATCAGCGTCCTCTGGCCGGGAGGCCGAGAGCCCTAATTCACAGACTCTCGTGCTCTCCTTGGGACCAAAACCCCCGGGCAGGGGGCACTGCTTGGCTGGGGCGCCTCGGCCAGGTGACCCCCTCAAGCAGAGTGGTATCTAGCTAGTGGCCTGCCACCGCGCTAACCACCACCGAGGCCACCTGGGTCGCGGGGGGAGAAGTCACCCCAATGTGGCCTGTTCCCCGGTCCCTGCGGGGTTGGCCAGCAATTCCATCCGCTCAGCATTGACCGCATGAGGATAACAGCACCTCCCTCTTCCCACCAACACCGAGCGAAGCCACCGGAGGGCAGGCAACCTGTGGGCCCAGGAGCAGCCGAGAGCCGCGCGGAGGCGGAGGCGCGGTTAGAGACCCGAGCCGTCCGGGTTCGAATCCGTGTTCCACCCTTCGGTTACCTGGGAAACCACAGAAAATGAGTGCTTGTGCCTCAGTTGCCTTATCTGTAAGATGGGGGCAATAACGAGGTCTCCCACCTAGAACGGATGCGACACCTAATCGGATGAGCCTAAACGGCGCGTCCTGGTGGCGGTCCCCACAGAAAGCTGCGCAGTCACTCTCCTGACCCTGCTTCCGAGCCAGCGCAGCGCGAGGTCCACCTTCCTGCAACAGCCTTTCCGTGCGGGTCCGAGGGAAAGGTCGTGCGGGTCCGAGGGAAAGGTCGTGCGGGTCCGAGGGAAAGGTCGTGCGGGTCAGAGGGAAAGGTCGCAGGGAGGAGCCCGCAGCTGGGCGCCCGGGGGGGGGGGGGGGGGGAGGCCGGCCCTTGCCAACCGGACTGGAAAGCCCGAAGCACAGAGACCCCTCTCGCTCTCCCAGGCCTCGGGTCCGGCTGGGCGTGGACGTGATTGGGCAGTGCCACCGGCGCGGGCCGCGGACCGGGTACCACGGGCAGAACCGGCGAAGGAACCGCGGGCCGGGGACCGGGTACCACGGGCAGAACCGGCAGGAGGAACCGTGGGCCGCGGACCGGGTACCACGCGCAGAACCGGCGGAGGAACCGCGGGCGCAGAAGCGGAGCCGCCAAAAGACGCTGTGGGTGCGGCCGGCGCCCAGGTCTCCACGCCCTGCCTGCGCGCGGGCTCTGGGCACCGAGGAGCTGGGCAGCCAGCGCCCAGGACCCCAGCCTCACCGTTTCCGAAGCGAACCCCTAAGACAGCCTCCGATCTGAGGAAAATGTCCACTGGAAAAGGTGTCTCCGCTTCAGGATGCTTTTCCGTGACATGGACTAAAGTTGCACCGCAGGCTTTTCCAAAGCTCTTCTGGGAAGGCTTACAAATGCACCTCGAGCCTTCTTGTGAATATGTCCCAGAAGGTCCTGCTTATTGCAGGCTTTTATGATCTGACTTAATAATAGGGACGTCCATTTCTCCAGCACTGTGCGCTAGGCACATCGCCAAGCCTTTTACATGCTCTCATTCTGCATCCACACCATAGCTGCAGAAGCCAGCGAATCCTTTCATGCCTCCGGGGCACACAGTGAGTGGCACATAAGATGTAAGTAATGGCCCTGACCGGTGTGTCTCGGTGGATAGAGCGTCGGCCTGCGGACTGAAGGGTCCGGATTCAGGTCAAGATTCAGGTCAAGAGCATGTACCTTGGTTGCCGGCACATCCCCAGTGGGGAGTGTGCAGGAGGCGGCTGATCGATGTTTCTCTCTCATCGATGTTTCTAACTCTCTATCCCTCTCCCTTCCTCTCTGTAAAAAATCAATAAAATATATTTTAAAAATTTAAAAAAAGATGGAAGTAATGCAATATGGATGGATCTCAGATCGCCACTGTCTTACCGACAGGAGTTGGTAAGCACATTTGAACGCTGCCCGTGCAGGCATTTTATGAGGACTGGGGAGCAAGTGCCCCCTCAGCCAGATGGAAACGCACGGCATTTTGGCCTTTAGGAGTGGGCCGGGCAGCAAAAGGCAGCTAAAGCACCGTGGCCTACAGTCTGGCTTCCCGTGGATAGCAAGAACACACCAAGTCTAGAGCCTGCTGTTCTGCCAGAGTAGCTTTAAGACACACTTCCAGCCGCCCCAGACCCCTTCCTATTGGGAAATTCTGGAGTCTCTGCCGCTAAATGGATACTGTTATCCTCCTTGGAGAGCCGGCAGCTGACTCAAAGGGGATGTGACTGGTGCAAGGCCACCCAACGCAGACTTGAACTCATACCCTCCCTAAAGTCCTTGTCCCTGAGCAACCAAAGGCAGTCACCAGAGCATTGACCAATTATGTCATCTCCTCCTATACTGGCAGCTTCTGAATGGCAGTTTATGTACTAAGAAGGAATAAAAGCTAACACTATTGAACTCTTGCTGAAGGTCAGACACTGAAATAAGTGATTGACATCTATCTTTCTAAAATCATCTACGCAAGAAGAAACCAAGGCTCAAACAGATGAAGTATCTGTTGGTTCAAGGTCACCTGGCTGGTAAGTGGCAGAGCTGAAATTGACACACAGCCCCCTGACTGGAGAGGCCAGGCTCCAAACTGCCCTTCTAGGCAACACGTAACGCAAAGCATCTCTTTGCATGGCTCCATCAGTGTACGGTAGCCTCTAAAGATTTGTTTGTCTAAATTCAGGCAAAGACTGAAATTCCTTCCTTTGGAGCCAGGGTGTCTTTGAAAATAGCTATCATGTATTGGTGGCTTATATGCCAAGCACCACTCATTGGCCACTTATTATGTGCCAGGCACTCTTCTAAGCCAGTTCTAAATCATTTCATGCTCAGCCAAACCCTATGAGGTAGGTTGTATTGCTAACCCCTGTTCACAGATGAGCCAGCTCATGAGGCCTGATGTCATGCGAGCAGTAAAAAGCAGACTTAGGTTTGACTCCCAGGCAGTCTGGCTGTAAATGATTCTCTACTAGATTCAAATAGAAGATCCCCTTGCTCAGAAGCCTCTGTGCCAATATCTACCAACTGTTTTTCCTGCCAATTTACTTACAGGGAGGAGCGTCCTTTCTATTGGATGGAGTTTCTCTGCTGACCTAACGCTTCAAGCAGCATAAAAAAAGGAGAGATTATCCCCATGTTTGGCCTCAGTGTCCAAGTTGGTAAAAAAAGAATAGTCAACACATCTATTGTTGTTCAAGACTTGTGGATTGTGTCTAGATCCTGAATGCCAGGAAGCCCAGAAGGACTCCTCCACCTGGGCATGCCCTTATGGAAAGGGGAGGGCCCACTACCTCCATGGTCTTTGCTAACTCTGGTGGTTACAAAGCGCTTTCACGAGCATCCCACCATCTGTGCCTTCTGTGAACGAAGGTGGTGGAGGGAATCCATTTTTCTTTGACTTAATAAGTAACCAAAACATAGAATTGCTGCAGGCTGACCCACTTTGGCTTCAAGCCAGCCAAGGATGTGAGCCAAACAGGCTCCTGGTTTGTCCTGATAGTTCATTGTCTTCAGTCGCCCTCCAATGTATTTGTGTCTGTACATTTCTTTTTAATCTACAGAGGCTGACTTTGGGGATAGGGTGGGCCAGTGTAACAGAGAAGCCAGCTGCTTTAGCATTTACACTAGTTGGGGCATCTCGGCCTCATCCTCTGCCCATCCCTCCCCGAGTATCCCCAAAGATACAGAGTTGGAAACAGTAATGGGAGCTGAGGCAGTGACTGAGTTGGTCCCCAGCAGACCTTGGGGAAAGTGCAGGGAAAGGCAGAGACCATGCGAGGCATGGCGCAGAAGACAGAGTGGTAGGATGGCACAGTGCATGGCGCAGAAGACAGAGTGGTAGGATGGCACGGTGCATGGCGCAGAAGACAGAGTGGTAGGATGGCACGGTGCATGGCGCAGAAGACAGAGTGGTAAAGATGGCACGGTGCATGGCGCAGAAGACAGAGTGGTAGGATGGCACGGTGCATGGTGCAGAAGACAGAGTGGTAGGGATGGCACAGTGCATGGCACAGAAGACAGAGTGGTAGGATGGCACAGTGCATGGCGCAGAAGACAGAGTGGTAGGATGGCACGGTGCATGGCGCAGAACACAGAGTGGTAGGATGGCACAGTGCATGGAGCAGAAGACAGAGTGGTAGGATGGCACGGTGCATGCACAGAAGACAGAGTGGTAGGATGGCACGGTGCATGCACAGAAGACAGAGTGGCAGGGATGGCACGGTGCATGGCGCAGAAGACAGAGTGGTAGGATGGCACGGTGCATGGCGCAGAAGACAGAGTGGCAGGGATGGCACAGTGCATGGCGCAGAAGACAGAGTGGTAGGGATGGCACGGTGCATGGCGCAAAAGACAGAGTGGCAGGGATGGCACGCTGTGGGGTAGCTCTTGGCTTTCAGACTTCAGTGTGTGATTTTCAGCTTCTGGGTGGGTGCCTGGTCTCCCTGACCCTCTGGATCACAGCTGTTGCTGCACAAGAGGAACAGACTTAGAGCAGCGAGAACCGCTGCAATCTCAGGGGGCCCCTAGCAGAATGGACTTTGCAGGGAGCGCCCCGGGCTCATCCAAGACCTTGGCTCAGGGCAACTGATAAGCTCCAGTGACTCACCTGCACCTTTTTGGGAAGGTCGAAGACCATGGCTTCCTTGCCTGATTGTGGGTGTTCCTTAGCACCCGCAGTGCACTATAGCCCTCATTAAGGTTGGCGCCTTCCTGGTGCCTGGACAGGAGGCCTCTACCCATCTCTCAACCATTATCGAAGGTGGGCTTTTTCACCCAGGAGATGAATCTGAGGCCCTGTGACAGGTGACTAATGCAGGATTAGTAAATTCTGAGCAGACATTCGGCGGGTGCGCCTTCATGTTCCCCAGAACAAAGTGCACCGGTCAATATTGGGACCCTCACACCTCTGAAATGCATGACTGCCACCGTGAACCCCGCTGCAGGCATTATAGCTCCTCGCTTCTCTATCCTCAGGGCCTTGCCCAGACCCAACCTGAAGGGAGGGTGGTGAGGGGCAGGCAGATGGCAGGAAGTGCACAGAGGAAGTGACTCTTGAAGCAAACTGGAGACTGTTGGCTAACTATGGGGTTCCGTGGGTCAACCCCTGCAGTGGACAAACCTAGGACAATTTCCTCCCACCTAAAGTGAGGATAACAACCCACTGGGGTGGAGCTGAATGTGAGACGTTACCATGAGTTGTGTGAACTTAGGAACCTGTTAAGTTCATGGGTGCTGGCCTGCCTCCTTTCTCTACCAGCGCTGTGATCTCAGGCCAATGGCTCAACCTCTCTGTGCCTCAACTTCTTCCTCTGCCCTTAGCCCCCACAGCTGTCAGTGTTCTAAAAAGCCTCACCTCCCTCATGGTTGAGGCCTGCCAATCAAAGAGCAAGCCAGGTCTCCCTTTCCAGGGCTGAGGGACACAGCGGTCTCACTGCTGGGAACTCCAGGGATGGTTCTGAGAAAAACGTACCCTCCCGTGACCACCCGGGAGACCCCAGACAAGCTGCCCTCCCCTCTGTGGTCTCATCTGTAAACTAAGTCCCTGAAAATGCATTCGTCTCAGGCCCATTCCAAAGCTCAGTTTTTGTCACTGCTGTCCCAAGGGAGGAGAGGCCGGAAGGCCGAGGAGCCAGCAGAGTCGGGTCCATCCCTATGGCCCCCTCGGGGTAGGAGCACCAACCGGCGAGATCGCTTTGCCACTGCCTTCGGGAGGGAGGCCGGCGGGGCCCAGAGCTCCCCCTGCCACATATGGTCTGTGGATTTAGGTGTCAAAAACCGGAGAATTAGAAATGGTAATTTTCCGTCATTATGGCTGAAACGCGATCTGTCACAACAACTGGAACATGTCTCCTCGCTATCGAAAATAATGTTCGTGATTAGGAATCATTACATACGTCAAGCCGAGTCCATTAAGTTGTAGGGAGAAATTAGCCTTGACGGGTGGAATCAAACTACAAATATACAGGCCTCGCCTTCAGGAGGCCGAGCTTCGGCCCCAGGGAGGAGGCCAGCCAGAGCCAGTGTTTTCTTAATACAGAACCGCCCAGAGAATTAATTCCCCCTTCCTCACTCCCCCTGGGGTCCCTCCTCCCTTCTCCCCCGCCGAGCCCCCGCCCTAGGAGTGGGAGTGGGGCACGGAGGTGTCCCAGGCCAGTAGCTGGAAACTTTGAAGTCCTTCAGGCCCAGGGGCGATTTCCCTGCTCGCCACTTGCAAGCTGTGTGACCCTGCCCTAGTCACTTGACCCTCCTGAACTTTGCTCCCTCGTCTATAAAGGAGAGATAATCCCATCCACTTTGTGGGGTTCTCCGGGGGATTAAATGAGATCAAATACGGTCAGCGCCGGAGCACTAGCGGCTCTTGGAACCTGTGAGACCCGTTTCCCTTCCAGGAGCTCCTGTCTCTGCCCTGGGGACTCTGGTGAAGGGTCTGCAGTGTGTGTTTGGGGCACAGGGGGGAGGTGGGAAGTGGTGCGGAGAAGCTCTTGCCAATGAAGCCCTGAAAATGGAAGCCAGAATCTCAGAAAATCAGGGAGGGGTGAGCTCTGAGCCACCCATGTGCCTCGGTTGGACCTTTTCCCCGTCTCCTTTCAAGGAAAAGGTGTGAAAAGGGGCGCTGAGTTCTCCATCCTGCCCCCCCCCCCGCTCCCCCCTAGCCACCAGCCCACAACAGGAACCACACTGTTCGTCACCAAGGATGGGTCACTGATATATCAGTATATCGGTAAATGGGGCCTGGATTAAAAAGCCTCCCTTTACCGGCTGCTGCCTGGGTACCCCCTGAAGGTGCAAAGGCAGTTTGCTATCCCCCCATGCCTCCGCAGTAGGGCATTTGGGGGAAACTCTGCACCTCCCGCAGACAGGAAGAAGAGATGGGGTGTGAGTCTGGGAAGGCTGGTTCCAGCTCAGCCTCGCACCCTCATCACCTCCTGAGACCGTGCTGGGTGCCAGGCATCTACTCCAAAGGGCTCTGCCGACATCACCTCCTTTATCTCACGGCAAACCTATCACTTGGCTCTATTTTTCCAACCGGGGACACCGAGCGCTGGAGAGTAGGGAACTCACCCCAAAACCACGAAGCTGGGAAGAAGCAAGAACCTGCCTCCATCCAGAGCCTCAACGGGCCGCTGCCATTTGGACCTGCACAGCCACAGCCAACCAACCCCCTCTCTGTGGTTCTCCTTTCTCCTTCGCTGCTGGAGCGCCAATCCCGCCTCTCCGAGTGGTGGTGACAATGAAATGAGCTAAGGAAGCTGACACATCCAGCTGCAGCCGGGCCCCCTCTCTCCGGGCCTCATCTTTCTCCCCTGTGAATGGGATCTCACTGCCCGGCCCTGCGGCGGGGAGCCCGGCAGACATGTGGGCAGCGCTGAGCAGTGTGGAGCCAGACAGTCTCGTTGGAACCCCCAGCAACAGCCGCAGCCTAGGGGTCGATCCCCAACGTGGAGTAATAGCAATTGAGCTGCGGAGAGGAATGAATGAAATTATTCACGTAAAGCACTCGGGGAAACAGATTAAACGCTAAATTAGGCGCTGGTTACCAGGATCGGGATTGGCCAGGGCAGGCTGGGAGGGCTGCTTGGAGGCAGAACAAGAAGCTGGCCCGGGCCCTGGCCCCCTCTGGAAACTTCTCGGGGTTTCTAGCGGCTCCAGTCACTAGTGATGGGGAACGAGGGCCGCCTGGTCCTGGGGCTGCGCCTCTTAGACGCTCCCGCAGCCTGGCCGGAGAGGGAGACCCAGGGGTGGGTCGTTTAAAAATGCAGAGCGGCCCGCACTCAGAGCCCGAGGCCTGATCACAGCCCCCAGGCGCATTCAGAGAAGGGAAGGCTCTGAAAGGGACCAGCAGGCACACCTGGCAGCCCAGCCCGCTGGAGACGAGAGGGAATGGGGAGGTAGCCAGGCAGCCCCAGCGATCAGCGCGCACTGACCGCGCTCTTACAAACATGCGGCATGGGCATGGGCATGGCATGGGCATGGGCATCGCAGTGACCCTGCTTGACTATCCCCATAAATAACGCCCTGCGCTCCTCCTCGCTCTTCCACCTCCCGCTCTATTTTCCCCCTGGCACTTTAATATATATATATTGATTTCAGTGAGGAAGGGAGAGGGAGAGAAAGATGGAAACAGCAATGATGAGAGAAAATCATTGATGTCCGCTGCAAGCCGGGCTGCTGCCCTTGACCTTCAGTCCCCAGGCCAACCCAGGACCCTTCAGTCCCCAGGCCAATGCTCTGCCCACGGAGTCACACTGGCTAGGGCCCTTCTGGCATTTTCATTCCCATCTCCCATCAGACCACGAACTCCACCAGGGCAGAGCTTCTCTGCTCGTATCCCTGACGCAAAGAATAGGCGCCTACCAAATACTGTTGAATAGCTGAACCAATAAATGAATAAATCAGGAAAGAAAGCAGGAAAGAGAAGGTCAGATAGCGGTTCTACAACAACAACAACAAAGTATTCTCTTAAAAAAAAAAAGTCTCCTAGGTGTGTGATTGCCCTGGGCTCTCTTGAGGACTTCCCTTGGTGAGCACCTGTGAGGGCTGGGTCCCCACTCACACTGCCTACGCTGGGGCTGTCCTCTCCAGTGTGTTTTGGAGATTCATTCTCCTTCCGGCTGAATCTGAAGGAAAATGATTTCAGAGAGGAAGTGATTTCAGCCTCCCACAAACAGGAGGACGAGCTTAACGGGGAGTATCTCACCATTGTCAGCAGCATTGTGTGAAGGACTGTAAATCTAATACATGATAGGCATCTTAGGAAAGAATTATTTAAATCTAATACATGATAGGCATCTTAGGAAAGAATTATTTAAATCTAATACATGACAGGCATCTCAGGAAAGAATTATTTAAATCTAATAGATGATAGGCATCTTAGGAAAGAATTATTTAAATCTAATACATGATAGGCATCTTAGGAAAAAATTGTTTAATTATTTTGGTTGTTGGGTTTTTTTTTAAATATATTTATTGGTTTCAGAGAGGAAGGGAGTGGGAGAGACAGAAGCATCAATCAGCTGAGAGAATCATTGATTAGCTGCCTCCTGCATGCCCCACACTGGGGGTCAAGCTTGCAACTGGGGCATGCGCCCTGACCAAAAATCAAACCATGATCTCCTGGTTCATAAGTCAATGCTCAACCACTGAGCCACACAGGCTGGGCATGTTTTGGTTGTTTTTACAATCCCTGTCCACCCCTTAGCATCTCTAGAGATTAAAAAAAAATTATTAATGGTAAGTATTCTTGTTTAACTTTGAAAAACTTATGGTCAGTTAGGCTGTGTGCACTACCGCTGGGAGCATAAGGTTCTTAGACTATCCCATCTTTGTTGGGGGATAATTATCTATATTTTCAGCACAGCAGCTCCTGTGAGGTCTTCCTGAATGGCCTGGTTTCAAATCCATGCTCTGTCCCTGGGGGGTTTTCAGAGGAAAACTCTTACTGCCTTCCCTCCTGGAGCATCAAAAACACCCTGTCTGGGGTCAGCTTCCCCAGCTGAGCCTCCTGGGGAACCACCAGCGTCTGTGCTCCTGGGGCCTCTGGGGGACCAACACCACTTGTCCTGAGATTCAATGGAAGTGGCCTGGAGAATCCATTCTGGGAACATAAAACGCTGCACAGTAAGAATATTTCCTCCCCAGATATCTGAGTGCTCACTGTGTACCAGTCCCTGCGCTGAGGATCCAAGAGCTGGGGCTGCGCTGGAAAAAAAGGCTGATTCAACTAGCAGCACTACCTTTAGCCCCTGATCCCAATCCCATCCCAACCCCAGGGCACCGGGGAGGGAGGGTGAGCGGGGCTCACCCCAAGGTTTTGGGGGAGGCTGCTTTGGAAGGGCAGCTGAGACACAGGCCTCCTAGGTGCGGTCCCTCCACAAGACTACCTGCCAGTACCTCTCCAAGGGGGTCTCCACCCATCCCGCCCAGTCTCTGCACTCTTAGGGACAGGGCCCCTCTCCAATCTATCCAGTCAACCATCCCCCCCCCACCACCACCACCACCCACACTCATACATAAACCCAAAGGAAACATTTGTTTTTTTACAACCCTTAGCTGACCAGGCAGTATGCACATTTTCATATGCTCAGGTATGAGATGGGGATACATTTTGTGGAGTTTGTTTGCAGCTAAACCCGCTGCCTGGGTGCCAGAAGGAATCCTAGACCTGAGCCTGGAGAACTTGACCCCAGACAAGCCTGGCTCTCCCGATGGGGCTTTTCCCCAGGAGGGGCGCCCCAGTAGAGAACAAACCTGGGGAGGTGCTGGAGAGCTCCGCTGGCCTGCTGCCCTCCACTAGCTTCATCCGCCTGCGGTGACCAACTCGGAGCCCGGGGGGCAGTAAGAAGGGTGCGGTGGAGGGGACAGGCAAGGGCACAGCTGAAAGATCCTGGTCCTTATCCACCAGTCCTTCCGATAGTATTGGACTTCACGATGGGCAGGCTCCCCGCTAGGCACTGTGGCTGCTGTGGGGCAAGCGCTCTGGCCCTGTCTTCCCCAGGTCCTAAGCGTAAGGCCCCACCTGCGCGAAAGCAGGGTGTCGGATGGTGGGACTTTTCATCGAAACTGGGGGTTGGCGGGCGGCGGGGGGGGGGGGGTGGGGGGAGGATCGACTCAGAGAAGCCTGAGACCTGTAAGCAGAGGATTTAGCCAGGGGAGGTCTTCCCGTGAGCCCACTTTCCCTCTCATCTCCACACCCCCCCCCCTTTTTCTCTAGAGTGTGTGTCTCTAGCTTACTCCACCACAGTCCGGGGATCCAAGGTGCCCTGTAAAGTGAAGGAGGGCCAGCGTCCTGGGCCTTCTAGGGGAGCGGGGAGCCTCGGAAGTCAGGGATTTCCGGAGGTCCCCAGGGTCCAGGACCTGCGGGGCGGGGCGCCAGCGGGGATGCGGGCCGACGCCAGAGGAACCCCTGTGATACCTGCGCAGAGAGGAATGCCAATCCCCAATGCCCGTGGCAAAAACAGCAGCAAACACGTGGTCAAGCAGGACGAACCCTCAGACCTGCGAGTCCTTCGACGCTGTGGGGGCAATTGGGGGGCCCGATCCAAGGTCACTGGAGCTCCTTGGCGACCTCTGACCCCCCAAAGCCCTGTATCCTCTATGGCTGGCTGCAATCTCGAGGACCGCGCGCAGCTAGGTGTGGACCGGGGGAAGCGCGGTGGTCCTGATTTGGCACCGTGGGCGTTGCTCCCTCACCCCTGCCCACTCCCCACCCTCCGCATCCCCGCTCCAACCTCCCCCGGCGGAAGGCGGCGGCACCCGCGCACGTGTGTGCTTGTAGGTGCGTAAAAATCCCCGCCCGCACAGCTCGCCCGGCAGTGCACCGAGGGAGGCCTTGGCGCGCACAAGGGGAGTCATTCAAAAATGTTAATAAGCTTATTAAAATGAGCCGCTTTACTAGCTCTTGTTTTACAGCGCGCTGCCCACCCTTGCTTTCTGGTGTACCCCGGCAGAGAAAGCACTGTGGCATTAGGTGTGTTTTTATTTCTTCTTAACACGTTTGCATCCCAGGACAAGGGCCTGTCGGGAGCTCAGCGCGGCCAGAGGCGGATTGGCTTCAAGTCTCCTCCCTCCCAAGGGCGGTGGGTGGGAGAAGTCGTCGAGGAGGGGGAAACTGGATTTTCCAAAAACAGCTGGCCACCCAGAGGAGAGGGGGGGTGGGGAAGAGCCCAGAGATAAACCTTGGGGAGGCCTGGGGCGGCCACTTGAGAGACCCAAATCCTTTTTAAAAATACCCGCTCCCCCCAGCCGGTTTGGCTCAGTGGATGGAGCGTGGGCCGACACACCAAAGAGTCCCAGGTTCGATTCCGGTCAAGGGCACGTTCCTTGGCTGTAGGCTCCTCTCCAGCCCGGGCCCTGACCATGCAGGAGACAACCAATGGATGTGCTTCTTTCACATCGATGTTTCTCTCTGTCTTTCCCTCTCTCTTCCACTCTCCCTAAAAATCAACGAAAACATATCCTCCGGGTGAGGATGAACAACAACAAATAGATAAAATATGCCCCTCCCCCAAAAAAAACCTGCTCACGAAGGGCATGGCTCATTATTTAAAGCAGAAAACGGTTTTGTCCTTTATCTCCACTCCATGCCGGAGGTGGTATGGACTCCAAACATCACCCAGGAGCCTTAAAAGCTGCCTCACCATGTTTTTCTTTGATTGTTTTAAAGTGGGATGCAGAGAATCGAAGGTAACTGCCTAAGGTTCATCAAGTCAGTGACAGAGCTGCCCCTGGGGCTGTGGGCTCCAGGCCGGAGGCAGAATCACTCCCTGGATCTGTAAGGCCGGTGAACACGATTTGACCACTTCCCACCCAGGGAAGCGCTGGAACGCAGGACTACATCAAAGGGAACGCTGCTCAGCCCGGAGGCCTGAGTGTGGCGACTGGGGAAGGAGCCTGGGCCGGGACAGAAAGGACGCTCCGAGAAGCTCCCGGGCCTGCCCAGCCCCTGCGCGGGATGCTCAGGCCAGAAGCTAAAGTGGCGATTGCAGAAACAGTGGGATGACGCAGGCGCTCCCTGGAGAGCGTGCGGCCTGTGCGGGGACCAAGAGCCCTTGACTCCCAGCACCGCAACAGGCACTGTGGGCGAGGCACCGAGGGAGGAAACCAGAGTGCATGTGGGAGGGAGGGAGAGTGAATGAGAGCCGGGGCCTTGGGCCAGGATGGCGTATTACTCCCCCCACACTCACGAAAAACGTGGAAGAAACTTTGGAGCGAGCTTACCTCTGGGAGGCTCCAGGGACGGTGATGCCTGGGCTTCCGCAGCTATGGAGTATTCCCTTTGAACAAGACTTCCCGACAGGAGCAGAGCGCCTTAACCCTTCCTTGCTGGGCTTGGAGGATTCTGGTTCAGCTCTGGGTCTGCCAGAAGCCGGCTCAGAGCAAAAAGCTGCAATAGTCTTAGCGCCCCAGGTGGGGTGTAGGGCTGCAGGGTCCTGTGCCCAGTTCTCACGTTTGTGAATTGCCCCCAAATGGACCTTTGTCAGTTCCTTCATAGAAGGCATGGCCTCATATACACACCCCACAGGTCTGAACGAAGCTCACGGTTCAACATAACCTGGAATGCCACGGACTACCCCTGCTTGCCGGGCCCTGGGAATCAATCTTTTTTTTATGAATGCTTTAATGATTTGAACAACCCCATTTCTGTTGAATAACTTCTATGTGCAACTACAGAAAAAAACCTTAATTTATTACAGGATGTAGCCATTTACAAGATAGCACATTTTTTTTGCAACCCTGCTTTGTTATTTCTTCATCATTAAAGCATATTTATCAGGAGGATGGAAACCTGGCCGAGACCCAGCGTCTCTACACCTGAGGACCCTGCTCTGAGCACACAGCAGGACACCTGGGAACCTCTATCAGAGGCGGGAGTTCAAGGAATAACATCAGCCAAATCAGCACTGCCCGGAAGTTCATAATAACAACAACAATAATCATGGCCACAATAATAGTAAGTCCATATGGGTCGTGCAGTGCCAAAGGGTTTTCAAAGCACACCCACACTTTGTGATGCAACCACCCCAGAGCCAAGCCTGGGGGAGGCCACCCACCCGATCACCTCAGCTCCTAGGCTTCTGAGCTTTGAAGGACCCTGACTCAGCCTCTGAATGGCCTGTGACTTTTGGGCAAGTCGCATCGCCTGTGTGGATTTCAGCTTCCCCAACTTTGGAATGGAGGTCTGGTTCACGTACTGAGGTGGCCTTAGCGAACCGGTGCAGGGCAGACGCAGGAGGTGTAATGCCCTAAACCAATGGAGTTATCGCTGTTGTTACCGATGTCGTTCTGTACTTTTTGGTTGCTCCTCCGGGCCTCCCTCGGATTAGGAGCCTCTTTGCCTGCTTCCTTCATTCTCAGGGCACGGTGGCCGTGGCCTCTGCAACAGCCATAAGCCACCAGCCAGGGCAACAACCTGCCCCTACTGCCCTCAGCGCTCTCCTACCTACAAAGTGCTGTCAAGCTTTGCTGGGCCCCGCAGTCCCCAAGCAGCTCTGTGTACTTCCCAGCTCTGATTGTTAGCTGAGGGAGGTTGGTGACCTGCAAGATTGAAACCCTGTGGCCCCTAGGCCTCGGCACTGGTGGGCCTGCTCCCCAACTCTCCCTTCTGCCCAGGAGCTCCTCCACCAGCATTTGGGGCTTTGGGGAAATATCTAATCCTCCTTGCTGCTCAGGCTCTGTCGGAAATGGCAAGAGTCCTTCTGTAAAGCGAAGTGAACTCCGTGGACTTGTGGGAGGCCGGGTTCTGCCTTTTCCGGGCAAACCCTGACAGGAGGTAACATGGGTGAAATGTGGGCCTGCCTGGGACTGAGCTCCGGGGGCAGGTTGGGGAGTCCCAGTCACTGCACCCCAGCACCTCGGGGAGTGTGCAGGTCTTGGATGAGATCCTACCTTGGTGAAAGGCTACTGTGGCTACCATCACTGCCAGTTCCCCCTCTCCCAGACGCCACCTCTCCCTAGCCTCTTGGAGCTGGGGATGCAACTACCACAACCCCACAGGTCAGAGGTGTGGGGAGGCACATTTGAGTCCTCCCTCGGACCTTCTCCAATGAACAGATTCGCTGTCACCTCTCCCCCTTTACTAGAGCGGCCTGGAAGACATTTATTTTCAGAATGGACCGCACCCTCATACACCCCCTGCTTGGCGGATACTCTTGGGGGTCTGAGAGTGGGACTTGTTGGAGTGGGAATCAACTTGGGATGGTCAAGCCAAGACCCACAGGCTTTGTGGCGGGAAGTTTGAGTTACACACACACACACACACACACACACACACACACACACACACACACCCCAGCGACATTGGCAGTCCAGATTGAGCTTCATGGGCTGGGCCTGGAGCCTTGGGACCGATTTCAGGGCAAGTCTCAGCCTGTCTGCCCCCTTTCCCAGCCATTCCTTCTGCCTTAGTTCACCCTCCTCAGTGTGTGGGTCCCCAGTGGGCCCCCAAGGCAACCTCTGAGATTCCGGAAGGGCCGAAGGGGACTGAGAAAGATGAAGCGTTCAGAAGCCCCCAGGGCTCGGGTAACAACGCTCTGCTCCCCCAGGCCCAGAGCAGACCCGAGACCAGCGCCCAGCTCTGCAGCGGGGCCGAAATTCCCCGCGCAGGACAGGCAGGGAGCAGGACCAATTGTTCCTCATCCTCTAAAAAAGGGCCCGGGTGTGAGTGCCGGAGGAAAAGGAGATGAAAATAGTTACGCTACACATTTCCAGGGCCCAGTAAAGGCGCCCGTCTTGGGTGGCAGTGCAGTGGGAAATCCTCAGAGGCCAGGCTGGACCCAGGGGCTGCCTGGGGCTCCCGGATCTCAGGGCGCTCCCGCCATCGCTGGCCATGGGGCGGTTCAGAGAGAAACTGCAACAATCCGGGTCAGATCGAATCCGTTTGAGTCATTTTCCCCGGAAGTCTCTACCCAGCCCAGAAGAATTGGCCCTGGCAGGGAGCCGGAGAGAGGGCGAGAGGGGTAGGGGCGCTGCCTGGCCTCCCCAGTTCTCCCAACTCCAAATCCGCAAGGATGGAGCACAAACCACCCGCTTAGGACGCAGCTACAACCAACTGCCCGTTTCAGAAAAGGAAAAATCACCTCCCTTCCCCCAAATCAGTAGTGGCGACCTCTGGAGAGAGGAAGGGAGGAGATTCTAACATTATCGGAAATGTTCTGTCTACAAAAAAAAAATAAAAAAATTGCATGCATGAGCAGGAAGCTAAAATTGCACCCTTAAACGTGTCAAAAAGAAACGAAATGACTGCAGGAGCCAGCTGGAAGGTAGTTGGGCTTAGGGTCGAGGGTGTGCTCTTCCCGAGAGCCTTTGCCTCTCTCTCCCTTCGCGTTTCTCTGTTTCCAGAAGCGGGAACCGTTTCTTAAAGGCTCGCGGACACTGTCTGCTCCGCCCGGTCCCTGGGGCTGCAGACGCCAGGCCTACGCCTTCAGGGTGTCAAGGCCGGGTGGTCGCCTGGCGGGGTGAGGTCGCGGACGGAGGAGGGCGGGCCGGCCCGTCGGCTCCAGGTGAAATTGAAAGTAGCGGGGCCTGGTGTCTGCGTTTCCCAGCTCCGGGCCTCGGCGTCTGCGCTGCGCGTTAACCCTTCCTTGCTCGCCCGGGCCCCGTGAGCGAGGGTAGCGGTGCGCGTTTTGCTCGGGTGGGTCCGTGGCATCCTGGCGCTCATTCCTTAGAATCAGGCAACAACGGACCCTCGCCCAGCCCATCCTCTGCTCCCATGGGAGGTTTCGGTGCGGATCGAATGACGCAGGGCCCCGGAGGAGTGGAAGCGCCTTTTGCACCCCGCTGAGGTCAGAGCGCAAGCGACCCTCCCGGGAGACACCTGATTCCAGCCTCGCTCGCCCCTCAGCGTTTCGGAGTCTCAGCGAGGGTTTTGGCTGGCCTATTCTCCAAACAAACTAAAACCAGAATCACGTAGAAAAACACGCGGAAAATGGAAAGCACAGAAGATGTAGGCAGGTGGAGGGGTCGGCAAGTTAGGACGAGGGATGGGAATTGGCGGCCGGTTCAGCAATGGACTCTTCCTGGACCCTGAAACCACCGCTCACGAGGAAAAAGGGAATCCTAGGGGTCCGCTCCTGATGACTGGGATTCATCTTGGGCTCCTGCAAAGTCCCGGAAGTGGAGATTCCCTGAGCTGCGCAGTTTACACCCCTGCTGGGGACGGGGGGAGGGGTGGCCAGCAAGGGTGCTCCCGGGAGGGGCAGGCAGCCTGGGTCCAGGACTGAAAAGAGGTTGGGAAATCGAACCCCAGATATTTCCATGGTACTGGCTTCCCCAAAGCCGGGCGGAGAGAGGCTCAGAGAAAACAAGGCGTCCGGGAGGGCATGTTAAATTGAAAGTTTATAAATTAAAGGGAAAAATACAGCGCATAGAACTTCCCAACTTGGCGAATCTTTTAAAAGTGAATAGTCTAGTTGAGTGCACAGTGCCCTTAAGGAGGCGAAAAGCGGCGAGGTTGACAGGATCGCCTGTCTTAGGGGCGGGGGCGGGGGCAGGGACGGGCGAATCCTGGGTCAGGACACAGCGATGAAGTGGCGGAGAGTGGACAGGAGAGTGGACAAAGGGTCCAGCGGCTGGCAAACGGCGGAGGACACCAGCGAAAGGCTGGTCAGGGATATTCACATTGAGTACAAAAATAGCCGTCATTTGAATACAAACAACTGAAAAGTGCTACAAGTTTGAACCCCCTTTAAAACAAATAAAAAGAAAGAGAAGAAACATCTCTGCGAAGGGCTACCAGCCTCGTTCTCTCCTTGTTCTGGGACTCCCGGGAGCTTCCCAGCGTCCTGCGGCCCTGGCCTGGAAGAGGAAAGATGAGGGGGGAGGCGGAGGGGGAAGAGGGTGCCCTGTGCTCAGAGGCTTCCTTCCTTACATTCAGCACTCCGTAAGGCGCCCTCACCCAAGGTCTGACGCCAGGGAGGGAGAGGCCAGAAAACCAAACCCTTCACGGTTCAAACCAACCCCTTGGCCTGGGGTTTCTAGGGGCTGCCTGGGTTTCGCACCCCCTTTATTACAAATGCAATTTCCAAAAAGAATAGATATGTAGATACACATAGATTGGTAGCATGGATACCATGAACTAGTGTGGCCTAGCGCACGAAGCTCCCGGCAGGCCTGAACTTCGGGGGATTCAGGCTATGTGGTCTCCAGGAGTTCTCTCCACTCCGGGGAAACGCCGTCCCCAGGCAGATACAATCCAAATCCAACGCTGTCGCGATAATAAATAAAGTCTAAGGGCTTCCAGGCAGGTGGGGGGGGGGGGTTGCAGAGCCCTTAGGCCACTGGGTGCCTTTGTTCAAATTGGAAAAAGGCGCCCCCTCCGGGCAGACTCAGTCCCATCGCCAGGGCGCACGTCCTGGATAGCAGAGCCAGGGCTGGATTTGATCCTCCACTTGCCCCCTCGGGTGTGCGCCCCTGTACAAAGCACAACCTGAACGGCCGTCAGCTGCCGGCCGTCTGGAGCTGGGGAGCCGGGATCACTCGCTGCCTCGCCCCAGGCCGGCTCACTGGGTGCCCGCGGCGGCTGCGCACGTGGAAAGCGCCCAGCCCGGGAGGCAGTAGTAAGGGTAGTAGTAGGAGGGCTGCAGCGGCAGCAGCGAGGGCGGCCTCAGCACCTCGCCGGGCAGGTACTGTCTCTGGTCGTCGCGCACCAGCACCTTCACCGCCACCTTCTTGGCTGCGGGCGCGGAGGCCAGCAGGTCGGCAGCCATCTGCCGGCGCTTGGTCTTGTAGCGACGGTTCTGGAACCAGATCTTCACCTGCGTCTCAGTGAGCTTCAGCGACGCGGCCAGGTCGGCGCGCTCGGGCCCCGACAGGTAGCGCTGGTGGTTGAAGCGGCGCTCCAACTCGAAGACCTGCGCGTGAGAGAAGGCGGCCCGCGAGCGCTTCTTGCGCGGCTTCGGCGCCACCGGCTCCTCCTCCTCCTCCGCGCCGCCCGCCGGCCCACCGCCGCCGCCGCCGCCGCCGCCTACCGCCTCGCTGCACAGCGCGGGCACGCGGGCGCCTTCCGGGCCAACACCGTCGTCCTCCGCCCTCGGGCTGCGGTCTCCTTCGGACCCCAGAGGAAACAGAAACAAGAGACCGTCAGCGAAGCCCAGGAGTGAGGTTGGGCCTCAACTGCGGGGTGGGGGTGGGGAACGGAAATGTCTTGCGATCCCACCAGGGCGGTGGGGAGGGCCTGCAAGCCCGGGTTTTTGGAGACAGTATCAGAACCGCGTCCCACTCACTTCCCGCATCTAGGCCTGTCGGGGCGGCCAAGGGACTCCGCCGCTGTGTCAACGCTGTGCGGGCGGCCCAGATCCAGCTCTCTGCCCCGTCTGGGCCCCAGGCTCCCCTCGGGAACGCGGGGCACCGAGTCTGATTACCCTCCAAAAGCCTTCTCGACTCTGAGAGCCGAGCCCTGGGGTTCTAGATTACGTTTCCCTCTTTGGATTCACCCGCCTCCCCACACTCACGCTCACACATACACATGCGTTGGCTGCGCGTCAAGGGAAGGTGTGGGGACAGGTTCTGGGGACACAGGCATTCAGAGTCTTCCGCCTCCAACCAGCAGAATTGCTGCGAGAGGTGTGTCCCTGGGCTGCCCTCAGGCCTTGGGCGGACTTCTCCCTCTCTCTTCGCAAGGAAATTAGACAGAGGCTGGGGATCGGAGGTGACAAGAGCAGGGTGTCCCTGCCTCGAGTCCTTGGATTCACATCTGACTCCAGTTCCTCGGTCTCTCCCTCGCGCTCTGGCCACGGCACCCAGCAGAGAGAGGTCCGGCGCTCTGGCCTCTGGCCTCTGACAGACAGGACAGACTTTGCCTGGGGCCGGAATGAGGCCTACAGCAGCGACTACCAGACCGCGGGGCAGGCGTGGGGGTCTTTCTGAACCAATGACTTGCCAGGAGCTGAAGAGGCCCCTCTCCCTGCTGCGTCTGGGATGACCTACATCAGCCCCTCTGCCTCCAGCTGGCTGCTGGGTTTGCCTCAAGCTCTTGGGTCCTCAGCCCAGAACAGCTTTCCAGGCCCTGGGGTCTGGGAAGCTAAACAAACCCTCCTCTCCAAGCCCGGGCTCAGCAGATCCCGTCCTCTGGCCCGCTAGGGGGTGTCCCTCGCTACCTGTCCTTGAGCTGCAGGGCCTGGCCCTGGGACCTCCAGCCTGGAGTGTCTCTGCTCTCTGGCTGAGGGCCAGGGCACTGGCTCTCCTAGATCTCTGGGCCTCTCGCTCTCCCCGCTTCCAACTGATTTGGGGATTTGGAGACAGACACGGCCTGCCCAAGGCACTAAAGATGAACTCAAATCCAGGCTGCAGTGGTTCCCTCCCAGCCCTGTCCGGAGGACATCTCAGGCCTCGCCCCAGGACGCAGGGCTCTGAGGACGCTCTCGGTTTTCTCAGGCTTACTTACCCGAGGGTTAGAGCAGCCCGCGCCAGAGCGCAGAGCCTGGGGTCCGGATCGGCCCCTGGGCCCCAGGGCAGGGTGCTCGCGGCAGGCCCACCCCCACTCGGCAAGGTTGACCTCCTTGCCCAGCCCCTCAGCCCGGCCCCCTTCCCCGGGAAGCCTCAGCGAACCTGAGACGCTGGCGGACATCTCGCTGTCGCTCCGGCCCACGGCTTCCTCCTCCAGGTCCTTGGCGGCGGGCAGCTCGCAGACCGGCTGGATGAGGCCCAGGGTCCCTCCCGCACGGCCGGCCCGACTGGCCCTAGGCGCGTCCGCGCAGCGCCGCCCGCCCTCGTTGTCCTCGCTCAGCGCCGAGTCCGAGTCCCAGCCGCCCGGGCTCTCCGCGGTCCGCCCCGCAGCCATTCTGGTCCCGGCAGGCGACGCCAGCAGAGAGTCCTCGGCGCCCGCCAGCGCGCCCGCGTCGTTCTCCCCAAAGAGCCGCCAGCAGCAGACAGCAGGCGCCCCAGCCACTGCTACCGGTGTGCCCCCGGGTACCCGGCGCCCCTCCGGCGCGGGTAGTCCGCCGCGCTCCTCTTTCTTGTTGAGGATCGCCTGGATGGAGAAGGGCGTCAAGGTGTTGGCGCCGCGCACAGCCATCTGCGCCGCGGGCCGGAGCGGCCGGCCGGCCGGGCGGCTGAGGAGCGGGGCAGCTCCGAGCTGGACGGAACGCGCGGGGCGCCGCGGCGCGAGTGAGCCCGGCGCGCGCGAGGCCCCTGCAGCCCACTCCTGCGCGGTCCAGTAGCCCGCGCCCTGCTCTGGCCTGGGATCAGCGCCGACCCTCACCCCTACTTCCGAGTTTCACCCCGCCCGGAGACCCCCTCCCTCCCAATCCAGAGTCAGACGCCCTTCTTTCGCAGCTCAGCTGAATTATCTCATCGCCTAGCGCTCCGAGGGGCGGGCCGGGGTCGGCCCCTCGGAGGGCATCGGGGGGAGGATCCGCGGGGGCCCCTCGGCGGCTGCAGTCCCCTCCTAAGCGCCTCCGGAGCGCACGACCCAGAGTCACTTTTTCTTTGAGCCTCTGTCTCTTCCCCGCCTGCAGGATTTCGCTCCTGGCTCGTCCTCTCCCTTCCCCGCTGGGCCCGCGCTTCCGGAGCCCACCCCCGGCGGCAGCGGTCGCGGCGGCCGCGGGATTCCGAGAGGCGCGGGGCACCTTTTTACCCCCTGCCTGGGTTTTATCTGTTTCTTCTCTCTTTCCTTCCCCTGCGTTCCTTCGGACCCCCCTCCCGCTCGGGTGTCATTCCTCACCGCTGAGTGACAGCCGCAGGCCACGCCCCTGCACTGGGCGGTCCTGGGCGCTCCCGGCAGCTCATTGGCTGGCTCCGGCTGGGAGACGTTCGCCGAAACAGACAAAACTGGGCGCGTTGCAAGTAGAAAGTCAGGGTCTGACTTAACCCCTTTCCTCCCAAGTCTGGTTCGCGAAGCATCTTCCAGCAGCTAGGAGGCCGCAGACCCGCTGCTCGAGAAACCGCGGGTCTTACCTTTGTGGATGTACCCACCTTTTCCCGCGCTTTTATGCAACACCGTGTTTAGTTGAGTCAAAGTCTAGGCGGAAATCCAAGATAACGCAGTTCCATAGATCGCGCGCATAGTTTCTGTTCTCTGGAAAGGTGCACAGAGATGAAGAAAAAAATGCTTCTTTCGCCCCCTTAGACTTTCGCGGCTCTTCACTGCTAATTCTTTTCGCTAAAATAATCAGTTCATGAAAATCATTCTATTACTTTTCTTTCCCGGCCGTATTTTATTTGATTCGATTTCTTTAGAGGAATTGAAAAGGAAAAAAAATTGGTACAGTTAGAACTAAAATCAGGCGGAAAATTGGAAGGCATGTTTAGGAGAGTTTCTGGAAATTGCGTGATTATTCCCTTCATGTCAATGCTGAATTTAATTGGAGTTAAATTTTGCACCAGGAAGGAGGAGAAGAAGAAGAAGAAGAAGAAGAAGAAGAAGAAGAAGAAGAAGAAGAAAGAAAGAAGACCCTTTCAATTTGTTCTTTAAATATTCTGTTACTTGTGAGTTGAGTGAGATTAGAAGATATGTATTTGTTTAAAAGAATTTCTAGGAATTACCATAGTAATGATCCTGAACTGGCATTAAATGCTCTTTAAAATAAAATAAGTAACGCATTGTTTTCTGTACAAGAAGGAGCCGAGTTAAGAAACACAAATATTGTGGGTATATCAAAACATTTGTTACTAATTTTTGTTGTTTATTTTTAAATAAAAAAAATTTACACCAGTAAAATGCTTTACTGTCTTCCATAAATTTTGCCAGAGGTTTAACTTAACACCAAATACACAACTGGAGCCATTAAATACATTTAAGGAACTGTGATTTTAATGTAGTGAAGTGTGGGGTCTGGTGTTTTTGGTGTCACTAACATACATAACATTGCCCTTGTTGCTTTCTTTTCGGTGGCTCTCCGTGGGTACCGCAGGATGGAACACACCCACTGTTCACCGCTTCCAGGCTCAGTGGGGTTCTGCAGCATCTCTGCTTCCCAGCGCGTCAGCCACAGGGTGCTTTTTGCATCCCAAATACACTACAGTGCGGATCCTGTCCTGTGTTCGGCGGGGGGAAACCTCACATTGCAGAGGTCATTGCCCTTTGTAGATCTTTACAAGGACGTCAGGTTTGGAGAGAAAGGTGGTTTAAATGTGGTGTCAGGATGCGGCAAGTGGAAGGAACCGGAGGGGGACAGAACCGAATGTCTCCTGGGCTTCAAAAGAAAGCGTGTCCTTGCCTTCCTCTCGAGACCTTTATTTATTCTCTAAATCACCCCTCCCCCACCGCCCTAAGCAATGTGTTGTTATTCCCTGGGGTCCAGTGGAGGAGGAGGTGGACCCAGGCTGCGCAGAGGGTGAGAGATGGCAGGTGTGAACTGGGTGTCGCAGACAGCTATCCTTTTGTGGGGTTAGGACTTGGTGTGGACACATAATACGGACACTCAGACAGGCAGAGAAGTGTTGGGGTTGAATAACTGAGTCTGAGAGTAAGCGTGGGGGCTATGCAAAGACTTACTTAGCTCTCCTCCATTTTTTAAAGACACCCCCCCCACCCCAAATCCAAGTAGGATATACCCCTTGACACAGGCTCGGGCAGAGGCGTTCAAAGCGTGGAAAGCTGTGGTTCGGTGATTTTGTGGGCTCCGAGTGTCAGACTGGCGGCCTTCCGAGTCTCCAGGAGGCGCACAGCCCGGGAGCTCTGTCCTCGCGGGCGCGGTCAGCGGATCGTTAGGTCGGTGTTTGGCTGCGGGCAGGCCGGGAGGGGGTGTTGGCCGAGTGTACACACCAGGGTCTGGGAGCTGCTGGGTGGAGAACGCAAAGGCTTTGGGGGCCGGTGAGCGAAGGCGGTCGGATGCACAGAGATTTATTTCCCGGGTACGCGCAGAGGAAAGGCCGGCGAGTGGGTGGGGAGGGCGTGAGTGGCGAGTCTCGGCAGGTCAGCGCTTAAGGCGTGCAGGGCCGGAGGTCCACCGGGATCGGGAAGCGTCCGCGCCGGCGGGCGGGAACCCGGCTTGCAGCTCACCGAGGGCGATCTGCTCCGGCGTGGCCGCGAGCTCCTGGATCCGCGGCGGCAGGACGGCGCCTGGAGGGTGGGTCGGCGCCGCGCTCAGGCCTGGGAATCCGCGGAACCGGAGATGGGGACCCCGAGTCACCCACCCGTCTTCAGGAGGCGACCGGCTCGCCCCGCGCGGTGCCTTCCTCCTCCTGGCTCTTCCCTTATCTTCCCCAACTCCTCTCTTCCTGACTCCCGCAGTGTGGGTCCTGCGCGCCCCCTTCTTGCCCCAGAACAGCCCGGGTCCCCGGCGCTGCTTGGCGGTGAGGTTTCCCCGGGCCGCGTGCGGAGTAGGGGACGGGGGTGTGAGAGCCGAGGGGACGGAGATGGAGAAACGCCGGCTCTGGGGCCCGGCCCTCCGGTGGTCACCGCACGCTGTGGCCCTGCCGCCCATCACCCGCGCCCTCAGCCATCCTTCGTCTTCCGGGGAGGAGCTGCCTCCTGAGCCCGCGATGGACCGAAGGCACACGCCAGGGGCTGCGCTGCAATGGGAGACCGCGCTGGACTTCTCGGGGACGCTGATGACCTTAACTGAAGACACTGGCCTTTTCTGGGCCGCAGTTTCTAGTCTTTTAAACCGAGGCTTGGCCCTGGTGCCCTCCGAGGCCGAGGCCGCCGCTGAACTGCTGGAGCTGGTGTGTGTGCGTGCGTGTGTGTGTGTGTGTGTGTGTGTGTGTGTGTGTGGCTCAGGTGCAGGCTCTAGGGCCAGGGCCAGGCAGAGGCTGCACCGGGGATCACTGTGGTCCCCAGCAGCAGGCTCCCGAGGGTGCTCCAAGCATCCCAAGTGCCAACCAGCTGGCCACCTTCCCGCCAGCAAATTCCTACTTCGTCCGATTCCAGACGCCAGGGTTTTTCCTACACGTGGCCCAGGTATATCTGACGGCACAGGGAAGCATCGCTATGGGTCAGGGTAGTTTTATATTTAAACAAATGCTGTTCACTAGCAATGTTCCAGGAGCCCCAGACTATTGCTTTATTATTTATGTATTTATTATTTTTAAAATGTATTTTTATTGATTTCAGAGAGGAAGGGAGAGGGAGAGAGAGATAGAAACATCAATGATGAGAGAGAATCATTGACCAACTGCCTCCTGGACGCCCCACACTGGGGACTGAGCCTGCTACCAGAGCATGTGCCCTGACCAGGAATCCAACTATGATCTCCTGGTTCACAGGTTGACACGCAACCACTGAGCCACCATGGCCAGGCCTATTGTTTTCTTTACTCTACACAACCTTGAGGGTGTGGTGCATAGAAAACATTATTATCCCCACTTTACAGATGAGGAAACTGAGAGTCAGATAGTTTACATGACTTGACCATCGGTAAATGGCTAAATCAGGACTGAAAACTGTCTAATGCCAATCCTGTTGGGTTTTCTAACCAGTCTTTCTATGACCCTTCAGGTTTATTCCCATTAAATGATTCTCATTGTCTTCCTGACCCATTTCAATGGACTCATTCATCAGAAAAAGAGCCTGGAACTTAAGGAAATCAAAGAAAGAATTCGGGCAGGCAAATCTAATGCTTTTTCTGTTTTGTGCATTTGAAAATAAAGGACGCCAAAAGCCCATGCATCTGGACATAAAGCTTGTTATATGGGAAGAAAGAAACACCATTATTATTATAATCAATAAAATGAACCACGTGTAAAGGGAAACAGTTTGTTGGGCTCGGAAGTATGCGGGCCTGGGCTCTGCTGGAGGATGCAGTGATAAAGACCTCACGGAAGACGTTTCCTCTTTGGAGCTTTGGTTTTCTTACCTGTGAAAAGCCCATGTTGGAGGTGACTTACCACGTTTAGACAGTGAAGCACGGCCTCGCGAACCCGCCTGGGTACAGTGGAGGACGAGCGCCACCTAGCGGGAACCCTTGAGGGATGTGTGGCGTACGGATCTACTGAAACACAGAAAACGTTGGTTTCAAAAAAACGGAATGTTTTTGCTGTTAATTGTCTCCACTGTCTCACGTTATGAGCAACCTAATAACGGAGGTGTTCCTTTTAACGGAGGTGTTCATGCAGACACAGCCCTCTCCCCCCTGAAAACTCACCTCACTCAAGGGCAGGGATAGGTAGGGGATCAGCTGTAGAATCCAGGTAGTTGCAGAGACCTGACCTAACACATTATCCTTGATTCCTCTGGGGCTGCCTCTGGGAGTACTCCACCCAGGCTCTGACTGGGTGCTAATTTAGGGTACATGTAGTCTGTATGCTTAATTGGAGTTATAGGAAGGTTTTTCAGTTCTTCAGAAACTAATTTCTTCATGAGACTAATTGGGGTATTTCACCCTAGTCATCAGAAAGTTCAGGCATTACAAACAAGCCCATCTTGTCCCTCCGGTTTTACTTTCTCATTTGGGTTGTAGATGGTGCTATTTCATTTTTTTTTTTTTTTTTTTTTTTTTTTTGCTTTTGTGGGACAAGGTTAGGAGAAGGTTTCAGTGGATAAACAGGAAGATAATATGTCTGATTGCTTGTGTTGAGTTTGAGATGCTTATAAAAATTTTTTTTAAAGTCTTCTGATTTTATTACCTTTCTGAGTCTAAGTAACTGTACCGGGGACTCTCAAGGTCTTATGCCAGGTTCTCCTTGCAAAATTTCCCAACTCATTTCCCTTTCTCTATTCTCTCCCTTTCACTCATTTAATATTCAACAGATTTTTCCTGAGTGCCTACTATGTCTCAGATGCTATTCTAGGCTCAGGGGTTCAAGGTCCCCTAAGACACCACTCTCCATAGGCTAATATTTCAGTGGTGGAATACCATCAAGAAATAAATGCTTGCCCAACTGGTTGAGCATCGACCTATGAACCAGGAGGTCATGGTTCAATTCTCAGTCAGGGCACATGTTTGGGTTTCAGGCTCGGTCCCCAGTGTGGGACGTGCAGGAGACAGCCGAGGGATGATTCTCTCTCATCATTGATGTTTCTGTCTCTCCTCCGGTTCTCTGAAGTCAATAAAAATATATTAAAAAATTCATCTTAAAAAAAGAAATAAATGCTTAAGTACAACAATGGACAAAACATCAGACAATGTAAGTGCTATAAAAAATTAAAGCACAGTAGTTGGGAGAGGTGATTTGGGGCTACTTTTGATGGAGGGAGATGGGAAGCAGAAGGAATATAGCAGAAGAGATTTTTAGACAGAGGGAAGAACTAGAACAAAGGACACGTAGTGGGAACAATTAGAGTGTGCTCAAGGACCCAAGGGGACACTCCTGGGGCTAGAATGGGCAGAGAGTGGCAAGAGTTGGGGTCCCAGAGGCAACTGGAGGCCAGACTGTGTAGCCTTCATAAGACACAGAAAGGAAAAGCCATAGGAAGATTCTAAGCAAAGGGTTAACTGAATATGATCTGCATCTGAAAAAGATCATCACTCTGGCTGAGGTGCAGAAAGGCTGTGGGTGTTGCAAAAAGAGAATTGTGAAAATCTGTTAGAAGTTACTGAGTCCAACTTGTATGCATGCATATAAACCTAACCAGTGGTCACGAACAACGGGGGAGTGGGGGCCTGCGTGGGGAGGGGTTTGGGATGGGAATGGGGAGATGAGGACAAATATGTGATACCTTAATCAATAAAGAAATAAAATAAATAAATAAATAAATAAATAAGTTACTGAGTCCAAGCCAGAGATGATGGTGGCTTCTATTAGGTGGTTGTGAAGATGGAGAGAAGGGCTGGGCATGGCATTGATTTGGGTGGTATTTGTCATTTATTTTTTTAAATTGTGGTAAAATATACATAACACTAGTGGCCCGGTGCACGAAATTCGTGCATGGGGGGGGGTGTCCCTCAGCCTGCCTGCACCCTCTCCAATCTGGGACCCCTCGGGGGATGTCCGACTGCCTTGTGGGATCAGGCCTAAATCGGCAACTGGGCATCCCTCTTGCAATCTGGGACCACTGGCTCCCAACCGCTCGCCTGCCTGCCGGCCTGCTCACCCCCAACTGCCCCCCCGTCAGCCTGAGCACCCCCAACTGCACACCCCTGCTGGTCTGCTTGCCCCCAACTGCCCCCCCCCCCCACCGCCGGCCTGCTTGCCTCCAAATGCCCTCCCCTCTTGGCCTGATCACCCCTAACCACCTCTGCCTTGGCTCTGCCACCATGGTTTTGTCCGGAAGGTCTCCCAGAAGGTCTCTCAGTCTAATTAGCATATTACCCTTTTATTAGTATAGATAAATTTTACTCCTTTGAACCCTTTTGAGTATGCTGTTCAGTGTCATGAAGTACATTCACTGTGTTGTGCAACCATCACCACCATCCCTCTCCAGAACTTTTCTGTGAGAGTAAAACACGTTAAACTGCACCCATGAAAAGATGACCGTGCTGGCTGGAACGGGAGCCTGGGTATCAGGGATGTTAGTTGGAAAGAGAGTGGTCATAGGTTTGGGAACTTAGTCAAGACTTCAGAGGTGCTGTCCTAGCCAGTTTGGCTCAGCGGCTAGAGTGTCGGCCTGCAGACTGAAGGGTCCCAGGTTCGATTCTGGTCAAGGGCACATGCCCCGGGTGTGGGCTCGATGCCCAGGAGGGGGCATTCAGGAGGCAGCCAATCAATGATTCTCTCTCATCATTGATGTTTCTCTCTCTCTACCCCTCTCCCTTACTCTCTGAAATCAATAAGAATATAAATAAATAAATAAATAAATAAATAAATAAATAAATAAATAAATAAATACACAGCCTTAAAAAAACACACAAAAGACTTCAGAGGTGCTCGGGTTATCCGTGACACCCAGGTCCAGGGTGATGGCTGTGTGTGGAGGCCTTGATTACTGGAGGTGCCCTTCTGCCTTATTCTCCCTATTCACTCAAACAGCCCAGTGAACCTATGATATTCCTGTGAACACCTCCCCCACACCCTTGGCTCCTGTTTCTCCTACCTACGTGCCACCTGTGCTGTTACTCATTGTGGAGATCCCACCAACCCACCGGTCTGGCAAAGGACATGGAAATAAGAAAATATACTATTTTAAAAAGATACTGTTCTTCACAGCCAGGCCCAGCTCATCCATTGCTTCAGTTCTGCATCCTTCTGAGACCCTCTCACCCCACCTGCTGCAACCTTTCCCCCTGGAATCCAGGAAGCCCAATTAGCCCTCTTTGTCTTTAATTAAATCAATTCATGGAGCAAGTTGCCAGCTGGTGATTGTTAGAATAAACAAATCATCTTTTCTGTCAAAGAACAGTTTAGACAGTTGCCATTTTGGACTGCATGACTTGGCAGCCGCCATGTTGGCCACATGGCTTGCTGCTCCCCTGGGGGCCTCCATCTTGAAACAGCAAAGGCCAACCCCTCCTTTTGAATTAGCCAATCATGAAAGACTGTGTGCCTGAGCTCCAATCAAGAGCAAAGGACAGGTCACGTGCATCAGGGGTTATAAATCCCAAGTAGACCACCTGCTCGGTGTGTGCGTGCTTCCAGACCCTGTGTGCGCACCCTTCTACGTAGAAGTAAAAATATTTGCCTTGCTGCCTGGCTCCCGAGTATGTTTTGTGTTCTACCAGGACCCCTGACTTGGGGGGCTCGCCTTATTTCTAACAGTGATGATAGACAAAGATGTATCCTTGGGAAGTCTTAGCATAGCACTTCATACACTACAGCCATTCACAGACCTCTTCGCACAGCTTGTCATCTCTGCATATCCACCTAGATCACTCTTTACTTAATACCTTTATGTAAATGATTGTAACCTAGACCAGTGGTCGGCAAACCGCAGCTCTTTGGCCCCTTAAGTGTGGCTCTTCCACAAAATACCACATGCAGGCGCACACGTACAGTGCGATTGAAACTTCGTGGCCCATGCTCAGAAGTTGGTTTTCAGCTCTCAAAAGAAATTTCAATTGTTGTACTGTTGATATTTGGCTCTGTTGACTAATGAGTTTGCCGACCACTTACCTAGACCACCACCTTACACCATACACAAAAATAAACTCAAAATGGATAAAGGACTTAAACATAAGATGGGAAACCATAAAAATCTTAGAGGAATCCACAGGCAGCAAAATCTCAGACATATGCCAAAGCAATATCTTCACTGATACAGCTCCTAGGGCAATGGAAACTTAAGAGAAAATAAACAAATGGGACTACATCAAAATAAAAAGCTTTTGCACAGCAAAAGAAACCATCAGCAAAACAACAAGAAAGCCCACTGCATGGGAGAACATATTTGCCCATGTTATCTCCGGTAAGTGTTTAATCTCCAACATTTACAGGGAACTCAGACAACTTAACAAAAGGAAGATAAACAATCCAATAAAAAAAATGGGCAATGGACCTAAATAGATACTTTTCAAAAGAGGACATACAGAAGGCCAAGAGACATATGAAAACATGCTCAAAGTCACTAATCATCAGAGAGATGCAAATCAAAACAGCAATGCGGTACCATCTTACACCCGTCAGAATGGCTATCATCAACAAATCAACAAATGATGAGTGCTGGTGAGGATGTGGAGAAAAAGGAACCCTCTTGCACTGCTGGTGGGAATGCAGACTGGTGCAGCCACTGTGGAGAACAGTACGGAGTTTCCTCAAAAAACTAAAAATGGAACTGCCATTTGACCCAGTGATCCCACTTCTAGGAATATATCCCAAGAAACTAGAAACACCAATTAGAAAGAATATATGGACCCCTATGTTCATAGCAGCATAATTTACAATAGCTAAGATTTGGAAACAGCCTAAGTGCCCATCAGTAGATGAGTGGATTAGAAAACTGTGGTATACCTACACAGTGGAATACTATGCTGCTGTGAAAAAGAAGGAACTCTTACCATTTGCAACAGCATGGATGGACCTGGAGAACATTTTGCTAAGCGAAATAAGTCAGTCAGAGAAAGATAAATATCACATGATCTCACTCATAAACTGATGAACAAAAACAGATCCAGAGACTGAGAAGCATCAATCAGACCATCAAACCTCAGAGGGAAGGCAGGGGTGGGTGGGGGGAAGAGGGAGAGATCAACCAAAGGACTTGTATGCATGCATATAAGCCTAACCAATGGACACAGACACTAGGGGGTGAGGGCACGAGTGGGGGGTGGGTGGGCATTGGAGGGATAAGGACATGTAAATAATACCTTAATCAATAAAGAATTAAAAAAATGATAGTTGGTGAGCTTGAAACACCATATTTTCAAAAGAACCTTTGTATAAATACATAAAAATAATATAAGTATATTTATATGTAAATATATAAAAAATGGAGCACCTCTCACCATATATAATCTTACCCATATAATATATATTTTTTAAATTTAGATTTTTTTAATTGATTTCAGAGAGGAAAAAAGAGGGAGAGATAGAAACATCAATGCTGAGAGAAAATCATTGATTGGCATGGCCCCTACTGGGGATTGAGCCTGCAACCCCGGCATGTGCCCTGAGTGGGAATCAAACTGTGACTTCCTGATTCATAGGTCAATGCTCAACCACTAAGCCACTCCAGCCAAGTCATATAGTCTCTCTCTCTCTCTCTCTCTCTCTCTCTCTCTCTCTCTCTCTCTCTCTATATATATATATATATATATATATATATATATATAAAACTAGAGGCCCAGTGCACGAAGTTTGTGCACTTGTGGGGGGTCCCTCAGCCCGGCCTGCACCTTCTCACAGTCCAGGAGCCCTTAGGGGATGTCCAACTGATAGCTTAGGCCTGCTCCCATGGGGAATGGGCCTTAGCTGTCAGTCGGACATCCTTAGCACTGCCGTGGAGGCGGGAGAGGCTCCCTCCATGGCCGCTGCGCTCACCAGCCGTGAGCCTGGCTTCTGGCTGAGTGGTGCTCCCCCTGTGGAAGTGCACTGACCACCAGGGGGCAGCTCCTGCATTGAGCATCTGCCCCTTGATGGTCAGTGCACATCATAGCCACTGGTCGTTCTGCCGTTCAGTCGATTTGCATATTAGCCTTTTATTATATAGCATGCTGATAAAACAGTGTTAGTAAGCTAACTAGATATAGCAGGATGCTGAAGCATGGGCCTGAAGTGCTCTCTGTTATAAGGACAGATGGATAAGGGCTAGAGAGATATTACCACACTGTAGCATCCACCTGAGTCCTTCTGATATAACCAGAAAGACAAGAAAGGAATTGACCCAACAGAAATGTGCATGTAAATTCATGGAAAGACACATGCCAGAATATTCATGGCCTTACCCTCTAGTTTCCCAAAACCTGAAACCTTCTCCAAGGCTCATTAAAAGTAGAATGGATAAGTCAGGTGTGATCTTTTCACAGCATAAGCTGTTTCACAGCAATGAGAATGAACAAGCTACAGCTACAGGCAGCCCTATGGACGCATCTCATAAATGATGCTTTCAGTGACTCACCGCGTGTCCCCGGAGCCTAGAATGAGCCTGGCACTTGGGATGCTCTTAGCAAATATTTACTGAATAGATGGTCTCATTTTAACCCTCTGAGACCCATGGGACCGGTACAGGAATTTCTATTGACAGATGAGGAACCTGAGGCATCGAGAGGCCAAGGGAATTATTCAAGGTCACGGTGAACACGGCCACTGCGTATGGCCGCCTGTCTAACAGCCTGCTCTGTAGGCCGGGCTGGCTCCCCATCGCCCTCAGGTACACAGCTATTCCCTTAGCCTTTTAGCACAAATCACATAGTTCAGTTTCTTTTGTTGTTGTTAAATCATTTTCTGAGGCAGAACTTGGAGATGTTTATTTCCATGATGGGATATTTTGGAAAGGGAAAGGGCCAGAAGGCTGTGCTTTCAAAAAAAGGGGTGTGGGGAGAGGGTGGGGAGAGAGCTCACTGGAGAGATTTATGTCCAGGAATTGCAGCAAGCTGTCATTCTGCCTGAGTAAGTGTGGCTAGGAACAGGAAGGGGAACACAGGATATTGTGGGAGATCGCAGGCTTAATGGAATGTCAAGTGGACAGATGGGACCGAGCTGTCCTGGGAACCATCAGAGGAAGAAGCTTGAGGAGGCTTTGGAGAGATCCCCACAGAGACGCAGGTGACTGGGGCTGGGAGGTGGGCTTCCTCTGGATTCAAAGAGGGTTCTCAGAGAAACATCCAAAGGAAAAGTAAAGGTGCCTTCTGTCTAAGCCATTTTTCTAGATCCATCTGTATCCAGGTCAGAAGGAAGTAGGACAAAATGAAATGATGAATAATACAGATCCAGAGACATAGAGGCATGAAACAGACTGTGGAACCTCAGAGGGAAGGCAGGGGAGGGTGGGTGGGTGGGAAGAGATCAACCAGAGAAGTTGTATGCATATATGCATAGCCCGCGGACACAGGAAATAGGGTGGTGAAAGCCTGGGGCAGAGGGTGAGGTGGGCAAGAAGAGATCAATAGGAGGACATAGGTAATACTTTCAACAATAAAGATTTTTAAAAAAAAACACATGAAAAAATAAAAGAAGGAAGTAGGAATGGGGGGTGGTGGAGAGTGGACACATGTATTGAAACATGGATTTCACTTAAGGGTTAGCTTTACTTTTTAATTTTAAGATCCAAAATGACCGAGTATATCTTTTTAAACTCCGAGGATGTTTACTGGGGAAAGAGTCTTTCTGAAGGACCAGAGGACCCCAGAATGACAGGGATGAATTTAGCAACAACGTTTGAGGGTAAACAGAGAGACCCATGAGCCAAAAATAGGCGAAGGCAAGTTCTTGTTGAATAGTTCCTTTTGGTTGAAAAATTGGGAGTTTGACTATTTTGAGTCAGAGTTGCTGAAGACTGACAAATTGGTTCCCGCAAATAAAAACAACTCTGAGCTCTGATGATAAACTCATTTTGAAAGGATGACATTTTGCACAGAGCCTGGGCCCCATTCTGGGCGAGGTCACAGGGAAGGCATGGTCTAGATGCGAACGAGGAGACGGGTCCTTCAGGAGATCTAAGCTGAGTGAAAGAGGACACACTGTTTCTGCCGAGGCTCTGAGAGAGAGATGCCCGTGGATTGCCATTTCAGAAAGCATGACAGCCTAGCATATGTTAAGGCCATGCTGCCGCAGAGCGCCAGGTGAATCCCACACCTGACTCTCACTCAGAGTGCATTGCTGAGCTTCCGAGGGCAGGAGGGAATCCACAATCACAGTTATTTTGTAAGACTTTTCATTGAATTTTTAGAGAGAGAGAGGGAGAAAAACATCCATCGGCTGCCTCCTGCATGCCCCCTACAGGGGATCGAGCCCGTAACCCCGGGCATGTGCCCTGTCTGGGAATCGACCTGGCAACCTTTCGCTGCACAGGATGACACCCAACCAACTGAGCCACACTGGCCAGGGCACAGCTGTTCTTGCAGAGAAACTTACGTGTGCATAGGAGGGTGGGATGGATGGGTGTGGGTGAGCAGACGTGCGGGTTGTAACTGATCCCTAAGCTGTGGTCCCTTCCCTTCACGCAGCCATCCCCGCTCTGCTTTGTGGTGGGGGCTGGGAGTCTACAAACATCATTTCTCCTCGGCTGGCTGGCTCTCAGCTTCTGTCAGGCGGGGCACTAAAAGCACCTGAGGGCTCAGTGCGAGAAGGAACTTGCTTCCTCTTCTTTGCTCCCCCTTCATTCCCTTAGTTAGCTCCCCCCACCGCCATGGCTCTTCACCCGGCAGTGCCAGCGGGTTCCAGATCCTCCGCTCTCCCAGAGGCAGATGGGCAGCACCCTTCCCCAGGTCTGAGTCCCCACGCTGCACCCATCCCCTCGCATCACCTCCCCACTCAGGCTTCCCTTTTATTCTCCAAGCCTAGGGTGCCGAGGGCTGCTTTCTGGTTCTTCACTCTGTGTCACATCATGTTGCCCTATTGCTTTTTCGTCCTTAAATAGTGGTTGAAGCCCGTTCTCAATATTCAATTGTGTTAACAATAGCTGATGTGGCCGGGCTGGCATGGCTCAGTGGTTGAGCACAGACCTATGAACCAGGAGGTCGCAATTGGATACCGGGTCAGAATACATGCCTGGGTTGTGGGCTCGATTCCCAGTGTGGGGTGTGCAGGAGGCAGCCGATCAATGATTCTCTCATCATTGATATTTCTCTCTCTCTCTCTCCTTTCCTCTCTGAAATCAATTAAAAAAAAGAAGAAAGCTGATGTGGTTCCCAATAGCGGACTGCACCCTAAGACAAGGTCTCTGGTGCAGGATGCAGTAGGAAGAGAATGGTTGGTGTCAGGCCTTCAGTCCCAACAGTGAGGGGTGCCTGGCAGAGGAGGAACGGGACCTGGAGGTAGAAATTCTTGTCCACTTTAATGTTTGACCTTCAGACAAACGGCTGGAGGGGGAGTAGGTACTCACGGAAGGTCTTTAGTGGAAGGTGCCTGGTCTCTTCAGGAACAAGACACACAAAGAAAACCCCTCGGAACCTAGCGGTTCACGGGGCACAGCTCCCTGGAGAACTTCACACCAGCCAGGTCACCCCTGAGGGGAGCTGTCCCACCACTGTCACCGCGTCTGTCGTGTGAAGCTGCGGGTGTCCTCAGACACTTGGTGTTAGTCTGGGCACCTGTGCGTCCTGCTGGGAACGACCCAGGGAAGTAGGTCGGCTGTCCCGAGCTCTCAACCTCACTTTTGCCCAGGGTCTACTTATACCCTTGGCGTTATTAGTAAGCTCGATGCTGGCTATCTCTCATTCACGATTCTTAGTTATCGCAGAAGCCATTTCTTAGATGCTATTAGTGCTTAAGTGAAATCAGGGAGCAAACAAGAGGAAGGTGTGGGAAACAGGTCTTAAGGGATCTAAAAGGGAAGAGATGTGAAGGGCAATGGTTAGAGACAGACCCCAGGGGGTGAGGCGGCCAGTGCAGACTGGAGCAGTCTGACCCAAGCTGTCCCAACCGCGTGCCTCTGGCCTCGGATCACATTAAAATCTGCTGGTGCCGGGAGTTTGGCCTAGACCCTGTGGACTTGGCCTCCTGGGTCATGCGTTAATATTGCTTTCTTTCTTCTCTATGCCATAAACATGGGAGGCAAAACATCAAAGCTTTTAGATTATCAATTTTCAGTCAAGATGCACCAAGAACTAACCACAAAGTTAAGTTTCTATTCACTTACATTAAAATTAAAAACTGTTCACCAGAAAGTACCATAAAGAAAAACTACACATTGTGCATATGTGTGTACATGTGTGCGTTGGAGGGTGTTCACAACACATATACACAAAGTTTTATTATGCTGAATATATAGATACTAGAGGCCCGGTGCACGGGGGTGAGGGGGGCAGTCCCTCAGCCCAGCCTGTACCCTCTCTAATCCAGGAACTCTAGGGGATGTCTGACTCACAATCTGGGACTGCAGGCTCCTAACCATTCGCCTGCTTGCCTGTCTGATCACTCCTAACTACTCTACCTGCCTGCCTGATTGCCCCTAACTGCCTCTGCTTGCCAGCCTGGTCACCCCCTAACTGCTCTCCTGCTGGCCTGATCACCCCTAACCGCCTCTGCCTTGGCCCCCGCCACCATGGCTTTGTCCAGAAGGAAGTTGGACATCCAGAAGATGGCTGGTCGACTCAGTCTAATTAGCATATTACCCTTTTATTAGTATAGATGCTTATATCTTCATATAAGAATATATGAAGAACTCCTACAAGTCAGTAAAAAAACCCAACCAAACAAAAAAGCCACAAAGAACAAAATGGACACAAGACACGAACAGGCATTTCACAGGAGAGGAAGCAAGGATGGAAATAAACACACGGAAAGATGTTCAATCTCTTTGAACACCTCACCACAGTGAGATCTTTTTCCACCGTCCAGAGAGGCACGACGGAAGCAGCCCTGGACTGAACCAAATGCCAGGGAAGAGAAGCACACTGCTGGCAGAAATGCAGCGTGGCAACAGCATCTGGGAAACAATTTGGCATTACCCTGCAGAGCTGAAAACACGCGTACCCTAGGAATGAGCAGTTGTACCCCGGAGCAGAAAGCTGGTGTGTCTTGGCGTGGGGGATGGGGCTACATTAAAGTCCTAGCCTTCGAAGTGCCGTGTGGGCTGGTGCTCTGGTTCACAGGCTAATGGCCTGGAGACAGCAGCCAGCCTTGTCCTCCCACTTACCTCTATGTGCCGACAAATATCACTTCCTGAATGTACAATGATAAGTTTGGAAAGGTCTGCCTTCAAAGTATTTATAGAATATTCATAGAAACGTTAACCTGGAAACCATCTGAAGACCATCACAGGCAAATGGATAGCTTAGTATATTGTGATATAGTCTTTAAACGGAATACTATACACCTGTGAAAATGAGCGGACCGGAACCACACACAACTTTGTCAATTCTCGATGAATCTTGTCAGAAGATCAATGTCACCTGATATTCAATTCTATCAAGAGGGATGCCCTCACTGACTATTTAAATGTGAAAATGGAATGTGTCTAAGAGAAGAAATGGTTTTCAAAGGGAGAAATTGTAAAGTTCAGGAAAAAAAATTCTTACCACTAAAGTTTTGGGAACATTTTATAATTTATATATAAAATCTCAGTAAGAAACCATGTAAAATGACAGAAATATCCACTTTACATTGAGTCAAAAAAAATTTCACACACACTGGATGTAAATTTTAATTACAAAACAAGAATATGAATAAAACATTTTAAAATAATCTCAATTATTTGGCAACTCATCACATCATTGCTAGAGACAAATTTGATCGTAAGAACAGTTTAATCTTATGAAAAATGTTAAGTTGGACAGTTTGCTCGTATGGGAGTTGACGGTGTTTAAAAAAGGACCTGGCAGCAAAGCCAGTCTCTATCCTGAAGTAATTGTGCAGGAAACAACACAAAATCCTGAATCATGATAGCAGTGACCTGATCTTCGAAGCGCTTCTCTTCCAGTCGAGGTGATGGTGAAAGAACAGGGGCTCCGCCTAGGGGCGGCGGAGGGGCGCGGCCACGGGCAGAGGGTGTCTGCCGCAGGTGACTGCCGCATCGCCACCAGGACCAGGGCCCCTCCCGCCCGTGGGCTGGTAGTAAAGTCAGACGCGAGGATCATCTAAAACAAGTGACATCCTAAAACACGGAGCCGCGACTGCGAGCAGAAGAGCAGCGGGGCCGTGAGCTAAGCTACTTCACTGGCTGCATGCGCGGAGGCTCCGGAGTTCCTGCCAGGCCAGGCCAGGCTGCGACAGGTACGGGGCAGGCAGTCCTAAAACACTTCTAACGACTGCACCGCCTCTAAAACCCTTCCATTAATTAAAAAAGTAATAAAATAATAAACAGATATATAGTAAAGTTCACAGATAAGTTTTCTCTGTAAAATAAATAAAGTGTTCATTGATTAGCATCATACACAGAGTAAAATACAGCCTATTTTTTACATGTTTATATACTGTACACAGGGGACCCGCAGGCGGCCTGGTGTCCGATGGGCGGGAGGGTGTGTTGGTGGTGTGCCCCGTGGGGAAATCCCAGTGTGCAGTGTTAAAATATACAGCTCCTTTGTCTTGAGTTCAGATACAAAGTAAACTTATTTTCCTTTATCTGAAGTAAATGTACATAATACCTTCTATGAACAATAGTTTATAAAGCTGTTTAAAACGTAAGGAGGGAAGCTTGCACTAGGAACTCAGCACATGCATGTCCTTTCCCTGGTTAAAGCCCGCTGACGGCGAGGCCGGCACGTCCTCCCGCTTCTCCATCCAGACTCCTCGGGCTCCAGACGCGGGGCTCGGGGCGCCCAGGGCGGCAGGCAGATTACCGCTTCACCTTCTTCGCGGGCGCCTCCTCCACTCTCTGCTGGCCTCGCGTACGAGCCCCAGGGGGGCTGGCCTCCCGCTTGCGCTTGGTGGAAGGGGACAGCTGTGCCTTCGACCTGCAGTGGACAAAAGCCAGGCAGGGGTGAGAGGTAAGAGGGGCTGCTTTGAAGGATTTGGGAGGTCTTTAAAGAGATGGAAGGTTTTTTTTACCTTGGGCGCCCAGAAGAGAAAACCGGGGTGGCGTTATATGGGAAAAGGAGTCCGGAAGAGCTGGAGCCGACCCGCTATTGGCCGACGGCCTCACCCAGAGTCAGAAGCCTGGCCCGGCTCCGTTCTGCCACACTCTAGGTGCTGACCTCGGTCAACTCGACCTCCGGGCCCCAGCGCTTCCATCTACACGCAGCCGCCCACGCACCCTGCCCCCGTGCAAACACCGGCAGCAGGCGTGCTGGGCCATGCTGCGCGGCGTTAGCCAGGCATTCAGACCTGTGACCTCCAGGAAAACAGGCCTCGCCTTGAGTCCTGGCCAGGCACTAGCATGCAAGGCTCCCAGGCGTTGAGAGCAGCAGGCCTGTGTAGGAGGGCCGTGTGGGGAGGACAGACCGGTGAGGGCCCCCAGACGCCCTCTGCACCTCCCTAGTCCGTTTGGAGTAGGTTTCCACTTGGGAAACCAGTGATCCCCAAAGACAGTTATTTGGCAAGACAAAATTCCTCAAGGAACTCAGGAAGAAGGCGTCGCTGTACCAGAACTAGCCTCAGAGGGTTAGTGACCTGAGTGCGCAGGGACTTACCCTCCTAATGGGTTTGCTGGCTGTTTCTGGCTGCCCAGATGGGCAGTGGCCCGTGCAGACAGCGCTCTGCAGTGCTTTCTGAAAGGGACTGCAGAAACCAGGGCCTCTAGAAAGGACGAGGCCCCTGTGGGCGAGTCAGAGAAAGGGGACGAAAAGGAGGACAATGGCTGGTCTTCCGGAACGTTGCTAACAAGCAGATCTCATGTCTCCAAGACTAACTCTGTTTTTTTTCTGTGTGAGACAGTTTCCAGTGATTTACAGAAAGACGAATCTGTGATACACAGGATACACACTGGCTGACAAGGTCAAGATCCCAAAGTGTTCACGAGAGTGGAGTCCGGGGCCGAGCTTAATGAAGGCGCAGTCTGCAGGCTGAAGGCCCTGGGACTGGGTCCACGTCGTCTACTACACAGGTTTCAGGTGAAGAGGACCTGGGTCACCAGCAGAAACGCTACGAGGAGGACGTGCTGGGCACGTGCAGGTCAGGCGGGAGCTCAGGGGCTGCCGCGCTGCCGCAAGGCCGCGGGCACGGAGGTGGGCAGTCCTCCGGGTTCACCGGCCTACACTCGGTGCAGCGCGCTTGCTTCTTAGAGGAGACGTGAGCTGAAAACAGGGATGACCAGGGGCGCACACGGGAGAAGCCCAGCAGCTGCCCTCGGACGTTTAAGGGGGAGCCGCAGGGAGGCCAGCTCCTGCTGAGGCCCAGGAAGGCGTCCAGGAGGCGCGGCTGATAGGCCACCGCGGCCATGCTGGCGCAGCGCCTGATACTCAGCTGTTGGCGGTACTGACCCGCCAAGACCCCTCCTCGCCCTGAGAATCTGTGTAGACGCGGGGACTGTGAAGACGTGGTGCCCGGAACCCATCACCCTGCCAAGGCACCTGAACCAAAGGGAAGAACACTTGTGAACCAAACGCTTTAGAGCACGTACGGCAGAGCACCGATAAGCCAGCGGTTACAGGACTGAGTCAGGTGACACGGACTTCTGAAGAGGGAATTTAAGAGGCAGATACGACAGCTATTCTGAGATACTCACTGGAAGACGCTGAGGAGGCTGGTGGGACTTTCTGAGGGGGCCTGACTAAGAGGGAGGCGGTGGTGCTGGGGGTGTCCTGCACCCGACACAGGGCGCTGGGCTCCCGCACCCACCCTCTCCTGTCAGCGGGGATCTAGATTCAGTGACGTGTCTTCTGTGGATCTGAGCTGCCCCCCTAACAAACACACATGGGACCACCTCCTCCCAGCCACTTGGGCACCTCAAGTTTCCAGCTCGACAGTCCGAGTCTCTGAGGGTTACACCAAGGCCCAGCGGCTGCTATGACAAGCTGGGAGGAATGATAAGTCGGTTGATTTCCAGCCTCTATCTGTTGTAAGGCACTCCCATGGCAGGTGTTAAGAAGTGATATTCTAGAAATGTTCCTGAACTTTTCAATCTTGGGTAAGGAAATTACAGATGAGGATACCAAGATGAACAGCTGTGAATCATATTACAAATGGAAAATAGTCTCACTTCAGAAATATTATTACACTATAAAGGGATGTAACATTTCTGAACAGTGCAGTGGGGCGGGGAACACTGGTGATTACAGGAACACGGACCCGGCTTCTCTCCGTGAGGACTACGCCAAGCCCCTGATGTTCCGATGACACTGAGGCGTAAGGGATTGCGCAAACACGCTGGACTGTGGTACTAGTTCCCAGAGGCTTCCGGCCAGACCAGGGTTTGGGGAACATAAAATTACTAGTTATGCCCTGACCGGTTTGGCTCAGTGGATAGAGCGTCGGCCTGCGGACTGAAGGGTCCCGGGTTCGATTCCGGTCAAGGGCATGTACGTGGGTTGCAGTCACATCCCCAGTGGGAGGTGTGCAGGAGGCAGCTGATCGATGTTTCTCTCTCATCGATGTTTCTAACTCTCTACCCTCTCCCTTTCCTCTCTGTAAAAAATCAATAAAATATATTAAAAAAAATAAAAATAAAATAAAATTACTAGTTACGTAAGCTAACAGTGGTCTCACGTGGGCAACTTCACGTGAGCAGCCTCTTCCGGAGACTGGCTGGAGGCCCCTCCCTCGCTCGCTGGAGCGAAGCTGCTGCCTGTGGGGACTGTGCTGCACGGGCTGTTTTCACCCTGGTGATCAGCGTGTCAGGGACACCTCCGCACGGTCGACAAACAACGTGTCCAGGCTCCCACCAAACAGGTGTCTGAAGCCTAGCGGAGCCTGTGATCCCCAGTAATGGTGGAAGATGGCAACAGGTTCGCCAAGAACGAAACGTCAGGGGCTGAGAGCACAGGCTCCCTGACCCGCAAAGGCCGCTGGGAGCTCGGTGCACCCGTTACCTCTGGGCCTCTGACCTGGCGGCAGACCTGGTGGTGGCCCCCGAGGGCTCGTCCTCTTCCTCCTCTTCCTCCTCCTCCTCTGACTCCTGGTCTTTCCTGTCCTCGGTGGCTTCAGAAACCGACTTCTGGCGTTTCCTTTCTGGTTCCGAGGATTCTGCTCAAAGAGAAGGGTCACACCTGGATTGTACAATTCCCAACGTGCTTCCCAGGCCAGAGCCCCGAGTTGAGGGTGTGGGGTGTCAGGAACCTGCAGGCAGAAGTGCTTTTCCATTTCCTCTGGGTTTCGGAGCTTTGCGACTCACAACTGTTTAGCTTGGCCTCAGACACATTTGGGAGAGTTTACTTAGGCGGTGCACAGCCGGCGTCCATGCACACGTCATGCGGACGCAGAGCATCTGGGACGTAGCACTTCTGACACGGGATTAGAGCCGGTTCACACGTATTTATGTAACATGAATACCAGCTGTGCCCCACCAGGGTTTTCTCACCCGAAGGGAAACTCAAAGGCTCTGCCACTGAGCACTCGCTGGGAACGTACCGGCATCGTCGGAGGTGAGAGAACGCTTGGGCTTCCTTCCTCGCCGCCGCGCACCTGCCACCGCTCTCTCGTCACCGTCATCCTAGAAGCAATTACGTTAGAGTTGAAAGGGGGGCCCGCTGAGCACGTACTGAGTTTATCTCGAAAGGCCGTGTCTTGATAAGAAAAGCAACACTTACGTTGCCTCCACTCTTTTCTTGCAGGGCACCCGGTTCTTTACTGGACTCATCTTTAAGAAAAGGGAGACCTCCGCATTAATACTTCATCAGTGTAACATTTAAATGGCAACCGTCTGGCTCGTGGTCTACGAATACACCAGTGCTGATGAATGGATTTTCATACAAGTCATCATGTTTGTCTGAGCCAAGCAAAGTCCGAGCCGGAATAGCTGGCACATTGGGATGTGAGTAAGGACACTGAAGGTTTGTCACTAATAAGCTCTGTGATCTGGCAAATCACCTAAATTCCCGGACCCTCAGGATGAGGAGTTGTGTTAGATCACCTTGACTGTCCCCTTCAGCTCAAAGGCTCTGAACCCAGAAAAGGAGGGGGAGGGGCCATGGAGGGGTCCCCCAAGAGCACCGGGAACTGTGGTCAGGATTGCAGACTCCACTGGAATCTCAATGTAACTCTGTAAATATTATAATCCCATTATATAGTTAGGAAAAAAAAACAAAAACGAGGCTCCAGTAACTTCATTTAAGCAATTTGTTCATCACTTAACTGAGAAATTGGGTGATAGCTGGAATTCTTTGACTCTAAGTACTTAACATTATGGTAACTAAAAAAAATTAAAAAAATATTTTAAGGCACTCTTAGTTTGTACATGCCTATTCTTCATGTATTTGCTTTCTGTAGGTACTATAACTTCCTGTGTCTTGGTAAGAAAAATGCAGTTAGAGGTTAGTTCGATACACCATCTTCCAATAGCTAGATTATGGGTCCTCGAAAGATGCTCCACAACCCAGACACTTATCAGTGATGGGACCGTAGCAGTCGCCCTTCTCTGCAGTCAACTGACGAGGAAGAGCTGAATCAAGAAAAGGGCCCACAGCTCTAACCGGTTTGGCTCAGTGGATAGAGCGTCGGCCTGCGGACTGAAGGGTCCCAGGTTCGATTCCAGTCAAGGGCATGTACCTTGGTTGCGGGCACATCCCCAGTAGGGGGTGTGCAGGAGGCAGCTGATTGATGTTTCTCTCTCATCGATGTTTCTAACTTTCTATCCCTCTCCCTTCCTGTCTGTAAAAATCAATAAAATATATTAAAAAAAAAAAAGAAAAAGAAAAAGAAAAGGGCCCACAAAGAAGAATCCCGCTTTAAACTGGTCATTATTACCTCGATTCACAACACCACTGCTAACCAACCCCAAACACAACCACACAGCTTACACTGGAATCCTTAAAGGGCATGCAAGCTATAAAAATCCTTGCTATATGGACTTAAAATATTGTTATATTGTGAATAAAAATTGGTTAAAAGCCAAGCATAAGCAGAATCTCCTTTTTAAAACAAACCAACAGACAAACATTAATCTCCCAAGAGATAAGAAAAACTAAAGTATGACCACAGATCACATGTGTTAAATGTGAGAAACTTACTTTCTACATTTGCTTGACCTTGGTGATCAGAATACATCCCCTCCTGATTTGACGATGCTGCTTATTTGACCCCCAATAGCTGCCACACCCATCTTTTTGCCTATGTCGAACCTACAAAACCCCATGGTGGCTCTTCTTGCTTTTATGTGAAAACTGTAGGCAACAGTAACAAAAAACATGGAGTGTGCCCATCATCCCAGCATCCGGAGCTAATCGCCATCAACAGTTGGAACCAGGACACAAATACTTGAAACAATTTTATCTCTTGCATCCTGGCTTTGACACTGCCAAAGCTGCTTTAGCAATTCTTCTTCTGAGAATAGGCTCCTGACAGCAGTGCCCAGCCCCGAGGCTGGTTTATTTCTCCCGGACACATGTCCAGTAAGTTATGGTTTGCACATGGCAAAGTGTCTTCCCGAGTTTGCTTTTTCCTGCCTTCATGCTCCTCTCTGAAGGCTTCCCAGACTTCTAAAACCAAGAATGGCTCAGATCACAGGGAAAGCCAACAGGCACAGTCTCTCAAGGCTGTAAGGACAGCTGTCTTCTCCAAGGAGGCCACCCACTCGTGAGAGACCGTGACACTGTAAAGCTACCCCTGCAGCAGCCTCATGCCTTTCTTACATCGCACAGAGCAACCCTGTAGGTACACACCTGCTTGCATTACTTTCGGTTTGCCGCCAGGGGGAGACTGTTCTACCTGAATTTAAACAAACAAAACACTGAGGTCAGCATTTGTCATCAGCACATAGAAGGTTTCAGGGGTGGGCAAACTTTTTGACTCGAGGGCCACAATGGGTTCTTAAACTGGACCGGAGGGCCGGAACAAAAGCATGGATGGAGTGTTTGTGTGAACTAATATAAATTCAAAGTAAAGGAGTGGAGGGGAGAGCAAGAGAACCGGATAGAACAGCCGGATCTGGCCCACGGGCTGTAGTTTGCCCACAGCTGGTTTAGGACCTCCATTTAAATAGAACATTTGGGTCCTACTTTCTGCAGGGGATGAAGAACACCAAGCGAACATGACGCCATGCTTTTATCGGGGCTGCCACAGCCTCCTCCCCGGGGCTGGAGGACACGCAGCACAGCCCACTGTTAATAGTCCCCAACGCCCATGACCAGCTTCCACACTGGGAAATGCATTCACATGTGCCTCTTTGGTTCTGTTGTCTTACAATAATTCCATGATACCCAAGGAAATGGGCTCTCAAAGGGCCGTGTGGCCGGCCCCATGTCATGGCCTGGGAGTAAGGGGCAGAGCTGAGGCTCAAATCCCACTGCCCTTTGTTAGTTCAGCGGACATGTCTGTCCTTCTGATGAGGCTGTCACCAAAACTCACTCACGCAGTGGAATCTGGATGCGATGAATTAACGGTGACCACAGAGGGTAAGTTCCTAGAAAATTTTTATGGAACCAAACTCTCACGTGAGGAAGGAAGCAGACTGAGGAACCAACAATGCTGCTATGAAACGATCAGCAGTAAGATAGTAGCTGAAAGGTTATTCAGTATTTTCTTTAAGAAAGCCTTCTAAAGCTTTCCAATACTGTTAAAGAATGAAGTTGTTTGGAACATCAGACGCTGCGGCATACCCTTTCTAGGTCAAGGGCAAACGTGAAGAGTTCTCATCTTTTGCAATTACTTACAGTGACAGCGCCGGCATCTGCTCTGCTGTCTTCTTCTAAAAAGTGCAAACACAAATCTCACTTAGAAAGTCAGTTTGAAAATGTCTTGTGTGAACTACAAACACACCCAAGTACCCACTGGTTTTCAATGCTGTTTCCACAGGGTGTTTCCGAGGTCTTCCTCTCTTCCTTTTAACGATCACTGGCTGGTCTTCCTAAGGGGAGAGGAAACAATGCATATTCACTTTACCTGCCATTACCCAGATCCTATGTCATTTTCTCGAAACGAGAGTTCGGGCTCCTTCCCGAAGGTCTCCGATCCTGGCTCTGTCACTCTAAACACACAGGACGCTGGGCTCAGCACCTCTTTCCCCAGCGCTGTGCCCTCACCTCAAACACTGGCCATTGCTGCGCCAGCTCTCAGGCGTGAGAATTCTGAGACAATGAGGCGATGCCAGTGGGCGTGTGGTGTTAGCTTTCACTTCTGAATAAGTATGCACACCCATTTACATTTGGGTCCAGTCCAGTCACTTGTGACCGCACGTTATTCCTTATAGAGAAGAAAGGAGGCCACTGAATTTCTCATTCAGAGGAGAAGGAAACAGAAAGAATGATTAAAAAGCCCGGCAAACTAGGCCATGGCTAGCTAGAAGGCCTGGCGGGGGCTCAGGCCGTTTCCTGGATTCAAAGGTCTGTCCCAGGCCATTGTGGTTATGTGCCCCACTGGGCTCTCTGCGAATCCGAATGGTCAGGGAGCGAGCAGCCTCCCCTGAGCCTCTGCCGGGCCTCGAGCACCTGGTCCCGGGGGACCCCGCAGGCCCGCACGCCTGGCCTCACTGCTGTGTGGGTGGCCATCAGTACCTGACGTGGCCGTGAGGACAGCTCTGGGCTGACCCTGTGCGGCTGTGACAGAAATAGGCCTCATACAAATGTTGGGATGAAATGAAGGTGAAGAGAACATAATTAATCAAAATAACACTGATAAAATGCACTGTATAAAAAGGCACCCCCTGTAGTTAAAAAAAGGCACAACTTCTTCAACTCCTTCCAAAGAAAATTGAGGTTACAGCTTTTTATTTGTTTTTAGTCCTGGAGTAAATGGGAACAAGTATGAAACGGTCCTCACCCACCTCCTGAGACTTAGTGTTGTCATCGTCATTCTGCTCCGTCTTCTCGCCAGCAGCTTCGCCACCGCTATACTCATCTGTAGAAACGGCAGAGCACAGTCGGCTGGGGACCAGCGTCCGCCTCACCGCCGACCCCACCCAGGGGACCACACAGCCCCTGCCACACACGTACTCCACTCTCAGGCCCAGGCCCCCACAGTTAAGAAGCCAGAGTCTGGTCAGCTCGTAAGCAGCACACTTTGGGGAGAACAGGATCCAAATCAGAAACGATGCCCAAGCCCCGTGGATATTAAGCAGGCGTGTGACCGGATGGTCAAGGGAAGCGAGGGGCGAGTGTCGGGGATGCCTGGCCCGAGATGCTGCTGCCTGAATGGTTAGTCTCCTCTCAGCACATTTCAACTCAGCAGATGCCCCCTCACCTCGCTCCTCCATGGCCCGGGCGGCAGCGGTGCGCGTGCTGGGACTGGTTTTAGAGGACTCTTCCGAATCCCCAGAGCTCTCTTCCTGCAGAGGAGTTGAACAAGACAAGAAACGCCTTTTACAAACTCATCCATTTAGCCTCCCAAAGTTTTCCTTTTATTTTAAAAACAATTCCCCAGTGATCTTTTAGAATAGTCTGTAGTAAACTGTTTTAAAAAGGAACAATGTTGCTGCCAGTGAAAGTATACAAAGGATACAAATTTTGAAGGCAGAAGGACATGAGATAAGGTTCAAGTGTAAAGCACCAAAGACACCCATATTCTCCCTGCAAAACGGAAACCGCTCTTCTCCCTGACCCTGGACTTTGTGTTTTCGAGAGAAAATGCAGGAGAACAGGAACTTGCAACAAATTTAATGAAATAAATAAAAAAATTGTGCCTGGATTTTTATTAGTGTCTATCTTATAACAAGCACATTAAATATAATTTATTATTTAAAAAAATAAAAAATAAAGTGTACCTTTTGTTTCTTTTTTGAGCCTAAAAAAATACACCGTTGATAATACAGTGATTATTATGAGAGATTCATAAAGGAAAAGGGGTACTGGAAGGAAAAATATATACCTGCTCACACTGCAGTAACGGGGTCACTCCTGACATTTAAACTAGCGTGTGGAAAGATACCTTCGCATCCCGTGGCTCGGCTTCAGAGCGTTGCCTCCGTGCCGCTTCTATTTTGGAATCCGGGGCATCTGAATTATCGTCTGAAAATCAGTTTGGACAGAATCACAAAGGGATAACAGCTAAACGGGAAATGAAACTCTTGGTTCTGTTTGAGGACAGTCTGAGACTTCTTTCTGGGTCTTATGCTTCAGAGATGCTAGGTATTCTAAATGTATGCATGTCATGTGATTTGAACACTGAACACTGGCTTGGGCAAAGCCAAAAAAATAATACTAATATGAAAATCCACAAATGCTCAGATGTCACCACAAACACAGCAGTTCTATTGAAAGGGCTTAGGGCATGTGGATACTCTTTTTTCCTGAACGAGTTTCCGATGAGGTGCAGGTAGGGATGAAGACCATGGGCTTGGCTGGGAATCTCTCAGGATCTTATTCTTTTTACTTATTAAATGGTGACAATAACTAACACATAGTTATTGTGAATGTGTATATTACCATGGATAATAACTAGATATAGTATGAACTGAATAATTATAAAATAGTTGTTTCCTGCCAAAAAAAGGAAAGTATTTATGCATTCTTTCTCACATATTATTTAACTAGTGGCCTGGTGCATGGATTCATGCACAGTGAAAGGAAATTAATTAGAAGAAATATTTTAATATCGCTATTTGCCCTTTCTCTATAATAGAAGTGTCAACCAAATTCACAATCGATAATGACAGATCGAAACACATGCATGCGATTGGCACCAGCGAGAGCTTTATATGTATACTAGAGGCCCGGTGCATGAAATTCGTGCATGGCGGGGGGGAGGTGTCCCTCAGCCCAGCCTGCACCCTCTCCAATCTGGGACCCCTCTCACAATCCAGGACTGCTGGCTCCCAACTGCTCGCCTGCCTGCCTTCCTGATTGCCCCTAACCGCTTCTGCCTGCCAGCCTGATCACCCCCTAATCACTCCCCTGCCAGCCTGATTGATGCCTAACTGATCCCCTGCCAGCCTGTTTGCCCCTAACTGCCCTCCCCTGCAAGCCTGGGTCCCCCCCAACTGCCCTCCCCTGCAGGCCTGGGTCCCCCCCAACTGCCCTCCCCTGCAGCCCTGGTTCCCCCCAACTGCTCTCCCCTGCAGGCCTGGTTACCCCTAACTGCCCTTCCCTGCAGGCCTGGTCGTCCCAATTTCCCTCCTCTGCCAGCTTGGTCACCCCTAACTGCCCTCCCCTGATGGCCTGATCGCCCACAACTGCCCTCCCTTGCAGGCCTGGTCCCTCCCAAATGCCCTCCCTTGCAGGCCTGGTCCCTCCCAATTGCCCTCCCTTGCTGGCCATCTTGTAGTGGCCATCTTGTGTCCACATGGGGGCAGGATCTTTGACCACATGGGGGGAGCCATCTTGTGTGTTGGAGTGATGGTCAATCTGCATATTACTCTTTTATTAGATAGGATAGAGGCCTGGTACACGGGTGGGGGCCAGCTGGTTTGCCCTGAAGGGTGTCCCGGATCAGGGTGGGGGTTCCCTTGGGGTGTGGGGCGGCCTGGGCGAGGGGCCTGTGGTGGTTTGCAGGCTGGCCACGCCCCCTGGCAACCCAAGTGGAGGCCCTGGTATCTGGGGTTTATTTATCTTCTACAATTGAAACTTTGTAGCCTGGAGCAGAGCCAAGCCTTCTGCTTGCTCCGTGGTGGCAGCCATTATTGTTGGGATATATGTATCTTCTATAATTGAAACTTTGTAGCCTGGAGCGGAGGCCTGGGCCGGCCAGGGCTGCAGAAGCTTGGCTTCCTCCATCGCCGCGGGCAACCCTAGCCTCCTGCTCTTTCCAGCTCTGTGGCTACTGCCATTTCTGTTTGGTTTTATGTATCTTCTATTATTGAAACTTTGTACCCTTGAGTGGAGGCCTAGGCCGGCAAGGGCAGGCGGAAAGCTTGGCTTCCTCCATTGCCAGGGAAACCCAAGCCTCCCTCCTGCTCTCTGTGGTGGTAGCCATCTTGGTTGGGTTTATTTGCATATTCCCCCCTGATTGGCTGGTGGGCGTGGCTTGTGGGTGTAGTGGAACGATGGTTAAATTGCATATTACTCTTTTATTAAATAGGACTAGAGGCCCGGTATACGAATTCACGCACCAGTGGGGTCCCTTGGCCTGGCCTGCGGGATCGGGCCGAAATTGGCTCTCCGACATCCCCCAAGGCAGTGGTTGGCAAACTGTGGCTCGCGAGCCACATGAGGCTTGCAAGCTGCGGTTTGCCGCTCTGCTGACTAATGAGTTTGCTGACCACTGCCCCAAGGGGTCCCAGAATATGAGAGGGCACAGACCAGGTCGAGGGACCCCACCGGTGCATGACTGGGGAGGGGAGAGACGCGGGAGGTTGTCCAGCCCATTTTGCTCAGACTTGATTGGCCAGACCCTAGCAGCAAGCTAACCTAGTGGCTGGAGCATCTGCCCCCTGGTGGTCAGTGCACATCATAGCAACTGGTTGACTGCCCCCTGGTGGTCAGTGCATGTCATAGAGAGTGGTTGAGTGGCCTTAGCATATCATTAGCATATTATGCTTTGATTGGTTGAATGGCTGACCGGTCAACTGGACACTTAGCATATCAGGCTTTTATTATATAGGATTTTTAAATTGCCATTGTGCATCATATGTACTGGCCGGTCAGTCTTGCGCATGTGCTAGCCAACGTTTATTTTTAAATTGCCAGTTCCTGTCATATGTACCGGCTGGTCGGTCCATCTGATGGACGAACATACGTTTGGTCACTTAGCTTTTTATGTAAATAGATAAGTGTTTACTGAACTTGTACTTTGTGTCAGGTATCTTTATATAGAAAAGGAGAATATGCAAAGTGTCCCTATGGGAGTTTGACCGGGAGTTGATCACTCACTATGACGTGTGCTGACCACCAGGGGGCAGTGTGAAATGAAGGAAAATCCCCGGCTGGCAGCCGGCAGCCAGGGAAGGGAGGCCCCGACCAGCAGCCAGAAGGCCCTGATCGTCCCTAATCACCGGCCAGGCCTAGGGACCCTACCCGTGTGCAAATTTTGTGCACCAGGCCTCTAGTTAAAGTATAAAGATCTCTGCACTGCCCAGTAATGGTAGCCACTAGCCACATGGGGCTCCTGAAATTTAAAGTAATTAAATTGGAACACAATAAAAAATTCAGTCTTTCATTTACATGGACCACATTTAAGTGCACGGCTAGTAGCCACTGTTCTGTACAAAACAAATATAGGGCATTTTCCTTCTGGACGGCACTGCCACAGACCAGGAGGAAGCCAACGAGGCACAGAAGGGCCATTAGGTGCCTTTAGTGCTTCACTAGCTCTGTGGGGCACTGGTTTATAATCTAAAATAAGGAATTTGGTGGTGCCTGGCTGGGCCTCAGGCCCAGGCTGCAGGAGTCCCAGTCTTTCTCAGCAGACAATCTGGACCAAGTCCATAAAAGACCCTTCAGGTGTCAAGCTGGTCTGGAAACCAACTACACTCAAGAGCTGGGAAGTAAACAACGACAATTCATCCGTGAACACGCGGGCTTGATTTAAAAACCTGTACACCTGTGGACCCAGGCAATTCAAACCCACATTCTTCAAGGTCAACTGTATTTTTGATCCTTGGTTGGGAATCTGTGTATGCGTAGGGCTGACCTAAGTTACACTCAGATTTTCTACTGTGCAGGTGGTCAGGGTCCCTACCCCTCGTTCTGTTCAAGGGTCCACTGTACCACGCTCTAGAATTTTCTGCTCTTGGCCCACTATTTCACATGTGAAAAAAACATGATTTTCAAATACGCCTGAAACAAGGACATGTATGTTCTAAGTACCCGGTTCGTCTTCCGAAGAGGGGTAGTGCTTTTTCCTTTTCCTCCTAGGTGTATGCCTTTCGTTCTCCTCCACCTGGAATTAAGAATGACCCTGTTAAAGACACCTGGATTTGCATCCTGCCCACTGAAACGAGGCACATTAACTTCTAGCCTTCAGAATATAATTTCATATAAATGTAAAAGTCTAGAATAACACTTTCGGCATCTAGATTTGGATTAGTCTAAGCTTGAGTCTTTCCTTTTTTTCAATTCGAGTGTAAATCTACATGAAATATCAAATCTGTCTCTGGTTGCACACTATACTTCAAACAGTTCTAAAATACATTTACAAAGCATTTCTCATGTTGCCATCTCTGCAGTCGAGCTATGCGTGACAATCGACGGCACATCACGAACTAACTGGTGTTTCTCTCCCCTCGGTGGCCCAAGAAAGGGCAGATGAGAGGCAGGACATGAAAAGAGATTCTTGAGTGTGCGACAGGGACACATCCAAGTCACCCTGGGGTCTGTCCAATTACCTGAGCACCACCTGAGCAGACACAGATCACAGTGATGTGGAGAACTCGCAACCCTCCCCTTTATTTCTGACATAGACACAGAGTGAAGCTTCTGTGCACAGGTGAAAACACTGTATGAAACACAAAATCCTCAAGTGTCTTATGAAAACCCACCTCTGTAGGATCCGCTTCAGCACCTTGACCCCGTCTGGCTTCTGTGCTGTCATCTCTAGCACTGGAGATCGCTGAGCAATAAACACAAAAGAGAAAAACAACCTTAAATATTTATTCATCCCAATACCTACCGCAGGGGTGAGTGTGGCAGGGGAAGGAAAGAGGAAGAGACTTTGCAGACAGCGCCAGGGAAGGCCCAGGACTTCCATTTCCACATGTGAGTCAAAGGGGTTCAGGGAGGGAAGAGGACCCCCGACTTCACAGCCACCCTCCTGGCTCCGGCAGCAGCTCAGCACGAGTGCCCAAGGAGAACAGGCATCACTTCTCAGCCATGAGGTTAGCGAACGCCCAAACCGCAGGATAATCAAATATGGGAGAAGGCGTGGGCTGAGAACTGAAAAACCACCGGGGACAATTTGGCACATTCAGTCAAACTGAGGAGGTGTCTCCCGACCCAGCAATCCCACACCTGGAGGGACAGGTGCGCTCACTACACATGCACTGGGTAACGGGGACAGGATCATGCGTGGGGGAGCTCTTTGTAATGGGAGAAGTGACTAAAAACCTAACGAAGCAAAAAAGTAAGAACTGGTCTCGTCACACTCGGAATACTAAAGAGCAGCTGAAGAAAAGTAACTGGAGTAGACACATGGACCTGACAACCTTTCAGAACACAGTGCTGCCGAATAAACGTGGCAGAGTTTCTGCAGTGAGATACCCTCTTCCTAACGCTCGCACCACAGGCTACGTACTGTGTGTGAGAACATATACAGTGAGTACAGAGTGGTGGGTCCCTGTGGGGTAGGTAAAAGGAGACTGGGATTGGGGTGGTCTAATGTAGATTCAACTGTCTCTATAACATTAAAAAAAAGCAGCTGTAACATTTTTTAAAAAGCACCTGAAGCAAATATACTAAATTTTAAGTTATGACAAAATCAGGCGATGAGTACGTGGATTTCTAATTATTGCTGCTTCTGCCAGTTTGAAATGCGGTGTCACATGCTACACAACAGCTGTAGCGGGGATGAAGACCACTTTCCCCGTTCTTAGATGCAGAATGAACAAAACCGGTAGGAACAAACCAAACTTCGTGTTCTGCTGGGAGAAGAGAATTATCCCTCCGGAGTTGGCAGCCTTCCCCGTCATGAAGTGAGACCCCACCCCTGGGAGAGACGGACATAAAGGTGACAGCCCTGATCCATGAGGAACTAACCCCGCCAACCCTCAGCTCAGAATTCTCCCGCAGTGCAGACCACCGGGAACTGCACGTCTGTATGTGCACAGAGCGGAGCCCAGCACGAGGTCACTGGCAAGTTCTAGTGCTCCAGGCACCACTTACACGCTGCCCGGCCTCATGCCACCAACCTCACCTGACTGCAATTACCTCAATTCAATGGGAGGAGACCTGGGGGTACTCGCCCCAGGGCCTGACACACGCAGGCATTTAACAAGTGTCATGGTAGCTGCTAGGAAAACGACTCTTTTTTTTTTTTTTTTTTTTAAATATATTTTATTGATATTTTACAGAGAGGAAGTGAGAGGGAGAGAGAGCTAGAAACATCGATCAGCTGCCTCCTGCACACCCCCAACTGGGGATGTGCCCGCAACCAAGGTACATGCCCTTGACCGGAATCGAACCCGGGACCCTTCAGTCCACAGCCCGACGCTCTATCCGCTGAGCCAAACCGGTTTCAGCAGGAAAACGACTCTTAGGAAATTAGTTAACTTACCTTCTTTGTTATGAGACTTGCTGTGAACATCTTCATTTGTTCTTGAGCCTGAATTTTCGACCTAAACATACAATAGGAAACTGTAGTTGTGGATAACCTGAGAAGTCTGGGAGGCAGAAGGGAAGGGAAAGGAAAGGGGATGGATGCGCATGATCTGCTGTTAGTGGGGACGCTGAGAGGGGCTGGGATGCGAGCTCTTTTCATTTTCACCCGAAGTTCAAGAGCACGGAGCATCTTCTTCTGGAGGAAGGTCCCATTTAACAATTACCATTCTACCATGCTTATTCTCCTTGCCTTTAAAATGATTGCCGCAAAAGAGTAAGAAAGGAAACATCCCTGAATTCTGTGATTTCTCTTCTCATCCAACGATTCCCTCTAGATTTTTTTTTTCTTTACTTAAAATGCTAAAGGATTCTGTCGTTCTGTCATAAGATTTCCCTTTGGCAAATCTTGTCAACTACACCTTTCTTTCTTTACTGAGGGGAAGTCTCAGAATAGCCTACAACACTAAAAATCCACTATTAGAAAGGATGGCTGTGCCTGGATGGGGAGGCAGCGGCGGGGACTCAGGGACTGAGGGAAACTCTGAAGTGGGACAGGGCCCAGGCTGGGAGCTCAGAGTCGCCTGCCAGCTCTGCAGGGAAAGCCTGAACCAGACCAAGTGGGCTTCTCCTTCCTTCTCTCTCAGCGGCCTGTGCATGATCTTCCAGCTCCAAACAGGGTGTTTCCACAGGGTGAGGCCCTGGAGGCCCTGGGGGGCTGGGGAAAAATCGTGGCTGCCTGCAAGCGTTTTACAGTGTTCACTCCCGGTATGATCTCAGGGCACCAAAGGGATTATGAGAGCCACATGTGAAAAAAAAGTATATATGGCCATTGCAGTTTGGTATTTTCAGAAAAAACTGTACTAAAACATAAAGTCAACTTTAGTTCTCAAAAATATGTTGTGTCCCCAGCACCGTGGTTAATGACTGCCACAGCCCTGCTGGCAGTGCAGCTGTAACCAACAGGTAGGCCAGTTCTCTGACATTTCCTGAGCATTGGCACCCCAGGTGAGCACCCTAGTCTCAGCGATCTGGGCCGCCTTCCACTTGCTTGGTTTTATTTCATGACACTGGCCTAGATTCAGTGCTGGAAATTCAGAGCGACTTTTTTGTTTTTGAGGAAAACAACTCTATGTCATGACATCAGTGGATACAGTTGGATGTGAAAAAGGACAAGTAAATATTTTGGTCAGATGAACTCGAGAGGAGAGCATGCTACCGACAGCCTCCTGTCTCCTCAAGTAATGCATAGGCGAGCCCTCCCCCATGGCTCTCCAACACTAAACCAAAACCACCCACCCCAACAATGAGGAAAACCCGCCTTCACAGCCACTCACCTTCCGTGATGCGTTCACCGACCCAGACTCCCTCTGCTGTTCAGCTGTTCGAAACAACAGTGAGACATAAGGAAACTGAGCACTGTGCCTGAACCACAAAGAAACAACTCAGAGACGCTCAGAGCAGTTAGGCAGGGCTACGATGCTACGCGCCTGGCTGCCTCTGTGAATTACCAAACTCTGACCACTTACGCTCTGTGGTCCATGTTCTATCAGAACATCCACAGAAAGGAAAGCCGCCGGCCTCTTTACTGCAATGGCAGTGACCCTAATTCACCCCCTGATCTCATGGCCGAGGACCTGAGGCTCGGGAGAAAGGTGGGAGACCTCCACTGACAGGCAGGCCGCAGGGTGAAGCTGGTTCATCAAAAGAAAAGTTAGGTCCTCCCCCTTGAACAGCAAAGGTCTATTTATATTCTTTGGAAACTTAAAGTACAAGGTCTACTGCTTCTAATCAACATGACAGAACACACATTTTTCTTTCAAACAACTTCCTTTTACGTAAGTAGATCTCTTACCGAACCATACCCAGACACAGTGATCTGAAATAACTGTGGGAACAAAGGACTTCAGAACCTCCAAAGTGTTTTTTTTTTTTAAAAAAAAATATATATTTTTATTTATTTTTACAGAGAGAGGGAGAGGGAAAGAGAAACATGGATGTGTGATTGATCAGCTGCCTCCTGTAAGCCCCCCACTGGGAAATCAAGCCTGCAACCTGGATGTGCCCTGGGAATCGAACCAGCAACCTTCTGGAGCACGGGAGGACGCCACACGGGCCAGGGCTCAGTTTTCTTACTTGGTAAATGTCAAGAGGCATAATCCACACAACAAAAGCTCTTCGGGGTCCTTAATGAGTTTTAAGAGTGTAGACAAGCCCTAGCTGGTTTGGCTCAGTGGATAGAGCGTCGGCCTGTGGACTGAAGGGTCCCGGGTTCGATTCCGGTCAAGGGCATGTACCTTGGTTGTGGGCACATCCCCAGTGGGGAGTGTGCAGGAGGCGGCTGATCGATGTTTCTCTCTCATCGATGTTTCTAACTCTCTATCCCTCTCCCTTCCTCTCTGTAAAAAATCAATAAAATATATTTAAAAAAAAAAAAAAAAAAAAAAGAAGAGTGTAGACAAGCTCTGGACCACAGAGTGTGTTGCTGCCCTAATCCTTCCTGACACTGGGCACGCACTCTCCTAAGAAGACTGCAGTGGCCACTGACGACTGCGGTGTGGACAGGCCGGAAGGCTCTGCAAGCTGGGAGCAGCTTCGGCGCCGTCACCAGGGCTCCAGGGCCCGGAGCGGGGGTTTACTGGTAGAGAGGCGGGCGCACGGCAGCAGACCTGCCTTTTGGAAATGAGCTGCGGTCACAGCTCCAGCCCCTAGGAGGGCAGGGAGGCACAGAGACACATTTTGGGGATGGACCAAGAGCTTGCTCAAAGCAACTTTCTGTTTGCCACAAGGACTGGAGCGATCGCATTTAAACTGTTCCCTCCTATGAAAATGGCACTTCATGAGCAAAGGTTTGTGTTAAAAATGAAATCAGAGCGTTCTCTCTAACCTATTTGAAAAAGTGCAAGGCAGATTCAGACATCCTGCCGGCATATTGTGATGAGCTGGCTACCGATGCTAAGCCGCAATGAGAGGTACAACCACAGGCAAGCGAAAATGAGGTGAACACCTGCTAAAAGGAGCTTACCTATGCCAGTCGGCTTTCTCCCACGTGGACTTTCTGATGGTGCTGGAATTTCATGAGTTGTCTCTTGCACGGCTGGTATAAATGTCTAAAAAGCCCAAATTGCCATAAAACATAACTTAGCTGTGGTTTTTATAACAAGAAGGCAAGTCTAACCTCAAGGGAATGAAAAAACCACCCAGGATTTTGTAACAATATAAAACTCTACTTTCAAGTCTGTGCAAAATTTCAAAATGAATACATGTTGGCTTTTACAAAGAAACAAAAAAAAAAAAACACACACACACACAAAAAACGAAAAAAATCAATCTAATTTCACATTTCACCCATCAATGGCTCTCCTACTGCTTTAAATTAAAACTCCAATTCAGTACAACACTAAGGCCCTTCCTGACTGGCACTGCTCCCTCCCGAGGCCGGGACCTCAAAACCACCGCAGTCCTCCGATTCACCACGGACCCTTCCCTCTGTGCCTACAACAGACTTCCCTGACTGGCGGGCGTTTTGTTCTTTCTCTGGTGAACTTCCACTCTACTTGCTAAATTCCACTGCAAACTCCCCTGTCCTCCTCGGAGCCCTCTTGCCTGCCTACCGCTGCCCTGCTCACCGGGAGGGCGCTTTGGGAGCAGGCTGAGAAGGGGATGCAGCGATTAAAGTACGTAAACCACGAAGGCTGTGAGAAACCAGATTTCTTCCAAGTATGATGGGAAGCCACTGGAAATCTTAAGCAGGGTAATGGCATGACCTAATCTATGTTTTCCAAGCTGGCTCCCAGGGCCGTGCTAAACGGAGGAGCAGGGCTGGAGAGGAAGTAAGGTACCAGGGACCCATTGGAGCAGGGCGGAGACTAGGGCAGTACCTGCAGAACCAGAAACAGATGGACTCCAGTTACACTCCGGGTGGGAGCCTATGAGAACTGGCCATGGGTTAAACGTGGCTGACTCGGGTTTCTGGTTGCAGCAAACGGAACTGATGATGGCCCTACACAGGGGAGGATGGAGGCTCTTGGCTCCCCATCACAGGATGTAACATTAAGTGTCTTAACTTCAATGAGAACAAGAGACCTACACAGAACTTACGTGTCTGTGTGTACAAAGGGTGAAACGGTACCAATACCACTTACATACAGCTCAGCGCAGCTGAACCATCAGCCATACCTCAGTCCTCAAGCAGGCTTTTAAGTCCAATCCTCCCGAAACATCCGATGGAGACTCTTCGCGGCCTAATGAAATTCAAAGCCATTAAACCAATGTTAAGAACATGCTTGCAAAATACATCCTGAACCACAAAGAAACAGAAGGTTCTTATCCAGCGTATTGCACCACTTTGCTGTTTTATTTGGCAGTTAACAGAAAATGAGAAAAAGGAATATGTATGAAAATTACCTAAGGAAATGCATGGGTCATTTAAGTTTTTGTGGAGACGGTAAAATTGTTTCTTGCTGTTAGGAGGGCTGCTCAGAAAGAATGACGCAGTATATTATTTGTGGAGACATCTATTCCCCAGTGTTTTTAAATAGCGATCTGGATCCCCATTTTACACAACAGAAAGCTGAGCTTCAGAAGGAGTGTTTTCTAAAAGGCACTCAAGTACCAGGCAAGTTACCTAAGTTCTAGGACCCCATTTGCTCATTTGTAAAATGGTGATTAGAGAATACTAATTTCACAGGGCTGATGTAAGGTGTCCGTCTAGGTCAGTGGTTCTCCACCTTTCTAAGGCCGCGACCCTTTAATACAGTTCCTCATGTGGTGGTGACCCCCAACCATAAAAGTATTTTCGTTGCTACTTCATAACTGTCATTTTGCTACTGTTATGAATCGTAATGTACATACCTGTGTTTTCTGATGGTCTTAGGCGACCCTGCTAGCGGTTCTCAACCTGTGGGTCGTGACCCACAGGTTGAGAACCGCTGCTGTAGAGCCTAAGACCATAGGAAAACAGATATTTACATTACGATTCATTAAGAGTAGCAAAATGACAGTTATGAAGTAGCAACGAAAATAATTTTATGGTTGGGGGTCACCACCACATGAGGAACTGTAGTAAAGGGTCGCGGCCTTAGAAAGGTGGAGAACCACTGGTCTAGATGGACAAGGAACCTGAACTGAAGGTCAGGGCGGTTCAGTAACCTGCAGCTTCGAGTCCCTCGCCTCCTGCCTCTGCCCTGTGTGTCCATGAGAAATGGGTCTGAGGCTTTGAGCTTTGGAATACAAGTTCCTCTTGGAGAGGCTTGATCTCTGAGTTTGGTAAGTTATTTTGTGCCGTCCTGGAACCAAAGCCATGTTTTGGAAGGCTGCTGTAAATGGGCTCAACACACAATCATCTCTGTAAAATGCTAAAGTCTGCCATTAGGGGGAGTCTCACCTGTGTCACCCAGACTTTCCTCAGGAGAAACAGTGACCGCGAGGGCTCCTTCCTTTTGGGCTGGCTTCGCCGCGCCATCTCCTGTTTTCTCAGCTGGTGCCTGAACACTCTTGACGGGCAGGTCCTGCTTACACGCGGCTGCTGGCAGAGCTGCACCGCAGACATCCGGGAGGACGGAGTGGGCAGGAGCAACGTCGGGACCTTGGCCGTGAATACAGGCGGCGGTGGTGGGGTCCCGCTGGGCAGGAGGAAGAGAGGGCTGCTCGGCTGCAGTGCCCGTGCCCTGTGGCCCGCCCTCGGCCATTTCGGCACCGGCTTGCCCTGCTGTCGCCGAGTGGGCACTGACAGAGGAGCCCTCCGCCGTCTGCCCGGGTGTGCGCTCTGGTCTCAGGCTTGCAGGCTCACCGGCACTCCTCTCCAAGTCCCTCCCTGCCGGAGGGCTGGCTGTGCTGCTGTCCCCTGCAGAGAGTGCGCTGACTGGCACCCTGCCCCGCCCCTCCTCTAGGCTCACTGCTCTTCCTCCTGGGAGTGGCCCGGGGCACTGACCACGGTTCTCAGCGATGAGGCTGGGCGTGGGAGCCTCACACTTGCTCACCTTTGCAGCAGACTGGCCCCCTGTCCCTTCTGGGTGGCCTGCAGTCGGCGGAGTCTCCCCATGGCCATCCGGGCCAGCGAGGACCAGCGCGCATTCAGCTGTGCTGGTGGAGATGAGGGCGGCCTCACTCGTGTCCTCCGCCCCTGCAGTGGCGGGCCGGTCTTCATCCTGCAGCCCAGCACCCCTCATGACCGCTTCCCGGCCTTCGGAGGTGCTTGTGGAAATCACAGTGGTGTCGCTTACCTCCTCAGCCGGCGTGGCCGAGGGGCGAACCTGCTCCCGAGGGATGGCACTGGACACCGGGCCCTCACAGTCCTCCACTGAGCTGGTGGAGATGACCGCGCTCCCATCCTTCTCCTCCGCGGCCGGGCCAGGCTGCTCGCCTCCGCTCTCCGCAGCGACCCCGGCAATGCAGGCCTCGCAGCCCTCGGCCACGCTGGTGGAGATGAGGGCACACTCGTCCTTCTCCTCCTTGCTGGTGGAGGCGAGAGGGCTCTCGGCCTTCGTGGGGGCGCTGGGCATGGGCACCTCGAAGTCATCCGTGCTGACCAGCATGGGGCCGGTGGCTCTTCCTCCAACCGCTGTGACTGGCTGCTGGCTGCCAGCACCCAGGATGGTGCTTGCGCTGGAGACAGGCACTTCGCACTCCTCCCCGAGGCTGGTGGAAATCATGGCGCACTCGTCCTTCTCCTCCTCTCCCACAACAACGGCGAGGGGGCTCTCCTCTCCCGAAGCCGCACTGGGCATGGGGGCCTCGAACTCCTCTGTGCTGACCCCGGTGCCTTCCACACCCTCTTCAGCCCTCAGAGAACTCGGATGACCCTCGCCGTCCATCCTGGCGCTCGGCTGCGCGGTGCGATCGCGCATCGTGCTGGTGGAAATCGCCAGGCCCATGCCTCGACTCTGGTCGGTGATGTTGTCGCTGGCGGTGGCAGCCACGTGGCCATCGCACTCCTCACTCTCCACAGAGGTGATGGCGCCTTCGTCTTCCTTCTCCCTGGGCGACGTGTGATGAACTTCCCGTTCCGGGCCTGCAGCAGATACCAGTCCCTCGTGACTGCCCCCGACCAGGCCAGTGGAAATAGCGGTCTCTTCGACACGGTCTTTCCTGGCCAGCGGACTGTCGCTCTGACCTGAAGCTGCACTTGTCATGGGCCCCTCACACCCTTCAGGCCCCAGTGCTGCCCCAGCCTTTGCCGAAGCCACGCTGGTCACGCTGCTTTCCACGATCCCCTTCGCACTGGAGCAGATCTCTGTGTCTTTCACCTCCTTGTCTGCGGCACTCACGCTGTCGACGTTACTTTCATGGGCGCTGACGGTGGCGCCGGCCTCAGCCGCCTCGGGCCCCACTGCTGTCCCGATCTGGGCGTCCCCTTCCTCCGCACTCTCACACACGGGCACCCCTTCACTCTCCTCCAATCCCGTGCAGGCGGAGGCGTGCCCAATCTCGTTGCCTCTTCCAGTGCTGGTCACCACCCCCTCCCCTTCTTCATCCTCCTCTTTGGCACCCGTGCTGGTGACAATGTCTTCGTCGTCACCGGGACCGGCAGCGACCAATGGCACGTTGGTGGCGTCTTTGGCTGCGGTGCTGCCCGTCGCACTCTGTCCATTCTCTTCGGATTCACAGCTCAGAGCAAAGCCTTCACTGCCCTCTTCTGAGCCTGTGCAGCTGGCCGGCCCCTCTGCATCTTCCGTGATCCCTGTGCTGGTGACAGCGCTCTCCCCCTCCGCCCCGTCATTCATAGACCCACCTCCCTCTCGGGGGACACTGGCTCCTGGTGGCGTGTCATTGTCTGCCAGGACCTCTGCCGCACCCGTCACTAGGCGCTCCTCTGGGGGCCCTGCTCCAGTGACCGCGCACACCGCCATGCCTTCGCTCCCCCTTTCTGCTCCCGTACATGTCACAGTCCCCTCGGGCTCCTTTTTGGGGCCCACTCTCGTCACAGCTCTCTCTCCATTGCTTAAGGATCTCTCTCGCAGTTCTGTCCCAGCACTGGTTACGGCCCCGTCGCTCTCGCCTTCCCCAGTGAAAGTCACAGTCCCCCCGACTCTTTCTGAGTCTCGACTGGAAGAACCTTCGCATTTCCCTTCGGAGCCAGCGCTGGTCACAGCATCATCCTTCTCTTCCGTCATAGCACTGTTGACACTGTCATTGACCGTGGTTGCCTGGGCAGCTGCTGGGCCTGCGGCTGGCTCTCCAGACCCGGCCAGAGCACACTCCCCACTCTCTCCCTCCTTGGTGCTGGTGAGGAAGGTCTCGCTCTCTGAGAAGCCCTCCGTCACCACGGCCCCACCTTCTTCTGCTGCGGCGAACACAGTGCCTGGGCTGGCATGGGCCCCGGTGTGCAGGGCATTGGTTCTAGAACCCCCTGTGAGGCCATTGTCTGCCTCGATGCTCGTGCAAGGCAGCGCCACCTCCCCCTCGCCTGTTTCTGAAGTGGTTGTGGCAGCCCCAGCGTTTACCGGGTTCGAGGTCATGCCTTTGTCCTTCCCTTCGGTGCTGGTGGCGAGAGGCTTCGCCACGTCCTCAGCTTTCCTATTCCTTTGGTGTGAAATGGAGGAAGCAGTGCCACCTCCTGCACTGGTGTCTACCTCACTGTTTTCCTTCCTTCCTGCAATAACTGTCAGGTGTTCTACTTCACTTGGGCCTCTACTGTGCTTAAGTACACCGGTTTGAGCATCTTTCCCGGTGCTCACGCTCACGCCAGGGACAACAGCGAGCCCATCCTTTTTGCCACTTTCTGCTCCAGTTCTAACCGTCTGCTTCGAGGTGGGCTCTGTGCTCAAGGCGCTCTCTCTCCTGGCCTCGTCCCTCGAGCTGCTTTCTTTGCTAACACTCTCATGTCCCACAGTCGTGTCTGTTAACTTGCTACCAAGAGGCATGTTTGCTTTCCCTTGTTTCCCATGCACTGTAGCGGCCTGGGAACCTTCCGGAATGTGTCTTTTGCTATCTAGGCTCGCTTTTGCTGGCACATCTGGTGCGGAAAGTGCTCTGCCTTCTTTGCTGTGACTGGACCTCAGGACTTCTGATTCCCTCACCGACAAGCTCTGCGGAGGGAGACCCAAGCGGTCCCCCAGGCAGGTGCTGCCCGAGCCACCGTCTGAAGCGGGCCTTCTGTCACCCACAGGAACAGCATCTGCACCAGGGGGTTGTTTCTGAGGCACAGCAGTCACAGGACTTAAGGACAGCGACGGGTCCAAATTTGTGGAATGTTCATGAACGGCACCTCCTTGAGCAACACGCTCCTCAGTGGGTCTTGGGTGCTTCACAGTCTTCTGTGCCCGGCCATTTTCTGCCGGGACATGAGGCCCCGTTCTGTGACCAGCCTCCGAGTCCACACTGGTTTCATGGGTTCCTGGCTGAGGGGGATCCCTCTCCCCAGGACTCGGCTTGGACACAGCACTTTGAACGTGTGCTTTCTTGGTCCCGGCGTTTTTATGGTTGGCGTGCTTTTCAGGATTACTAGCAGCCACTGTTCCACGTTCCGGTTTACAGGCGGGAACAGCTTTTGCATCTCCTGTGGAAGTTCTCAACTCATCCTTGAGGGCCGTGAAGGTGGCTTTCGGTTTCATCACATTTTCAAGGCCGGTATCTTGCTGAGAGCCGCCGCCGCCGCTCTCCGGGGTTTTTGATACTTCCAGCACGTTCCCGACAGCCGGCTCCATGTCGGTCTCCATGGGCTCTTGCCCGGGGATTAGTGTGGCATCGCCTCCTCTTTTTGGTCTCTGAAGAGAGGAACTACTGGGAGTGCCTGCAGCACTGGCTGCCAATTTCTCTTCTCCTTTGGTCAGTTCTTGGGATGAGCTGCCTCTTCGATTTTCACACACCCTTCTACTTAATTTCTTCTCCATGACTGAGCTATTCCCTCTGGCCTTTTCATGATTGCTGTCAACTTCTTTCCCGTCCTTGTCATCAGATCTGCTTTCTTCCTTCTTCCTCATGTCCTTACTGCTGTGCTTGGCGCTTCTGCTCTTGTGCCCATCGGATAACCTCCTCTCCAGTCTGGAGGAGCCCGGCTCCCTCTCCCCCTTGTGTTTGTCCTTTGCCAGCAGCGGCTTTGCTCGGTGACCGGAGTCCTTCTGGGCACCGTGGGCTGAGGATGCCGCACCCTCGGCTGCAGGGTCAGCACCGGCCTCCTCGGATCTGTCCTCTGCTTTGGACTTCCGCTGTCTGTCTGGGTCACTGTCTTCGGTGCTCCTCTCCTTATCTGGTTTGGAAGTGGTTGTCTGTCTTGTGACACCTTCTTGTGATTCTATGTCACTGACTTTGAACGGCTTGCCTTGACTTTTTGATTTAGACTTGAGCGCAGGTCTTTCGTCTAACAAGCTCTTGGTTCTTCGCTTCTCCTTGGGAAGAGCCTCTTCAGGTTTCGAACTGCTATCTAAATGAGTCGAGTCCAGGTCACCCTTATCCTCTGAACAACTTTCACTTCTTCTCTGCAATGGGGTTCCATGTTGCTTGGAACTCAGAGAATCTTTCTGGATTTTAGAATCGCCCGATCTTCTCGATTTGTGCTCTGCCTTCGTTTTCTCCGTCAACAGGTGTTTCTCCTTTTTGTTGTTTTCTTTACGCACATTCTCATCTGTTTTTATAATATATTCAGAAACTGGCTTTCCATCTTTGCCTAAAATGGACAATTTCCTTTCATTCCTATGTTTGTTCTTCCGTTCAGCTTTATCATCCGCGGAAAGCCTAGCTTGTTGGCTTTGCTTCTGAACACTGTCCTCTCCTTTGACCCCTTTCTCAGGCGGGTGGGGCTCGGTCTCATCGCCTGCTTTATGCGCACTCTCCCCTTTATGTTTATGCTTCACGGACAACTTGTCTTCAGACAGAGTTTTCTCTTTCTCGGGCTTCTCCTTGGAGGACTTTGTCTCTTTCTTAGGGAGGTTCTTCACATGCTGTGTTTCAAAATCCTCCTTCCTAACATGCTTTTCACTTTTCAGGGTGCCCTTCTGTTTCGGGGGTTCTTCTGTGCCCGTTTCTGAGCGCTCAGCTTGCCTTTTCCCATCGCGCGTGTCCGTCTCCTCCTGGGCCCCTTCCACCACCACAGGGGTAGAGGTCCGCCTTTTGTGTTCTCTTTCCCCTCTGGACTCATTTTTGCTTTCATCAGCGGAATGCAAACACTCTGAGAGTCTCCGGGTAGGTTTACTTGCTTCACTTTTTGTGTGAACGTGCTTCAAATCCTTGGAAGAAGACACCTTTTCCTTTTCACAATGCTGCAAGAAAATAAAAGTTCAAATATGAGAAATACTACAGTCCATTTTTATATCAAGTTTAACACCTGAGTGCATTTCATATGCTGAGTGGTCACATATCTTATAACCTTCTTAGTCTGTGCAAGCAGCCAGTGGTTGGGATTATTAATTTCGTTTTTGCACGAGGAAACTGGAACCCAGCATGACTCAGTAAGCTCATACCTGGGCAACACATTCAGAGGATCTCAGTCTAAAATCTAGTACTTTCCCCCTACACCGCAGGCACCTTCAGAGAGACTAGCGCTGCTTCTCCAGAGCCGTCCATGCATGTAGGCCTTCTTTAACTCTTAATCACTACAGTCCACCAACGCCCAGTGGTCATTAATAAATATAAAACGAGTGGATGACAATCCAATGTTCTTTTCAGTCCAAAAGCATGTTGTAGCCAATTCAAAAAGTTTATACTAAAATAAAGGTTTCCAACATTTTAGTTTAGACACCAGAAATTTTTCTTATTTAAATGATGGGCTGAAGTTCTCAGAAAGATCTCTGTGCCTCTGGGTCAGCTTACCATGGCATCTCCTTACAATTTAACACAAAGATTAATGTACTTCTACTAATATAGGGACCAGGAGATAGCAAGGTCTTAAAAAATACTTTAAAATTTAAATTCCTCAACGAAAAAACTAAAAGGGATTTCATCAACCTAATTTTAACTTAAGTTCTAACTAATTATTGTGAATAACATTTTGGGATCATTTTTCAAAGAAATTTTTATCACAAAAATTAAAATATTTTTTAAAGTAACATTAAAATACCAGAATATACTTAAATATGCCTCAAATTTATAATAAAGAAATCAAGAATACTTACTGGCTGTGAATAAGTAATCACTAAATTATTAGTTTTTCCCCTGGGAAGTGTTAAGATAGCTCATCTATAGAATTATAAATAAGGATTTTAAACCAATAAAAGCCAAAGTTTATCCCAAGAAAATAATCCAAAAAGAAGAAGAAATGTATTCATTGCCCATATTTTTACAATTTAAAATGATCAAATCTCAGAAACATCTAAGTGCTTGACTGTAAGGAAATGCTTACATTATGGTCTATTCGTTCCATATACACTATGCTACCAGTAAATATAATACTTAGAAAGCTTATAAGGTAAGATAAGTAAGAGTGAATGTTAAAAGCATTTTGCAAGAATACATCCACACTACAAAATTATGTGCATATGTGGATGAGAAACAAGAGAATGAAACAGGTGCTTTGTTATGGGGGAGGGATTTTATTCATCCCCCTTTTCTTCTACGTTACTGTAACTGGCAATTTCGTTATTGCCAATATAAGAAATGGAGTGGGTGGGGAGGGCGAGTAGAAAAGTAGCTACCATCTAGATAAATGATGACATGAATCAACTTGCCAAAATGAGGAATTCAGACCATAACAGAATGTGAGGGATTTTTTATTTAACTTGGAAAAGATCAATTGCATTTCTAAGTATTACTTCAAAGGATGGAAGTATCTAACAAAAGAGCAATGAAAATGGGCTTATTAATCAAGACACACCTCACTTGTTTTGAGTGTTTCTTTGGAATCTTCTTCTGTTTGCTGTTTCTTTTTAGAATTCTCTTCAACATTCCTATGTAGGGGGAAAAAGTCAAATTAAACTTTGAAATTTTCAGGAAGGTTAAAAAAAAAAGCACTTAGCTTCCCTTTTGTATAAACACTTGATCCATAAATGCAGACTTGTTATGTTTCCACTGAAATGCTATTCTTGCCCTAGCCAGTTTGGCTCAGCGGATAGAGAATGGGCCTGTGGACTGAAAGGTCCTGGGTTCGATTCAGGTCAAGGATACATGCCCGGGTTGGGGGCTCAATCACCAGTGGGGGTCATGCAGGAGGCAGCTGATCAATGGTTCTCTCTCATCAATGGTGTTTCTATCTCTCTCTCTCCCTCTCCCTTCCTCTCTGAAATCAATAAAAATATATTTAAAAAAAAAGACTTTTTTAAGAAATGCTATTCTTAGTCAACAGAGAACACAATCCAAATGTGACGTCAAACACTCTTGGAACACTTACATAGGAAAGTATAACAAACACTGAAATTCCTGAATTGCTGCTTGAAACGGAACGTTATGATCTATAATTACATTTTGAAAGTCTTACTATTTTTTTTTAGTAAACAGGGTAGTCTTATTTGTACAGATCAATAGGAATGAGGTATTAGCAAACTGAGAGCTAACTCCTCTCACAGATTTTTGCAAATTACTAATTTAGGTGTCTTGAAGTCGTAATAAATTCACATGATTGCATCTTAATGGCACAGCAAACTGTAGCCCATGGCTCACATGATGCTGGAGCCACTCTACCTCTTCAGCTTTCTAATTCTTACAGCATCAACTATGATAATGCAGTGTTATGAAAGAATTTGGGTCAGACCTCTGGTGTATGGGGAGAAGCATGGAATACAGGTGAAGAGAATTGCTGGAAAGACGGGAAAATGAAGGCCATCAGTGTAAGTGGTTCCTGAATGTTCAAAAGGGAGACACTTCCTGAGTCCATCAAGAGCGCCCTTAAGCCTTCGGAAACTCTAGGGACAACTGTTTGTTTACTCACAGGTATTTCACATGTATTTTTCTGGGGAGAAAGTCCAAAGCTTCCATCAGATTATCAAAAAGATCTGGACCCCCAGAGATTATAAAGGTGAACACTTTGAAATATTATAGATATCAGCACACTGAATCAGGATACTAAAAATGAGACTCATATTATAGATATTAGCACACTGAATTAGGATACTAAAAATGAAACTCCGAGGTCTTTAACAAGCATGCAACAACATACACACTCAAGTCTGGCTCTTCGCTGTCACTTTCAATGCCTTGCTTCTGAAAGCATGCTGAGAGAATGCTACAATGGGACCATGGCCAGGTAAAATATGTACCTTGAGTCTTTTTTTCTTTTTATGCTTAAGGCTACTTTTTTCTCTAAAACTTTCCGTTCTTTAAGGACTTCTTTAATTCTGGGGGCTTTAGGTTCCAAACTCTTCGCTGATGATTCTTCTAAATCCACACTACTTTTGCCTAGGAAAGAAAAGAATCTATAAGGGATTTCACAATAGTTCTAAACAGTGTAATAATTATTTTTCATTAAAATTTTCTAATCAGTATGAAAATGCAAAATGGCTTTAAAATCTAGTTGTGCTGGAATACAAATAATATTTTAGATGGAGATGACTTGTCTTTTATTTCAAATGCTTACATAGGGATGGGCAAGAGTATTAATAACAACAACAATAATACAACAATGAATAGTAATACAAGAATAAACTGTGTTTCAGGTACTCTCAGCTGTAAACCCACCTTTGCCCAACCTCCTATGTGTATGTATTTGTATATTATACAAATACAGGGTCAGTAACAAGAGGAAGTTCAATTTTGTTGAATAAATCACGGCAGACAAATGTTTGACATTTGAGTTGACATGAAGCATAGATTAATTCCACTAATATCACCAGTGCAGCTTTATTACTCACTTGTTAACAAACTATTTTCCACTGATAATTCATTCTACAGCCACCGGGAAATAAAATGCTAACATGTGAGTGGTATAAGCTGGTACCTGATAGAATGTTTAATCTAGAAACAGCAATATAATTTTAAAAACTTGACTAAACACATCAGATTAAAAAACAATGAACTCTTCCACAACTGAAAATATAACAGCTTTACTGAGATATAATGTAGATAACTTTATTTTATAATCGTATCTCATAAGTACTATAAATTTATAGGAACTAAAAGAGTATATAAGATAGTTTAAAATATTAAAGTTAACATCTCCTATACCTTGACTCTTAGCTTTTGAAGACTTTGTCTTTTCTGCTTTCTGTTTTCGTTTCTCTTCAAGTTTTTCTCTGTTAATTTGCCTTCTTAAAAGCCTCTCTTCTTTTTCTTTAGCCTAAAACCACAACATACTCACAATTATTCTGATTATCAGGCAAAAGCAAAACACTGAAAAAAACCCAATGTTTTCCCTTCAAATGTTCTTACAAATGAATGGGCTCTGCAAAAGTGCACATGCACTACCCAATCCGGGAGCTACCAGAATAACAGAGACAGATGTGAAGAGTTTTCTTTACTCTTTCAGAGTACCATTAGTTTAAAGAATGGGAAAGGTATCATTTTGAGCAATGGTGGTTTAATGAACTGGTTGCCTCAATGGAAAGGATAGCGGTGAAAATATCTCTGAGCATCAGGGGGACATAGCGGGTCTCCGTAATTTTTGGACTATTCATTAAAATGCAGAGTCCAGTGACAGGCTAGTCCTACAGCAAATACGACTGTTGGTTATACTCTGAGGATGCAGGTTTTGGACGTGGAACTTTCTGCCACTGGATCTTAAAGCCGGAGAGAATCCAGTCAGTGTTACTCCTACCACCCCTTTCCGGCCAGAACTCACTGTCTCAAAGTTTGTTAACTCCTGATCAAATGAACTTTTCAAGAGTTAAGCCACTAGTAGCATTTAGTGTACATCCTTCAAATCATTTCTCTATGTAATATATTTCCTCAGTGTAAGATGCACAACCTTTCATAGTTTAAGCAGGTGTCCTCAAACTACAGCCCGCGGGCCACATGCGGCCCGCCGAGGACGTTGATCCGGCCCGCTGGGTGCCGCTGCCTGTCCTGCTTAGCAGCCGACTCGTCCCGGGCCCGCAGTGCGCATAGGAATTTGTTCATAGTTTTTTTTTAAAACTATAGTCCGGCCCTCCAACTGGCACCCTGTTTAAAAAGTTTGAGGACCCCTGGTAATGTTTCTGAAATTTCAAGTCATCTTAAAACTAATGAACATGTATGATAAAGTAGTAGTTTTTTTCCTAAAAAGCTGTTGTCAATGACATATCTTATAATTAGAAGTATTTTCACACCCAGTAAACACGTGGACTGTACTTCCCTCTTTAATATTACGCTCATGACTTTACACCACAAGCTCGATTCACACTTGAGTCAAACATTTCCACACCGTGAACCTCCAGGTTGTTACCAGGTTTTCACTATTAATCACAATGACACAAACACCTGTCACGTGTTTGTGTCCATTCTGTCTAGTGCAGTGGTCGGCAAACTCATTAGTCAACAGAGCCAAATATCAACAGTACAACGATTGAAATTTCTTTTGAGAGCCAAATTTTTTAAACTTAAACTTCTTCTAACGCCAGTTCTTCAAAATAGACTCGCCCAGGCCGTGGTATTTTGTGGAAGAGCCACACTCAAGGGGCCAAAGAGCCGCATGTGGCTCTCGAGCCGCAGTTTGCCGACCACGGGTCTAGTGAAATAACAAGGTGCCTGAAGGCAGAACCTGTATGCTGCTGATTCGCATGCTCACTACCTTGCACCCAGACAAGTCATTTGTCAACCTCATTTAATATGTGAAAATAACAACAGATCAAACATGACTCACAATTGACTGTCGCCGCTGTTCTACCGTGAGCTCATCATCGGAATCACTGTAATACTTTGAGTAAAGGTATGGCTTGTGAACATAAGCCTGCCGCACACTTTTAGCTTTTCCTTCACTGGGATCACAGGTTTGAGGTTTTGTTTTATTCTGTTTGTTCTTCTCTTCATCTGGAAGAAAGTCAACAGAAAGGAATGGCCCTGTGAATTAGCAATAAATCCAACATTATGCTTGATCAACATCAAGCAGCAAAAGCAGTATCCATGTAGTTCAAGTGTATTTGCAGGTCCAATAGAAGAAATATCAGTTTGAGAAATTTCAGAAATTTATAAAGGCTGGAATCCATATCTTCATTTATTTCTTAACGATCAGCTTCTTAAACATAAAGGAGGACGGTAAAGAAAAGTTAAAGCTTATAGTTATTCATGTTTTCTTGAAAAACAGTGAATCCTTATTTGAGTGTCAGTAGCCTTGACACGAATGCTTCCCCACTGTCCAACTGGACAGAGGCACTCGAAGCTGAGCCTTGCCCGCCTGTGAGTGTCTCCCTTATGGAGGACGCGACAGTCAGTAACCGGCCCCCCACCAAGCAGACACTAACACCCCTCCACTTCAGGAGGCAGATCGGCTTCCCGGGGACACAGCAAGAAGGAAACTTGGGAATAAAACTTTTCCTTTCCTACCACTGGGAACTCTCAAAATAGCTCTCTTTTTTCCTTCTGGATCCCATACATATAAAATCTAGCTCTATCCAGGTAAAAACTTGAAAAGACCTAATAAAGCATCTAGAATTAAAAAATAGATCTGCAGCACTTACAGCGTCTACTTTTTCCTCTAGATATTCCTTCCCAAAGCCAGCATCAAATTTACATGCTACCTACAGGCGGATGCAAATAATATTCAACGTTTTTGATTTTTAAAGAAATCATAAAGAGAATTAAATCGCGTGGTCAAGAGCAGCACACACAGTTGGTTAGAAGCAGATGCAGGTCTGAGACAGGCACTGGTGCTCACCCTGGACGAGACATCTCCCTCAGTGACGCCACTTCCTCACCTGGACCTCCTTCCGAGGGTGGTTGTGAGGACTACAGACGTTATTACACACAACAGAGTAATAACTTAGCCCAGGGCCAGGAATACAGTCAGTACTTAATAAGGGTTACTGAAAAACCAACGGTATAGTAAAGGGCGGTCTAGGCTTTGCCCTTGGCTTCTGGGAGGTCATCTCCAAGCCTCTGGAACACCAGGCCCGACAGGAGTGTCTTGGTTGCCTAGGGGTCTGGTGTCAAGCCAAATCATCTAAGAGTTTGACTTAGGGTGGGGCTTTGGGTCATGGAGCATCAGCTGGACGTCCGGAGGGGCTGGAGACTGAGACCGGACACCTGGGAGGTAACTGTGATTCTTTGATGGAGCCCCACAAAAACGTTGGACATCAAGACTCGGGTGGGGCCAAAACCGGTTTGGCTCAGTGGATAGAGCATCAGCCTGCGGACTGAAGGGTCCCAGGTTCGATTCCGGTCAAGGGCATGTACCTTGGTTGCGGGCATATCCCCAGTAGGGGGCGTGCAGGAGGCAGCTGATCGATGTTTCTCTCTCATCGATGTTTCTGACTATCTATCCCTCTCCCTTCCTCTCTGTAAAAAATCAATAAAATATATTTAAAAAAAAAAAAAAGACTCGGGTGGGCTTCCCTGGTTGGTAGTAACCCAGGTGCGCTGTCAGACATCAATGTTGGGAAGGTAATGCTGTCCACGACTCCACGGGAAGCGGAAGCGCCGTGTTTGGAACTTCCCTGGACTCTGGCCTAAGCCCTCTTCCCTTGGCTGACGTTAATCGGTGTCCCTTACTGTAATAACCTGTAGCCAAGTTTCACACATTTCAGGGAGTACTGAGTCCTTTTAGAAAATTACCAAACCCAAGGGTGATCTTGGAAACCCCCAAATTGCAAATGATGTCAGAAGTGACGCGAATCTTGTAGACAGTACTCCCCAAATGTCGTACACATACACCTGGGTACACACACATCTTCATATACATGATCTCATCTAATTTGTATAATCATCCCAGGGAATGGAGATAAGTGGGGAACCAAGGCTTGTTTGAGGTTTAGGAACTTACCAAGCTTGCTCAGACAGAAAACCTCGGAGCTGGGACTCAGAAACCAATCTTCCAACTACAAAGCCCCATGCTCTGGCCACTCTACCACACTGTCTTTCACGATATAGCCATGTGAATACACACAAAACGCTCGGCGGAAGCTTCACAGAGGCATTATTAAGTAAAATGCTTTACCATCTGACGTAATCTCTCCTTCTTCCATGCTATCAGACATTACAACCTCCTCTTCAGTGTCTTCTTCAAAAGACGAGAGGTCACTGGTATGCACAGAGCTAACTGTAATGTCCGTCAGTCCATCCACGTCAGAATCTACTGCAGAGCAATCTTCAAGAGAAAAAAAACCCACAGAAGGTAAATCATTGCGTTACAGGAACATACGCAGCACCCAATTCCCAAATTACACTTAAGATTTCCTTCTTTAGATACATTTCAAAGAACTTCAACTTTAGAAATAAAAATCTCTCATAACCAATATCAGAAAAGATAGAGCTGTTTCCAGAAAATACAAAGGCAAACTATTATCCAGAAAAAATAATGAAAGTATTAAATTTATGATGTGATAGAAACAAAAGCAAACTTTAAGTAATTAATACATTTACTATGTGATATTTTAAAGATCAGGATATACAACGATGAATTAAGTTGCCTGAATTAATGTATGGTAATAAATTATGGGTTGAATTATAAGGTTTAGAGCCTCTCTGCTCATTTACTTTGTCAATCTGAACACTAGTATAGAAGATAAATATACAAATGTTATCGTTCATTTTTTAGCAAAGGGGTATGTTCCCAGGCTTTTGAAATATAAGAATCAAATTTATTGTCCTGGCCAGTGTGGCCTAATGGTTGAGCATTGTCCCCTGCACTGAGAGGTCGCTGGTTTGATTCCCGGTCAATCCCCAGTAGGGGGTGTACAGGAGGCAGCTGAACAATGATTCTTTCTCTCCCTCTCCCTTCCTCTCTCTCTCTCTCTCTAAAAAAAAAAAGAATCAAATTTATTAAAATTTGAAGGCAAATTTGGTATCGCCTAATGGACACTGTTTGTTCTTTAAACTGTTGTATATTTTTGCAAAGTTTGTACCTTCTTTTGTCCCTTCCATGGCTTTAGCTTTATTACTGCTCTTTTCTGAAGGAACTTTTGTGCACTCTGCTTCTTTATCCTTTGCTTGTTTTTCCTCTTTGACTTTTTGTGAATCTTTACTCCTTTTTGAGTGATCAAATTTCTTTTCAGTCTTTTCCTTCTTTTCTTTCTTTCTTTCTCCTTTTTCACTGCTGTCCGGTTTCTTTTCACCTTTGTCTGTTGACTTATTTTTTTGGTCACTGCTTTCCTGTTGAACATCTTTATTTAGCAGAACTGAACTGCTACTCTCTTTTGCGTGATTTTTAATTTCTTCAACTGGACAAGGGAGATCACTACATTCTTCAGACCTAGGGGCCGTTTCCTGGCCTTCGCCCACAGAGTCCGGCACGGACTTGTCTTTATCAGCCACGTCCTCTGCAGCTCTCTCCTTCTCAGTACTGGTGTCAGAGCTCGGCTGGGACGGGAGCCTTTTGGATACCCGCTCACTAGCCTTCGGGTTTGATGTTTCGGTGGAGGCCCTGGCAGCAGTAGCTTCTTGGTTAAGAGAAGTGATGGTTTCCAAGATGGACATGGCATCATTGGCCACATTGGCACTGGGCCCAGGAGCGGGGACACCTTGAGGGAGAGAGAAGTTTTAGAATAAATTTATACAGAAAGTCAACCCCCTGGCTGAATCAACGCTACACGCCACTGTCACCTTAGTCTGATGCACATGCTGTGCAGACCGTTCATATGCCTCTAGCCCTTCGGGCACCAGTGCTGGTACTAGGCACACTCTGCCTCTCTGCTTCTCTGCTACAGTATCTCAGAAAGGCACCATGCAAAGCCGAGAGCAGCCTAGCTCCAGAATAATAGTATCTTCTCTAATTATTTTAATTATTCCCTGTTGAAATACACAAATACCCCGAATACATCACTAAAATGCCTATTAGTTTGTATTAAGGCAAAAAAATATAAGCCAGTTAAGGACTTTGCGTGGTATGTGAAATAATATAATTTCACTATTGTGCCAAATAGACAAATGGTTTAAAAACCCAAATATCCAGCCCTCGCCGGTTTAGCTCAGTGGGTAGAGCTAAAAAGGTTCTGGGTTCAAGTCCAGGGCACAAGCCCGGGTTTGCAGGCTTGATCCCCAGTGGGGGTCATGCAGGAGGCAGCCGATCAATGGTTCTCTCTCATCACTGATATTTTTCTCTTTCTCCCTCTCCCTTCCTCTCTGAAATCAATAAAAATATATCTAAAAAATAAATACATAAAATAAAAATAAAAGCCCAAATACCCATAAACTGACACTCAGTTCAAGAGGAAAAGTGATGCACCTTGTGTGCTGACGGCAGAGTCCGGCTTCTCCTCCTCGGGGGTCACGCTGCCCCCCGCTTCCTCCTTGTGATTTAGCGTGGCCAGAAACTCATGCACAGCTTTCTCCACCTGAGGTCTGAATGTGTGGTTGATCTTTGGATCCACAACTTGAGAAATAATTCGGTCGATGCCAGACTCCAACATTCCTGATCTGAAACACAGGATAATTTACAAAAAGGTTAAAAATATATATAATTCATTATTATCTTATATAATAAAACCCTGATATGCAAATTGACCGAACAGCAGAAGGACCAGTCGCTGTGATGCGCACTGACTACCAGGGGGCAGACGCACAATGCAGGAGCTGTCCCCTGGTGGTCAGTGCACACCCACAGGGGAAGCCCCACTCAGCCAGAAGCCGGGTTCATGGCTGGCGAGCTTAGCGGTGGTGGCGGGAGCCTCTCCCGCTTCCATGGCAGCACTAAGGAGCAGTGAGCAGAGCGGTAAGGAGCAGTGAGCAGAGCGGTAAGGAGCAGTGAGCAGGCGGATGGTAAGGAGCAAGGAGTCCTGGACTGCAAGAGGGATGTCTGACTGCCAGCTTAGGCCCAATCCCCTAAGCTGGCAGTTGGACATCCCCTGAGGGGTCCCAGACTGTAAGCGGGTACAGGCTGGGCTCAGGGACCCCCACTCCCTCCCCCCAGTGCACGAATTTTGTGCACCAGCCCTCTATATATAGTATGTATCCTAATATGTAAAAAGCCAGGGGCTGTCATGACCAAACAAGCAGACGGACGACCGAACACAGGCTGTGTGGGGTGACAAGGCTGGCAGGGAGGGTTAGTGAGGGACAACCAAACGACTGAACAGCAGGATGCGTAGGGCGGGGGGCAGTTAGGGGAAACCAGGCCAGCAGGAGGGGCAGTAAGGGGCGACCAGGCTGGAGGGGGGGGGGAGTTAGGGGCGACCAGGCCAGGGGGGCAGTTAAGGGCAATCAGGCAGGCAGGCAGGTGAGCTGTTAGGAGCCAGTGGTCCCAGATTGTGAGAGGATGTCTGACTGCCAGTTTAGGCCTGATCCCAGCAGTCGGACATCCCCTGAGGGGTCCCGGATTGGAGAGCGTGCAGGCTGGACTGAGGGGACCCCCCCCCCCCCGCCTCCTGTGCATGAATTTTGTGCACCGGGCCTCTAGTATATAATAATTGCATTAATTACTTTTAGGTAAAACAGTCTCTCTCCAACCTTAAATTTTCCCAATCTGTTCATCTAGGTAGAGAAAGAATAGGCAATGACAAGTTCCACAGAGAGCGATGGCATCTGGATATACCATCTCGTAAAAATCTCTAAACTCTTCACCACTGTGTCACTAGAACCACTGAAGCAAACCAAACAAAACTAGACACAGCACACTATCTTGAGCCCAGGCTTACCGATGCTGCTTATTTACTCCAACCCTGCCCCCAGAGGAATAAATAATCACTAAAGCTCAGTTCTGGGTATAAAATAAATCAATGGACTCTGCACCACCTTTATTTTTAAGCAGAATAATGTAAGACTTTTATAAGTATTAGTCTCCAGGAAAATGGAAGAAAATACACAAAGTGTAATTTCATCAAACTTACAAAAAGCAAATAACTTTTAGAACAAAAATAAAACTTAGGATTTTTTTTTCTTTCTTTTTATTATCTTCTTGCTATAAAAAACTGTGTGATTTATTCATTCAACAAGAATGAGTGTCTTCTACACTAACAGGCACCCTGCTGGCCACTGGGCTGCTGCAAGCCAGACCTGGTCCTTTTTCTCATGAGGAGACAGACATAAACAATTAAAATACAAGGCGACAGGACACACCATCTACTGTAGGGAAAGAGTGGAACACGGATTTATTAGCTATAGGGGAGATAACTGGGGAAGGCTTCACAATGGAGAAGACATTTGAGCTGAGAAGAAAGTGCTTAAAGAAATATCACTGACAAGAGACAGAAGAGCAAGCAGGGCAACTAAGTTCCAAATGTGCAGAAAATCGTCAGGGCGCGTGAGCAAAATAAGAGGCTGTGAATTTACTTTGAGAAATATACTTAAACCTCGTTTCTTCTTAAAAAAGAGCTTGAGCCTGACGCTCATTGGTTGAGCGTTGACTCATGCACCAGGAGGGTCACTGGTCAGGGCACGTGCCTGGATTGCGGGCTCAATCCTCAGTAGGGGGCATGTAGCCAATCAATGATTCTTTCCCATCATTGACGTTTCTATCTCTTTCTCCCTCTCCCTTCTTCTCTACAATCAATAAAAACTTATTTGAAAAAATAGGTAAGAGCTCGAGAAGTTCCCTGGATAGTGTCAGAAGAGCACGGGTGCTGGTCCTTTCCACCTTGAGACCTCAGGCTCTCTCTGCAGAATGAGGGGGCCTCTCCTTACCACTCAAATGGTGATCTGAGTACAGCCCTGTCTAGAGTGGAGGATGAATTTGATTTTCATTTCCTGAGGCACCTTGCAGCCTTGTGATACTATAATGCTACGTATGTGGGCCATAGAGAAAAATGAGTCAACCCTACACAAAGTAGGTAACCTGCTTTTTCAAGTTCTAAGATAAAAAATTGCAAATCCTGCAATGCATCTTAGAGGTGACTTTAAAATGTAGCAGGTGGGGAAAAAACAAGGACAAGCAATCATAAAGATGTTTTGATTTAAGGCCCAAGTATAAAGGCATACAATAAAAAATAAAAACCACGCATTCCAAAGTACTGCTTGTCTGCTTGCCTATTTTCTGGTCCGTTGTCCACGTTAGTCCACTCTCACAGTGGTCAGCTCTGACCGTGAATAAATCTGGAGGCCAGCGCTTATGACCCCACCCTTCCCAGTGGGCTCACTCTAGAGCAGGGGTGGGCAAACTTTTTGACTCCAGGGCCACAATGGGTTCTTTTTTTTTTTTTTTTTAAATATATTTTATTGATATTTTACAGAGAGGAAGGGAGAGGGATAGAGAGCTAGAAACATCGATGAGAGAGAAACATCGATCAGCTGCCTCCTGCACACCTCCCACTGGGGATGTGCCCGCAACCAAGGTACATGCCCTTGACCGGAATCGAACCCGGGACCCTTCAGTCCGCAGGCCGACGCTCTATCCACTGAGCCAAACCGGTTTCGGCCACAATGGGTTCTTAAACTGGACCAGAGGGCCGGAACAAAAGCATGGATGGAGTGTTTGTGTGAACTAATATAAATTCAAAGTAAAGGAGCGGAGGGGAGAGCAAGAGTTCTGGGTATAAAATAAATCAATGGACTCTGCACCACCTTGCTCTCCCCTCCGCTCTTTCGGCTCCGCGGGCCAGATAGAACAGCCAAACGGGCCGTAGTTTGCCCACAGCTGCTCTAGAGGCATGGCCATAGACAGCTGCCTCACTAGAGGGAAGCCACACTCTAGGTTCAAGGACAAAGTGAAATGCTAGCAGCTGGCACTGTCCTGGTTAAAGCTATTTCCTGTCTTCCTTTTAACCTGTACAGTTAATTAAGATCATTATTTCTGAGCATCCAGAATTTTTTAGATTCTGTTGTACAAATGAATACATAGATAAAATAAGTTTTCCCCGTAGTGAGTCTGCAGATTAGCTATTAAATTGAACCATCCCAAATTGCTGATAAGTAGACTGTTGCTGTCCTACAAAAATGGCAACTGTAGATTGTTCGACATAACAGTCAACTGAGTGTTTCTGGAACTAAGAATGAAAAATTGTTTGAAATTGTATTAATGGTGGCCAGTACATCCCTATACCATTAGCTAGACACAACTAAATAGTCTCTTTCAGGAAGCTTTAAAATGTTATCAGTAACATAACTTTACTAATATAATTTAAATAAGAGTAGTGTATCCTATCTAATAAAGAGGGAATATGCTAATTGATCCTCACTAAGTCACAAAGATGGCGGCACCCACAGCCAATAGGAGGGAATATGCCTATTGACTGCCCCACCCTCAAAGATGGCGGCACCCACAGCCACAAGATGGCAGCACCCAGTCTCCTCAGCCGGGCCTGCCTCCAGAGTCCCCCAGTCCCCTCAGCCACCCGGGGCCGGCCCGAGGCGCAGGCAAGCTTTGGATGGCAGCTGTCCAGCCAACGCCCGAAGCGCAGGAAAGCCTCAGATGTCGGCTGCCCAGCCGCCCAGGGCCACCCAAGGCTCAGGTAATCAGGACTGGCCGAGGCTTGCGCTGCCGGCAGTGGCAGCAACAGAGGTGTGATGGGGCATCGTCTTCTCCTGATCACCGGGTCACCTCCCACCCCTGAGGGCTCCCGGACTGTGAGAGGGGGAAGGCCAGGCTGAGGGACCCCCCCCCCTTCCAGTGCATGAATTTTCATGCACCGGGCCTCTAGTTACAAATAAAACAGCTAGAAAGTACTAACTTATCCAAGAGACAGCTGCTTCCCCTTGTCACCCACCAGCAGAGTGCTCCTGTACTAACCTCAGTCAGACAGCACAGAACCCCTTCCTGATGTGCCCCGCACCCCTCACCAGACACCAATTCTGTGGAAACATCGTCTCGCAGCGGTACAGCAGAACGGTAAGTGCCTGGTCTTACATGGGTGAGACTGAGTTTAGTTCCCGTAAGAACAGACTAAACGGCCGCTTCCCCATTTTACAGGTTTGGTATGCTAGGGAGTAAATGCAATTCCAGGAACTGGCCTTCCATTTAGTCTCAACCTGAAGACAAGGAAAGCGAACGTGCTTTTAAAGAAATGTAGTCATTTGCGGAAGGGAGGTGGCTATGTAGATTGTTGAGTGAAGGCACTCAGTATTCAGCAAGGCGCTGTGTCCGTGTGAGGGACACTGGGGAAGCTTGCCTCCCCCGGCAACCCCCTACTTTCTTGGTTACTGTTCTCCTAAATGCCTGGAAATGAGTCAACTTTCAGGCCTGTCAACCCAACAGACCCCCTTCAGTCTCACCTTTTTCAAGAAAGGCTTTCACTTTTCCCCACAGGTGCTGTTATGCAGCCTCTAATGGCATCTTTTGATCTCATTTGGACTCTTTACAGGTTCCTCAAACACCTTTTAAAATGCAGACAACGAAGCTATTGTTGAATTTCTCCCTTCCCTTCTTCCCTGGAGACAGGAGTCAGGCTCCTGGTTCTAGTGTTACCTGTGGCTCAGTGGGCCTTCGCGTCAGTGTGAGCTGTGCGTGCGGGGCTTCCTGTGGGTGACAACTATCAGCAGAGGGGCATGCTGGGTAGGCCTCCCAGGTTCCCATGGGGCAGGAGGGGATTCAGGGAGGGCAGGTATAAAGGCGATCTGCTTAAATGTTTCCAAGCAAGATTTCATTCTACACGATGTGCTTGAATGTAAGTATCTGTCAAGGCAGGAAGATAACTTAGTCACCTTTTTCGGGGGCTGAAGTAGGGACAGAAGGCAACTATTTCTTGTCTTGGCAGATATTTATATTTAAGAACAAGATAATATTGCAAATCTGCTTTTCTGGGGAATATGACTTTTTGGTCCCTCTAAAAATTTCATCTCTTCTCATTCTCTTTATATCTTATGTTCAACCAAAAATGGCTGACAGGTCTAGATGCACTTTTCTTGTTCTTTTTTTTTTTTGGCAATAGCATCACTAAATTACAGTTAAAATCACAATAAAACGCAAGAGATAAAATGGGCAGGGGGGGAGGGGGTAGACTGTATCAGAAGATAGAAGATACAGCTTCAAAAACCAGGGAAAATATTTTAATTTCAGTGATTTTCAATGGCTTCATTTGTAAAATAATAATAAAGCCTTCTCTTTATAGGGCCAAGAAAATGGTTGTGAAAATAAACGGTACAGAATGTTCCGGCATTTACCACCTATTAGTATTCTATCTAGGACTTTTTAAAGTCACCTTGTCATTCCCTTCCTTCAGTATTTCCAAAGGGCTGCGGTGAAATCGACTATTAAAATTGATGGGGGAGATGTGAAGTGACCAGAGCCTTTTAAAATCACACTGTATCACAATACGAAGGTGCCAAACTACACAAAATTAGCACGAGCTAAACAGACTTATGCAGAATGTCTCTGCTTTCAGGTAAAGTAGACTGTGGCATTTTCAAGCCCGCCCTGGAACTCTGTAATTCTGGGACTTACTTGAGCACTTGTTGTCTAATGTTGTTTCGTAGCTGGTTCTTATTGAGGTGGGGACTCCAGGTATGAGTTGCTAAGTGGTTAGCAACAAAGTTGTCAACACGTTGTCTCAGATTCTGATAAGCAGGCTAGAAAGAAAAAAGAAACAAATGTTGAAAACCTCCAATGCTATACAATAACAATACTGATGGTCTCAGAATTTGAGTATCTTTAACATTGTTCACATTTCTTAGAGTATCAACATGGCAACAAAGTTTTGTAGCTTATGTTTGGAGAGATGATGAGTACAAAGGAGAAAGAACATACCTCTTCTATGCAGACAAGAGACGGATACCAATAAATGTTACGGTGATGATTTGGCGCAAAGAAAGGGTGAGGAAAAGAAGGAGTAAGCCTTCCCTGAGAATGTGGCATTTGAGCCGAACCTTCAAGTTCCACGATGCAGCTGGGAATTCGAAGGTCATCTTGCAGGCACCCCCAACAATAAAGCAAAGAGCAAGTGGATGAAAAAACATGAGGTTGGGAGTGTTTGGGCCCCCCCCCCCCCCCCGCCCCGCTCCAAATTATTAAGCCCAATTTGGTTGAAAAAGAGAATACAAAAAAGCAGAGAAGTGAGGCTGGAGACAGTTTGGGGCCAGGGGCTGGAAGGACTTGGGTACCTGTCTAAGAAGTTTGTAATTATGGGACAGAGAATGGTAAGCCCTGCACATAGGAGCAGAGTGATATGTGATGGCTGAGCTTTCTGATGATTGATCAGACACTAAATATATCTAGAAGAGCATGCAATAGAGTGACAGAGGTTCATAGTGGGGTGGCAGAAATGGGCTGAAAGGCATGGATCTGAGAGAAGTTATGGAGGGACAACCATGGGAGCTAGGCATTACATTCAATGTCAGGCAGTGGCTCTCAGCTGGGAGTGACTACTCCCCTCCCCCTCCCCAGGGAACATTTAGCAATGTCTGGAGAAAAATGGGGGAGCCACTACTCACGTCTGGTGGGAAGAGGGCAGGGATGCTGAACATCCTACAATGCCGGGGAACCCCCAACACAACAAAGAACCATCCAGCCCCAAATGTCAACACTGCTGAGGCTGACAACCCCCGATGTAAGGGAAGCAGGGGAGAGGACACATACCATGCCATTTCTACTGAAAAGGCTACTACTGCCTGCAAGGGATGTCTGGAAGTAAGTTCTCATCCACTCAAGCAGGACAGCACACTCCATTCCTAGATGTTCCCCATCACTCACATTCTTCATGTCTTTCTTTTAAGTGGCTTTAATGCAGATAGATTTGAGTGCCAAGATTTGAGTGTCTCCAAATGTTTTAAACAGAACTGTACAGCCTCATCTACCATTCCCTCTACTTGTCCATTTGGCAAACTTCTCACCTTCAGAACTCACCCTAACCTGTACCGTCATCCTGACACCCAAAGGTAGCCCCATCAGGCCCGCCCCCACATTCTTCCTATCTCCTATACCTTCTATATGCCTATCATCTCAGCAGTTCTTGCACTGCATTGTATTTTGGGAAGGGGGGATATGAACCTCCCCACTGAAGGATAAATGTGTTCAGGAAGCTTATTACACTGTTTGGCAGATTAGCAATTAAAATGTGGTTGTTAGATGGGTCACCAACTCCAACAGGGATGCTGAAGGTTCCATCCCTTGGTGATGACCTTGTATGCCTTCCAGTTTCCAGACTTCTGCTAATTCCCATTTCAATCCCACAAGAAACAGTCTCATGATCATTTCTCATGTTCCTCTCTATTTATTCACAATTAATGTGAACTGAAAAAAACTAATTCTTTCTCTCGATGATTTTCAGCAGAACTGTAAAACATACTTCTTTCCAGTATTCCCAAATCTCAGAAATATTAGGCTAAAAAATCACAGTGCATTTAGCACTCTAGTTCACACACGCAAATCTGAACCACAACAGGTAATTTTCCTTGTTCCCAGTTCTCCTGTCTGTCAGTAAAAATTAGCCTGGTAACTCCAGACATAAGGATTCCATTATTCTTCTGGGAACTTTTTGCTGTCTCTTCTTCCCATTCCAGAGAGCTCTGGTCAAAAGCTTTGGAGTCATTTTTGACTCCCCCCTTCTCTTCCGCTGCAAATCTAAACCATTAGCAAATACTGTCAGCACTAGCATCACAAGACATCAGGATATGACCACTTCCCACTATCTTTCCTGCTTCGATGCTGATGCATTTTCGTCTCCTGTCTGGATTACAGTAACTCATCTCCCTGCGTCTACCCTTGCCCACCTGAAGTCTATTTTCCTTAGAGCAGCTAATGCAAATCTCTTAAAATTAGGGCAACTGTATAATTTATGGTCCAAACCAGATCATGGCCTAGCGTGAAAGGAGACACTATTAATCATTTCACATGGCCAATCCATCTAAGATGGAAGCCAGAGCAAGCACGTTCTCCTTACGCACACCTGCCAAAGGCTTCTCAGCTCAGGTAAAAGGCAAACTCTTTTTTTAAAAAAAATATATTTTATTGATATTTTACAGAGAGGAAGGGAGAGGGATAGAGAGCTAGAAACATCGATGAGAGAGAAACATCGATCAGCTGCCTCCTGCACACCCCCACTGGGGATGCACCCGCAACCAAGGCACATGCCCTTGACCGGAATCGAACCCGGGACCCCTCAGTCCGCAGGCCGACGCTCTATCCACTGAGCCAAACCGGTTTCGGCAAGGCAAACTCTTTAAAAGGCCCGCAGGCCAGCAGAGCTGAGGAGGGAGGGAGGGGCGTCCCTACTCACCTCCTGTCACTTTCTCCTGACAGTTTCTGCCTGAGGCTTCCTGCCCTTGCTGTGGCCTCTACCTGGAATACTCCGCCCAGATAGCTAGCTGCCAGGCTCCTTCGGTGATGGCTCAAATGGCATCTTATTTGAAATCTCCCCTGAACTCAAGACAAATCAGTCCTTCCGGCTTCCCCCTGCTTTATTTCTTCCATAGGCCCTATGATATCTGTTTTTTTTTCTGCGGGGCGTAAGCTCTGTAAGAGCAGGGACGTTTTGTTCACTGATATATCTCGGGCATCTAAAACAGTGCCTGGTACACCATAAATATCTGTAGGGTGAGTACATGTCTATATTTTTGTCTTTGGTACTCCTTTCAAATCTAAGAAAAAAACAGACAATAATCACAGGGACCAGAAGTCATTTACACCTCAGAAAGTATCTCAAAACTGGCCTTATTACCTTTACTGGGGAGAGAGGTGCCGTATTTACTTGTTTGATGAGAGCTCCCTGCCTGGGGCAGAATGATGGACACTCGACCTTTCCTCCTCACTTCCTCCAGTTGCCAATCAGTGCAAAGGGGTCAGACTGGCTTTGTGACCGCCTAGCTTAATGACTCCAGGGAGCTGGACTCGGAGTCTGAGCAAAGGAGCCTCAGCGCTGGCTGGTCCTGGGGCTGCCCAAGGTTCCGATTCTTTGGGTGAGAGGGCTGATGTGCTCTCATCCTCAGATCTCTCTTGGCTGGACCATCCAAGACCCCAGTACAGTTTGAGGGGTCCTAGGATCCCCTGGAGTGGCAGCAGACTTTGGAACTTCTCATCTTGCTTTGAACACACTGGGCCGGATGGTAGTGTTGCTCTTAGAGAGCACCTGGCAGGTGTCAAATGTCTTGATCGTTAACTATGCATGTGACGGACGCCTGACATGCTATATACTACAGATCAGAGCTTGGCAAAGCCAGTCCTCAGGGTTCAATTAGCAAAAGCACCATCCCACAAGCGGTCTGAACTCTAAGGTGGTCCTTACAGATGACACCCCAGGATCCCATTAAAATGATGCTCCTTTGCATGAATAGGGAACCTTACTTCTGCTTTGGCCCACCTGCCAAATTGACAGGAACATTAAGCTCATATAAAAGAAAACCTTGGCTTTTGTATGTTCAAACTTACTCTTTTTGAGAGAGAGGGGAGAACACAGGACCATACTCTGTTGGGGGGGGAGGGGGGTATCATTTCAGTTCCACTCTTTTCTAGCATCAAACATCAAAACAGGGACCTTATTCAGTGGTCCCTGAACACTCCCGGAAATTACATATTAGGTTGAGCAACATGAAATTGCCAATCGTCAACCATTTTTGAATTGTAAAAAGCAGCACTTTAATATGTACGCGTGCATTTTTCTTGGGAGAAGGTCCTAGCTTTCATTAGGACCTTGTCTAAGAAACTGTGCTTCCCTCCTTCCCCCCAAGACAGGTATTAAGGCTTCAAAGCTTCAGTTTGAGAGGATCTGTAGCAACATTACAGACACCGAGTAGTAACATTTAGTGGGGATGGAGTAGAGAAAAAACTGAGCCTTATACAGGTACCCATCAGTATATTTTAAATTTGCATACACAACACCACAGATCTGTAGGTTTCTGGCAACTGCAAAGTGAAATCTCGGACACAAATAACTGGCTTTATCAGGGTAACGTTTATCTGGCCATGCCTATCTAACCTTATCCCCTTTAAAAAAAAGGGGGGGGGGGCAATGGGCATTATTTTCAAAAAGGTGGCTGTGCATATTCCCTAAAACGAAGTGAGAAAACTATATACTTCCTGCAGAGATTAACATCCCAAGTAGATTTAATTATCTGTGGTGCAAAAAGTCCAATGCCTGAAAAGGCACCCTGTACTCTGGTCTACATGGGGGGCCAGGGTCCTTCTAAGGAAGGACGTGCCTAGATTTTCACCCAGGTTTTCCCAGAGCACACAGCAGAACTGTGCAGTTCACCTCAACGCTGCAGGGAAGAATGAACTGGTGGGCACTGCAAACACCCCTTTCTGAAAGAAACGGGGCTTCTCAGAACAGCTGAGCATGCTATGAGAAAACCCTCACCCCATCAAAACTAGCGGATGGACCCAACCAGATCTAGGCCAAAACCAACCACCCTCCCCCCAACCCAAACACAAGACCATGCTCTGTCTTGTACCAAACCGAAAAAGAAAAAAGCAACGATTTTCCAACGGTTCCCAACTGAGGCCTCCTGCTTCACTTGCTTCCAGTATTCCGTTCCTCTCACCAGGCTCCTTCTCGGTGTTCTGGGCTCTTCCTTTGCAGAACCAGGTGAGATTACCTGGTTCCCGCTAACACCCCTTGCACGGTGACATTTGGTGCTAAGCCCCTCCCCCTGTGCAACCCTCTTTGTCCAGGGAACCGCTTTGCAGACCTTTCCCCGCCCCTCATCACTCTCCTGAACTCTTCTTTCCTGCCCTTCCTCCGCTTGATTGTCTGCTGTCACCTCTCCTCCACCCTTTCCCACTGAATGGCTCGGGTCTCCCCGCCGCCCCCAAACTCCTCACTATGGGGAAGTGACCTGGCCTAAGTTACCCAGATCAGACAGTCTCTGGTAGAGACACTCAAGTTCCGATCTCCCCAACCCACCTTTTCGCTGTCCAGCTCTACCTTGGTACCTTTACCACCCCCCCCCCCGCCCCAAATCATCCAGCAATGCACCCTACACACAATGTGATTCACGTACCACTTAACTTCTCCAAAGGACAAAGACACGACCCTTCCCGCCCAGAATTCTTCAAGAGAGGAGCATGGATACTAAGTAAACCGCGAAGAAAAGTAACCGCGGACGAAAGCGCTGCTTAGCTTTTCCAAACGTGTCCCCCACATGCACAGGGAGTCTAGCTCGCGGGTATATCCCTGGCGCCTAAGCCCCGTCGTAGGTGCTCAGCCACCGTCGGGCTGAACCGAGGAGCCGGCGGGCGAATGAATGAGCGCCCAGCGCGGCGCAGGCGGCAGCTTGCGGAGGGAGCGGCTGTCCAGGCACCGGGGAAGCTGCACGCGGAGGGGCCCCCGCTGGGGAGGCAGAGGCGCGGCGGGTCCACGCACGCGGGAGACCGCCGAGAAGGCGGCCCGGGGACCCTCCCCTCCCGTGCCCCGCACACCCAGGCACCCGCGCGCCCCGAACCTTCGTGTCCACATCGGCCAGGCAGTCCCTGCGGAACTGGTCGAAGAGGCCCTGGCTCTTGAGATGGTTCACGATCATGGCCACGAGCTGAGGATCTCCCGCGCCGGCGCCCGCGCCGCCCGGCCCGCCCGCGCCCGGGCCAGTCCCAGGGCCGGGCGGCGGCGGCGGCGGCTGCGGCTGCGGAGGAGGAGGAGGCGGCGCGGGCGGCGGCGGCTGCGGCTGCGGGTTGGTGGCCATGGCGGCTGGGCCGGGAGGGTACGGGCCGGGAGGGCGAGCGGGCAAGCGGCGCTCCTGGGAGGCGGCGGCTGCACCGGTCCCGCTGCCTGAGTGAGGCCCACGGGATGTTGTTACGGGACCAGCGGATCCACAGCAACCCCGGAAGTGAAAGGGAACCGGGGGAAGGGAGGAAAAGGCGATGACAACCGTGACGGAGGGGCAGCAACGGAAGCCGCGCAGGGCCAGTTCCTGCCGCCGCCCGCGCAGACGCACTCGCGAGGCTGCACTGAGTCGGAGCGGCGGCGAGGAGCTCAGTCCACGACGGGCTGGCCTTCGACCCGCGAGGCTACTCAGGTGGCCGAGACGCTGGCCTGGTGCTTGGCTCCTGTTTCACGGAGCAGTCGAGATCCATAGACCTTTATAATGCGAACCGCACGTGGAACTGCTTGTTCTGACCTCTCCCCAAACCCTCGTTTTCAGGATCCAGCCCAGTTTTCCTGCAAGCAGGTAGCTCCAGGGGCCTCCTGTCTGGTCCCCACCCCATCCTCCTTGTCCTCGGTCCCATCCCTTGTTACTCCCATTGTGCCAGCCAGCTGGACCCCATCCCTCCAGCACCGTTTCCCTGCCGGTGAAGATGAACCCACAGGCTTAGTTTTAAGGGTTTTGCTTTTGATTCCTCTGATCATAGCATAGCAGGTCACGCTTGCATAGCATGCACTGTGCACCAGCTTGGCGTCAAGGGCTTTGACCTGCATGATCTCACTCAGTCCTTGTGGCAACTCTACCCTCCATTCGCAAAGCAGGAAACTGAGGCCCAGAGCTATGAGCTAAATTGCTGAAGGTTACAGAGAAAGCCAATCGTGTGATTCTGGACTATTATCTTTAAAATATTAGCACACAATCAAAGCAGAATAAATACTGCCGGTTTTCATAACTATTGAGTAGAATGTAAAATGTGTTGGAAAATGCATCTTGCCCAGCTGGTGTGGCTCAGTGGTTGAGTGCCGACCTTTGAATCAGGAGGTCATGGTTTGCTTCCCAGTCAGGGCACATGCCGGGGTTCTGAGCTGGATCCCCAGTGGGGGCGGGGCTTGCAGGAGGCAGCTGATCAATGATTCTCTCTCATCATTGATGTTTCTATCTCTTGCTCTCCCTCTCTAAAATCAATGAAAACCTACTGAAAAAGAAAATGCATCTTGGTGAAGTGGATAGCATCCTATAGAATAAAAGCTTAGTATGCTAAGTGTCCGGCGGTCAGGTGACCCGTGGATTGTTCAAACAATCAAAGCATAACATGCTAATTATATGCTAAGGCTGCTCAATGGCTCGCTATGATGTGCAATGACCACCAGGGGGCAGACACTCTGCACTCTGATGGGTAGGTTAGCTTGCTGCTGGGGCCTGGCCCATCAGGACTGAGCGAGATGCGTTGGACATGCCCTGGAGCCCTCCCGTGGTCCCTCCCCAGACTGATCTTGCACCGGTGGGGTCTTTGGCCTGGCCTGCGCCCTCTCACAATCTGGGACCCCTCTGGGGATGTTGATGAGCCGGTTTCAGCCTGATCCTGCAGGCCATTCCCCCCGGGAGGGTACCAGATGCAGGGCTCACAGTTGGAGAGCCCTGCTGTGGCAGCAGGAGCCTCTCCCAATCGGGACTAATTGGGTGCGAACCCTCAGCAGGCACAGTGGGGCCGGGATGAGTGGGCAGGCACAGTGGGGCCCGGGATGAGCAGAAGCAGCAGGTAGGAGCTGCAGGAGGCGTTGGACTGCAGGTTTCAGCCCAATCCCCGAAGGCCACCCAGAGGGACCCCACCCATGCGTGAATTCGTGCAGCAGGCCTCTAGTTGCTTTATAAAAATTCATTCTTCTGTGGGTGATGTCATTGCCAGAGCAGGAAGAGTTGTACATCAATTTAATCCTATTTCCAGTTTTTATAGCCGTATGCCTTCAGAAACCCTGTTCATATAAACAAGTACTGTACCTGTGGACAGAGTTTTATTATAGCAATGTCACTCAATTCTTCCTCTCAAAAAATTAGATTGGATCATCTGTGGGCTGACTATTCAATTAGGACCTCCAATTTTGTTGAAGGCAAAGAATTGGAAACCACCTGACTTGTCAAAGGGTTTGTTTACCTTGTCCTTTTTCTTAATCTTTCAGTTTTGGGAAAATATACCAAATAGGTTTTTTTTGTTGTCGTTGTTTTTTAAAAATATATTTTATTGATATTTTACAGAGAGGAAGGGAGAGGGATAGAGAGCTAGAAACATCGATCAGCTGCCTCCTGCACACCTCCCACTGGGGATGTGCCTACAACCAAGGTACATGCCCTTGACCGGAATCGAACCCGGGACCCTTCAGTCCGCAGGCCGACGCTCTATCCACTGAGCCAAACCGGTTTCGGCAATACCAAATAGGTTTTACCAAGACATCAAATGACTTTGAAGTTGACCTCCCCCCACCCCACCATGAGATGTACCCTGTTTACCTGATGGAGTCAAACTTTGGGAAAAATGTAAACGTTTTTCATTCTCATGAAGTTTTTGGATAAAATGCCTTTTGGTGGTGTTGTTAGGTGGCTCAGTTTTGTTTTTGCCCAAACTTTGCAGCTAATGATACAGCTCATTCAAGGTGAAACTGTCAAGTATGAAAAATGCTTGTCTTATAACCTAATTAACATCAAACTAGCCAAATTGCATTTACTTTCCCTCAGAAACAGTTTGGCTTAATTGCATCAGTTCCCATAAAGCGCCATGCATTTTGAGGAGTATAATGAAGGCTGCAGTGAGAGTCATGAAATGAATCTTAAAAGATTTATTAGTAAAAGCAATCAAGATTAAAATGGTGGGAGACATAATTATTTTATCCATTTTCAAAATTAGGTATAAAACCAAGATGGGAATAGGACATATTTTCCCCTTTACCTAATTACCAACAATATATTTAGCAATATAACATGTTGCTAAATGTATATGTTATTAAGTGTGTCTTATGATACCCTCTCCCTTCCACTCTGAAATAAATAAAAGTATATATATATATATAAAAAAAGTGAGTAGTATGATAAAAGGTGAACATGGTGGATGGTGCTCGCCCTCAGGCTAAATAGCCATTTCAGATGGTAATTAAAGAAAATTGACTTGGGGGTGGGGAGGGTAAGAGATCAACCAAAGAACTTGTATGCCTATAAGCATAACCAGTGGACACAGACGATAGGGGGTAAAGGCCTAGGTTGGGGGGCGGGGGTGGGCTAGGCGAGGTCAATGGAGGAAAAAGGGGACATATGTAATACTTTCAACAATAAAGAATTAAAAAAAGGAGAAAATTGATTTTATTTAGGGAAAGGGGAAGAGGGATGATGGGATATCCCAAGGGAAGGCCACACAGACCCCAGCCACGGGGACATTGGGTCGATGGGCCGCACCCAGGAGCTGGAGTTTCAGCCTTACATGCAGTCTCTGGCGGGAAACATTGTCATCAGTGGGTTTGGGGGCTGAGCTGGTGGGCTTGGAATGCAGAGGAATCCAGTAGGTGTGTGAACAGGTGTCTTCAGGACACTTTCAATTCCTTACATGGTCTGACCCCTGGTGTCCGGTGTTAATGTAAGAAACATTCAACCCTGTAAAGAATTTTTGGCCAAGCCAGCGTGGCTCAGTGGTTGAGCCTTGGTGTATGAACCAGGGCAGGAGGTCACGGTTCCATTCCCGGTCAGGGCACATGCCTGGGCTGCTGGCTAGATCCCCAGTGTTGGGCGTGCAGGAGCCGCCGATCGATAATTATCTTTCATCATTGATGTTTCTATCTCTCCCTCTCCCTTCCTCTGTAAAATCAATAAAAATATATTTTAAAAAAGAATTTTTTTTAGTTTATTTGAGCCAAACTGTCAACAATTACCGGGAAGCAGAATCTCAACGTATTGAGATAATGCTCTGGAGAATGGCGGTTTTTACCTATTCTTATAAATCACCATCAAAGCAGGAGATGTAGCCTGACCGGTTTGGCTCAGTGGATAGAGCATTGGCCTGCGGAGTGAAGGGTCCCAGGTTCGATTCCGGTCAGGGGCATGTGCTTTGGTTGTGGGCACATCCCCAGTAGGGGGCGTGCAGGAGGCAGCTGATCGATGTTTCTCTCTCATCGATGTTTCTAACTCTCTATCTCTCTCCCTTCCTCTCTATAAAAAACCAATAAAATATATTTTTAAAAAAGCAGGAGATGTAAGTAGGTTCCATGAAACCCATTGGTGATAGATTAGGGAGGTGGGAGAAAGCAAAGCAGGGGAACCTCTGGGAATGGATAAAATGTAGAATGATAGACTCGAGCTTCTTTTACGTAGGTGGGTACAGGACAGTTAACAGTCAACCATGAGGGACGTTGTGGTCTCCACCCTGGTGCCCTAAGGCATTGGTTGCAGCCGGAGGGGTACGGAAAAAGAGAAGTTACGAGTTACCTTGACATTCCAAAGACATGTTATCATAGACAGAAAAAGACAGTAGGCTCAGTTAAGATCAAAGTTGATCTTTGTCAGATATTGATCAACTTACTGGTGGTTAAAAAGTGAGTTTTGCAGTAAAGAGCATTTGTGTTGTTTCCCAAATTCAGAACTTCCAACAAGGAGTGAGGAGAGAAGAAAATGCACTTTTACTTCTGGAGTCCCATTTCCTGCTATTAGGCACCTGTGCAGGTGCCTGTGCCATCGTGCTGGTCCTGTGCAGGTGTGCCTAGGAAGGGAAGCCCCGTGGGCCTGGGCCCCAGTCTCAGGGAGCCAACAGGCTACACGGAAAGACAAAACATGCTTGCTAAGCACACATACTGCATAGAAGATAAAACGAGGGTGGTTGGGTCACGTAGAAAATGAATGTGTCTGTGTGTGGAAGGGCACTGGGGCGGGCTGAGTTGGTCACTGAGGCACTACGCAGGAAGGCGGTGGCCTTCACCCTGCCTTTGGAAGAGATGACAGATGCTGGACGGGCAGAGGGAAAGGAAGGCATGAGCAAGTTATTAAGTAGCTTAATATTCAAGGCTAGTCATAGAAGAGATAGATGCGTACGATTAGAGGCATATCCGCTCCTGAAGTGGGCATTTTTCATCATTTTGATTTACATAGAGCAGCAGAGAGCCCTTTGACGAATGAATGTCCGAGGAACTAATTTAAATTTAAGTCTAAAGCGAAGGCAGATTTATTTTCATTTCCCAGATTAGATGTGTGATACATAAACGGGGAGGTGGCGCCACAACGCGGTCTGCATGTCAGCTCCGCTGTTTTCCAGCTTGAGGACAGTGGGCCAACTGCTCCACCTGTCTGCACCCTGTTTTCTCGTTTGTGAAATAGAAAGAATCAGAGACCTACCAGCTAGGGTTTTGGGGAGGATTGATCGAGATTATGTATTCTTTCCACAAATACATTTTAGGCTCCTAATATGCACCCACAACAAGTGGGAGAGAGAGTAGGTGAGCAAGGCAGGCAAGCCCTTGCCCTACTAGGGCCTCCATCCTAGTGGAGCTAGCGGCCAATAAACAAAAGCATGAATAACGGATAAGGCAGCGATATGTGCTCAGCAGAAGGTTAAGTAGGGTGATAGGATGGAGGGTGACGGGGTAGCAGCTTGGATGTTTAGGGAGCTCTTTCTCAGATCTGAATGTGCCGGTGAAGCTAGCCATGGGATAAGAGCAGGAGCTGCCTGGCAGGGAGAACAGCGAGTGCTAAGGTCCTGGGGCAGAAGTTGGCTCCATGTGTTTGAAGAGCAGGTATCAGGTTATTGCAGATGAAGAATACTGGGCAAGGGGGAGAGCAGAATCAGATGGAATTGCATCAAAGAGGGCTTTGATATTGAGGACAGGGGATGTGCCCCTAGAGAAATTTAAACTGGTGGATGATATGGTTTCATCATGGACGTGAAGTGCTCACCTCTGACCCTGGCTCAGGATAAACACACGTTTCGCTGCGGTTACCATTTCACCAAACCCTCACGGTAACCCGGTGTGGGGGTTACTGTGAAAGGAAATCATTCCAAACCGCATCTGGGGCAGAACCCTAGGGGCTGATGTGACTTTCAGCCCATTTGGGTGGGATCTAGCATTCCTGATAAAGCACTGCAGTATTTTCCTGATGGACTTTAATGCAATTGGGAGTCCTTCCGGCAAGGCAGACTGACTCCACTGTGCTGACTACAGTTCATTGATGCGCCCCGTAACCTTTAACCAGATAGCAAAGGTGCCATGTACGCCCTCTAAGCCTGAAGTTATCTTAATAACTTTTAAACCAGGCACTCCTCTTGTAAAACTCTAGCTGAGTAGTGCTTATTAAGTCACATTGATTTTCCTCCCTGAAGAACGCCTTTGAGTTAGTATTTTTGATGCCTTTTCCCTGCCAACAAGCTTGAATTAAAGTGTGGATACAAGTTCCTGCTCAATTCATCTCAGCAACTGCTGTGACAGCATCGTTAGTATCACTAGTCCTCCGACGAGGAAACTGAGGCCTAGAAATGTTAAGTAACTTGATCAGTTCCATGGATTTCCACCCAAAGCCTATGCATTTAAGCACCCCACTGAACTTGCTCTTAGGAAAACCAAACTCAACCCAGTGTTCGAAGAAGCAGCAGCAAAGGATATCGGAACCCGGGGTAGGACATAGGTCCCAGCTACCACATTTCTCTTTTATTGCAATTCCATTATTATTCATTTTATGCTATACTAGAGGCCCGGTGCACAAAATTCGTGCATGGAGGGTGCGTCCCTCAGCCCAGCCTGCACCCTCTCCAATCTGGGACCCCTCGGACAATCCAGGACTGCTGGCTCCCAATTGCTCGCCTGCCTGCCTTCCTGATTGCCCCTAACTGCTTCTGCCTTCTGCCTGCCAGCCTGATCACTCCCTAACCACTCCCCTGCCAGCCTGATTGATGCCTAACTGATCCCCTGCCAACCTGTTTGCCCCTAACTGCCCTCCCCTGCAGGCCTGGTCACCCCTAACTGCCCTCCCCTGCAGGCCTGATCCCCCCAACTGCTCTCTCCTGCAACCCTGGGTCCCCCCCAACTGCCCTTCCCTGCAGGCCCGGTCTCCCCTAACTTTCCTCCTCTGCCAGCCTGGTCACCCCTAACTGCCCTCCCCTCCAGGCTTAATCGCCCCCAACTGCCCTCCCTTGCAGACCTGGTCCCTCCCAACTGTCATCCCCTGCTGGCCATCTTGTGGTGGCCATCTTGTGTCCACATGGGGGCAGGATCTTTGACCACATGGGGGCAGCCATCTTGTGTGTTGGAGTGATGGTCAATTTGCATATTACTCTTTTATTAGATAGGATTGCTGGTTAACGACGGTTATTCTGTGATTCATTGTGACCCACCGTCAAGATATATGCAGGTGGCCCAGAGTAGGTTTACATTTGTTCCTATGGAAAAAGACATGCAGGTTATGATTATTGCAATAGCTTTATTTACTCAAAGGAATGTCACTCACAACCATAAACTTACTTTTTAAAATGTTTTTATTAATTTTTATTTTATTTTATTTATATATTTGTTATTGTCTAAAGTTTTACATATGTCTCCTTTTTCCCCAATTGACCTCCCCCAGCCATTCCCACCCTGAGCAAGCCCCCACTGCCCCCGTGTCTGTATCCATTGGTTATGCTAATATGCATGCATACAAGTCCTTTCGTTGCTCTCTAATCCCCTCCGTCACCTACCATTTGTCTGTAGATCAATCTATTCTTGTTCATCAAATTATGGTAATCATTATATCCCACATATGAGTGAGATCATGTGATATTTATCTTTCTCCAACTGGCTTATTTTGCTTAGCATAATGCTCTCCAGTTCCATCCATGTTGTTGCAAATGGTAAAAGTTCCTTCTTTTTTATAGCGGCATATTATTCCATTGTGTAGATGTAGCTCAGTTTTTTAATCCACTCATCTGCTCATGGGCACTTAGGCTGTTTCCAAATCTTAGCAATTGTAAATTGTGCTGCTATGAACATAGGGGTTGCATATATCCTTTCTGATTGGTGTTTCTGGTTTCTTGGGATATAGTCCTAGAAGTGGGATTACTGGGTCAAATGGGAGTTCCATTTTTAACTTTTTGAGGAAACTCCATACTGTCTTCCACAGTGGCTGCACCAGTCTGCATTCCCACCATCAGTGCACAAGGGTTCCTTTTTCTCCGCATCCTCGCCAGCACTTGTTGTTGGTTGATTTGTTGATGATAGCCATTCTGACAGGTGTGAGATGGTACCTTGTTGTTTTGATTTGCATCTCTCCGATGATTAGTGACTTTGAGCATGTTTTCATGTGTCTCTGGGCCTTCTGTATGTCCTCTTTCGAAAAGTGTCTATTTAGGTCCTTTGACCATTTTTTGATTGGATTATTTATCTTCCTTTTGTTAAGTTGCATGAGTTCCCTGTAAATTTTGGAGATTAAACTCTTATTGGAAATATCATTGGCAAATGTGTTCTCCCATGCAGTGGGCTTTCTTGTTGTTTTGTTGATGGTTTCTTTTGCTGTACAGAAGCTTTTTATTTTGATGTAGTCCCATTTGTTTACTTTCTCCTAGTCTCCATTGCTCTAGGAGCTGTGTCTGTAAAGATATTGCTACGACATATGTCTGCTATTTTGCTGCCTATGGAGTCTTGTAGGATTTTTATGGTTTCCCGTGTTACATTCAAGTTGTTTAGCCATTTTGAGTTTGTTTTTGTGTATGGTATAAGTTGGTGATCTAGTTTCATTTTTTTGCATGTATCTATCCAAATACCACAAACTTACTTTTGCCCACCCCTATATGTGTGGCTCACCCACACTCTCACTGTGCTTTTTGATTTGTAAGAGTTCAAATTCGTTCTTTAACTAATTGAACCCAATCTTCACCAGGATGGAGCTTTTCTCCAGTTTGTCAACAGCCATGACATCAAACCTTCTGGTCCGGATGTCACTTACCTGACGAATCTTCAGTCCTTAGAGCCCAGAGCTGTAATTGAAATCACACAGCCAGACTGTGTGGGCCTATCGAGCTGAAGTCACTTACCCTTGTGAGGAAAAACCTGCAGGAGGTTCTCGAGGGATTCTAAAGCACTGTGGATGATCCGGGACTGGAGAATGAGGGAAGGCCCCACTTTTAACTAACAAGCATTATTTTCTTAGAACAGAATCGATTCCATAAGTATACGCTTAGGTTAAATGGTCAGGAAATTTGTGAAGTAGTTGATGCCAAGTTGGTAGCCTGAAATTGGCCACAATGGGAGCATTTCCACCACAGACGTTGGCAAGTGCCACAAATCAGGGCTTTCTTGCCCCCGTGGAGCCAGTTTTAAACACTTGAGCAGCACATACTGCAAGTGCCCCTATGGTTCACCCTTTTTTCTGCCTCGTTATGGAACAAGTTGAGGACCTGGAGAGAAAGGGGCATGGTTGCCAGGGCAGGTTTTTGGCTGGCATTCAGTTCCCTGCCTGCATTTCCCCCTGTGTCTGTTCCGTAGTCAGACAGCACCCCCCTCCCCTTCCTAGTAGCAAATGAGGGTCACTATGAACCCTCCTAGGGTCGACCCCACCTCCATCTCTACTTGCTCTGTGACTCAGGCTGGTGAATTATCCATGACTCTACCAGCCGTGGGCAAACTACGGCCCATGGGCCGGATCCGGCCCGTTCGGCTGTTCTATCCTGCCCGCGGAGCCAAAAGAGCGGAGGGTTCTCTTGCTCTCCCCTCCGCTCCTTCACCAGCAGCAGTGTTAACATGGCAACGTAGGGAAACACGCCGCAGCTCCTTCTTCTGAGTGGGCGGATTTATATCAGTAGAAGGAACAACCTCTCAATCTTCCAGAGGCTCCTTGTAATGCCCGCGGACGCGTCCCCCGACATCACCCTGGGAATGCGCAGACACGTTATCGTGGTGATGTAGGGAGACACGCCCCTGGAGAGCACAGTATCAGAGCATTAGCTAAAAAGGAGACCAACAACACTGTTCCCACTGAAGTTGATGTTTTAAAGACCAAAAACCTTTCAACCCAGTCTACATTGCCATCTACATCTACATCCCGGGCATAATTTGGAAGTTGCACTAAAGAAAATGTTTAATTTACTGTTTATACATTTTGTTCTTTTCTATTTGTTTTAGTTTTAAATTATTTTATTATATTTAAGTTTAATTTGAAAGGCTTTTGTACCTTTCCTTTGTTAGACAATTTTATTTTGCCTTTGCCATCTTCAATATAAGGTATGTTATTGTGCTATGATTCCTCCATTTTTTGAAGTTTCAAATTATAATAATTAGTGTTTACATTCTTCTTGTTAAAATGTTTGAAATGAATAAAACTATTGAAATAAAAAAAAAAAGACCGTACCCTTTTATGTAATGATGTTTACTTTGAATTTATATTAGTTCACACAAACACTCCATCCATGCTTTTGTTCCGGCCCTCCGGTCCAGTTTAAGAACCCATTGTGGCCCTCGAGTCAAAAAGTTTGCCCACCCCTGCTCTAGGCCCAATTCTTCATCACTGTAATGAGGAGAATATTGTGAAAGCTTTGTGTGTGTGTGTGTGTGTGTGTGTGTGTGTGTTGCATTGAAAGGCTTTGCTTAGGACTCGGTGCATTGTAAACTTTTTTTTTTAAAATATATTTTATTGATTTTTTACAGAGAGGAAGGGAGAGGGATAGAGAGTTAGAAACATCGATGAGAGAGAAACATCGATCAGCTGCCTCTTGCACACCCCCCACTGGGGATGTGCCCGCAACCAAGGTACATGCCCTTGACCAGAATCGAACCTGGGACCCTTCAGTCCACAGGCCGACGCTCTATCCACTGAGCTAAACCGGTCAGGGCGTGCATTGTAAACTTTCAATAAACGACAGCTTTAATTGAAATTATATCATTTGCTAGATATCCACAGACCCTCAGAGGGCTCCTGCCCTGGAATCACTTGTAAGGTGCTAGTTCTGTGCAGCCTCACATCTCTCCGTGATGTCAGAAGCCCAGGAACCAGCCTGACTTGCACCATCTCCGCCACACGATGGCGCACCCTCTCTACCATTGCTCCACGTGGCTGTGAGCCCTGGCACAGGTATGATTCTCTTGCATTCCCAGCCACACACTTTCCCCCTTTCACTCAGTGCCTGCCTCCCAGGGATACCTCACATGCAGACTTTTGGACTGTTGGCAGCTTTTGTCTACTATGAATAAAGCTTCTATCCACATCCTTGTAATGCCTTTGGGTGGATATACGGACTTAGCCCTTTATTCTCTTGAGCATGTACCCAGGAGTGGATTTACTGGGCCAAAGGTTAGGTGAATGTTTAACATCAGTAGACCCGGGCCTTTGTTTTCTCAGTGGAAGCTCCATGAAGCCAGGCGCTCAGGTCTCCTCGATCATTGGTGCACCCAGAATCCACTGCAGTTCCTGGCATAGAGTCAGTACTAAGGAGCCACGTTGAGTAGGTGAACATATTTGCATATTGTGCATCTTGGTGCTTGGCTTTGGACGGGGGCTGTCATCTTTTAGGAAACAGTGAGGACAGAACCTCTCTCCCTGTGCCCAGCATCCCTTTGGAAACAAATACTGTACAATGCCTCTTTCAATATCTTGAAGTTCACAGATAATACAACCTGTCTACACAGTATTTTCTTTTTAATCCATATGGAACCCTAACTATATTTATACAAAGGAAAAATGAAAAAAGTAATTTCGTATAGTAAGGTAATGTGGTCTCTAAATGCTTGAGGGCTATTACATCAGAAGACACAATGAAATACACAGACACTTGTAACTGTACATTTGATTAGTCCACATGCAGAGTGGAGAGGGAGGTATGATGGTCTGCCAACTTCTGTCATGAGTTGCGTTGTTGTTGGTGATATAATTTCCCAAAAGATGACCAATTTCTAATAAAAGAACAATTTCCCCTCAGTTGGCTCCGGAAAATTCATTGTATATTAAACTGGGTAAGGATGATCTATTTTGGTGTGTAGAATGGAGTTGGGGTCTAGGTTCAGACAGGTGTTTCAACCACAGGAATGTTCTGTGGCATGAAGCACATTGTTCATTGGACAAGACAACCCCAAGCATCCCAACTGGCGTCCACTGTTCTTGGACCTCAAACGTGAAAAGCCAGTGAGTGTCCTTTTTATCACCGTGCCTATCATTCCCACAATTCCAAAGTATCCTTGGGGTGATTCCATCCCCGTGAGAACCATGGTTCTAGCTCAACTCCCTGATTTCACAGGGGGAGGGAATCATTCCCTTGGGAAAGGAAGCGCTACCTCCTGGATTACACAGGGATTTAGAGATAAAGCACTAATCACAATCTCCTGACTCCTTGCTCTGAATCAGGGTTCTGTCCACCATAATAGTCAAGTAGACTCAGGTTCAATCCTGGCTCTGACTTTAGGCAAATTGCTTCATCTTTCTGAACCTATGTTTTATTATTTCCAAAACTGTGATTAAAAATGGCATTTTTTTGTTAAAGTCTTGTGAGAATTAAACAAGATTTTGACTATAAGTTCCTGGCACATAGTGAGATCTCAACACACGATAGCTATTACTACACCCCTTTAAAGCTCACTTATTTTTTAAAATATATTTTTATTGACTTCAGAGAGGAAAGGAGAAGGAGAGATAGAAACATTAATGATGAGAGAGAATCATTGATCGTCTGCCTCCTGCACACCCCACCCTGGGGATCAAGCCTGCAATCGGGCATGTGCCCTGACCGGAAATAAAACCGTGACCTCCTGGTTCACAGGTCGATGCTCAACCACTGAGCCATGCCAGCTGGGCTAAAGCTCATTTATTTAAGTGCCAACAGAATTTGGTGTATCATATTGCTGGAGAAATTATCCTTGAACCTTTCTCTGCAGAGAAACACTTCTTTATCTTTTATCCTTCTAATTCTTCACACAGTCCCTTTCCAGGGGAAAGGATTCTTCTAACCCCTTCCCCACCAAAGCTGTCCTAAGCCACAGTGAAGAACAAAATGTCTTAGGCTGAGCAGCTCAGAACTCCTTGACACTGAAAAAGAGCATTGAAGCTGCAATTCGGTTTGAAAAGGAGGAAGGCAGATGATGGCATTTTTGAGCACTTATTTTGTACCAGATGCATTGCAAATGGTCTGTTTTTTTTTCATTCTCTTAACACCCTGAGAGGTGGATATTGTTTATTACTACCTCTATTTTATAGATGAAAAATATGGCCTTTCTTAAGGTTGCACAGAGCCAAGATGGAAATCAGATCTTATAGACATTCTCTTGATTTTGTGTTCTTCAAAAGCAGATCCTGAGGCTAGGATTTGGGGGGGCAAGTATTTTATATGGGAAGAGTATTCGTTATCAATGCACTGCCTCTCTGCTCTGTGAAAAAGGAATTCCTTAAAGAATTTCTCCTTCACCCTGACCGGTTTGGCCCAGTGGATAGAGCGTCGGCCTGCGGACTGAAAGGTCCCAGGTTCGATTCCAGTCAAGGGCATGTACCTTGGTTGCGGGCACATCCCCAGTAGTAGGTGTGCAGGAGGCAGCTGATCGATGTTTCTCTCTCATCAATGTTTCTAACTCTCTATCCCTCTCCCTTTCTCTCTGTAAAAAATCAATAAAATATATTTAAAAAACGAAAAAAAGAAAAAAAAAAAGAATTTCTCCTTCAATGTGAGCACAATGTTCAGTTTCCTCAGTAGAGGGCGCTAGAGGGACGAGGTGCTGGTGGTCTGTTCTCACATGCACTCTGGAGGGTGGCCTCTTGCATTTGAGACACCTGCAGACTAGCTCCTATCCAGCCAGAACAGCAGACTTCTCTGCTAGTCCGTGGGCAGAACCACATCTTCTCAGAGATCTGGATCCCTCCCAAGTTTGTCCTTGCGTGGGTACTCATCCTAAGCCATAGGGTGCCTGATAAGAGTTTCCTTCTATCTTACAGTTGCTCTTTATCAGAGTTAATGATGCTTTGCATTAGCCTTTTTTTTTTTTTTGGTTAAATTACTGTGTGGTTTCTGTCTCTGGAATGGACCCAGATTATCATAGGAGGTGATCCTAGGAAGAAGCCAAGAGAGTGGAGAAGGGCAAAACGCCAAAAGGAAGGGGTTAATGAGTGGGTCACTACTGGGAGCACCTGGGGCTCAGTCCCACTGGTGTCCCTCTGAGAGCCACACACGGCAGGGATGCCCCAGCAAGAGGCAAGAGTGCTGGTTACGGATCTACCATTTCCCATCTCTCATTGGTTGAGGGTTGCTCTGAGGGACCTTAACTTCTTGATACTTCTGTCCTGCCCTCCATGCCTGAACTGTCCAGGGCATACTTTTGGAGCCAGAAAAAGCACCCAGGCCCAGCCAGCTTGCTTCAGTGGTTGAGCATTGACCTATGAACCATGAGGTCACGTTGGTTCAATTCCCAATTAGGTTGTGGGCTTGATCCCTAGTGTGGGGCATGCAGAAGGCAGCCAATCAGTGATTATCTCTCATCATTGATATTTCTCTCTCCCTCTCCCATCCTACCTGAAATCACTAAAAATATATTTTAAAAAAGGAAAAGCCCCCAGGTGGAGAGAAGCAGGGCTTTGATGGTGAGATAACTGCATGCATGAGAACTCCTACTGAAACTGTGGGTGACCTTCAGGCCTGGCCAAGGGCATGTGGGTAGGCCCTGATGCATTTCCTACAGACCCGTTGCAGGTCCTGAATGACAGAAGGGAATCTGTCAGCCAGATGCTGATGAAGGCTGAACTCGAGGGGGAATTTTCTGGAAAAGTCAGTTGCAGATCAAATGTTTTCCTAGCTGGTATAATTTAATCATACAGTCAGTATTTACTATGGATAATTGGATTTTTCTTTGACCTTGGCAGTCTCTCTGGCTTGCTGTCTGCACTGGAAGACGCTGTTTTTAAACTCTTTTCAATACAAGGAGCCAAACCTGACTTCCATCGAGAGCTGGCAGCCCTGCCATTTTCAGGAGGGGCCCATGGCTGGGGTATCCAACCAGAGACAGGCAGTGGAGTTTGTATTTTCTGTGTTGCCCTTTACAAAAACATTTCAGCTGAAGTAAAAGGCTTTTTCCACCACCCTGGGCGTTTTAATAGAAATCTTGGTGGCATTAAGCCCTTTTAATTCTGAGCACCAGCTTCTAAAGTTCAGTGACGCCAAAGCTCTATTCTGGCATGGAACATAGCGGCGATCAAGATGAGAGATTTTCATCAGCAGAGGCACCAGAATGGAAATGCAAGCAGGAGGCAGACACGTTTATTACAAATGGACAGGGACAGTGTTTGTGGGTAATGTGGGCTGAAGAAGGTCATTCCTATATTAAACATTTGAAGTCATTCACATCTTGCAATAATATTTTTAATCCTCACCCGAGGGCATTTTTTCCATTGTTTTTTAGAGAGAGGGCAAGGGAGGGAGGGAGAGGGAGAAAAGGAGAGAGAGAGAAACATCAATGTGAGACACATTGATTGGTTGCTCCCTTTCCGCCCCCGCCCCCCGCAAGTGCTCCAATGGGGTTCTGAGATGGATCCTGCAGCCCAAGTATGTGCCCTTGATGGGGAATGGAACTCCATACCCTTCTGTGCACAGGCCAACGTTCTAACCACTGAGCCACTGGCCAGGGCACATCTTGCAATAGTTTAACCAGCTTATATAGTTCCCCAACTGGCAATGTGTTCTTTTCATATCTAAAATGCTCCATGAAGAAAGAACAAGAAAGCTTACTTCTGTCCTGAACTGGAAGGATCTCTGGGACATGGTATTATGTAGATCAGGGTTGAGTAGCTAACTATTGTATGAGAAAGAAGGAAAAAAGATTATATCGTTATATTTGCTGTATTTACACAAAAATCTAATAACAGTGTCTGGGTAAGAAAGACAGAAACAAGGAGAGATTTTTTTTCAATTTACAATTTTTACATCGTTTTGATTTCAAACTCATGTCAACGTATTTCCTGCTCAAATAAAGAAATACATTGCTCAGTGAAAAATAATCGTTGAAGAGCAAGCTCCTGTTCTCTGACCATTTTTACAACCTGTGAAGGTAACTTCAGATGGAAAATTCATTTCACCAAATTCAAGCATATAAACGCAATGAATGCTTTGCAAGCGTTTAGGGTTTGCGTGTGTTTACTTGACGGTGGATATTTTTTACATCTATGCTGCTATTTGTCATCCAGGCAGCAGGGGGGAGTGTTTCTCTGTTTTTCTTTGTGTCTTTCCCGACCTGCCCAACTGCATAGGCAAAACCATCCAAGAATTCGCTAATTCAAATCTATGCACAAAATGCACCACCGTTTCTAGATTCATGTTGTTTTTCTCTCACCCCCCAAATCTTGGGGGGACTTGAAGATTCAGGCAGGCTGCTCAATGGTTATTCAGAAAGGGGCTGATTATTGGGTTTGGTGGTGTGAAGTTTTTCTTTCCTCTTCTCTCTGTCCCCTTCTTGTCATTCCATTCACTCCCATGAATCACTTTCCATAATCAAGTCATAGAAAAAAAACCTTAAATGAAGAAAATTCACAGCTCTCTCTGTCTCTCTCTCTCTTTCTCTCTCTCACTTTGCAGAGGAGACTCAGGTCTCAGAAGGCAAAACAAACAATCAAACAAATAAAAAGAGGGTGGACTTTGGACCTCTATGAAAGCTAATGGGGGAAGAGAACCAGTGTTGGGTGCTATTCTGCGCGCCTGACTGACGCTGTACCTGCTGTAACTCTTTACATCTTCACAACATGTATGTGTCATTAGAGCTCTTCTGTGAAGCAGGAGATGAAAGCTCATAGGGATGAGCAACTTGCCCAAGTTTCTGTTGCTGCAAAGGGATAGAATGGAATTGCAAGCCAGACCGCATCCAAAGCTGGAACATTTCGTTATTTTCCCTACCCCATAGTAAGTAAACAGAAGGCATGCCTCCCTACGGCTCTTTTCCCTGGCCCCGTGTCTGCTCTCTCACAGGTGTGTACCACCTGCCCCTCCTCCACACAGTGTCTATGAAGACAGGAAAGAGAGAAAGGGACTCCCCCTTAAGAACTCCCTAAATGGCCCTGCCTGTAGTTTGAGTGTTGACCATTGAAAACATGTATATGAATGTAAAGAACTCCCTAAATGTTTAGTGGAAGCTTTCTTTGTTGCACACGGGCAGGGATTCCTTTAGAAAAGGCAGCGATGTTGGACATGCCCAAGGTCAAAGACTCCTGGAGCTGTGGACTTGCGCAAGCACCCGGGAAGGCCCTTTGCTGTTTACAGAATTCCTTTGGAGCCTTTTGGGTGTGTGTATTTCTGAGGTTCCTGTTTTTCTCCTCCCAGCTTGCTGGCCGTGCTGCAGGTGAAGGTGACGGTGGAGACGCAGAAATGAACAGTTGGGAGCTTTGGTTGGACTGGCTGCAATAGTGAGCAAAGAACAGCAGTGAAGACATTTTACCCAAGTGAAGTTTTGGGGAGTGATCTTGGGTGGTGTCCAGCCTCGGTTTCAAATAACAGTAACACCCCTTGGGAGAGAGTCGGCTGCCCTTCAATGCTGAGTAGGGCAAGGAGAAAGCCTCATTTGGTGTTAGCAGGCCTTCAGCATATTTTATCACTTTCTCTGTTGCAATTTCAACAGCGAGGGGCAAGCAGAGTCTGGGGTCCTTGGGCCGGCCTGCCTTAGCACCTGGTTGGAATTTTCTTAAGTGGTTTTATTTTTCTTTGGTTATGATTCTATGTGTGGCAAATGATTATGGTTTTCTGTTTATGGTTGTGAGGAGACGCCCCTTTGAAATGCAGTCATTTAAGTAAAAAAGCCCACTTAAAGAAAAATAGTTGAGTAAATAATAGGATAGGTGGTATGTAGTTGTGGCAAAAATGAAGTGGTGCTGAAAATGAACGGATGTTGTAGTGAATTATTTCTAAACGTGTCTTCCATCGCAGGCAATATGTGACTTTCACTCTAGAATCATGGGAAATTAGAATTGTCAAGTTTTACAACAGATAGGGTTAATCTAGTCTAGCCTCCTCATTTTCTAGTTCATGAAATGGAGGCTTTGAGGGATGTGACTGGCCCACGGTAACAGTGTTTTCTTGGCTATTAATAGCTGTGTATGTGTGTGTGTGTGTGTGTGTGTGTGTGTGTGTGTGTGTGTGTGTATACTGCTGGGTTGGGGTGGGGTGGGCTGAGCAGGGCAATAGCCTCGGTATAGAGCTGGGTAATTCAGATTGCCTTGGAACCATGAAGTGAAAAAGAGAAAAGGGAGGAGACATTTTTGAGCAAAATGAAAACTCCTAGATAACAAGGAGGGGAAATCCTTAAAATCTGCTTTCTTGGTGCAGCAGCAGGGACAAGGGCTGGCTGGCCTCCCTCACTCTAGGCAGCAGCGCTCCTTACAGGGAATGCGGTGTTAAGCACAATAGGTCAGCATTGAACTTGGACAGAGTGTGATGACTGATTAGGAAATGAGTGTAAGTCATGGACGGCAAGTCCTGATTGTGGTGATGCTTATCAACACCTCACCCGCTGGGAACAAACACAGCCCTGAAGCTGGGCTTGCCCGCCGGCGAAACTGAACCCAGATGTCCTTGTCCCGGGGACAATTTAATTCTGGTTGTGATGGTCATCTGTGAAGCAATCAGGTGTCACATGACTCAACCGTGCTCCAGATCTGCTGTGGGGGTGGGGTAGGGGGAGAGGTTGTGGTCCCTGACTCCCCCTCAGTGTGAGTCTTGCTTTTTTATGGACATACTGCGATTAGGAGGTGGGATGCAGTCCAGGATTAAAGACGGCTCCCTCTCGTGGATGGGGGTCGGAGCTCAGGGCATAGCCTAGAGTAGCAATTTAACAGACATTTGTGGAATGAACAACCAGAGGGAGACTCCATCCACCGGTGGGCCTTACATGGGTGCTTGGTATAGAACCAGCCCACTGCTCACCCATGTTCCCGTGTGGACAAACCACTCACCTTTCTCAGTGTCACTATTTCCTCATGCCTAATATTTTGCTAAGAAACTATGTTCTGCTATGTGTTGTTGGGATATAAGAGATGAGTCTAATGAGTGTGGTGGGTGCCTTTTCACTCATTAAATCATTCATTCATTCAGTCAACCAGCTGATGTTTATTAAGCATTTAGTGGGAGAGATAGCTTAGGCCTCTCCTTGTAGAGGTTAAGATACCAACTTTGTCAGTTTTGTAGATAGGTATATAACTAAGATAATGCTTTCAGGTGATCACACATGTTAGAATGCAATAGTGATCAGAAAAAAATAGTAACAGTAATGATATTGATAAAAGCTAACATTTATTAAATACTTCCTATGTGCCACACTTGTAAACAGTTACTCGTAGGATGCATTGAATCCTCACCACCATCCTGAAAGAGGTGTAATCATTATATTTCATTTTATAAAGGGAAACAGAGGCACAGAGCTAGATAATCATGGGAATAGACTGGCTGTTTTAGACAGCGTGGTCAAGAAAGATTTCATGCGAGGTGGCAGGGGCCAGAGGGTGCATTTCTGTGTGTCTCTAAATTCCATGAGTCCCTCTCTACTCACTCCAGCCCTGCCCCACCATTGTTTGGTGAAGCCTACCATCTCACTCATTGTCACTGCAACTACCTTTTAGCTAGACTGGCCCTTCTTTTAGCCAGAATGGTGTGACAATGAAGGGAAGGGGCAGACGGACTGCTAAAAGAATTGGGCCCACTGACTGCTCCATTGACCTTTCTCATGTGTGACTTATTGGTGGCCTCTGAATTTGAAGTTTACAAGGCTTAGAGCCCTGGAGTATATGGTATGGAATAATAGCTTGCCACCATGTACTTATCCCTGGGGAGGCTGGGTGTGTTTCGCCTCTTCCCTTAAACATTAATGTGGGAATAGGGGCAGAAAATAACCCAGTGGTGAGGGCAGTAATCAGAATCATCTCCTCAATACACATAGTGCAATGAAGTTCACAGCCTCCAAGATGCCACTTGGGTCTCCAATGACCTTGGAGAACAGAGATTGTTACGCATGCTTGGAAGATCAGAGAAGTGAAGGTTGAGATTCTTCAGAAGTTTAGTCAAGGTCACACAGCTGGTGGGGAACAAAGCTGGTGCTTGAACTTCTGATAAATAACAAATCTGCTAATTCTTCTGACCACAGGCTATAGGGATGACATCTTTCTTAACATCTACCGCCACTGAGTGTCGTAAATGCTTATTCTGTGCTGGAATCTGAACTGAGAGCTTTATGTAATTAACCCATTTAATCCTGTTGCATGTGCCCGGCACAGTGCCTAGCACATGGTGAAAACTCGATTAATGTTCACTTGTATGATTCTGTTTTTGGGTAAGTGGAAACTGAGACCCAGAAAGGTTACATACCAGTGGGGCTGAGATTTAAATGCAGGCCACATGGTTACGGGATTTGTCTCCTGTCTGGGACGCACGCTGCCTGCCTTGGTGGGGTCCCTAAGTGCCTTGGTGTGTGGGGGGTAGGGCATACTGAACTGCAGAATTTTGCAGCTTGTCTCTGGTAATACTTTGAGTTTCTCCAGTTTCTTCTTTGAGTTACTGTTCAAAGCCATGTCAGCCTTGGGTCTCCAGTCCTGCAGAGGTGATTGGGGCTGTGGGCACATATGTCGTTCCTCTCTGGAACCTCTTCATTTCTCTTCGCTCAGGGGAAGCTGATAATTGGAGGTCCTGATGGAGGAGGATTTTTTCTCACTGTGCCTGAGGGATGCCCGTTTCTTGGAAGGGTGGGTAGAACTCTATCCCCATCAATGTAGTTGGATTTGGAATGCAGGTTGTAAGGGTTTCCTGCTTTGTGTTTCGCCCAATAGCAAATGTAAGTGGACAATGTCTTGGCATTCCCTCATCTCTACTCCAGGCTGCGGCTTATGTTTTCTCTGCTTCGTTTTGGAAAGAATGGATCTGGGGGGCTGTGCTCAACAACACAGAGAAGGCAAATGTCTTGGAGGATCCAGACTCTATCTTGGTTTCTGAGATGTGGTGGAGAAGATGACTCCCAGTGGAAGCTGTCATCCAAATTTTAGCCAAGCTTTGAAATATATTTGGATTTTGATAGATGGGGGAGGAAGGTAAGCACATCTGATAGGGGTTAATATCCAAAATATATAAGAAACTCAAACAATTCAATAGCACCCTCCCCAAATAACCTGATTAAAAAATAGAGGGATAAAAATTTTAAAAAAAATGGAGGAAGGATCTGAATAGATATTTCTTCAATGAAAACATATGAATGGCCAACATGTATATGAAAAGGTGCTCAATATCACTACTCATCAGAGAAATGCAAATAAAAACAACAATGAGATTCCACCTCACACTTGTTACAATGGCCATTATCCAAAAGAAAATAATAAATGCTGGTGAGAATGTGGAGAAACTGTACATTGCTGGTGGGAATGTAAATTGGTCTTGCCCGAGTGCCAGACAATCCAGTTCCTCCTGGTATGTCCCTGGATCACTCCAAGCCACTGTCCCAGTGCTGAAGCTCAGAGGGAGAGAGTCTGAGTAAGTCGGTGTGCTGGCCCTTTATGATGAACTGCTTGGGACTCCCACAACCTCGTGTCACTCAGACACAATCCCCAGTGGTTTTTACAGCCTTAAATTATGGGGATTTCTCTTCTCAGCACTGGAATGTGCTTCTCATGGGCGCCCTCTACAGAGACGATCTCCCTCCTGATTAAAAACATGCCACACGTGGGTTTAGGACCAGCCTGTTCCATGCCTCAGCACCTCCTACCAGTTTCAATGTGCTTTCTTCTTTACTTATCTAGTTGTAGAACTTCCATTCAGCCAGATTTTAGTTGGTTCTGAATAGTGGTTGTTCTGTATTTTAGTTGTAATTTTGATGTGGTTGTGGGAGGTGGCAAGTACCGTTGTTTACCTTTGCTGCCATCTAGGTTCTCCCCTCTTAATCACCTCTTTAAAGGCCCCATCTTCAAATACAGTCACATTCTGAGGTGCTGGGGGTTTGGACTTCAACATATGAATTTTGGAGGGACCCATAACAGATATCAAACTAAACATTTCATATCATTATTTTAATGTTCATCATAATCCTATGACCAGTATTACTAGTAACTTCATTTGTTGAGTATCTGGTTTATGATCACCCAGTGGTAAATGGCAGAGCAGGACTCATCTATAGTCAGGTATGTCTATCTGGGCACATGGAACATGGCTGTGTTACTGATGGGTATACTTAGTGGGTGACCAAGGGCCTGCTGCACCTTATACTCATGTGTAGAAGAAGAGCACCATCAGGGAAAGTCTCCAGAAAGGTGGAGAACGTGAGAGCACAGGTGGGTTTCATAATTTCTTCAGATACAAATTTTGATCTTAGAATAGAGTGTCACAATAGGAAAGGCAAAGCAGGCTGTGTAGATGGGGATGAATAAGGGGATTGGCATCCTGAGCTAAGGAGGAGATAATGATGGCTTCGTGGGCTGGCTCCATCCCTAAGAGAGAACAGGTTATTAGTTCTGCAATCCAACTGACTGGAACACAGGATCCAAACTGAATAGAAATGGTACCGTGGGTTGAATTGTGTCTCTTCAAAAAGGTATGTTGAGGTCTTAACTCTGGTACCTGAGAATGTGATTTTATCTGGAAACTGGTTCTTTGTGGATTATTAGTTAAGATGATGCCTTACTGAGTTAGGGTAGCCCTTACCTACGCCTGGTATCCTTATAAGAAGGCTGCATGAAGACACAGAGACACAGGGAAAAGGTAGCCACGTGAAGAGGGAGGCAGAGTTTGGGGTGCTGTGTTGACTCTCTAAGGAACACTGAGGATTGCTGACAACCGGCAGGAACTGGAGAGAGGCCTGGGATAGGTTGTCCTTCAGAGCCTGTGGGAGGAGCTAACCTTGCAAACATCTGGATGTTGTATTTCTAGAACTGTGAGACAATGCAGTTCTGTCATTTAAAGCACTGGGCTTGTGGAACTTTGTTTAGGCAGCCCTAGGAAACTAATACCGATGAGAAGGGAGAAACACTCAGGAAAATAATTGCTTCGGATGACAGATAATAAGTATGACTCAGAGAGAAGAATGGAGGTACAGAATGTGCCTGGGGACTTATAGGAAAGAACAGTTTTAGAGAAGGATGGGAATTATGGTCTCAGAATCTCCATACAAATGAGCAGATTATGAGAAATAAAAGAAACTAATGACAAAGGTAGTAGATGGGATATTTCAGAATCCCCAAGACTTGGGTGGAATTCAATATTGGTACATGCTAACATAAAGAGAATATACCTATTATGTATGGAAGTAATCTATAAAAAAAAAAGACAGACACGCTTCTTATGGAAATTGGAGGGCCCAAGAGGGGAAGGGGGTTAGCAGAGCATGGGGTGAGGATATAAATACAGATACATGGAAAAAGGTGACCATGGTCTCGGAGAATTTATAAGCTCCAGTGAGAAGATGAGATAAATATAGTCAGGATTGTACCCTAGACTTTGAGAGGAAAGATTTAGAAACAATTTGCAGAATATCTTTTATTTCTTGTGGATGGATAATGCAAATTACATAGGTTTGTCCTCCCTTCCTTTCTCTCTCTTTCCCTCTTTTCTTTTCTACAACCAAATGCCTCACTTATTTTAAGTGAGTCAGTAAGAGATATTAAATGTTAGCCTTTAGAATAATGTGGTTCTAGATATATTGCTGGTGACTACCTGACTACTTAGCATAACAGGAACACACCATTTTTTTTCCAATTGATTCCTGCAGTGAGATCAAGGACAAGTGAATGGTCTGTGTTCACTTGCAAACTGTTTATCTCCTCATTTGCTGTGGATATCTGGAGGGCCTGTGTCTTATTTACCCCCAAACCCCCAGAATTTTATCAGTACCAGAGCCTGGGGAAGGTGTTCAGGAGGGAACCCAGCTGTGGGCACTCCCACTGTATTCTGGGAGGATGTTTAGTTATTAGGTATCATCAGGGCTGTCTGCTGGTTGTGCTTTTCTCATGCTGTTATTCATACTTGTCAAATATAGACGACAGCTTGTTTTGTTTCATCATTATTAATTTAGATGGTTGTATATTACTAGATGAACCTTACAGTGTTTTGTTGGCCCTCTTGTGGGAAATGAAAATACTTGCATTGCTTGTATTTTGAAACTATAGTTCTCTAATCACTATATTTTCAAAAAGATGTATGTTACTGGGGATTCTAATGTGAAATAGCAACCTGTTATGGTTAAAGCAGCTGTATACATTATCTTCATCCCCCAAATGTTATACATTTCAGTGTTAACACTAGGGTCAGACTGACTAGTTTGAATCGTGGTCTTACCAAAGCTGTGTAAGCCTCACTTTATTTCTAAAATGGGAATAGTAGAACCTACTTCAGTGAAGATTAATTGATGTCATGCATGTGTACACATATAGACCATGCTCAGTAAATGGGAACTAATAGTTAGCAATAGTTAGAGTGCTTACAATTTGCTAGGCATCTTTTGAAGTCCTCAGAAAACTCCATGAGCTAGGTATTACTATTATCCTTGCTTTTCAGACAAGAAACAACCTGAGGCACAGGGCATTTAGGCAATGCTCAAGACCACAGGATCAGTAAGTGGCAGAGAGGGGATTTGAGCCCAGAAAGTGTGGTTCTAGATATATTGCTGGTGACTACCTGACTACTTAGCATAACAAGAACACACCATTTCTTTTCCAAATGGATCCTGCAATGAGATCAAGGACAAGTGAATGGTCTGTGTTCACTTGCAAACTGTTTATCTCCTCATTTGCTGTGGATATCTGGAGGGGCTGTGTCTTACTTACTCCCAAGCCCCCAGAATTTAGCTCAGCCCTTACTCTATGAATGGCTGAGTCAAGGCCTTTCTTCCTCTCATTGACCCTTTTCATCATCCTAGTCTTTGTCGAGGCTCCTAACATAGGATTGCGAAATAATGCTAACAAAGCACAGCTCCTGGACAGGGGTCTTCCTGGATTCCACTCGGGCTCCAGTGCTCCTCCAGCATAACTTGTCGAAATTCTACAAGTTCAGGCTTCCTCTGGGATGGAAGCCATCCGATTGAGCATCTGGAAAATGTCATTTTCCACCAGTACGTGTGAAAATCTATGGAGCTCACTGATGATAGCTTTTTGGTCTTGACATGAACCCTAGTGATAGCCTATAAGAGAGGAAATGGGGATCCCAAGGCATGATGTTATTTTCTGGAGCTTGCTCAGACAGTGAGGATAGATTCCAGACTGGAAAGCAGGACTCCTGACACTGTCCAGTGTACCTTTCAACTTGCATTTATGGACAATCTGGAATATTACAGATTTGACAACATAGGCTTTGCTTACATGTGACATAACATTTGGATTAAAGCTAAAAAATCCAAACAAATATTCATATGTTGCTTTTTTAATTAATGGAAACTGTAGCTTTAAAAAGCTATGTTAACAATGAGCATGTTTAGGACTTACATAAAGACATTTGTAGAATATTCATGGGCAATACAACTATGATAATATTACTGAAGGTATCCAGTGAGATATGTGAAAATTCTGTGCAATTAGTGTTTTATTTTACACACCATAAATCAAGTAAGTGTACTGCAAAAGATGAAAGACATTCAAAACATTCAAAATTGTATCATTTGTGGAAATTGCTAAACATCCATGAAACAAACTAGACAGTGCTTTGGACAAACTCAAATGATGTCACTAATGGAAACTTTAGAAAAGAGTGTTTGAATCCAGGTCCATTAAAATATTACTTTAACAAATGAGCCATTTGTGAAATTGGATTTTCAAGCAAATGACTTCTCCATATTTTGAAATGAGTGGCTTACATTTTGCTTGGAAAGGAAGAAATTTGTGAATGTAGGGGAAATATATTTTCCTAGTGACTATATTAATAGTGGTCAAAGATAACAGTGATTATCAATTAATCAACGCCAGGCAAGTACTAGATGTATGACCCAATCCAAGCTGTTGCTCCTTCTTCAGAGCCACCTCCTTCCTTTGCACGTATTTCTAGTATGATTCAATCTTATCCTTAAAATGTAAATGGTCAGTGAGCTCCTAGGGGTAGATACCCTGCCTCTTTAATTTCCTTTTTTAAACAGGTGAGTTGAGTGTTCAGTGTCACAGATGGAATGAGTGGCAGATCCAGGATTAGGACTCAGATCCTTTAATTCCAAATTCTCTGGAAATAACTGGAGATCAATCAAATGAGAAAAACAGAGGCTATTTTTTTTTTCCTGAACTTGGTATAGCAAAGGAGTCAGCCACCATCACTTATATATATATATTTTTAAATATATTTTATTGATATTTTACAGAGAGGAAAGGAGAGGGATAGAGAGTCAGAAACATCGATGAGAGAGAAACATCGATCAGCTGCCTCCTGCACACCTCCTACTGGGGATGTGCCCGCAACCAAGGTACGTGCCCTTGACCGGAATCGAACCTGGGACCTTTCAGTCCGCAGGCCGACCCTCTATCCACTGAGCCAAACCGGTTTTGGCAGCCACCATCACTTATATTTTGAAAGAGACTCAGGGGCAGGCAGAGGAGTGGAAAGCTTTCCCATGGCAAAGGGAAGGCTTCCTGTGAGCCCTGATTGGAAGCTGTTGGTATGAGGAAGCTCTGGAGGGACAACTGGAATTGGGGCATCCTAAGCGACTGGTTAGTGGTACATATTTGACTAACTCTGGTGGGTCCTAATTTAGAAATGGGGACAACAATTAGGAAAGCTAGCCCTGGCTGGGTAGCTTAGTTGGTCAGAGCATTGCCCTGGTATGCCAAGTTTGCGGGTTTGATCCCCGTCAGTGGACATACAAGAAATAACCAATGAATGCATAAATAAGCAGAACAACAAATCACTGTTTCCGTCTCTCTCTTTCTCTCCCTCTTCTCGCTCTAAAATCAATTAAAAAAATTAGGAAAGCTATCAGTTATTAGTAAAGTGGGGCCTGTTTGGGGCTTTACAGACAAGGTTTGCAAATACATACAGATGTTATAGGAGTTAACATCTGACTTCTTGGACCTATTGTTAGATAGTGTCTCCCTTTCCACAAGTTTGATGTATAGGGAGCAGGTGGGCTTCCTGTGCAGGTTGCTGTAGGTAATGGTTCGGTTGTATGGGCCTGTTGCTGTATACCGTGGGTCAGAATTCAAATGGGTTCACATGGGTCATTTTTCTATGCGGTGTTCATTTCTATGCAGTGGCCAGCGTTCATCTGTGTATTCAGTCTGTCAGTTTGGTTCTCTTCCCTCTAAGTCAGGGCAGGGGGAGCAAACTTTCTGCAAAGGACTGGAGGACAAAGATTTCAGCTTTGTGAGCCATGAAGTCTCTGCTGCAATTACTCAACTCTGACATTTTAGCAAAAAGGCAACCACGGACAACGTGTAAACAAGCGGGGTTGGCTGTATTCCAACAAAACTTTATTTACACAACCAGGCAGCAAGCTGGATTTCGCCCTGGGGCTGTGGTGTGTTGACCCCTGTTGTATAGTGAAGAGTCTGCGCAAAATCAACAAATATGCAAACAACAGCTGCTGCTTTGTCGTGACTCATTTCCTTTAGGCCTGCTTTCATGCTATTGAGACTCTGAGCATTGGGGTCTAGTTTCTCAGTGGTGTTGTAGTCAAGAAGGATAGTTCAACAATAAAAAAAATTCTATATTTCATTATTTTTTCCTTCCTCTCAACAGACATTATGTGGGACCCATTTAATAACTAAAGTGATCCTTCTTATAATGTTGTTTTCCTTCTGCCCTATACCTCTGTGGCTCATACTTCATTTTAAGAACCTCTTATTTGTTAAACCTGGCAAATAAACCCTCTGTCAGGCACAGTGAATCAGCAGAAAGAACCATCTTCCACTTTGTATGTCACATGTCAGACAAGAGTAGATGAGAGCAACACTGTGAAATTGGTAAAGGTGATCTGTCCTTAGCCTGTCTCCTCATGTTGGCAACATGGGTGCCATAACTCCAGGCATCACAGATAGAAAGTTATCCGGAGGCGGTAGAGGCCATTTCTTCCCTGTATCATCTTAAGAGTGAAGAACCCTCTTCCAGAAGCTTCCTAGCAGACTCATCCTCATGTTACAGAGACCCAATTGTATCACATGCTCTTGTCTAAGACCATATTGGGCAATGGGGCCACCATGACTGGCTTGGATTAAGCAGTAGTCACCTGCTGAGGTTGGGGGTACATCTTGCTTCCGCTATTGCCTATGGCCTTGCAGAGGATGGTGGATGTGAATGAGTGAAGTTGAAATTCTGTAGGAAGGATGAGGGAAAGGGGGTCAACATTGAGAAACCAACCAGCTGTATTTTTGGCAAGAGGCAAAGGGGCAGGAAGAGAAATGGCTTTGGAGAAAACAGACAACCTATGAGGAATCCATTTATAGGTTTTAAGCTTTCCTCAAAGTAGAAGTAGTCAGGTATTCCTTTTTGTGGAAGACAAACTGCTTGAATTTGTTGAAAAGGAGTTGTCTCTCATCTCTCTCCAAACACATTACCTATCAGGCAAAAATAGGTAATAGCAACATTATCAAATTGGCAAAGACAGTCAGTCTTTATCCTCTTCAGACCAATTTTGATGTCTGTTTTAACTCTTTCCACAGTATCTCTCTCTAGTGCACTGAGTACCTTGCAGACTTGACCAGGAATGCTTTGAGCAGAGGGAACTCTGGAGATGGAGATGGAAATACCTGTTGTGAATCCTGGTTATGGCACTTACTAGCCCATGACCTTGGGCAAGCTACCTAACAGCAGTGGATATTAGTTATCCTACCTGTAATGAGGCAAGAGGTCTGCTTTCCTTGTTTATGTAGTTGTTGTGAGAATTAAATGAAATAATTTTTCAGTGCCTATGGCACATAGATACTAAATAAATATTTTGGGTCTTTTTTGGTTGAACCAAATTTGTCTACTCATTGCTCCCTGAAATCACTTGTTTGTTTTATTCCTTCACATGTAGCTCATGACATTTTTTCTTCTCATTCATTCACTTGCAATGGCTTTTCATGTCCTCTCTACCTTGGCCCTTATCTTTGGTCTGAAGTCTGGCTTGACTCCACCTTGCTTGTGAAGCCCTCTTCTCCAATCCAGATCCAGTGTACCGTTTTCTGAAGGAATCCTCAGGTGCTGTGGGAATAAAGATATCGCTGGGGAAGCCCTCACGGCATTGATAGAGCTGCACATCATTGTCACTCAGGAGAGAAGTGTTCCTCAGCATTGTAGGAGCCACGACACCAGAAGGCTTCAGCTCTGGAATCGAGGCTCACATGAAAAATGGAATAGGAGCCCAGGAAAAAACAGAGAGAGAAATTATACTGGAAGCCTTGGGCAAAAGTTTTGTTTCCTCCATATGCCATTTTTTTTTTCATGGACAAGTTATATATGGTATTTGAGCATCAGTCTTCTCATCTTCAAATTGAAGTGCATACACACCTCTTCTTCCCCCCTATTCTCTATGGGCATGTAAACTCCAAAGAGGCAGGGGCTATATTTTATTTTTAATTTACCACTTATATCTAACTAATAGTACTCTACCTGGCTCCCCAGGGCATACATATTTATTGAAAATAGAATGAATGTTAAATAAGAAACCATGGATGTAAATGTTTGTTGACTTAAGGTCTGGTACAAATGTAATGTATTCTGTCACCACTTTCAAGAGCTTATCACTGATCTCTACACATTGTGGTCAGGCAGTTCATTTCAGCAGGTGGGCCACATGTCCCCTGTGGAATGTAGAGCACACTGTGAGGTCGTGTTAATAAAATCTGGAATCTTTTAGAGGAGAGTGCCTGTCGTGTGTCAGATCATCACCTATGAGTCTTGCCTTCAAGTTGTCTAATGCCTGATGTCAGATAGGCAACGAGCATGCTTCCATCTGCCTCTTCCACACTCAGGGAAGACATAAATTATTAATTATTATTTTTTTATGTTAAAGGAAGACAAGTGTTGTTGTTTTAAGTATATTTTTATTGATGTTTTTAGGGAGAGTGAGATAGAAGCAGTGATGAGAGAGAAACATGGATTGGCTGCTTGATGCATGCTCCCTACTGAGTATCGAGCCTGCAACCTGGGCATGTACACTGACTGGAATTGAACTGTGACCTCTTGGTTCATGGGTTGATGCTAAACCACTGAGCCACACTGGCTGGGCAGACATAGCTTATTGATCATGATACTTCCCCACTGGACATGATGTCCACTTTCTTTTAAAACCATCTTTACAGGAAGCTGCTATCTATTGAGCAGAACTGATCAGAATTCAATTTAACTTGAAGCCTATTTGTTATCCCTGGTCTTAATTCAAGTGTCTTCTCTCTCTTCTTTTTTTTTTTTTTTATAATATATTTTATTGATTTTCTTTTGCAGAGAGGAAGGGAGAGGGATAGAGAGTTAGAAACATCAATGAGAGAGAAACATTGATCAGCTGCCTCCTGCACACTCCCTACTGGGTATGTGCCGGCAACCAAGGAACATGCCCTTCACCGGAATTGAACCTGGGACCCTTGAGTCTGCAGGCTGACGCTCTATCCACTGAGCCAAACCGGTCAGGGCTGTCTTCTCTTTTTGCTCATCATTTTCCTGAAGGTCTCCATTGATGGAATCACTGCAGTCTCCCCTGTGGATCATGTCTTTGTTTTCTGCGTTGGCCTTCAGCAAGTTCTCCTGTCCAAATACAATCTCCTGCTGGAAAAGCAAGGCTGTCCTTATCCTTCACCCAAACAAATATCTCAAAGAAATATGATTTGGTTTTGCTTCGGGGAAATAAGAGAAATATCAAAGGGGAAAATAAATCAATCCACCTTCGTGAGATTCCTGTGAAATTTATTAGAAACAAGCTCCGGTGCATGCAAAGGTTGCACCTCGAACACCAGTTTCGCTTTCAAGCACGCCGCCCTGCTTCTGTAATGGGCTGCACTTACCCACACTTTTTACTTTTTAAAGCACTTTAAAGACATTTCCTAATTGATTTATGGCCTGGGAACCCATTTGGAACATGCAACGAGAGTGATTAAAAGGCCAGAAGAACTGATTTATGATGAAAGATTAAGAACGGAATATGATCTGAAACTTGACCAAACAGAGATGCACGGCTGATATCTCAGCCACCTACGATTACCTGGCCATGTGGGAACTCCTGAGTGAGGGACAAATTACTTCACTTGGCCATTAGAGGCTTCAAAAGACAAAGCTGATTTTTTTAAAAATGAAGAAAATCTCAGCCCAGCAGATTCATTCTCTAGGGCTGTGGGCTGTCCCAGAGAGCTGCAGACTCAAGGTTGCTGCAGGACCAAGGTCAAGAGCCAAGAATGGCCTTCTTGTACCTATAGGAAATGCAACCTAAGCCCCACTTTGCCCACCGTTCCAATCATTGCCCTCCCGTGGCCCATCAGCAGCTGATTGTAGGAGGCTTTCTTCTTTTTGAGTCTCTGGGAATAAACTGAGAACCTACAACACTCAACCTAAGGAAAATGGCAATCTGATCCACTGGGGAGGATGCTCCCTGTTAGAAAGATGGTCTATTGGTTATAGGTACCCATACAGGCATTTATGTGATTCATTGTTCCAGGTTTTTGGTTAGTCAGTCTCCGGTTCACAGGAAAGGTATACTAATACAATCAACAAAATAGCTCACACATTCTTTTTGCTTCAAATGGTTTGAGTTTCATTTTTGTTTATTATTTTAAGAATACATGTCTCTCAACAAAAGACATATTTCTCAGCTCCAAATTATTCATTCATTTATAAATACATTCCCCTAACAACACTAAATGAGTTACTTACTTTGTACACCTTGTGATTTAGCCATTTTGGGGAGACAGAAATGTTTTAAAGAAATAGAAGGTGTGACCATTGTCTGCAAGGACCTGCGGCTGAGGCGAAAGGGACAAAGGGTCCCAAACTCTTCCTACCATGTGGCTAAATTTTTCTGGTCAGTGAGCTGAAACCTGAGACTCTGGCTGGGGTTTTGGGAATTGGGGCTGCGTGGGGAATGGTGCTGCCTGTCTGTCCTTATCATATAGGGCCTCAGTGGAAGTCAGTGATCCTGACCCAGGAGAAGCTGAGCTTGAGAACTATTGGAAAAACAAACACTTTCAATTCCCCAAATATATTGTCTCCGAAAGGGGTTATTTTTAGGGAGTACATAGGTTCAAAAGGATGGGCAGATCCAGAGGAGAACCTGAGGACTCCAGGCAGAGAAGGGAGGCTTTGAAATAGAGCTGTGGTCCGGCTACCAGTGGAAGGTGTGCTCGGGGGTTGGTGTGGGAGACAGGCCAGCCAGCAACTCAGGTGCAAAGGCTCCAAGCCACCAGGTTGCACAGGTCCCAGGAGTCCCGCTGTTATTGTGTTCAGTGTGAATGGTGCCCCTGGCGTTGGGGGATGCATCAGCTGAAGAGGCTTTGGCAGGGGTTACTGGGTGCTGAGGAGGAGTGAGCTAAGTGTTTGGGAAGAGTTTCAGAGGAAATGACATCTAAGTGAATTCATGATGATGCAGAATTAACAAGACTGAGAAGAGGAAGAAGCAGCTGCAAATGTAAGGGGGTCTGGGCAAATGGCGCCTGCGAGTTGTCCTTTGTGTGGCCTGCAGGTGGCAGAAGGGAACACGGGGGTGTGTAAGGAGGAGTGTACAGAGGAGGCAGGAAGAGGTGAACCACTCTATGGAGACCCTGAACAGCACGTTGGAGTGTGGACACCATGGGGAATGGGGAGGCCATTGCAGAATTACACAGGGAGCCCTTTGTCAGAGAATGATGGGGAAAGAGCACATTGTCAATGGCAGAGAGGGTGAAGGTGGCTGGGACCAGTGGCAGGAGACCAGTTAGGAGGCTACTGAAATAATCTAAGTAAGAAGCAATGAGGGTCTGAAAAACACCCCTTAGTGTGATGGCGAAGCAGCAAGGGCTCCTTGACGCCCCCAAGTCTGTCTCCTTTTAGACAAATCAGGTTGGGTGTCTTTCAGGTTATGCTGCCCAGATCACTGCTGGCTAATACAGGGAAATACCTGAAAATGTTTCCTTTTTAACTAGTGTGGGCACACAAATTGACAAATATCTACAGCAACAGAACCTGGCATGTCCTTCATCATTTGGCAAAATGACTCTGCCTTATTAATAGTGGGAGCCAGTTCATAAGTCTTTGTCGCATTTCTAACAAACATTTCTCCTTTCTCTGGGGTTGATGAATTTGATAAAAATTTTGGAGTAGGGTGGAAGGCTTATTTTGAGCATATCACTGATCCCACAGGTTGAGAAGCAGATGGATTTTAAGTCACCGACTCTAATAACAGGGAGCGAGACACACAAAAAATATTACAGCAGGTCCCACGCCCTATACCTACCACAATCTACTGAGTTTACAGCCCTCCCACCAGATTCCTAATATAGAGGATTTGGGCCCAATGCTATAAAAGGAATTACACAGTCTCTTCTGAAAAACTGGTACTTCGATAAATAAGTGGAGGAGCCAGGATATAGGAAACATATAAAATACCTTTAGAGGGTCAACGAAGCCTCGGGAGACAAGAAATGAAATGGAGTTTTCTTTGTTTTAGACAGAAAATTACAAGGTGCTGTTGGAGGTTATAGCTGGAGTTGGATAGTCTCTTGCAAGAGTGCAGTTTAACAAGCCAGCGAGGTACCTGACCCCGTCCAAATAAAGGAATCAGATAGAGTTTGCTGGCTTTTCATTGTGACGAGAAATATTCCACCAGAAAGGTAACTTCAGAGGGAATGAAAAACGTGTGTGCCTTATTTTGGGTGGTGGTGGCATGGGGGTATACAATTGGCAAAACTCATCACCTGGAACACTTATAATGGCTGCATTTTACTGATTACAGTGCAACAATAAAGATAAAGTAAGTAATTTTGAAAAAGCAAAAAAAAGAAAAGAAAAATTCTTACACTGTCCTGGTGGCAAATGAACATGAACTGGGCAGTGGGGCTGATCAGACCTGAGCAGCTGAGCAGTCGGGACTTCAGGATCACAAACCAGACCTCTCTTACTTGGAGGTGGGGGCAGGGAGGAGCAAATTCACTCAATGCAGTGGGAGGCCCAGGCCATCTCCAAGTAGCAGATAGACTGGCCAGAGTATGGGCACCATCTATACCTTTGGCTTTTCTGGACAAGTACAAAACCAATTAAGTCCCTCTGTGAACTTGAAGCTCAGTGTGGGGACAATAGATAGGGTCCATTTTCTCTTGTCCATGAATCATACACAGAGCCCTGGACTAATGAGGATTCCCAGACCTTATCTCTGCCCAAAGAGGAGACTTGGCATTGATTAGTGATGTCTGTTGGGGGTGTGGTAGGGTGGATTGGAGGCACCTATGCTTTCCTGCCTACCCCAGGGTTGTGAATTATTGTAGACCTTAAAGTGGTGTGTACTTGTGAGGAATGGAAGAGTTTATTCTGAGAGTCCAGTGGTCCAGTCATTCTGTGGCTTCTCACAGAAGACCTGCCACACCTGTCCCCTGATTTTGATGGCCTCTGATTTTCCATGAAGTTCTGTGGCCTTGAAACAGTATGGTCACTCCAGCGGTAAGTTATTTATTCAGTGTGTTCTGTGTTGTTGTGATGCTCTGAAGGACATAGAAGCAGACAATGGAGATCTCAGTTTTATTAGCAGTGACAATGACTGTTTCCCACCATGTGCTTCTGAGAACATTGAGGCCCTGGTAACCATCAGACAGGAGGAAGCTTTGTCCCCAAGTCACTAGTGCCCAGGGGTCTGGAGAGAAAGGACCCGTGGGTGTTTCGGTAGAATGGAGTTAATCAGTACCATCTTTAACTGAATTATTTTCCACATAAACCCAAGGTTAAAGGTAAAGTGGGCAGATAATGACTTTACTCCAGGGGTGACTCATTTCCAGCCCAAGGCACTAGATCCAGATTTCAATTTGAGTTCATCACATTCCTCTAGTCACTCCTGCATTAGTACAGAGGTAATTTCCATCCGGATGGGTCTGTGTGGTGAAGTACTCGGGCAAGATGTTTAGAGGTTTAATAATTAAAGCAGATGAAGATTTGTGAATAATCAAAGTTCCACATGACAGTGGCTTCTAAATGCAGAGGAGGCGGTGATTTAACAACATCATTCGTCTCCAAAACCTTCTGAGTCCACATGTGCTTTGTCTGCATCCCTCACCTCTCAGCTGTCTTTTTCTTCTTCTCTGACTCCTCTGTGTCTCTGACTCCCCTCAGTTGCTTCCACACATCGCCCACTCTCCTGCCGTCATTGATTGGCCACAGTGCATAATGGAAGCACTGAGCCCTAGCTGTAACTGAGAGCAGCCTCTGTGTTTTGTAGATGAGGAGACCAAGACATAAGTTGGGGCAGGGATTTGACGTAGAGTCAGAACAGAAACCAGGCTCTTGTGATTCCCTGTAAATGCTCTTAGTATTTGCCAAAATTATTTAAAAATATCATTCTTTTTGCTATAAAATATTACATGACCCTTGTGAAATATGTTTAAAAATACAGAAAACTGTAAAGCAAAAATAAAATCAAGTGTTAATACTTCACCCAGAGCTAATCACTTTTAACCATTGGGTAGGTATTTCTTTCCAATCTCTTTTCCATTCAAATAAACAGAAATTCATCTATTTTAAAGAAGTAAGATTCGATTTTAGAGGCTCCTTGGGATCTCATTTTTTAAGCTTATGCTTCTCTTATTAGCACTGTCTCATTAATTTTTATCCTATTTCAACAAAAATATTCTGGAAATATGACTTTTAATGAGGTTATACTATTCCAATCATTGGCTGTACCATAATTTGTTTATCCATTTGTGGAACTTATTGAATGAAATTACCTATTTTTTATTTAAAAGCAGGTGAGTGAGTTTCATTTGTCCCAAAGGGGAGGATGAAGAGATATCTCCAACAATCCTAAATGAGTTGCTTTTTGTTCAAAGCAGTTAACTTGATACCATGATTGTGTTGATTTAACTACCATGTTTTCCTAGACGCTTTCTCTGCTCTTTGTCCCTATGTCAGGCAGAGAATCCACTTCATTCTCCAACCCTTGCTACCAACTTGGTATTAAAACCTGCTCACCTGCTCACAAAGCCTGCCTTATGGATCACCCACCCAGCTGGCATTGCCCAAACTCCCTCTGAAGCAGGAAAAGTGCCTCCTGGGTACATGCCAAGAGAGGGCAAAAGAGAATCTTGTTCATTATTGGAGGATGGCACTTTACATTTTACAAATCCTTACCTGCCTCGGGAAGAGAGGAGAGAGAATGTCTCCGAGGTCCAGGGAGACTCACTCACAGATCCAGTTTTGGATTTTTTTCCCATTGCAAAGACGAGGCACATGTCACACAGTATACGATGGCAAACAGACCTCTGCTGGAATTGCCCCTTTGCTCTACCTTGTTCTGACACTTTGGCTAGATGACTCATGTAAACATTTCTCATCTGTCATTCAGGGCTAATCACAAGCCCTGACTCAGGGGTTTGGACAAGGATTAAAAGACATAATACAGCTGAAGTGTGGTGTCTGGAATGTCAAGGGGGTGAAGAAATGGTGGCAAAGACCATCATCTACCCTGCCTGTCCTATTGTTCCCTTGCTCAAGGTCAGCATTTATCTTGTCTTTTTTTGTTTTGTTAATCCTTACACGAGGATATTTTTTTTCCATAGATTTTTAGAAAGAGTGGAAAGAAGGAGAGAAACATTGATGTGAGAGAGATGCACATGGATTGGTTGCTTCCCCCACCCACCCTGGTGGGGGCCGGAGATTGAACCTACAACCCAAGTACATGTCCTTGATGGGAATCAAACCGGCTGACGCTTCTACCACTGAGCTTAATAGGCTAGGGCAGCATGTATCTTTTCTTTTCTTTTTATTTTAATTTCTTTATTGATTAAGGTATCACATATTTGTCCTCATCCCCCCATTCCCATCCCAAACCCCTCCCCACGCATGCCCCCACCCCCCTGTTGTCCGTGACCACTGGTTAGGCTTATATGCATGCATACAAGTCCTTCGGTTGATCTCTCCCCTTTACCCCCACCCTTCCCTACCTTCCCTCTGAGGTTTGACAATCTGATCGATGCTTCCCTGTCTCTGGGTCTGTTTTTGTTCAACAGTTTATGTTGTTCATTATTTCCCCTAGATGAGTGAGATCATGTGATACTAGAAATACACTTATAAAGCCAAAAATGAGACAAAGAATAATGGTTATGCTGAGAGGCAAATGAATCAGTTTGTAGTGAGTTTCTTTCTGGGCCAACAGTTCTTTTGAGTCCCCATTTCAATGTCAGACAGTTCCTTATGTGTACATGTCAGCAATGATATTTCAGTTCTGGATTGTGGAAAAATGGTGGTAATGCAGGTCCGACCCTCTTTGGTTTGGTCCTGGGCAACCTGCAGTGATGCACAGCTGCTGACTGCTAGTATGGCAAGGCGTCGTCAGCGTCTTCCATCTCTGGACTGTTTCTCTTCGGTCTTCATGGCTGGAGCAGTCCTGTCAATTCCTCTCTGTTGCAGGAATCCACATGGTCTTGGAGTTGTTTTCTGAAAATATACAAACATATTCTCGACCAAAAGTTAATGAAGGAATCTTTTCTATAAATTTGACTTGGGATCTTTTTTCATTTTTTGCCTAAACAATTTTCCTTTGGCTTGTTTTGACACCATGTGTGTTTTTCATGGGTGTCTTGCTGTTAGCAGCATGTATCTTTTCAACGAATAATAGAAATGAAAATGAAAGTGCTATCTTTGAGATGATTATTTTCATATATTAGTATACATAAAACAAAGTGTATTGGAATTTAAATTAAGGAATGAGAGCCTTTGATTATTAGAACTTGATGAGGCACCTGACTACACATATTAAGAGCAGAACACTGAACCTTTCCTTTGCTAGATGCTTATAGGTCTGCAAAGCTGCAGTTATGACTTTGAAGGCCGAGTCCTGCCCACTGGACTCCCAGGACCATGGTCCCTGTCTGGGAAGCGGCTTCCTGGTCCCAGGCTGGCCCCTCCAGCTGCCCTTTGTCTTTGGAACCAGATTGGAGCTGTCACATCCACTTACTCGGAGCAATGTGACCTTTGTTCCTCACTCGGGGGTGTTCTCAGTGAGCCAGGTATGGACACACCTGGTGCAGAAAAGGTGTTCTTCTAGAAGCGGAGAACAGTTTAGGGGAATATCTGCTCATCAACAGCGCTTCTTCTGAAGGTGACACATTGGTGGCTGGCTAGTCTGTGTGCTCCCTCAGGCTGAACAGCGCACAGCCCAAATCACCTTCCTGAAGCACCTGTGGCAATTGGCTAATTATTTTTATGATGCCAGGTCAGCAATAAAGGCGACCTTCTTCCTTGCCCTTTCCCCATGACTCGTGACAGGAGGGACCATTTTAAAAGCTGAGTTTAAGCACCAAGCCTGCTGGGGAGGGTGGCCCTGGGCACAGGCTGAGTTGCTTGGTACTCCTTTTCTTTTTTAAAATATATTTTTATTGATTTCAGAGAAGAAGGGAGAGGGAGAGAGAGAGAGAAACATCATTGATGAGAGAGAATCATGGATCGGCTGCCTCCTGCACACTCCCTACCAGGGATCGAGCCCACAACATGGGCACATGCCCTTGACCGGAATTGAACCTGGGACCCTTCAGTCCGCAGGCCAAAAAGCGATCCACTGAGCCAAACCAGATAGGGCTGTACTCCTTTTCTTTCTTATTTATTTTTATTTTATATATTTGAAAATCTTTATTGTTGAGATTATTACAGATGTCTCTCTTTTTTCACCCCATAGCTCCCCTCCACCTGGTTCACACCCCACCCCAGGCCTTCACCACCCTATTGTCTGTGTCCATAGGTAATGCATACATGCATATAAGATGTTTGTTTAATCTCTTCCCTCCCCCCACCCTCCTTCCCTCTGAGAATCGTCACTCTGTTCCATTTCCATGCCTCTGATTCCATTTTATTCACCAGTTTATTCTGTCATTAGATTTCTTATTTGTTTGATTTTTAGATTCAATTCTTGATAGATATATATTTGTTGCCATTTTATTGTTCATATTTTTCTTTTTCTTCTTCTTCCTCTTCTTTAAGAATACCATTTAGCATTTCATATAATACTGGTTCGGTGGTGATGAACTCCTTTAGCTTTTTCTTATCTGTGAAGCTCTTTATCTGCCCTTCAGTTCTGAATGATAGCTTTGCTGGGTAGAGTAATCTTGGTTGTAGGTTCTTGCTATTCATCACTTTGAAAATTTCTTGCCACTCCCGTCTGGCCTGCATAGTTTCTGTTGAGAAATCAGCTGACAATCGTATGGGTGCTCCCTTGTAGGTAATTAACTGTTTTTCTCTTTCTGCTTTTAATATTCTCTCTTTGTCTTTTGCTCTTGGCATTTTAATTATGATGTGTCTTGGTGTGGTCCTCTTTGCATTCCTTTTGTTTGGGGTTCTGTGCGCTTCCTGGACTTGTAAGTCTATTTCTTTCACCAGGTGGGGGAAGTTTTCAGTCATTATTTCTTCCAATAGGTTTTCAGTACCTTGTTCTCTCTCTTCTTCTGGCACCCCCATAATTCTGATGTTGGTATGCTTGAAGTTGTCCCAGAGGCTTCTTACACTATCTTCAACTTTTTGGATTTTTTTTTCTTTTTGCTTTTTTGGTTGAGTGTTTTTTGCTTCTTTGTATTTCAACTCTTTGACTTGATTCTTGTGTTCCTCTAGTCTGTTGTTGGGTCTCTGTATAATATTTTTTATTTCAGTCAGTGTATGTTTAATTTCTAGTTGGTCCTTTTTCATATCTTCAAGGGTCTCATTATATTTATTGGCCTTTTCTAGGATATTCTTGAAAAGCCTTATAACCGTGGTTTTAAATTCTATATCCAGTCGTTTGTTTTCCTCCATTTCTTTCGTTTGTGATCTGTTTCTTTGACGCCGCATTTTCATTGCTTCCCTGAGTTGGTAGGGTAGATTTGTGTGCTAGGTTTCCTATATGGCCCAGTGGGTTGGCCTCCCCAGTGAACCTGAGGTGGACACTCTTGGTGCACCCCTTTGTGGACTGTGTGTACAGCCTTGTTGTAGTTAAGTCTTGATTGTTGTTGGTATCACTGGGAGGAATTGACCTCCAGGCCAGTTGGCTGTAAGGATCACCTGTGTCTATTCTGGGAGAAGTTTGGTGTTGGTGACAGCCTTATAGGATTAGCCTTGCCAAATTGCAGTAGCCTCTGTGCTCAGTTTGGATGGGGTGGAGTCTCAGGGCGGAGCAGACAGTCTTGGCTTCCAGTCAGCCTTGCCCTTGGGCGTGCACGCCTCCAGACCTCTGCCTTCCCTGGCTCCCGAGTCTCCGCCCAAGAGTCCAGATTCCCCTCAGTAAGAGCGTGGGTCCCCAGGGGCTCGCCTGGAACTGGGGTTCAGTGCAGTCAGAACTGGGGTTCAGTGCAGTCAGAACTGGGGTTCAGTGCAGTCAGGTGCTTCCAACTCCCTTCTGCTAGGGAAAGCCTGTGGCAACCTCCGCAGCCTTTGTGCACACTGGCGCTCGCGTCTCCAGACCCCTGCCCACTGGGGCTCCCCCGGGTCTCCCCTGGGTCTCCGAGTCTCCGGGTGCCTTTCTCTCTACCTGACAGTCCAGACGCCCCCTGTATGAGCCTGGGTCCACGGGGTTTCACCCGGGACTGGGGTTCAGTGCAGTCAGAACTGGGGTTCAGTGTGGTCGGGGGCTTCCTTCCCCCTTCAGCCAGAGAAAGTCAGCCAGGCTCTCAGCCACCCTTCCTCTCTGCGCACACAAAGACCCTTTGCCGTACCTCCAGTTCTCTGTGAGCTTTTCTCTTTCCTTCTAGTTGTAGAATTTTCACTCAGCCAGCTTTCCTGTGGTTCTGGATGGTGTCCATTCTGTCTTTTAGTTGTAGTTTTGAAATTGTTGTGCGAGGCAGCAGTTTAGGTGCTTACCTATGCCGCCATCTTGGTTTCTTCATCAGCCCTTGGCATTTTAATTATGATGTGTCTTATTGTGGTTCTCTTTGGGTTCCTCTTGTTTGGGACTCTCTGTGCTTCCTTGGTTTGTAAATCTATTTCTTTCAGCAGATGAGGGAAGTTTTCTGTCATTATTTCTTCAAATAGATTTTCAATATCTTGCTCTCTCTCTTCTTCTGGCACCCCCATAATTCAGATGTTGGTACGCTTGAAGTTGTGCCAGAGACTCCTTACACTATCTTCATATTTTTGGATTCTTAATTCTTTTTGCTCTTCTGGTGGGGTGTTTTTTTTTGTTTTTTTTTTTTCTTCCTCATATTTCAAATTATTGATTTTATTCTTGAGATCCTCTAGTCTATTGTTGAATCCCTATATATTATTCTTTATTTCAGTTAGTATACGCTTAATTTCTGACTGTTTCTTTTCCATTTTTTTTTGGCATTCTCACTAAGATCCTTGAAAGTCTCACTAAGTCCCGTGGAGATTTCTAGAAGATTCTTGAGTAACCTTATAAGCATGGTTTTGAACTCTATATCCAGTAGTTTGCTTTCTTCCATTTCTTTTATTTGTGACATGTTTCTTTATCTCTGCATTTTGGCTGCTTCCCTGTTTTTGTTTCTATGTATTGGGTAGAGCTGCTAAGTCTCCTTAAGTTGATAGAGTGGCCTTGTGTGGTAGGTGTCCCAGAGGGTCCAGTGGCTCAGCATCCCCAATCACCTGAGGTGACACTCCTGGTGCACCCCTCTGTGGGCTGTGTGCACAGTCTTGCTGTAGTTGAGCATTGATTGCTATTGGTGTCACTGGGAGGAATTGACCTCCAGGCCAATTGGCTGTGGGGACCAGCTACAGCTACAGTGGAGGAGCTGCTGTGCAGGAGGCACCCTTATGGATCAGGACTTGCTTCAGAGGGGCTTTGGTACTCATGGAGTCTGCCCCTTGAGTGTGTCGCTTATGGATTTGAAGAGCTGTAATCTGGTATGGTCTCATACTGACCACTGGCTCTTGGGTCTCCAGGGAGGTGCAAAGTCAGCCACTTCCTGGGGCCACCCAGCAGGAGCAAGAGAGAGATCTGCAGATTCCTCCTTTATGTATCAGGTTTGAAAGTGCCCAGAAGAGGCCCACCTGTGAAGCAAGGCAGGCTGGTGCTAGTGTCAGGTCTTGGGCCTTTTATTGATAGGCTTGGAGCTCCCTGACCCAGCTGCAACTTGTTTGACAGGTTTTAGCCTAAGCAAGGATTGGCCATTCATATGCAAAAGCTGCAGCTTTCAGCTTGGGTGGGGTTGTAAATTTTATGGGGCGGGGTCTCAGGGAATCACCAGGGCAGAGCAAACAGATATAGCTGCCAGTCAGCCCTGCAACTGGGAAGGTCCCAGCATAGGAACAATGACCTCCATAGGGGAGAAAGCTACCTTGAGTTCCTGCCCCAATGCCAGACAATCCAGTTCCTCCACTGGAGCTCAGAGGAAGTGGGAGCTTGTAAGTTCAGCTTGTGTGCTGGCCTTTTAAGAGGAGCAGCGGGGTCTCTAGCAGCTTCTGTGTCACTGAGTCCCAATCCACACTGGTTTTTATAGCTCCTAATTCTTACTGCCCATAGGGACTTCTTTTCCCAGCTCTGGGGCCCTGGGCTGGGCGTCTGGTTTGGGCCTGGGACCCCTTGCTCTTCCAGGTGGCCTCCACAGAGACGATCTCCCTCCTGATTAAAAAAGCAGCACATGTGGGTGGCTGGACCAGCCTGTTCTGTGCCTCTGCAACTTCTACCAGTTTTAGTGTACTTTATTCTTATCTAGTTGTAGAACTTCCATTCAGCCAGCTTTCTGGTGGATCTGGATGATGGTTGTTATGTATTTTAGTTGTAATTTTGGTGTGATTGTGGGAGGCAGAGAGTACAGATGTTTGCCTAAACTGTCATCTTGGTTCTCCCTATACTCCTTTTCTTTGTATCCTTGTCCCAGTCCTGGTTTTTGGTCCTTGGAGTCTGAAGGTATATTAGTTTCTAGGACTGCCATAACAAAGCACCACACACCGAGTTACTTAAAACCCCAGAAATTTATTCTCTCTCAGTCTTGGAGGCTGGAAGTCCAAGGTCAAGGTGTCCACAGGGCTGTGCTCTCTCTGAAGGCTCTGGGCAGGAGTTGGCAGAGGGAGTGTGCTGCACACCTTAGTTCCAGCTCTGGGGTTGTGGGTGATTTTGGCGTTCTTTGGTTTGCAGTGGTATCATTCCAGTCTCTGCCTCTGTGGTTGCCTGCCGGTCTCTCTGTGTGTCTCTGTGTTCCTGTCTTTCTTCTCCTTATATTCCATCAAAGACTTGACCTACTGCAGTTTCATCTCATCTTAAGTAATTACTTCTGCAAAGGCCCTATTTCCGAGTGAGGTCACATTATAAGGTACGGCGGTATAGGATCTCAGACTATCATTTTGGGACCACAACTGAAACTATAACAGAAGGTATCTAAGGGTACCTCACTTACAAATAGATGTATACTAGAGGCCCAGTGCACAAAATTCATGCACTTGGGTGGGGGGTCCCTCAGCCTGGCCTGTGCACTCTCGCAGTCTGGAAGCCCTTGGGGGATGTCCGACTGACAAGTTAGGCCTGCTCCCCCGCGGAGTGAGGCTAACCTGTCAGTCAGACATCCTTAACGCTGCCGCAGAGGCAGGAGAGGCTCCCACCACCACGCCTGCACTCACCAGCCATGAGCCGGGCTTCTGGCTGAGCAGCGCTCCCCTTGTGGGAGCACACTGACCACCAGGGGGCAGCTCCTGTGTTGAGTGGGATCGGGCCGCAATGGGCTCTCCGACATCCCCCGAGGCGTCCCGGATTGCGAGACGGCACAGGACAGGCTGAGGGACCCCACCAGTGCATAATCGCCAGACCAGGGAGGGACGCAGGAGGTTGGCCAGCTGGGGAGGGACCACTGGAGGGCTCCAGGGCATGTCCGACCTGTCTCTCTCAGTCCCGATTGGCCAGATCCCAGCAGCAAGCTAACCTACAGGTCAGAGTGTCTGCCCCCTGGTGGTCAGTGCATGTCATAGTGACTCATCCACTGGTTGACTGCCCCCTGGTGGTCAATGCATGTCATAGCAAGCAGTTGAGTGGCCTTAGCATATCATTAGCATATTACTCTTTGATTGGTTGAACAGCTGACCGGACACTTAGCATATTAGGCTTTTATTATATAGGATGTATATATGTATATACAGTATATGTATATATGTATGCATATATATATTTTGATGATTTTAGAGAGGAAGGGAGAGGGAGAGAGAGATAGAAACATCAATGATGAGAATCATTGATTGGCTGCCTCCTGCAGGCCCCCTACTGGGAATGGAGCCTGCAACCTAGGCATGTGCCCTTGACTGGAATCGAACCTGGGACCCTTGAGTCCGCAGGCTGACACCCTGTTCACTGAGCCAAACTGGCTAGGGCAAGGGTACCTCATTTATAAAAGCTTGAGGCATTATTTCTAATTAGTTACCAGACCTGAGACTGGTCCGGAGCCGCGTTGTTTGCTTTGCAGGTTGGAAGAGGAGGCTCAGCTCCAAGCTTACATTGGTTGTGTGCACACGTGTTTATGAGCAGCCTCCATCCCTCTTTCAAACCCCCACCCCCTGTAGCTACATTTGTTTTTTTGGGTGAACACAACTCTCTTAATATTCTAATAAGGTTATAGTATTCCAATGAATAAAGAAAAAGAGGGCTCCCACCTCCTTACTGAGTCACAAGACCCATACTTGAGGGGCTCCCTCGTTCTCCAGGCACCTCTACTGTGACAAAATTTAGCTTGGAGGAATAAATTTACAGGATCCTATTAAAATGACCACAGAAAAGTTGAAAATCTAGAATTACTCATTTCAGAAAAGCCTGAATGCTTTTAACTAAACAGGGCAACTTCAAAACTTAATGAAAACCTTGCAGGCTATAATGTAATGAGAAACACTTTATTCCTTTTAGCTATTTCATGAAAAGTTGGGCATGTCTGTGGTGACTTTCATCTGAGTGTCTCAGATACCATGCTCATTTTATAAATTATGCTGTCTAGGGGGCTTCCATATCCTGCCCTCGTTTTTGTTTACATTTCCAACTCCTGGGGAGGGCCAACCCCCACCCGCATCCAGGTTAAAGGATTCTGTGTAGTAAGGACTGTACTTAAATTGAAGTGTTTGGGGGATTTGGGGAATTTCTCACTCCTAATTTATATCACACACAAAACAATTTGGCAGGTCCAATTTTTATTATTTCAGAATAAAGTGGGCTAGAGATGTAAGAAATATATTTTATGTATCCTGGAGTTTTGAAAAGTTATAAAAAAATTTGGACTTCCATACTGGATGTGATTATTGAATGTCTTAATTTAGTTGTGTTAATGGCATTGTAGTTATGAATACCTTATCTTGGAAATTCAGATTAAAAGAACTGAAGGATAGAGCAATATTTGCAACTTCCTGTCAAATGATTCAACCAGAAATACATAAATAAAAGTAAAATCGTAACTCTGAGTTGATAGGTATGTTAATTAGCTTGACTTTCACAACATATACATTTATCAAAATACTAGGGGCTCAGTGCACAAAATTTGTGCATTGGGGGGGTGTCCCTCAGCCCAGCCTACCCCCTCTCACAGACTGGGAACCGGGCCTAAGCTGCAGTCTGGCCTCCCTCTGCAGGGGGCAACTGAGCTGATCAGGGGAAGGCGCCAGCCTCATCACCCCGCTGCTGCAGCCACTGCCAGCCACCGCAGCTGCCAAGGTGTTTTCATCAACACGGACTCCAATCCCTTCACCATGAAAAAATGACAATTTTTCTTAAGACATTTTCAAGATGTGTCTTTCATAGGATATGGCATTTCTTTCTTTCTTTCTTTCTTTCTTTTTTTTTTTATCCTCACCTGAGGATATGTTTCCATTGATTTTTAGAGAGTGTGGAAGAGAGAAGGAGAGACAGAGAGAAACATCAATGTGAGAGGGACACTTTGATTGGTTGCCTCCTGCATGAGCCCTTACCTGGGCCCTGGCCAGGGAGGAGCCTGTAACCTAGGTACATGCCCTTGATCAGAATTGAACCTGGACCCTGTGGTCCGCAGGCCGAGGCTCTATCCACTGAGCCAAACTGGCTAGTGCAGGATATGACATTTCTTAGCCCCTCCAGCAGTGGACCTTCGTTTTTTCCTCCAGGAGTGTGGTAGAAAAACCTTAGATCCCTTCTTGGATTCTTATTACCCAAGTTACCAAGAACACTGCAAGTGGCGGCGTACAGGAAGCTTAGCCAATGAGTGGTCAGAAAAGGTGTTTATGCTCGAACTGATTTGGCTCAGTGAATAGAGTGTCAGCCTGCAGACTGAAGGGTCCCAGGTTTGATTCCTGTTAAGGGCATGTACCTTGGTTGGGGGCACATCCCCAGTGGAGAGTGTGCAGGAGGCAGCTGATCGATGTTTCTCTCTCATCGATGTTTCCGACTGTCTATCACTCTCCCCTTTACTCTGTAAAAAATCAATAAAATATATTTAAAAAAAAGAAAAGAAAAGGTATTTCCTTTGCAGCTCATGCGCAGAGGACCCCCTGCATTGTGTCCACTGGGCTAGGGGCATGTCCCCATGGCCAGGGTGGGGATGGGGCACACCCCCAAGGCTAGCAGCCCTGCATTGTGGGCGCCGGGCTGGGGGCGTGGACCGGGGCTGCCACTTGGTGCCGGCGCAAGGGGCACGGTGGCCGCCAGGGTCCACATGCCCCCAAGGCCGGCAACCCTGCATTCCCACCACACCCCCAGCCACTTGGCACCTGCGCCTGTAGGCCTGGAGTGGCTGGGGCATTCTGGGATCCCAGCTGCTCAGGGCCTACACACGGGCCTACATGCTAGGAGCGGCCTGGGTCCTGAGGCTGTTCCCAGGACACAGAATGCTCGGTGCCTGTGTATGCAAATTAACCTTCCATATTTGTTGGGTTAATTTGCATACCCACTCCTGATTGGCTGGTGGGCATCGCGGTGGTACAGTCAATTTACATCTTTCTCTTTTATTAGTGTAGATGTTGTACACCTTAAACCTATACATTTTTTTAAATTTTATTTTATTGTTTAAAGTATTACACATAGTAGTACATATATCTCCTTATTTTTTCCCATTGACCTTCCTCCAGCCTCCCCTACCCCCTGTCGCATGCCCTCATCCCACCCCCCCAGTGTCTTGTGTCCATTGGTGTGCTTATATGCATGCATACAAGTCCTTCAGTTGATCTCTTTCCCCCCATCCCCAACACTCCCTAGCCTTTCCTCTGTAATTTGACAGTCTGTTAGATGCTTTACTGCCTCTGTATCTATCTTTTTGTTCATCAGGTTATAATGCTCTTTATTTTCCATAAATGAGTGAGATAATGTGGTATTTTTTTTTCATTGCCTGGCTTATTTCACTTAGCATAATGTTCTCCAGTTCCATCTATGCTGCTGCAAATGGTAAGAATTCCTTCTTTTTTATAGCAGCATAGTATTCCATTGTGTAGATGTACCATAGTTTTCTAATCCACTCATCTGCTGATAGCACTTAGGCTGTTTCCAAATCTTAGCTATGGTGAATTGTGCTGCTATGAACATAGGGGTGCATATATCCTTTCTGATTCGTGTTCCTAGTTTCTTGGGATATATTCCTAGAAGTGGGATCACTGGGTCAAATGGAAGTTCCATTTTTAGTTTTTTGAGGAAACTCCATACTGTTCTCCACAGTGGCTGCACCAGTCTGCATTCCCACCAGCAGTGCACAAGGGTTCCTTTTTCTCTGCATCCTCGCCAGCACTTGTCGTATGTTGATTTGTTGATGATTGCCATTCTGACAGGTGTGAGATGGTACCTTATTGTCGTTTTGATTTGCATCTCTTGGATAATTAGTGACTTTGAGCATGTTTTCATATGTCTCTTGGCCTTCCTTCTGTCTTCTTTCAAAAAGATTCTATTTAGGTCCATTGCCCACTTTTTTACTGGATCATTTATCTTCCTTTTATTAAGTTCACTGTAAATGTTGGAGATTAAACCTTTATCAGTGATAACATTTGCAAATATGTTCTGCCATACAGTGGGCTTTCTTGTTGTTTTATTGATGGTTTCTTTTGCTGTGCAAAAGCTTTTTATTTTGATGTAGTCCCATTTGTTTATTTTCTCTTTAGTTTCCATTGCCCTAGGAGTGGTATTGGTGAAGAAATTACTTCGGCTTATGTCTGAGATTTCTCTGCCTGTGGATTCCTCTAGTATTTTTATGGTTTCCCATCTTATGTTTAAGTCCTTTATCCATTTTGAGTTTATTTTGTGTATGATGTAAGTTGGTGGTCTAGTTTCACTTTTTATTATTTGTTAAGTGTACCTGAATAAAGCTGGGAGTGGGGTGATATACATAAAGCAAATGTGGCAAAAAATATTTGGCAGAGTAGAAAGAAATGTGGCTTTGAAACTAGCTGAGGATCTGGGCCTCAGTTTCCTTGAGTAGAAAATGAAGTGTTTGCATGGAAGACTTAGGGGATTATGTACCAAGTGTAGACTTCCGGGAGTCTGGGGTTAGTGATGACTTTTCCAAAGGGCTTCAACATGTTGATCAGGAAGTTAACCATGCTTTCAGGGACCGTCTGTGACTTGGTACTCTGCTCAGCTCTGCTGACAAGTCTTCTGTTGCATGAAGGATTTTCCTGGTATTTGACCTCCACATTCTCCAGGCTTGTCATTGCCTGCAGCACAGCAGTGACCTTGCACAGGGAAATAGCCACTCTGCATTCTTTCTGCCTGCATGTTTTGCTCTAAAGTCTGTCCTAGAGATTATTGATTAGGGCGGTGGCCTACTGTGATCCCTAATAGTTGGGTAGCTCTTTGTACTTTTCACAGTGAATTAATGAACATTCATTTATTTAATCCCCACAATAGTCTGGAAATGAGCTAGACTGGCATTCTTCTCATTTGAAGAATGAGGAAAACAGGGAACATTGAGCCTACATCACCTTAACAAGGTCACAGAGGACATTAGTGGCTGGAATACAAATAATCTGGTTTCTCGTTCAAGTTTTCTTCTAACACATTTGAATTGAACTGTCCTGATGGGGAAGGATAAAAATTTAACATATATACCTACTATGTGCTGGAAACTATACTGAGTGGCCAGATTATTATGATCTGTGAACGCATAATAATCTGGCCACTCAGTGTGTGTGTGTGTGTGTGTGTGTGTGTGTGTGTGTGTGTGTGTGTGTGTATTAGAGGCCCAGTGCATGAATTTGTGCATGGGTGGGGTCCGGCCAGCCTGGCCAGGGGGAGGGGACATGGGAGGTTGGCCGGCCTGCCTGCTGGTCGAACTCCTGGTCGAGGGGACAATTTGCATATTATCCTTTTATTATGTAGGATATACACTGAGTTGCCAGATTATTATGTGTTCAGAGATCATAATAATCTGGCCACTCAATGTATACAACACAGTATACATTTAATATTTTAAAATTCTTCATGAGACATGTTATATTCTTTTTTTTTTCATCTAAGCCTTCAAAATCCAGTGTGCATTGTCTATCTACAGCTCCTCTCAGTTCAGACTAGCCACATGTAAGTGTTCAGTAGTTAGCCGTACATGGCAATACAATTTCAGGCACTTTGCTAAACACTTTACCAATATCATTTGTTTAAATGTCATGACAACCTGCAAATGTGTCCCCATTTTTCAGATGAAGAAACTGAGGCTGAGAGAGGTTACATAATTTGCCCAAGGAAACAGATTTAATGATTGGCATAGCTAGGATTCAGATGTAAGTGTTTCTGATAGGGTCCCATGCTCCTAACTGCTGTACTGCATAGCCACCCAACCTGGATAGATGGATGGATGGATGAATGTAGAGTTCTTTGAGGTCATTCCTTGGATCTTGGGTTTTCGATTTTCTTTGTCCCTGGTCTCTCCCTGCCAACAAGCAAGTACACACACACACACACACACACACACACACACACACACACACACACTGGACCAATATTTTCAACCATCCTCAAATTAGTTACCACCTGCATCAGATTCACCTGGACTTGCCAGCTTCCCAGGATTCACCCTAATATGATTCTCATCCAGTAAGTTAAGTAGAGCTCATGAATCTACTTTATTAATGTCCCAGATTAGTGATTCGGATGCCCATTAAAGCAGTGTTCGCAACCTTGGCTAATATCAGCAGCACCTAGAGCTTTAACAATACCATGCTTGGGCTCCATCCACAAACAGTCTGGTATAACTATCTGGGATAGGACCTGAGTGTCAGCGTGTTGACACGGACAGCTGGCGCTGAAAATTCTGCATTGAAGTTTGAGATCCACTCTCATCAACGCCTCTCTGTTCCTGGCCAGTCTGGATAATTATGCATGATAATGTTGAGAAGAATCCAGAGAAATGAATTGAAAGCCGTGGAGCTTCCAGGTGTCCAGGTGGTTAATTAGGAGAACAAGCCAACCTGAAAGTAACATTCAAGCTTTTATTTATTCACTGTGACAAGACAAGCAAGAGGCAAAAAAAAAGGGGGTGGCTCCATTTTTCCCTACAGAATGGCACCAGGTGTATGCAGCATAGATGGGGATGCCCTGAATGAAAGACTCCTATCTCTATATGGAGGTACGGGTCAGGGGAATAAAGGGGAAAAGCCTAGGAATGGAAAAGTACTGAGTAAAAATGGAGAAAGTGCCTCAGCCACAGCCCCCAACAGAGGCCTCTGAATGGACGTGCTTGCCTAGGAATGAAGATATAGGTGTGTACCGGTTAATAATGTGGATTTTTTTCAATAGATGGAGTTACACGTATGTTGATATATATGCGATTTGATATGTATGCTATTTTGTTGTATTGACCACAAGCTTCAAAACTTCATATGTCAAATTTTCTGAAGGTGTTAACATCATAGATATTTTTATGCTTAAAAATTTCAAATTTCATGCCAAAAATGAGCATTTGTGGGAAGTTTTATTCATTACTTTATTTTGAAGAAAAGTGCTGCTGAAAGTTATCGGATACTTTGGGAAGCTTATGGTGAACATGCTCCATCTCAAGATAATTGTGAACACTGGTTTAAATGCTTTAAAAGTTGTGATTTCAATGTGAAAGACAAAGAACGTCCCGGTCAACCGAAAAAGTTTGAAGACCAACAATTACAAGCATTGTTGGATGAAGATGCATGCCAAACTCAAAAACAACTTGCAGAAAGATTAAACGTTGTTCAGCAAACTATTTCCCATCATTTACAAGCAATGGGAGAGATTTTAAAGGAAGGAAAATGGATGCCACATCAACTGAACGAAAGGCAAATGGAAAACCGAAAAGTCATCAGTAAAATGTTGCTTCAATGGCACGAAAGTCTTTTTTGCATTGAATTATGACTGGCGATGAAAAGTGGATTTATTTTGAGAATCCCAAATGCACAAAATCATGGGTAGGTCAACCATCAACATCGACTGCAAGGCCAAATTGCTTCAGAAAGAAGACAATGCTCTGTATTTGGTGGGATCAGGAAGGTGTGGTGTATTGTGAGCTTCTAAAACCAGGTGAAACCATTAATACTGATCACTACTGACAACAAATAATCAATATGAACCATGCTCTGATCGTGAAATGACCAGAATGGGCCAGAAGACACGGCAAAGTAATTTTGTTTCATGAAAACGCACCATCACACTTCAAAACCAGTTAAAGGCATGTTAAAAGAGCTTGCCTGGGAAGTAGTAACCCACCTGTTGTATTCACCAGACCTTGCTCCTTCAGATTACCACTTGTTCTGATCGATGGCACATGCACTTTCTGAGCAGCACTTCAAAACGTCCGAAGAAGTGGAAAATTGGGTCTTTGAATGGTTTGCTTCAAAACAAGAAAAGTTCTATTGATATCATATCCACAAATTACCTGAAAGATGGGGGAAATGTGTAGCTAGCGATGGACATTAATTTGAATAAAGCATTTTTGATATTTCTCTTGAAATTATCATGTTTTCTTTGATTACAAAATCCACATTATTAACTGGTACACCTATGCACTTATTAGTATGCCTTGGCCCAGGAGGCTCCCGATCCTTGACTGAACCTCCCTCCTGAAAACAGCAATGCAAAGAATTTAGTCTTTGGAATCAAATAGACAGTGGTTTGAATCCTGTCTAATATACACTGAGTGGCCAGATTATTATGACCACCTGATGTTGGTAGGCAAATTAGCCGTACACTGCATTGTATGGGATATGGAAGCCAAAGGCCTGTTCAAACACCTTTGCTGTCTGCAGTTACCAAGATAAAACATCTCCAATTTGCACAGGAACACAAGGATTGGACAGTTGAGCATTGGAAAAAAGTCATGTGGTCCGATGAATCACGTTTCCAGTTGCATCATGCAGATGGCAGAGTGAGAATTTGGCGGAAACAACATGAAAGCATGCACCGCACATGCATGAGTACAACCCTTCAAGCTGGTAGGGGCAGTGTTATGTTTTAGGGCATGTTTTCCTGGCATGATTTGGGCCCTTTAATTCTTGTGGAACAATGTCTGAATAGCACAACATACCTAAGTATCATTGCTGATCAAGTTCATCCTATCACGTTGATGGCGTATCCCAATAGAGATGGCTTCTTCCAACAAGACAATGTGCCATGCCACGGTGCTCAAATTGTGCAGGAGTGGTTTCAAGAACATGAGGGAGACTTTACCTTGCTTAGGTGGGCCCCACAATAATCAGATCTCAGTCTAATTGAGCATTTGTGGGATGAAGTTAAAAGAGCTATCAGGCAGCTGGTTCCACAACCATCAAATCTCACAGAACTGGACAGTGCTATTCATCAGGCATGGTGTCAGATTCCTCCCATCACCTTTCAGCAGCTCATGGAGTCAATGCCAAGAAGAATCGCCGCAGTATTGAAGGCAAAAGGTGGCCCAACGAAGTACTGATGGGGTGGTCATAATAATCTGGCCACTCAATGTATATCACAAATGCAAGGTGAGATGCAGAATCAGCCCTGAGATATGACAAATTTTGATGATTGCCTGTAGTATCCCAAAGCATACCCACTGTCTATGTATTGATACCTAACAAGGTATCTCCAAGAGGGCATTAGAGCTGAAGAACTTCATGGATTATCAAACTACTTAAAGAAAACTGGTTCCAATACATACCATGTAGCCCATCATACCTCCCTTTCCTGAGACTACAGAAAAGGAATCAGTGAAGGCAGTGTTACTAACAGTGTCCCCTCAATATTGATGTCCACCAAGAACCTTAGAATATGGCCTTATTTGGAACGAGGGCCTTTGAACACGTCATAAGTTAACATAAGGTCATATTGATTAGGGTGGGCTCTAACCCAATGATGTGTGCCCTTGAAAAAAGAGAAAGCAGAGATACAGATAGACAGGAGAATACAGTGTGGGAATGGGGGCAGAGGCCGGAGTCATTGGCTACAAACCAAGAGATGCCAACGATTCCTGGCAGCCACTAGAAGCTGGAAGGGGGAAGGCAGGATTCTTACCTAGAGCCTCTGGAGGGAGCATGGTCCTGTTCACACCTAGATTTCAGATTTCTGGCTTCCTGAATTGTGAGAGAAAAATTTCTGTTGCTGTAAGTCACCCAATTTGCGGTAATATATTATGACTGCTCTAGGGAACAAATACATTGAACCAGGTTTGGGTATCTTAACACCTTGTGAGACAAATATTAACCTTTTTGGGAGTACTCACTCCAAAGTCCAGGGAGAATCTTGTGGGGGTGTATCACACTGAGGGTCTTGGCAAAGGTAGAGATGGGTTCTGGGAGAGACCATTGTATCAGAACAATGCAACCAAAAGGGAGTTTCCAAAATGAGGATGATTCTATTTTGAGGATTCCAACATCTCATCAGGTTAAAGTCAGAAAACAGTGCCAAGGATTGGTATAAGGCAGCCTTGGGCAAACTACGGCCCGCGGGCCGGATCCGGCTGTTCTATCCGATTCTCTTGCTTTCCCCTCCGCTCCTTTACTTTGAATTTATATTAGTTCACACAAACACTCCATCCATGCTTTTGTTCCGGCCCTCTGGTCCAGTTTAAGAACCCATTGTGGCCCTAGAGTCAAAAAGTTTGCCCACCCCTGGATAAGGTGAAGAGAAATAGACCAAAAACGGATTAAATTTTGGTTAGGTTGGCAAGCAGAGTGAAGATGATCAGACTGGAGAACTTGGGAATAGGCTGTCATCAATGTGAAAGGGACAGAGCACTATTCTGTGCTGGTCAAGGGTGTGGCAGGGCTCTGGTCTTTAGGATATAAACTTGAAGTAGCATTCCTTCCACCGAGATATGGCTACATTTGGGCACGTGGGGAGTTACATAAAACTATAACACATGCATAGTGCATCTTCTTCTATCATTGTAATAAAAAAGCAAACATATGTTTAGGAGTAGAATGTAAAATTTACATAAATGCATAATCTAAAAGATGAGATTTCTAAAGGTTTTCTTTTGTGGTATTCACTTTAGGCTGGTTAGAGCTTCCTAGCAGTACACTATTTAAAAAATATATATTTTATTGATTTTTTTACAGAGAGGAAGGGAGAGGGATAGAGAATTAGAAACATCGATGAAAGCGAAACATTGATCAGCTGCCTCTTGAACACCCCCTACGGGGGATGTGCCTGCAACCAAGGTACATGCCCTTGACCGGAATCAAACCTGGGACCCTTCAGTCCACAGGCCAACACTCTATCCACTGAGCCAAACCGGTTAGGGCAGGACACAATTTTTGTGTGCTGTTTCAGGTGCCTCCACAGCTGGGAAGCTGAGAATCACTGATGTAATGACTGAACAATATTCTTATCATTTCTATACCTGTGCTTTCATGTAGTAGGCACACATCAACCATTTGTAGCTCTAATAGCCGAAATTTTAAAAACCAGTGGTGCATTCCTTGCACAAATTTTGGACTGTGCTTTGGCCCATGTTTTTACAAACAAAATAGGAATGCCTATTTAGAAAGGGCATTTTTAGGAGGGGTGGGAGGCGTGCATAGTAAGGAATGCTTGATGATTCTCAGATGAGCAAACACAAGACACATCAGGGCAAGAAGAAAGTAAACCAAGTGCTAATCTGCAACTTTTACCTTTATCTACACAAATCTTTCTAATTAAGAAGAATTTGGGATTTAAATGGTCTCTATCTTTTGTAGAGCCCTCCTGCTGCCGATCAGGACTCTGAGACTATATCTTTTTTTCTGCTACAAACCTATGGTCATATTTAAATGATTTTTCCTTTAGTGAATTACATGAAGTCACACGCAATTTTAGTGTCTGAACCATCAAGGGGAAATGACATTTTTGTTGAGGCTTATTTCCTGTGCAGAAATAGAGCTACCATTTATTCTTGCTAAGCTGAGCAATGAGAGGATGAGAGGAACTCCATGGAGAAACCTGGGCATCATCCCAGATTCTTTCTTCTTCCTTCCAACAACTCATCAATCACCACATCCTTCAATCTACATTTGCTGAGCTCTCGAATCCATCCACTTCTCTTCATCCTTTTCCTTAGATAAGAGTGGATTCTAATCCTAATGGGAATAGGAGTAGAGTGGGAGGAAGTTAAAGAACTTAAAATTAACCTATAAGGTGAAAATTACAGTTAAAGTTACCCTTGGGTGAAAAACATGGGGAAGAAACCCGTTAAATGACACTGAAGTCCCCTGAGTGGACCCACTAAACTCAAAACCACAGAATAAAGTGCTATTTCTCTTTTTTTTTTTTTCCAACTGAGGCCATTCTTTATCTGGATCAAAGTGTGTTTTTTTTGACAGAGGAAGGAGGACAAGGTAAATAAGGAAATCTCTTTTTTTAAAAAATATATTTTATTGATTTTTCACAGAAAGGAAGGGAGAATGATAGAGAGTTAGAAACATCGATGAGAGAGAAACATCGATCAGCTGCCTCCTGCACACCTCCTACTGGGGATGTGCCCGCAACCAAGGTACATGCCCTTGACCGGAATTGAACCTGGGACCCTTCAGTCCGCAGGCCGACGCTCTATCCACTGAGCCAAACCGGTCAGGGTGGAAATCTCTTTTTTTAAAAGGTCTGTGAAATGAAAGGCTGTGACTGCCTCCCTTGCATTGGCAGGCTTCTCACCGGCCATTTCTGGCCGGCCCTGGGAGCCCAGTTCACCTAGATAAGGGCATTGACTACATAGGGCTATACTGACTGAAGCATTAGTTCTGCCACACAGTGTTATTTGGGCCCACAATGTAAAAAAAAAGCCCCAATGTTAGACTCAACTGGTCCAAAACACCAAAATGTGGCTCTTTTGGGGTGAAAGTGACTGGGGTTATTGATAAAGGACACCCTGTCTTTCTTAGCTCAGGGAGACTGCCAACTGCTTTTTCTCAAGGGTTACGTCTGACTTTCCCTCCTCTTTCCCTCACCAAGGGACCAACCTTGGGCAGTTTTCCTGCCGTCCTCATTTCCATTGGCTCAGAATGCTGTCACTGAAGGTCGGCGGGCCCAATGTTCCAGACGGGCATCCTTGACTGAGCCCGTTACACTGCCTGCCGCCACTGATAGAGTGGGAGGTGCAGTGACTGGAGCAGGCATCTGAGTGGACGGACCCGAGTCCACATCCTGGTCTTCCCACAGAAATGGACATCTCTGGGAAAGTCACTCAACTCATCTGCTCCTTGGTTCCTCTCATCTGTTAAATGGGGGGATGTTCTTGACAACTTCATAAGGTTGCTGCGAAGGTTACACATGTAGCTCCTGGAAGTGCTAATAATGAGCTGCTTCTTCTTCTCTGGCCATTCTCAATGGAAGAGCATTCTTGGAGGTCTCTAAAGGAAGCAGTAGCTGTTCCCAGTGTACCTTGTGTATTACATGCATAGAAGTCACATGAGGGTAAAAAGGACTTTGAAAGTGGCTCTTTAATCACAATATCATCTTCCTGTCTTTTCTCAGGCACAATCACCCTCAGATGACTGCACAGCTTGGGCTCAATTCACAGTGGCCAGTCACTCTTGGTGGTCATGAAGATATATACGGGCATCTGCCTGCCTGTCATGCCTGGCATGAAGAAAGGATATTCATTTTGTAACCCCTGATTGAAATGGTATTTCCCAACCACTTTCTAGTTTGTGGTCACCTGTAACTATAGCAGGATTTCTATAGCAGGGAAAACCTGTCTTCTTTCTCCTTCTCTTTTTCTCATTCATCCCACACTATAAGTTCCAGCCCTCAGGGGAGGCATCTGATCAACTGGTAGTGGGTGCCTATGATGCCCGAGATGGTAACTGAGCTCACATCTGCACTCCAAAGAGAAAGAGGCATGATTACATTTTTACAAATGTTTTTATTTATTTTATTTATTTTCTTAATATATTTTTATTGACTTCAGAGAGGAAGGGACAGGGAGAGAGAGAGATAGAAGCATCAAGGATGAGAGAGAATCATTGATCGGCTGCCTCCTGCACACCCCACACTGGGAATTGAGCCCACAACCAGGGCATGTGCCCTGACCGGGAATCAAACCTTGATCTCCTGGGTTGCTAAGTTGATGCTCAACCACTGAGCTAAGCCGGTTGGGTGAGGCATGATTAATTGATGATGCTTTTGTGAGCATGGGTGGAGAAGTGGGGCCACATGTTTCCCATATCTTATCCATCCCTCAGCTTTGTGTCATAGTGCTGGGGACCTCTCTTTACCTTTTACCTTCTTATCAGATATTGGCAGAACACAGAAAAGAAATACAGGAATGGGTGACATAGATGAACCATTCCTATCTTTGTGTGCTCTCAACATTTTGTTTGTATTTTAATTAGTGCCCTTACTTAATGTATAGTAAAGACATATTTGCCTACTGTTGTATATGTCTTTTCAGGGCCGCTCTGTAGATGCCTTGAGGTTACAGATCGTTATTCTTCATTCTTGTATTATCCCCACCTCATGCCTCCCATTCTAGAACCCAGTTGAATGCCTGACCAATAATAGTCATTCACTCTTATTTCCTTTCATTCAACCTTTTTTCATTCTGTTCTCTTAAAACATCCACACTATCCCCAGAAATCTCTTTCTAAAATATAAATGTAATCTTGTCCCATTTCTATTTCAAACCCTGCCAATTAGCCAAAAGATAAAGTCCAAGTTCTAAATTCTTTATTTTGGCAAAACAAGTCTTCCAAGGTTGTGTTCTCACCCAGTTCTCTGAATCACCAGCCACTACTCTCTTCCACCTCCTCGACACCATCTTAGTTTGCACTTTTGAGCTTTCATATCTCTAGGTTATTAAGTCTAGAATGCCTGCTCTCCATCGCCTACCTAGTGGACTGTTCTTCAATCTTCAGAAGTGTGTCTTGAAAGAAGGTGAGGAAGGCGTCAGGTTAGGCATAGGTTAGGCATCAGGCTGCTTGGGTTCAAATCCCGACTCTAGTTGTGTGACCTCATGCAAATTATTTAGTTTTCTTAGCTTGAGTTTTCTTATCTGAAAAATGGGGGTGGGGTAGTTAGTGTGCTTGGTGGGAGAAATCAATGAGCTAATCTATATAAAGTGCTTTTTCTATGCCTGGCACACAGCGAGTATTCAGTAAATAGATCTCTTCTCTTAGCTGGGATTCAGAAGGAGGCTAAGTCCATTGGGGGAAACAGACAAGATTTGCAATGCCATGTGACAGTGATTGTAATTAGAGTGTGAGGAGGATGCAAAGGGAGCACAAAAGGCAAGCCCAGGAAAAGCACACCAGACCCAGTAGCAGATGGGAGTCTGAGGAAAGGCTGCTGAGCAGGGGGATGCTGGAGCTGAGTCCTGAAGGATGAGTTGGAAGTGTGACTCTGTGATGGCAATGCAATGATGTCTGCAGCCGGGGCCCACAGACTTATCTGACCATGTACAGCTTTGTTAGGGGTGAATGGCAATTAACCAAAAGTTAATGTCTTTGCCATGAGTGTTTTTTAAATTTTATTTTTTACATTCACTATTATTTGTATTAGTTTTGGGTGTACAGCACAGTGGTTAGACAATCAGGTACTTTACAAAGTGTTCCCCCTGATATTTCCAGTACCCAACTGGCATCATACATAGTTATTACAATACTAGTGGCCCAGTGCACGGATTCATGCACATCGAAAGGAAATTAATTAGAAGAAAGATTTATGTGGTAATTACATTTCTACAAAAAATTACATGTCAAAATAGTATATATAATATAATATAAAATTAGAACATGTGGGTGATTGGCACCAGTGAGAGCTTTATATGCATCATGCATGTGCGAGTCAACGTTTATTTTTAAATTGCCAATGTGTGTCTTATGTACTGGCCAGTCAGTCAGCCAGATGGTCGGATGGATGTATGGTCAGTCACTTAGCCTTTTATATATATAGATTATTGACTATATTTCCTATGCTGTACTTTTACATCCCCATGACTGTTCTGTAACTATCAATCTGTAGTTCTTCATCCTTTCACCTTTTTCACCCAGTCCCCCAGCCACTCCCCTCCTCTGGCAATCATCAGTCTGCCTCTGTGTCTATGAGTCTGTTTCAGTAACAGGAGTGTTGAGTGTGTGTTTGTTGCTTTTGGATGTGGAAGTCTCCTGAATATACCATCAGCATGCCAGGCACCTTGCCCCTTTCTCACATGAAGACACACCTAGAGGAACAGGGCTCAGGTGGCCACAGCTTTCCTCCTAGTGGAAGGACAGGTGAAAGAGAAGTGTGTGTCTCTCCTCGTGAGCTATAGCATGGAAGTGTTGCTCCTAGGGAAGCTTCTCCTTAGTCTCTTATTCTTTCTTTTTTTAAAAAAATATATATATCTTTATTTATTTTAGAGAGGAAGGGAGAGGAAGAGAGAGATAGAAACATCAATGGTGAGAGGGAATTATTGATTGGCTGCCTCCTGCTCACCCTACACTGGGGATTGAGCCCACAACCTGGGCATGTGCCCTGACTGGGAATTGAACTGTGACCTCCTGGTTCATAGGTCAATGCTCAACCACTGAGCAATGCCTGCCAGGCTCTTATTCTTGATAGAGAGAATAAATAGAGATGGATTGTATGGAGCAGGCTTCATCCCCTTCATGTAGAGAGTGGTGAGGGTGGGTATGCCAAGGCTGGATGGCCCTTGGTGAGAGAAGAGCAGGCTCTTTCATTGTTGACATCCCGGGGTAGACCAGTAGCCTGGGGCTGTGATGAGGGCTCACATTCCATAGTTGCCTTTGCCATGCATAAAACAAAACCAACTTTAAAAAAAATATATATTTTTATTGATTTCAAAGAGGAAGGAAGAGGAGAGATAGAAACATCAATGATGAGAGAGAATCATTGATTGGCTGCCTCCTGCATGCCCCACACTGGGGATTGAGCCCAAACCCCGGCATGTGCATGGACCAGGAATTGAACCGTGACCTCCTGGCCAATGCTCTACCACTGAGCCACATGGGCTGGGTGGGACAAAACCAACTCTTGATCTCTCTCTCCCTGTCCAAAAGCATCATTTATGATTAGTCAAAATAATTTCTTCCACTCAATGTAAAAAAGGAGAAGCTATTTTTGTTTTAGGTAGAGGAGTCCAAAGAGAGGTCCTCATGGGATGTTTCACTGAGCTCATTTTAATTGGATAGGAACCTGATTGCTAGCAGAGTGCATTGAGGGTGGAAGGAAGAGAGGGCATTTGGAGGACCTGGCATAAAGAAAATTATGGCACTATGATATGTTAGAGATTAGAAGAGGCATCATGATTCTTTTTCTTTGAAATCAAAATTGGGCATACATATCACTTAGTAAAAAAATCATGTTTGACATGTGAAAAGGCAATATGAATGTCATAAGAGATATCAGTATGTGAAACTTAATTTCATCAGAAAGAAATGCAAGAGAAAATAAAAAGAAATGTACTCAGGAGTAATTGCCCTGAGGCTGATAGGAATAGCGAGTAAAAAATGGAGAGAGGAATAAATGTCCCATAAGACAGACATTTAAGTGAGGTGCCTGCATGGTAAAAGAGCACTGACTCTTTTATATTCCTTCAGTTAGCTTCATTAGGATCTTCTCCCTTTAACAATTTGATTCAAAAGAGAAGCAACCCATTAAAATGTTATTAACTGTGTGGTTAGGAGTCTTGCAGTATGTGCGCAAACATTTGAGGAGTGCTGGGAAATTGATCATTAGACACTTGGGTGTCAAAGGATATGCCCCTAAATGTTCTCTTGTTTCATTCTGTGTTTCCCAGTGATCAGGCTCAGGACCAATGCTTCTCGCCGACAATGTTTATCTGTCAAGATCATTGACTGCTGGTCCTTGATTCTTTGTTATGAGTTTGAATTTCTGGGCCCCCTTGCTCACCTTGCTCAGACAAGATTTACTTCCCAATGTTCTTCAGAATCCCATGTTACCATCCAAAGTTTGGATTTGTTTGTTTTCCCTTCCCCCTCTAAAAATACTCTTTCCTATAATTAAAAAACAACAACAACCTAACAAATGCACAGGATGAACCACTTAAGCAGCACAAGTGGTACAAAATTCTACAAGTTAGGATATGAGTTTTCTCATTTGACAATGTAGTCCCTCTTCACTGGAGAAGAGGTCAGCATTAACATATGCATTCATTACATTGTATTCTGGAAGCTTTCTGTGTAAATTTATGCAAAAACATGTACATATAACTTGAAACAAAATTGAGAGAGAAAGGTCCATGGTTCTGCACTTATTTTTCAGTTAAAACTGTATCTTGGCCCTTTAGTACAATCAATGACCTAACCCAATAACTCACTTTACTAAAGGGTTGGTTGACTTATATTTTATCATATTACTGTGGCATACTTGATTTAATTAACCCCATAGGTTCATGTTGTTTTACCTTGCCCCAACCAATGCACACAGTGCTACAGTGAATAACCTTGTGCATACGTGTTTGCACACATGGGCATGGATATCTGTAAGATATTTCTAGGTTACATTTTCAGAAGTGGAATTGTTGGGTCACAGTATCTGTTCAACTTGCTTTGTTTTGCAATCTTTATTTTTATAACTGTCCAATAGCATATTTGATTAATCAACTAGTTAACTAATTGCTTTTTAACTACTTAACATCATTACAAGCATACAAATTTGGTCAAGGGTTAAAGGAAAAACAACCAAATGATTAAAGTTTCCTGGTCATTAAATTGACGTCTTTTAAATGCTGGGTAAAGACAATTTTCTTTCACCTTTAAAGTTCCTCCTGAAATTTTTATTGCTTCTGGATTGGAATTGTCTGCTTCAATCTGAACTTGACTGATAAGGGTATAAGAATCAGATTGAATCTTTGCAATTTATGACAACTCTTTGTCCATGGGACGGGTTAAGTCTTCTCTTGGTTGATCTTTTGGTCTATCCTTGGTCTTACTGCCATTAGGCCATTTGTACTTCCTGTTAATATATAGACATGTAGCACCTTGTTTTATAGTCCAACTTTCCATTATTAAGTCAACACTTTGAAAAGCTGTGATAACTTTCATCTTTTCCTCAGTTACATGTGGCATCTCATATGCTCATAGAGCAAGTTGAGAATCTACCCTGAGCCCTGAGATTTGTTCTAATCTTGGAAATCCTGCATTACAGAGCAGGCTTCCATATCAACAAAGTCTCCTTTATCTAACTCTGTTTCACCCACACCCACCTTGATCCAGTACCCTCAGGATCCAATCCTGTATGTACTCCCCCCAAAACTGCTGGTTCATGTTGATCACGTCTTGCAGCTCCTTTGGAGTATAGCGCCTTCCTCCTCCAGCAGTCCAAACACTTCCCTGGCTGGGCGATATTGCGATTTAACCCTAGTAATTGGTCTGGTAGCCAGGTGGGAGACAGAGACAGACTTGGGAGTAGGAGGTGGGCTCATGTTATCTTGCAAGATGAGACCTTTGAATCATTTTTAAGCAAGTGCAGGAGAAGGGGGCTTTCTCATGAGGAGTGGGTCACTATCCAGGTCCACAGAGGTCAGAAGAATCTGCATATTTTAGATTTCTGAAGACTTCGACACCGAGGTCTCCACCCCGCATCCAATCTGGGCTCTGATCAAGGCCGAGCAGACTTGCCAGTACTGAGAATTCAGTCTTCTCCAAATCCTTATCCCTACATCCCCATGATGCCTATACTTAAGACTTGGGTCTGATTCTTACTTCTTCTCTGTCTTCTGGCTGCAGAGGATTTCCTGTCCTGTATGCTGCCAAGGAGGTCCTCTGGGTGTTGCACAATTCCTTAAATCTGTGACTGAGCATCTTTAGCTTTTCATTGCATTCCTCTAATGTATCCCCCAGCAGAAGCCACCCACTTCCACAGTTCTTGAAATCATTGCCTTTCCTGAACATCTGCAACACTTGAGATATTGCCCTTGTTAGTTCATTTCCACCTACTGATATTACGTCTCAGCTCTTCCCCGTGAAAACTGTAACAACTGCAGCTACAATATGCCTATGGCTGTTAGTATTCCATCTACATTTGTCCTGGAGTCTTCATTGCCAACCAGCTGGCGGAAGAGCCAGCTCCACAATCCCATTTTAAAATCTGCTCTTCAGACCACTCCTAGCACTAACAATCTCTGGTTGTTTTCCCTGGGAGATACTCTGAGATAAAGATTTCTGGATAAGGAGGTTACTGAGGAGTATTTTGGGGAACAAAAATAAATAGGTCAGAGGGAAAAGTTAACTTGCAATAGACATCTCAGGTGATTTCAGGGGGGAGTTTCCTCCCAAACTTAGAAGGCTGTGGGGTGTGTATCCCCTATATCTCTTAGTCTTTGAATGTGGCTGCCCCTGAGAAAGTGATGTAACCTGGGGTGAGGCAGCTCACTTATGCTGAAGGTCATTGGGAAAAACTCACTTGTGAACTATCAGCTACTGGCACTCCCTGCATCTGGGAAGCTGTGAGTATCAGAATCAGAGATTCTGCAGAGGAAAGTGTTTATGAACAGTTTTATTTCACCAAAGCAGATCACACAGTAGCCACATACAGTAGAAAGAGCAAAGCTTTGACATCAGACTCTTATCAGCTCTGTCATTTTCAGGTTACTCCTCCTTTTTTATGAGCCTTGGTTCTTGTCTGTAAAATGGGGATAAATATGTTTATTTATTATTTCTTTGCCTACTGTCCAAATCTGTGCTTGTATAAAACTCTTTTGGAAGGGACATGAAATAGCCCATCCGATAAGCTGATGAGGGTTATCTCTGCTGGGGTAAACATTTCAGCTCACTCAGCTGGTCACGTTGGAATACTGAGTCTTGAGTTTTCCAAAGTGTCCCATCATCATTCTCTGCCTTTCAAGTAAACATCAATGACAATTCATTCGCCAGGGGAAGATCCAATTGCATCTCAAGAATTAAGATCGATATGATCACTGTAAGCAAACCGTGTCTGACCTTATCCTTTGTAAGAAGAAAAAGAATCAACAGGGCATGAGAAGTGTCAGCACTTTTAGTTTTGAGAGGTGAGAAAGGGGAAAAGTTTATGCAGTGCTCATCCATCATTGGACTTCAGGAAGATCATTAATGTTCAAACTAGAGATAAGGAAGTAGCTTATTTATTCTTTTCTGCTGTTGAAAATCTTATAACCAATTCAGTTCAGTTCAATTCAACTCGATTCAATTAAATTCAAGTAATATCCATTAAGTGCCATCATTGTGCATGACTTACATTAGCTGCAAAACATCCCATCTCTGACTGTTCCTTATGTTTATTTCATTCCAGACTCTGTTGGGTGCTGGGAAGAAACATGTAGAGAAAGAAGAATATACAGACACAGAAAATTATTGTGATAAATACTAAAGGGTATGGATATAATATAGTAGAATTACTTTAGAAGGAAACATAAACTATATATTCATGGAGAAAGAAGGTGATTTTTGAGTGGGGACTTCCAGGATGAGTAGGAATTTACTCATGAGTGTGGAAAGGTTTAGTTTATTCATTTACACCATTGTTTATTGAGTATACTACCTGCTGGACCCTAGGACAGGCACTGGTGTTGAGGAGGCAAGAGGGGCACCACAGCTGCCCCAGGAAGCTCCCGAGTGTGGTAGAGCAAGTGTAGGCAACACGTTGAAAGAGGTTGTAACCTGGTAGAAAAGACAAGAGAGTTGACAAAGTAAGGTCTCATTTGCAACTGTGTTCAACATATTTTCTTTCTAAGACAATCTTTGTTCTGGTTACAGCTGTTAGGTTGTGCCCTCATTTTGGCAGCAACATTCCCTGAACAATGCCAGAGAAGTGGAAATAAGTAAGGACATGTGTAGATATATGGTGTCGAAGAAGTTTCCAGCATATTTATGGATTACGGTGCATGCATGCAATGAGATACAGCTTAAGTGTTCAAAATGGTGCAATCAAATACATATAACATGGAAAGTTATTTATGATATATAGTTGAGTTTAAATGCAGGTAACAATATACGATGTACAATGTGATTCCATTCTTGTAAATTTTTTATTGTACATTCACAGGACAAAAGTATAAGAAGATGCCATAAAATGTCACTAGAAGTTCTCTTTGGACGAAGGGATTATGAATGCTTCTCTCCTCTCCCTTCCCCTCCCCTCCTCTCCCTACCCCTCATCTCCTGTATTCTTTTCCTCTCCCTCCCTCTTTCCCTTTTTTTCTTCTCCTTCTTATATTCTTATTCTTCTACCTCCCCTTCTATTTTGCTCATGTGCATTTTCCCCAATGAATGCGAGTTACTTCAGGAATGAAAAGTAAAGCAAAGAACAAGTTAGTTTTAGAAAACCTTTGAACCAGATAAACCTTTCTATAGCTATGACAATCCTCCTTTTATGAACTTTGTTTATCAGGAGAATCCAATACTGTTGGAAGGACTGATATCATTACTATTATTGCTGTTATTATTTTATTTCCATGGACTGATCATATTTTGAGGTTTTAACTGGTGTGCTTTCCTCATTTCCAGATTATACAATAAAACACAAATAATCTTCTGCAGAACTAGGAACAAAGGCTACACACATTTGCCATAAAAAGATTTCGATGCCTTTTATTTTTCAGAACAAATTTTCTTATTGGCAAAGATCATGAAAAAATTGCTCACAAGCTGGGAATGGGAACGTGCAGACTGGAAGGCGTGCTAGAATGGGATGGAGAGCCTCCATCTGGGAACCCTGGGGGGTGTGGAAGCTGAGTGGGCATAGTCTCAATGCTCCTTCACCATCCATGAAGGACCACCAAGTGACAGTCACCCACCCATTATCCCACCAACCTTGTAGTCTGGAGGGATGCTCACCTGAGCCTTGAGATTACACTCCATTCCCATGCACCTGTGCGGACATTGCCCCCTCTTAGGTAGAGCAACTCACTGTTGCATTCCCATTTTATTGATGGAGGAGTGGACATGTGAGGAGGCTGAGCAATGTGCCTAGAAGTTACCAGCAGGGTTGCAGCCAGACTTGAGCCTCATAAATCCATGTTGAGCCCTCTTTTCAGTAGTGCATAATACTGCCTAACATTTGATTTGTGGGTGACAGTTATTCAAAGCCAACAGTTCTGTCCCTCATTGCTCCTTGGGCAATTACTCCTTCCTGTGATGAGAAATAAACAAGGTGGTGACAGGTTCCCAAAGTTGTTGTGTCATTTCTAACTGGGTGCTCCACTCCTGCAGCTAGAGACAGGGTTACTTCTGATGAAATCCTTGCTGTAAAGTACCCCAATCAATTTTTCTTATAAATGATTTCTAATATGTAATTATGTAATCAAGCACTCCCATAAACAAGCCGGGCCTTGACATAGAGTGATGGGGTGCAGTAATATTTTAAATAAAAGATGATTGCGGAGTTATTTATTTTGAAGTCCAATTTTCAGGGTTGGGAACTATACATTAATGGCAGTTTAGAGATTAACAGCAAGCTAAATGTGAAACGCTATGAGTCAGTGCCTTCAGTGTAAACAAATGCAGGAAAATAGTATCCTGCAACAGTTTGCAAAGTCTAACAGAGTCACAGGGCTTTCTGCAAAGCAAGAGGGTGCAAAGAGGAACAGATTCATCAAAATCTGGCAGTGATTTTTTTCAAAAATAATGGCTTTGTCTGCAGATGGAAACTGCTAACAGCTTTCCCTGTCCACCACGATCGCCTTTCCAACTGCTCGGGTTTTATAATCATGTCGCCTTTGGAAAATTACAATGCAGAGCATATTCTCCTGGTGGTCTGTTGTTGAGCTAAATATTCTGGGCTATGAAATGGTGACAACAGTTGAAGAGTTTCCTTGCAAAAAAGTGTTACAACCATTGCATGCCAATGAGCCACCCGATGCTGCAAGGCTCTGGCAGGAGGGGAGCATCAGGCTGCGTTAGCAGAGCACAATTTAGAAAACGTACACGTACATTCAAATAGCCATCATCTAACATTCGCAGTGCCTTGGAATAATGGTTATTCTCCTCTCCTCCTTTCTTCATTTTTCCTTCTTACTCTTTTTTAAAATTCCAATTCCATACCAAAAATGTATTCTTATCTAAGTGCAAAGACACGAGGGATCTGGACCGCTCCTCCAGCCTGTGATCTGCTCTAGGAAGAATGTTGCTCATCTGTGTCTCCAGATCCTTTGCTCAGACCCCAGCTCATGGGATGTCCAGCGCCTACCTGCTCTATCAATGAAAGAACGATGTTTTCTCTTTCATATGGTGCTTTCTACCTTAGAAAACCTTATCTACTGGGTAAAACATTTTCACTGACACCATACTCACAGCAACATATGAGGAGATCACTCTCTCCTTGTGTTCCTTCAGGTCCTTAAAGAGGCAGATACTAAGATGGGATTAAAGATGAAGAGATTGATTATAGAAACTGTCCTTGAGAGAAAATGGAGAAGAAGCCGTGGAGAATGGGGGAGCCATCAGATCATGACGCGGGTTTGACTCCGGTGGAGAAGAGAGAAAAGAAGGTTGAGTGGCAAACGTCTTTGAATGATGTGCTGTTTGAAGAAAGTTTTAGCAAAGCTGGTGGAGAGTCTTTGGGCCAAAGTCACTGGCCAAAGCAGTCCTACATCTTGTAGAAATGCACCTGCCTCCCCCAGAAGAGGTCCTGCCACACTAAGCCTTTGGCTGGTGATGCCAATGTGGTGGTGGATGTCAGACAGCATGACTGGAACCCTCGGTCAATTACATTCCATGCAGTGGGAGATCCGAGAGGCACATTCTCATGGCCACCACATCCTATTTTATAGATAAGGAAACAGATCCTGAGAGGTTAGGAAACATTTTCAAGATCTCATTACAAGTGCATGGGAATTATTGCCAGGCTCCTGAACTCTAATTCATAGTGGTTCTTCACAGATATCACAGCTTCACTTTTACTACTGACTCGTGTCCATTTGATTAGGGTGTTTGGTGGAGAGGGAAGAACATGGGGAAGCAAAAACACATGGTAGGCCAAATACTTGGCAGGAACACAAGAAGAATTAGGGAGGGGGTTTCTTTCACTCATGGTAGAAAGCAGAATACGGTATAAGGCTGGAAAGTGGAGACCAGAAGTCTCACCCTAGGGTGGGAGTATTTGACTTTCACTCTGTTCTCATTAAAGTATGCCCCACTAGCATGGCTCAGTGGTTGAGCGTCGACCTATGGACAAGGAGCCCACGGTTTGGTTCCTAGTCAGGGCACATGCCCAGGTTGCAGGCTTGATCCCCAGTAGGGGGCATGCAGAAGGCATCTGGTCAATGATTCTCTTTCATCATTGATGTTTCTCTCTCTCTCCCTCTCCCTTCCTCTCTGAAATCAATAAAAATATATTTTAAAAATATACCATATGTAAAATCAAACCACTTGACAATTAAATAGCAGGTTATGCTCTAGAGATTCACACATGCTTCCTGAAGGTAAAGATGCTCTTGGTTCTTCGTTTCAAGACTCGTTTCCCAGCACCTTGGCATTGCTTGGCACAGAGCATAGTATAAATACTTGTCTTTGTTGAATGAATGATTGCAACTTTAGACTTGGAAGGGATCTTAGAGAATATCCAATGTACTTCAGAAGATAATGAGACATTGAATACTTGTTAAATCACTTCTCAGAGGAAATGAGACCCTGAGACACATGGCTCCCTGCACAGGAGTCTATCCTCCTCTCATTTGGGGCCACCCCGAGATGAGGGTTCTACTTTGCCAGTCCAAGGGAAAGTAAACACCTTAATATTGGAATCTCTAGCATCTCTGACCAAAAGAAAGGCTCACCTGTTCATTTCTGGAACTTAAATTTGGTGAGTAGATCAAAACCAAATTTTCAGACAAGAATGAGTGGGTGAAACAATGGGTCATTTGGAGAAAAGTGATACACGAAACCTGTATAATGAGACTGATATTTTGGAGGAAATCCCAAGTGTCAGATAGTAGGTAGCAGAGAATTCGAGGGGAACTGACTGACATGCATATTAATTGCCATTTTGTATCTTTTAGAAAATACTGGCCTTGAGGGTAGCTCTTCCTGGTTTGGTGTTGTTTCATTTATCTTCTTAGTAAATATTTATTGGGTATCAACTCTGCTCCATGCACTATGCCAGACTTTGAAGATTATTGGAAACAAGACCCTATTCCTTTCCTTGTGGAAGAGATAGGCAGGTAATGTGCAAACACAACAATTCATGAGAATTGGAAATGTTTTTGGAGAAATACCCAGAATAAGGGAAGGGAATCATTCTATGATAATGGGAAGACTCTGAGGCAGTGAAATTGACTTGGGACCTGAATGATAAGGAGTTACCTTGTGAAGATCTGAAGGCAAGAATTCCAGGGAGGAAAAATATGTGTGAAAGCCCTGAGGCCCTAAGCAAGACCCCAAGTGTTTTAGGAGCTGAAGAAAGACCACTGTGGATGGGACCCAGTGTAGGGAGATGGCAGGAGATGAGATGAAAAATAGGCAGAACCAGATTCTGATTTACATGGAAAAAATGAAATCAGTCTGCAGGAAAGCAATGGTGGAAGCAGGGAGAGCAGCTCAGTCTATTGCCAGCATCCAGATGAGAGCCAATGGTGGCTGGAGCTGAGCTGGATGGATAAGTTGGAAATAGACTAGTGACACTACAGAGAGAGGGATTCCTGGTTGATGGGTAGCGTGTGCAAGGCATGGGGTCAAGGACATGGAATATTGGGGGCGCACATGTGGTTTGCAATGACTATAGTTTTGAGTGTGCATTAGGTAGCAGGAAGAGATCTAACATAGGGAGGACAATGTCTATTTCACAGAGCTATTGAGGGGCTCACTCGAGAAAATAAGCCTCTCCATGCTTCAGTTTTCTTCCCAGTGAAATGGGGGTGGTGTTGCGATGCAATCACTAAGATCCTTTCCCTTCCTTGATGCCCCCCACTACCCAGGATGTAAAGATGTGAAACCTGAGGAAAATGTCTTGCTCCTGTGGCATCAGCTATGTGGAGGCTTCCCCGCATGGGTTCTCATAACTTTAGGTGCTGGGAACACCCTTTTGAGAGTCAGAATGATAAATGAATAATGAAATAGGTATTGAAAATCATCAAGCATTGGATGCTTGGGCAATATAAAACAGGATCTCACAGCAGACACCTGGCACAGACTGTCTACTTCTTGTTTCCCTGTCTTTGTCAGAGCTGAATCTCCCATGGATATGTTAGCCATCTCCTCATTTTCCTGAGCACACACAAATCCTTTCTGCAGAAAACAGCAGAGGCCGAGAAATAATGATTACTAGTCTGGGTTTCTGTTTTAGGAGGTTGCTCGATGATAATAATAGTGCTTACTATATCCACATGTGGGTCCAAGCAGTTCATTTGTAGCATCTCATGTGACCTGCACAACTGGGCAATGGTGATAGTATCTTCCCCATTTTACAGATGGGAAAAGCGAGTCTCCAAAAAGTAAGTAATTGCTTGAGGCGGCATAGCCTTTGTACAGCTGCTATCAGTTGGGATGTAGCAGAGAGCGCATTAGACTCATCCTTCAGGGACTGGGCTCTGTCTTTTGGCAAGGTATAACCAGAATACTCATTCTTGCTTCATTTTCTCATCTAGGGGAGAATAATCGCTACCTTAGGGAGCTGTTGTGAGCATTGAGAGAAATTGTGTAAAGGTGCAATAAACATTAATCCTCTCAACACAAAAAAAATGCTTTGTAAACCACTGTTATAAAAAATTTAATAACCCTCACTAACTATTTCTAGGCAATTAACTTGGTTTTGTACAAAAATCACATTTAATGTGACAATATTTGTAGTGTGGGAGAATGCGTAGGTTATTTGGGTTTCTGTAGGTGTGCGGGGTAGAGAGACTCTCTGGAGATTATAAAGCAGTGAGTCAGAACTTTTAACAAGTTGAGAATAATTTCAGACAATATTTCCTTCTGCTTTATGAAGTCAACATGGAAAAAAATAAACCAAATATTTATGAGGTGCTCAGCCATGTTCCAGGCACTTTGTGGCAGGGATGGGTATGGCAATACACCAGACTGCTGAGCCCCTCAAGGAGATTGCCATCTACTGCCTAGTGCAGAGACAAGATGGGTGGCCTTCTTCTGGGGGCACAGAAGCAGAATCTGATGTATGTGTGTGTATGTGTGTGTGTGTGTGTGTGTGTGTGTGTGTGTGTGTGAAAGAGAGAGAGAGAGAGAGAGAGAGAGAGAGAGAGAGAGAGAGAGAGAGAGAGAGAGAGGGAGGGAGAGAGAGAGTTTGCTTCACATTAGTCAAACAAGGTCTTGGCTTAATGAAATTTGAGAGACCTTGGCTGAGATAAAGAAATCCATGAGAAAATGAAATGAATCAGTGAGTTTGTGAAATATCATAACTAGTTTTTATATAGATCATAATCATATACAGGTAATCAGACATTAGTCAGGGTGGTTTTGGATATAGGTTAAACTACCCAAAGGCAGTGATTCACTACTTTATGCCTTCTTTTTATAGTAAATATTTCAAAGTACGTTCTTTACTTCACCGCAACCCATCCACAATGTAATTTCAAAATCCAATCAATAGAATACCCACTATAACAAAAGGAAGAATTAAAGGAAAGTAATTTAAGATAAAGTAATATGTATAATATTTTAGTATGTAAATGCTCATACATGACTACATGGAGAAATACTGTGACATAATCAAATGGTATCCCAAATGCCCTAAGGAATATACCTGGGGTCTTAGTGCTGGCTGCTGGTTGGCCCCAGTTTTTCTCCATGTGGCTTTTCTCTGCCTGCGGTATTTCACCATTCAGTAGTTTAGCCAAAAACTTTACACACCCCCTGGCTTCCAAGAGAGTAAAACAAAAGCACCAAGGTTTTCAAACTCTAGGCCTTGAGGTCACACAGCTTCACTTTCCTTGCATTCTATCCATTACCGCAAGTCACAGGGCCAGTCTAAGATATTAAAAAAAGGGAAAGGTGGGAAATAGACTCTAGTTATTTATGGGAGAAGTGGCAAAGTCATATTGTAAATGTCCATGTGGCATCAAAGATCATGGTTACCATAGGGCAGTGGTCGGCAAACTGCGGCTCGTGAGCCACATGCGGCTCGCAAGCCGCGGTTTGCCGCTCTGTTGACTAATGAGTTTGCCGACCACTGGGATAGGGGCTTAATCACAAGGAACAACAGCCTGTAATTATTGGAATCGAGAGTCTAAGTCAGTGGTCGGCAAACAGCAGCTTGCGAGCCGCATGTGGCTCGCGCGCTGCAGTTTGCCGACCACTGCCATAGGGAGATAAGAGCCCTGAACACTAAAAATAATCATTTGTACATTGACTTCTTCCTATATTCCAGGCACTGTGCTAAGGCTTTGCATGTGTTATGTTAATCAAACCTGAGGACATAGTTCTGGACAAAAAAGACACAAAGCTCTTAGTCTCATGAAACTCATATTCTAGGTGGTGGTGGAGGAACCAGCCATTCTATGTCAAATGGGGGTGTTTTCTAAGAAGAAAAATAAAGCCAAGGAAAGGACACAGTGCAACAGTGCAGAGCTATTTGGTACAGGATGCTTGGCAGCCTCTCTACTAAAGTAACATTCGAGTACAGACCTGTGAGAAATGGATAAGGAGGCTGAGAGGACATCAGGAGAAAGAGATTTCAGGCATGGGGAGCAGAGAGGACAAAGTGAAGGAGGTAGACATATGCTTGGATGGATCAGACACAGCAAGGAGGGCAGTGTGGGGAGCAGAGTAAGAGGGAACACTGTTAAGAGATGAGGTCAGAGAGGGAGGGAACCAGGCTGGGACACCACAGGCCATTAGGACTGGTAAGGACTCCTAATTTTATTCTGAGTGAGATAAGAATCTACTGGAGAGTTTTGAGCAGAGGAGAGAAATACTTTGACTTATGATTTTAAAAGGTCGTTCTGGCTATTATGTGGGAAGCAGAGTGTAAAGGGGCAAGGATGGAAATAGGGAGACCCATTGACTAGCTGAAAGGCTGTTGCAATTATAATTTTAAAAAAGCTGATGGTGGCTTGAACTAGGGTGGTAACTGAAAGTGGTGAGAATTGGTCTGATTTTAGATATTTTTCAAAATTAAGGTCAACAGGATTTGTTGAAAATAAGGTGTGGGATGGGAGTGAAGGATGAATGTAACTTTTCAACCTGGGAAATCAAAAGAATGGAGCTGCCACTGACTCAGATGGGAACCACTATGGGAAGAGCAGGTTGGGAGAAAAAGATAAGGAGCTGAGTTTTAGAAATGTAAATTTTGAGATGCCTATGAGACATCTACAATGCATCATAAGTAGGAAGTTGAATGTAGGAGTTTAGAATTCAGGGGCTATGGTTAGGTTAGTGATGAATATTTGCATAACATCAGCATATAAGTGGTATTTAAAGCCGTGTTATTGGATGAGTTGACCTATCCAAGGGAATAAGTGTAGATAAATAAGAAGAGATATCCAAAGACTGAGTCTTTGAAAATGCCTCATTTAGAAGTAACCAAAGAACTTATATGCATATATGCATAACCCATGGACACAGACAATAGGTTTGTTGAAGGCTTGGGGGAGGTGGGTGCAGGGTGGAGAGGGTCAATGGGAAAAAAGGGGACATATGTAATACTTTCAACAATGAAGATAAATTATACAAAAAGAAAGGCTGTAGGAAAGAAAAAAGGCAGGCAAAAGGGGAGGTGCCAGTAAATGAGCTTGAGAAGAAGCCATTGTGCTTGGAGAAGAACCCAGTTATGTCCTTAAAGGTAAATGAATGAAATATTTCAAGAAAGAGGCAGAGATCAATCATGTCAAATAAAGCGATGGATTGAGTCTGGAAAGAATTGTGCATTGGTTTTGAATGGCAATGTAATGGCCTTCATAGAATTAGTTTTGGTGAGTACATGAGGTTGAAAGGCTTACTAGAATATGTGCAAGAGAAAGTAAAGACAGAACATAGACCACTCTTATGTGGGTTATGTGCCACTGAATCAGGACTGAGGTCCACACAGTCCTGTTCTCAACAGCCCTGCTCTTAGGAAAAGTTTTTATTCTGTGTAAGAAATAAACTGTAGCTGGAAGGTGTTGCTGGGGGACATTATGTCCTATTTGTATGCTGCTGGTGATAATCTAGGAGAAAGGAAATAGGTGATGATAGAGGAGATGGGGAAATTTGCTGGAGCAGTTTCCTTGAGTTGGTGAAATGGGATAGGATCTAGTGGACACATGGAGGGATTGGCCATAGATGGGAGCATGCCACTTCATCACTGTATAGAGGAAATGCAGCATGCACAGCCCAGTTAAATAGGATGCAAGGTCATCAGCTAAGAGTAAGGACATGGAAACAGATGACAGACTTTTGAAGAGAGATAAGAAGGTGAGAAACAGACAGCTGGGAAGTTGGGAGAGATGGTTGACTAGGGAAATGTGGGCTACTTCATGAACAGCGGTGAGGACTCTTGGGCGGTTAGTGCTCATGAATTCAAAGTGGAACCACCCATGTGCTTATGTGTTTTCCTCCAGCCCATGTCTGCAGGCATAGAATAGGTGGAGAATTGGCTTTAAACATGGTTTAAGATTTTTTTTTCAGGCAAGAGTGAGAGAGAGAAAAGTTAGGAGTGTATGCAGAGGACATTACAATGATGGGTTATGGAGTTTAAGTTGAATAAGAGCAAAGTGAGTGAGGGAAAGGGTAAAGATGGATTGGGTTTTAATCTGTGTGAGGTTGAGGGATTGTTGGAATGTGAGCATAGCAGGAGAGAGCTGGGTATGGCATTGTAGTGTGTGTGGAGATCTTAAAGTTGATATTATAGAGGGATAGCTGAGTATGGTAGTCTGGGCTATGACAATGGGTGGCTGAGACGGGATGGAGGACAGAATTGTTGTTGGAGAGAAAGAATTGAGAAGTGGAGTTTTGGATGGATCATCTATACTGATATTGAATTTTCCAACCTGAAGCTATGTATATTGCCACTTACGAGGGTAGTTCTATTCCCAGAACACTGAATTCTCAGGGAAGATTTATTGACTGAATTGTTGTTCCACATGACAATCAAATTTCAACCTGAGACTAGTTTTTGATGTGCACAAGTGAGGCAGAAATAAATGGATCCTATCCCACCATGAGCCAAAGTGAGGATACTAATCTCTAAAAATAGAGTATAGCAAATTAGCTCTTAGGGGGAATTACTTGGCAAATTCTTTCTCCCTGGACCCTGCAACACTTAGCTTCCCAGAGCTTTAATAAAATGAATCCACACTGCACCAAGAAACATTTTTGTCTTTAAAAATAGTATTTCTGTTTCTTATAACTAGGTCTTTGGAAAGAAGATAAACATAAACAGAGGGTGTTATGTACAGAGAAGGTGATAAAGGGCAGAAGAAGCAATAGAATTTGGATTTTCCTCATCATTATAATGGTCCCTGGAGTTTAAGATATTTCATTTTTTGTTCCAATTAAAAGTAAGAATTTTGGAGCTGACCTTCTCTTAAGAAACAGTGAGTACTGTGAGAATATACTTTTATAGTTATAGTGATAAATGCATTGTGTTCCAAACCTTTGGGGGTTGGTTCCTATGGAAGGTGTAATGTACTAGTATTTTCCCTTAGAAGCAACGTTACATTTGAAAGTTAAATTCCTAGGCAAGTCTATTTAATCATAATGTCCCCAAAGGAAAGAGTATATGCCATTATTAGGAATATAAGCATAAATACTGCCTTTCTCTTACTAACTTCAGGAGGTAGGAATTATCTACATTTTATAAAATTAGAGAGCTGAGTGCAGAGCTGCCATTCACACCAGGCTGGTCTCACTCCCTTATATTACACTCTCTGCTCCCTCACGAGGGCCCTTCATGGCACCTGCAATGATGGGGTTGCTAATTGAGGTTGCTGCTGGTGCCATCCATGGTGCCCTCCCAGAACGTCCCTGTCAGACAGAAAGAAGGTGCCCGTTAAGATGTGACAAAATAGCTAACCTCTTCCAGGCTCTTCTCAAGAATAATTTCCACTTTTGGTGATAACATTTTTTCAAACAAGAAATTAATGCCATTTTATTCCTTCCTGAGATATCACTGGGCCCCATTTTAAATGGATATATTTCAGACCACAATTAGAAAAAGCCGTACTGGGTAGAATGCCAAATCCAAGACCCTCAGCCTGATTAGAAATTACTATCAAAACCAAAGGGAAGAAAATGGAGAGAGACCTGTGAGAGACCTTATTCTGGCTTTTAATAGTTGGAAATGAGATAGAACTTATTAAATGAGTTCGTTAAAGAGAAGGTATGTTCGATCGTAGTTCCTTGTGCAGGAGAAAATATAAAATCTCGTAATGTCCATTGATCTCAGTAAGAGTAACTTCGTTGTCACACAACCAGCACACATCTGTCAATCATAACAAACAAACAAACAAACAAACAAACAAGCAAACAAGAGGAATTACTAGTGCTTCAGGAGGTTTTGGGTTACAGGTAATTTTTTGATGAGAAAGTCAGTATTGGGAATGTTTTCCAGTGTAAAGTTCAAAAAATTGATCAAATCTCTCCCTCAAAGGATTAAGCTGTCTTCCCAGGATTTATTTTACTTATAGAGGAGAGAGATACGGAGACAAAATAATAAAAATAGAGGATGGAAGTTCCTGCAAGAGACCGGGAGATAGGGAGACACACAGAAGGAGAGAGAGACTGGCAGCCATAGAAGAATAGGAGCCATCTATTATGAGAGAGAAAGGAAGCCCGATGGTCTGGCGTGGCTTCCAGCCAACACTACAGACTTTATTTGCTGTTTTTGATCAGAAATTTTGGGGAAAGACAATCATTTCTAAATTGAAATTTTATTCCTTTTTAGCTGCGTAGGTGGGAAATAGCTTTGGATTGCTGTGTTGGTCTTAAGTGTTCCAGGTACAATTGTGTGTCACTCCGCTATTGCAGCCATCTGTTGGTAATAAATCTCTGTGTGATTGCCATCTGTGGGCAGAGAAGGAGTGCGACATGCTTCTTCATTTAGGAACCTTTGCATATATTTTTGGTTCTAAGTACCCTGGCACTGAAGACATGAATTCACTCTAAGAACCTTAAGTCCCATGGCAATAGATATTTTTAGACAGGACTGCATTGGAGTCTAAAGCTTCTAGCTTAAGCTTGTGTGAGCATGGGCAAGAACTTAATATCTCTGTGTCTCAGTTTATGCATCCACAACAAAGAGAATAATGCTCCAATACGGTTTTTGAAAAGGGCAAATGCAGGTATATTTGTAGAAGGCTTAGCCTAGTATTTGGTGCATAATGTGTTGAGTCTGTCAGGGTTGGTTTAGGAAAGCAACAATCCTTACTGATAGCATTTTAACAAGGATTTTAATATACAGAATTGATTAAATAAGGGTTGGAGGACAAAACATTTAGAAACCAAACCAAAATAGAACAAAATACAGAGGCAGCATGGGAATAGCTCCTGGGGAAAAGGAGGGGAGAGGTTGGGTTATCAGAACTTGGAGGCTGGGAGGAGGGCCTTGGGACCCAAGTGTCTGGGGAGGGGACACTGGTCAGCCAGAGCTAGTATTTCTTTGGAAGCACAGTGAGACTAATCCTGAGAGTATGGGGGAAACAAACAAACAAACAAACAAACAAACAGACAAACTGGAAACTGGAATGAACTGTAGCTGCCCAGGTGAAGAGCTTTTGTGGGTGTGACACAGGAACAGAAACAAAAGAAGAAAGGAGCTGTTTCTTCATCCTCGTCTATCCCTCCAGTCTCTCTCTAGTGTCCCCTGTTGGCAGAGCATAAAGGAAGCAGCTGACACAATGAAAATGTAGTTTGTAGTCTCAGCCCCAGCATCGGAGTAGAGCATAAAATTGTGGTTATGAAATTGAGAGACAATAGACAATAACTGGGACATATGAACTCAATAAACGTTGGTCAGTACAATTTATCTGGCCTCTCCTCCAGTCCCTTCTTTCCTCCCCTTTCTTCTCCAGTAACCTTGATCCCCTCAGCACTGCCCTTCCCCCCCCCCCCCAATATTCTCAGGGAGAAGAAACTAAGGATGGTAAGGAAAAGGAAATGGGTCATAACAGGAGACAAAGACATAGCGAAAGGAGCCTAGTATTCTCATAGGAGGTATGAACCATCAGCCATAGGATCATACTTCTTTTTTTGGCAGATTGGGGTTTTTCGAACAGCTTTGTGGGACTTCCAAGAGGAAAATTTGCTAATGTCTACAGTGAAAAACTATTCTATTAGACAGGAAACTCTTCACATGCAAAAATCAAGGTGAAGTTAATGCTTACATGTGCAGTAGAGGACAAATGGCTGCCAGTTGAACCTTTCTTATGAAGGAGGGCAAGAGCATGTGTAGAGATACCTGCTGAATGTGACTTGAAAAGAGGGCACAAGAGGACAGTTGGGGGTGTGGCCAACCCATCAGCTTGCCCTTTCATTCATTGCATGTCTGCTTTGGAATTGCACTAGGTGTGCTCAGAATTCACAGATGTTCAAGACACAAATCTCATTCTCAAAGTGCTCAAGGAAGTCAAATACACAGTGCCTGAAATACAAGGCAAAGTTACAGAATCAGCCCTGTTTAGATGCAGCAGCAATCCTGTTTCCTTCACTGGATCAACCCCATTTCTTTTCAAATCTTGTGGATTAGACTATGAGTATAGGAAATGGGTTCTCTGAGGTTCAAGGTATAACATAATTTAATATTATCAAGACAACTCAGGGAGGATAGAGAAAATGCACAATTATAGGTTCAATATATTAGATTTCACTCTACAAAACTGACAATTTGGGATTCATCTTACCACCCACCCATCCATCCATCTATCCATCCACCCATCCACCCATCTATCTATCCATTCCATTCCATTCCATTCCATTCCATTCCATCCATCCATCCATCCATCCATCCATCCATCCATCATACACCCATCCTTTTATCCATCCTTCCATCCATCCACGCATCTATCTACCCATTCCATCCATCATACATCTATCCCTTTATCCATCCACCCATCTATCTATACATTCCATCCATTCATTCTTCACCCATCCTTTATTTTTCTCTCCCCATCCATCTATCCAGCCCTACCTACAATATGCTGGACCCAGTACTAAGTGCTCAGACTATTACAGATGACCACAATATAGTTCTCACCCTGAAGGAACTCACTGTCAAATGAGGGATACAAACAAGTAAATACTAAATTATAACAAAATGGTAGGTGCTTTTTAAAGTATCATGTCTTGGTCTGATGGATGTTATTAAAAACAAAGCTAAAGCAACAGAAAAATAATTCCTAGGGTGTTCAGTATAGCACCTTAACAAATGTTTAAATGCCTGGTTTCAGATCCTGAATCCTGCCATTATTGGTTCTGTAACCATAGCAAGTTCCTTACATTTTCTTGTGTTCTTTTTATTTCACTAGTGGCCCAGTGCACAAAATTCATGCACATTAAAAGCTAATTAATTAGAGGAAATATTTTAATATTGCTATTTGCCCTTTCTTTATAATAGAAGTGTCAGAGATGAAAGAAAATTAATAAAATGTATATGAAAATCTTCCTCCTGTCAGAGTCTGGGGTGCACCGCAGGACCCAGAGTCAAGTCCCCACCCACCTGCACATGCCTCAAAAATTGCACGAGACCCAGACCTGGCCAGCCCCACCCCCATTGGGTGAGATCCAGACCTGGCCAGCCCCACACCCATCAATCCCTGCCGGGAGGGGGGGCACAGCCTCAGGTACCCCGGCGCACCCTCAGGTCCCCCAGCCCGGGGCAAAGGGTGTGGCCTGAGGTACCCCAGCTTAGCACTGGGGCAGGGGGTGTGTCTTGAGGTCCCCCCGTCAAGCCCCATCAGGCAGGGGGTGCGTCCTGATGTCCCCTGGCCTGGCGCCGGGGCAAGGGGCACAGCCTGAGGTCCCCCGTCAGGCCCCACTGGGTAGGGGGTGCAGCCTGAGGTCCCCCGCCTCGGCCCGGCTCCACACAGACTCAGGTCCCTGCTGATCACTTGTTATGGGAACCCTGCCTCCACTGTGGGCACAGCCATCTTGTGGTGGTGTGATAGTTAATTTGCATACTACCTCTTTATTATATAGGATATTTAAAATGAGTCTAATAGTATTTTGCTCATAAGATTGCTGGTAAGATGAGAGAATTCAACATATATAAAGCATGTATAATCATGTCTAGCACATAGAACACATTAAAAAGTGTTGGCTAATATTTGTATATTACCTTCAAGTTTAAATTCATCATTGTATTTAATCTTTAGAACCTCTTCCAGTCCTACAGAAATAGTTATACTTTCAAACAGGGATAGTGAAGTCCAGGGAGGAACTTATTTTGGGGGGAATGTCAGAGAACTTCAGAGCAGTGGAACTGGAAATCTATCTCAGTGTTTTGTCTCTAATGTTCTTTCTATTATGCCAGGAAGCATCATGTATTGACTTGGAAAAGCAACTCTTGTTCCCCAAGTGTCTTAGCTACTGACTGCCTGCAGCCGGGCTGACTGTAAACACAGCCAAATGACACGGGTTGCAGCATAACCAAGTCACTGCTGCTTTGCCCGCATCTGCCACTCAACACAAAGTCCCTGCTGATCCAGGGACAGAAGGAGTGGGTCAGGGAGCTGCCAAACACCAAATACATATCTTAATTGCTTGCCAACAGTCCCCTCCATCCAAGTCCTTGATGGGAAAATGCTCCCACAGGAGTTCACAGCATTAGGAATTCAATATCCTTTTAAAATCAAAACTGGCTTTGGAGTTTGAAATCACTCAGAAATGAGATGTTTTTTATTGCAATTTCATTTAGAATGTGGCTAGGTTTCCTTAATTGTTTCATTCACCTTGGGCTTGGGTCCTGTGAAAATGCACCCGAACTCTGCATGCAGAGAGATCCATGAAGCTTAGAGAGAAGTAGGAAATGGTGTGGAAGCCCAGTGTTTCCCAGCCAAGGAAGCACAGGCCACACGTGTGGGTGCCACAGAATTAAGTGGGGGCATGGTGATTATAAAGAGGGACATGGGAAACAGGGGGTCTGTTCATTTAAGTTCATCTCTTGTATGCCCTGTGCTGAGACCTGGGGCAGCAAGTGAAATAGCCTTGCTTTCTAGGAGTTCCTAAGCTAGCTGGGGAGGAGTGTAAACACATGCTTATCTTACACTGTAATATGGGAAGACACGGCAATACAGGTAGCACGGAACAAGAAAGGATTCCTTTTACATCTGGGAATTTGAGGCGGTTTCAGTAAGTAAATGCCATCTAAGCAGGGTTTTAAAGCATGAATAAGAGTTTTCTAGATAGATTATTTTAGGAGGTGCATTCTAAGCAGAGGCATAGCATATCTAATGACTTGGAATCATGTACTTGATTAGCTTAACACAAATTGGTTTCTTTTTTAATAGTCCTTGGCACATATTTTTTTTTTAAATATATTTTTATTGATTTTGGAGAGGAAGGGAGAGGGAGAGAGAGATGGAAACATCAACGATGAGAGAGAATTATTGAGTGGCTGCCCCCTGTATGCCCTTACCCGGGCATTGACCCAAAACCTGGGCATGTGCCCTTGATGGGAATCAAACCCAGGACCCTCAGTCTACAGACTGATGCTCTATCCAATGAGCCAAACCAGCTAAGGCCAAATTGGTTTCTTAAAGAGTTGAACCAATTACCAACACTTGGTATTATCTTCTCAATTTTTTTTGCCAAACTAGTGGGCGTAAAATAGTATCTCATTGTGGCTTAATTTGGATTTTTAAACTACTCATGACATTCAGTATCTTTTCATCTGTTTGTTGACAATTTATGTATTCTGTGCAATAACTGTCATTTCTATTCTGGTGCATTATGGAGTAAAGAGTCCAAGTGGTACAGAACTAACATTTGTTTAGCATTTATGTAACATTGTGTAGGCACTTTAAATACATTTGTTAATATGATTCTTTTTAATTGTCTGTTTTTTTAAATGAGAAAAATGGAGGTCCATAAAGCATGTATAACTATCTTATGTTACTTAACTATTGTTTACAGAGACATGATTTAACCATGGTCTCTCTGACTCCAAAGAATAAGCTTGTTCTATTTCTATGGGTTTGTTTTATGATTGCAGGAATTGCTGTTGTAGGTGGATGCAACACCCCCCCCCCACCAGCACTGTTACATAAGTGCAGGCCCCATGACAATTTGGGGGCCTTGAGGTCCTGCCTGCCTGGTGTCAGACTTTCTCCAGCTTCACTGTCACTGACCACAGAGGTCCCAAAGGCTGTAGACCAGAACAGACCCAGCTGGATGATGGCATGGAATTACACAGAGGAGATAAGTAAGTGCTGCTATTGTTTTTCACCATGGTGATGATAATGGCTTATACTGTTATGATGCTTTATGGATCACAAAACACTTGTTCATGTGTCAACGCTCCTGGGAAGGAGGCAAGGCAAGGACCAGCAAGGTTACCTCCCTCCCCCAAGCACATCTGCTGATCAGGTGCCTGGCCGAGGCTGGCCTTGTTGCTCCTTTCCTGTGATAATAGAATAATGAAAGACCCTCAGTTTAGCTGGACCCTATGTACTCCAACTATAAGCTAACCCAGCAGATTCAGCGGTTTACAGCCAGGATGAAAATAGTAACAAGGGAATTTCATAACAGCCCTCCACCCCCGCTCCCCGCGCCCCCTCCTGTTGAGCCCTTTCTTCTTCCTTCCTTTGTGCTTTCTTTGTAAGAAAACCCAGTTGCGGGTTGCAATCGGGAGCAGAGAATGGGGTTCTCTAAGTCTGTTCAATTTTCAGACCATCATAAAGGAAGGAAAAGCTTTTTCAGTCGTTTGAAAATGGTAATAAATGGGCTCTGAGTTGGGCAATTTGCAAGAGATGTGAGCAATTATGAGACTTTAACCTGTTCTGAAAGGAACGTCGCCCAAGATCCCCTTTGCTGGCCTCCTGCTGTACCACATCTGAAGCCGTGGCCCCCGGGAGCGCCGAAAACACATCTTGTCCTTCTTGGCCAAAGATGCGAAGACACAGTTTGCCTCTGAAAGGGCCATTCCCCAAGAATTACACACTGTCGGTTCCAGTGGTGGTGTTTGTTTTTCTGTCACCTTTCCTCCTCCTAGTTATGTTCTGCCCCAGATCACCTCAGTTCCTCTGGAGACCAGCGGTTTGGTTCAAGGAGTACACAGTGGGTTTGGGGAACAAAGCCCCTGGGTCCATTGCCAAAGCCCCTGGGTCCATTTGCCTGTTAGAGGCTTTGTGGTCTTAGAAGAGTCATTTACTCCCATCAGCCTCACTTTCTTCATCTGAGAAATGGGAATAAAACTGACTCATAGGGTTATTCAGTGAGTGAAATGTAATGCTGTGAGATAATACTTTGCACATAAAAGTGATTGTTTTCTTAATTATTATGTCTTTTTACATTTATGACTCTCTCTCTCTTTATTTTGAAACTTATCCACCATTTCCAACAAAATGCTCCTTCCCCAAACTCATTTGAAATTGTACTTTGCCAGTCTTTTTAAAGGGATTGGTTTGTGTGGTGGTTATCTGGTGTGTCCACTTGTCTGTGCCATCATAGCTAGATATTTTGCCAAACGCTATTCAGGAGGTTTCGGGATGATGGGTTCTGTCTCATGCTGGCTCCTTCTTCTTTGAATTTCAAAACCCCTTACAAGTCTGTGCCATAAAATTTAGCAACACATATACCCTGGCTTGTGGTATTTTTTTTCAAAGTGTCAATTTTAGATTCTTAATGGACTTGAGAGCTTTTAAACTCAATCATGGGAGAAATGGTTAATTGAGCAATTACTATTCACTATTAGTTGCCAGAGATAAATGTGTAAGATGTGGCTTTCTATTCTTCAATGGCTCATATCTAATGGGAGAGGTAGACTCGTCATCAGGAAATTAAAATGCAGTGCTATGAGTGTTAGAGTGGAGAGGTGTGTAGTCTTTGGGGAGAGAGAAAGTGAGTGTGCGAGGGTGACTGTAAGGAGGGGTCTTATGGAGCACATACCATGTTTCAAGCCTAGTGCTAGGAATGTGTATGTACCACCTTATTTAACACTTATAACAATCCTGCAAGGAATACATAGATCAGTGTCCCCATCTTTCCAATGAAACCAAGAAAGAAGTGACTTGTAAGGATCAGAGAGTTTGGTGGGCTCATGGGTCTGCTGGCTCCAAAGTCCATGCATTTTCCCATTATCCTCTCTCCTGGGAGGGTTGCTTGGTAACCACTAGAAAGTACCCTTCTGCCACTGACCTCTAGGGCATTTTCTTTTCTTTCCCTTTTTTTTTTTGTGCTATTTTCTTTTATCTCACATGGACTTTGATTTTACTGGAGATTACCAAAATAAGATGACAAACAAATAATAACAACAACCAACAACAAAACCCCTGTAGTTATTAATTTGCTGTTAAAACATGAATTTGAAGGAATTAGTTTTGAATTTTTTATCAAATTATTATTTGTTTGTTAACCAGACAAAATCATTAAAAATTCACCACATGTTAAGATATTCCATCATTCTAATTATAAAACAAGGTGTTTCTTTTGATGAGTCTTTTTTTTATAAATTCTCTGTTACTCAACTGGGTTTGTTTTTCCCAAGAAACAATAGACTTCAATATTCGTTTGATGTGGAGGAAGAGAAGAGAAAACAAAGGAAGGAAAGAAGGTAATAAAGAAGGAAGGGTGGACGGGTGGACCACTGCAAGGCATTCTGGGAGTGACAGTCTACCAGTAGCTCCCGATCCACTGACAGTGGATACCGGAACCCTTTTCCTTGGATGTGGTTAAGATTCCGGCTTCACCCCCTTCAGGTCAAGGAGTGTCTCCCATAATAAGGCTATTTTATTTTGGGCTGCTATCACAAATTACGGTAAACTGGGTAGCTTAAACAACAGAAACAGGAGGTCACGAAGTCCAAGATCAAGGTGCTGGCCAATTTGATTCCTGGGAACGACCCACTTCCTGGTAGAGATGGAGAAACCTTCGTGCTCTATCCTCACATGGCAGAGAGAGAGAGCTCTGGTTTCTTCACCTCCTTATCAGGGGACCAATCAGCTCATGAGAGTCCACTCCCATGACCTCATCTGAACTCAATTACTGCCCCATCTTCAAATACATCCCTTTGGGGGTGAGGGATTCAACCTATGGATTTTGGGGGAACATAAATATTCAGTCCACAGTCCAATGGTTCCTCTGTCTCTATTCTTCTTTTGTTTGGCACTTAAAATGCCCAATGTTGTATGGACTTAATGATCCTGCTGGTGGGAATGAGGTATCTTTCACTTGAGGGATGAATATTTCTACCTATCACTGTTTCTTCCAACTTTAACTTTCAAAACACCTCCTCCCAAACCCCACAGTCACCTTAAATTTCAGCCAATCCGTGCCCCTCAATACTCCCTTGGCTTCAGTTTCCCCCTCCTCTAGCATCTACTTCCTTTCATTTCTGCTCTACTCTTCAAAACCCACTTTATCAAATCCCTCTCTCTTCTCTCCAATTGGGATCTATCTCTCTTCCTCTATTATTAACTTTTACAGAAGGAAGAAATGCAGACACAAATCCAACTCTGTTGCTCACCAGCTGTGTGATTTAAGGAAAGTTCCATAACTTTCTCAGCTTCCTCTCCTATTAAATGAGAAACTTAAACCTTTGTCGTCATGCCTTTGGGACTTTGCATATATTATTTTCTCTGCCTACAACAATCTTTTCCTCTAATTTACTTGGCTGATTAATTCTTCAGAATTCAGTGTAGAAGTCACTTGTTCCTGGAAGTCTTCTTTGATTTTTTTCAAATTGTTATTTGATGGCCTCTCTGTTCTCCTTAGCTGCCCGCACTTCCATGTTCCTACTTTGTTACCTTGTAATTGTGTGTTTTCTTGTTTCTATTCCTCTCAAGACCATGTCACTAGGCCTAGAGCATAGAGTAGATCATCAGTAAATATTGCCAAAGATACTTTACTAATACTTATGTGTGTAAGGCGCAAGGTGTATAGCAAGTAACTGCTCAACAAATTATAGTTCTCTCCTCCTTCCTTGTATCTTAGTGTAGTATCTCACGATGAAGTCAGTGTTATTTGTTTCCATCTCTTTGCTTGATTTTATACATTTTAATAGTTGTATGCATCTTAAGACTTGGATCAATTACTTAATTATCTTTTTATCCTTCATAGGATCTAATACACAACACCACTCATATAGTAGGCACTTGACAACTGTTGATGGAACTGTAATACATATCAGTATGAAGTTCTTTAATTTCAAGTCTTCATTTTAGGAAAACATTTCGCCTACCTTCAGTGGTGTCATTGTACAGTTATTTAAAAAGGGGATTTTAAGTGTTTGTGGAATGAATGGATGATGATTCTTGCTCATGTATGTGCTCGATTGAAGTTGGTCTCACGAGGACACAGAGCTCCCCATTCTTCATTTGTCTCTCCTTGTGCCTTACGTGTGGATTGGTGCTTGAAAAAGTGTCACTGAATTGAAGTGGGGAAGGAGCCTGGTGATTCTGCTTTTACGTTGGTGTTTTGAATCTTCTTATAGAACTTCCCAAAAGGTACCATCAAGGCTCATAGCAGTAGACACTGTGTGGGTATGTGAATGGAGAGCAGCAAAGAGAGCAGATATGAATGCATTTTTTAAAAGGAAGAAAATTGTGTCGGAAGTCAGGCATGGAAACTCACTCTCTCTCATCTCTTCCTTGTTGTTCACTTCAGGGACATCTAGGAAAGAGCCAACAAGAGGCTTCAATTCCTTCCTCCCAGCGGAAGGAAGGGCCAGGGCTGCTGAGAGGCAGACTGTGACAGAGGAGGGAAGCTGCTGAGGGCAGCGGCTGCAGCCCTGATGCCAGGGGCACTCATGTATTTCATATTTGGATTTACAAGTATAATGAGGAGTCATCTGTTGACTACCAGCCTGCCATCCATCAACCATGTTCCACTGGAGGCAGAGCCCAGGTCCTGCTGGGCCTCCAAAACATTGGCTTGTTCTCTTCTCCTGCCTTGGGGTCCTGGTAAATGAGGGCAAGGGAGCTACAGATGGAATTTATTTGCTATGTGTGTGTGTCTGGGGGCAGACAAGGCTGCGGCTGGTGTCCCTGCCAGGAAACACACCAGCTGGTGATGCTTTTACGTCTGCTCTCCCAGCTCCAACTCCACTGAGGAGCCAGTCAGAGAACTGATGTGCTAAGCCTGCCTTCCTTCCATTTGGGTTTATGCACTCTTGGCGCGACGGCTTCCCAAAGGCTCTGCTCCTTGGTGTTCCTGGCAGTGAGGCTATGATGATTGGCCCTCTGGGATACAGGGCGGAGGCAGAGAGCTTTCTGGGTGGGTGGCTTCCTGCACCGGCCCTGCTTACATTAGGGATTTCCCCCTCTCACATATTGGGTTGAGATAACTCAGTACAAAATAGAGGATTTCTTGCTCATTGTTGGGGAGGATTGGATTGAATTCTCTGTTCAGAAGGGAAGCCTCATGGATAATGATAGTACTGCATCTTGAGAGGAGATGGCCTGAGTCCCATAATTAAGACAATCCACCCATCACCTCTGTCACACTGGTTTTCTCAATGCTAAAAATGTTACAAAGTCTTTGGGATACATGGTTCTGAATTCAAAGATTTCCTAGATGAGTGAGCTTGGGAAGTTTCTTATTTAACCTCTCTAACTTTCTCCGTGTTCTCATTTATGGAATAAAGAATGAATGGATAGATGAATAAATTTATCTATCTATTTATATATCTATATACCTATCATCTATCTACACTGAGTGCCCAGATTACTATGTGTTCAGAGATCATAATAATCTGGCCACTCAGTGTATATCCTATATAATAAAAGGCTAATATGCAAATTGTCCCCTCGACCAGGAGTTGGACCAGCAGGCAGGCCGGCCAACCGCCCATGTCCCCTCCCCCTGGCCAAGCTGGGCGGACCCCACCCATGCACAAATTCATGCACTGGCCTCTAATATATATATATATATATATATATATATATATATATATATATATATATATATTAGACTGAGTGGCCATATTATTATACATTCAGAGATCATAATCTGGCCACTCAGTATCTATCTATCTATCATCTATCTATCTATCTATCTATCTATCTATCTATCTATCTATCTATATCTATCTATCATCTATCTATCATCTATTTATCTATCTATCTATCTATCTATTTCTATTGAGACAGAGTTTTAATTCCAATCCTCATGTGGTCTCCTACCCCTATGAGTGGTGCTGTTTTGTGTAGAAATCTCACAGGCTTCCAAATTCCATTTTATAATGAGACTTTTATACGTTGGGCTTACTAGCATTTCTCTTTTCCAAATCATGCACGTGTTTGTGAATATTTACATGTGTTTGTGTGTTGGTCCTTAATATCCTATCTTGAAAAGCAAATGGCATCATAAGAGTACTTTACAGTCAAAATACCCAGGTTGAATCTTGGCTCTGCTACTCACTAGTAAGTTTACCTAGGACAAGGGGTTTAATATAAATGAACTGATCCCATGTTAAGTGTTCTTATCACAAAAACAAAAACAAAACCCCCCAAAACCCAAAGGGATACAAGTAAACTTTTGGAGATAAATAATATATCTATTATCATAATTGTGGTGATGGTTTTATAGCTGTTTGCCTATATATGCCCAAACTTATAAAAATGTATACATTAACTATGTACAGTTTATAAGTGCTCCCCACTTTCGGACACAGAGGCTAATTCTGTATTAGCAAGGATGGGTAGAAGATTTCTTCTTCCTTTCCACGGGGACAGAGTTAGTGGGAAAGATCTGAGCTCCAGAAATGGAGATTAATACTAATTAAGAATACATAAAATGCATCAGTTCCATGGAATGCCTTCAGAGCACCATAAACTGTATCCAAAATTGTGCAAGATCGTGTGTGTATTTTCTAGGTAGAAATTCTGTAACTTTCACCAAATTCCAAAGAAGACTTAAAAAAATAGAACTAGTGTCTTAGAATATAGAGAGCTGAACAACAAAGGGAGAAACCAATAGAAGTGTCTTTCACCAAAATTCAAAAGAATAAACATTATCTTCACACATCTACCACAAATCATTGATTCTGAAGTCAGTAATTTTTAACATCTTAAATTTGGTTGTATCTCACAACTGAAGGCATCATATTGGATGAGATATGATAATCCTTTGAGATTTTTTTGGCTTTATTTTATATTTTTGTACTTCTCAGTAAGAAAGTCTAGCTGTCAAATATATATTCAAAAATAATTCCAAAGAGCTTTGAATTCAGGGTCAGGAGACCCAGAATTCCTGATCTTGAGCAGTGTTAGCTTTAGCAAATAATTTCCTTTTCCTGAGTCTCTGTTTCAGCATGTGTGGTATGAAAAGGTGGAACCAGTTGGTTCCTCAGAACCCCCTTAAGGAGCACCTGGTGTGGGGAGGTGGTGACAGGGTCAGTTTGGCTCTGGTAGTCCCACCTACTTCAGCCTAGAACAGCTCTGTGTTATGTCTTTTACAAAAACAGATTTGCTTTTACGCTTTTTTTTCCCCCGAAAAATGATTTCTGCTGTTAAGAAAACAAACAGATCGGAAACCCCTCCATCTGGCATTTATAACTGCTGTTGTGGGTATAAAGAGTTTTGTGAATTGGTCACCAGATTTTTGTACTCTCATTCTAATGGTGATAATCAATTTATTTGAAAGACAATAACTCAGAGTGACTAAAAGTACAGACATTGGGTGACTAGACCTACCTGGGCAGTTATACATGCCATGTGACATTGGTCAAGTAATCATAAGAATAGGGATTGTGCTGATACCTCCATCATGGAAAAGGCTCATATGATGCCTGACCAATAGAGATCCTTAGTGACCATGAGCAATGACCACTATTTCTGTCCCCTGAAAATGAATGGGTGTGTGTGGGGGGATGATCCTCATTTGTCCTCACCATGGAATTTTCACTCTCTACTCCAATTCCATCTCATAGAAAGTCTTGCAAATCCTTGGACCCAAGAGATGTTGGCCACTGGAGATGACCTTAGTACCACTATTGAGTTCACTATTTATGCAGCAAACCAAATGAGTCAGGCAGCACACTCAGGTTGGTAAGGGGCATAAGAAATGCCAACAACTGTGATAAAGGCGGAATGAAGTTTAATTTAAAGGATATTCATTGTGGCCTGATCCAGGGCATATAGGGTGATAGGATATGTTCCCTGCCATTTAGGAGCTAGCATACTAGTAGGTAATCAGGGTGGACACAGGGCTGAACAATATGGTGGACAAAGAACAGGGGCTGACTCATCCCTACATGCAGGTCTGGGAAGCTTTCCCAGAGGAAACATTTGAACTTGACTTCAAGGGAGGACAAGAATGACCACAAGTGGGAGGGTGGAAGAAAGAAGGGCTTCTCAGTTGGTGGCATGGCCAAAACAAGGAGTATCTTCAAAAAATAACAATTAATAAAGTAAAGCAGTGGTTAAGAAAAATCATTGTGAACATTACTTCTTCCATGCTAGAAAATTAATGAAGAACTTTATAGGCAGTTTTTCCATGCAGTTCATTTAGTTCTTAAACAACCCTGTGAGACAAGTTATATTCACATCCCCATTGTATAGATGAAGAAACTGAGGAAGTATCTTGCCCAAACTGATAAGTGGGGTAGCTTGGATCTGACCCCAGACGGTCCTGTTCTTCATCCATGGCAATCATTGATAATGAGGTCAGTCAACCAGACTGGGGCCAGATTATGGAAAGTGAGCAGCATGAAGCTCCATGAAAGCCATGGGAATAACCCTGGGCTTTCCTTATAGGACAGGGCTCCTCACCCGAGGCACTTCTGACATTTTAGGTTGTCCCGCATGGCTATTCTATGCGCTGTGGGGCATTTCACAGCATCGATGACCTCTACCACTTGATGTTAGTAGTATTCTTTCCCTGAGCTGTGACAATTATAGATGCCTCCAGACATTTCTCACGGTCCCCTGGGAGGCAGTCTCCTGTGGTTGGGAACCACGGCTGCAGGCAGGCTCGCTTAAGGCACTGCTTATCCGCTCTGAATACGCAGAGCAGAAGCCCGCAGAAATTCTCTCTACTAAGCACCAAATTGTCTCCGGCAAACTCTCAGCTTGGAAATTGCTCATCTTGCCAGCTGGGGTCTTGATTTCCCCAAGGTGACTCACACATCTCCTTGTCTGTGGGAGTCAGCTGGCTATGTGTTCCGACAAGGCCCCTCGTGTGTTGGAGGGAGGTGCGACATCAGACCCATCAAAGCCCGTGGATGCACAGTTAGGCAGTGCACTTGCTGAAGCGTGACAATCGGAGCGCTTTGATTCAAGGCTTGTTTTGTTCAGAACAGCATCGAAATTCTGAACCGTAGATTGAGTATTGGCATTAATTATGTATTAATTTGTTACAAGCCGTGGGCATCAACTCATCTTTTTTTTAGAGGTATGTGTCTATCATTTTACTTTTTTAAAAATATATTTTTATTGATTTCAGAGAGGAAGGGAGAGGGAGAGAGAGATAGAAACATCAATGATGAGAGAGAATCGTTGATTGGCTACCTCCTGCACGTCCCCCACTGGGGATCGAGCCCGCAACCTGGGCATGTGCCCTTGGCCAGAATTGAACCTGGGACCCTTTAGTCAGCAGGCCGAATCTACACACGGAGCCAAACCGGCTAGGGCCCAACTCATCTTTTTATTTTCTGGGCCTACCTTCAAAGACAATACTTATCTCACTTAAAAAAAATATATATATTTTTAATTGATTTCAGAAGGAAGGGAGAGGAAGAGAGAGAGGGAAACAATGATGAGAGATAATCATTGATTGGTTGCCTCCAGCAAGGCCCTCAGTGGGGATCAAGCCCACAACTCGGGCATGTGCCCTGACTGGGAATCTAACCATGACCTTCTGGTTCAGAGATCAAAGCTCAACCATTGAGTCACAATGGCCGGGCATCTCAAAAATTTTGATATGGTGTGTTTAAATTTTTTAAAAATATTTTTTTATTGATTTCAGAGTGGAAGGGAGAGGGAGAGAGAGATAGAAACATCACTGATGAGAGAGAATCATTGATTGGCTACCTCCTGCACTCCCCCCACTGGGCAACCTGCCGTGTGCCCTTGACTGGAATCAAACCTGGGACCCTTCAGTTCGCAGGCCAATGCTCTATCCACTGAGCCAAACCAGCTAGAGTATGGTGTGTTTAATTCTGAAGTATTTTCTGATTACCTCTGTCATTTTTCTTTGAAAAATGGTTTATTTTGGAGTGATTATTTTTTTCTGATATTTGGAATTTTCATATTTTTCTGTCTTTAATTTTAGTTTAATTCTATTATAATCAGAGAAAATAGTTTGTATTATTTCTATTCTTTGAAGTTTCTGAGACTTGTTTTATGGCCCAGCATATGGTATATCTCAGTGGATTTTCTATGTATACTTGAGAATTATCTATATTCTGTCACTGATTAGTTGTGCTATGATAAATGTCAATTAGATAAAATTAGAGGAAAATGTTTAAGTTTTATATTAGACCTTATTCTTTCTAATTTATCTATCAATTACTAGAGGAAGAATGTTGAAATCTCCACCTATTATTGGGAATCTGTCCATTTTCCTTTAGTTCTATCGGTTTTTACTTCATGTTTGGAAGCTTTATTACCATGCGCCCGTACATTTATTCTGTTCTCCCCCAGCATTATACCATTGTCATATTACAGTTTACTTCTACATGTTATAAACTCTCTGATGCATTATTACTTTTAAAACTTAAACAAATTTCTTCTTGTCCAAAGAACTTCCTTTAACATTTCTTCTAGTGAAAATAGCTTCACAATAAATTCTTTCAGTTTTTGCTTATCTGAAAACATTTTAAATTACTCTTCACTTTTCAAAGATGTTTTCACTGGATACAGAATGTCATTTTTTTTCACCCTCCAGCACTTTAAAGATGTTTTATTGTCTTCTGTATTGCATTGTTTGTGACATGGAATCTGCAGTCATTCTTTTTTTAAAAAAAATATATTTTATTGATTTTTTTACAGAGAGGAAGGGAGAGGGATAGAGAGCTAGAAACATCGATGAGAGAGAAACATTGATCAGCTGCCTCCTGCACACACCCCACTGGGAATGTGCCCGCAACTGAGGCACATGCCCCTGACCGGAATCAAACCTGGGACCATTCAGTCCGCAGGCCGACACTCTATCCACTGAGCCAAACCTGCTAGGGCATCTGCAGTCATTCTTATCTTTGTTTCTCTGAATATAATGTGTCAGCTTTACTTATGGCTTCTTTTAAGATTTTTCTCTTTGTCAATTTGATTATGATGGGCCTTCATATGGGTTTCTTTGTTTTTATTTTGCTCAGTGCTTGTTGAACTTTTTGACTGCATGTGCTTATGGTTTCCATCAAATTTAAATAAAATTTCAACCATTATTTATGTAAACAACCTCTTCTGCCTCCCTCCTTTGTTCAGATTCCTGTTGCATTTATATTAGACTAATTGATGTTGTCCCTCATGTTATTGGGGCTTTGTTAATTGTCTTTCTGTCTTATATCTCTATGTGCTTAAATTTGAGTAGTTTCTATTGCTATGGTTTTTAGATCATACTGATCTTTTTTTTCTGTTGGTGTCCAATCTATTATTAATTTCATGCATAGAATTTTTCATTTTAGACAGTGTATTTTTCAAGTGTAGAAGTTACCTTTGAATTCCTTTTTGTTTTTCCAATTTCTTCTTTCATCATTTTCTTTTTATTTAATTTAATTTTTTAATTTTTTAATTTTAATAAATCTTTATTGTTCAGATTATTACAATTGTTCCTCTTTTTCCCCCATAGCTCCCCTCCACCCAGTTCCCACCCCACCCTCTGCCCTTACCCCCCGCACTGTCCTCATCCACAGGTGTACGATTTTTGTCCAGTCTTTTCCCGCACCCCCCACACCCTTTTCCCCCTGAGAATTGTCAGTCCACTCCCTTTCTATACCCCTATTTCTATTATATTCACCAGTTTATTCTGTTCATCAGATTTTTTATTCATTTGATTTTTAGATTCACTTATTGATAGATATGTATTTGTTGTTCATAATTTTTATCTTTACTTTTTTCTTCTTCTTCCTCTTAAAAAATATCTTTCAGCATTTCATATAATCCTGGTTTGGTGGTGATGAACTCCTTAGCTTTTTCTTATCTGTGAAGCTCTTTATCTGCCCTTCAATTCTGAATGATAGCTTTGCTGGGTAGAGTAATCTTGGTTGTAGGTTCTTGCTATTCATCACTTTGAATATTTCTTGCCACTCCTGTCTGACCTGCATAGTTTCTGTTGAGAAATCAGCTGACAGTCATATGGGTGCTCCCTTGAAGGTAAAGTTGTTTGCTTTCCTCCATTTCTTTCATTTGTGATCTGTCTTTGTCTCCGCATTTTGGTTGCTTCCCTGAGTTGATCGAGTGGCTTTGTGTGCTAGGTGTCCTATAGGGTGCAGTGGCTCAGCCTCCCCACTTACCTGAGGTGGACACTCTTGGTGCACCCCTTTGTGGGCTGTGTGCACAGTCTTGTTGTAGTTAACCCTTGATTGTTGTTGGTATCACTGGGAGGAATTGACCTCCAGGCCAACTGGCTGTGAGGATCAGCTGTGTCTACGCTGGGAGAACTTCTGTGCTGGAGACACCCTTATGAGGCAAGACCTGTAAAAGCCTCTGTGCTCAGCTTGGATGGGGCAGAGTCTCAGGGCGGAGCAGACAGCATTGGTTTCCCATCAGCCCTGCCCTATGAGGTTCCTGGGTCTCAGTGTCCCTCGGTAATTGCTGCAAGCACCTCTGAGAGAAAGCCACCCTCAAGTTCCACCTGCTGCCAGACAGTCCAGTTTCTCCCCGAATGAGTCTGGGTCCCCAGAGTCTCGCCTGGAACTGGAGTTCAGAGCAATCAGGAGCTTTTGTCTCCCTCCTGCTTGAGAAAGCCAGCCACATACTCAGTTGCCCACCCTCTCCGTGCACGCCTTGGTACCTCTGCCTTCCGCAGTTGCTCTGAGTCTCAGTGGGCTTTTCTCTTTCCTGACAGTCCAGTTTCACCCCATATGAGTCTGGGTCCCCAGAGTCTCACCTGGAACTGGAGTTCAGTGCAGTCGGGAGCTTTTGTCTCCTTCCCAATTGAGAAAGCCAGCCGCACACTCAGTTGCCAGTCCTCTCCGCGCACGTCTCAGTACCTCTGCCTCCTGCAGCTCCTCTGAGTCTCAGTGTGCTTTTCTCTTTCCTTCTAGTTGTAGAATTTCCACTCAGCCAGCCTTCCTGTGGTTCTGGATGATGTCCATTTTGTCTTCTAGTTGTAGTTTTGAAATTGTTGTGCGAGGCAGCAGTTTAGGTATTTACCTATGCTGCCATCTTGGTTTCTCTTCTTTCATCATTTTCATGTTTCATATAGTATATATGCATATACACTGAGTGGCCAGATTATTATGATCTCTGAACGCATAATAATCTGGCCACTCAGTGTATATATAGTATATATGCAATTTAAAGTGCTTGTCTGTGAATTTCATTATGTATCTACTGCCTATGTACTATCGGGATCTACTTTTACTGGCAAAGAGATCTTGTGCATGGAAATATTTATACAATTTGCAAAAAACCTCCCTGCATCTCTCAGATGGTAATGCATTTGGCTTGAAGTAGCAGAATAATGAACTAAGAATAACTTAAATGAATAGAGGTTTATATATCTCATAAAATACCCGGAGGTAAGCAATTGCTAGTTCTAATTTAACAGCACAGTAATGTAAGCATTATTGTGATTCTCTTAGTTGTTTTTCTCATGTTGGTAACCTCACTGTTTCAAGAAAACTCAAAACATACAGACATCACAATGGTATTTGATGTAGCAAAAACCTCATGCCTCCCAAGTCTATTTTATCCCCATGAAAGCCACAGTTTCCTGGAAATTCAGCCCAGTGACTTTCCATGTATGGCCAGAAATGGGTCATGTGACCCCCTGTAGACTAAACACTTGTCAAGTGGAACAAAATGACAATGACTGGTTTTTCTTCTTCTTTGACTCCAAAACTAATTGGGGCTCTGGTAGCAGGGAGAGGGATGGTGGAGAAGAGACAAGCAGCATTTTCCATACTCTGTAGTGACAAAATGTCAAGTTCACCATCAGAATGGATTTGATCTTTATCTGATAGGGAATTTGATAAGAGAGAGAAGAGTCAAGAGTGCTGTGTGCAATCCACTCTAATCTAGCACAATCCTGATCTCAAACAAGTAGAAGTTCAGAAGCAAATTGTCAGACTTGTAAGCTGTTAGGTTCTGTGTAAGTAATGCACAGTGAGGCCGCTGAGTTGGTGAGTTTTATATCAGCTGACGTGTCTGGTGGCACACGTGATAGGGAGAGTCACAGTAAGCTGAGAAAAGAATAAGACTAGTGAATTCTTGTCTCTTGAAAGCTTCCATTGTGAGCTGTGTGACCTTGAACAACTTACTTAGCCTCTTTAAGCTTCAATTTCTTCATCAAAAGCTAGAACTAAAAATATAGCTTTTGTGGGGGTTTAGGAGAGATATTCTGCCTACATAGCAGTTCTCAAAGATTTAGGTCTGGGGGTCACTCACACCCTTAGAAATTATTGAAGGCTCCAAAGAGCTTTTGTTTACATTGTTATAGCATTGATCTTGATTCTATTAAAAATTTAAAAATGAGAATTAAAAAAGGATGTGTTTATGAATTCATTAAAAAATAATAAAATTCATTGCATGTTAAAGTCAATCACATTTTAAATTTTAAAAAAAAAACACCCTATATTTTCCAAAATAAAATAGAATGATGAAAAGTGTAGCATTATTTTACATTTCTGCAAATCTTTTCTGGTTTAGCAGAAGATGGCAGGATTTTTCTATGTGTTTCTGCATCCAATTACATGTCAGGTAGGTTCTGGAAAACCCCAGTACGGGCTTGTGAGAGTGAAAAGGGTAAATAATGTCAGTATTATTATGAAAATAGTTTCAATCTCACAGGCTCTTGGGAAAGTCTCTCCAGGGTTCCTGGACTAACATTAGAAACTGTTGGTTAAGAAAATAGGCTCTTCCTCTCCTGAGTAAACATGAGAAAGATATTAATGGCATCTCATAGTTTTCTCGTCTGTAAAATGGACACAGCAATGCTCTCTATTCCATAAGACTGATCTGAGGATTATAACCATCTCTTAGAATCCTGTGGGGAGTTTAGTAAGTGATCGTTAGTTATTCTTACTCTTTAGCAAATACATGGCAAACAATTCCACTCCCCTTTCCCTTTGGAGCAGAAGGGACCTTTGAAACATTTTGTCTGAGAAGTGAATGAGGAAAATCTCTAGATTTATCCATAGCGACCCAAATTTGGATAAAAATGACCTCTTTTGGGTAGTGGTAATGATGAATGCATGCTATCCATGTAGTATTAGAAATCATTTCTATCGCTGTCATCTTACTTATTCCTTGTAACAAACTGTGATATGCGTGAGGCATATTTATTATCCCCATTTTACATACCAGGTGACTGAGATGCCGAGGTGAAAGGACTTAGCCACAGTCAGAGATCTCTAAAGGGAACCTTTACCTGCTGGCTCCCCATCCCGAGCCTTTGAGGTCCCCTTCCTGCCCCAGCCCTGGTTTTGCACATTAATATGTATCTAGTGCACTTGCTCCCAGGAGGCAGGTTCAACTGCATCAGCTTTTGAAATTGGTGCCTGAAATTTGTTTTTATTAAGGACAGAAAATTCACTGAATAGACAAATGGACTTAAAGGCCTTTATATCACTTTGGAGATAGAAAATGCTGGGTAAGTGTTATTATCCACGAGCTAGTAATTAGATTTTTTTTTAAAAGAAGCGGTAACTATGCAGGACCAACTCTAAGAAAATGAGATCTGAAAAGGGGGCATTGGCCATCAACTTTGGGTCAGAAGACCTCAGGCTTATTCAAATTTTGATTCCGGAAGTTGCTACAGGCTAAGGGGCAAACGTCTGTTTGAGACATTAATAAATTCCACAGCTGACCTCATTGTATCAGGAGTCTGGGAAGGATGTGTAAATTCAATACCATTAGCAGAGGAGACGGTGCGCCCACAGTGATTCCTGGGAGAATCTTATCGGCAGGAAACGAGGGGAGAAAGGTAAAGATGCTAATTAAACTTTAAAGGCTTCTTGGAAAGCCTGGTGCCTGGCATGTTAATAGTCATGGAAGTAGTAATGCTAACAATACCATGGGATAGGCCATGGCTTTTTGGTGCCTCTTCATAACCACTGACTTCTTGAGCAGCTTCCCTCATAGAAGCATCCTTTGGTTTGATTGATTGGGGAGGAGAGGGAGGTCTGAGCAGGAGGTCCCAGAGCTGTATTGTTCCAACTTTTGTTGAAACATTTTTATCCAAGACTGCTAACAACAGAGGACAGCCCAGCCAGTGTGGCTCACTGGTTGAGTGTCAACCTATAAACCAGGAGGTCATAGTTTGATTCCTGGTCAGGTCATATGTCCGTGTTGTGTTCTCAATCCCCAGTGTGGCAGCTGATCAATGATTCTCTCTCATCATTGATGTTTCTATTTCTCTCTTCCTTTCCCTTATCCTCTGAAATCAATAAAAAAAATTAAAAAAAAAAACCACCAACAACAAATAGGACAGAGAATTTATATGTGGTGGGGGTTTAGGAGGATGGTTAGAATGGCTGGATCTGGGGGGGAATAGCATAAGCTTTCTTTGGAGTCTGATATATTATGTTCTATTATATTACACTAGAGGCCCAATGCATGAAATTCGGTTGCCTCTGCCTTGGCCCCCACCCACCGCAGCTTTGTCTGGAAGGAAGAATGTCCAGAAGGACGTCCGGTCTAATTAGCATATTATGCTTTTATTATTATAGATTCTATTGCTTAGCAGACCTCCTGTGTGTTTTAATATAAAAATAAAGTTTTGCCACAAATCTTAGAGTAAAATAAATGGTTTGGGAAGATGCACTGGACTTTTGTTGTGGTTTAATAGAGTCCTGGCACATGAAGGGGCTCTCTTGGCAATTTCCTCATAGTCACGTCAGTTAGAACTACCATCACTAGTTTTCCATGGTTGTGCAGCTCTCATACTTTTTAAACTTAATCATGTTGCAATTGACTCAATTTTAAACCTAAACACATCTTTTAGCCTCATACTAAACCCTAGTATCAAAAAAAAGATGACTTCCTAGTCATGTTATTACATTTCTTGTGGTTAAAATTAACACTAAACATTGAAACTGGAAGCTCCAAGCTTAGACCTGTGTTCTGTAGAAAATGCTTCATTCCCTACTTTGGGAAGCAGTGGTTCTTAAACTTTATCAGACATAGGAATCAAGGGAGCTTCTAAATGCATTTTCCTGGGCCCCAACTTCAGAAGGTTTCATTCAGTAGTCTTGGGAGGGCCCAGAAATATGCATTTTTTCCCCTTACAGCTACTCCCAATGATTGTGATCCAGGTGGATTCTGGGTAAAACTTGAGGAACACTGACCTACGGGAAAAGATGGACCACTTGTCTTTTAAATGATCTTCCATAAATCTCTCCTCTTTCAGTCAGGTTTTTAACAGGAGCTAAATAGTAGATAATTTAACAAAAAGCAGCATAATTCACATTTTTAAAAACAATTTTCTGATAACAAACACTATGTTAATGATGTTATGTTACCTCATGTGTTACCTCATTTTATCCTCAAAACAGTCTTATTTAGTAAATACTATTATCTTACCCATTGTATAGATGAGAAAACTGAGGTTCAGAGAGGTTCCCAAAGTCTCACAGGTAGTAAGAGGTGGTGTGGAACTCTAGTGAAAATCCTCCGCTCACCTGTGCACCTCCAGGATTCTCATCTCTTTCTCTAAAGAGACTTTCTCTAAAGGCCCAGATAGTACACCTTTTCAGGCCAATCAGCCCCTGCTGTAATTACTTAATTCAGCCACAGACAAGATGGAGATGGGGGAATGTGGCTCTGTGTCAGTAAACCTTTATTTACTGAAAGAGTAGTTTTTCAAGCTTGGATCTGGACAAAGCAGGACTCTGAAGTTATGTTATTTGAGTTTCCTGGCATTCAGGTATTGGGGGAAATGGAAGCTTGTGGCCAACACTCCATTTTGAAGACAAAGGGGATGCTTTTTAATGCTTTTTATTTTCAGGGTTTCATAAAGTGCTTTGTGTGAATAAAAATTTATATATTGTTTGTTGATGGAATAATCCATGCAGCCTCCCTTCCTGTTCCCATCAATGGTCATCTCTTTAGGATCTATTTCATTGTTACTCTGTTTTCAAGGCTGCACTTTATCTTTTCAAATAATAATCAAGTCCTTGATGTCATTGAGGATGTTATATAACATTTATTACTCTTTTATTCTTCTACAATACTCTGTACACCACTAGCTTTACATAAAGACTTCAGTTGATGGCTCAAATGACTTCCCTCTTTTTTTGAAGCAAACAAGTCCATGCAATTGACAGTAACATTCTAATTTGGCTCTTGGGTGTCAGTTTCCTTGAACCCTTAGATTCTCTGTACCCACCCCTCTGTTAGTGCTCTGTCAATGCTGGACTCTGAGTTGGTCTTCAGAGCATATCTGTGGCTCACTAAAGCAGCATATTCTATTGTCTATACTCTGTCTGTGTCCCATACCCTTCTTAAAGTGTCTAGATTTGAAGTAAGTCTTACTCAACATGGAGAGAGCTCAGAGATCACACTGTTTTCCCTCTTTCTTCAAGTGAGCAAACCAGTTTCCAAATAAAGGAAGTAACTAGCTCTCTCTCCCTCCGCGAATTATGACAATGTCTTAACACTGTATTTCTGTGAGCAAATATGAGTTGAAGTTGAAGGGGACATATTGGGAAATGCATAGCGTGTCCTCTGAAATTTAGGCAAGTTCACAGAGGCAGACCAGGGAAGGGCCAGAGAGCTCCTTTGGTGGAAAACAGCCAATATCTGATCATGGCTCAGTGCTTATTAAATTTCCCTCCTGCACAGACCACTGCTGGAGGTGCTGCGCTGAAGGGCTTTAAATAAAGGCAGTCACAAGCCTGGGAGATGTGACAAATACCTAACCACTAAAATGCCAATGAGGATAGATGACGGCTGCAATACCATCATCTGGAAATTTAATAAGCACTGAGCCATGATCAGATATTGGCTGTTTTCCACCAAAGGAGCTCTCTGGCCCTTCCCTGGTCTGCCCCTGTGAACTAGCCTAAATTTCAGAGGACACACTATGCATTTCACAATATGTCCCCTTCACCTTCAACTCATATTTGCTCACAGAAATACAGTGTTAAGACATTATCATAATTCGCGGAGGGAGAGAGAGCTAGTTACTTCCTTTATTTGGAAACTGGTTTGCTCACCTGAAGAGGGAAAACAGTGTGATCTCTGAGCTCTCTCCATGTTGAGTAAGACTTACTTCAAATCTAGACACTTTAAGAAGGGGATGGGACACAGGCAGAGTGTAGACAATAGAATATGCTGCTTTAGTGAGCCACAGATATGCTCTGAAGACCAACTCAGAGTCCAGCATTGACAGAGCACTAACAGAGGGGTGGGTACAGAGAATCTAAGGGTTCAAGGAAACTGACACCTAGTGTTTTACTGGATGCTGTTCACTTTCACAAGAGCAGCCTTTACAACAAGCCTAAGAGAGAGCGAGCTTTAAAAACTACTTTTATCACCATCATTTAGAAAACAAGGGAACAGTGAGGTCAAATACTATGCACAGTCATAGGACCAGAAGAAGCAGATCCAGAATTGGAACCCTCATGGAATTCTGAATCCATGCACACTTCCCCCCTGGGTGGTGCAATTCCCAGCCCCAGTAACAGCCCTCTGTCTTTATTTAAACAACAGAGTGATTTTAGTGCATGTCATTAGAAGCGGCTGGGAGCATTATTAACACTTCCGGCCACAAGAGTACCGTTTAGGGCAATGAAGCGGATATCTTTTCATACAAATAATTTATTTGTACCAAAGTTTTCCACTTGAGCACCCAAAGTGAATCGAGCTGATGTATTATTTTCTACTAATGAGGTGGTTGGAACTTGTTGTGCTTAGGGTTTATGAAATTTCTGACTAGCTTTCCGACCTTTTATTATTTTCTGGTGGATTTCAATGTAACCTACCTGATGCTTATTCAGGTACTAGTATACATTTCCTCTCGTGAAAGGTAGTTGGATGAATTACTTACTGTCCACCACTTACATTCTTCTCTTAAAGGCCATTTTAAATGCCCTTGAAAGAAAAAAGAATGTGTTGATTTTGATGCCAAGAGTAAATGAATTTCAACCATAAACAAGTTTAGAATTCAGGGTGAAGCATGGAACTCGAGAGGCTCCAGTCTGCTTCCCACCTTGGCAAATGTATTCTTTAACCTCTAAAGCAGTTATATGGGAACAATCCAGAGAGATGGCAGGACTCAAATAGAAATTGTCAACAAAATTGGAAAGAAAAAAGAAGGCATATTTTGAAATTCAGAGCTTGAGAGGAACCTAACTCCCAACAACTGAGGCATAAACCTTGAGAAGGCTTCAAACAGCTTTAATCTGCTGGTGTATCTGTCCTTTGATAGGATGTAAAATCCAGGCTGAAAGAGTGTGTCTAAGTGTTTCAGTACACTAATTCCAAGATTGATTTTGCTAAAAGACCTGACTGGCATTCAAAAAAGAATCAGTGGGCAGGGAAATCAGCAGGAAAAAAGGAAAGATAAGAGGAAGAATGTGTGTGTGAGAGAGAGAGAGGGGAAGAGAGGGAGAGAAGGAGAAAAAGAGATAAAAAGAGGGAGAGATGAAGGAAAGGAGAGAGGGAGGAGAGGAGAAAAAAGAGAGGAAAGAGAGTGGGGAGTGATCTGTGTTTAGAAACCAAAGACTTGAATTTGAATGCTAGTTTTGCTATTAACATCTTATATGATTTCAAGCAGATCACTTGAACCAGTCTGAATCTTAATTTCTCTGTATGTATAATGGGAATAAGGATTCCAGACTTCAGAGAGTAGAATTAATTGAGGTGGTGAATGTGAACAATTCCTCAGAGGTAAAGGGTGATGCAAACATAGAGATTAATTCCTACTCCCTTAACGGTAGGCTCATTGCCATCTGTACCCATCCCCTCCTTGAACTGCTCTGTGTTGCACCTCTGATCATGGGAAATCTATCCAAATCTGCTTTAGCTTTTATTCATGGATCTCATTTCCTTCTGCTGGTTTTCATTCCATTGTTTATTTCTGCCCTTCTCTAGTCTTTCTTCAATCTGTTGTTATATTTTGGATCCTCTGGGGAGCCTTCACTTATCTCTTGACTGCCTACTTGCCCTCTAGGCAACACCCAAGTTTCTTTTCCATTTCATATTCAGGATATTTGAAAGATATATATTCATAAGCTGCCTTCATTTACTTGCCTCCAAATCTCCCCTCAGCCCTTTCTAACATGCATCCATCACCTTCCACCCCCTACACAATCCTGATAATTGCCTTTCCCATGTTCACCAAATGGTCTCCATAGTGCAGAATCCAAAGGATAGTTTTGTTGGGGCTTCTGTGACTTCCGATTCTCCAGGTGTTCTTGCTAGCTCTTTAAGTTCCTTCTGAGCCTTTTTCTGATGGCCCATTCTCTTCATCACCATCTCTGTACGTTGGAAGATCTTTGGTAGTAGTCCTGCCCCCCCACTCCCATGTTTTTATCTGTCTATACACCCTACCTCCCCAGGCATTAGAAACCTCCTATATATCAGAGAGTCCCCAAATTTCCACTTCTTCCAGACTTTCTCTTATCTGGGACCACATTACAAAGCTGTCTCAGTAGCTCTCCTTGAATACCTCCTGGGCATCTTAATCTGAACATGTTCAAAATGGAAGCTGTGGCTTTCCCCAGATATGCCTCTCTCCCAGGATTTTCCAGATAAGTAGATTTGTTCAAGTCTGAAATCTGAGAGTAGTTCTTGTACCTCTTCTTCTCCATTGATCAAATTACATTTAATACCCAGTTGTACTAATTCATTTTCCAAAACACTTTTGATTAGGCCACTTCTGTTTAGATATACTGATGTTACTTTAGTTCAAATCATCATCATTTTTCACCTGAACTAGGATGCTGATTTCCAAGCTGGTCTTTCCACTTCTCCGTCTGTTATCCTTGATTCTATTCTACACATAGCAATGAGGATATTCCAAAAATGTAAAGTGGTCATACCATTTTCCAACTTTACAACCTTTATATATACAACATTTTATCACTATCTGCAAGATCCTACATGACATGGCCTTCACCTCTCTCTCTCTCTCTCTCTCTCTCTCTCTCTCTCTCTCTCTCTCTTTTCAATCTCATTTTATTTATTGACCTTCTTATTCACTGCTAACAACTTTTTAAAAAAATATTATTATTGATTTCAGAGAGGAAGGGAGAGGGAGAGAGAGATAGAAACATCAATGATGAGAAAGAATCATCGATCAGCTTCCTCTTGCATGCCCCCTACTGGGGATTGAGCTTGCAACCCAGGCATGTGCCCTTGACCAGAATCGAACCTGGGACCCTTCAGTCCGCCATCCGATGCTCTATCCACTGAGCCAAACCAGCTAGGGCACAACTTTTATTCTTGACCAACTTTTTAAGTATATTTGTATAGCAGATAATCTTGGAAGTTATAGGGTCTGTCTCTTTCTAAGGCAAAGATTGGGCAGGTTTGCAGTGGCCTCATTAAACGATTTAGGTTTCCTAAGCTCAGGTTCCTCCACGGTGACACAAGTCCACACAGCATCCATGAGAACCCACCTGTGTCTTCCCTGTGGGATCTGGGGAGAGCTAGGGTGTTTGCAGCATACACAAAGCTCCTGCCACCTGCAGTACTGTGAGTATTAGAGTCCTTTGCTGCTGAGCCAGGAGTCTCATTATCTTCTGCCAGCATCCATGTGAGGCAGAATAACTTGTAAACTGATAAGCAGGAGAAAAATCTCAGGCTCTTCACAGTTCTTGACAATAATATTAACTACTACTTTATAATGTTGCTCTGAAGATTAAATGGAAGAATGCCCTGCATTTGTGGTTACTTTGTCTGGAAGGTTCTCTTCCTTTATTCAGCTCACTCATTCACTCACCACTTTAGGTTTTTTTCTTCAATATTACCTTCTCAGTGAGATCCATCTGGCCTCCCCTAATTAAAATGTCAGCTTTCCCCTATATCACTCAGGGTTCAACCAGAGACACCGAAGCAGTAGGAACTATATTTTAAAAGATTTATTTGAAAGGAACTGGCTTATGCAATTGTGGGGGCCTGTGAGGCAAGTCTGAAATCCACAAGGGCTGGCTCACACTCTCAGCTGAGAATTTCTTCTTCCTCAAGAAAGCCTCAGATCTGCTCTTGAAACCTTTCAACTGATTGGATCAGGCCCACCCAGACTAACAGGGACAATCTTTAGTTAAAGGCAACTAATTATGAATTCTAATCACATCTACAAAATACCTTCCTGGTAACATCTAGATTACTGCTGCTAGAATAATAGGGGCCATAGGCTAGACAAGTGGATATATCAAATGACAATCACACCTCAAACACTCCTATTCTTTTCCTCTCTTTTGTGTTTGTTATAGCATGTATTGGCATCTAATTCACTATTTTACCTAGTCTTCCAATTGGCTTTCTCCCCTCTCCCCCTGCATACATGTAAACTTCACAAGGAGATGGATTTTTGACTGTTTACTGTGTATTCTCTGCACCTAGAGCTTGATGTGTGGCCTATAGCAGTAGATGGCCAATAAATACTTGTGCAATGGATCGGATGAATGAAAGTGAAGTGCTTAGAACAGGGTCTGACACATGGTAAATGTGCGATAAATGCTACCTTTTGATATAATAAATGTGCACATAGAACCAATATACATACTTTGCACTATGGGTCCCCAGATTTTTTTACATTTCCATTTTTTGATTCCAGACATCTTCTCAAAGGTGCTGTCTCTGTGTCTAGAAAAAATCCAGTGCTCTACATGGCACACCAGGCCTTTTGGGATCTAGCCTTCCTGCCACTGTCTCTGGCCTCACTCGAGGGCCTGCCTCTCCAATGCATCTAGTGCTTCCTCTGGCTTGAACTTCCTTAGGTCCCTTGGCACTCTCTGCCGCAAGCTGTTCTCTCAGTTTTGAATGCTTTCCCCAACCTTGTATTCACCTGGCTTATTTTCATTCCTCTTGTAACACGCAGTCCAGCTGTTGACTTCTATTTGTGGTTCTTTCCGATGGTCAAGACTGACTCTTTTCTTCCTTCCCTGTGTTTTGTGCTCAGCTCTGTTTTAACATGGAGCTGATTCCATCATTCCTTTATAATCATCTATTTCACTCATTTATGGTAAAATCGGTGAGGACAAGATCCTGTCTTTTCCTCTCTGTATCTCCAGTACACATACACAGAACAGATTCTGGCATAGAGAGAGGCCAGGTAAATAAATTTGAGCCAAATGAGTACTGTTGAATGAGGGCTCTCAAATGGTACATGAGCAGCTACTTTGCTCAGCATTAGCCAAGGATGGTGCTTCTCAACCCTTATCGTGCATGAGAATCAGTCACCCTGGGAGAGTTTCAAAAGGCTGGGGGAAGGTCAATGGGGAAAAAGAAAAGTAGATATATGTACTAATATATGTAATACTTTAAACAATAAAAAAACTAAAAAAAACACACAATAAAAGCACACTACAGTTTAAAAAACAAACAAAAAAACAACAAAACAAACAAACAAACAAAAAATAACAAAACAAATATATAATGCCTGGGCCTCAATTCCAGAAATTAAGGTAATCTGCTGTGAGCCTTCAGATAATTCTGCTGTGCAGCCAGGGCCGAGAACCACAACCTTAGGGATACCTCTTTGCAAAGTTTCTAGTCGATTTGCTCCAGATCTGGCCAGAGGATCAGGGCTGCCCTTTTCCCACTACTGTGAGAGCAGCTTGTTCCCTCGGGCAGCTTTGTACCTGAATTTTTGCTCCTGTTCAGGCACTACTTAAAGTTAATGGTGCACCAGTGTTTATGGCCTTGAGCAGCCTGGCCAGGAATTTACATTTTTCAGCCTTTTCACCTTTTATTGAAAACAATGTATTATGTGATCATGGGCAGATGCTTCAAAGATAATAAAAATGATCCAAAACTTGTTATGCAAACTCACATTGTTCTCTGGGAGTGGGAAGGAGGGTGTAGGTGGATGGTGGGTTGTGAGGATTTAAGTGAGTCAACCTATTGTGGTATATGAATTTCTTCCTTTCTATTTCTATCTCCATATGGCAGTTAAGAGAGAAGGCTCTCGAGTCAAATGTCCTTGTTTATGTCCCAGCTCGGGCATTAAATAACTTCTTTGTGCCTTAGTTTCCTCAACTGTCACATAGGGCCATAGCCCTACCACATATGTTTGAGAGGACTAAGTTATATGATGTATATAAATTATCTGGCATAGAATACGTGCCCAGAGTCATAGCTGTTATCACTGCCATCTTCCCCATGCCTTCCTCTTCACCCCTGGGCCCTGCCTCAGATGGATCCCATATCATCCTTCATCTGTACTGTTGTGCTAGTCTCCTAGTGGGGTTCTTTGTCTCCATCTGCCACAATGCCACCTGGCATATGGCTGCCCTCTGATCTTCTGGGCCATGGCTGCTGTGAGCTCCCATCTTTGTACTCGGCAGGCAAACAGGCTCCTGTGTACATTGTTTGTGGCAGTAACAAGAGGGGGATCAGTTGGGGCTGAGGATCCAGGTTCTTCCCCACAGGCAGGTTTTCCCAGAGATAACTCAGAGAGCATGTGGAGGCTGACAGTATGATTTTGGGAAGGAAAATGGCCAAGTCACCAAAGAAGAACAGGAAGCCAGTTTGGCCTCCTAAGCAGCTCTGGGGGTATTATCTGTCCAAAGAAAGCATTTTCAGGGGACCCTGTGCTGCTAGGATGGCAGCCTGCCCTCCCCAGAGCTCTGAGTCATCCCAACTGTGATGAAAGGTTGGTCCAACACCCTCGATCAATTCCCCTTTATCTCTGCTCTTCCTGAGCAAGGATAATCCTCTGTTTTGCAGTCTCTCCCCATCAAGCATGTAGCACCCATTGATTTTTGTAGTTGTTTCTGCCAATCAATATGGATTCTGAAGAAAAATGACCTGCTAGTGTGAAGTTCTGAATTTGAGAGACGATTCAGACTCCTGAAAGTAATTGCTTTTGTTGTTTTTTAAAGGGCCAGGTCCTCTAGGATATAGTACACAGGTGCTTTTTGAGTGATGCATAGTTATTCTGATTTAATTCTTCTATTCCTTTTGTATCATCTCCAAAACAAAACCCTCCTCTTGACTATTGACTCATCAGATCAGGTGGTGGCACAATGTTCCATGAGAAACTATATCTTACTTATAGGCTATTAGGAGAAGAAAGGAGCAGACATAACAGCAGCATAAGGTCAAATCATAGCATCTCAGGTTTGGAATAAACATTATTTAGGGCTTTGTGGGTCATAAAGCACTTTCTCTTTTATTATTTAGTTCAATCCTATATAATAAAGAGCTAATATACAAATGGTCATCATGCCCTCATGCTGGGGCCAGGGGACCTGAGGCTGTGCCCCCCCGCCCTGGTGCTGGGGACCTGAGGCCATGCTCTCCACCCTGGCACCGGGTCTGGGGGACCTAAGGCCGGGGCCAGGGGACCTGAGGCCACGCCAGGGGACTTGAGGCCGCGCCCCCCACCCGGCGCTGGGCTGGGGGACCTGGGGCTGTGCCCCCCACCTGGCAGGGCTTGATGAGGGACATGAGGCTGCACCCCCTACCCAGTGGGGCTTGACAGGGGGTCTGAGGCTGCACCCCCTGCCCGGTGGGGCTTGATGGGGGACCTGAGGCTGTGGCCCCCACCTGTGCTGGGCCAGGGGACCTGAGGCTGCACCCCCTGCCCTGCAGGGCTTGACAGGGGTGGGGCCGGCTGGGTCTGTGTCTCCTGTGATTTTGAGGCACACATGGGTGGACAGGGACTTGACTCTGGGTCTTGCAGCATGCCCCAGCCTCTGACAGGAGGGAGATTTTCATATACATTTTACTATTTTTTTTTTCCTCTCTGACACTTCTATTATAGAGAAAGGGCAAATAGCAATATTAAAATATTTCCTCTAATTCCCTTTTAACGTGCACGATTTCATGCACCAGGCCACTAGTCTTTATATAAAAACACACAAACTGTGGAATCTCAGAGGGAAGGCAGGGGAGGGTGGGTGGGTGGGAAGAAATCAACAAAGAACTTGTATGCATATATGCATAACCCATGGACACAGACAATAGGGTGGTGAAGGCCTGGGGCAGGGGGCAGAGGAGGGTTAGAAGAGGTCAATGGGGAAACAGGGAGACCTATGTAATACTTTCAACAATAAAGATTAAAAAAATAATATTACAGTTTTATACATTAGGACTTGGAGCCTTCAAGAAGAATTCCTCCTTCCCTTCTCCCTCCCTCTTTCCCTCCCTCTCTCCCTCACTCTCTCTATCCCTCACTCCTTCCTTCCCTTCCTCCTTTCCTCTCTCCCTCATTTATTCAGCAAATAACCACTAAGCATCCCCTCTGGCCACAGTACTAGTTTAGGTCCTGGGGATCCGCTGTGTGCACGGCCATCTTGTGGCAGCCATCTTGTGATGATGTTGTGTGAGGGTGTGATGCCACCTAGGCTTTTATTATATAGGATAATATACTGTATAATTCACCTATTTATTATTTTTTGTATATTTGTTTTGGCTTTACTTTTCTACTAGAATTTATGCTATTTGAGGACCTGGGGTTTAAAAAACCCCCACACATTTTGTTTACTCTTATTCTAAGTACCCCAGAAATGCCTGGCACATAGCAGGCTCTCACTCTGTCCATGGTTGTTTAATGGCCACATATATTTCGGCTGTGATTCTGCTGACTCAGTATGAGCCCATAGTTTATCTCTTGAAATAAACTCTTATTCAAAATTTTATATACTAAGAAAAGAACTAATTATTACTTAATACACATAGTTTGCTTAATAGACACAATCTGTCCAATAGAACATAGGTGAGTATTAGTGAAATCATAGACTGTTGGTGGTGAATGTGTGTTGTGGGGAGCGTCCAGTGGAGGCCATATCTAGTGCTTTCTGAGCTGAGCTCATGACATTGAGTTCCGAAGACTTAGGAATGAACACAGTCTCATAATAGTTGCTCAGTAAATCTCTTAGTATTTGTTTTGAATAGAGTGCAAGATAAACATATTGTCTCAAATATTTTCCCCTTCTTTCCTTCTTTCCTTCCTTCCTTCCTTCCTTCCTTCCTTCCTTTTTCCAGAACTGACTACTTAAGAGAATATTTTTATTATTTCATTAAGTTACAGAAGCCAAGGAGACACAGTATTAATGCCCTGATTATCTCTCTCCACCAACTTGCTTTTTATCTCCGTGGGGAAACTAGAGGCAGTAATTAGAGAATTAAACCTCCCTGACTCACTCATGCAATGCACATAATCACTTGCCACTCAGTATTTATTTTCCAGATGAATGAGTTTAATTTATTTTTCTTTCTTCCCTTGGGACCCCAGCTGCCTGACCTAGAGCAGCCTCCAGGTTTGGCTGAAAGGGGCCTCCATTTTCATTCTCCTATTGGGCCTCACTCACCTGTGAACAGGTAAAGAAATGCACCTGAGCCTTTAATGAAATTGAATCCTCATTGGCCTTGGGTGGTCCCATGGGTAGGGGAGGGTTCTTTCTCATCCCTGAGACACACCCATCCCTTTGGCCTCTCATTATTGTTTTTGACAACAAAGTTCTCTTCAGAGGTTGCAGATCTTAGTTTCATATGTGTCCAAAGTGGACTGAAATTCACGCCTTCATTCCCCAAGGTACAACCAAGGCAGGCAAGAATGATTGGCAGGGCTCTCAGGTCAAGGAAGGGAATGAATCCCAGATCGTAGTGACATTTTGGTTTACAAGATACCTGCTACCTAACAGCAGCCTTGGGCTCTCCATGACCTGTCTCCCTGCTTTGCCCCTATTCACACACTTTCTTGAGGCAAGGGCCCATTTCCTCACACCTTCTTTCAAGTATGTTTAGATACATTAACATCTCAGCTAAAGAGACAGAGCTCTAGCCATGATCCGTGTGGCTCAGTTGGTTGAGTGTCATTGTCTGCACTGAAGAGTCACTGGTTCGATTCCTGATTTGGGCACATTTCCAGATTGTGGGTTCAATCCCTGGTTGGGATGCATGTGGGAGGCAACCAGTCGATGTTTCTCACATCAATGTTTCTCTCTCTTTCCCTCTTACTTCCTCTCTCTCTAAAAAAACCAATAAATATTTTTATTTAAAGACAGACTATCCCTTTTTTCCTACCCATCTACACCTTACCTTATAAGGCTTGGCTTTCTGTCTCTTCTTCGATATCTAAAACTGGGGAAGATCGAAATTTTTGGGGCATGATGATGTTTTCCTCTTTCATGGACATGCACGTATTATTTAGCCCCAATGAGCTAGCTCTCCTGAATACAGTATGACAAGCTAAACTCCAAACAAAGGATATCCTTCTGTGCCTCAATGTCTCATATACAGAATGGAAACATACTGTACCACCTAGGCTGTTCTGAGAACAAAAGAGAAAATGTACAGGAAAGTGTCAAGCACAGAGTAAATGCATTTGAAATTCTGGCTGTTATTGAGGAAGAGTGCGGCATTGATAATATTTTACACACACTTTCAAAGCCCTGTTAAGTACGTACTTCCCTTCCCTGGCTTTGCCCCCTCCGTGGGGCAGCCGGACGCTCATACTTCCCCGCCTTGCCTCTGCCTTGGGAGTTGAGGATTCAGCAGGTGCCTTTGTTTCCAGACATGCTCTTTCATAGAGCTGCTTTTTCTCTCTACTCCAGCTGATGCCTTCCTTTCTCGACTTTGGCAGGTGGCCAAGCCTCTCAGTTCTCCCTGTGCGGGGCAGCCGAGCATCACTCTGTAAATTATGCATCAGCCCCAGGAAGGTCGGGGAGCCTGTGGACCCATTTTGTCTATATGGAGATAAATTATTTAGTAAAAGAAGTGAAAAATGATTCAGAGGCGATGGTGTGTAGCCTGGCTTGGGAATAGCCCATCTTGGGAAACGTGACTGACCCTGGCATGCAGTAGACCTGGCACAAGGTAGAGCTGGGCATGTTTCTTCTGTTCCCTGGAGCCTCTGGGTTCTACACCGGGCCCATATTTAGTCAATGTTCCATAATAATTATAGTTTAAAAATCCATGATCTCACTTGGTGCTTGCCTCACCTCCGCTGGTGGGGAGTTTAAAATAACATGGTCTAGTGACACCAGCTGGTTCTGGACAGTCTTGGGTGTGAGCCCTGCTTTTTTAACTTTTCTGAACCTACCGACAACAATATTGAATTGTGCACTTAAATATAAAATGCGAGGGTAGCTGTGTGACGCAGCAGGTTGCCTAGGACCAAACCAGAGAGGGTCGGACCTGCATTGCCACCATGTGCCCACCATCCAGATATCATTGCTGACATGTACACTTAAGGAACTGTTTGACATTGAAACGGGGACTCAGAACTGTTGGACATTGAAATTGGGACTCAAACATTTTTTGTTATTATATGTTTATTTCTAGTCTGCAGAGGCAAGATTTTTTAAAGGAAAGAAATGGGGGGGGGGGGGAAATAGATACAGAGGCAAAGAAGCATTGAACAGACTGTCAAACTACAGCGGGAAGGCAAAGGAGGTTGGGGGGGGGGCGGCTGTAAGAGATCAACCGAAGGACTTGTATGCATGCATATAAGCATAACCAATGGACACAAGACACTGGGGCGGGGGCAGGTAAAGGCATGTACTGGGGGGAAGGGGAGGCCGGGGGAGGGCAATGGGGAAAAAAATAAAAATAATAAAATAAATAAAATAAAATAAAATGTGAGGGTAGATCTCATGTTAACTGCATCCTCCATCGGCTGTACCATAGCTACTCGGAGCATCCTGTGACAGCCTTGTAAGTGTGGAGACAGGGCTGCCTCCTGGCCATGGGGTCAGAGAGTTCCCTATCCTCATGCTGCTGAATCTTGTGCTTCATAGACCAGTGCCTGAGTAGAGTGGGTCAGAGCCTGGGTGTGAGCCTTTACATGAATCTGAGACTTTTTCTGTGTTGAAGTGGTAGAGAACACTGGGGAGACCCAGAAGCAGTTTATATTGCTGGAACTAAAAAGCAGAGCTAGAAGTAGACATAGGATGGCGCTAAGGAGTCAGACAAAAGTTGAGGACTGAGAGGTTCTAAGTGTCTGACCCACTGTTTCAGAATCCTAATAGATCTCGACAGGCTGAAATCATAGTCTTCGCATAATGAGGCAGAATTGAACAGGAATAAACAGCCTACACTTGAGCCCAAAAGAAAACCAACATACGACTGACATGACTTAATATCAGCAGAATAAAAAGTCACTTTCATTGGCAGAATGAGCCATGAGGAATAATGGAGTAGGGAAATACTTTGTTCTTAGCCTATGTTGGTAGAAGCGCAGAACTGAAATGAGGGCGGTGGGAGTCATGCTCTGTTCTGCACAGATTAGACCACACCTGTGACGTCGCTTTCATTCCTGAGCTCTAAACTTTAAAGGCGAAAAAGACAAGCCCATTTTTAAAAGGAGAGTAACCAGGATGGGGTTGCAGAACTCCTCTGCCTGTCTTTTCAACGTTTTTATCTATCAGTTGGGTCATGCCAGTTTATCAGATTTGTGGATTACTATAGTCTGACAGAGGCAGCAAATGCAATGACTGACAGAATCAGTCAAGAAGAACAATGGGCCAAGTCAGCCTATGAAATTGAAAATGGATTAAGGTAAACTCCTGAATTTTGGTCAAGCAATCAACTGGGCAAGAAAGGGAGGTGGGAGGCAGGGTCCACTGAGGTCCTATTGTTTCCATGTGTGTGTGTGTCCAGGGGCCGTTGGGTGGCAGGCTGCCAAGCAGCCTCCAGGCCGCACTTGACATTTGTGATTTTTCCTCCGCCCAAAAGTTTGACGTGAGCTTTGTGGGCTCACGTACTCAAAGTGTTCCAGAGACTCCTGGACTTGGGGAGGCCGGCTCATGCTAATGATGCTTACAGAAGACTGAGGAATAATAATACCTGATGTTAAATGTAATGATTTTCAACATGAAATATTCTTATTTGGCACTCTATACCTCATCAGCATTTATATATTCTCTTTCAGGAAACCAAAATGAGAAACCAAATAATACTCCTAAGATTTTTTTGAGGGAGCTGAAATAAGAAAGAGGGAAGTGAGTGGTGTGATTTAAATGCTCAATGACATCATGCTAATAGCCGGATGCATGCTTCTTTCTAATGTGCTCCCCACACTAGAAACATCTTCTAGATGACCTCTAGATATGTCAGGTTGCACCCAACTCTTACAGACCTGGAAATCATTCCAGGTCTTTGATGATTTGGCAGAGTTCAGTTTTGTCCTTTTATTTGATGGTATATACAACTCTTAGGAAGCAGCCTATTTCCTTTTTCCTCTCGACTTCAGGTGTATCAACTTGCCCTTTCCTTTGTTTTGAGGTCCCAGGATGGCAGGGGAAAGGGATACTTACTTTGAAGGATTAAGCCAGGGGTGGGCAAACTTTTTGACTCGAGGGCCACAATGGGTTCTTAAACTGGACCGGAGGGCCGGGACAAAAGCATGGATGGAGTGTTTGTGTGAACTAATATAAATTCAAAGTAAAGGAGTGGAGGGGAGAGCAAGAGAACCCAATAGAACAGCCGGATGCGGCCAGCGGGCCGTAGTTTGCCCACGGCTGGAGCTCATTAAGTCTTCACTGTTGTTTATATCCAGAAAACGTAGTCATTGTCCTCTAGGCATTTCTCTGGAAGAAAGAAAACCTTTCCTTGGCTTTCGAGTCTGTTCTCCTTTAGAGGTGGACTCCCAGACACCCTCAGGCAGTGCACGGGTCCAGCCTCCTGGAATGGAAACAATCCCAAAGCATGGCTTGGACTCTCCTGCACGCCCTCTCTCCAGTGGGTGGCCGTATGTATTCATTCACATGTCCAAAGGGATTCCTCCTCCCATTCTCTGCTTATCATGGCCTGGTCACATCTTCCCCAGGAGCTTATTATATCAGTTGAGGTCCTAGTGAGAAACAGATGGCACACTCACATTAGGGTAATTCGATAAGAATTTATTAATAGAATATTAATAATGCTGGGAGCAGGATTTAGAGAAACTATAAAAAACACTTTAATACTACAGTGTTATGAAATCTAGTTGCCATAGTAGGTCTGAAGGAATGGAGAGAGGGAAAAGATAACCAGAAAACAGTGAGGGCTGTGTGGAATGTACCTCTTACCTAAACTCCTGACCTTGTACAAAACCAGCCCATGACAGCCCCACAGCAATGGTAATAAATGCCACACCCTTGCTCATTTTCCTCCCTTAAATCTCCTGCTGGTGCATGGCAATGGCCAAATCTAGTTGGAAGCCAGAGTACCAGGAAGCCTAGTGGTGTAGTCTCAGGTGTTCAGCCTCTCACGGTACAGCAGGGTAGATAAAGATGGAGAGTGGATTTGGAGGGGCAAATAGAATAATCCACTAAAATCACTGAAGACGGGTTTTGTTGTCAACACTTTTATTTTCTTGGTATCCCAACCTGTGCACATAGTAGGTTTGCAGGTTGACCATGAGCTTCTTTAGGGTAAGAACCTGATTTTTGACTCTTATATTCAAAGGCCCACAATAGTGCCCAAAAGATGCCCCATAAAGTTTTTGGGATGACTGGTCAGTGAATTAATGGATGAATAAATAAATGAAGTGAGTTTCATGAGGATTTGCCTTTACTTTGCTCATTGTTGCACTACCTGGAGACAGCCACTTCCTTACCTCACCCATCGACCCTAGGACCAGTTCCCATTATTTAATTTATGCATAACCATTCTGTACCTGGGGCTGACCCTCTAATAAGATCTTGGGATCTCTGCTTCCATCCTGGGAGAATGGGCAAGTAGCTCTTGCCTCAGACGCAGCCTCTGCTCTCTCTGTCACTTTGCAATGGTAGGTCTCTTGTGCCAGACACTTAGTTCATGTCCTCTTACCAGGAAGGTTCCTTGAGGAAACCTCTGCTCAGTTTAGGCAGATGGAATTACTTTATGCCTGCTGTACTCACACTTAGATGAACTGTGAAACAAACATGTTTCCTCATCTTTCGTGTTCCAGGTGTTGTGCTAGGATCTGGGAGTGTCCAGGTGAGTAAGACACAGTTGGACATAAGGACAGAGAGCTACTGTCTGGTGGGAGAGAAGACATATTTATTACACAGTGTGAGATAAGTGGTATGTTGTTGGAAGACAAGGCAATGTAGAGGCATCTAACTCAACTTGGACATTCACAGAAGTCTTTCTGGAGAGGTTGGCCCCTGATCTTGTAGGATGAGAAAGAAAAAGGCAATGGAAAGTAAGAAATATGTCCCAAGGCAAGTGAAGAGTATGATCAAGATGACAGAGCCTGCCACAGCATGGTGTGTGCAGGGAAACATGAACAAATCTGTATTATTAGTGATAAAAATTGAGGCATGGTGGGTGGAGATGCAGGTGGTTGGAAGGGCAGATAGGAGTGAGGATGGGGAAGGCTTGATATGCTAAGATTAAGAGTTATTGGACTGAGACTAGGGTGAGAAAAATGAGGCATTTGCCTCTGATGCCAAAATTGAAGACTCCAAAAATTTATGATAAAAATAAATACCAAAATTTTAAATAAAGATGAATCAGTATTCTGATTTTTTCTTTTTTATTATTGTTTAAAGTATTACATATAGATTACATATAGTAGTACATATATGTCCTTTTTTTCCCCATTGACCTTCCCCCAGCCTCCCCTATCCCCTGTCGCATGCCCTCATCCCACACCCCACCCCCAGTGTCTTGTGTCCATTTGTTGTGCTTATATGCATGCATACAAGTCCTTTGCTTGATCTCTTTCCCCCTACTCCCCAACACTCCCCTGCCTTCCCACTGTAATTTGACAGTCTGTTCGGTGCTTTACTGCCTCTGTATCTATCTTTTTGTTCATCAGGTTATAATGTTCTTTATTTTTCATAAATGAGTGAGATCATGTGGTATTTTTCTTTCATTGACTGGCTTATTTCACTTAACATAATGCTCTCCAGGTCCATCCATGCTGCTGCAAATGGTAAGAATTCCTTCTTTTTTATAGCAGCATAGTATTCCATTGTGTAGATGTACCACAGTTTTCTAATCCACTCATCTGCTGATGGGCATTTAGGCTGTTTCCAAATATTAGCTATGGTAAATTGTGCTGCTATGAACATAGGGGTGCATATATCCTTTCTGATTGGTGTTTCTAGTTTCTTGGGATATATTCCTAGAAGTGGGATCACTGGGTCAAAAGGGAGTTCCATTTTTAGCTTTTTGAGGAAACTCCATACTGTTCTCCACAGTGGCTGCACCAAGACTTCATTCCCACCAGCAGTGAAGGAGGGTTCCTTTTTCTCCGCATCCTCGCCAGCACTTGTCTTATGTTGATTTGTTGATGATTACAATTCTGACAGGTGTGAGATGGTACCGCATTGCGGTTTTGATTTGCATCTCACGGATAATTAGTGACTTTGAGCATGTTTTCATATGTCTCTTGGCCTTCCTTCTGTCTTCTTTCAAAAAGATTCTATTTAAGTCCTTTGCCCATTTTTTTTATTGGACCATTTATCTTCCTTTTATTAAGTTGTATAAGCTGTCTGTAGATGTTGGAGATTAAACCTTTATCAGTAATAACATTTGCAAATATGTTCTCCCATACAGTGGGCTTTCTTGTTGTTTTGTTGATGGTTTCTTTTGTTGTACAAAAGCTTTTTATTTTGATGTAGTCCCATTTGTTTATTTTCTCTTTAGTTTCCATTGCCCTCTGAGCGGTATCGGTGAAGAATTGCTTCGGCATATGTCTGAGATTTCTCTGCCTGTGGATTCTCTAGTATTCTTATGGTTTCCAGTCTTATGTTTAAGTCCTTTATCCATTTTGAGTTAATTTTTGTGTATGGTGTAAGTTGGTGGTCTAGTTTCATTTTTTTCTTGTATCTGTCCAATTTTCCCAACACCATTTATTGAAGAGACTGTCTTGAATCCATTGTATGTTCATGCCTCCTTTGTCAAATATTAATTGAGCATAGTGGTTTGGGTCGATATCTGGTTCTCTATTCTATTCCATTGGTCTATATGTCTGTTCTTGTGCCAGTACCAGGCTGTTTTGAGAACAGTGGCTTTGTAATACAGATTGAAATCTGGTATTGAGATTCCCACCTACTTTGTTCTTCTTTCTCAGGATTGCTGTGGCTATTCGGGGTCTTTTTTTTTTTTATTCCAGATGAATTTTTGGAGAGTTCTTTCTAGGTCTGTGAAATATGCCGTTGGTATTTTAATGGGGAGTGCATTGAATCTATAGATTGCTTTGGGTAGTATGGACATTTTAATGATGTTGATTCTACCAATCCATGAACATGGTATGTTCTTCCATCTGTTTACCTCTTCCTCTATCTCTTTTTTCAGTGTCCTGTATTTTTCCACATATAGGTCTTTTACCTCCTTAGTTAAGTTTATTCCTAGGTGTCTTAATTTTTTTGGTGCGATGGTAAATGGGATTGCCTTTTTAGTCTCTCTTTCTGTAAATTCACTATTGGTGTATAGAAATGCCATAGATTACTTGGCGTTAATTTTGTATCCTGCTACATTGCCTAATTCATTTATTAAGTCTAATAGTTTTTTGATGGAGTCTTTCGGGTTTTTTATGTACAATATCATGTCATCTGCAAATAAGGACAGCTTTACTTCTTCTTTTCCAATTTAGATGCCTTTTATTTCTTCTTCTTGTCTAATTTCAATGGCTAATACTTCAAGTACTATGTCGAACAGGAGTGGTGAGAGTGGGCATCCCTGTCTTGTTCCTGTTCTTAGGGGAAATGGTTTTAGTTTTTGCCCATTGAGTATGATGTTGGCTGTGGGTTTGTCATATGTGGCTTTTATTATGTTGAGGTATGATCCTTCTATTCCCACTTTGTTGAGAGTTTTTATCAAGAAAGGGTGTTGGATTTTGTCAAATGCTTTTTCTGCATCAATTGATATGACTATGAGATTTTTATCTCTCAGTTTGTTTATGTGATGTATCATGTTTATTGATTTGCGGATATTGTTCCATCCTTGCATCCCTGGGATAAATCCTACTTGGTCATGGTGTTTGATCTTTCTGATGTAGTGCTGGACCCGATTTGCTAGAATTTTGTTGAGGATTTTGGCATCTATGTTCATGAGGGATATTGGTCTGTAATTCTCTTTCATTGTGTTATCATTATCTGGTTTTGGTATTAGGGTGATACTGGCTTCATAGAAGGAGCTTGGAAGTGTTCCTTCCTCTTGAATTTTTTGGAATAGTCTGAGTTTAGTTCTTCCTTGAATGTTTGGTAAAACTCCCCTGTGAATCCGTCTGGCCCCGGGCTTTTGTTTGCCAGAAGCCTTTTGATGACTGCTTCAATTTCTTTCATAGTTATTGGCCTATTTAGATGTTTAGATTCTTTCTGGTTGAGTTTTGGAAGGTTGTATTTTTCTAGGAATATGTCCATTTCCTCCAGGTTGTCCAGTTTGTTGGAATAGAGTTGTTCATAGTATTTTTTAACAATCCTTTGTATTTTGGTGGGTTTTGTTGTTATTTCTCTTCTTTCATATCTGATTTTGTTTATTTGGGTCCTCTCTCTTTGCTTCTTGGTGAGCCTGGCTAGAGATTCATCAATCTTGTTTAACATTTCAAAGAACCAGCTCTTGGTTTTGTTGATCTTCTGTATTGTTTTTTTTTGGTCTCTATGTCGTTTATCTCCTCTCTGATCTTTATTATTTCCTTCCTTCTGCTTACACTGGGCTTTTTTTGTTGCTCTCTTCCTAACTCTTTGAGTTGTAGGGTTAGGTAATTTATTACCATTGTTTCTTGTTTTTTGCAGTATGCTTGTAGAGCTATGAACTTCCCTCTCAAGACTGCTTTAGCTGTGTCCCATAGATTTTGGTTTGTTGTGTTTTCATTGTTGTTTGTGCCATGATGTTTTTTTATTTCTTCTTTGATCTCTCTGGTAACCCAGTTATTGTTTAATAGCATGCTGTTTAGTCTCCAGGTGTTTGATTTTTTTTGGATTGTTTTTATTGTAGTTGATTTCCAGTTTCATGCCACTGTGATCTGAGAAGATGCTTGATATGATTTCAATCTTTTTGAATTTGAAGAGACTTTGCCTGTGACCCAATATATGGTCTATCTTTGAAAATGACACATGTGTACTTGAGAATAATGTATATTCTGTGGCTTTGGGATGAAATGTTCTGAAGATGTCAATTAATTCCATCTGGTCTAGTGAGTCATTTAGGATTGATGTTTGTTTGCTGATTTTTTGTTTAGAGGATTTGTCCAATGGTGATAGTGGGGTATTAAAGTCTCCTACTATGATTGTGGGTGCGTATATATTTACCAGAGTTATTTCTTCTTGTTGGATTGCTCCCTTTAGTATTATGAAGTGGCCTTCCTTATCTCTTGTTATGTCCTTCACTTTGAGATCTAATTTGTCAGATATAAGTATTGCTACCCCAGCTTTATTTTTTTTTCATTTCCATTCACCTGAAAAACATTTTTCCATTCCTTCACCCTCAGTCTGTGTGTGTCTTTTTTTCTGAAGTGGGTTTCTTGTATACAGCCGATATATGGGTCATGTCTTCTTATCCAATCCGTTACCTTACGTCTTTTGATTGAGGCATTTAATCCATTTACATTTAAAGTTATTATTGATAGGTACTTGTTTGTTGCCATTTTTATTCTTTACCCCTGTGTTTCTTCTTCGCTTCCTATTTCTTTCTTTTTTTTTTTTTTTTTACAGCAGACGCTTTAGCTTTTCTTGCATTGCTGGTTTGGTGGTAATAAACTCCCTTAGTCCTTTTTTGTATGTGAAGCTCCTGATTTCACCTTCAATTTTGATTGATAGCCTTGCTGAGTACAGTATTCTTGGATTCAGACCCGTCCTTTGCATGACTTTGTATATTTCATTCTATTCCCTTCTGGCCTGATGTGTTTCTGTTGAGAAATCAGTTGCTAGTCTGATGGGGGATCCTTTGTAAGTAACTTTCTGTCTTTCTCTGGCCACTTTTAAGATTCTTACTTTGTCATTGGTATTTGCCAATATAATTATAATGTGCCTTGGTGTTGGTCTTTTGGGGTTTATTTTGCTTGGGACTCTGTGACCTTCTTGGATTTGTGTGGGTTTTTTCTTCCCTATATCAGGAAAGTTTTCTGTAATTATTTCTTCAAACAGTTTTTCTATTCCTTGCTCAATTTCCTCTCCTTCTGGAACCCCTATTATGCGGATGTTGTTTTGTTTCATGTTGTCCCAAAGTTCCCTTAGACTCTCCTCCTGCTTTTTATTTTTTTTTCCTAGAAACTGCTCTACTTGGATATTTTTTCCTACCTTGTTTTCTAGCTCACTGATGTGGTCCTCTGCTTCTTCTAGTCTACTCTTGATGCTTTCTATTGAGTTCTTTACAGCAGCGATGTCATTTTTCATTTCTTCTTGGTTCTTCTTCATTTCTTTTTGGTTCTTACACATATTGCCGAATTTGTCTTCCATTCTTTTCATCCACCTTATGACCATTTCTCTGAATTCTTTCTATGACAGGTTGCTTGCCTCCACTTCATTTACTTGCTTTTCTGATGATTTCTGCTTTTCTTTCATATGTGGGCTGTTTCTTTGTCTCCCCATGATCTCTCTTCTCCAGGTGTATGGTTATGTAGTTCTCTCTCTCCTGCATTGATTTAAAGGCACAAAATACAACACAACCAGGTACAATGCACAAGGCACTGAACAGAAATGTATTCATGATATTAATAACCCCAAATAAAGGTGACCACCAGAGAAAGGCAAATTAGAGGATAGGAGAGAAAGAAGAAGAGAAAAAAAAATTAGTGCAAAAGTGAAATTGGGAATAGGAAAAAGAGACTCTAAGAGACTGCAGGGGAAAGATGTTTTTCTAGAACCTGGGGATCAGAGCTGGGAATAACCATCAGAGAACCAGCTCTGGGGCAACCCAATCCCCCAAACCAGTATTAAGTGCCACAGGGAAAAGTGAGGAAGAGATTGATGGCATAAAGGTAAAGTTGAGCTAGAGTAAAATGATGCTAAAGGAAAGATGAAAATAGAATGTGGAACACTAATCCCAAAGTAAAATAAAGAATAAATAAAATGACACTTAAAAAAAAAGACAAAATAGTAGTAGTAATAATACTGATTGAAAATAATAATTAAAAAGATAAAATCAAGTGAGGAAAAAAGAAAAAAATTAGTTTCTTAAGTAAAAGATGAAAAAAATAAAAATAAATAAAAATAAAAATGTGCAGTAGTGAAGGTCATTCACTTCCTCTACTGTCTGTTTGGCACACCTGTTTGCTAGTCAGGACAGTATTGAAGTTCCCTGAGTTCCACTGCTCCTCAGTGTTGTAAGCCAGTCCTTGTTTTTAAGCAGGCAGTACATCTTTATTTCTTGTACTGCTTTATTTGTGTTTACACAAGAGTCAATTTGTGATTTAACCCCTGGGTGGCAGTGTTTCTGCATTGACCTCCGGGTCTATAGGTCCTCTCTAGCTGGTGTTTAGATTTTGTTTTCCCTGTGGCATTTAATACTGGTTTGGGGGATTGGGTTGCCCCAGAGCTGGTTCTGTGATGGTTATTCTCAGCTCTGATCCCCAGGTTCCAGAAAAACATCTTTCCCCTGCAGTCTCTTAGAGTGTCCCCAATTGGGTGATCCTATGTATTGGGCTTAGCAATCAGAAGCAAGGATCCAAAGAGGAAGAAGAAAAAAAAAAGAAAAAGAAAGAAAGAAAGAGTCAGAGTAAGTGTGCGAACTTCGGGGCTGCGCGCAAATCTGTGCAGTCTTTTTTTCCCCTTGGGTCTAAGCAGCTGGCACACTTTTAAAATTTTTAGGCTGTCCTTTTGTGTCCAGATCAAAATGGGTTGCTTTTTAGAGTTCCCTTCTGTTAGCAGCTCTGAGAACCCCCTTCCACATTCATGGATCACACCAGCCCCAAAGGCCGCGGATTTTTCTAGGCACAGACTTCCCCAGGACCTCCAGTTCCCACTGTGCGTGCATTTCTCTCTCCTGCCCAGACCACAGACATCATCTCATCCCAGGCGAAATCTGACCTTTCTGTGGGGGAGTGTAGAGCTCCTCTGAATCCGCATGCTTGCACCAATTGGGGACCAGTGTTCTTGGGTTCACAGATGTTCGGTGGGTGCTGTAGTTGTAGATTCCCCAGGCTTTCCAGGCATCTGATAACATCCATTTTCCCCTTCAAGATGGCGTGGTCTCCACATCTGAGCCAGTAGCTCTGGGAGGGAACCCAGCAGCAGTGGGGGCTACCCGGTCAGGGGAGCCCCGTCCAGCAGTCTCCACAGTCTCCTGGTGTATAACTGTCCCTCAACTCATCAACAAACACTACCCGTGCGACCACACACTCTCCCTTTGTTTTCTCACACACCCACTATCTTGCAGTCTGCCTTCCCATCGGCAGCCATCTTCTTTTTTTTCTGATGTTTTCTTTTACCTCAGGCTCCTATGTGGTTCAGCATGACATTGTTACTGATTCTGTCTTTAGTGCATTAAAATATTACTTATCTCTTCAACAAATGTCGCTGGGTTAACTGTATATTCACATGCAAAAGAATAAGTTGGACCCCTACCTCACATCATACACAGAAATTAGCTCAAAGTACATCATAGTCATAAATGTAAGAGTTAAAACTATAAATCTCCTAGAAGGAAACACCAGAATAAATCTTCATGATCATGGGTTAGGTGATGATTTTTTACTAGTAGATATGACACCAAAACCACAAGCTATAAAAGATAAGGTAGATAAGTTGGACTTGATTAAGGTTAAAAACTTTTGTGTTTCTAAGGATATTATCAACAAAGTGAAGAGATAACTCAATGACAGGGAAAAGATATGTGCTAATCAGATATTTAATAAGGGACTTGTATCCAGATTACATAAAGAACACTTGCAATTCAATCATGAAAGGATGAATGATCCAATAAAAAAGTGGGGCAGAGGATTTGAGTAGATATTTCTCCAAGAAGATATATGAATGCCTAATAAGCATGTGAAAAAATGCTCAACATCCTTCACCGTTAGGGAAATGGAAACCAAAGCTACAATCAGACAATACTTTACACTCATGAGAATGACTAATAAAAAAGAGAGAGCATGGCAAGTATTGGTGAGGAAAATTGGAAACCCTCCTCCATTGCTGATGGCCATGTAAAATGATGCAACCTCTTTGAAAAACAGTTTGGCAGGTCTTCAAAAGTCAAGCATAAAGATGTAATGTGACCTAGCAATTTCACTCCTAGGTTTCCTCCCAAAAGCAATGAAAACATATGTCCACATAAAAGTTTGTGCGTGAGTGTTGACAGCGGCATTATTTATAACTAGAGGCCTGGTGCATGAAATTCATGCATGGGTGGGGGGTCCCCTCAGCCCAGCCTGCACCCTCTCCAATCCGGGACCCCTCAGGGGATGTCTGACTACCGGTTTAGGCTTGATCCCAGGCCTCAACCAGCAGTCGGACATCCCTCTCACAATCTGGGACTGCTGGCCCCTAACTGCCAACCCCTGCCAGCCTGGTTGCCCCCAACTGCCCCTCCTACCTGCCTGGTCACCCACAACTGCCCCCCCACTGGCCTGGCCTCCCCTAACTGACCCCACCAGCCTGGTTGCCCCTTACTGCCCCCCTGCTGGCCTGGTTGCCCCTAACTGCCCCCCTGCCAGCCTGGTTGCCCCCAACTGCTCCCCCCACCAGCCTGGTTGCCCCTTACTGTCCCCTGCCGGCTTGGTTGCCCCCAACTGCCCCCCCTGCCAGCCTGGTCACCCCAACTGCCCCCCCTGCTGGCCTGGTCACCCCTTACTGCCCCCCCTGCCGTCCTGGTAGCCCCCAACTGCCCCTCCACCAGCCTGGTCACCCCCAACTGCCCCCCTGCTGGCCTGGTCACCCCACACAGCCTACTCTTCAGTCATTTGGTTGTTCCTCACTAACCCCCCTGCCGGCCTGGTTGCCCCACGCTACCTGTGTTTGGTTGTCCATCCAGTTGTGACGACCCCTGGCTTTTTATATATTAGGATAACCAAAAGATAGAACAACTCACATGAAAATCAGCTGATGAAAGGATAAACAAAATGTGGTATAGTTGTTGCTTTCACAAGCTCAATCATCCTCACTATTTTTCTGTTTTTCTCACCTACTAGCATGGAAGCTTCTAGGAATCTTCAGTCTGTTGACAGGTAAAATCTTGAGGGTAGAAGAACATGTAGAAAGTAATGGTCCTCAAGCAGGTCTTTCCATCAGAGAAGTTATTTGTTCACATACTCAATGTTTATTAAGTACCTACTTAGTATGAGACACTGTTCCTTTGGAATATATGAGTAAACAAGACAAACAAAGATGCTACTCTCCCAGACCTTATATCTTCTATAGAGCTTTAAATAATATAGATGCTTGGGCCCCATTAGCCACCCCAGAAGGATAGCCACTTTGATGAAGAATGACTGATCATTAAATGGCAATCTATGAATTTAAATCTATTTTTCTACCAATTTGACCATTATTCCAGAGTTTTTAAATTTTTATTAAAATTATTCTAAAACCATTTGTGGTAAAGGACAAATTTTTTAAAGTTCTAATCCATTGTGGACTGATACTTTTCTAAAATATAAAGAATAAAAATAAATTACTAGAAAAATAAAATGTTGCTTGGTTTTCATGGCAGTGTCAAGTGCCTGTAAAAGTGTCTAAACACTCTCAATTTCTGTACTAACCACATCATAGGAAGATACCAAACATTTCTCAGGACATCCCTAGTCCTGGGTCTCTGACTTAGTCTCAGTTTTTTTCATCTGTAAAGTGGGGAATAAGAGGATGTGATTGGATAACGTAAGTCACCAAGCTCATTGTCTGACTTAATAAGTGGTAGTTATTAATGTTCATAGCTACTCTGCTTTAATAGTTCTTAAAAATCCTGTAATATTCAATTTTTGGTGTCATAAAAATCAAATTGGAGGTCCTCCAATTTTTTTTAGCAGAAAGCAGCATCTTGCTAGCTCATCATAAAACCAATGTAGATTTTGAATATCTGTGCTTGGGATTTGTTTTTGCCTATATATAACAATGCAGAGAAAACATCCCTTTGAATACTGTTGGTGAGTAATAATCATTGAGAAACCCCATTTTCTTTTTAAACACCAGCCAGATGTTACCCTTCCCCATTGCAAACTGTGTCTACCCTCGGGCCCATTAGACAAAATGCTGGCTGTCACCAACTGACAAGGTCTGGAGACTGGCTCTTTTTAAATAGCCACAAGGTCATGAGGATTAAATGTTCCTCAAGGGAGTCACAGAAAAAGTAGAATGTCAGCATCTCCTTTTTTCCTTGAAGATGGCTCAGTGACATTTTCAGAAAGGAAGGACTGTTGCTACCTGTCAACAATGAATGGGAAACACAAGGGTAGATGCAATGGGAGAAGGTTACTCCCCATCTGGAGATGGACCGTGCAGCTGGAATGTCATTCTGACAAGCAGTTCTACATGAGAGAGATGAACTCTTTCGAGGCTGAAAGATGGAAACACAGACTGAAAATGAAGCAACTTAGCAGAAGGGAGGGAGCAGAAGTTTTGCCATTTGACAGTTCTGGGTTCGAATTTCAGCCTTGATTTTTGCTGATCAGGGACATTACTATACAGCATCTTGGATAATGGTACCTCCCTTGCAGGCTTATCAAAAGTGTTAGTAATATTGGGGATAGTGTTCCTGGCGCATAATGAGTGACTCATGATGTCGAACTGTTGTCCATTTTGCCCTAGTCATTCATATAGTCTCTCTGTTTAACATATCTTTTAAATCTTTGGACATGAATGATTCTAGTTAATGCTTGTGTATTACAGTTGCCGACTGTTCCCTCAACCACACACTATTTTGTCTCTATGTCTATCTAGATACAAAAATTATGATTTTTGCCAAGTACATGTGTATGTGTGTGATGTGTTTGGGAGTTTTTACTAAAGATCTGTATCATCATTGAGAAAGGGTCTCAATGCACTGAGCTCTGGTACTAATAATATTTTAACCTTTTACTGGATTTTTGTGTGTGTGTGTCTTCAATGCCTCTTAGGCTAAGATAGAATGAGAAAGCTCAAGTTTCCTTTGAGAAGAAAAGTGTGGAATAAAAATCATGCAAGTTTCCTTAACTGAATGGGAAGAATGAACAAGTCTTGCAGAGACAGAAAATCATCTAATTGGACTTAAAATTGTTCCCTGGGGTGCTCAGAATTGACCTTCTTTGTGATTATAAGGAAGCAAAGAGATTCAACATATTTATGACCCAGTGAGTTGATCAACACACATTGTTAGCTGGCTAATCACTTAATGGCACAGAAGTCAGGTAAAATTAAATTTGCTTTAGCTCCATCACATGTTAGAGATCGAATAAGAACTCTCTGAACTCTTAAGATGTCAATTAGAACAAAGAATTAACAGAGCTTGTCTTCACTGGCCTGGAATCTAACACTGTAACCCTAAGGACTGTGATAATGCCAGTATTTGTCAAACATGGCTTGGAGAGTGAAGTCATTGGCTTATCTATTGAAGCAGCTGCCATATTTAAAAAATTCCCAGGTGCCACTGATTATAAGACACCTCCCTTTTCTCCTTACCTCAAAGAAAGAAAGAAAAAGCAAAATTTTGCCAATTAATATTAAGACATCATCAGTTGTAAGATGAATCCTAACTGCAGAGAGATTGAAGTGTGAAAAAAATGTGCAGCTTAGAATGGATAAACTATTATAATTTACTAGAGGCTAGGTGCACAAATTCATGCACATGTGAGGTTCAGCCATCCTGTTCTGATTGGGATGTGAGGGGGCGATTGGGGGCTGGGCTGGCTGGGGGGAAGGACCACAGGTGGTTGGCTGGCTGGTCAAACTCCCAGTTGAACTCCCAGTTGAGAGGACAATTTGCATATTAGCCTTATATTATATAGGACTAGGGGCCTGGTGCACGAAATTTGTGCACTAGGGAGGGGTCCCTCAGCCAAGCCTGCCCCCTTTCACATACTGGGAGCCCTCAGGGGATGTCCTACTGATGGCTTAGGCCCGCTCCCTGTTGGAGCAGTCTGGCCTCCCTTTGCCAGAGGCAACCGGGCTGATCGGGGGAAGATGCCAGCCCCATCACCCCGCTGCTGCAGCCACTGCCAGTCACCACAGCCGCCAAAGTATTTTTATCAACACAGACTCCAGTCCCTTCACCATGAAAAAATGACAACTTTCTTTAAGCATTTTCAAGATGTGTCTTTCATAGGATATGACATTTCTTTATTTTTCTTTTTATCCTCACCTGAGGATATGTTTCCATTGATTTTTTCCCTTTCCCTCCAATCCCAGGCTCAGCCCCTTCCCACCCCTGCCAGTACCCCCCCCCCCCCCCCCGCCCGCACCTCCGATCACAGGCTCAGCCCCTTCCCAAACCTAAAGCCTCCGCCCCAGGCTTTAGGCTTTGGAAGGGGAACCCCCCTCCCCTCCGATCGCATGTTCGGCCCCTTCCCAAGCCTAAAGCCTCCACCTGATGGCTGGCTGGGAGTGACCTGGGTGCCAAGGAGGTTCCCAGGACCCAGGTATGTATGCAAATTAACCGCCATCTTTGTTGGGTTAATATGCTCACTCAGATTGGCTGTGGGCATAGCGGAGGTACAGTCAATTTACATGTTTCTCTATTATTAGGTAAGATGGACTGCCAATTATGAACTGTTGCTGATTACTGAAGCTGTGAAAAGACCTCACTAAACTTATTTTAAGTTGACCCCTCTGTATATTTTGTAGCTTTCATTTTAATTCCTTAGGTCTACTTTTTGTGTGGCCAGCAGATAGAAACGGTGACTCTCGCACTTTATATCTTAACACTAGAGAAAGTTTCATTTACTGCCTTGTCATCACCTCTGGGATCCCCTCCTCTCTCTTGTCCATCCAAGGTCAAGTTTCAATCCCTCCTAGGAATCTTCCTTCTAGGTTTTCTTTGGGGAACCCCAACTTATTCATTTCTTTATTAAGCAGAGCAAGTTCTTCATTCCCAGGTCATGTCCCTAGATTTATGGAGCCAAGATAACTAGGAGTTCAATAAAACAAAGTTCCCTCAGCCATAAACATCTATCTTCTTTAGAAGGCAGCTGAGCCAGCATCTATTTTTAGTTGTGTGAGGTCTTGGGGCCTTACCCATTAACTGAAATATCTCATTTACTATTTCTTCTAAACAAAAATGCAGCGTCTTTCACAAGGGAGATTCTTATGATAGCTGTTAAGACAACCTATCACAACGTCATTGTCTATGCACGTAATGCTATGTGTAATATGTGTATGATGCCATGATGGCGAGAGGCAGTCTCCGATCTACTCAGGGCTGGTAAGGCAGGGCCACGTTTCTGGGTGAAGTAGGAGGGTTCCATCAGAGGAGTGAAATGGTTGCTTGTTTCAGTCTCCTGTAGTAAACCAAATAGGCAAGGCTTGTCTGGAAGATAGAAATTGCACTGTAGTGGGAGGTCCTTTGGTCAGGTAAAAAATTTGGGTTTTTGTAATTTTTTGCTTTGAAACATTCTACTATGATTAGTACCACTAGCAGCTAATAGGAATGGAGCATTTTCTGTGTGAGAGGACCTGTGATATAGAGGTAGAAGCTATTCTAACTCACCTGTCACATACCTGAAAATGGCAGCTCAAGGTTATAAGCAACTTGCTCAAGGTCACACAGCATGTTGGAGAAAAATAATGACGATGACAATGGTGATAATTTTGGTCTCTGAAGACACTTCTCTTACCGTAGAGTTTGAGTAGCTAAGAAGACCTGGGACTCCTGGAAGGTGGTTGTGAGACAAATTTTGAACCAACCCTGGAATCACAAACTTCTTTGGAGATTGGAGCCATAATCTCCAAAGCCCGGTCACTGTGGATGCAGAATAAAACACTGTCCTGGCTTTCTCCTTTGTCAAGGATTTCTTATCTAGAGACCTGGGAACCTTGAGGCGGAGGGGAGGATAACATAGGCTTCCTTTTGAACTCTTTTAACACTTAAATTTCACTTTCAATTGCACAGAGTGGCATAGAAGATGCATAAATCCTTCCTTCTTGTTCACAACTATAGCATATCTTATAATTTAGCAACTGTAAAAATGAGTAAGTACAATTAACAAAGCACAGAGAAAGATAGTGAGCTTAGAACTGGCTATAAGTCAATTGAATCTCCTTATTAAGGAATATAATGATCCTAATTAATGTCCTGGTTTTCTGGTCCCTCCATAAATCAGTGGGCCATCGCATAGCTCTTTTGCATTCATAGTTTTAGTATCAGGTCTGACTCAGGGCTAGTTGGAGCCCAGTTTGTTCCTTCTTGATCTTTGTCTGCAGGCTGAGGTTAATCAAGGGCTTCTGTGGCGTTGCAGAAATGAGCAATGGAGTGTAAGTCAGGTGCTCCCTATCTTGGCCAAGTCCCTTCTCTAGAATCCATGTGGTCCATGATAGGACCTGATGACCAGGCAGTAAGAGTGAGGAGGGGTAGAAGTGAAGTCTGATCTGGGAGAATTTTTTTTTTCTGCAAAAAGCTTTATTGTTTCATTTGATCCAATGCATGAGAGAGGGCTTTAGGGTGGTTAAAAGAATGGCTAGTAGTTTCAGAAAGAGGCTCAAGTAAAAGCCAGACACCAGGGGAATGCAGAGCGGCCTCTCAAAGGCCTCTGGGCTCCAAAGGCTCCTAGTCATGCTTGAAGGTGAGTCTTTCAAAGAGATACTCGCCCAGCCCAGCCTGGGGGCTGGCCAGCCTGAGGATGTTAGTCAGGTAGTTGCCCATCTTCTTGATGAGTTTCACCTCATCATCCAGGAAGTGGTTCTCCAGGAAGTCACAGAGCTTAGGGTAGAACCAACGTATGCAGTTCCAAAAGGGCCTGGTTCAGTTTCCTCTCCAAGGCCAGGGCAACTCCGATGGCATCCTGAATTTTGCCCACTCATCTTGGGAGACTTAAGCACGTCCTGGAAGAGAAGGAGGCTTCAGCACGTCCTGGAAGAGAATGTGGCCACCGTGCTTATTTTGCAACTTTAAGAGATGCTCAGCACCCTCTCGCTTCTTCTCCACCAATTCATGAAAGAAGTGTCCCTCAGCGCGGCGTGCTCCGCCCTTCGTCCTGGGAAACGGGGTGCGGCCGGAAAGGGGGCTGCCCCCACGCCCTTCACGCAACGCAGCACGTTCGTGGGGAACCTGGCGCTAAACCATTCGTAGACGACCTGCTTCTGGGTCGGGGTTTCATACGTAGCAGAGCAGCTCCCTCGCTGCGATCTATTGAAAGTCAGCCCTCAACACAAGGGTTTGTAAAAAAAAAAATTAAAAAAAAGAATAAAAAAGAGAAAAAAAGAAAAAAAGAAGAAAAAAAAAAAGAAGTGTCCCATGCCCTCAAGAGCCACATTGTTGTATTCAAAATAGAAGCCAAGAGAGAGGTAGGTATGGGGGGCCCACAGATGCAGGTTGGCCAGGCAGTTGACTGCAGCCTTCACCTCGGTGGAATAATTCTGACGAATTTGGGAGCTCATGGTTGTTCGACAATAAGGAGTTAAGGTAGGGGAAAAAAACCTGGTGTGTTGGCTAATCTTAGAGGTGGTTCTGAAGGTGGTGACTGGATAAGATGCAGGAGAGTGGCTGAAGGCTGGAAGAAGGGGCGTTCCTGGATCTGTTCCATCCAAACACCATTGAAGCAAGAGACAGATCTGGGACCACTGAGGGGACGACCTGGGAGAATGGGTTTTGATGGGCTTTTGAAGAGGTTACAAAGGAGGAGGACCAGGTTAGGAGGCCCAAAATTATAGTTTTGGACATTCAGAACTTGAGATTTCTTCATGATATTTATGTGCAAATGGATAATCAGCATTGGACCTTGAGAGAGAGGTTTGGTAAGCATCTTGGGGGACATATGAGGGAGAAAAGATGAATAGAAGGCAATCTCAATGGAGACCCCTTCTTAAGTTCCCTGAAGGTCTCATACTGAAGTCAAATACATCACTTATAAGGCTAAATAGTGTTACCTCCTACATCCACCTTTGCCTGCCAGAAAAGAATGAAATACACAATCAGCATAATAGCCGAATCTTGTCCCCAAGGACCTACATTTTGTACTACCTCCTTTTCTCCTGTCAGGGAAGATGGCCCATTTGCTTAATATGGTAATCTGTAGCATTCTCTTATTTGCCTACAGCCATTAAGCTTCAGCTGAAATGTGGAATTTTCTGTTACTTTCTAAATAAGCCCAGCTGTTGGAATGTGTGCCTCTTGGGAAAATATGTGAGCTAAGATGCACCAGTGTTATAGAAGGCCAAAATGAGTAAGACAGAGATGCGGTGGTTAATTTAGGATTTGTCTGAATTGTGGGTTTGAGGACTTAAGGCAAGCTTCAAATGTCTTCAAGGTGAAAATGCTTTAGAAAAAAGGCAGGGTCTGCCTGTCCTCCTCCAGAGCTGAGGACCTCACAGTTGTCTTCTACTGACTTTATTTCCATTGGTAGAGACTTACCATCATCATTATTTTATTTTATTTTATTTTATTTTATTTTATTTTATTTTATTTTATTGTTTAAGGTATTACAAATAGTAGCATATATGTGTCCTTTTTTTTTGTCCCCATTAACCTCCCCCTGGCCTCCCCTATCCCTTGACACTTGCCCTCTGTCCTCCTCCCCAGTGTCTTGCGCCTGTTGGTTGTGCTTATATGCACACATACAAGTCCTTCAGTTGATCTCTTACCCCCTCAACCCTCTCCTAACTTCCCTCTGTAGTTTGACAGTCTATTCAATGCTTCTTTGCCTCTGTCTATTTTTGTTCAACAGTTTATAATGTTGTTTATTATCCATAAATGAATGAGATCATGTGGTATTTATCTTTCAATGACTGGCTTATTTCACTTAGCATAATGCTCTCCAGTTCCATCCATGCTGTTGCAAATGGTAAGAATTCCTTTTTTTTTTTTTTTACAGCAGCATAGTATTCCATTGTGCAGATGTACCACAGTTTTCTAATCCACTCATCTGCTGATGGGCATTTATGCTGTTTCCAAATCTTAGCTATTGTAAATTATGCTGCTATGAACTTAGGGCTGCATATATTCTTTCTGATTGGTGTCTCTGTTTTCTTGGGATATATTCCTAGAAGTGGTATTACTGGGTCAAATGTCAGTTCTATTTTTAATTTTTTGAAGAAATGCCATACTCTTTTCCACAGTGGCTGCACCAGTCTGCATTCCCACCAGCAGTGAAGGAGGGTTCCTTTATCTCCACATCCTCTCCAGCACTTGTTTGTTGATTTGTTGATAATAGCCATTCTGACAGGTGTGAGATGGTACCTCATTGTTGTTTCAATTTGCATCTCTCGAATGATTAGTGACTTAGAGCATGTTTTCATGTCTCTTGGCTTTCTGAATATCCTCTTTCGAAAAGTGTCTAATTAGGTCCTTTGCCCATTTTTTGATTGGATTGTTTATCTTCCTTTTGTTAAGTTGTATGAGCTCCCTGTAAATGTTGGAGATTAAACCCTTATCAGTGATAACATTGGCAAATATGTTCTCCCATGCAGTGGGCTTTCTTGTTTTGTTGATGGTTTCTTTTGATGTGCAGAAGCTTTTTATTTTGATGTACTCCCATTTGTTTATTTTTTCTTTAGTTAACATTGCCCTAGGAGCTGTATAGGTAAAGATATTGCTATGACAAATGTCTGCTATTTTGCTGCCTATGGCTTCTACTAAGATTTTTATGGTTTCCCATCTTACATTTAAGTCCTTTATCCATTTTGAGTTTATTTTTGTGTATGGTGTAAGTTGGTGGTCTAGTTTCATTTTTTCGCATGTATCTGTCCTGTTTTCCAACACCATTTATTGAAGAGACTATCTTGTCTCCATTGTATGCTCTTGCCTCCTTTGTCAAATATTAATTGAGCATAATGGCTTGTGTCGATTTCTGGGTTCTCTGTTCTGTTCCACTGGTCTATATGTCTGTTCTTGTGCCAGTATGAGGCAGTTTTGAGAACAGTGGCTTTATAGCATAGCTTGATATCTGTTATTGTGATCCCTCCAACATTGTTCTTCTTTCTCAAGATTGCTGCAGCTATTCGGGGTATTTTTTTTATTCCAGATGAATTTTTGGAGAATTTGTTCTAGGTCTTTGAAGTATGCTGTTGGTATTTTAATGGGGATTTCATTGAATTTATAGATTGCTTTGGGTAGTATGGACATTTTAATGATGTTGATTCTACCAATCCATGAACATGGTCTATTCTTCCATTTGTTCATGTCTTCCTCTATCTCTTTTTCGGGCGTCCTGAAATTTTTGAGTACAGGTCCTTTGTCTCCTTGGTTAAGTTTATTCCTTGGTATTTTAAATTTTTTGTTGCAATGGTAAATGGGATTGCTTTTTAAATTTCTCTTTCTGTGAGTTCATTATTGTTGTATAGAAAAGCCATAGACTTCTGGGTGTTAATTTCATATCCTGCTACATTGCTGAATTCATTTATTAAGTCTAGTAGTTTTTTGATGGAGTCTTTGGGGTTTTCTTTTTTTAAAATATATTTTTATTGATTTCAGAGAGGAAAGGAGAGAGAGAGAGAGAGAGAAACATCAATGATGAGAATCATTGATCGGCTGCCTCCTGCACGCCCCCTACTGGGGATCGAGCTTGCAACCTGGGCATGTGCCCCTGACTGGAATTGAACCAGGGACCCTTCAGTCCACAGGCCAATGCTCTATCCACTGAGCCAAACCAGCTAGTGCTCTTTGGGGTTTTCTATGTACAATATCATGTCATCTGTGAATAAGGACAGTTTTATTTCTTCTTTTCCAATTTGGATGCCTTTTATTTCTTCTTCTTGTCTAATTGCAATGGCTAATACTTCCAGTACTATGTCGAACAGGAGTGGTGAGAGTGGGTATCCCTGTCTTGTTCCCATTCTTAGAGGAAATGATTTTAGTTTTTGTCCATTGAGTATGATGTTGGCTGTGGGTTTGTCATATATGGCTTTTATTATGTTGAGGTATGATTCTTCTATTCCCACCTTGCTGAGAGTTTTTATCAAGAAAGGGTGTTGGATTTTGTCAAATGCTTTTTCTGCATCAATGGATATGATTATATAGTTTTTATCTCTCAGTTTGTTAAATCACATTTATTGATTTGCAGATATTGTACCATCCTTGAATCCCTGGAATAAATCCCACTTGGTCATGGCGTATGATCTTTCTAATGTAATGCTGGATCCGATTTGCTAAAATTTTGTTGAGAATTTTGGCATCTATGTTCATGAGGGATATTGACCTGTAATTCTGTTTCTTTGCAGTTTCTTTATCTGGTTTTGAGATTAGAGTAATGCTGGCTTCATAGAAAGAGCTTGGAAGTGTGCCTTTCTCTTGAATTTTTTGGACTAGATTGAGGAAAATAGGTTTTATTTCTTCTTTGAATGTTTCATAAAACTCCCCTGTGAAGCTGTCTGATCCAGGGCTTTTGTTGGAAGTTTTTTGATTACTGCTTCAATTTCCTCCGTAGTTATCGGCCTATTTAGATATATTTTTATTCCTCCTGGTTGAGTTTTGGAAGGTTGTATTTGTTTAGGAATATGTCTATTTCTACTAGGTTGACCAGTTTGTTGGAGTAGAGTTGCTCATAGTATTTTTTTATGATTCTTTGTATTTCTTTGGGGTCTGTTGTTATTTCACCACTTTCATTTCTGATTTTGTTTATTTGGGTCCTTTCTCTTTGCTTCTTGGTGAGCCTGGCTAGAGGTTCATCAATCTTGTTTATCCTTTCAAAGAACCAGCTCTTGGTTTCATTGATCTTTTGTATTGTTTTTTTGGGTCTCTATGTCATTTATTTCCACTCTGATCTTTATTATTTCCTTCCTTCTGCTCACACTGGGCTTTTCTTGTTACGCTCTTTCTAATTCTTGAAGTTGCAAAGTTAGATGATTTACTACAAGTTTTTCTTGTTTATTTGAGGTAGGCCTGCAATGCTATGAACTTCCCTCTCAGGATTGCTCTCACTGTGTCCCAAAGATTTTAGATTGTTGTGTTTTCATTGTTGTTTGTTTCCAGGATGTTTTTTTATTTCTTCTGTGATCTCTTTGGTAACCCACTGATTGTTTAATAGTATGCTATTCAGCCTCCAAGTGTTTGAATTTCTGAGATTGTTTTTACTATAGTTGATTTCTAATTTTATGCCATTGTGATCTGAGAAGATGCTTGATATGATTTCAATCCTCTTGAATTTGGAGAGACTTTGCCTGTGTCCCAATATGTGCTCTATCTTTGAAAATGTCCCATGTTCACTTGTGATGAATGTATATTCTGTAGTTTTTGGGTGGAATGTTCTAAAGATGTCAATTAAGTCCATCTGATCTAATGAGTCATTTAGGATTGATTTTTTTGTGCTAATTTTTTGTCTAGAGGACTTATCCAGTGATGTTAATGGGGTATTAGAAGTCTCCTTATTATGATTGTGTTGCTGTCAATCTCTTCCCTGATATATTTCAGAAGTTTATTTATGTATTTGGGTGCTCCTAAATTGGGTGCATAAATGTTTAACAGAGTTATATACTCTTGTTGTATCAATCCCTTTAGAGTTATGAAGTGGCCTTTCTTGTCTCTTGTTATGGTCTTCACTTTGAGGTCTATTTTGTCAGATATAAGTATTGCTACCCCAGCTTTTTTTTTTTCATTTCCATTTACCTGATAGATATTTTTCTATCCTTTCACTTTTAGTCTGTGTGAGTCCCTTGTTATGCTGTGGGTCTCCTGTAGACACCATATATTTGGGTCATGTTTTCTTATCCATTCAGTCACTTCTGAATTTCCATTTCTTTTTTTTTTTTTTTTTTTTTTTTTTTTTTTTTTAAATAAATCTTTATTCAGATTATTACAATTATTTCTCCTTTTTTCCCCCATATTTCCCCTCCAGCCATTTCCCACCCCACCTTCTGCCCTTACCTACCCCCCACTGTCCTCATCCATAGGTGTATGATTTTTGTCCAGTCTCTTTATGAACCCCCCCATACCCCTTTCCCCCTGAGAATTATCAGTCCACTCCCTTTCTATGCCCCTGATTCTATTGTATTCACCAGATTATTCTGTTCCTCAGGTTTTTAATTCACTTGATTTTTAGGTTCACTTGTTGATAGATATGTATTTGTTGTTCATAATTTTTATCTTTCCTTTTCTCTTCTTCCTCTTCTTTAAGAATACCTTTCAGCATTTCATATAATACTGGTTTGGTGGTGATGAACTCCTTTAGCTTTTTCTTGTCTGTGAAACTCTTTATCTGCCCTTCAATTCTGAATGATAGCTTTGCTGGGTAGAGTAATCTTGGTTGTAGGTTCTTGCTATTCATCACATTGAAAATTTCTTGCCACTCCCGTCTGGCCTGCATAGTTTCCGTTGAAAAGTCAGCTGACAGTCGTATGGGTGCTCCCCTGTAGGTAACTAACTGTTTTTCTCTTGCTGCTTTTAATATTCTCTCTTTGTCTTTTGCTCTTGGCATTTTAATTATGATGTGTCTTGGTGTAGTCCTCTTTGGATTCCTTTTGTTTGGGGTTCTGTGGGCTTCCTGGACTTGTAAGTCTATTTCTTTCACCAGGTGGGGGAAGTTTTCGGTCATTATTTCTTCAAATAGGTTTTCAGTATTTTGCTCTCTCTCTTCTTCTGGCACCCCCATAATTCTGATGTTGGTACGCTTGAAGTTGTCCCAGAGTCTTCTTACATTATCTTCAACTTTTTGGATTTTTTTTTTTGCTTTTTGCTTTTTCGGTTGAGTGTTTTTTGCTTCTTTGTATTTCAATTCTTTGACTTGATTTTTGTGTTCCTCTTGTCTGTTTTTGGGTCTCTGTATAATATTTTTTATTTCAGTCAGTGTATGTTTAATTTCTAGTTGGTCCTTTTTCATCTCTTCGAGGGTCTCGTTATATTTATCGGCCTTTTCTAGGATATTCTTAAAAAGCCTTATAACCGTGGTTTTGAATTCTATATCCAGTCGTTTGTTTTCCTCCATTTCTTTCGTTTGTGATCTGATTCTTAGACGCCGCATTTTCACTGCTTCCCTGAGTTGGTAGATTTGTGTGCTAGGTTTCCAATTTGGCCCAGTGGGTCTGCCTCCCCAGTTAACCTGGGGTGGACACTCTTGGTGTACCCCTTTGTGGACTGTGTGTACAGCCTTGTTGTAATTAAGTCTTTATTGTTGTTGGTATCACTGGGAAGAATTGACCTCCAGGCCAGTTGGCTGTAAGGATCAGCTGTGTCTATGCTGGGAGAAGTCCGGTGCTGGAGACAGCCTTATAGGATTAGACTTGCCAAATTGCAATAGCCTCTGTGCTCTGCTTGGATGGGGTGGAGTCTCAGTCTTGGCTTCCCATCAGCCTTGCCCTTGCTAGCACGTGTGTGCCTTCAGTCCTCTGCCTTCCCGGCTCCCGATTCTCTGCCCGAGAGTCCAGACTCCCCCCACAAGAGCGTGGGTCTCCGGGGGCTCGCCTGGAACTGGGGTTCGCTGCAGTCAGAACTGGGGCTCACTTCAGTCAGAACTGGTGTTCGGTGCCGTCAGGAGCCTCTCACTCCCTTCCGCTAGGGAAAGCCTGTGGCAGCCTCCCGCAGCCTTTGTGCGCACTGGCGCGAGCGGACTTTCAGTCTTCCGCCTTCCCCGGCTCCCGAGTCTCCGCCCGAGAGTCCAGACTCCCCCCACAAGAGCGTGGGTCCCCGGGGGCTCGCCTGGAACTGGGGTTCGCTGCAGTCAGAACTGGGGCTCACTTCAGTCAGAACTGGGGTTTTGTGCCGTCAGGAGCCTCTCACTCCCGTCAGGAGCCTCTCACTCCCTTCCGCTAGGGAAAGCCTGTGGCAGCCTCCCGCAGCCTTTGTGCGCACTGGCGCGAGCGGACTTTCAGTCTTCCGCCTTCCCCGGCTCCCGAGTCTCCGCCCGAGAGTCCAGACTCCCCCCACAAGAGCGTGGGTCCCCGGGGGCTCGCCTGGAACTGGGGTTCGCTGCAGTCAGAACTGGGGCTCACTTCAGTCAGAACTGGGGTTTTGTGCCGTCAGGAGCCTCTCACTCCCTTCCGCTAGGGAAAGCCTGTGGCAGCCTCCCGCAGCCTTTGTGCGCACTGGCGCGAGCGGACTTTCAGTCTTCCGCCTTCCCCGGCTCCCGAGTCTCCGCCCGAGAGTCCAGACTCCCCCCACAAGAGCGTGGGTCCCCAGGGGCTCGCCCGGAACAGGGTTTCAGTGCAGTCAGTACCGGGGTTCAGTTCGGTCGGGGGCTCCCTTCCCCCTTCCGCCAGAGAAAGTCAGCCAGGCTCTCAGCCGCCCTTCCTCTCTGCGCGCACAAAGACCCTTTGCCGTACCTCCAATTCTCTGTGAGCTTTTTTCCTTCCTTCTAGTTGTAGAATTTTCACTCAGTCAGCTTTCCTGCGGTTCTGGATGGTGTCCGTTCTGTCTTTTAGTTGTAGTTTTGAAATTGTTGTGCGAGGCAGCAGTTTAGGTGTTTACCTATGCCGCCATCTTGGTTTCTCCCTCTGAATTTCCATTTCTTTTGATTGGAGCATTTAATCCATTTATGTTTAATGTTATTATTGATAGGTAATTGTTTGTAGCCATATCTGTACTTTATGCCTGTGTTCCTTCCTCCCTTTCTATTTCTTCTTTTTATAGCATTCCCTCTAGCATTTCTTGCATTGATGGCTTGGTAGTGATAAACTCCTTTAGCCATTTTTGTCTGTGAAGCTCCTGATTTCCCCTTCAGTTTTGATTGATAGTCTTGCTGGATAGAGTATTCTTGGATTCAGTCCTTTGCTTTGCATCACTTTGTATATCTCCTTCCATTCCCTTCTAGTTTGATGTGTTTCTGTTGAGAAATCATTTGATAATGTGATGGGGGATCCTTTGTAGGTAACTCTCTGCCTCTCTCTTGTAGCCTTTAAGATTCTCTCTTTGTCATTAACATTTGCCATTGTAATTATGACGTGTCTTGGTGTGGGTCTTTTGGGATTCATCTTGCTTGAAACTCTCTGTACTTGTGTAACTTTTTTCTTTCCCATATGAGGGAAGTTTTCTGTCATTTTTTCTTCAAATATATTTTCTAATCCTTGTTGCTCTTCTTGTCTTTCTGGCAGCCCTATTATATGTATATTACTTCATTTTGTGTTGTCCCAAAGCTCCCTTAGGCTCTCCTCCTGCTTTTTAATTTTTTTCTCCAGTTGCTGTTCAGATTGGGGTTGTTTCTCTACCTTATCTTCTAACTCACTAATTCAGTCCTCTGCTTCTTCTAGTCTACTGTGGAAGCCTTCCATGGTGTTTTTGATTATAGCTATATCACTTTTGATTTCTTCCTGATTTTTGCATAGATTGTTAATTTTCTTGTCCATCCATTGTATGAACTATATGACCATTACTCAGAATTCTTTTTCTGTCATGCTGCTTGCCTCCATTTTGCTTATTTCCTTTCTTGGCGATTCCTCTTTTTCTTTCCTCTGGGGATAGTTTCGTTGTCTTCCCATTCTAACTATCACCAGAAGATTCAAATGACGAGTTGCAGAGGCCTAGGCCATGTGCAGAGGGAGCTTCGTGCCACCCGTGTGTCACTGAAGAGCTCTGAAACCAAGATATGTGGCTGCCATGGGTTGGTGAGAGCCACACTCACACAGGATTAGAGTCACAGGCGCTCAATGCAGCCTCATTGAGCCTCAAGAGACCCCGTTAGCATGTGCTGAAAATCAGGGTCCCCTAGCGCATGCCAGGAGTCAGAGTCCCCCTGTGCCCACACCGAGAATCAAGTATCAAAGTCTCTGTTGCTTGGTGTGGCCTCGAACCTAGAATCAGGGTCCCTGTGTGCATGTGGCCGAGAATTGTAGCCACTGGCTCTTAATGTGTGTGCACTGGGAATCAGGGATCCCAGGAGTGCACGATGAGAAACAGAATCAAGTCACTGGTGCTCAGTACTGCCTCTCACATGGAGAATAAGGGTCCCTGGTCTGCTTGGGGAACCAGGTTGCACAGCCACCCTGTGTCAGCAGGAGGTCCACTCCTGTGCTGTGGAAAATAGACGTCCATGTGCGCTTGCCCAGAATCAAAGTCAGGTGGCACTGCCGCCCTGTGTGGGTGTGGGGTCTGATTGTGCGATTGCACGCTGTGCGAAACAGATTCCCAGTGTCTGCATGCCCAGGCTCAAATTCAGGTAGTGGAGCGACCCTGTGTGGGTGTGGGGTCTGGTCACATGATTGCATGCTGTGGGAAACAGCCTCCCAGTGTCTGCACATCCAGGCTCAAATTCAGGTAGCAGAGACGCCTTGTGTGGGTAGGAGGCCTGCTTGTGCAGGGTGGGTCTAGCAGTTCCTATGGCGCTGCAGTGAGCCTTCTGGGAGGGGGAGGGGCTCTATAACTTACAGAAATCTGAGGCCAGGATGATGGGATTCTTGGTGTCTGTGGGTCTGCAGCTGTGGTTGCAGGTCTTTGTCCCTAGTGGCTGTAGGGTCTCGGTTTGCGTCTGAGACCAGATTGGGTAGTGGTGGGGCTAGGATCCTAATCTCAAGCAGTTCTATTTTTTAAGATGGCATGGTCTCTGTGCCTGTGCTGGCCACCCCTGGAGTGTCCACAGTGGCAGCAGGGTTTCACTGTTTAAGACTGCCTGGTTTAGCAGCCCCTTGGAAGACCTGCAGTATCTAACTGTCCCTACCTCACACACACACACACACACACACACACACACACACACACACACACTCACACACCACACACATCCACACACTCCTCTATCGCTCCCTCACTCTCTCACACTCTCTCCCTCCTTACCTTCTTGCCGGTCACCATCTTTTCAGTCTACCATCATTATTTTTATTTAAAAATTTATTTTTAGAGAGAGAGAAACATCGATGTGAGAGAGAAGCATTGATCCATTGCCTCCCGTATGCACCCTGACCGGAGATTGAACCCACAATCTAGACATGTGCCCTGACTGGGAATCAAACCCAAAACCTCTTGGGTGTATAGGATGATACTCCAACCAACTGAGCCACCTGGCCAGGGTGAGACTTACAATTATTATTAATGTTAATAACTCCTTATGCTTATAAAACACTTCACATGATTTCCATGATTATGCATCCCGTTGATTACCCTGGGAAGGAGACCTTGAAGGTAATTACTAATCTCCTTTTATAGAAGGGAAACTGAGACCCAGAGAGATTAACTGCTTTGCTCAGCACACGCATTGAGGGAGGGGCAAAGCTAAGATTAGAGTTGCCACATCCCCTTCTCTCTGCATCCAACACTGTAGTCCTAGTTTAAGCTTTTGAAACAGGGGTTCCTCCTTTGGACCATGGTAATAGCCAGCTAAATGGTGTCCCTACTTCTAGTCTTTTGTATCTTCAATTTTTGATTTATACTGCAGTAGAGTCATCTTCCCATAACAAGACTTAAATCATGGGTGTTTTCATCCTTAAAAATCCTTAATGTTTTCCTACAACCTACCAACAAAGGCTCAACATCCTTGCAGGATGCTCAAGGCTTTTGATAATCTGGTCCTTGATGATGTGCCCTAGATAGTCTAGGAATGCTTGTCTGCTCCTCACTAGCCAAATATGCCTTCTACCTTCTCATCTTCATGCATTTGCTTGTGCTAGTTCTTCAGCATAGAGCACTTTTCCTTCTTTCTCCTATAATTTAAGTTCTGATCATCCTTTAAAGTTCAGCTCAAATGCCACCTCCTTTATGCAGTCTTCCCTAATCACCCCAGTCAAAACCGATAGCCCCTCTCTTCTCTGATGCTATACTTCCTTGCAGAGCTTGTGTTATGGCTCACAGTGCCCAGACCTGACCCACTCTACACTGAATTTTTGTGGGGAATCAGGAATTTTGCCTTAGTCTTCACTTGTGCTCATGGTAGATATTCAACAAACATTTATTTAATGAATAAATTTGTTAATAGGACATGGCTATATTCCAGAGAAGTCAATAAACAAGGAAGCCTATTTGGTGTTGGGCCATTTAGGGCCTCGTAGAACAGTGGTTCCACAAATTGCCTGTATCCTACAGCTATCTTCCTGCCTGGCTTCATAAAAATGATCTACACTGCTTGTGAAAAATGCTGATTCCTGGGCTTTATTCCAAAGCTTTTCCCCTTGAAATATGTGCTTCAGCAGCTTTGCCAGGGGCTGTATGCTAAACCAGGCTTGAGAACTACTGGCAGAGAATGTCCTGAATCTTTAAGAATGTTTTGATCCATAAAATATGTCAGGTTGGCTGACAGTAGTCTAAATTCATTCATGAGACAGGGGCTCCTATTTTGGATACTTTCCTTAGTCATGAATCCCTGTGCCTTACACATGGATTCAGAGTTTTGTGTCTCAGCAGAAAGAATGTAAGTGGCTTTTTGACAGGGCAGAAGATGCTTTAATTTCAATCTTGTTGCTGTTTTGACTTTTCTCTATTTTTTGATACTCACCTCATCCTTCTGATTCCCTGTGTCTTGTTGATTTTTTTCTCTGCTTCTTATATTTACACATACTGTCTTAAATATATATAATTGATTTCAGAGAGGAAAGGAGAGATAGAAACATCAATGATGAGAGAGAATCATTGATCTGCTGCCTCCTTGCATGCCCCCCTTCTGGGGATTAAGCCTCAACTCAAGCATGTGCCCTGACTGGGAATAGAACCATGACCTCTTGGTTCATAGGTCAACTCTCAACCACTGAGCATTGCTGGGCAGGATGCACACTCCATCTTTTAAAATTTTTTCAATGCCACCAACATGCTTGTTTGATGAACACATCTCCTTCCTCCTGTACAAAGAATCTTTTTTCACTCTGGTTTCATATTCCTGTCTTCTCTCTTTGATCCATTGTTATCCAGGACCTGGCATTTCCCCTGACTTGCAAATACAATGTAGCTGACTATATAAAATACCATCTGAATGTATTCAGAGTAAGATCTCCTGGGATTGTTGACACATAAGATTAACTATTTTACCTCAAAAGTAGATTAAACAGTATACCAGAGTGGATATTGATGAGTGTTTTTGAGCACTCATCAAGATAACCAGATTTATAAATTAGGTTTCCTTGCTACTGGAGAAATAATGTATCCCTTGCTTTTATGTACTTAGTATGATTGGCCGTGGAGGGTAATTTGCACTATTAAAAGCTCAGTAATATTATCAAGATCCACAACTACTTTTATTAACATTGCTATCAGTGTTAGTACTAGTACTACCATGTTTATTATTCCCACCATCACCAAAATTCATTGAGTGATAACTTGGTTGGGAATATTCACAAAACACTATGAAGCAGCTATTACTACATAATGTTGATATTTGGGAAAACAGTAGCTCAAGGAATTAGAGCATCTTGCCCAGGATCATACAAATGCTAAGCAGAGGAGCTAAGACTCAAACTTGGTCTGTCTGACTGCAGAACCTACACATTACCCCCTTTTCTTACCTTTTCTGGATATAAACATAGACTTTTGTGTTTACAGATTTTTGAATGATAAAGTTGTATCAGGTCAAGTATGTATAAAAAGAAAATTCAACTCAGATGACTTAACAGGAGAGACTTTGATGAAGAGATGAGTTATAGAATTGTGGGTAAAATTAAGAAAACAACATGGGACACTGAGGCAATTAGAGACCTTATTATTAACTCCAAGATTGCAGGAAGCTAAACACATAGCATTCAAATCAGCCCATTTTTAAAATGCTATGTTCTTGGGTGCATATATGTTCATGACTTTTATAGCTTTTTGATTTATTGTTTCTTTTAGTAGCATTCTTCTTTGTTTCTCCTGATTTTTTTTTTGCCTTCCACTCTATTTTGTATGGTATTTAAATTATTATTCTCACTTCCTCTTGGTTTATATGTACTTGATATAACTTATGCATTTATTTATTTTTAACTTTTTAATAGTTCTTTAATTGATCTGTTATATACAACTTACTAGATCATGTTTTTAATCTAATTTATGAGTCTCTGCCTTTTGAGACATTAATTTCTTAATATGAAATGTAGTTATTATACATTTTCAAACATCTTTCAGCCATATTTCCTGTTTTTGTTTTTTAAATTTACTATGCTTCCCATATTTTGTAAAGTTTTATTTGATTTATTTCTTTTCTTATAAAAGTACTTCTCCAAGTATATCTCAAAGAGGGTCTTTGTGTGGTAATCCAAGTGAAGTCTTGTGTACCTGGAAATACTTTTGCATTCAAATAATCGTTTTAATGGGTGTAAAATTTAAGCTTCCAAGTTTTTTGGTGTGTGTGTGTGTTCTTTTTGCTGCTGAGATACCAAATATCAATCAGATTCTTGTTTCATTGTAGGTAACCTTTCTCTTTGTAAGCTTTTAAATACTGTTTCAACTTTTATTTACATTATTTTTCTCTTTGTTTTTAATGTTCATGAACTTCTCTAAAATGAGTTAAAGTATGGGTAGTTTCTTATATAGGGGGCAAAAGTTCCTAGGCTAGTTTAAGAGATCTGTCAACCTCCCTTTCCCTTTTTTTGGGAATTTCCAGTGTTGGATTATGTGTAGGGAGCCAGAAATCTTTGTTACTTTTTTATCTAGTCAGGATCTAAAAGTCATGACTCAAGCTCAGATTTATAAAGGGAGAAGTGGAGGCTCAGCATGGGAGGGGACCCAATGCTTGCTGCAATCATCTTAGGTCTTAGCACCATGAGGATGATATGAATGATAATTGATGATAACCATGTCCTCCAATCCCCACCTGGCATGAAACATGGTAGGTATGTACTTGATTTCAAATCCTCCTACCAATTCCTGCAAGGAAGCTAACATTACCCTTTTCTTGCCCAAGAGGCTGCTGAAACTGAGAGGTTAAGTAACAGGTTCAAGGACACGGAGCAGGTAAGTGGCAGAAGCCACGTGTGAGTCTCTGCTGTGAAACCAGACCTCTCTCCTTCTCCCTCTCTGCTCGGTGTCCTCTGGGTGTGAAATGCCATGTCCAAGGCGCAGAGTGCACAGTGACAACCCTGTACTGACCCTGGGCTGGTGACTCCTTGCCTGCTGTGCCCTCTGCTACTCTGCCCATGAATGTGGGCCCGCCCTTGGAAGAGGTGCTACAAGCGACTAAGTGGAAAACTACCACCCGAAAACCAAGCAAGAGGAAAAAAAGGTGAAGAGGAGAGACAAACACTCAATGCATCACTCTTGACTTCATTACAAAAGACCTGCAAGGCTCACAAAAAAATCAACCTGCAAATCATGTTATGGTTAATAAAAAAGTAATTTAAGTGCCCCCTGTCCCACCTGCAGTGTCCTGAGGTATTCACAGTGGTCTTCCTGGGTTTTAGTTTAGGGCCCAATACAGAAGGTGTCCACCTTAATGTAATTAATATTTTTTTATCATTAAGACTCTAAAAAATTGAGTTGTGTTGGACACAGGTCACCATAATGAGAATTTAATGGCGACATATTACAATGCAAGAGAAGCTTTCAATACCTGCAGAAGGTGTCACATTGCTACTGACCTATGCAAATTTCCATCTCAGTGGCTCCATTCTTCCCCACGGGTGGCACCCGGGACCCCCTCCTTGCTTTCCTCTCATCTCCTTAAACAATGACTCCCTCATTTTCATATTAATTGCATCACTTAACTGAGATAATGCTCCCTCTGAAATGAGCAAAGGGATGAATCACCGAAACGGGCCATTATTCTTTTTGCTTAACCAATTTCACAGGCCCCGCACAAAGCGCTGCCTTCATTTGCCTTCCCATAATTGCTTATCATTAGGCCCAGCCGCCCCATGAAGGATCTTTTTATTTATTTAAGTCTCATCTCTGATGGATGGAAGATGAGTCACTTGCATATCTGAGGAGCCCAGACTGTTCCAGGGATACCCAGGGGAACTTTGAAGGGGGAAATCAAGGAGAAGCTGCTGAGGTGGATGGACCCACCCCTTCTTCTTTCCTATGGGGGTGGGGGCGGAGGACAGCCACCACCACAGGTGTCTTAGGGGCTTACAGCAGCAGCTTAGCAGCCCCCCACAAGTGGGAGAAGGGCGGGTTGACCCACATGATGATGGCTGCTTGGTGTAGTGCCCACAGCAGGGTATATGAGGCTGCCCAGATTCCCCCTTCATCTGGGAACAAAAAGCCCACCTCCATGACTGGACTTGAACTTCGTATCTGGACCCACCAGAATGACATGGCTAAAGGAACATTATAGAAAATTGCTATTCATTCTCTCTCTCTCTCTCTCTCTCTCTCTCTCTCTCTCTCTCTCTCTCTCTCTCCTTTCTCCCTCTTTCCCTCTTTCTCCCCACCCACCCCCCTCTCTCCTTCAGGCAGCAGAGAATGGTGAATGAGAGGGAGAGAAGGAAAGGACATTTTCCAAGGGAAATTATGCTGTTATCAGCCACAGACACACTCAGAAAAACATCAGGGGGAGAATGGCTCCTCTGCCATGAAAAGGAAAAACTATTAGCTTGTCAGGAGAGCCAGGCTAAAGCAGCCCCTAGAGGCTTACTGGGAGCACACCCTGTACTTTTGTTCCTGCGGATAAGAGGGCCTGTTTCAGAGCTGGAGCTAGCTAGCAATGGCCTTGTTCTCCATTCTGTCATCATACTGTTTCTCAGAGGTTGCTGCTGTGACTCATGTCCCCTGTCTGCTGTAATCTCACCTGTAGGCTCACATACCTTGGTGCTCAGCCCTTGCCAGTATCCGCAGTTTGCACACCATACCCTCACATGACCCACCTCAAGTCTGGCAGGGAGCAATGACCTCTCTGAGAAAGAAAGGACAGCTTCCTGACTAGTTCCTTTTGTTTCTTTGTTTGCCATGTCCCTGGGATGACTGACAGACTGAAATCTCGCCCACGCTGTCGCCCTCCTTAGCACAGAAGGGAGATGACTTTGAGAGTGAGTACTCCTGGGCACTTTGTTCAGGGTTGGAGTTAGCATAGGGCAATTGTTCTCAAGATGTGGTCCTTGGACCAGCAGAAACACCTGCGAACTTATGGTAATGCGGAGCCCACACCCCCCACCCCAGAATACTGAGTCAAAAACCTGAGGGTAGGCTCCACTACTCTTGGTTTCATAACTCCTCTGTGTCAGCCCGATTGATAGTCACTAAATGTAGGACATCATAATTTGGGTTGGCTGTTTCATTTTTTATATGCACCCCTTTACTGGAGTCTTACCACATTTCTGGAAAACTGTCTGGAAAAGGCAAAGCTGGTGGAGTTATGCCCATTTTGCTAATGAAAAGGTAAAAATAATAAAGGTTATATAACTTACTCAGGGTCCCCTAACCTGTTAGAGCTTGAAGTTGCCTTCCCACTTCCAGGCCACTCCAACTCACTGTGCAAAGACAAAGGGGGAATAAAACCTACCATCGATGCTGAAACATGAAAAGAGAGGTTTGCTGTAACTCTTCAGATGTGATTATGATGACATTACAAATCTACATTGTTGCCTTAGGGAAGAGGAAGACCCAATGGTAAGATTCAATGTCACCATTAGCCATTCAGAGCGCTGACTTAAGGTCTAAAGGTAGGGAGACATGGAGGTACATCTTACCTGTACTATCTGTATTAGCTGTTGAGCTTGGCCAAGGTGCCAACCTCTCAGAGACCTGACATCCTGATTATATAACAGAGCTGAGAATAGAAGCATTTACCTTAGAGGTGGCTTTGAGAGTCAGAGAACACAATGCATGAATTCATTAGCATGTGCCTGAATCATAGCCAGCAGTTAACAAATGGCTATATTATTATTATTAGGAATTTAAATAAGAGGGGAGTAAAGACTGATACATAGCCTAACAGTTAAATGTTTAAAATGATGAGATCAGCAGACATTTACTAACCTCTTCCTACATGTCCTCCTGTTTTACATCGTGGGGTATGGGAGAGGGGGGTGGGTGAGTCTTGAAAAAGCTGAGAGAGTTGGGACCAGGACAGGAACATTTTCTGGGGTGATGGAGGTGGCAGAGCTGAGGGGGACTGAACTGTGTTCAGGAAGAGGCATTAGGCCTGGAACAAAGAAACTAGCAGGGTAAGATCACAGGTTGGATGAGTTCTGATGAATGAATCAGGCAGGTGGAGATATAGTGTGTAAGGCAGGTTTCTGTAAGTCATTTGGGGCTGTTATCAGCCACAGACACACTGAATTATAGATGGTAATGGAGGTATTTTTACATGTGGGACTGGCATTCTGGCATGGGGATTGTCTGATTGTTTAAAGGGCTCAGAATGGCTCCCTGCTGTGCTAGATGCTATGACAGAATACATTTTATTTTTGAAAGGATATTGAGAATTACTGTAAGGGTGTCCTTTCCCTATCTCCAGCAACCACAGGGGCAAAGGAACACAAGGACCATTTGTGGTGACCCCTCCCCCTTTCCAGGATAGAAGGCATGGCTCACTGGGGTGGTGGTACCTTGCATGGGTCATGCTTGTGGAGGCCACTCCACAAAAAGGTTACACATGTTTCTGTGACCTTTTCTGCCTTTGACTATGTGGTTAGGATGAGCCCATGCACCTGGTTGCGGAAAGCCATTCAGATTCTGTTCTCCAGACTCACTTCTCACTCCACTCCCCACTTTAATGTTTTCTGATGGGGGAGGAGCCTGGCCTTGGGACTAGTCGTATTCTCTAGTCCATGTTTTATCAGAACTCTGATAAGTGAACAGCTTGGCTATTAACTTTTGCATCTATATTTAATTACTACATATGTTATCAAAGGGGTTCAGGAAAAGTCTACCCAGAATGTGCCTCTTTGGCATGCAGACTATTTTGAGCTGAAGACAAGTCCTAAATAACTTACCTCCCTCTTAACTGCCTAAAAGGATTTAGATAGAAGGCCTGGTCCAAGAAGAGAACAATCACCAGAAATAACTGCAAAGAGTGTGGGACATGATGTCTTCCTCCCCTTTGAAGTCCCAGCCTCCTAACCCCTCTCCTTTGCTCAGGATGGTGTGTAATTCTCAACTGCTTGACTGCTTGTGAGTCTCATATTTTTGTGAGCTCCCACACATACATAATTAAATTTGTTTTTCTCCTGTTAATCTGTGATGTTCATTTGTTTATTAGAGCAGCCAAAAAAACCTAGAAAGGTAGAGAGAAAAAATTTTCTCCCCAACATAATTAATGAATACATTAATACAAATGTAATTAATTTATATTAATTAATTAATTAATACATTTAATTGAATGAATGTTTCTATCCCTCCAAATTCATATGCTGAAGCTCTAATCCCTAATGTGACAATATTTGGAGATGAGCCTTTGGGAGATAATTAAGTTTGATGAGCTATGAGAGTGAAGCCCCCAGGATGAGATTAGTGATTTTATATGAACAGAAAGAGAAACCTGTTTGCTCTCTCTCTCTGACATCTGAGGATACAGCAAGAAGGTGGCTGTCCTCATGCCAGAAAGTAGGTTTACACTGGAACTAAATCTTCCAGCACCTTTATCTTGAACTTCCAGCTTCTATAACTGTGAAAAATAAATGTCTGTTGTTTAAGCCACCCAGTTTATGATATTTTGCTATAACATTGTGAGCTAAGTCAATACATGAATCAATGGGTTGCCTCTTATTTGACAACTGACCCTTTTGGTTGTATCTTATCAATCAGAACTCCAGATGACAGGAAATATGAGCCACCCCTTGACCTCCTAATAGAACTGTCTATTCAAACCCCTTCTGGCTATAGGAGCCATTGGTACCACACTTAGAATATTTTCAACAAACACTTCTGCTTGCATGACATTAATAATAGGAAAATTACTACTGTTCAGAGCGATGTTCTTCATTTAGATTGCGAAACCTTTTTGGGAAGAAGTTAAGTTATCATTGAATCTTCAGTCTAGAATCATGTGTGGCATTTAGCAGAGACCCAATGAGTCTTTATTGAGTTAGTGATATGTGAATGTAAAGTACATTACTCATTCTAGAATTAGATAGTGGATTATAACTCATTTATATTGATGTAGAAACTGAGGGGCAAGCATTTCAAGTATCATTTTCAAATTCAGTGATTAAAAGATCTAGGAGTAGAAACCCACTCTCTTGATACCTAGATTCTCCACTGTGGTGTTACTTAGTGTGAAAACTTTTCATCCTTAAGGATTTTAGATCCACAATAAACAACAAAGGGAAAACAGATAAAACCAAGTAGAGAAGAATGAAGTGATCATTGTCTATTTCTGATCTGGAGGGCCATTGATTTCAGATGTCAAATAATTAATGTAGGCTCGAGCTTTTAGCTGAAGCTTCATCATGGTGTATGTAGAATGAACTGACTCTAGAAGGATGTACAAGACTTAGGTGGGCAGAGGAGCAGAGATGAGTGAATGTCAGACATTAGCAAAGGTACAAAGAATATGATGAGATTGGTGAGTGTGGAGCAGAGTAGGGGATAGAGAGTGTTGGGAAGTAAGCTTGAGGGCAAAGTAGGGCCAGATCATGGAGGGGTATCTTCAAAGCCAAGGTAAAGGATAATAAACCATGATACATTCTTGAGTTTAAGAAAAATAGAATAAATTAGTGCTTCACAAAGAATAACTTAAAAGTGATATTTGTGATGGATTCAAGTAAGAGAGATTAGAAACCTTTATTATACCTATTGACAGTTCAAATTAGCACATTATTATTATTACTATTTTATTTTAGCAGTGCTTCTTTGTCCAGTAATGCTCTGTAAATAACATACATGCTAAAGGGAAGGGCCTCCCTGGTGCTCATAAATTATACCATATTACCTCTCTGTGTTTCAGTTCACTTGGCTGTAAATGAGAATTACCCAATTCCATAAACTGCCTCTTTCTACAAGGGTGTGACTAGTTTGTGTCTTGCATCTCATCATGCCAAAACTGGAATAATTTGTGTTAGAAACCACTGAATTTTCTTGGTATAGAACTGTCATGATAAAAGCTACAGTTTAAGAGAAATTATAGAGTGGTAGCACAGAGATATTTTTATTATTGTCAACATACTACTCAAATGAAGAGGCTGACTTTAAAGTTGACATATGTCATAAAAAATTAAACTAGGAGAGAGCTGAGCTTAGAATAATGGTCCTGAAGAAAAATCATCCTTTATAATTTCAGAGTACATGATCATTTGTATTAATTTATGTGGGCTAAATTGCCACAAGAAAGAAACTAAAAATGTAGTAGCTCAAACACAATGAAGGCTTGTTTTCTTCTCATCTGAGAATAAAGCAGAAATGGATGTTCCAGGTCAATAGACATAAGCAGACAATTTTTGCTCCATGCAGTCTTTCAGGGACTCAGGCTGACAGTGGCTCTGCTGTCTTCAATACCAGGCTTTTAAGGCTGTCCAAAATCATTACTGGTCTCCAGCCACAAGAAGGAGAAGAACATGGAGGAGTTGGGAGATTGGTATGGTCCAGGTCTTGACATGGCACACATCACTTTCCTTCACATCCATTGGTTCCCATGGGATTGCATGAAGGCTGCACTTAGGAAGTTCTGTACCTAGGAAGAAAAGAAGAACAGATCTTAGTGGACAGGAGGAATCTTTTCATAGCAAATCAAACAGGCACTCTGATCTCTATATGACTGATGCAAACAGTGACATTCTGGTTAAGTGAATTTCTTGGGAAGATATCGCCTGCCCATGCATGGATCAGGACAAAGTTCAAGGTCATTTCATCATGCCTGTATGACAGTGAATTATTCATAAAACTAAGGATTTAGCAAGCATCTATAATGTGTCTAGCTCTGTATCTGTGCCATATGCTTGTAACCCAGTTGTGGTCATATCCTGTTGGCTTTCTGACAGAAGAGTGATGAATGTACAGGTTGATTTCTACACAACTTTGAAACCCACAGTTGCATCCTTAATTTCCAAGATGGGTTAAATTTTCTAGATAACATATGTCGCATATTAAGTAGCCCTATGTGTTCATAAGGCATACATTTCTTAAGGCGAGAGGGAGTAAAATTTCTCACTGGTTTATAAATTTTTTGTAGCTTCTATCATGGAGTTTTATAATTAGACAACAAGGAGTTCTACTCCTAGTTTCTCAGCTTTAGTTAGTTTATTTAACCTCTTCAGTCATAGTTACCTCCTTGAAAAGAAAAATCTCAACCCATTTTGAAATATGGTTGGGGTAAATTAAAAGTGATAATAAATGTGACGGGATATGATATTATAAAATTTGGTGGAGATATATAGAATAATCATTCTGATAATTCATCGGTACTCTGAATTTTATCTGAGTACTGAACATAAACACTCTATTCTGTGAACATTCAGTGTTGTTTGTGAAGTAGGGCTTATTATTGCCACTTGCAAAAGAGAGAATTGAAATTTAGAGAGGTTAGTGGCTATTTCTTGGTCTACAGTTGGTTAAGAATGAGATAAGCATTGTGTGCGACATAAAGAAAAATTAATTGTCTCTGTAGGCCAAGGACTTGGATTGAGGTCCACTTCTGGTAACGATTAGCTGTGTGAGTTTGGAAAAAATCACTTTTACTTTCTGAATCTATTTCCTAATCAGAGATAACAATATTTTCCCCTTCTTATAATCTCTCAAGGTTATTATGAGGATCATAGAACCAATATATCAGAATTATCTAGAGTTTTTTTTTAGTGGCTTTAATAAGAATTGATGATTCTTGCCCTAGCTTGTTTGGTTCAGTGGATAGAGCATCAGCATACAGACTGAAGGGTCTGGGTTTGATTCCAGTCAAGGGCACATGCCCGGGTTGCAGGCTTGATCCCCAGAAGGGGACATACAGGAGGCAGCCGATCAATGATTCTCTCTCATCATTGATGTTTCTATCTCTCTCTCCATGTCCCTTCCTCTCTGAAATCAATAAAAGTATATTTAAATAAAAGAAGTGATAATTCTTGTTTCTGTCTCAAGTGACTCTATAATAGCAGGAGCCATATAAATTGAGCTTTATGTTGTTGAAGGTTGCTTATCATTTAACTGAGGTTTTGAGTGCATGAGACTCTAAGGTTTCAAAGATGGGTCATTATGTTTTGGAATGTTAACATTGGAAGCCTTAACAGTTTAATCTAGTACAATTTGCCCTCAAACATAGAACCCAGCATGGATGGTATCTTTGAAAGACTGTCTTCCAGCTTCCATTGTAATAATTCCGGCAATGGGAACTAAGTTACTCACAAGGAGGAGAATTCTATCTGCGTATTTGTTTTAACCAATATTCACTGAGGCAGGTATGATGCTAGTGAGCTAACAGAGGATTGGGTTGTCGAATCAGGCTTACATGAATCAAAGATCTTATCGAGTATCAAGATTTATTTATAACTTCAGAAATACGGTATGAGCAATGAAATAGTGTAGTAGGTGAAGCAGTGAGAGGTCTGGGACAGTCTAACTCCCCAGGGCTTTCTGTCCTGCATCAGATACAGAATCTCTGGCTCAGCATAACATATGAAGTCTCTGCGTGAGGTTTGCGGGTTACTGTTCACAGAAGAGAGTGTTTATGGTTAAGAAACATCTCCATTTATACTGCAGATAGTTACTTAACCAATGTGATATACTCCAGGAAACTATACATCATAATCCCACGGATTCTAGGTTTGTTTACCACAAGTGATTCTAAACCAGGGACATCATGCTAAGAAAAATGCCATAAATAATTACTGTCTCCTAGGAAATATCGACTTGATTTTCCAGGAGGTCCAGTTATCAACATGTTTATAGATTAGATTGTTTATTTTCTCTGACAACTAAGAAAGAAAGGAACCACAGACCAATTACTTTAATTCCTTCCTCTCCTGCTAAGTAGGAGGAATGTCATGGTGTACACAACACACAAGGTCTCCAACTTGGATCTGTTCATTGACTTAGGAGAAAAAAAGAAGTAATCAGACAAGTTTAATAGGAATAGCTAGTCTACTATTGCTGATCAAGAACACTTTTAACTGTGATTAAAAGTTATGCTGATGGAAAGCAGCCCAATTTTATTTTATTTTATTTTTTTAAAATAAATCTTTATTGTTCAGATTATTACAGGTGTTCCTCTTTTTTTCCCCCCATAGCACCCCTCCACCTGATTCCCCAGCCCCTGTCCAATCTCTTCCTGCAACCCTCACATCCCCTTCCCCCTGAGAATTGTCAGTCCACTCCCTTTCTATGTCCCTGATTCTATTATATTCACTAGTTCATCCTGTTCTTCAGATTTTTTATTCACTTGATTTTTAGATTCATTTGTTGGTAGGTATGTATTTGATGTCACTTTGTTGTTCATAATTTTTATCTTTACCTTTTTCTTCTTCTTCTTCCTCTTCTTAAAGAATACCCTTCAGCATTTCATGTAATCCTGGATGAACTCCTTTAGCTTTTCTTGTCTGTGCAGCTCTTTATCTGACCTTCAGCTCTGAATAATAGCTTTGCTGGGTAGAGTAATCTTGGTTGTAGGTTCTTGCTGTTCATCACTTTGAATATTTCTTGCCACTCCCTTCTGGCCTGCATAGTTTCTGCCGAGAAATCAGCTGACAGTCGTATGGGTGCTCCCTTGTAGGTAACTAACCGTTTTTCTCTTGCTGCTTTCAAGATTCTCTCTTTGTCTTTTGCCCTTGGCATTTTAATTATGATGTGTCTTGGTGTGGTCCTCTTTGGATTCCTTTTGTTTGGGGTTCTGTGGGCTTTCTGAACTTGTATGTCTATTTCTTTCACCAGGTAGGGAAAGTTTTCTGTCATTATTTCGTCTAATAGGTTTTCAATATTTTGCTCTCTGTCTTCTTCTGGCACCCCAAAAATTCAGATGTTGGTACGCTTAAAGTTGTCCCAGAGGCTCCTTACACTATCTTCATATTTTTGGATTCTTTTTTTTGTTTGTTTTTCTGGTTGGGTGTTTTTTGTTTTCTCATATTTCAGATCTTTGGTTTGATTCTTGGGGTATGTTGATCTACAGTTGAGTTTCTGTATATTCTTTATTTTCGACAGTGTATGCTTAATTTCTGACTGGTCCTTTTCCATTTTTTTGGCATTCTCATTAAGATCCTTGAAGGTCTCACTAAGCTCCTTGGAGGTCTCATCAAGTTTCTCGGCGGTTTTTAGAAGATTCTTGAGTAACCTTATAAATGTGGTTCTGAACTCTAGTCCAGTAGTTTGCTTTCCTCCATTTCTTTCATTCGTGACATGTTTCTTTGTCTCTGCATTTTGCTGCTTCCCTGTGTTGATGGAGTGGCTTTGTGTGGTAGGTAACCGATAGGGGCCAGTAGCTCAGCCTCCCCAATCACCTGAGGTGGACGCCTTTGGTGCACCCCTTTGTGGGCTGAGTGCAAAGTTTTGGTGTAGTTAAGCCTTGATTGCTGTTGGTACACTGGGAGGAATTGACCTCCAGGCCAATTGGCTGTGAGGACCCGCTATTTCTATAACGGAAGAACTGCTGCGCTGGAGATACACTTATGGTGCAGGACTTGTTTCAGTGGGGCTTTGGTGCTCACTGAGTCTGCCTCTGGAATGTGTCACTTATGGATGTGAGGAGTTGAAATCTGGTGTCTCACACTGACCACTAGGTACACTGGCTTCTGGATCTCCAATGGGGTGCAGGTCAGCTACTGTCTAGGCTACCCAGCAGGCACTACAGTGAGAACTACAGTTTTCTCCTCTTTGCTTGGGGTTTGGAGGTTTTGGAGCTGTCTGACCCGGCCTGCAAGTTTGCTAGGTTAAGCTGCGATAGGGAAGGCCGTTCATATGCTAAAGCCATTGCTTGGAGCTTGGGTGGGTTTGTAGATTTGGGGGGCAGGGTCTCAGGGCGTCACTAGGCTAGGGCGTGGCAAACAGCGATGGCTGCCATTTAGCTGGCTCTGCGTCCCCGCGTCCCGCGCCCCAGCACAGTAAACAATTATTCCTGTGCGCAGCCCTGCAAGCAAGCCTCCCTCACTTTCCAACCCGATGTCAGACAGTCCAGCTTCTCCCCGTAGGAGTTTGGGTCCCCCGCGTCTCCCCAGAAACTGGAGTTTGGAGTAATCGGGAGCTTGTCTCCCTTCAGGTTGAAAATAGCAGCACTCCCAGTAGCCCATCACCAGCCTGATTCGCGTGCCTCCGTACCTCAGCTTTTCAGTGCTTGTGCACCTCTCAATGCTGTTTTCTCTTTCCTTCTAGTTGCAGAACTTCCACTCAGCCAGCTTTCCCGTGGTTCTGGGTGATAGATGTTTTGTCTTTTAGTTGTAGTTTTGAAATTGTTGTGCGAGGCAGCAGTTTAGGTGTTTACCTACACTGCCATCTTGGATCCTCGGAAAGCAGCCCAATTTTAAATCACAATTGCAATTTGGAGTGTCTATCCTTGTAACATGTGGCTTGGGATTCAGAGTTGAAGCCATCATTGTTTTTCTACAGCCACAACGAGAGATGTCATGCACGTGGAAGGCCAGCCTCAACTGGCAGTTAGATTTGCCTTTCTTGTACCTCAGCTTCAGCTGCTCTGGAAGAAGACTGTCTGGTGGGGAGTACCACCAAGGCTTACCCACATGAATTTCATGTTTGCTGAATAATCTGTATTTTAATATAGAGTATTCCATAAAGAACCCAAATTAGATAAAAATCCATTTAGGTATTTTCAATCATTACACTAACAGATACACTCACAAACATTTATTTTATGTGTATGTCTGCAGAAGGCCAATGGTAGCGATGCATATAGAACATTGTAGGAGCAGGTATGAGGAACCCAGTCAGAGATACATGGGCTGAGCCCTAAGCCAAAAGCAGAATACAGCTAAATCAAGAAGAGAAGACCAGAGATTTCAGGCAGAAGCCAACTACTGGGAAAATAAAGCACTTGGCATATGCCAAGACTACATGCAATTTGGTGCTCACGGAACGTTAATGCGAGGCAGGGAGTGGAGGATGTTGGAGCTGGTACCAAAGGCAGGAACCAGACAGAGAACTCCAGGAGCTATTTAATAAAGAGCTTGGACTGTACCCTGATGACATGACTGAGTAGGGTTGAGAGAGAGATGGTCGCTTCAGTGCCTGTCAGTGTGCCTGCTAGTAAGTTTGTTCCCTTATTGACATTAAATCTGCCATCCTATTCCATTGTTTTCACTCTGGCCCTTAGAGCTAGTGAGGAAGCATCTAACTTCTCTTTAACCTAACAGCCTGCAGACACGTGAAGACAGATCACATGTTCCCCTGAGCTTCATGGTGATGTCTTCATGTCACATGGCCTCCAGACTCCTCGCCACCTTGGCGTTCTCTGAGTCCAGCATCTCCCAAGTGCCAGGATTCAGGGACTGGTAAGGGATATTGCTTTTAGGGTGAGGGGAGAGGAAGCAATTCAGTCTTGGATGCCAGGAAATTGGGTGCTTCATCCAAGGAGGCCTCTGTTACATTTTGATTTTCCATGTGAATGCAGTTTCTTGCTTTTTTCACATCCAAGTAAGATTTGATTGGAGTCTCGCTGATTCCAAACAAATGTTCCAAATCCTCCATAAGTTTCTATGTATTCTCTGGAGTTTCCTTTCCTATGGATCTCCTCTGGCTCATGTTTCCTCCACAAGTATGTGTGTTGTCTTTGAATGACTATAAAAACTGAGTACCTAGAACAATGCTTGGCACTTGGCAGATACTCAATGCATGTTGTTGAAAGAAAGGAGAGACTGACATTTAGGAAAACTCAGCATCTTCTTAGACTGCACTCTTGCTTCAAGCACTTTTTAAGATGGATGGTCACAATAGAGTGTTAAAATGGTTGAAGAAGACAATTTAGGTGATATAAACTTTATTAACCATTCATGAAGCTAACAGTCTCTTTTCAGAGAAATTCAAAATGGGAAAGAAAGTAGCAAGCTTTCGCCAATAGAATAAAGAGTAATGAACAAGGAAGAGACAAATAGAAAAATATTGAGGCTGGGGCCACTTAGCCAACCTTGTTTGGGGGAGAAGGCCCAGAGTTGGCTTGGCTTTGGGCTGGCTGGTTATATTGTGTTTCTGGTCAAGCAGAGAAGGCAGGGGTAGGAAACCTTTTTTCCTGCCAAGGGCCATTTGGATATTTATGATATCATATGCAGGCCATACAAAGTTATCAACTTAAAAATTAGCCTTCTATATGTGGTCTAATATTTAAATAACTCATCCCTACTGCCTTGGCAGGGCCAGACCACATGACTTCGTGGGCCTTATACAGTCCATGGGCCAGATGTTCCCCACCCCTGACTACAGGGACACAAAGTTACCTAAATTTTGGTTTATTGACCAGGCACCCCAGACAGGAGCAACTCCATGTTGAACCTAGACATTTATTTTAATAAGAGTAAGGCTGCAATATTCCGCACTTTCTTTCTTTTCTCTATGTTCTGAAATCCTTCTTTCTCCATGGTCCCCTTGGAGCCACACATTCTTTTCTTTCCATAATGCATACCAATTTAGGTCTCCCTAGCTATTAACTATTACATCCATTAAGAGCAACGGTCACTGGTGAGTGTTTAACCGGTTCTCCTGAAATTCCCACCAGGGCTGATTTCAAAGGACGGATGGGAGGTCCCTGAACATAGATTTGGGAACAGAAGTGCTAATCAGCTCTTGAGAGTTCCTATAAGGTGGCCCTCAGGTCACTGAAAGAGTTCGAAAAAACAAAGTCGCCACTAGACATTCTACACTTGCAAACTAGCGCTCAACCTTTTAAACCAGTGGGACTAAAGGGGCCGAGGTGCTGCCCTCTAGAGGACACTTGGAAGTTTGTGGGGCTACTTTGGCAGGTAGCGATAGTTGAGATGCTCCCTTGGCAAATTTAGTGGGCAAGGGTCAGAATGCTGAGTATTCTGCCTTGTGAAATACATTCCTGCACAAGGAAGGATTGTCCTGCTCCCAAAGTCTATGGCGCAATCCTTGGAACATCCGGCTCCTCACCGTGCCTCCCACAGGTTGGCTTCCTGCTAGATCGTAGTCCTTTATCTTCTGCTGAACTTTTGTGAGAGACCTAGACATACCCTGCTGCTTACAGGAAAGGGAAATCCTATGTTTAGTGACAGATGCTTATTTTATTCCTAAATGATTGAAATAAAATGCATTGCAATGAAACTTTTTTCCCTATTAACCTTTAGCAGCATTTATAATGACCATGTTAAATCAAACCTCATTGCAAGGTAATGGAGCCTGACTGAAATACTGCAGGTATGATGCTGAGTAATTTCATAAATTATTAATTGGTAATTGAAAGTAATATAGTAGAATACATTGTGCTCCTGAGGGGGGAAATACAGAAGACTTTGGAGGGAAATAAAGTTGGTTAATATATAGCATTTAGGAAAGTCTTGGAAGCAGGGCAGAGACCTGAACACATCCTATAACTTTGGCATTGGGTTAAAATCTGTAATTTTGATACCAGGGTTGTGGCTTATGTTTGAAACATTGCAGACTTCTAGATTCCTCTCTCACTTTCTATAGTCAGACATTCTTTCGGGCAAAAAGATCAAATTCAAATTATTTTTATACTAAATGTCTCTCGATACCATGCCTTTATTTTAATTATATTTCACTCCACGCTCCCTCTTTCCTAATTGCTTTCTAGAAGTTTTATTTTGAAAAATATTTCCAGCAGTGAAGTAATTATGCTTGTAAAAAAAAACCCCTAGAATAATAAAGAATGCAGACTTGGAGGGGAATTATTATCACACACAGCCTTTATTATAGATAGTGTAGTTTTCTGGATCTACACACAGTATACTTTAGAAGTTTACTCTTCTACCATAGACTCATCCTATAGAAAGAGTTCTGCACTTGCTTTTATAGCTTGGGCATCTTTCTATCTCTACATATGTAGATCTAAATTTTAAAGTATTTTTTAAGTTAAAGTATTCTGTAACATGCACATAATTTTAGTATAGATCTTTATGAATTTGTTCCAAGTAAGTATACCCATGTAACCATCACTTCACAAAAAATAGAGACTATAACCACTACCTCTGAATTTTCTTTCACCCCCTTTCGTCTATTTATCCCTCCTCCCTGTGTGTAACCCCTATTCTGAATTCTAACACCATACATTAGTTTTAGCATTTTTGAGATTAATTTAAGTTGAATCATTTAGCACTAACTTTTTTCTTTCTATATCCCTTTGCTTGATACGGCTTTGAAATTCTTTCACTGTTGCATGGATTAGTACTTTATTCTTATTGCTGCATAGAATTTTATTGTTTGACTGTAGTATAATTTATTCATTCTGCCTTTGGTGGCCATCACCACACTGTTGTCTATGTCTATGTTCTATGGCTAATCCCTTCACATTCTTTCATCCAGTATACCTCCTACTCACTCCCCTAGTCTGTCTTCAAATATTTTTCTCATCAATTCTTTTTCTCCCTCTTTTTGTGCATACATGCTAGATATTTCTTCCATGTTCCATACATCTTTTCACTTTTTTCCTCTATATTCATCTTTGTACTCAGTGCATCAATATGGACATTATTTACTGATGTATTTTAGTTCACTAATTCTCTCTTTAGCTACTTATACCTGTTTTTGTATTCTAATTTCAGTTATTATAGTTTTTAATTTAAAAGTTTCTACTTATCTATTTTTTATAGATATTCAGTTAGCAGATGGTATAACTCTCCACTTTATCCTATATTTTATTGAATTCATTAATCACAGTTTCTTTAAAGTCTGTGTGAAAATCCAACTGTGTGATCATCTTTGAGTAAGTTTCTGTTATCTATTTTTTCTTTTGGTTTTTGATCATTTGTCGTTTATCCTGTAATGACTTTTAATTTTTTATTAAATGCCTAACATTGTGTAGGGAAAATTTTAGAGGATCTGGATGACACTACTTTCCTAGAGAGAAGATTTTCTTTTTTCCTGGCAATTATGTGAAGTAGGGGAGTTGATCCAATAAATCCCGAGTGTCTGGCTTTATCAGGGCTAATCTTTGTATGTGTTTCCTTGCTTCTTGGGCATAGCCTTATAATGTGCTCAACTGAGAACCTGAACTTTTTGTCAGGGCCTTCTTCTACGATGACATGGGACTCCAATTCATCTTTTCCCACCACCATACGACTGCCTAAGTCTCTGCTCAGATTTTTGAACTTCTTAGCACCTATTTTCTGTTTGATTTTTTATTATCTAGCTCCATGAATGCACAGTTTAGAATCAGGGAGTAATTTGGGGGGAATTGCATGAGTAATTTTGGGTTCACTTTTCTGTGGTGCCCTGTTCTCTGTGGTCCCTCTAATCTGGTTGCCTTAATCACCCTTAATTCCAAGTTTTGTCTTCCTCTTTTAGTGGTACTCTGCCAACTCTATTTGCTTCCTGATTACCCTCTGTGTCCCTTGCTGTAGATTGACAAAGTCCCTAGGAACAAAGTGGCCATGGAGTAAGGCTCATCTTGGAACTTTTTCTTTTTCTTTGAAATTCTAACCTCAATTGTTATCTGCCTGGGTTACTCTCTGATGTCTTCAGAAAATGTCTTTTTAAAATGTATTTAATACAGCTTTTAGGGTATTCTCAAAAGGAGGGTTAGTATGACATAAGCTACTGATAATAACTGGGGCTATTTTATTCATTTTGAAGGCTTCACAAAATTCCAAGTTTTGGACATACCAAATAATTATTTAGTACATGTTGGGCTTCTGATCTCTTTTTAAGTGTTCAGTATTATAAACAGTGCATGGACCCTTTTATAATATAACTAGAGGCCCAGTGCACAAAATTCATGCATGGGTAGGGTTCCTAGGCCTGGCCGGCCAAGGCCTTCCTTCATTCCGCGCCACCCCTGGTGGTCAGTGCACATCATAGCGAGTGATTGAACTCGCGGTTTCCTGGTCAAACTCCCAATGGAACACTTTGCATATTAGCCTTTTATATATATATAGATTTCATGCAACTGTACGAGTTATCCTTTAGGATAGACTGCTAATAGTGGGATGGCTGAAAATGGCTTATATCACATCGATCCATTATCAGTTGGCCAGAAGTCAGTTTCATGGCTTCAAACTAATGGCAGGGTAGATTGGGAAATTCATATTTTTTGTATGTACAGGAAGAGAAAATGGTGCGGCAAACACAGATTGTCTTTTTTAAAAAGTTTTTATTGATTTCAGAGAGGAAGGGAGAGGGAGAGAGATAGAAACATCAATGATGAGAGAGAATCATTGATTGGCTGCCTCCTGCAAGCCCCCACTGGGGATCGAGTCCCCAACCTGGGCATGTGCCCTTGGCTGGAATCAAACCTGGGACCCTTCAGTCCACAGGCAGGCGCTCTATTCACTGAGCCAAATCAACTAGGACCAGTTTGTCTTTTGTGTTAACTATTTCCTAACTAGTGTCTCTGAGTCTAGACACTTCATCTGTAATTTATACATTACATTACCACTTGACTTAATATCATTAAATGCCACTTAACAAGAGTCACAAGCAGATCCCAAACTTTTAGGATTTTCCTTTTGCTTAGAGAGTGAACTCTTGACTTCTTACAAATGTATTAAGTGACAGAACCTCAGAGGAGGAGAGTTTTGTTTTGTGTTTCTGCATCTAGTTCTCTTCCCATCTTCCCCGGATACTTACTCTTTCCTTTTCATAAGCAGAAGAGAGATTATGGGAAGATTCATAGGGAACTCTGGTTCACAGTTTGGGTGAAGATGATCAAACTTACCAAGAAAGCTCTTACCAAACATATTGTAGCTGCAAGGGCAAGAGGCAAGAGAGACAGAAGAAAAACATGGGATGGACATTGCTTCCACTACCTCCAGCAATGTGACCCTGGGCGACCCACTTAGTCTTTCTGTGCTTCTGTGTTCCCAGGTGTACTAGACAGTTCTGATAATGGGATGAAACAGAAACCATTATTGTGGTTCATTAGTCTCATTGTAAAATATCATTGGAAAGGACAGGGCTTGACTTTGGGAAAGACAGGAGTCTGAGCCATAAGGCAACTTCAGTGTGTGTGTGTGTGTGTGTGTGTGTGTGTGTGTGTGTGTGTGTGTTTGTGTTGCTCACACCCAATGTCTCAGGCCTGGAAGCTGAGAACACCTTTATCTCCACTTCATTTTTATTTATTTGGAGTCATTTAGCTCAATGGTTCCAGAAGCAGCAAACACCCCAGGGACACAACTTTAAGCGTTAAGTGCCTCCTCAGCTTCCCTGCTGGAAGATTCAGCTTAGAGCCTCACAAGTGGGTCTCTTTAGAGTTATTTGCTTTTAATCTTCAGTGAGAGGAACAGCCTGGGCAGGTGCACTCTAGCCCTGGTGTTTCAGCTTCCCTCTTTAGGAAACGGGAGTCCTCAAGGTTGGTTCTCTGGTTCTGATAGGGCCATTAGGCCATCCTTTCACAGACAGGGGGTTAAGGAGCCCAGTGAGAGAACCATAATCCTGAGTACCTTCTCTGAAATAACATAACATCAACCACAATAAAAAAATCATTGCTGTGTTCACCAATTAGACTATTCTGGATTTTGAAAGTAGTTATCACGAAGGAAATTGCTGAGTTAGGATTCTACTTTTGCCATGTACTAGCTCTGTGACCTGAGAAATGTTGCTTAAACTATTCATGGCTCAATCTCCTTGTATATAAACTGAGAAGAATATCAGTACTATACTTATCAGTGCCTGTGAGGATTAAATGGGATAATTTATGAGAAGTAGTTTGAACAGTGCCTGGCACATGGCCAACTCTATATAATTGTTAGTTAGCCCGTTACGAATAAATATTGTTTATTCCATCATTTAATTTATACAGCATCCTTCTAAGGTAGATATTTTAATTTAATCTCCAGGTGAGGATTAAATGAGACAGAATGGTCAAATGACTTTTCTGAGTTAACCACATTTAATTAGTTGTAGAATTGAAATTCAAATCCAGGCAGTCTGAATAAATAGGACCAAATACTGAGGGAAATGTGACCTCCCGCCCTGAGCGGAATTATATTACATCATAGCAGTTGGGCACCTCAGTGTCATGTGATTGTAGTTTCTGCCTACATATGCAACTTTATCAAAGTATGGGGATTGATTAAAAAAATCTGGAGTTAGACAGTTTTGGTTTGAAGCTCTAATTCTGCTTCCCAGTAGCTGTGTGATTTTTAGAAAGTTTCTGAAACTCCATAAGCTCAAGTTTCTTGACCTGAAAAATTCTATTAACACTATTGAATACTGATGCATGTGAACTACTTGGCAAATATTCGTGTATATTTTAGTCCTCAGAAAGTTTTGGCTATTGTAGTAGATATTCTAAAACGGTCCCAATTCTTCTCCCTTCCTGTGTTTACACCCTTTTCCATGCGACTTTGTAGTGCCTTCAGTCTGCATCTAGATTCAGCCACATGACTTGTTTTGACGAACAGCACTGGGTGGATGTGAGAGTGTGCCTGTTCCATTCTTTTGGATCTGAATCATCACAATGAGAACCTGTGCATTCTGGGTGGTAAGAGACATGGGTACCGACTTGAGTCATACAGTTCTCGACGCAGAACTGGGATTTGAATGGAGATCAATCTGACTGGATAACTATAGCTCTTCTCCATTCTCCTCCCCATCCATGGTATTAGCATGGCGACAGAGGAAACTTGGGGGCAGATTTAAGGCAGCCTTTTATTTTTGCATTAGATTATATTACCAAAAGATTGCAGAATCAACTTACATTTCATCAAAATGTAAGTATAACAATGAGTAATACCTATATGTATATACAGAGAGAAAGAAAATTCATACGTTATGAGCGCACCATCGGTTTTCTAATATGTACACAGACAATGCAGAGTAGCCCTTCTATAGTCATGTCAAATGTGGAACTTCCTTTTGTAACAGGTGAGCCCAATTTGTGTAAGTTATACCTCCTCAACAGGACTAACATGTTATAAGTTCACCAGTCTGCTTGTCACCAGAAGAATGCTATTGCATAATAAAGAATGTGACTGGTCTTTGTCCTAGTTTCTGGGAAGGAGACTCTAAAGCCTTGGGATTTTCTTAGAAATGGGAGTGTCATTGTTTTTCCTGAGCCCCTCAGTCCCTACCTGAGTTTTTGCTAAGGAGGTGGCTCAGGATGGGGGCTGGTCACATTGGAAAGACAAACCATGTGATTAGAAGGTTGGGGCTTTGAACTGGATCCTTCCATTTCTGGAAGAGTGGAAAGGGGGCTGCCTAAGGTTGAGCTCAAACATGAGGCCACTGATTCAATCAATCATGCCAACGTAATGAATTCCCAGTGAAATATATGAACATTGAAGCTCAGTGGAGCTTTCTGGTTGGTGAAAACACCCATGTACCAGAGGAGTGACACATCCTGGCCCCACACAGAGGAAGTAAGGAAGCCCTACACTCAGAACCCTCCCAGACTTTGCCCTGTGTCTCCTTATTTGCCTGGTCCCAATTTGTACCCTTTATATAACACCACAAGCATAAGAATAGCTCATTCCAGAGTTCTGTGAGTTGTTAAGCAAATTATCAAAACTGAAGGATATCATGGGCACCCCTGGATTTGTAGCTAATTGGTAAAAAATGCAGGTGGCTAGGGACCTCTATATTTTGTGGGGAGGCCCACAAAATATGTCCAAAGTGAGGGTAGTTTTATTGGAGACCAGGCTTTATCCTGTGGAGTCTGACTTTCCTTCAGGATGGTTAGCATCAGAATTGCCTTGCAATATTGCAAGTGGCCTAAGTAGCCTCACATACTTTTCCTTTTAAGTTAATATTTTAAATACATAATAATAACATACAGAAATACCTTGTTTTATTGAGTTTGGCTTTAACATCCTTCGCAGATCCTGTGTTTTCATCAATGTGGAGGCAAGACCCAACACCAGCAAAATGATTACGACTTGCTGAAGGCTCAGATGATGGTTAGCAATTTTTAGAAATATGGTGTTTTTAAATTAAGGTATGTACATTGTTTTTTAAAAATTGAATGCTATTACATACTTAATAGATTACAGGATAATATAAACATAACTTTTATATGCAATAAGAAACCAAAAAATTATGTGACTTACTTTATTGTGATATTTGCTTTATTGAAGTGGTCTGGAACCAAACCTGAAATATCTCTGAGGTATGCCTGTACGTATCCTGGAATTCTATAGATTTTGAGATCTCCTTTGTTTATCTCTTCCCCAGTCTAATTTCCCATCCTCTCAAAGTGAACCACTTTGTTTAATTTGTTATGCAGTTATCTTGCCATTTTTATGTATTTACATACATATATGTCTCTATAGACAATGCAGACTATTCTTTAGTGTTTGGGTTTTATTTGACATGAAAAGCATTATCTTTTTGTATCTACCTAAAGTTTTCTTTCAGTCAATAATACTTTTTTAAAGATCTAATATTTATAGAGTTTTTGTTTTCATTAAAAACAAAACACGACAAAGTACTTCTGCCTATCCATTCCCCTATTGGTGGACATGTAGGTTGCTTCCTAATGTTAGCTATTGTTTTAAATGATGATGCAATAAGCATACTTTCCCATGCCTCCTTGGACCCACGTGGGAGTGTTTGGCTAAGGAGGGTGTCCTCGGACAGAACTGCACTGTGCCTTCAAAAATTCTGGTGTCCCTTCAACAATGTGATTTGACCCTCTTAAAAATAGTTTATTTAGTGATGGCTTGATGAATTAGAACCAATGTCCAAAAGTTATAGTAGTTATGCACTAGGTGATGATGTGGAAGAATTTGTTGGTAGATCAAATAACCACTAGGGACACAGAGGTTTTATTTGTGGCTAGAGGAAGACATTCTATTTTTTTGTTTATTGTAAGTTGTAAGGAAATTGAGAAAGTAAGATTTTTTTTTAGGGAGGTTGAATAAATAGTTAATGTGATTTCACAACTTACAGTCAAATTTGTTTGCATGTTTTATGTATGCGTATGTGTGTGTGCCTGTATAGAGGTGCCCTTAGAGCACAACAGAGAAGGATTCTAATTGAAAGATGATGTATGGAAAAACCAAGATGGCGGCATAAGGTAAACACCTGTACGTGCTGCCTCTCACAACCACATGAAAACTACAATTAAAAGAGAAAATGACTATCACCCAGAACCATGGGAAAGCTGGCTGAGTAGAAGTTCTACAACTAGAAGGAAAGAGAAAAGCGCATTGAGACCAGATAGGACGTGCAGAGGTGCAGAAAAGCAGAGGTATGGAGGGGCGCGAATTGGGCTGGCGATCTGGTGTGCTGTTTTTTTCAATTGAGAAGGAGATACAAGCTCCTGACTGCTCTGAACTCCAGTTTCCAGCGAGACTCTGGGGACCCAGACTCCTATGGGGAGAAGCTGGACTGTCTGGCATCGGGTCAAAAAGTGAGGGTGGCTTTCTTGCAGAGGTGCTCGCAGGAATCATTGTTTACTGCACTGGGGCATGGGACACGGAGACGTGGAGACACACCCTGGTGATTCCCTGAGACCCCGCCCCACCCAATTTACAAACCCACTCAAGCTCTGCGCAGCAGCTTTTGCATATGAGTGGCCTGCCCTTTCGCAGCTTAACCTAACAAACTGCAGCTGAGTCAGACAGCTCCAAAACTTCCAAACCCCAAATGAAGAGGAAAAATCTGCAGATCTCGCTGTAGCTCCTGCTGGTTGGCCTCAGGCAGTAGCTGACTTGCACCTCCTTGGAGATCCAGGAGCCAGTGTACCTAGTGGTCAGTGTGAGACGATACCAGATTTCAACTCCTCACATCCATAAGTGACACACTCAAGAGGCAGACTCAGTGAACACCAAAGCCCCACTGAAGCAAGTCCTGCCCCATAAGGGTGTCTCCAGCACAGCAGTTCTTCCATTATAGACACAGTGGGTCCTCACAGCCAATTGGCCTGGAGGTCAATTCCTCCCAGTGTACCAACAGCAATCAAGGCTTAACTACAAGACTGTGCACCCAGCCCACAAAGGGGTATACCAAGAGTGTCCACCACCTTTAAGCGTACCAACCTCCAATTTATGGGGGTGCCAGAAGAAGAGAGAGAGCAAAATATTGAAAACCTATTAGAAGAAATAATGACAGAAAACTTTCCCTACCTGGAGAAAGAGACCTACAAGTCCAGGAAGCGCAGAGAAACCCAAACAAGAGGAATCAAAAGAGGACCACACCAAGACACATCATAATTAAAATGCCAAGGGCAAAAGACAAAGAGAGAATCTTAAAAGCAGCAAGAGAAAAATAGTTAGTTACCTACAAGGGAGTACCCATACGACTGTCAGCTGATTTCTCAACAGAAACTATGCAGGCCAGAGAAAGTGGCAAGAAATATTCAAAGTGATAAATAGCAAGAACCTACAACCAAGATTACTCTACCCAGCAAAGCTATCATTTAGAATTGAAGGTCAGATAAAGATATTCACAGACAAGGAAAAGCTAAAGGAGTTCATCACCACCAAACCAGTATTATATGAAATGCTGAAAGTTATTCTTTAAGAAGAGGAAGAAGAAGAAAAAGGTAAAGATAAAAATTATGAACAACCAAGTGACAACAAATGCATATCTATCAACAAGTGAATCTAAAAATCAAGTGAATAAAAAATCTGATGAACAGAATAAACTGGTGAATATAATAGAATCAGGGGCATAGAAAGGGAGTGGACTGACAATTCTCGGGGGAAAGGGGGTGTGAGGGGTTTGGGAAGAGATTGGACAAAAATCTTACACCTATGGATGAGGACAGTGGCGGGGGGTAAGGGCATGGGGTAGGGGGGAATCGGGTGGAGGAGAGCTATGGGGGGGAAAAAGAGGAACATCTGTAATAATCTGAACAATAAAGATTTATTTTAAAAAAAAAGAAAGATGATGTATGATGTTTCTGAATTTCTTCTCCAACTATGGGAAGTGCTAATACCAGAATAAATGTGTACTAGTCACTTCAGGCTGCTATACAGAATACCACAGACTGGGTGGCTTCAACAGCAGATATTTATTTCTCCCAGTTCGGGAGGCTGGGTAGTCCAAGTTCAAGGTGCTGGCTGATTCTGTTGCTGGTGAGAACTCTCTCTTTGGCTTTCTGATAGTTGCCTCCTTGCTGTGTCCCCACATGGTATACACTGCTTATAATGTCACCTATAACTTTCTCTTCTTATGAGGGTACTAATTCCATTATAAAGGCTTCACCCTCATGACCTCATCTAAACCTAATTACCTCCCAAAGACTCCATCTCCAAATACCATCATGTTGGGGGTTAGGTCATCAAAATATGAATTCAGGAGACACAAACATCCAGTCCATAACTAGTGGTTACCTCATCCTATCCCAAGCTCTTTGAAGAATGGCCTCAGTACCTCCTTCTATAACATGCACATGGATTTTCTTGTCACAAACGTGTGCTTAATGATAGTTTCTTGCCACATTTATTCCTTTATCTGCTCTTCTCTCCCATCCAGGACAGTTATGGAACAGCATTATACAGCCACATTGGAATTTTCTTCTTAAGTTGCCAAAATTATTTCATCAACCAGATGTCCTAAAAATTCTTTTTGGATCCAAGGGCAATGATACTTTTATTTCAAAAACAGTTACAAGTAAGACTCAGCCTTGGACACCCAGAGTAAATTTGCTTACCTGATCTTTAGTCTCATCACAGGCTCTAAGCATTTCTTACATGGGGACCATTCCCAGGAGAGGAAGCCCAGAACAATACTGACCCATATTCTTTATCTTACAAAATGATGCTCACTTCTTACCTTCAGGTAATCTCTCTGCAGGCAGTTCCCAAGCCTTGTACATAAGAAAATGGACAAGTTGAATGTAGGCTCAGCACGGAAGAAGCTGTATGTGGTTAGCAAAGTCTTCCTTGCATGAGGGAGAGGAGTTGGGGGTCTGGGTGCCATATATTTGCCTTCCCACATAGTTATTCTCTTCCTCATCTTCTTGATTGCCTGGTTACGTATTCTCTCTTCCACTAGTACATCTATCATAGTTTCTCTTTCTTTTTTAAGCCAGTTTCACAGTTTCATTACCCAGGAATTATAGTGACATCAATGACGATCATTTATACTAAAAGCTAACATTTGCCAAGTGTCTCTTTAGGTACAGGACCTATGTATTGACATTTAATTCTCTCACCAATACTAAGATATTAGCCCTGATATTATTCCCATTTTGTAATTGAGAAAACGGAGGCTCAGAAAGACGATGTGAGTTCCCCCAAATCTTCATCTAGCAAGTGGCAGTGCCAGGATTTGTACATAAGCAGTCTGACTTCTTGTTTTAGTGACTAATCCGTTCTTAAGGAACTGGGTTTTCACTTTACATCCAATATTACTTCATTCTAATAACCGTACTTTAAAGTGAGAATGATAAAACCTATTTTTTCAGATGAAATCACCAGCCTCTGTAAAGTTAATTTGCCCAAGATCACCAGCAAGGAAGTGGAAGAGCCAGCTGAAATCTGTCCTCTTCCTCAAGCTGCCTCAATTTAATTTCTCCTTGTTGCCTTGAATTGAATAGAAGTCTCAAGGTCTTCTGCCCCAAGCCAAAAAATCAACTGTGGAATGCAGAATGTGTCTGTTTCATTGACTTTCTCTTGCTTTTTACTTATTTCTATGACCTTGCAGGTCTGTTACCATCTCCCCTTTAGAGGATCTGGTTCCGCATTGCTCTCTCGTCCTCTGCCCCTTGCGTCTGCCTCCACGCTACAGCCAGACCCACCCCCATTTTAAAGTTGTCTCAAGTTGTGTTCAAATCTCCAGAGTCCTTGCAGCCTTAAACAATAGCACTGGATCTAATTTTAAAATGATTTATCGTTTCAATTTGTGCTAATATCATTATAAATCATCCATTTACATAGACTGAAGGCCTGATTAATTCAAATGTATTCATTTATTTTAGATTAATATGCACCCACTGACTAACCTCTGTATTCATTTACACACAAGATTAAAAACAGATTATTACATCCAAACAACTACCTACATCAGGTGGCTTGAGTGGAATTGCCCATTTCCAGTTCTGGTGGGGTAGTTAGAGGATTGATTTTGTGGTCCTGAAGGGGTCAAACAAAGAGGCATTACATGTGGCATGTCATCACAGCAACATGCCTTGGGCTTCTGACTCTTACACTGTCATTGTTGCTGATGCTGCCTTGGGGTGCAGTGACACTTTGTCAGCCTTGGTTTCCCAATCTATAGAGACATACTGGATACTCACAGAATGCTTTCTACATGCCCATCCCTGGACATAGTACTTTATAGATGCTAACTCATTTAATCTTTACAACAGCTCTATGAGGGGGCACTGAGAACATTCCATTTTACACATGGGATGGGAGGGACTGAGGCTTAGAGATATTTAGTAACTTGCCCAACATCAAGCTAGTAAGTGTCAGAGCCAGGATTTGAGCCCAAAATGTCTGGCTCATGAGTCCCTGCCCTTGGCTACTCTACTATACTATGTGGCTTTAGGATCAACTAGAATCATGCAAAAATTGAAAGAATCTTTAGAGATTTCCTGAAAACATTTTGAATGCTAACTAGTGATATAGACACTCCTAGGTCTTAAATCATGTCAAACACTTCCTACGAAATCCCAAGATATTCAGTGTAGTTCTGGATGAAAAACAGTGGCTCAGTAGATATGAGTTTCAATGAGCTATTAATCATTTCCCCTCCATAATGAAATTATATCTTTAGGACGAAGATATACGATTAATGATGTAGAATCTTGTAGTTGTAAGATCCGAGTGTGGTTTCCACTTCCATCAATTCTTAGTTTATCCAGTGTGCCCACAGCCCCTGGGCAGTCTTAGTTTTCTGCTTTACAAAGTCATCATCTTGTTTCGTTGACTGGCTCTTTCAGCCTGAGCTATGAGCTTCTCTGACACACCAGCCTGTTCCACACTGCAGTTCAGTTTCATAGGTATACCAAGCCCTCATTATCCTGGACCTCAGTTGCTAACTTTGCATTGCAGTTTCCCCCCAAGTGCTTCCCTGCTGAAGGAGTGTCCAATCCCGTCACCTCTTTTCAATTTGTTAGATGTTTAAAGGCAAAAAGCATTGGGTCGACTTGAAGTACAACATATGATTCATGATTTGAAGTACTAATGGAATGTTGGCCCTGCAAAAAAAAAAAAAAAAAAAAAAAAAAAAAAAAAAAGCCTTTCATATATATTTCCCAAAAGACCTTTCTTACTTAAGACCTTGAATTTTACATTATATTCCTAGGTCTACTTTTTTAAATAGCCTAAACCTGTCTGTTGGCCATCTATTGTGTGAAAAAACATTTTGCCTGGTGGGAGAAGAATAATGTTAACAATAATAAATGTATCATGACCTTATAGAGCAGGTTTCTTTTCACAGTACTGCATTGGATCATGGAAATAGCAGTGAAATTAGAGACTAAGGTTTGAAGCCAGGCTTTGTCATGATGGAGTGACCTTAGATAAGTCACTGTCCTTTCTTGGGCATTGATTTCCCTCTGATTTTGGAGCTGAATTAGTGACCTGAACTCTGATTTTATATACTTTGGCACTTTGTTTTATTTAAAGCAGAAGATGTAGCCCCTCATACAATTGAAAGGCACATATTCAAGCTCAATAAAGACTTGATGGACTGAATTAAAAATACACTAATGCCTTTAAATCACAAGCTCTGGTATCAGCTGCTGGGGTTCAAATCCCAACTTAACCATTTACTACTTGACAAGCTGCTTGATCTGTTTTCCCATCTGTAAAATGGAGATGATAACAGCACCCATCTCTCTCACAGGAACAGGCGAGGGATATATTGTAGTTAACAACGATATAGTGCAAGAGCAGTGTCAGGCTCTAAGTAGGTGCTCAATAAATGCCAGCTGCTTCTGGCTGCTTGAGAAATTTGAAATACATGCACACACAGAATGGAGAACTCAAATATGTACCTTAGTTTCAATAAATCCAAGCTGGACATCAAGGTCTGAAGTAGAACTGAGCAGAGGACAGAATTGGGTTAGGGGATCAAAAAAGGAGGTCTCTGCCCTGACTGGTTTGGCTCAGTGGATGGAGTGTTGGCCTGTGGACTCAAGGGTCCCGGGTTTGATTCCGGTCAAGGGCATGTACCTTGGTTGCGGGCACATACCCAGTAGGGAGTGTGCAGGAGGCAACTGATCGATGTTTCTCTCTCATTGATGTTTCTAGCTCTCTATCCCTCTCCCTTCCTCTCTGTAAAAAATCAATAAAATATATTAAAAAAAAAGGAGGTCTCTGACCAAAGAACTTATGTGTATATATGCTTAACCCATGGACACATACAAGAGTGTGGTGAAGGTCCGTGTTGGGGGGAGGATGGGAGGTGGAGAGGGTCAATATGGAAATTAAAGAGGACATCTATAATACTTTCAACAATAAACATAAAATTTTTAAAAAGGAGGTCTCTGAACACCTGAAGAGGATGCAGCTTTTCCTGGGAGATGAGCATGTTGTAAGGGCAGAAGGAAAGCTATTGGGTGAAAAATGGCTAAAGGTGAAGCTTGGGGGACAGGTTTCAGGGAAGAATGTTCTTCACACTACTCATTCTGATGATCCCAATGGTCACATTTATTTTTATAAAATGGATTGTCTTTTTTTTAATTTTAGAGAGTATTTTTTAGAACAGTTTTGAATTTATAGCAAAATTGAGAGGAAGGCATAGATTTCCCATATTCCCCACATATGCATAGCCTTCCCTTTTACCAGCATCAGTCAGTGGTACTTTTTAATTTTTTTTTTTTTTTTTTTTTTTTTTTTTACTGAGGATGAATCTACATTGACACATCAGAATTACCCCAAATCCATAGTTTACCTTAGGGTTCACTCTTGGTGTTGTACATTTTATGGGTTTGGACAAATGTATAGTGACATATATATATATGTTAGAGGCCTGGTGCACGAAATCCATGCATGGGGTAGGGGGGCGGGAGGAGACAGGCAGTCCCTCAGTCCAGTCTGCACCATCTCCAATCCAAGACCCCTTGGGGGATGTCAGACTGCCTCTTGCAATCCGGGACCGCTGGCTCCTAACTGCTCACCTGCCTGCCTGCCTGATCGCCCCTAACCACCTCTGCCTGCCTGATTGCCCCTAAACGCCTCTGCCTTGCCCACACCCAGGACCCAGGATTCCCTCCCTCTGGCCAGCCGCAGGCATCCAGGACCCGTGCTGGCTTCGCCTGGGCCAACCACAGCCACAGGGGAACATGAGTGGGTGGCTTCACCCAGGCCGCAGCCCCAGGTGCTAGAGCCCGGGACCATGGGGTGTGTGGCTTGTCCCTCTCCCGGGCACAGGCACAGCCACTGGCACCCAGGACCGCGGGGTGTGCAGCTTGTCCCTTTCTCAGACCACAGCCTGGCTGGTCCCCATTCCTCTTTTGAGAGCTCATTTATGCCTGGCTGGTCCCCATTCCTCTCTTCCCAGTGTTGAGTGTCTGAGTAGTTATGGCTGACGATGTGAGGGAGTGACGGCCATTTGCATATTAGCTCTTTATTATATAGGATACAGAGAGCTTTCACTGCCCTAAAAATTCTCTATACTTTGCCTATTTATCTCTTCCTCTCCTCCCTGCCCCTTCACAGCAATCATTGATCTTTTTGTCATCATAATTTTGCCTTTTCTAGAATATTATATAGTTGAAACCATACAACATGCAATATTTTCAGTAATATGCTTTTAAGTTTCACTTAGTAATATACACTTAGGGTTCCTCTTTTCCATAACTTGATAGCTCATTTCTTTTTATCCTTGAATAATAATTTATTATCTGAACGTACCACCGTTTATTACCTATTCATGTATTAAAGTACATTTTGGTTACTTCCAAATTTTACCCATTAAGAATTAAGCTGCTATAAACCTCCATGTGCACCTTTGTATGGGCACAACTTTTGAGCTTTATAGAGTAAATATTAAGGAGCATGATTGCTGGATTGTATGGTAAGAAATGTTTAGTTTTGAATTTTTTTTTATTTTTAAAAGCATTTGAGTTCTCTTGTCCAAATGGCTTGATTTGTTAACATTTTACAAATCTGAAAGGACTTTTTGGTACCCCTAATGGTCACTGGCATTACTTTCTACTCCCCATTCCACCTCTTAGGGAAATATTGCACCATCTCTATCTAATCAAACCCCACTTTTTTTGAATCCTATGTTCCAAAAGTATTTTCATTCATCTGGTCCTCTCTTTCTCCTCGTCAGATCAAGGTCTCTTTGTCTCTCACTGGAACTATTACTATATAATAGTCTCTTGCTAGGCTGTCTGCCTTTCAGATGGGAGTCCCTGCTGGCTGGCTTCAGAGCTTATACTATTAATACTTCAGTATGCAGTGAGAAGGAACACAGAGCCTTTAATTAATCTGGTTTGTCCGGCTTAATTTTCAGCTTCACCTAAATATTCTTGAGGAAGTTACTTAACTTGTCTTACTGTTTTCTTATCTGCAGATAATACTAACAATATCTACCTGATAATATTGTTGTGAAGATTAAATGCAATTATCTATGCTAAGTACTTAACATAGTTGCCTGACTCATGGTCATCCTAAACAATTAATATTATGCCATTACTAATCACCACCACCATCATCACCATCACTACCACTGTCACCACCATCATCACCATTATCACCATCATCATCGCCATTATCACCATCATCATCACCACCACCATCACCATCACTCTCATCCTCATCAAGGAAGGTGAGGCTGGGGTGTTAGACAAGTTCTAGTTATCACTCATCTTGCAGTTCTGGGTGTCAGCAGATCACCAGCACATTAATTTCTGCTTGTTGAATTATTAAGGCCAGGAGGCACTTGAAACTCTAACACATGAGAGTTGTCGAAGGAAATAAGGTGGTTGCACCCTATGAAGGGAGAAGTCACATCTTCATGTATTTTCAAGTCTGTGGAAGATGAATTAGAAATTTTAGTAAAAATAAGGTGATAACAACAGTTGTGCAACTACTTTTACTGTTGCTACTGTGAGGACAGGCATATAAAAAACTGACAATATTCAGCTTACCTCTAGGTTTGAAGAGGCAGAGTAAGTGGAAGGGAATGAGATGGCCATATTACATTGCATCTCTATCCATCGTATTCTTCCCATCAACCCTCCACTACAGTTTTATTATCCCTCTTTATGTCTGAGGATTCTGAGGCTTACAGAGTTGAAAATGGCAGAAATTAGACCTCTTCTTCGGCATGATGTTCCTTCTCTGTATTTGTGGTCAACATAGGAAGCTCTTTCTAACAATGACACATGTCCAATAACACAATGATTGCCTTAGGACACAGGGAGGTCCCGATCACAGGAGATCTTCAAGTTGAACCTAATGTGTTGGGAGAATTTAAGTATTAGAGAAAGGCTAGGATGAGTCCTTTAAGTTTCTTCTGAGGTTGAGAGCCTAATTCTTTGTTCAACTTGCCCCTGGCTGCTGACCTTGGAGCATCACAGTTGTTTTTATTTAGGACTGTATTTAAAGAGCTCTCCTCTACTCATTGGAAGCCCAGTGCCACACCTAGAATGGAACCTCCAGTTTGCCAGAGCATGTTAAAAATGTACTTATGTAGTTAGTTAGTAACCTTTATCTTATAAACCCCCTCAATGAAATTCCACAGCATTAATTGGCTGTAAAACTTTACAGAGGGGTATTTTTCTTAACTCAAGTCAGTCAGCATTTTCTAAATTCCTATAAATATTTGCACACATGAAGCAGTTAATGGATTTTCTCATGCAGAACATTCTTGGCCACCAATGGAAAATTCTCCAAAAGATGAATTGCTTTCCTGTGGCCTTAGGACAACTACTAGTCAGAATCTTTTTGCTACCCGATGCTCCCAGTTAATGTCAAGTCTGGAAGTACCAATGCTAGGGCCAAATGAAGACAGATCCATGAGGAATCCCATTGTATGGTCTCACCAAGCTTTGATGCCATGCTGGGCACAGGGCTTGCTACTTTTCCTGCATCATAATATACGATCCTCAAAGCAACCTTGCTCAGCATGTACCTGCAGATGCCATGTTATAGCTGAAGGAGCTGAGGTCCAGACAGGCAAGATCTGAGCTTGTGGCTATTTAGATTTATATTTACATTAATTTAAAAAAATGTAGAAATTCAGTCCTGCAGTCTCCCCAGTCATGTCAAGAGCTCATTTGCCACATGTAGTGAGAGGCTATCCTATTGGACGGCGTGTATTCGAATATTCCCATCATTTCAGGGAATGCTTTTGGAGAGTGCTGGCCAGAAAGGATGTTTAAATGGTAGAGCCAGGATTGAGCAAGCAAAAATTTGATGCTCTTTGTGCAGTGCTGAGCTCAAGAGAATACAGTGTGTCATATACAGCAGATGCTCTCAAACTCCTTAAGTCAGGGTAAGATTAGCAGCAGCATCGAGGATGGGGAGTGAGTGTTGTAGGGGGAGGGAGTGAGTGAGTACTTACAGCAGGCTTTCTGGATGTCCCAGATGTTAACCAGGTTCACACATTTAAGGGCTTGGACCTGGAACTAACTCCATGGTCCTTTTCTGCAGAAAGCTACTCTGCTGCTCTATGTAACTTGAAAGCCCAGTGTATTTCAACCAAATTGCTATAGATAACTTACCCACTGATGGATGGATTTTTAAAGGTATCGCCTTGGTGTTGTAAAGTGATCAGCAACCATGTGAAGCCCCAGCAGGAACTTTTCCTAGGCTCGGTTCTCAGAGCCTTCTTCTACCCAGCGTCTCCTCTTGAATCAGCAGTAGCTCATAGTTCTGCCGGAATCTTCCTCCCAAGTTCAGAGCCATCTCCAAACTGCCTAAGTAAAGCAGACAGAATATTTAGTGAGGTTGCTGGAGCCATAAAAGAAAAAAAATTAACCAAGCTTATTCGGCTCCCTGTTTCTTTTCTTCCATAAAGGGAGCCATTGGCCATAAATGCCATTCTGCTTTTCAACAGATGAATGGCCCAGTTGTGATAAATACACCAGTGTTTTCTGGAAGAAATGTATTTTATTCCAACAGTTTCAGTAGTGGGAATAATATTTTTCAAAGGAGTGGTGAGGACACTTTAGTGAGGGTTAATCTTTTTAAGCCAGTGTGAAGGCTAGGCCAGAAGATATCTAGTACCCTTGGGGTTAGATTCCAAAATCAGGGGACAGGCCCATTTGTCCATGGTTCTCTCTCTGTCTTGCCCACTCAATCTCCATCTTCCACAACTTCTCTGTCTTTACATTGACCCCCCTAGGATTAGGAGTATGCATATATTCCCTTTTGTTTTAGGTAAGGGAAGCAGGGCTCAGAAAGACCAACTGGTTTACCTGATGTCCTACACTTAGTGAGCCAGGAATCCAGGACTTGGACCTTGGTACTTGGTTCTCCTATTCATTTCCTGCAATTCATCTTACATCCAGCAGAAGGTGAAGAGAGTGGCTGGGAGTTAGATGGTTTGGGTTCCAGCCATGGTTTTGCAGTCAACCAGAGAGATTACCCTGTGCAAATTGTCTCCCTGCATGTTATTTATTCATTCTACACAGTGGATTTTAACTTTCCTTGGACTGAGGAGTTTTCTGTGATGTGATATTTTTGTTCTAAAATTCAGAAAATTCCAAGCAAACTAGGATAAGGTGGCCACCCCAGTTCTGTTGTTGATCCATTTTATTCTCTACCATCTCTTCTTGGGCAGTCTCATGCATTCCACTGACTTCAAACACCAGCAAGTGCTTAGTCACCCCTTCTGTGTGTCCTTCTCTCTTGCTGGCTTCAGTTCATCTGTCTGATGGACACACTCACTGAGATGAGCCACAGTTATCTTCACCTGAGCATGTCGGGTCCAAGGGTCCCACCCCTCCATCTGCCATCCAACTCCACTTGCATTTCCTACTGCTGTGAGTGGCACTACTGCCAATCTCACTGCCCACACAGCAACTAACGAGTGGTCTTAGAATGCTCTGCTCCCTCATCTCTATCTTAGATATCTGCAGGTTTTGCCAATCTGTCCTTTCAACTGTTCCTTAGATCCATCTGCTACCTCCATCTCAACAATACAGTTCAGATTTATATCATCTCTTTCTTGGACTGTCACACCTGGCCCTCAAGCTTCTCAGATTGTCCCCTACTCTCCATTAATTCCACACTTCACCCTATTTGACTAAATAACTCCAGTTTTCCTTCAGTCTCTACTTTTTGGGGCATAGTTTTTGGCTGTGTAGCTCCAAGCTTGGTTCTTCAGTGTGCCCTAAAATTCTGCTAGCTGTTGATGTCTTTTCATAGATCCCTTTTCTGTCTAAAGTGGCCAGTTCTGTTTCCACTGCTGCATCTTAGAACTCTGATGATTATAGTCTGCAGTGGCAAGCAGCGAGGTTAATTCAAAGAAGCTTTAATGATGGAGAAAGCTTGGTGTGGGAGAATGAAGCAGGGGTTTGTCATTTGAATGGACATATTAAGACCAGAACAAAACATTTACCTGGCACAGCAGTTTCCCAAAAATTTGGAGAGCACTTTGCTGAGTGGGGAAGTGTCCTCTAGGTATTTCCAAGCATACACAACTGGAGTTGTGCTCAGTCAACAGACCTGATCCAGGTGAGCCATTTACAAAGCTTTGCTTCTGGTCAGTTGACATTTTATGCTTGTTCAACTGAACAATTCTTTGGCAAATCAACCAGCCTCTCCCTTAGTTTCTGAATTTGTCCATGAGAAATTGTTATGGATTAAGAATCTGCTCTTTGTACCATAAAGGAAGAATTCCTATATAAAAGCAGGCTGCAGTTATTCTGCATTTTGGAGGTACAGGGGACAATAGTAGAATTCATGCTTTTTATTATTTAATGGACCTTTTGACTATAAAATGGACCTTTTGACTACTTGGGGGTGGATTGAGCAAATGGATCTAAACGTGTCCTATATAGTACAATAAGGAGATTTTAAAATTCTTATTGGGGATCTGAGGGAATTAGAGGGTAGGAGCCAGGGACCTAGGTGAGGATGATAGTTGGCACCTAGTTATGAGGGTGGGAGGTCCGTGATGGGAGAGATTCTCTGTTGGGAGAATGGTAGTCTCAGCAACAGGGTCGGGGGACTGCACTGATGGACTTTAGAAGCAGTGATGACCGAGAGCAAATGTCTTTCCTAGCTCAAGCTTTAATTGCTTCCCATGTTCCTGAGGCTTTCAGGAAAATCTATCTCACAGAGCAGCACTGTGCTCGGGTGCTTTGAGGAATCAAGGGGAGATGGCTTTATTGGTGCTTGGGCTGAGGAGATGTAGAGAGAGAGCAGCAGTCAGCCAGTGGGGTCATACATGAGATGCCCACTGAGGCTGGAGGCATGTGGATGTATTACATGGGAGGACATGGTGATCAGAATGTGTCGCTGGACATGTCCTCAGCGCTTGGAAGGGTGAATAACACCATGAGAGGTGGTGCGTGCCCTATGGGCTCCAACCAAACTGGTGGAGCTGGAGTCTCAGCTTCTCCAACGTTCCTCACTGTCTCTCTAGAGCGGCCTTTCTCCTCTCTCCCCAGTGCTCTAATGATTTCCTCTTTATCTTCTTCGTGACTCTCAATTCTGAAATGATCTAATTTATTCTTTGTTTAGAGTAGGCCTTCTCAATCTTGGCACTATTGACATTTTGGATCTAATCAGTCAAGGTCATGGGGCTGTTCTGTGAGTTGTAGGATCTTTAGCTGTGTCTTTGGACTCCACCCACTAGATGACAATAGCACTGTCTTGGGCATGATAATAAAGTATGTTTCCAGACACTGACAAATGTTCCCTGTGTGTGGGGGGGTCACCCCCAGTAGAGAAGCACTGATTTTAGGCATGTCTTTCAGAACAGAAGGAACATAGTCTTCCTATCTCTAGTGACTAGAAGAGAGTGCTGACGTAGGATTTATGCGCTAAGCACATAGGCTATATGCACTAAGTAAACACGGGTTGACAAGCTGTCTGCAGAGCCGCCACAGAGTCAAGCTTGTGGTTTAGTTGGAACTGAGAGAGAAATACTCCATCTCTGATGGAAAACACCCCAGGAGGAGAACTCCCAGGAGCTGGCATATGAGTGAAAGCTTGTGGCATGAGCAAGCATGATCCTGGGCAACGGAAGGTGGTGGGTGTTCTCGGCAGAGGGAGGGAACCTGGAAAAGAGGAGGAGGTGGGATGGGTGTGGGATGTTGGTGTAGTACTGGTGGGGAGGCTGGAGGATAGAAGAATGAGCAGCTAAGAGAGGCTATAAGGCATAAGAGCAGAATCCTAAGAGCCTAGAATAAGGCACTGGCAATAGGATTGAATTCCACTTTAAGATGTGTGATTAGTAAGAGAAAGTTATTCTGAAATCATTAATATACCTGATTAGACCCTTGATTTGTGCTGTTGGCTGATCGATTAATGCTTGATGAAGTGTTGTTATCCTCATAGCTCATATTTCCCTCTTTTTACTTTTGCTCAGCAACTATCACTTCTGATCAGTTTTACATTAATTGTACATAACACTGCTTTGCTTTAAACATATTATTTTAAAACATTTTGTTTTACAGTTCACTTCACAGCTTGAAATGCTGTAGACAGTGGTCATAAATCTCTCTTGAAAGAAAATGGAAGTTGTCCGTTTTAATTTCATATCAATTCCCCACTGCTTGGGAAGAGGGTTGAGAGACACACACATAAAAACTTTTCCAACCACTTGCAATAGTTCATGTTTTACCAGTGGGTCTGTTATTTTTCAAGCAGAATACATGGCTTTCAGAGTGTATGTGCTTGAGGTTAGGCTTCGAAGACATATTTTGAGATAACGTGCAACATTTTGAATAGAAATAACAATTTAATTTTGGGATGTGACCAAAAAGGTGACGGCAATGAGGTTGAAGAAATAGCACAAGGTCTGGGCCAGAGAGATTCTGCTTGCATTTTGGACCCTGTGCTCACTAGCACTGTGATCCTGGGTACATTATATTAATCTCTGCAAGTCTTTAGTTTTTCATCTATACAGTGGTGGGGGAATGTAACAAACCACTCCTAAAACAGTGTCATAAAAGATCAACAATTGTTTATTTTACTCAATTAGTTATTTTTTTTTCCTTCTGTGTAGGGCTCAGTGGGGATGGCTTATTTTTGCACCTATTGTAACAGCTGTGGTGACAGACTGGAGTTGGAAGGGGAGTTTCAAGGTGGCCGGCCCCTTACCTGGCTGGTAAGTTGGCATGGACTATTGGCCAGGAGCTCAACTAAATCTGTTAACTAGTGTCTACATGTGGCCTCCCAACTTGGTGGTCTCAGAATAGGACCACTTACATGGTCTCACTTCCCCCAGAATGTGTGTCCCAGGAACTGTATGGCTTTTTATGACTTAACCTCAGAAATCAAATAGTGTCACTTGTGACATATTCTACTGGTTGAAGCAGTGCAAAGACTGTCCAGATTCAAGGTGGGGACATAGACACCACCTCTTGATGGGAGTGGGGACAAGATGATATTGTAGAAGAACATGAAACGTTGTGCTGCTCTTGGGAAAAGTCATTCTGCTGCAGTGTTAATATTAAGTACAGTACATTGTATAGATACTGTCACATAATAAATGTGGAGTCAATGGCAATGGTTTGTATTTCTATTAATTGCAACTGAGTGCTACCCAAGTGAAATTAAATTAGGCATTAGCTTTATCCTTGAAGTTCAAGATCTTTCTACCCAAATCTGGTTCCCTTTCTATTCAAAAAGGGTTATCATTTATCCTATTACATCCAGATATTTAGAAATTATCCCTGACACCTCCCTCTTATCCATCACATATATTTTATACAGCACCAAGTTCCACTAATATTGTCTTACAAGTCTGTTCACTTTTTTCCATGTCCAGAGCCACCAACAAAGTCTAAGCTACCATCATCTTTAGCCTGAAATACTCATTTCTATGCCTCCATCTTGATCTTTCCCCAATCAGTTCTTTATTACACTTGAAAGCAGATCTGATCATGTCCTCATGCTGTTATAAAACAATGGATTCTTAGGACTAAGATCCAAATCTTAGTAAGATCTACGTCTATAAACTGGCTCCTTCCACCTCTCAACCTCATCTTGTAACATACTTTCTTCTCACACCCTCCCTCTGAGCTGCTGCCAGACTGGACTTCTCTCACTTCCTGGAATTCCTGGACAGAAACTCCCTTTTGCCACAGGGCCTTTGCATGTGCTGTTGCCTGGCCTGGATGCTACTTGTACTGGGCTCTACAACAAGGCAGTTAATCCTATTCATTGCTTCTTTGGTATTATAACTTCAGAGAGGATGACTTGGGTTGAATGATTAGAAACCCAACTTAAGTTGGTTTATTTAATAAGGATATGTACTATCTGTAATAATAAAAGCATAATATGCTAATTAGACTGGACAGCCGAATGACCTTCCTGACAAAGCTATGGCTGTGAGGGCCGAGGCAAGCCACCACAGCTGCGAGGGTCGAGCCCCTTGCACAAATTTTGTGCATCGGGCCTCTAGTCTTATATAACAATAAGTCCAAAAGTAGGAAAGGCTACAGAATTGGCTGTTTTGGTGGCTCAGCAATATCAATGACTTCTCTGTGTGATTAGATTCTTTGAAATTTCCCATGATTTGTTCCCTCCATTAACTTCAGCCTAAAGTATGTTCACAAAATGAGTACCAGCAGTGGAGAGAACCTGCTTCCTTGTTTTCATCTCCTCCAGCCATGGAATATGAGTGCTTTACATCACTATGATTGGGCCAATAGAGCTGATTTGCAAAACACTCCTGAGACCAATCATAGTCATCAGGGTGGTATCCTGATGTGATTGGCTTAGACCAGTGGTCGGCAAACTCATTAGTCAACAGAGCCAAATATCAACAGTACAATGATTGAAATTTCTTTTGAGAGCCAAATTTTTTAAACTTAAACTTCTTCTAATGCCACTTCTTCAAAATAGACTCGCCCAGGCTGTGGTATTTTGTGGAAGAGCCACACTCAAGGGGCCAAAGAGCCGCATGTGGCTCACGAGCCTCAGTTTGCCGACCACGGGACTAATTAGACTAATTAGGATCCACCAATAGGAGCAGAAAAAATACTAGTATCTCTTGTGTCACATGCCTTTGTTTAGGAGAAATGGATTCCTAAACAAATATGGGTTATATTAGAGAGAGTAGGGAATAGATCATGGGAGGCAGCCAATAGTGTCCATTGGAACTGCTGTGTAACTCTCCTTGGCATTTAACCTAGGTTGTAATAAAAACTTTTTAAAAATTGTGGTAAAATACATATAACATAAAATTTACCATCTTAACTATTTTAAGTGTGTGTCAGCGGCATTGAATATATTCACATTGTTGTGCAGTCATCACCACCATTTATCCATCCATTGAACTCTTTGCATCATGCAAAACTGAAACTTTGTATCTATTCAACAATAAGTCCTCATTCCCTGCTCCCCCCACACTCCCCAGTCTCTGGCAACCACTATGCTTTCTGTCTTATGCACTTGGCTCTTCTAGGTACCTCATGTAAGTGGACTCATACAGGATTTGTCCTTTAGTGAATGGATTATTTCACTTAGTAAAATGCCCTCTAAATTCATCCATGTTGAAGCATTTTTCAGATGTCCTTGTCCTTTTTTTATAAGGTTGAATAATATTCCATTGCATGCCTTTACCACATTTTGTTTGTACATTCATCTACTGATGAACACTTGGGTTGCTTTTACCTTTTGGCTATTGAGAATGATACTGATATAAAGCTAGGTTGTCATTTACGGTTACTCATGGGCATCTCTGGTGCAAGCTCTGTCTCTCAGGCCTCCCCTCACTGTGAGTTCCCTCAGTACTGTCTCATTAGAACCCAAGACAATGCCCAGGGCGGGGTAGGTACTCAAATATTTGTTGACTAAATGAATGGACACACTTAATAGGGAATGGCTTGAAAAGTATATTAGTTTTCCGTGGTTACATTTTCTTTTCTTTAAAACCTCATCATTGTGTAAAAATACATGTGGGTGTATAACTGGGAGCATACCAGGGGAGAGAAAAGGAGGCTTTGCTACTTCAAAATAATCTGCCCTAGGGCTGTTTACCTGCTTTTGTTCATTGGGGCCAATCATACATAGATTTTGATTGTAAAGTAGGGTCATTCAGTTCAAGTATTTAAAATAAAACCTGAAGAATTTTTAAACTCAGAAATTTGTTAAGATGATACAAGAACTTGCATGCTATACATTTCATTATCCTGGCTTCCTCACTTTGGGCTAAGCTCAAAGGTACTTTAGTCTAATGCTCTTCATTCTGAGATTGGTTAATACTTAAAATTATTATGGAAAAATACAAAATATAAAAAAGTAGAGAGCATAGTATAATAAATTACCCCATGTCCCATGATGCAATTTCAACAATTATCGATTCATGGCCTGTATTATTTTATTTGTGCTTCCATCCACTTCCCCCTGACCCCTAAATTACTTTGGAGCAAATCCCAGACATTCTATTAGTTACTCCACATGGATTTCAGGATGTGTTTAATAGGTAAGCACTCTTTAAGGAAATATAATGACAATACTATTTTTACATCTATATCACTCAAAATAAGTACTTATAATTGTGAGATAGTCAGTGTTCACATTTTCCCAATCCTATCTAATAAAGAGGTAATATGCAAATTGACCATCACTCCAACACACAAGATGGCCGCCCCCATGTGGTCAAAGATGGCCACCCTCATGTGGACACAATATGGCCACCACAAGATGGCCAGCAGGGGAGGGCAGTTGGGAGAGACCAGGCCACCAGGGGAGGGCAGTTGGGGGGAACCAGACCTGCAGAGGAGGGTAGTTGGGAGGGACCAGGCCTGCAGGGGAGGGCAGTTGGGAGGGACCAGACCAGCAGGGGAGGGCAGTTGTGGGCGACCAGGCCAGCAAGAAAAGGCAGTTGGGAGGGACCAGGTCAGCAGGGGAGGGCAGTTGGGGGGGGGACCAGGCTGGCAGGGGACGACAGTCAGAGGGGACCAGGCCAGCAGGGGAGGGCAGTTGGTGGGGACTAGGCCAGCAGGAGAGGGCAGTTGGGGGGGATCAGACCTGCAGGGGAGGGCAGTTGGGTGGACCAGGCCATCAGGGAGGGCAGTTAGGGGTGACCAGGCTTGCAGGGAAAGGCAGTTGGGGGTGACCAGGCCTGCAGGGGAAGGCAGTTGGAGGGGGACCAGGACTGCAGGGGAAGGCAGTTGGGGGTGACCCAGCTGGCAGGAGAGGGCAGTTGGGGGTAACCATGCCTGCAGGGAAGGACAGTTAGGGGTGACCCAGCTGGCAGGAGAGGGCAATTGGGGTTGACCAAACCAGCAGGGAAGGGCAGTTGGGGGTGACCAGGCCTGCAGGGGAAGGCAGTTGGAGGGGGACCAGGACTGCAGGGGAAGGCAGTTGGGGGTGACCCAGCTGGCAGGAGAGGGCAGTTGGGGGTAACCATGCCTGCAGGGAAGGACAGTTAGGGGTGACCCAGCTGGCAGGAGTGGGCAATTGGGGTTGACCAGGCCAGCAGGGAAGGGCAGTTGGGGGTGACCAGGCCTGCAGGGGAGGACAGTTATGGTTGACCAGGCTGGCAAGGGCAGGTAGTTAGGGGTGACCAGGTCAGCAGGGGAGGGCAGTTGGGGCGACCAGGCTGGCAGGGGAGGGCAGTTGGGGGCGACCAGGCCTGCAAGGGAGGACAGTTAGGGGTGACCAGACTGGCAGGAGAGGGCAGTTAAGGGTGATCAGGTTGGCAGGGGAGGGCAGTTAGGAGCAATCAGGCCATCAGGGGAGCAGTTAGGCATCTATCAGGCTAGCAGGGGAGTGGTTAGGGGGTGATCAGGCTGGCAGGCAGAAGTGGTTAGGGGCAACCAGGCAGGCAGGCAGGCGAGCAGTTGGGAGCCAGCAGTCCTGGATTGTGAGTGGGATGTCCAACTGCCCATTTAGGCCTGATCCCACTGGGGTTCAGGCCTAAATGGGCAGTCAGACATCCCTCTAGGGGTCCCAGATTGGAGAGGGTGCAGGCTGGGCTGAGGGACACAACCCTTCATGCATGAATTTTGTGCACTGGGCCTCTAGTTATTTTATATTCTTTTATAGTTCTTTTTTTTCTATCAGTTGTCAAATCAGTTTCATACATTGCAATTTCTGGCTATGCCTCAAGTCTTTTAAAATCTCTTCTCTCTCCTCTCCTAGTATTTCCCCTGCTTGTGATTTACTTGTTGAAAAACAACTTGCTTGGTCTGTAACCTTTCCTGTGTTCTGGATTTTGCTGATTAAATCCCTGTGGCATCATTTAACATGTTCCTTTGCTCCTCTGTTTCCTGTAAATTTCAAGTTAGAGCTTGAAGCTTGATAGATTCAACTTGGAGTTTTTGGCAAGAATACCACAACTTGAGATGACGGTGTACTTTTCCATAAAGATGGACTCTCTGTGATGTCAGCAGCCATTTATGGTGATTGCTTAGATCCACTGCTGCATTGGGGTTAACAAAATATGAGTTTCTAATTTTATCATTCTTCATTTTTCTTTTAAGCTGGAATATTGCTATAAAGAGAATCCCCTCACTAGGCCTGTGAATATCCTCAGGTATGCTTTGTACAGAAAAGGCAGGATACATGCTTGATTACTTTTACTTTCCAATGTTCAAAACAGCAAAAGTGATCAATTATGTTTTCTTATTACCTTTCTCCCTTTATTGCTTCTTCATTATCTCTTCCTTTCCCTTCCCTTCCCTTCCCTTCCCATCTTTCTTTCCTCCCTTCATTTCCCATTATTAAATGGTTTGAACATATTGTTATTTATGTTTATAATTAAAAAATCTTAACTAATTTTAACATATCTGATAGGTTTCAATATGATTTGTTACTCTTTAATTTTAGAGTATTTCAATTTGAAGACAACGTTTATATTATTACATTCTTTTTCTGAAGGTCAATTCTTTTTCAAGTGATTATTCTCCAGACTTTCCCTGCAAACAACAATGAGGCTACATGAGCAGAAGTCTGCTGAATGGGACTTCCAAATAAGCTAATGTTTTCCTGATAAAAGCAGGCAGATTCAGTTGGTGCACTTTCTTCCCCCTTCTTTGGACCTGGGATGTGGATACAATGGCCGGAAGGGTGACAGTGATCACACCACAAAGAGGATGAACTCTTACATGCATTCTTGAAGAGGAGAAGAAATAGAATTGGAATCTGGTTCCTTGATGATGCCCTTAAGGAACCACTTCATTCTGAGATGACTGTAACTAAGTTTTTGTTATAAGAGAAAAACAACCTCTAGTTTTGTAAACCACTATTCACTTGGATTTTTTATATTTGCAGCTGTATGTCTTCTATGATACATTTGTCCAACATCATGTACATGATAAGTGGGAGAGCTGGGTTTCAAATCCATGTTTGTTAATATCTAAAACTGTATTCTATTAAGTATCGTGAAGAACCATGAGCAAGGGATAGAGCTGACTACTTTTCTGAATAGGCCCCCTCATTAACTCTTTGCTAACTCTCATAAACTTTGATGAGAAAATGTAGGGTATAACCTTGATTTGTGAACTAGCTTTCTCCTGCTGAAGGGCAAGTGGTTCTCTGAAGAAGAACCTGAATTAAAACACATCTTCAGCATCTCCCCAGGCAGGGAATGAGATACTTATGGCCCCATGTAATGAGCTGATGAAACATACAAGTTTTTTCTTATTTGTTGTCAAATGATTTCCTACCTTCCCACACCAAAGAGGCCTTTTTTAACTCCCTGCAAAGTATAACATGTTTTGAAAGATTTTGTTAGGAAAACTGTAATTAATAAATAAATATTTGATTCACTTCCCCATTTAAATTTGATCAAATGCACATATAACCTCTAATTATGGTTTTTGATCTGCATGACTAATGTTAACACAGTGAGTTGGTTCTAATTTCAGTAAAAAACAAGAGTACTTTAGTTAGCCTATAGGCCTTAAATTATGCTAAGATTTTAAGGATAATGAATGCCCTGTGAATCCCCCGGGCACCTTTGGAGACTCCTATGGGTTGAGGACTCTGCTGGTGACCCTGACTGGAGTCTTTGCTCTAGAGTCTGTTGGTCCATATTCCAGTAAGCAGATTGGTTCCCACCATGACAAAAGGTAGGAAGCATCTTTAGTTGGAAGATGGATTTTCTTCAGCTTCAGGTTCCTCTTGGTGCCACATACTTCTGAGCATGGGTGACCTGGGTTTATCCGCAATTGTCTTATGCCCATCCAGCTTCTGATGTTATCAACTCAACCTTGTCCAGACGGTCCCTGAAAACCAATTGTGGAGTGTTTTAGGAGCCTTATCCACAAGGATAAGGGGCATCTAGAATGGGTCTTGCTTACGTATCCAGCCTGTTTGCTTGGTTGCCTACAGGTTGTTCTGTAGCTTTTATTCTCCAGCCCTTATCATGCTTCTTATATTTATCATGGATCAGCTTTGTCTGAAAAACATATACTGAGCACCTGCCATGAGCGGGCATAGTATTAGATGCCAAGTTACAAGGTAGAAACAGATCCTGTGTTTATGACTGCTCTTTTGCCTTGATTTCTGATGGATGAACAGTTTATTTTTTCCTCATTTTAAACTTAACCTAAACCTCAGAAGGGTTTGTGAAACACTTGTAACTAATGCAAATATTCCCACATTTCCTCCTGGAGTTGGACCCCTCTGATGGGGTCCATGGATGGGGTCCTTCTATAGCTGAGATGGGTTATCCACCATCTCTACACCATAGGTCCTGCCTTTCTGCTGACAGAAGCCCTGTTGCCAAATAATTCTTACTAGATTGAGATCCCATGTGTCCTCCTTCTATGTGACTCTCTCCTGTTAGATTGTCATCTCCTCAAGGACAAGGACTGGGTTTGCTTCAGTATTCCCAGATCCAGGCTAATGCAGAGTGAATGGTAGATGCTGGTTGCTATTTGTTGAATGGTGAGTGGAAGTGAGTGCTGCATGGAGAAGGGAAGAGAGACTGAGATGAGGAAGCCACAGACCTGACAAGTCTGGGGATTGTAGAAGCTGGCAATGTAAGATGAAAGGGAGGCTATGGGCCAGATACTACCTTCACCATCAAACCATCATTTAGACCACTGGCAGAATGAGCAATGGCCAAGTGGTAGTTAAGGACAGCATATCGGGGGTTGAGGGGAGAGGAGCAGAGGCTGTAGTAGCTAGAGGACATGAGACTCAAGAAGAGAGGGCTTTGACATCAGAGCATTGGCAGTAGGGATGGCACAAAACCAGCATGCTGACCACAGCTCTGAGGAATGTGGAGGGACATGTTGAGAATGGGCACATTCCATCTGAGATGAGCAGGGGAATGCTGATTCCAAGGTAAGGCAAGGACATGGTGGGGATACCCGGACAAGAAGTGTGGGTGTGTGGCAGTAGGTTAACCACACTGCAAACACTCCCCAGGATGGCTGCCTGTCTCATGACCTCTTCTCCCTCCACCACCACCAAGGTCTCTGCATGCTTCATGGGAGTGCTGATGGCTTTGGCTTTGCCCCAACTTCCCACATCTTCTCAGATTGTCTTCAGCTTTGGCCATGAGTTGTGTCCTTGACAACTGCCTCATCTCTTTGGTCCTGGCTTCTTGCCTGTCCTCACTCCCCTGGGGAAACCAGATCTAAAAAAGCAGCTTCTGCAGCAATCCACCAGAGTTATCTCCCCAGCCAGAACTTTTGCTTAATTTGCTTACTGACATTTCACACTGATACGGGAGCATCATCAGTCAAGTTTTAATGACTCACATGTTTTTCAAGAATGTGTGGAGGAGGGAGGAAAAAAATAAACCAAGGGAAAATGAGAGAGAGGGAGAAGTTTAGTCCTGCAAGCTGTGAAAGAGCCTCGGAGGCTTGCTTTGGTTGTGTTTGTTTTAGGAAATGACTGCAGGACATACTGTTTGAACTTTTCCATTGTCAAGTCAGCTGAGAATCCAAGCAGGGTCGACCCAGGAGATTTCTTTTTCTTCAGTTCTTCAGATGGGAGGAATGAAAGTCTGAATCTTATTAAGCAGATCCACAGGACTCGGATTGAAAGAAATGTGAAAACACCATTTTGCATTCAATCCTGGCAAGGAAAAATAACTTCAGAGTGAGCCAGACATACTTTGTGAGGCCTCAGTGTGTGTGTGTGTGTGTGTGTGTGTCTGTGTGTGTGTGTGTGTGTGTGTGTGTGTGTGTGTGTGATCCTCTAACTCACAAACTGGTTCCAAAATTTGCACAAGGAGGCAATCTTTTTGCTACCATTATGGCTGGAAAATGATGTTTCCTGATAGAACTTACTTTTTATGAAATGGGTCACTCTGTGTCATGTTTGCTCACATGTGTCTGTGCCAGGAAAGCCTGCTCTCATCCCCGTTCCCAATCTTGCATAATTGAGGGTGCAGTCAGGACATCTTCCCTGATCCCTCCATCACACAGCTCCCCTCCCTTTTCAGAACCCCCATAGCCCTTATTGTCTGTGCCATGTAATCATATACAAACCTCCCTACCTCTCTGGGGCTTTGAGTATTTTCAGGTGGCCTCTGGCTCTCTCAAACATGCCTTCTGCTTTTCCTTATGCACAAGCAAGGTCTGTCCATTTTAAATTATCTATCACACTGTTTTTTTTGTTTGTTTTTAATTTATTTTTTAAAGTATTACAGATGTTCTCTTTTCCCCCCCATAGATCCCCTCCACTCCACACCAGCCCCTCCCCGGCCTTCACTGCACCATTTTCTGTGTCCATGGGCAATGCATATCCTATCCAATAAAAGAGTAATATGCAAATTAACCATCACTCCGCTACACCCACCAGCCACGCCCATCAGCCAATCAGGAGCGAGTATGCAAATTAACCCAACCAAGATGGCTACTGCCACAGAGAGCAGGAGGGAGGCGTGGGTTTCCCCGGCAATGGAGGAAGCCAAGCTTTCCGCCTGCCCTTGCCAGCCTAGGCCTCCACTCAAGGCTACAAAGTTTCAATGATAGAAGATACATAAATCCAAACAGAAATGGCGGCAGCCACGGAGCTGGAAAGAGCAGGAGGCTAGGGTTGTCCCCGGTGATGGAGGAAGCCAAGCTTTCTGCACACCCTGGCCGGCCCAGGCCTCCCCTTAAGGCTACAAAGTTTCAATTATAGAAGATACATAAATCCCCCCAAAAAATGGCTGCCACCATGGAGCAAGCAGAAGGCTTGGCTCTGCTCCAGGCTACAAAGTTTCAATTGTAGAAGATAAATAAACCCCAGATACCAGGGCCTCTGCTTGGGTTGCTGGGGGGTGTGGCCAGCCTGCAAACCACCACAGGCCCCTCTCCCAGGCCACCCCACATCCCAAGGGAACCCCCACCCTGATCCAGGACACCCTTCAGGGCAAACCAGCTGGCCCCCACCCCCACCCATGCACCAGGCCTCTATCCTATCTAATAAAAGAGTAATATGCAGATTGACCATCACTCCAGCACAAAAGATGGCTGCCCCCATGTGGTCAAATATCCTGCCCCCATGTGGACACAAGATGGCCACCACAAGATGGCCAGCAGGGGAGGGCAGTTGGGAGGAACCAGGCCTGCAAGGGAGGGCAATTGGGAGGGACCAGGCCTGCGAGGGAGGGCAGTTGGGGGGGGCCAGGCCTGCAAAGGAGGGCAGTTAGGGGTGACCAAGCCTGCAGGGGAGGGAAGTTAGGGGTGACCAGGCCTGCAGGGGAGGGCAGTTAGGGGCAAACAGGCTGGCAGGGGAGTGGTTAGGCATCAATCAGGCTGGCAGGGGAGTGGTTAGGGGGTGATCAGGCTGGCAGGCAGAAGCGGTTGGGGGCAATCAGGAAAGCAGGCAGGTGAGCAGTTGGGAGCCAGCAGTCCTGGATTGTGAGAGAGATGTCCAACTGCCCATTTAAGGGAGAGAGATGTCCAACTGCCCAGTGGGATCGGGCCTAAACGGGCAGTCGGACATCCCTCTAGGGGTCCCAGATTGGAGAGGGTGCAGGCTGGGCTGAGAGACACCCTCCTCCCCCGTGCACGAATTTCGTGCACCGGGCCTCTAGTCCTTTATAATAAAATGCTAATATGCAAATCGACCAAACAACGGAATGACCGATCACTATGATGCACACTGATGACCAGGGGCAGACGGTCAATGCAGGAGTTGCCCCCTGGTGGTCAGTGTGCTTCCACAGGGGGAGCACTGGTCAGCCAGAAGCCAGGCTCACAACTGGCGAGTGCAGCAGCAGTGGCAGGAGCCTCTCCAGCCTCCATGGCAATGCTAAAGATGTCCGACTGATGGCTTAGGCCCGCTCCCTGAGGGCTCCTGGACTGTGAGAGGGTGCAGGCCAGGCGGAGGGACTCCCCTGAGTGCACAAATTTTGTGCACTGGGCCTCTAGTATGCATATAAGTTCCCAGGTTAATGTCTCCTCACCCACTGCCCCACCCCAAAATTGAAGCAGTAATCAATGGCATATTTCATGCTGTTTTAAAAACATTAAAGAAGCCCTGTGAAAGGAGAAAGGAATTGCAATGCAGGTGAATATGATTAGGGGTCGTTGCTCCTAGAGGCCTTAGCCTAAGTCCCTCCATAGAGGGCCCTGCACTACTGCGGAGTTCTCAGCCCTTGCCTGTGTCCACGTTGCCACGCCCAGCTCACGCCCTGAGTGGGAGTGCCCTGAATAGGTGATTTATCCTAACCCACTCCAGCCCTCAGCCTTCTGGGGGAGAGTCACCAAGGCTCCCTGCAATCGCCTGACCCAGTAACAGGTCTCACAGATATGAGTGGTTTCATGCTGTTTGGGTGTCTTCATTTCAGAAGGTAAAGGATCTTCCCTTCCCTTTATCTACCTCAAATGCCAGATACTTGTTTTATCCCTAAACCAAGGCACCGTCTGTCTTCCCTCACAGAAGAATTTGAGCCTCCACCTCTGAAGAAGTAAAGACTTGCTGGCAGCTTTTGGATGCCAGGGACATGATTCCAGCTGCAAGATTTCAGAACACACACATGCAGTTTCAGCCACAGTGTCCGGAACACAGGGACCTTCTTCTCCCTCCCCTGCCTCTGCACAGTCCTCTGTAGTTAACATACTGCATGAGTGTGGCCCACTTGTTAAAATTGATGAACCATCTCCGCCGGCGTGACTCAGTGGTTGAGCATTGACCTATGAACCAGGAAGTCACGGTTGGATTCCCAGTCAGGGCACATGCCCCGGTTGTGGACTCAATCCCCAGTGGGGGGCATGCTGGAGGCAACCCATTGATGTTTCTCTCTCATCATTGATATTTCTCTCTCTCTCCCTTCTCTGAAATCAATAAACATATATTAAAAGAAAGAAAATCAACAAACCTATATGGATACATTTTTAATAACTGGAGTTCATAGTTTATATTCAGATTTGCTCTCAGTGTTGTATGTTTTATGGATTTTGACAAATGCATATTGTCATGTATCCACCATTATGGTATCACTACTCTAAAAATTCCCTGTGGTCTGCCTATTCGTTCCTCTCCCCTTCACTCTGATTCTCTGGCAACCATTGATCTTTTTATATCTCCATAGTTTTGCCTTTCTAGAATGTAACAGAGTTGGAATTATATGGTAGATAGCCTTTCATGACTGGCTTCTATTATTTAGCAATATACATCTGCATTTCCTTCATATCTCTTTTTTAAGATAGAGAATTCCTTTCTTTTTAGTGATAAAAAATATTTTACTGTATGGATGTACCACAGTTTGTTTATCCATTTGCCTTTTGAAGACATCTATGTTGCCTCTATTTTGGGCAATTATGAATAAAGCTGCTATGAACATTTCTATGCAGTACTTGTTTTTTGTTTTTAGTGTACAGAAGTTTTCAACTTTTTTTGGGTAAATACCTAAGAGCATGATTGTTGGATTGTAAATCTATGATTAGCTTTTCAAAAACTTCCAAACTGTCTTCCAAAGTGGTTGTATCATTTTTTTATTCCTACAGCAATGAATGAGAGTTCCTATTGCTCCACATTCTTGCCAGCATTTGGTGTTGTTAGTATTTTAGATTTTAGGCACTCTGATAGGTGTATAGTGATGTCTTATATGGTTGCTTCTGGCATTTTAATTTGTGAATCTCTAAAGAAATATGCTTATTTGTATATGTATACCTTTTGTGGTGAGGTTTCTGTTCAGATCTTTTGTCCATTTTTAAATTGGGTAGTCTGTTTCCTCATTTTTGAGTTTTAAGCATTTTTTTGGTATATTTTGGTTACAAGTCTTTGTCAGATATGTATTTTGTAAACATTCTCTCTCAGTGTGTAGCTAGTTTTTAAAAATTCTCTTTACAGTGTCTCTCACAGAGTAGAGGTTTTTAATAGTAATGAAGTCCAACTTGTCCGTTTGTTCTTTCATGGGTTGTTCTGTTGGTGTTAATTCTGAAAAAGTCATCACCAAACCCAATGTCACCTAGTTATTCTTATATGTTATCCTCTATTGTTTTATATTTTATATTTAGATCTATGACCCACCTTGAGTTATACTGTTTGTATCTATATTTATTTATTTTATTCTCCTGGATCATTTGTTGAAAGACTGTCTTTTCTCCTCGGAATTGCCTTTGCTTCTTGGTCAAGGGTGAGTTGAGAACATTTATTTGGGTCCATTTTGGGGCTGTTTATTCTCTTCTACTAGTCTTTGTGTCAATTCTTTTGCTAAAATCACATGGTCTTGGTTGCTGTTGCTTTATACTAAGTCTTGAAGTCAAATAGTGACATTCCTTCAACTTTGTTATTCTTCAGTATTTCGTTGACTTGCCACATGATGTTTAGAATCCCACAAAATTATTTGCTGGGATTTTGATTGGTATTGTGTTGAATCCATAAATCAAATTGTGAAGAAGTGACACCTTAACAATATTGAGTCTTCCTATTCATTTACACAGAATATCTCTCCATTTATTAGATTTAAAAAACTATTTTTACTGAGTTTTTGTTTTTTCATAAGGATCTTATACATACTTTGTTATATTTGTACTTAAGATTTTCATATTTTTATGCTAATATAAATGATAGTATGTTTTTAAATTTCAATTCCTATTGGTTATTACTGATGACCAGTTGTCAAGCTCAAAACAAGTCTCCAAATACTCTCAGGGCAAATCACATCTCATAGGAGATGGAATGCAACTACTGTTATAAAGCCTGGTTCCTATAGTCCTATAGATATTTGTTTATCTCATGCTTGAATATTGTCTATAATAGGCAGCTCACTATTTCTCAAAGCAACTCATGGTCTCTTAGACAACTTTGCTTTTAGACAGTTTTTCCCTTATACTGTATTTCTTGTGGATGAGTTGTAGTTTAATTATTTTTTCAAAATATGTTTTTACTGATTTTAGAGAGAGAGAGGAAGGATGAGGGAGAGAGAAACATTGATGTGAGAGAGAAACATCATTCAGTTGCCTCCTGCACTCCCCGTATTGGGGACCAAGTCTGCAACCTGGGCATATGTCCTGACCAGGAATTGAACTGGCGACCTTTTGGTGCATGGGGCAGTGGTCAACCAACCGAGCCACACTGCCATGGCTATAGTTTAATTCTAAAATAACAAAAGCATGTGTGATCCAAGTTAACCATTTGATCTATACTCTTTCATCCCCTTAGGATAAATATTAAGTCAGGGTTATCCTAGCAGTGGTGAAGCAGTGGGGGAGAGGGGGGGTCCTGTGTGCTGTGAGATTCTGTGTGCTGAGCAGTCAGATCCTGGGGTACGCATAGGGAACAAAACACCAGACTTCAATTCTGGATTTGTCACTTGTTAGCTGAGTAACTCTGGGCAAGCCCCATCATTTTCCAATTTCTTGATTTTTTTAAAAAAATGAGAAAATTAGTACCCTCACAGGGCTGTCATAAGAAAAAAATCAAGATAATGAATATGAAAGAAGTTTTAAACCAAAATGTTCAGTGGAAGCATCATTTTATCATATTATCCTTCACATCATTGTCACCAACCAGATCTATAAATTAAATGGAATAGGAGGAAAGGCAGGGAGAAGCAAAGCTGTGAATGTCATGGCTGAAGGAAACTGAAACTTGATGTAGTTTAACTTCTTCATTTCATAGGGGAGACAACTGAGCCCTAAGGAAGAAAGTGACTTGTCTAAGTTTATGAGCCAGGCCACTCAGCTGCCGAACTAAGAACGGACCCAGTCTGAGTCCCAGACCAGTGCTCTTTCTCCTAGCTTACTTGAAGGGAGGATCTGAAGCTTCCTTTCCAGACTCTGGCCTTGGCCTGCTTTCCTGCCTCTTAGCAGATCACAGAACTCATGGCTTTCCAGTCCGAGCACTCATAAGGATTTGGGGGATGGATTACATGCTGGACATTCCTTCTCCAAGAAAAACAACTGGCTGCTCAGCTCAGAGGCCGGGGCATTTTTGTTAGGCTGGAGCAAGCCAAGGGGAGCAAGGGACCGTGACTTACATGCTCATTTCTACTGATCAAAAGAACCAAGCTCCCTTTAGGTGTGCAAAGAAGGATTTCTTAGTCATGATGGTGGACCTGATAAAAGAGAAATGAATGCTTTGCAGAAATTAAACTTCCAATATCCTCTTGAAGATAGACAAATGATTTTCCATGAGGGAAGGGCTAGTATCTTCACGTAGGAAGCATTCAACAAACATTTTTTTTCTATCCCTGGAATGATCCTGGGTGATGGGTTCACAAAAATAGTTTGATGTGGTTTTTAAACTTAAGTTGCTCACATTTGGGGGGGTAGACATCTATTGACAAGTGCTGCGAACCTTGGGCTTGATGGCACTCCATCATCTCTATGGTGTGAAATAAATGAGACAATATCTATAAAGCCCACAGCACAGAACCTTGCAGGATATAAGGAAAATGGTGCCATAGCAGGTGTTCAAATGGAGGTTTAAGAGCTTCTAGGCATGAGGTTCTGAAATCAAACACCATGTAGGACCATGGGCAAGTATAACAGGCATCACTGATTGCTCTTCTTAGAGACATTGAATTTTCCTTCCTTCTTCCTTAATAGTGCTAATATATTCACTCTCCTCTTCTAGCCATATATTGCTTTAGGGAAGATTATGTTTCTGTCCCAGGCTCTAGGGTGGGTCTGGATTGGTCTAAGCCAGTGGTCGGCAAACTCATTAGTCAACAGAGCCAAATATCAACAGTACAACGATTGAAATTGCTTTTGAGAGCCAAATTTTTTAAACTTAAACTTCTTCTAATGCCACTTCTTCAAAATACACTCGTCCAGGCCGTGGTATTTTGTGGAAGAGCCACACTCAAGGGGCCAAAGAGCCACATGTGGCTTGCGAGCTGCAGTTTGCCGACCACGGCTCTAAGCTGATCATGTGGTTCCCATTTCCCTAGGCAGTGATTGTTTTAAGTTTGGGCACATGATGCAATTCCGAACAATGAGATGTAAGATGTTAGTTAAGAATTTTTCAGGAAACATTTTGTAGCTCTTAAAATAAGATACTGCTGCAGTTTGAATTTAGTTCTCCAAAATCCTAAACCCCCATACCTCTGAATGTAATCTTACTTGGAAACAGGGACTCTGCAGATTAATCAAGTTAAAATGAGGTCATATTGAGCGGGGTGGACCGTAAATTCAAAGTGACCCGTGTCCTTATAAGAAGAGAAGAAGAGACAGAGGGGCAGACACAGGGAAAATAATCTTCCAGAGGCAGAGATTGGAGCAATACAGCTACAAGCCAAGACTGCTGGCTGCCACCAGAAGCCAGAAAGAGGTGAGGGAACGATCCTTTCCTAGAGCTCTCAGAGAGAGCATGGCCCTGCTGACAACTTGAATTCAGATATTTAGGTTCCAGAACAGTGAGAGAACATAGTTGTTTCTGTTGTATGAAGTCACTCAATTTGTAGCACGTAGTTAGGCAGCCGTGGGAAACTAACACAGACGCAGAGAAAAGATGCGTTCTGTCTCCTCCCTTGGATTATTGGGTGTGGATGAACCTGCTGAAACTTTTCTAACCTTGTAGCACCTCCAAGGATCCCCCCCCCACCCTGCAGCCCCAGGACTAAGGGGTTGGCAGAGTGAAAGGCTGGAAATAACCCAGGTGTGAAGTTTCTGAATTCGCCAAGCCTGAAGCCGCCTTCCTGTTGGGTTAGATAATATGGTTCTCTCACTGTTTAAGCCACAGGGTTGACTTTTCTGTTATTTGCAGATGAAACTCTCCTAAACAGATCCAGCAGGTCATGCACACCCTCTGCTCCTCATTTCTAAAATCCCCACTTCATAGGATTTTTGTGGGAATTAAATGAGCTAAAGAATGATTCAGATTTTATTTTCTCTTTAATTTTTGTTGCAGTGAAGATGAATTTCAATACATGTCAACTGCTACTACCACTACTATTATTATTTTTTGTATCTTCAGCTCTAACATGTAGTAAACATTCTAATGTTTACTACATGAATGAATGAATGAATGAATGAATGAAGTTACTCTAATATAAGAGGAAACAGGGGATGATAAGGGCAAAGCCAGTTGCTAGAAGAGATAGAGAGCTTCACTGGATCCTGACTGCAAATCAAGAATTGGAGGCCACATATGACCTGGGCCAGATTGGCAAGGTCTCACATCTGGGAAGCCTGGTATTTTTATGTAGAGAGCTTTGAATTAAAGAACCTCTGTAGGGGTTTGCAGATAAGCTGGGGTACTCAGTGCCTGCCTCTAAAGGTCCCCACGGGTGCAGCCTTACACTGTGAGCACAAGGATTAAGGCAGAAATTGGGAGCTTTGTTAGGCCTCAGAGTTAAGGGAAAAGGTTTTCATTTTGCCTGAGGGAGAGCAACTGACTGTTTCTCCCAAAGACCTTGTTTGAAATTAAGGTCTTGGAACACTGGGTTCAATTAACTACCAGTTTAGGGGCCTTGGGGAATCTAACTTGCTGTGTGGTTCATTTTCCCTTACAAATTACCTCCTGTTTTCTTGCCTTCATATTTTTCCCACCTACAGACAATGCTATACTTGGGACTGCATCAAGACCAGCTTTCTTTTTACTGGATTAAAGGTAGAATCTGCTGGGCAGACTTTGCCTTCAAAGTCAATTGCTGTCAACTTGGCCTAGAATCCAGATCGTGTGTGTGTGTGTGTGTGTGTGTGTGTGTGTGTGTGTGTGTGTGTGTGTGTACATGTACCTACATATGTACACATATATATATTCATGTATGGATGCATGGATGCATCTATCTAAGTAGCAGTTGGAAGAGACTTAAGTGTTCAATTTAACATAACAAATATTTAAAAAGACTGTTTTAGTCTCTATTCTGGAAATATGCAAAATCACAGATGGAAGAGGCAAACTCCTTCTTCTACTTGCTCACAAGTTAGTGGAGGCAGACTGGAGATAATTGATAAATGCCTCGGTATTTGTAGACACTATAAAATAATCATAGTCCTGATGTCCACATGAAATCTGGCAAACATTGAAGGGAGCCAGGAGGGTGTTTAAGGCTGGGGAGAGTCAGGACAGGCTTCATGCAGCTAAATATTCATTCAGCTACATTTTGTAGCTTGAGCAGGAGTCTGCCAGACTCCGATCTGGATAAAGATACAGGGCAGCTAACTGGGGCCTAACTCTATGAGGGGTACAAAATATCTCTAGAACAAATCAGAATAAGGTACAGGTTGACTTAGGTTTCTGCATGTGGTTCCTACTATGTTTGGAGGACTGTAACTCCCTTCTATTTGGTACAAATAATAAAACACTTATTTTAAATTTAATAACAACTATTTTATATTATAAAAATTAGAACTTCGTTTTGCTAGTTATAAACAAAACTTTTATTCTAATTATAGTAGCTTTTGACCCTTGAAAATAGTATTATGAAGTAGCTGGTGAGCACACCTGGGGGGGAGATGATAGACAGAATTTGTTAGAGAGAGAGAGAGAGAGAGAGAGAGAGAGAGAGAGAGAGAGAGAGAGAGAGAGTGTCAAGAGTGTTGTAGTGGGAATGGGGACCAGGGGAAGAGCTGGGAGAAGACCAGTGTGGCTGAGAACAGATGCCTTAAGGAAAGGCTTGTGGAATGGTGCTATTTTCTTCAAATGTCTCTGATAACATTCTTCTGAACCTCTCCTAACATACTTACATGTCTTAACTCTCCTCATATCTAAGCTTCTTGAGGCCAAGATTTGCATCGTAACATCTGGGTATCTTGAACTTTTGAGAGGTGATACAACATGAGGTCAAAGGCATAGGTCCTGGATACACACTGGACTCTAGAACTAACCAGTTGTATCATCTTAGCCAATGCCTAGTGTATTGTAATCACTGAAAAAATGTCAGCATTTACTGTTTATACTCCTCATAACACACGGGACTATAAATGGTATCCATTCTGTGCTTAGTAAATATTTACTGAATGAATAAGTGAATAAGCAGATGAAAAGTTGTTTGTTATTGAGTGTTTGTTGAACAAATGAATAATTTAATGGATTTGTCAAATGGACTGCTTTTCACTGAACTAAAAGCTGTTCTACAAATGTTGTGCTCAAACTTCTGGGTTTCTGGTCAACTCATTGTTCCCTTAAGTACACCTCCGTGAGAACCATCTACCTATTAGATGATATGATGTGTACAATATTGTGTTTTTATTTAAGAGTGACTACCTTATGCTAAAGAGCTGCTTCAAGGTTTTGCAGATTGAAGGAGAAGGATTCCTTTGCTTGCCTGTGGATAAGGCTGGTTTCTCTGTAAGAGCTGAGCTGAAGAATCTTAGCCACTATTATAACCAAGGGTTTTCTGAGCACAGGAGATCCAGAGGAAGTTCAGTAAGACCCAGGTATCATGACTCTCCTTTCAAAAAGGACATTGAGGCTGCTCACCCTGCACAGGATGGGACACTCTACTCTCTGCTGCTCTCACCAAACAAGAGAAGTTACACAAGCTGGAGAGGCAGCTGGATCACGGGTTATGCTGCCCCCAGGACACATCTTTCATCTTAATTGTGCTTATTCAGCTGTGGGGCTACGTTAGTATCTAGCTGATTTCTGAAGTGCAAAAACCCATTTAAAAACACAACCAGATCCTCCTTTTGAGATACGGGCCTGAGGTGGGGTGGGCAGAGAGAAGAGGGAGAAACTTTCTATCTTACTCTCTGATATTCTTTGCTTTGTATGCAAATACTTCCAGTGATGCCCGTAGACAGATTGCCAAAGCCTCTTTCTGATCAAAGATGATAAAGCTCTTCCCCATATGTAGGAAGAATGTTTTCTTTTTTGAGCAGCTTCTTAATTTGTGCTTTTTTTTATGGAGACAAGCCATCTAATATCACACATCCACAAGTCAGTATCTTCTGGGGTCTGCTATCATCCCCAGGGGTGTTTATTAATCCAATAAATGTGACTTCAGTGATTTCTGTGTGCTAAGTGGTCAGGTAGATGCAGGTCTAGGATAGGATTCATAGGAAAAACAAAAATAATAGTTACCATTAATATACAGGGTGCCCCCCCAAAATGTATACACACTTTAACAGCTAGTAGCTCAATTTTTTGAAAATGAAATGTATTTAAATAAATACTTTCTTTAGAATTATTCAAAGTACATGTATACATTTTTTGGGACACCCCATATATTTTTGTGTGTACCTACCATATGCTAGGCACTTGACAGAGATACTTTTGTGTAATAGTCACGAGCAAAATCAAAGCAGAAGTTGTTATTTCCATTTTATAGAAATGTGGAAACTAACACTCCAAGAAGTGAAATATTCTTTCCCTAGATCACTCAGGAAGGTATAAGGTATTTGGGCTGAGTGTATTCATACTGGCTGCCAGGGTTGTGGTATAAAAGAGGAAATGCATATTGGGAAGAAGAATTGGTATGACAAAAGCAAGGGGACAGGAAGGCCAGGTCAGTTTCTGCAGAGTTTTGTAGGGTTTTTTTTGGCCAAAATGAGAAAGAAGTTTGGATGGGTTTGTAGGCTTGATAAGAAGCTGTGGTAGAGGGTTCATTATTTATTTTTAATTTTATTTTTCAATTACAGTTGACATTTAATATCATCTTATAGTAGTTTCAGATGTAACAGCATAGTGATTAGACAACCATCATTTACAAAGCCATCCCCTGTGGTCAGGTTCATTCTTAAACACTAAAATTATTGCTGTCACCACCTGCACATGAATCCCAAAACAGTGAAAACAGATCCTAATGGTTTGTTTTTGTAGTTTTAAGTGTTTTAAGGTAACCACAGGCCTCTTCATAGGGCTCCAGAGATCACAGACCAAGCCCGATCTGAAACTTGGACAGCACAGTTAACAGCTAAATAACCCTGATCTGGCCTCGAGAGCACTGCAGAACCAAAATTCACGGAACTCAAGTAACAGAGATGCCACTTTTACACCCGGAGCCCATTAAGAACTAGAGGTCCATCAATAAAGAAGATCTGAATGGGGACCAAATTTGGCCTTGCATAGGACTGCTAAACTGAACTCTGCCCAGTGGCATTTCTTTGTTCTCTCTTGGCCCTTCCACATTCCTAACCTTAGAAGGCTTACTGCCAAGACTACCCAATCAGACCCTGGGAATTAGAATGAAAAATATGTGTAACCTCTCCTTACCCTCACCTCTTAAAACTGGTCCTAAGCCTTTGTTTGGGGAGACTAATTTTTTTTAATTCATTTTTTTTTTGAGAGAGAGACTAATTTGAGTTTCATCTCTGGTCTCCTAAGTTGGCTGGATGATGAGTAAATTTCCTTTTCTCTGCAAAAACCTGTCACCTCAGACTTTTGGCATCTGAGCATGACGGGCATTGAACTCACTGTCTTTGTTATATGGATTAATGATAAGTAGAACTGAGTTAATAAGGATAATCAAATAATCCATCAGTGATTTTTATTATAAGAGCAATATGTGCTCCTTATAACCATGTTGGAAAATGCAATAAAATAAAATAAAGGACCTGTACATTACTTCCTAAAGCTACTACTATGCTCATTTGGGAGTTGGGTCACTTCCTGTTAGTCTTTTTTCCTTTCCTTCAAAAACTTGGGGATGGTTTGGCTTAGATAATCATCATTATACTCATGTACAGAAAATGTGGTACTATTTTCACCTTGATATCATAAGGTGACTTTTTCATATGTTATAAAGCCTGTAAAACCATACAATTTAATCCACTAATTGAATATACCACACTTTACATAAATAAGACCTTAGAACTGGATATGTAGGTGTTTTGTGCTTTGACACTGCTAAGGAACATTTTGATAAGCTCTTTTGTGCTTAAACATTTTATGATAGTTAAATGGTTTCTAGAGGATGAATTTTTAGGAGTGCTGCAAAATTGAAAGTCACATGTCCTTTCCAACTCTTCCATAAAACCAGCTTCAGTTTTCTGGGGAGTATCCTTACCCATTTATATGCCTATTGTATTCTCCTCTTGTATCTCTTCCACATGTATAGCATCTCTCATAAATATCAAGTAAACATAGTCAAGATGAAATTCCTGTGCCCTAAGAGAGACTTAAAACTGCTTGGAGTATCTTATCTTGTCTTGTCTTGCTGGAAAGGTAATTTTTTTGGGAAGCAGAATAGGGACTCCTGCTTATTCTGATGAATGACTTCTTAATACTATTAACTTTGTATTTTAATAAGAACAATGCATAACTCCTGCAGAGTTGGTCTGGAGCTACCCACTGCCCCATGGAATCCAAGACATTGGGGTTTGTTTAAGGGTTGTGTGGGTGGCTTGAAGCCCTACCTAGAGGTTTAGGAATGGGTGATCTATAATACTTATTGAATGACTAAGCTACCAGCATTACAAGGCTCAAAGATGACTAATAATTATTCTTATTCTACAGTGTGTGGTTTGTCAAATAAAGTAAGCAAAGCCTCTGCCCTTTTGTTCTGTGATTCACTCCTGTAAAATATTCAGTGGTAAGGCTGAGGGACCACCAGAAATGCCAGTCTGTACTCTGTTCACTCTATTCACTTCCCTCCCCTACTGGGTTCCAGGCCCATGGGAGCTGCATTTTATAGACTTGAGGAGAGGTGGGCTATGCTCTAGTTAAGAATCAGACTTTGCATTTAAAATAGTAGCTTCGCATCCAGGTTTCTTGGTTTCCCAGATCTATGACCTTGCGTAAATCACTTGGCCTCTCTGAGTTCCAGTGGTTCTCATATCTTAGGTAAAGATAAAAAGATAAGCTATTGAATTGTTATGGGAACTAGTGAATATGAAGTCTTACTGCAATGTCTAGGTACAGAGTGAGAGCTCAAGAAATGGTCATTATTATTAGGATTAGCTGCAAGTTTTCACCAGACCATCTATGAAGAGTGAAATGACTGTATGATTTGGGGACCTCTTAAAAACTTTCTATTTTTTTTGTTTATTCATCTTAAAAACCATTACAATTTCTATCTTGCAGTCTGGTAGGAGAGGTAGAATATAATATGGCAAAATGTCTGGAAGCGTGTCCTATTTTTTTTTTCTTCCTCCATCCATGGCTGATTGAAGCATGCCTTGGTGTGTTCACCCTCTTGAAACAGCTTTTTGAGATCTTTAGGGTTGAAAATATTGGTTCTTTTCTTTTTAAGATATGTTTTATTGATTTCAGAGAGAGATAGAAGAGAGAGAGAGGCATTGATGTGAGAGAGAAACATCTATCAGCTGCCTCCTGTGTGCCCCCCACTAGGGACTGAGCCTACAACCAGGGCATGTGCCCTGACTGGGAATGGAACCAGTGGCTTCCTAGTGCGTGGGACAATGCTCAACTCACTGGTCAAGTGAAAGTATTAGTTCTTAAATGCCAATCCCTGAAGAATAAGTCCCAAATGCTAGCTTATACACTGGCACTAGGTATTTCTCTGACTTGGAGATGAAAAGAGTTTCTGGGCTTTTGGAAATGACAGAGACCTGGCACTGTTTAATGTATAACCCTGGGTAAGGTATGACCAATTACAAACCCAGGGAGGCTAGACACTGAGCGCATAGTTCAGGGATGACTGAAGAGCATGAGGACTAGAGGGCCCATCCCCAAATGTCCTAGACCAAGAAGTTTCATGGGATACTTGTACAACACTAGAGAAGAAGGCCCCATAATGATTACTGCTGTTGAATTTCCTACCACTATGTTTATCAGGGCCTCACAGATAGACTTTGATTTAGAAGATACAATGACATTTCTTGTATGCTAGTGTGGAATAAATTCATGCTATGCACATGTGGATGTACCAAACACTAAGCAAGGTAGAGCATACTCAGCAGGGTTTCATGAATGATAGCTGATATTGCTTTTATTCTCTCTGACAGCAAGGTGGGGTTTGAGGCATAAAACGTTGTTAAGAGCATGAGTCCTGGAATTGGAAAGAGCAGGCTCCATCACTTACTGTCTGGGGACTCTTGAGCAAGTCATTAAACCCTTCTAATCCTATTTTTTTCATTTGTGAGGTACAGTTGCTAAGAATACCTCTCATAAAATACTGTTGGTCATAAGAATTAAATGACAGAACCATGTCTAGCTTGCATAATTGATCAATCCTTGGTAGCTGTTATTAACATTAGTCATAACTGTGTAGTAGTTGTTGGAGAAAGCCTTGTGCTTCCCCTATTGTCATTCCTAAAGATCAGTATACAAAGGTAAACATTTGAGGCCATGCATTATACAAACCTTATCCTAATTAACATTTATTCCAAAGGGTTCTGAGAAACTTTATAGCCAATTATATGTGTAGCTTAGAGCTGTGGTCGGCAAACTGCGGCTCGCAAGCCACATATGGCTCTTTGGCCCCTTGAATGTGGCTCTTCCACAAAATACCACAGCCTGGGCAAGTCTATTTTGAAGAAGTGGCGTTAGAAGAAGTTTAAGTTTAAAAAATTTGGCTCTCAAAAGAAATTTCAATCGTTGTACTGTTGATATTTGGCTCTGTTGACTAATGAGTTTGCCGACCACTGGCTTAGAGAAAGTCCTTTGAGAATAACCATCCATTTTTCTTGTAGATACTCTTGAACTTGAAGAATTCTCTATGGTTGGAGAAAACCAAACACAAAGATAAGGAAATAGGACATTTGGGGAAAACTTTAAAACAAGTACTTTTCTTTAGTGGATTTGATAGAAGAAAAATTTTAGGAAAATAGAAATAGAAAAACATCATTTACAATGCCCTTCTGAGATCTAAATTTATTTTAATCTAGCAAAATAAATCAATTGTCATATAAGTTGTTTACTTTATTCCCCTTTGGAGATCTAAAGGCCTGGCAAAGGTACATTAGAGGTAAACTTCTAATCAGTGGAAGACATTTTCCTTTATTGATTTTGTTATTTGGTTGAGATTTAAAAAAATGTAATTAAAAAATGTCTGTTACCTGTGATGCTGTGATAAATATTATCTTTCCATAATTCCCTTTTTGCTTTAATTGTAGCAAGTTCTTTCCATTTATTTTATTTATTTATTTTTTAATTTCTTTATTGATTAAGGTATCACATATTTGTTCTCATCCCCCCATTCCCATCCCAAACCCTTCCCCACGCATGCCCCCACCCCCCCTGTTGTCCATGACCATTGGTTAGGCTTATATGCATGCATACAAGTCCTTTGGTTGATCTCTCCCCCTTACCCCCACCCTCCCCTACCTTCCCTCTGAGGTTTGACAGTCTGATCGATGCTTCCCTGTCTCCGGGTCTGTTTTTGTTCATCAGTTCATGTTATTCATTATTTCCCCTAGATGAGTGAGATCATGTGATACTAGAAATACACTTATAAGAACCGAAAATGAGACAAGCAATAATGGTTATGCTGAGAGGCAAATGAATCAGTCTGTAGTGAGTTTCTTTCTGGGCCAACAGTTCTTTTGAGTCCCAATTTCAATGTCAAACAGTTCCTTATGTGTACATGTCAGTGATGATATTTCAGTTCTGGATGGTGGACAAATGGTGATAATGCAGGTCCGACCCTCTCTGGTTTGGTCCTGGGCAACCTGCAGCGACGCACAGCTGCTGACTGCTAGTATGGCAAGGCGTCGTCAGCGTCTTCCATCTCTGGACTGTTTCTCTTCGGTCTTCATAGCTGGAGCAGTCCTGTCAATTCCTCTGTGTTGCAGGAATCCACATGGTCTTAGAGTCGTTTTCTGAAAATATACAAACATATTCCCGACCAAAAGTTAATAAAGAAATCTTTTCTATAAATTTGACTTGGGATCCTTTTTCATTTTTTGCCCAAACGATTTTCCTTTGGCTTGTTTAGACACCATGTGTGTTTTTCATGGGTGTCAAGTTCTTTCCATTTAAAAGAGCAACCTCATCCTATTCTCTCCCTCCAGTGCTCTTTAGGCTTGAGGCATGTGAGTGGGAGGAACCTAGTCTGCTCATTATATCTTCCTCCTTCCTTGTCCGGTAACAGTTCTCTTTGCTCCCTCATATCGGTGACAGGGCCTCTGGTGTGTCAGGGAGAGGAGGAGGAAGAGGGCAAGAATAAACATGGCTTGCTGAGCTGGCTACTGTTGCAGTTCTCTCTGTTAATTGTCACTGTTTATTTGGTTCCCAGCAATGGGACCTCAGGACTCTCTCCATGGCAGTCTCCTCACTCCTTGGCTCTCTTCTGGTGGGTGTATTGTCAATTTTCTTAGGTTCCTCTTTAGGGACCTCCCAACTGCAGAAAATCTAACTCTGGTTGACAACTTCCAGCTCTATTTCAGATATCTCCCTTGGAATTCACCCACAGCCTCATGCTTTTCAGGTCCTCTTCTATGGTAACCCACCTTCTCTTATGTCAAGGGTGAGATAGGTAGGTCAAGACTATCTTCTATAGTGTCCTATTGCCCTCCAGAAAGTTGATGTACCTTTGCCATGACAATGAAGTTACAGGCTGCTCCACAGATGCCCTCTCCCTGCCCTGCTATCTCTCTCAAGCTCTGTTTTGATATGTAGGCAGGAACAGAGCAAATCAACAAGGCTGTTGATTCCCAGGTGGCCATCCTGGGAATGTGGTGTCAGTATTTCCTTCTTGCAAGTGTTCCCAATATTTATAAGTTATTTTCTTGGAAATCCCCTTGTATCTTTCATAAACCCCTGTTTAGCCCTTGGGTGTGCTATTGCCCAGCATTCTCATGCAGTAATCATAGGTCTTCTTTCATAGATAACAAGGGTGGTGCTGGTGGTGCTGAGTACTGATTGAAAGTAGCAGTGCCAGTTTATTTACTTCTTGGCAAGGTTTGAAAAAGGTGTTTAGCTTTAGTTAAAATGTATGGCACTTAATGCCTTTGTTCACATTTTTATTTGCTAATTCTAGAGTAATAGGAAAAGTCCATGTTTTTATATTTACAGAACACACACACACACACACACACACACACACACGAAGACACACGTAAACACACACACCTGTACTCTATAGGTAAGAGACTGGGGGAGAAGAGTAGGCTCTCCACTAAAATGCTAACAGCAGCTCTCATTGGGTGGTGATTAAGGTTAGACACTATTTTTGTTTTCTTTTCTGGTCTTTACTGCAGGCTCCACATTTTTAATGATGAAAGAGAAATAAGATGAAATACAATAAATATAATTTAAAAATATTTCTAAGCTGACACATCTTTCAACAGATGGGCCAGATGTGAGGGGTAGGGGCCTGGGCTTTCTGATCTCCCAGGACGCTCTGCAGGTTCATGATTTTATGAAGCATCAGCTGTTCTGAATTCCTACAGCACCTGCCACAACAAAAGGAGGCCCTTTGCTGAGCATACAAATGCGGTCGTACATGCCTTTATAGAACAAAGAGACCAAAACGAGGATGCAATTAGCCTCCCTTGGATAGTGTCCATCCTAGCCTAGCCTGAGACCCCTGGGGAAGATAGCAGTCCACCTGTGAGGGAAGACAGCCATGTCCAGAGTGGGTTCCTGCCACCTCCCTCTTGTCCTCTCCGGTGGTCTATTCCCTCATTTTGCTGGTTCCCTACTTCCCAGTTGGATCACTTCTCAGCTCTAGCTCATGCTAAGAAGCATTTAGCATCTGATCCTCCGATGATGCCTCTGCATTCCCTTATAGACCCAACTCTGTCACACACATCAAAGCTGTGCCGAAGAAGACAGGTTGGCTTCCCAGGAAGCAAAGGATACAATGAATGGGCTGCCCCTAAATTCTTTTAGCCTCTCTCTGCCCACATTCTCACTCTCCCTGCTGTTTCTTTTTGTCTTGACTAGTCTTCAAAGTTAGCACCCTTTACTTGGCTTCACTGAGAGAAGGCAAGCTGATGTCCATTTCTTTGTTTTATAGTATCTTTTCAACAATTAGGTGACTTCTGTCCATTTTCCCCATGAAGGGAATGCTAAGGAATGAGAGTCCCTAATCTCTCTCTCTCTCTCACTCACTCCCAAGGGAAGAGGAGTGACCGGTGTGATTGCTCCCAGTTTACCTGTTCACTAGTAGATGAGGTCACTGTGCCTTAAAGACAGGGTTCCCACTTCACTCTTCCTTGTGCTTGGGCACGGTAGGCTCTCTTCCTTCTTCTTCTTTAATGTGGTGAGTGCCCTCTATTGAAAATTCCATCTTTTCTCCAAGTGCAAGTTGGTGCTCACTGAACTCTCCTTTGAGCAATGGAGTAAAGCAGGCCTGACATTCCCACCTACTCCGCTGGGTGGCTAAATGCACCAAGAGACTAGTTGTTGACCAGTTATATGTATTTCTTTCTTCTCCAGCATCCCTGAGCATGTTCCTCTCAGGGCTTCAAACCTAGGACATGATCTTGAATCCAGCTTTCACTAGGGTTCTATGTTGGAACTGAAACAAGCCTGGAAACCTATGGGTCCAAGTAGTAGGTTTCCATTTTTTCTGTTGTTCTTTGGGTGTAAATGGCAAATGGAGGTGAGAAGGGAGGCTGAACACACCCTGAAGAGGGTGGGGATTGGACAGTCTACCTATCGAGAACTCCGTGCCTGTCCACAGCTGGACATTGAAGTGAGCTGCCATGTATTCCCCTGCTCACACTCTCCCACATGTTTACATCAAGGTGCTTCTGTAAAAATTAAATTCTTTTGAAATAATGTGGATGGGATTTTTATACTTTCCTTCTGCTCCAGACTTAGCCTCCTTCCTGATCAACAAGAGGAAATTACACAAAGAATTATTGGTGCTTGTGTGGGTGAGCAAATTACACCATGCATTTTGTTAATTTCAAGTGGCCTGAAGAAGAATGGAATCTATGGTCTCATTTGCAGTCATTCTGACTAACACAGCCTGGGATATTCTGGTGGGAGCTGGTGGAAATCATACAGTAGGGAAAGTTTAATAACCTTCCACTCACACTCCCCAACCCCTTGTCCCCAGAGAAAAGTAATCCAAGATGTTGTGTGAACTTGCTTCTTTCCTTCCTACTGTCTAATAAGGAGAGGGCAGAAGATCGTGGTCTTCTTGCTTTAAGAATGTGGTAATTCTTTACCAAGGTAGGTGCCATGGTTTAATGAAGGTGACCCTCTGGGTTCAAGGAAGGGGAACAAAGCTTAGTAGTTAGGACCATGGGCTCTGATTCAGACAGATGAGGTTTGAAACCTGACTTGATTCCTTACTAGCTGTAAAACCTTGGACAAGTGACTTAATCTCTCTTAGTATTCCTCTTCTTTTCTTTTCAGTTAATGAGCACAATGGTAAAATGAGTAATAATTATAACTAACTTATATGATCATTTTAAGGATTAAATGAGGTGACATGTGCAAAGTCTTTAGCACCGGGTTTGGAGCATGGTAAGACCTCAATATGTTATAGCTAAAATTCTGCCTCATTATTTAGCTACTAGAAGCCTCATGCACAAAATTTGTGCAAGGGGTTCGGCCCCCACCACTGCCTCGGCCCCTACTGCCGCGGCTTTGTCTGGAAGGTCATCCGGAAGGACGTCCAGTCTAATTAGCATATTATGCTTTTATTATAATTATAGATAAGCACATCCTGTCTCCGAAGGTGATGGGTTAAGGAGGGAGCAAAAAGAACTAGTGAGAGATAGGAGAGGGGATAAGAGGCATGTGCCAACCCTAAGTGGAACCAGGTGAGGATCAGGGACAAGGGCAGGAGGACACTCAAGACACACTGAACTATTTTCAGACACATACATACTTTCTTCCTAAACTTTCCAGGGAGCCTGTTTGAAGCCTTGGTGGGAATGTGCCTAGTTGCTACTGGAAGGGACAGTACACTTCACTTAAGAGGTTGGTTCCAGTCACAGATTTTAGCTAATTTCCTGGGTACTTGTGAAATATTGTAATGGTGGCTTCAGTTCTTCACCCCTTTTGACCTTGTCCTTTACTTGGTAACTTTGCAGATCCTGTCACTAAAGATGAAATCTCTTAGTCCTTGAGTCTGACTGGCCTTCTGATTTCTTCCAGCCAATGAAATCCATCGGAAGTAATGGTTTCTCAGTTCCAACCCTAGACCTCAAAGTCCTGTGTGTTTCCACTATTTCCCATTCTCCTGCAATGGCCATGAAGATGCACTGTCTCTGACTAGAGGATAAGAGGCACGTGGAGCAGAGCTGAGTCACCCCGTTGGTCCCAGGAGAGGCTGACCTGGTCAGTGGACAGCCAGCCACTTGCAAGCTCTGTGAGAGAGCTAGGCCAAAATGAGCAGAACCACCCAGACTAACAGCCTCAACACACAAACAATAAATGTTTAGTGGTGCATGAGTTTTTATGTGGTTTCTCTTATATAGCATTACTGTGAAGAGAGAAGTAAAAAGTGACCTTGGTTGGTAACATAACTTCATTTTATTCCTCACCTCGGATTCACTCATTCATCGAGCAGATATAGAGTGTCTGCCAAGTGTCAACCCTGCAATGAGCGCATTGTTGGGGGACAAAGATGGTGGTAGCATTATTTTCACCAGAAGCTTGTTGGTAAGAACATGTTTTGAGAGCAGGGTTCTGTCTAGTGTAGTCACCAGTGTAGCTCCATCACCTACAACAATAAGGTGGCACTTAGTATATGCTTGATAAACATGATTTTGTCTGATGTAGGTATGTGTGAGAGTGTGTGTATGTGTGTACCAGATAACTAATTAAATATGTCATAAAAGTACACAGGCCCATTTCCTTTGCCCCCTTAGACTGGCAGAATGACTATCCCTTATTCTTTTCTCTAGTCTTTTTTCTTCTTCTTCTTCTTACAGTGTCAGCAGCAGGAACCACAATGTGCTATAAACTTACCCTCGTAATAGAATGTAGATGCATAAATCAGAACAGCTTCGAACGGGTTGTCTGCAGTAATAAATGCTATGGAGGCAGCCCGGCCAGCAGTGTAAGAGAGATTACATGAACCACTGCCTGGAGCAAACACGGCATCATGAATAAACTCAGCCTTGAATTATTTATATATTTTAGGCGTTCTTTTCTCTTCTCTATCCTGCAAGGCCTGCGCCTGATCTTCCCTGAGAGCTGAGAGTACTGAATTTGGGCTGGAAAGGAAAAACAGTTGCCATTTGTCTCAGACCAGTTTCAGGGTGAGGACTGCATTATGTTTCATGGGGTGCAGAGAGGGGGCAGTTCTGTGGAGTGGGATAATCCTGCTTAGAATTCAGGACTGGATGCTTCTAATTCCAGCAGGCCATATCCCCAGGGATGGTGGGTTTTGTGAACCACCTTGGAGCTTGGTGACTGGAAGGAGAGCCTTCAGGCCTGCCTTCCCCATCTCCCCCAGGGAGACTGCTTCATTCTCTTCCATGCAGTACTTTTCAATTCAAAAGATTTTGTTGTGGCTGAAAAACAGTTTTAGTGCAGAAGATGAAGTTTGGACATCACTGGCTTGGCTGATCTTTCAAACTCTGAAGTGGTCCTCCACTTCTACTGCCTATGAGAGTTCCTGGGAGTTTTTAAAAAACTATTCATGAGTTTTTGTTTGTTTGTCTTATTTGTTCATTTGTGGCTTTCTGTTTTATATCCCATATATGAGTTATATCATATGGTTTTTGACTTTTTCCATCTGAGTTGTTTTGCTTAGCATGATATTCTCAAGATCCATCTATGTTGTTGCAAATGTCAGTGTTTCACAAAAACTCACAGACACAGATAACAGCTTGGTGATTACCGGAAGGAAAGGAAGATGGGAAGGGTGGGGGGAGGCAGAAGAGGGGAAAGGTGTCAAATATATGGTTACGGAAGGTGACAGTGCAATATACAGATGGTGTATTATAGAACTGTACCCTTAAAACCTATAGAACCTTGTTAACCAATGTTACCCCAATAAATGTAATAAAAATTTTAAAACTATTTATGCTAGAGCTTTACTTTTGATCAGTTGAATCAGAGTTTCCGCAATGGGGCTGGATGTCAAGATTTGTATAGCTTTCCAGGTGACTCTGATGGGCAGCCAGGGTTGAGAACTACTGCTCTGAGCACTTCGTTCATCCAACAGGCTGTGTACCAAGCACCTGTTATAAGCCAGGTGCTCAGCCAGGGACTGAGCATTAAGTGATGAATAAGATGAGCTCTCATAAGCATTACAACACACGTGCACACACGTGTACATACTTACAGAGTATTACAATTTGAAAAAGACTAAGCAGGGACACTTTTATTTAGAACTGTGCAAACAGGCATGATGACAGTGACGTCATGGGCCCATGCTTTGCCATACCTGCTATGAGAATCCAGTTCTCCTGACTTTTCACTGACGGCCCTTAACCTGACCTGGCTGTGGCTCAGCTTTCACTGTGTGTTCTATTTACAGTGCCATCACTCCAGGACAATTCCACCAATGTCATCAAATACAATCTCACTGAAATAGTACAACAAGGTCACCTGATGGTGAGGAGATTCATTCTGCAAGCACCTCCATTCATCTGGCCCTCCCTCATCTAAAGTTTTTGATGCACAGTTTCTTACATAAGCAAGCTTTGTGCCTTCAGGAAGTGATAGGGTATTAGACATGAGAATATTATAACCCTTCATACTTGTTTAGAGTTTGTACTTTTCAAAGCTTCTGAACAACCATCATCTCATATAATCCGTCTGTGTCCTCTCAGTACACAGAAAAGTTGTTTTTATTGGCCCATTTTGTGGGTGCAATTCAATTAGATTCAGGAATGGCCTTCCTCAGCCCAGATCCTCTGGGACCTTGGTGACAGAGCAAGGCACACTGTTGGTGAACTCCAGCCACCCTCTCACTTGCCCTCACAAACTCTCTTCCCCAGTTCCATCTGCACTTGCTCCAACTGTGTTCCTACCACTAACCTCAGATCCCCCTTCTTTCCAAGTCATGTGGCTGGCTGTCATCTTCCAGATCCCAGAGATCCAAATAACCCAGAGGCTTGAGCTAGGAAAAACTGTGTGTGTGTGTGTGTGTGTGTGTGTGTGTGTGTGTGTGTGTGTGTAGTCACTAACTTTCCATGAGCACTTCAGGATATATGGACCTTCCACTATCTGCCCTCTTCCTACTAGTATCTGAACTTCTCTTTTCCAAATAGGTAGAAATGCACTTTCCTTTTTAAAAGAATATATTTTTATTGATTTCAGAGAGGAAGAGAGAGGGAGAGAGAGATAGAAACATCAATGATGAGAGAGAATCATTGATCGGCTGTCTCCTGCACACGCCCTACTGGGGATTGAGCCTGCAACCCAGGCATGTGCCCTGTTGGGGAATCAAACCATGACCTCCTGGTTCATAGGTTCATGCTCAACCACTGAGCCAAGCCAGCTGGGCTAGAAATGCACTTTCTAGCTCTCTCCTAAGGCTGATTTGCAAAAGCAGCTGCTCTTACATTCCCCACCCAATTTTCTTCTTTTTCTCCCTTTTCACTTTAATCCTCTTTTCTTCTAACCATCACCAAATTTAGCCAAGATAATATCAAACATTTCTCTAAAGTCTGGCCCTGACAGTTCTCTTGAAGGCTCACATGCCTTTGAAGGCCTAAATGATGCGATGAGCGGAGACCTTGATCCTGAACAGTTCCCTGAGCTCCCCTGCTTGCACAGCTGGGCACAGACTACATCCAGGGGGACCTTTGGAGAACCCATGGGTTAGAGAAAGCTAATCTCTCAGGATTCATTCTCTGTTCAGTCACTGGGGACTCCAGTTTCCAGAATCAGGATGGGGAGGGGGAAGCTATCCACTCAGCAGTTATATACTCAGTGGGATGAGTGTCCAGAGAGCTCATCAGTGGGAATTTTGGGGCTTGGGCCAAATAGGGGCTTTCCAGGAGGCCCCTTAGGAAGAAAACATATCCAATGATCTGGAGAATCAGCAACTACAGAGACCAAAGGTCAGTGCTGACAGAAAGACTGCACCAACTAAGGCTGATTAGCTGGAGCTACATGGGTTTGAACAATGCTCTGTGTACATCAGACCTTGTCTCCTTAAATGCAAAACATTTTTAAATATCTGGTCTTGAGCAACACAGCTGGCTTGATTGAAGCCCAGCCATTGTACAGATGTGGCTCTATGGAGGATGTAACTCAGAAGTAATGTTAACAGATAAAAAATTTCTGACACAAGGTTCTCTTTATGTCTTTAGAGACTTTGGTAGAAAGAGGATGGAGCAAGAGACATTTGAGGTGGCAGATCCCACCATTTGGGAGGACCTTTTCCATCTCCATTCCTCCCATCCCGACTTTTTCCAGCAAACCTGAAAGATGCCCGACCTGGTGCTAGTATCACGGATTTAAAGACAAAAAGGGGCTGTTGCTATTGTGGGAAGCTCCCAGTCCAGTGGGACAGGTCCTTGGAAGGGAGGACTCTGAGAATAATCACCCCTCTTTTTGAAAGAAAGGTGTGGAGACCTTCTGGCACTTCCATGTGATGATTCTCCTTTCTCCTGGGAAGCAGATGAGATAAACAGGCCATGACAATTATTTTTTGTCCTTAAGCAGAGAATGAGCTATTTCTGCAACTACGTAAGCGAGCATGGAATGTCTGAATGCCTTGTATGATTCAGAAACATGCTTACTTTTTCCAAATCTATTTTTACAAAGAGATGAGGAAGAAATCTACTGCTCAGTGTTCTCCATGAGGGAACTGAGGTGTGCCCATGATTTCTGATCTTTCTCGGCTCCCACCTATTGCTTAGTTCAGGAAGCCCTGGGTTCTGCAGAGCTTGTCCAGAAATTCCTCCATGGCATGCTCTTGAACTCTGAGGACCAGAATTGTTTGCATAATTGAAAAGCTTTATCTTGAGGCAAATAATAACAGGGTGTTGTTTGATTCTTTTGGCAGGAAATAAAAGGCGGACAACCATCTCTGTAGGTGTCCTGATCATTTTATTTCACTGTGCTGAAGAAATACCTGTAGTATTCAAGTCAAGGCAAGGGTTCTATGTGTTGGTCGCATGATTGCAACCTCTAGAGGGAGCTCAAGGTCTGTTTACATCTCTCACAACTTCTACCCAAGAAGATGCTCTGGTAGATTGGTAAACACACAAAAGCCACAGTGCTCCATGGATGAAAATATTTACCAGGAGGGGAAAGGAAAGGTTACATTTTTTTTTTTTTTTTGCTTGGGGGAACTAGTGGTTCAATCTTATCTATGATTCCAGTGCAGGTAAGACAGGGCATAGGGGTCTATCTTGTTTGGCAGGCACTTTTGTCTCTGGAACCTATGGACAGGATGTTGTCCATGGGAAATGGCACTAGAGAGGACAGCTGTGGCCAGTTCTCTTTTAGGTTTGTGGTTATGGATGAAGAGAAGTTTCTGCTCAGTTCTCCCTTGGAGTAGGAAGATCTGAGGTCCAATGCTCTTGAGCTAAAGACATTAAAGTGTCTAATAAAACTCAGATGTGGATCTAGTGCAGGAGAAATGTGGGCCTAATGCCAGAATTAGTAGTTATTAATGAGAACCCATTGGACCTATGTCACAAATCCCTCTGGATATTGTGGGAGTTTGATGGTATTCCAAGTCCTGACCACCTATCATCCCTTTTGAAAAGCAGAGTCATGAGGCTGTTGAAAAGGGGCCAGCTCATTCTGTTGGAAAGACAGTAATTGTGTGATATTGGATACGTTAGATAGCTTCCCAGAAATCTAGTTTTCTCAACTATAAAATGAGGATAATACCTGCTTAATGATCCATGATGAGATTTATAAGTAAAACATATGGCAAATTCTGTGTCCTTGTGATTCTACTCTATCTGTCAGTGCATTAAAGGTCATGTGAGTAGATCTGGATGGGGATGACCCACCCCAGCTGCTCCCAGGGATTCCTGCCTCTGAAGTAGACACTAGCTGTGCAATAACTTTCTCCTCCTTGGATTTGAGGGCGTTGATAGATCTGAGTGCCACTTTTTAAATCAAGGAGACCATCCGTCTCCCGTTGTCATTTGATTTTTCTTGAAACAACAGCCACAAATCTCCAGGCAACACAGACATGACACAGATAAAATGAAAACGGAGGAAGTTGCAACTTTCTCTCATTAATGGAAAAGGAGAAAACACTTGGCTTCCGCCTTGAGGGTTTGGGGATGTGTTATTTTTAGAAAAGAACATTTCGTGATTTGAGTTGTTTGATTTTGGAGATGACTTTCTTTTTTAATTTTTTAGTAAGTTGATGAATCAAAAAAGAATAGGTGATAGAGCAATAACAATCAGTAAAAGTATATTGAGCTCTTTTAAGTTCAAGACAGAGAGGCAGAGTTAAAGAGATTATAAGGCTTTGTTCCCTCTTTAGATTCTTATGGTAGTTCTTTTTTTTTTTTTTTTTTTTTTAAATATATTTTATTGATTTTTTACAGAGAGGAAGAGAGAGAGGAATAGAGAGTTAGAAACATCGATGAGAGAGAGACATCGATCAGCTGCCTCCTGCACGCCCCCTACTGGGGATGTGCCCGCAACCCAGGTACATGCCCTTGACCGGAATCGAACCTGGGACCCTTCAGTCCGCAGGCCGACACTCTATCCACTGAGCCAAACCAGTCAGGGCCTTATGGTAGTTCTTATTAAGAAAGATTATATGTATGCAGTTCAGAATATAAATAAATCTGATCTATTGTAGTTCACAGATAACTGCAGTGATAAATTTGTCAAGCCCTGAAGAATGGATGCAGTCATTCATTCATTTGTGTATTCAATGAATATGTATTAAATACCTTCTTTGTATATGGCAGGCACTGGGAAAAGAAAGCTGAATTGGGCCTTGACACTACCCTTTAAAATTTGGTAGTCCAGTGGCAGACACAGACTTAGAATTATAACGAAGAAATGCTATGAAATAAGTTAACAGAAATTTCTACAGATGACATGAGATCATGGTCAAATCTACCTAGAGAGAGAGAGAGATTGGGATGACTTTATGGAAGAGAGAATATTCAAGATAGGGTATTGAAGGATGGGGACTAATTGACCAGAAGGAAGATGAGAAAAGGTAGTCCAGGCAAGAAAGCAATATATGCAAAGACTTTTGAGTGAAGCTGTGTTTAGAGCAGCCCGAGTTGTCTAAACCAGTATCATGATGGGAGTAGTTAGGGTTCCTTTAGAAACCCAAAGGAAAATAACTTTATTCAGACTGGGCTTGTCTGCAGAAGACTTCTTGGAGGAAGTGAACCATGCAGAAATTAGCATAATGGAGATGCCGGTTATTTAGAGGAACACAGTTCTCCAAGAAAGAGGGAGATTGTTTGGGGCACAGCAAACCTCTGTGTAGCTAGAAGATTAGGTGAGATGTATGTAGAGAGAGGGGGAAGGTTAGGCAGGGGTTGGTGAATCTGTACAAGAGTACCTGAAAGGCCTCTTCAACATAAACTATTGAGATTTGAAGGGCTTTAAGGAGGGTGTGGACTGATCTAATTTGCCTATTAGAGAGAACTTTCTTACTGTTGGGAAGGGACTGCATGGGAGGGATGAAAATATGGAGGAAGAGGGACCTATTAAGGTGGTATTTTATATTGGTCAAGGGAAGAGATGATGGGGGCATAGATCCAGGTGGTGTCAGTAGAAATGTAGGAAAGTTAATTAAATGAGCAGGTGAAAAGGATGGAACCTGGTGATTGTTTGGATAGCCTGAGATGCTGAGGAGAGGTACAAGGCCAGTAATAGAGAAGCAGAATTCATGGAAAACTGGGAAAATGGTTAGGGCATTCATCAAGATATAAAACACAGGAGGATGAACTGCTTGGGGTAAAGGAGATTTCATTATGGAAGACAGATAAGAATTGGACATGTGTTGCCTGAGGTGTGTGTGGCGTACTGGATGGGAGGAAGTGCAAGAGGAAGGTAGAAGTGTTATCTCACTTCAACAAACATTGATTGAGTTGCTACTGTGCCTCTGGGCAATACACTGAATTCACACCCAGTAAATAGAATATTCTCAAGAAATTTTACAGTCTGGGGAGAGATGAACATGGCATATAGATAATTCCAGTGTAATGTGTCAATGTGTTGATAGATCTTTGCACAAAATTGGACAGATATTAATGAGCACCTACTTGTGCCAGGATGGTACTAGTGCTGTAGACATGGAGGTGAGCGAGTTTAACACGAGTCTTTCCTTCAAGGAGACAATGTTTTATTGAAACTAACTAAGTAACTAACTAACCAACAGACAAACAGACTAACTAAAAGCAAAAAAACAGACAAACTAAATGACCAACCAACTAGCAAGCAAATAATAAACTAGCTAACTAACAAGCAGACAAACCAACCAACTAACTAACCAACATAAATATTCAGTGAAGAATTTTTGTGTTAGTTCGGGATTGGGGGGAAGCAGAAGTAAAACATAGACCCAAGAAGGAATGTGGGAAATACCCTGGAGGAGACAGGAGGAAACATTGGATAGGATGCTGGTCTGACTCTGTGGAGGAAGAGGGAAAGAAGGACAGAAAGAAGGTTGAGTGGAAATAGTCTCAGATTGCTGTACAGTCCAAGAAAGCTTAAACAAAGCTGCTGGTGGGTCCCCAAGTCAAAGTCACTGGTCAGAGATTCCATGTCTCCCAGGAACACATTGCCTCAGGCTCCCTGTCCTGCTCAGCCACGGCAAGGGTGGCCTCAGAGCATGTTATGGATAGACTTCAGACACCAACAGCTGAGGTCCTCAGACAATTGTACCCCAGCATTTGGAGGTCTGCAAAGAGATTATTATAGTGGCCACACCTATGAAGAAAATATCCAGATGCTGAGAGAGAATAACCTGGGAAAGTTAGCATTTAGATGATCAGGGAGAGGTGGTCTCTCAGGGGAGATGACATTGTATCTATGACCAGAAAAGTAAGAAATATCCAGCTGTGTGAAGAGACAGGGGGCAGCATTGTAAGTAGAGGGAACAGCACATGCAAAGGCACTGTGGTGGTATCTGAGAATCCCACAGAAGCCCATGTGACTGGAATGTAATCAGAAAAAGAGCAGAGTGGCAGAAGTTGCAGACAGGATCAGATAATCCAGGGTTTTGTAAATTATTTCAAGCTGTTTAGATTTTATTGTAACTGCTAAAGAAAGCCAGTGGAGAATTGATGTTGGGTAGTGGTATGATCTGACTAGTGTTTTAAGAAGACCACTCTGGCTGCTACATGGGGCATAATTTACAGGTTTTCAAGCCAGGAAATGAATTGGATGGTGACAGATGATGTTGATGTACAGAGTTAAGGTGCACTGACACAATCCGGGGCTGCAGAGGGATGCTGGGGTCCAGAGAAAAGTTTCAGGGAGAGAAGTCATCTGAGCTGATTCATAAAGGGGTGGATTTTTAGGGCCAGTTGCAGAAAGGAAGTGACATTTACGGTGAACTTCACTGGCTCTCTGAAGGGAGGAGAAATCTTATAGCACTTCTAAAATCTTCACTAAACCAGAGCCAAAGCAGTCTTTAATTTAGTGCCTTTTATGGGACAGAATACAGTTCAGGAGTAGCCAAGGACATTCACAGGTGAAAAGTACTTAAATCAGAGAGACAGCATAGTTAGGGAAAGGAGACCAACCATTTCCTTTTTTTTATGGCAGAGAACATTAACTGAATACCTCAGAGGCTGGAGCAAAGGAACAAAGAGAACACGAGTCTTTCTTCTCAACTTCACTCAGAATTCAAACTGGAGCTGGTGTGTGCCATTTTGAATTTGGAGGGCTCAGTCCTTTGGGGTGGAATTGAAAACTTGTTTTTCAGAGCCCACTCTTCATTTCTTCTGTGTTCTGAACAACAACAGCAAAAAAAGTAAAACCTAAATCTGTAACCATAATGGTGACACCAAGACTAAATCACAGACCAGAGTCCAGACATCGGGTCAGATTGCTTCTGTTGGCCTTGGTGGCTTCCTTCTAGAGCTATCTTCTGATGGCCAGTCATCTCCCTTCCTTTTATTCCTTGCTGGCTCTGCCTTAGGTTCATACTTTTGAAATATATCCCTCATTGCTTTCCCTGCCTCCAGAGTCTCATATTGTGCACAAGTCAAGTGACAAAATGATGGCTTATTGTTTAAAAGCAGGACACTGATGCCTTTCATTTTGATTTTTTGTCTAAAATACATTTTGGAATAATATGCACAGACTGAAAAAAATCAAATACTTTTACATAAAAATCCACATTTCCAGTTTCTCTTAAAAATCCGAATGATCTGACCTCACTGATCAACGTGAAATACCAGCTGGGTGAAGTTTGATGGTGGCCAATCCTTATAGCTTGGGCATCAGATTTCTCTCTAGTTCATCATAATCTCTCTCTTTTTTTAAAAAAAATATATTTTATTGATTTTTTACAGAGAGGAAGGGAGAGGGATAGAGAGTCAGAAACATTGATGAGAGAGAAACATCCATCAGCTGCCTCCTGCACACCCCCCACTGGGGATGTGCCTGCAACCAAGGTACATGCTCTTGACCGGAATCGAACCCGGGACCCTTCAGTCCGCAGGCCGATACTCTAAACACTGAGCCAAACCGGTCAGGGCCATAATATCTCTTATTACTGTTGTTTTATGCCCATCTTTTTTCTTACCTGATTGAACCTGGGGTGGGGGGGGGATTTTTAAACTCAAAAGCATTACTTTATAGACATATTTTTTTCTAAAACACAGATCTGATCACGCCACACTCTTATTTTAAAAATCTTCACCAGCCTGCTTATCTGGAAGATTAAGTTCAAAGTCTTCACCCTATCATAGAAGGGCCTTCATATCCTGATCTCAATCTCTTCATGGGCCTTCTTCTGTTTTTAAAATTTATTTATATTTGCAGTATATTTATTCTTTCCTTACAGCAATGTGTACCTGAGAAACCAAGTAAGACAATATTGTAATAATATTTATAACAGTCTTCATTTTTTGAGTATCAGATACATGCATTTGCTGCATACATGCAGGATTAGTAAAGTGACATGATCCTTACATAAAGCTTTAGATTAAATAACAGTGTCCTCACCTTATGAATGAGGAATCTGGCTAAGAGGTTTTAGTAAATTTGCAGTGATTATTTGCAGTGAAATAAAATTTGAACTCAGGACTCTGTGTTTATAAACAGGCCATGGCATTGTCACCAAACTCCATATTTTCAGATGAGTTAAAATAAAAGGCATACTGTGGAATAAACATACATATAGAAAACAAACATTTCCCCAAAGAAACTACAAACCTTTCAGATCCAAAAGAAAAACAGAATAACACACATTTTCCTTTTGTCTTTACTAGAATGAACAAACTAGGGCCCTTTGCTGTGATAACCAAAGAGAAACCTAGTAAGAGGTAATTTATTATGTTTGTTACTTTGATAAGGCTCTAAATGTGGATGAAAACTAAGAAATGGGAATTACTCTCTTTATAGGAAATGGCAGAGAGCTTGTTAAATAAAGTGGGAAAATTTTGCTTCTTCAATTTGGATTTAGATTAGACCATATCTCCACCTGAATTTCTGTCCTTGGATTATGTATATGTGCTTGAGCTTTCAGGTTCGCTAGTTTAAAAATAATCATGTTTTAACCTCTTAAAGGTGAAAATAACAATAAAGATCTATCTATGGTCATTTTCAATGGTAGAATTCCAGATTTCATTGCAACACTATCACTATCTTCTCCTGCACTCCCATCCCAAACTCCTGACTCCTCAAATTTTGGCAAATGAATGGAAGAGGAAAAAATGTATTCACTCAATTTGATCAACCTTTATGTATGAGAGTGGGCTTTCCTCAGAGGTGGGTGGAGATTTCTATGGTGAGATTTAATGAACGATGCATTCGGGAACTAGAAGCATGATCTCAGGGCAAAGAGCCAAGTTAGGTTCTGGATGGGGTGGTGGTTGCGCTTAGCAAGGGAATATTTGAAGGAGACTAATTTCAAATAATTTTTTTCCTTGACCTCTGGCAGAAACATTTTATTAAGAGTTGATTCTTTTCTCTCTTTTGTTGTACTTGCCTTTTAAGATGTCCCAATTAGTAATTAAATAACTGTTTTCTGACTGTGGTCTTGGGGAATCTTAGAGACAGGATAATAATTAAGGAAAATGTTCTAATTTTTTCTGCTCTATGATGCCCATAAAGATGACACTTGTTCCTCTCTCTTTAAAACAGGTAAAAATGCCGGAAACCAATCATTCTACCACTAATAGAAAGATGTGGGCAGGAAACTGGGAAGGCTGGTCAACAACCTTAAATGTTTTAATCACTCACTCTTTAGTTGAAACATTGTTAGCTGAAGCAGCCTCCACCTCTGTTTGTTTCATGTAAATTTCTGTTATTGGAATTTTCTGCCTAAAGGTTATAGGCCTATCCCATAGTCTCAATAAAAGGGATTGCAAGGCCAGAGCAAGGGGTAGTCCTTCCACTAGAGTTGGGCTCCCGCCTGGCCCCCAATATTTCCAAATTAATACTTTTCCAAGCCTCTTTTCATTTGTGTGCGGCCTTCTCCAGAACCCGAACCCTGAACCGGAATCCTGAACCACGCGGGACGTGAAAGGGGTTCCCACATAAAAAGGCAAAAACAAGCAGGAAAAAGGAAAAAATAAGTGGTTATATATCAGTAGTCTAACATTTACATGCAAAATTGAGGACAAGGCTGAGAGAATAAGTGGCAAGAAGGATGTTTATTGTGGATGATTCAGCCTAAGGACTGAGAGAGAAAATGAAAAAGTGGGTAGAAGCTTTGTGTGGGTGATAGAAACTTATAAGAATAAGTGCTTTGAAATAACGCTTGGGAATGAGCAGTGTGGAAGCAAGATGATTCAGGCCCCACCTCTGGTCCGTTTGGAGCATTGGAAGTGAAAGTGAGAAAAGAAGCTGTCAGTTTAGGCAGAAGCATAATGGAGTGGTCACTGAAGTGCTGATGATACAGGTGTCACAGGTGGGTTAATGACCCTGAAAGACGTCCATGATGTGTAATACTCAGAACCTGTGAATATGTTTGGTTGCATAGCCAATGGGGACTCGGAAGACATGGTTAAAGTTAATGACCTGGAGATGGGCGAGGAGCCTGGATTATCCAGGTGGGCCTACTCTCATCCCAAGTCTTTAAAAGCCAAACATCTCTCCTGGGTGTGGTCAAAGGAAAAGGTGAAGACAGAAGAAGGTTCCTAGAGGAATTTGCTGGTATTGAAAATGGAAGAAGGGAGCCATGAGCCAAGATAGGTGGGTGGCCTTCAAAAGGTGGAAAACATGAAGAAATAGATTCCCTCCTAGTTTCCAGGAAGAAGTGTGGTCAGCTGACACCTTGGCTTTAGGACTTTGGACCTTCAGAACTGTAAGCTAATCAATGTGTGTTGTCTTAAGCCACTAAGTGTAACAGTACTTTATCAGGACAGCTATAGAAAACTAATACATAGGGGGATGTGTTTATCATGGAAGGGAGGGGGTGCTGAGTACAGGGGAACCTGGGAATAGGAGAGCCCATCTCATAGGCTGTTGTGGGAATTAATGAGATTAAATATGATAAACCACTTAATACAGTTTCTGGAATGTAGACTCTCAGAACTAGTAGTTATTATTTACATTTCTAATTGTTGCAGGTGTTACAGATTAAGAAATGTGGTAGGCACTGCTGATAAAATGCTGAAAAAAGGGGATATGGAGCTACTGCCATGTAGATGATACTTTTTTGAAAGCAGTCAATTAGTTCTAAGTAATTAAATAGTTTTGTGTTGGAATTAAAGCTGAATTGTGGAACTCTCCCCCACACACAATAATGTGTGTGTGTGTGTGTATGTGTGTGTGTGTGTGTATATATATATATATATATATATATATATATATATATATATATACTTTACTCTTTGAGACTTAGTTTTATTTTTTGTAAAATGAAACTCTCGTCTACTGTATAAACCTCTTATATAAGAACTAAATTCTTTTTTTTTAATTTAAGTTCTGTATTGTTTAAAGTATTACATAAGTCTCCCTTTTCCCCCATTGACCTCTTCCCAGTCGTTCCTACCCCCCAGCACATGCCCTCACCCCCTACAGTCTGTGTCCATGGGTTATGCTTATATGCATGCATACGAATCCTTTGGTTGATCTCTTATACCCCACCCCCCCCCCCCCCCATCCCCTGCCTTCCCTCTGAGGTTGGACGGTCTGTTCAATGCTTCTATGTTTCTGGGTCTATTTTTGATCATTAGTTTATGATGTTCATTAAATTCCACAAATGAGTGAGATCATGTGATATTTATCTTTATCCTACTCGCTTATTTCGCTTAGCATAATGCTCTCTAGGTCCATCCATGCTGTTGCAAATAGTAAGAGTTCTTTCTTTTTTCGCAGGAGCATAGTATTCCATTGTGTAGATGCACCACAGTTTTCTAATCCACTCACATGCTGATGAGCAATTAGGCTGTTTCCAAATCTTAGATATTGTAAATTGTGCTGGTATGAACATAGGGCTGCATATACACTTCCTGACTGATTTCCTGGGATATATTCCTAGAAGTGGGATTGCTAGGTCAAATAGGGGTTCCATTTTTAATTTTTTGAGGCAACTCCATGCTGTTTTCCACAGTGGCTGCACCAGTTTGCATTCCCACCAGCAGTACACGAGGGTTCCTTTTTCTCCACTTTCTCACCAGCACTTCTGGTTTGTTGATTTGTTGATGATAGCCATTCTGACAGGTATGAGATGGTACCTCATTGTCATTTTGATTTGCATCTCTCCAGTGATTAGTGACTTTGAGCATGTTTTCATGTGTCTCTTGGCCTTCTGTATGTCCTCTTTCAAAAAGTGTTTATTAGGTCCTTTGCCCATTTTTTGATTGGATTATTTATCTTTCTTTTGTTAAGTTGTATGAGTTCCCTGTAAATGTTGGAGATAACATTGGCAAATATATTCTCCCATGCAGTGTGCTTTCTTGTTGTTTTGTTGATGGTTTCTTTTGCTGTGCAGAAGCTTTTTATTTTGATGTAGTCCCATTTGCTTATTTTTTTCTTCTTTTCCATTGTCCTAGAAGCTGTATCAGTAAAGATATTGCTATAACATATGTCTGCTATTTTGCTGCCTTTGGATTCCTATAAGATTTTTGTTTTCCCATCTTAATTTAAGCCCTTTATTCATTTTGAGTTTATTTTTGTGTGTGGTGTAAGTTGGTGGTCTAGTTTCATTTTTTTTTTTGCATGTATCTGTCCAATTTTCCCAACATTTACTGAAGAGACTGTCTTGACTCCATTGTATGCTCTTGCCTCATTTGTCAAATATTAATTGAGCATAATGGTTTGGGTCAATTTCTGGGTTCTCTGTTCTGTTCCATTGGTCTATATGTCTGTTCTTATGCCAGTACCAGGCAGTTTTGAGAACAGTGGCTTTGTAATATAGCTTGATATCTGGTATTGTGATCCCTCCAACTTTGCTCTTCTTTCTCAGTGTTGCTGTGGCTATTGGGGTCTTTTTTCATTCCATTTGAATTTTTAGAGAGTTTGTTGTAGCTCTGTGAAATATGCCATTGGCATTTTAATGGGATTGCTTTGAATCTATAGATTGCTTTGGGTATAACAGACATTTTAATGATGTTGATTCTACCAAATCCATGAACATGCTATATTTTTCCATATGTTTATGTCTTCCTTTTTCTCTTTTTTCAACATCCTATAGTTTTTGAGTACAGGTTTTTTACCTCCTTCGTTAAGTTTATTCATATTAATTTTTTTGTTGCAATGGTAAATGGGATTTTTTTTTAGTTTATCTTTCTGTGAGTTCATTATTGGTGTATAAAAAGCCATAGATTTCTGGGTGTTAATTTTGTATCCTGCGGCATTGCCAAATTCATTTATTAAGTCTAGTAGTTTTTTTGATGGAGTTTTAGGGTTTTCTATGCACAATCTCATGTAATCTGTGAATAATGACAGTTTTACTTCTTCTTTTCCAATTTGGATGCATTTTCATTATTAATTCTTCTTGTCCCATTGCTATGGCTAGCACTTCCAGTACTGTGTTGAACAGCAGTGGTGAAATGGGCATCCCTGACTTGTTTCTGTTCTTAGGGGAAATGGTTTTAGATTTTGCTCATTGAGTATGATGTTGGCTGTAGGTTTTTCATATAAGGTTTTTATTATGTGAAGTATGATCCCTCTATTCCCACATTGCTGAGAGTTTTTATCAAGAAAGGGTGTTGGATTTTGTCAAATGCTTTTTCTGCATCAATTTATATTATCGTATGATTTTTATCTCTCAATTTGTTTATGTGATGTATAACATTAATTGATTTGCAAATATCGTACCAGCCTTGCATGCCCGGAATAAATCCCACTTCATCATTGTGTATGATCTTTCTAATGTAATGCTGGATCTGATTTGCTAGAATTTTGTTGAGGATTTTAGCATCTATGTTCATCATGAATACTGGCTTGTAATTCTCTTTCTTTGTAGTGTCTTTATCTGGTTTTGTGATTAGGGTAATGCTGGCTTCATAGAAAAAGCTTGAAAATGTGCCTTCTGCTTGAATTTATTGGAATAGTCTGAGCAGAATAGATTTTAGTTCTTTGAATGTTTGGTATATCTCCCCTGTCTCTGGAAGGTTTTTGATTACTGTTTTAACTTCATCAGTAGTTATCAGCCTATTCAGGTTTTTATTTTTTTATTCCTGATTGAGTTTTGGAAGCTTGTATTTTTCTAATAATATGTCCATTTTGTTTAGGTTGTCCAGTTTGTTGGGGTAGAGTTGTTCATAGTATTTTTTAACAATCATTTGTATGTCTGTGGGGTCAGTTGTTAACTTCCCCTCTTTCATTTCTGATTTTGTTTATTTGGGTCTTCTCTCTTTGTTTCTTGGTGAGCCTGGCTGGAGGTTCATCAATTTTGCTTATCCTCTCAAAGAACCAGCTCTTGCTTTTATTGATCTTTTGTATTGTCTTTTTTTTTTCTTGTCTCTATGTCGTTTATTTCCTCTCTGATCTTTATTATTTCCTTCCTTCTACTTACTCTGGGCTTTTCTGTTCCTCTCTTTCTAATTCTTTAAGTTGTAGGGTTAGATAATTTATTACCATTTTTTCTTGTTGTTTTTTTTTAAAATATATATTTTATTGATTTTTTACAGAGAGGAAGGGAGAGGGATAGAGAGTCAGAAACATCGATGAGAGAGAAACATCAATCAGCTGCTTCTTGGACACCCTCTACTGGGGATGTACCCACAACCAGGGTACATGCCCTTGACTGGAATCGAACCCGGGATTCTTCAGTCCGCAGGCCAACGCTCTATCCACTGAGCCAAACCGGTTAGGGCTCTTGTTTTTTTGTGAGATAGGCCTGTAGAGCTATGAACTTCCCTCTCAGGACTGCTTTCACTGTGTCCCATTGATTTTGGGTTGTTATGTTTTCATTGTCATTTGTTTCCAGGATGCTTTTTATTTCTTCTTTGATCTCTTTAGTAACCCAATCATTGTTTAATAGCATGCTATTTAGTCTCTAAGTGTTTGATTTTTTTCATTGTTTTTGTTGTAGTTTACTTTTAATATTATGCCATTGTGATCTGAGAAGATGCTTGATATGATTTCAATCTTCTTGAATTTGAAGAGACTTTGACTGTGTCCCAATATGTGATCTATCTTTGAAAATGTCCCATATGCAATTGAGAATAATGTATATTTTGTGCCTTTGGGGTGAAATATTCTGAAAATGTCAATTAATTTCATCTAATTTAGTGAGTCATTTAGGATTGCTGTTTCTTTTCTGATTTTTTGTTTAGAGGATTTATTCAGTGGTGTCAATGGGGTATTAAAGTCCCCTACTATGAGTGTATTGCTGTCAATCTCTCCCTTGATATCGTCCAGAAATTTTTTTTATGCATTTGGGTGCTCTTGTATTGGGTGCATATATGTTTACCAGATATTCTTACTTGGTTGTTGATTTTTGCCAATTTAATTATGATGTGTCTTGGTGTCAGTCTTTTTGGGTTCATCTTGTTTGCGACTCTGTGTGCTTCTTGGACTTGTGTGAGTTTTTTCTTTCCAATATCAGGGAAGTTTTCTGTCATTATTTCTTCAAACAGGTTTTATATTTCTTGCTAAGCTTCCTCTCCTTCTGGCTCCCCTATTATGTAGATGTTGTTTCATTTTGTGTTGTCCCAAAGCTCCCTTAGGCTCTCCTCCTGCTTTTTAAGTTTTTTTTCCTCCCAGTTGCTGCTCTGCTTGGGTGTTTTTTTTAACCTTGTTTTCTAACTAGCTGATGCAGTCCTCAGCTTCTCTAGTTTACTGTGGAAACTTGCTATTGTGTTCTTTATTGCAACTATGTCATTCTTCTTTCCTTCTTGATTCTCTTCATTTCCTCTTGTTTCTTCCACATGTCATTGAATTTGTCTTCTATCCCTTTCAGCATACTTATAACCATTTGCTCTGAATTCTTTCTCTGCCAAATTGCTTGCCTCCATTTTGTTTACCAATATTTCCTTTTCTAGCGATTCCTCCTTTTCTTTTATATGAGGGTTGTTTCTTTGTCTCCCCATTTTTTGCGATTCATTTGTGATTATTTCTATGTGTTAGATCAAACTGCTATGCCACCGAGATATTTTGAGTATATCTTATATAGTAGATGTGTTGTGGGACCCAGTGGTGCACTGTTTCAGGTCTTCTGGGCTGGGTGTTCTAGGGATTCCCCCTACTTGGGATATTTAGGTTCTCTTGGTGTAGTTGGGTCAGCCATGGGCAAACTACGGCCCGCGGGCTGGATCCGGCTGTTCTATCCGGTTCTCTTGCTCTCCCCTCCGCTCCTTTACTTTGAATTTATATTAGTTCACACAAACACTCCATCCATGCTTTTGTTCCGGCCCTCTGGTCCAGTTTAAGAACCCATTGTGGCCCTCGAGTCAAAAAGTTTGCCCACCCCTGGTCTTAAGTATTCTTGTCCCATTTGTGGATGGGGTCTCCTTTCAGGGTGTCTGGTTATGTCCCTTGCTCTCTACCATGTTGACTGAACAGCACAAAATACAACTCAACAAGACACAACACAAAGGGAACAAAACACGAATGTACTCATGACACTGATAACCCCAATAAAAGTGACCACCAGAGTGAAGAAAATTAGGAGAAAGAAGAGAGAGCAAAATGATATCAAGAAAAGGAAACAAGATAAGAGAGGAAAAAGAAGGAAAGAGAAGAGGTAAAAAATATATATGGGGAGAAAACATCACAAAACAAACACACCAAAAAATGCAAACAAGAAACACCCAGAACAAAAGGGGGGGACACTATCTATAGAGGCAGAGTTTATATACAGAAAGTAAGGTTAAGGAATTGAATGCATAGGGGAAGGACCACAGTTCAGTATAGAGGAGATAGAAAGAGAATGAGTGGATAAAAATAAAAGAAAGAAAAAAATAAAAAGGTAAAATGAAAAAAATTAAATTTATCTATTCATTTATTTTTGGAAAAAGAGCATAGGGGAGAGAGCAGATAGGCTTGAGTGAGTTTAGCGAGTGAAACTAATTAAAGAATTAGGAGAAGAAGAGAGGAGAGGAAAAACACAAGCATAAAAAATTGACTAGTGAAGAAAGAGAAAGAGAAGGGTGCATAGACTTGGAGCAGGGGAGAGGAAATTAAATATATGAGTAAGTCAACAGAAACTACAATAACAATAACATGTCAATAAAGCAGATAAAGAAGATCAATTTTTAACAAGGGAAAAAGAAAGAAAAGAGAAAAACTAAAGTGGGGACAGAAGAAGAGAAAATGGGATGAAAAAGAGAAAAGTGAAGAAGAAAAGGATAGAAAAAAAGAAAAAATAAGATAAAATAAAAGTAAAAAAATAAAAATTAGAATAAAGAAAAAATAATACAAAAAAAGAAAAAAAATTAATAAAAAATTGAAGTGTCGTTCACTTCAGCCAAGTTTTAATGCCCCATGGGGGCTGGTTTAAGACCTCACTCTTCTATCTGCCACTTCTCTGTTTCCTGTTAGGTAGTCAACACCATGTTGAAGTTCAAAGCAATCCACCACTCCTCTGTTTGTGTCTATCTCCACAGGCCTTGGTTGCAAGCAGGTGGGACCAATCCACTCATTTTGCCTGTCTGTTTGCTGTTAATATTAATCACTCAAGCATCTGTTTCTGACAGGGCTATAGGTGAGGGTGGTACTGTATCAATTTCTGGGACTGAATGGCCCCTCCTCAACCCAGTCCCTGAAGGCTCTTTAGGGCTATTCAGAGTCTTTGTTTCCTTTGTACAGCTCAAGGTGTAGGCTGGGTCTGGCTGTATTAGCTGCCTTGAGGCTGCTGGGAGGGGCTGGCTCTTCAGGAGGAAAATGGCTGCTTAGGTTAGGAGGGTCATAAATGTCTTAGTACTGGATTTCTGGTCACCTCTCCCTGTCCTGCTCCCCTCCACAGCCTCTCCCCAGACCCCACAAATCTGCAGCTCCACCTACAATGCAGCCTCGGTGAGTGTTTTTAATTGAAAAGTCCTATGAACCGGATTTAGTGAATAAAAGCAAAGACAAAACAGAGGCAAAACAACAGATGGCTGCAAGTTTATCTCCCTCTGGCACCGTATGGCTCAGGCAGCTCTTCAGGCCGCCTTTCTGGGCACAGCCTCTCATGGCTGTGGACTTATATCTAGATTCCCCAGCCACCAGCAGCCCTTCTTTCTTAGCACTAAGTTACCTGTTTCTTTTCTACTTTCTAAGTATCTTGGGCATACCTCTATTGTGACTCTTACCCGTATTGTCCAGTCAATTCTTTCTCCTCCTCCAGATTGCACAACCCTCAGGATTCCGGGTGCTCTTTGCCTTTGGGTGTCTAGTGGAGGCCATGTGAGTAATAGCCAATGAACCAATGTGCCAAGTTGGAAAGTTTGACCTTCCATTTCCCCACCCACAAAATGAAAGAGCAATACCTCCTCTTCTTGTATCCAAGGATTTTTGTGGGGACCAAATGACGTAATGTCCTTTGTAAAAGCATTTGGAAACTGCAAAGTAACACATAATAAATGAAGTTCACATAGAAAATGGTATATTCCCAACTTGCTTGAAGTTATTTAACTGTGTTATTTGTGCAGAGAACAATAACCTGGAAGTCAAGAGACCTGGATTATAGTTCCAATTTTAACTGGCTGACTTAAGACAAGTCCTTTTACCACTCTGGATTTCATTTCCAGAGCTGAGCTTTGGAAGTGTTATGGTACTCATTCTTCCTTTTCTGTTCTTCCCCGCCCCCTCTTCCATCTTTATGGGAGTAAGGCATTGTTCTTGTTCATAAAGGATTTTATTCTTCCACACTTGGTATGTTATATTAGCCATAATAAAAATAATAAATATGTGGTAATTAGCTTTTTCATAAAATATGCAAATCAATGACAATAGCTATTGTGTGAGCTTATTACTAACATTTTCCTAACTTGAAATTGTTTTCATTATTTAATCAACATTAACAAATGAAAGCTTTAGAGCTCAAAATTTAAAGATCTCAGCAGCTCTATGTGTGTACATGTATGATTTTTTATAAGGAATTGTGGCATGTTATTATGGAGATGGAGAAGCCCTACAACATGTCATCTGCAAGCTGGAGTCCCAGGGAAGCTTGAGGTGTAGTCTTGAAAACTGAAGGACCCATAGTGTAAGTCCCATTCCAGATCAAGGGAAGACCCCTGTTCCTGCTCAAGGCATCAGAGAGATAGGCAATTCCCCTTCATCGGTTTATTGCTTCTATTCAGGTCCTCAACAGATTGGTGATGCCCACCCACACTGGGAGAACAATCTTCTTTACTCAGTTTACCCATTCAAATATTAATCTCCTCTGGAAATGCCCTCACAGACACACCCAGAGATAATGCCTAACCTGGGCACTTCATAGCCCAGCCAAGGTGACACTCTTATCAACTTGGCACTCATGTTGATCTGCTTAAACCATACTTAATTTCCAAATAGAAATAATAACAAGGTTGTAATTCTGCTTAACAAGGAAACAACTATATTGAGTACAACAAAAATTCACTAACTTTTGCTTCAGAGAAGAAAGTAAAGTACTTGAATGATAGTTACTTTTCTCCTTGATATCCTGAAACTTAAATTCTATGATGTAAAATTAACAATAGTTAAATACTAAGGAGGAGCCCAAAGTAGCCAGGTGTCAGTCTCAGCTTCCATATCAATGGAGTCCCCTTTGTGTCTCCTGGTGGAAGCATTTCTCCCTGGAGTTAAGATGTCTAGGCCAGCAGAGCCTAAGGCCTCAGGAACAGGGAGCCCACATTTTGCTAGTTGGTCACTAGAAGTGGCAGTGGTGGTGCCACTCCCATTTTTGCCCTTTGATTCCTGGACCAGTGACTATTGGATTTGGGAGAAACAGCATCTCTTGTTGGATGCTAATTCAGAATACATGCAGATTGCTGGAGAATCTTGCCCAAGCTCTGCAAAGTGTTGCCTCCTAGCTGGCATTGCAACTGAGTCTTCAAAAGGCCATTCCACTGTTGGATCAGGCCAGCTACTTCAGGATGGCGAGGACCATGGTAAGAGCAGTCAATTCTCTGTAACCCTGTGTCCACAATTGATGCCTGCTTTAAACAATAATTCCTACTATTTTGTTGAAGCAGTTGGTAATTATGGCTAAAATACTGAAATGTTTAAAGCACCTCTGAGAGGATCAATAAACAACAAAAAGTCATTTCACTGCTATTAAAGTAGAATTTCAGAGAGTGACATATGTATGACTATTTTCAATATCATAGAAACTGAATAGTGATTTCTGCATCTTTAAAATTTATTTGAAAAGCCTGAGTTTTTGGAAAGAAATATACCACCCACTGACTGATATTATCTGTCATTAAGCCCATCTTTATTTTATTTCTCATTTAGGAACTATGAACATGTCTGAGTTATTTGTGCTTAAAAACAGTGCACATGCCATTATTTCAAGCACATCAAAATACATAAAGAAAGTGGAAGACATAAACACAAGTAGTTATTTATGATTATAGTAGCTATATACTTGATTATTATTTTTAAAAAGTCTCATTTTTTCTACAGAATAAAATTTGCTCCCTTAAAATAAGACAGTAGACAGTATTACAAATAACTAACTATGTTGATTTTAATATATTATAATTAAAAATGCACATCATTTAAATTAAAATAAAATACCCTAAAATGTCAACAGTGCTTTTATATAGGTAGTGAAAATAGATGTTTTTTTTCTTCATATGTTATAAAAAAAAAAACCCTTACTATTTTTAATTGTGAAAAATAACTTCAAAAGTTAAATATGAAGAGTGCCTTCAACAAGAATTTGATGATAGCTGTTGTATGGCAGCAGTGTTAGGTTACACACATGAATGACTATACACATGAATGATTACACACGTGAATGTGTCTTATCCCAGGAGTTCCCATCTTGTGAACTATTGTTTCCTTAATGGTCCACATAAAAAAAAAATAAAGAGAAGAGTCACTTCTCACCAATGGAGAATCATTCAATGTGGTGCAAACCTCACCAGGATGCTTGGCAGGAGCCCCAGAAAGCACCTGAGTTCCCACAGGGAGGGAGCAGGAAGCCTGCATCAATGTCCATTTTGATGTTGAAGGGTCCTTGTAGGCCAGATCGCTCAAGTGTGCCTGGATTCTTCTTACAAATAGTCTTAGATTTTTCTGGATCTGTTTTTTAAAATCACAGTTTTACTAGTTATTTTAACACACTTTTTACTTAACCAGGCATTTAACCAAACATATTGGATGCTTTAAATGTTCCAGGCAACATGGAAGGAATAAATGATAATGAAATTTATTCTCTGCTATAGATAAACTCATGGTCTAGTAGGAGACCCAGAAGTAATACTAGCAGAACTATAATGCGTGCTTTTATAGCTGCATGTCCATGATCTTGGGAGGAGAGGGGGGTTAAGAAAGGCTTTCCAGAGACATTTAGAAATAGAAGTTTTTTACTTCAGGGGGAGTGTAAGTCTGTCCTATTTAAAGGTATTTTTTTTTCACTCTGCTATTCCCTCTCCTTTTCTCTTTTCCTTCTTGCCCTATCTTCCTTCCTTTAACAAATACTTATTGAGTTTAAAATGAATAATATGGGAAACATTTGAGATTGAATACATGACCCTACTCTCACAAAGCTGATATCTGAGCTGAATAGGCGAGTACATTTGATAAAGTGAATGAGTATTTTTTTTAAAGCTGGATTTGGTACCTATGTAAGTGAGGTTTCTAGATAAAATGCAGAACATTTAGTTCAATTTAAATTTCAGATCAACAAAGAATATTATTTTAGTATAAGTAAATTTACATATTGCATAGGATATACATATACCAAGAATTATTAAGTGGATGTCCTTTTTTTCCTTTTGCTAAGTCTAGCAACTCTATGTGTAAAGAATATTAGGACATAAGGTTAGAAATATAGGCAGGGATAATACAATTTTATAAACCATTCTAAGGAGTTTGAATGTCTTGATACCCATAATAGGGAGCCACTGAAGGATTACCAACACGGTCAGATTTGAAATTTGTAAAGATAATTCTGACTTAGGCAGCAATGGTGGAGTGGAAAGATGGCACTAACAGAATCACGTGGCAAAGATTGAGAAGAGGTTGAATGTGAGAGGTGAGACAGTAAAGGGGCTTCAAAATGCCCTCCCACAACCTATTTCTGGTTTCAATGACCAGGTGAATAATTTTGCTATTCTCCAAGCTGCTGCTCCCAAGAGAAGAAGATATTACCAGACATACATTTGTTGCATCCACTTATTTATTTATTTATTTTTTTAGACTAGGAATCATTCCCAAGCTGTCCACCCTGAATCTTAACCTTAAACAAGAAATCTCTCCTCCTAGATTGTCCGTAATCTTATTAAACTGTAGTGTGGAAAGAAGGGAAGCTAGACTGAAATTGTTTATTTTTATAAAGGTAACTATTTTGTTGATGTTTACTAATCTCCAATCTTTTTTAGTCCTTGGCATACTCATCATCCCTAATAATTCAGTGGGCTCTTGACACATACTCCGATACTTCTGAGTACCTGTGTGAGTTGCCAAATATTTAAAATCAAATGTTTAATCAACTAATCCTGGGGGAGTGATTCTCTTTGGCATATCAGCCCAACGGGTTCAAATTCATGTTAAGATATGACATCAACCTTGAAGATGAAATCCTCAGACATCAAGCTTTTATCATAAGTTGTAAAGGAAGTAAGAAATTCAGAACTTGCTAAAAAGCAAGTTGTCTTTTATCTGCTTTAACAAATATATAAGAAGCAATTGGAATTAAAAGCATCAGGAGAATACAGATGGCTTGGCTGGCATGGTTCAGTGGTTGAACATTGACCTATAAATCAGGAGATCATAGTTCGATTCCCCATCAAGGTACATGCCCAATTGCAGGCTCAATCCCCAGTAGGGGGCATGAAGGAGGCAGCCAATCAATGATTCTCTCTCATCATTGATGTTTCTATCTCTTCCTCGCCCTTCTCTTAAATAGATAAAAAATATATTTAAAAAAAAGATAATACAGATGGATGCTGCTACAGCATGCTTTCCACCATGTCTTAAAAGTTTGCAATTTCTTAAATATATTCATGCATTTCTCTAAAATCTTTTCTAATAATTTATTTGCCAAGACAAAGTCTCAGAAAAGTAGAAAAAAAGATATATAGGTGTGTGTGTGCGTGCGCACACACACACATGTACACATACATTGCACTGAGGCTTTTACATGGATTGCTACAACTACACTAGTGTAAAGAAAGGAACAATTGCAAACAGCTCAATGATTGAAAGACAGTGCAATATAAGGTGGAGGTAATTGAGATACGTGAGAGTGCAATTATTAGAGCAATACTATTGAAAAGAATTGACTCATGACTTTTCAGCAAGCTAGACAGTAGGAGGGATAGAACACTGTGTAACAATTCGAGGTAAAATCGTACATTAGCAGAGAGATTAAGATACAGTAGGCATGATACCAATAGTATAATTTCACATCTGAGAAGGAGTGATAAAACTCTCATTTAATTAGCAGGGGAAATGGATGGTCTGGCCGAGAGCAGTGGAAAGGTCTTATTTTATGTGCTGTTGGGAAAGGAAATGAGAAAGCAAAGAATAACATTTATGGAGCTTATACTTTGCATCGTCAACTGCACTAAGAATATGTATTAGCTCAAACATCCAACTCATTGGAACCTCTCAACCAATTGCACCCTTTAAGGACAGGTTTTTATCATCTGTACTTCACAGATGAAGAAACTGAGGCTCAGAGAGATTAAAGAACTTTTTCCTGATCACAAGTTAAGTGATAGAAATGAAATATGAATTTGGACCTTTGTTTTCAAAGTCCATGCTTTCTATATTTACCTAATTGCTGCCTGAGATTTATATTGCAACACTAAACCACTTCAGGAAAATTAAGACCATTACTTTTGGTCTTGACCAAGAATTTTCTACCCTGGATCTCTGAAGGCCCTAAAGAAACATTTTTTTTTCCCATCATGGTTACCATCTTGGGCTTGGGGCAATGGGTTAGTGACTTAACCAAGGTCACCAGTGAACCAACCTTTTCCTGGTCTGGGTGTTTCTCCTTACTATAGACAACTGTCCTACATAATTGTGACCCATTTGGATTAAGGCTTCTAGTCTATGTAACCTCACACTAGACATTGCTGAAGTCCACACCAATGTTCTGGAATCAAATTTATTTAAAGAAGGATTCCTGAATAACATGTCTTATATATAAAATATATTGGCATCAATATTAGAAGTAACGTATACTTTGTTTTACATTTATTTTGAAGCTTAAATTAATTTCACCTACATTTTGAAAATTAAAAACAACCATTTAAATTAGGTTGAATAATGTCATAACATTTGCATAGTCTATGCAGGCATACCTCAGAAATACTATGGGTTTGGTTCTAGACCACCAGAGTAAAACAAATATTGCAATAAAGTGAGTCACACAAACATTTTGATTTCTCAGTGCATATAAAAATTATGTTTATATTATACTGTAGTCTATTAAGTATGCAATAGCATTATGTATAAAAAACCATGTACATACCTTAATTAAAAAACACTTTATTGCTAAAAAGCGCTAACCATCACCTGAGCCTTCAGCAAGTTGTATTCCTTTTGTGGGTGGTTGTAGCAAACCTTCAATTTGCAAAATAAATGCAGTATCTGAAAAGCGCAATTAAAGGAAAGCACAATAAAATGATGCAGGGGTCTATATGGTCTAGTCACCCTGGGGCCAAAACCAACACACCAAGTATTTCTGTAAAAGCAGTTTCACTGGGACACAGCTATCTACACCTGTTCCTTCTGAATCTCCTGTGGCCATTTTGGGGGTACATGTGGTTGTGACCAACACAGCAGTCCAGTGGTTGTGACCAACACAGCATGGCTGACAAAGCTGTAAATAGTTACTATTTGACCTCTTTCAATAAATGTTTGCTGACTCCTGCTCTGTGACAACAGGAGATACTTCAACCTTGCCTTTCCAATTAGATTCTGCACATGCACTTCATCCTGCCTCTTCAAGAGAAACCATCAAACACTTGTCGTATTTGATAGCATCTATATTTGCTTAGGCATTTCTTCCTCACAAAAACACTTATATATTTCCACAGCAAAATTATATATTTTTTTAAAGAAGGGGAAACATTTCTTTAAAATGCTCATTAAAACTCTGTGATGTGGCAGTAATCTCCATTTTAGAAAGAAAATATGTTTAGGCATAAAGACAACATTTATGTATTTATTTTTAAAAGTCTGGGTGCCCGTTATGATGTCAGGTTCTGAGCTAGGTGATAGGGATGGAAAGGGAGCAGGGGAGACAGAATCCCTACAGTAATTAAAGCAATATAAAGTAATGGCACAAAAAAGGCACGCAGACCAATGGAACAGACTTGAGAGCCCAGAAATAAACTCTTGCATACATGGTCGATGAATATTTGACAACACTTTTAATCTTAGCTCTACTGAAAGCAAAATGGGACTTATTTCTTGGTAGGATGAAGGGGGATGGGAGCTTGGAAACTCAGTGTAATTCCAAAGAAACATAGCTTTCTATACTATCTCATCTTCCCAAGCGAGTCTCAGAAAATGATGTTTCTTGTTACATTGAAAAAAGCTCACTCCCACCAGCAACTGGTAGGAGTGAGGAGAAGTCTACCAATAATAGTCAGAGGCACAAATTCTGGAAATCTAATGTACAGCATGGTAATTATAGTTAACTGTACCATATTCTGTACTTGAAAGGTGTTAAGAGAACAGATCTAAAATTGACATGATTACTATGGTGGTAATCATTCTGCAATATATGTCTATCAAATCAACACAATGTACACCTTAAATTACAAAATGTTATATGTCTATTATATCTCCATGAAACGGGGGTAGGTGGAGGGAAGGGGAAGAGTCCTTCGCTTTGGAGAGCTTATTTTGGATTACATAACTTGCCCAAGTTATACACTTAATAAATAACAGTGTCAGGTCTGAATGCTTCCAAAGCTCTTTTTACATTAAACTCATGCTTTCCAAACTGAGAAATGGACAGCCCCACCCCTAACACTCCCTATGTAGTGTGAGTCAAGAATATACAAAGATACAGAATTACATGGCTTTGATTTTACTAGACAATATATACTCTTAAATTTTTAAAAAATATTTTTAAATATATTTTTATTGATATCAGAGAGGAAGGGAGAGAGAGAGAGGTAGAAACATCAATGATGAAAGAGAATCATTGATCGGCTGCCTCTTGTAGGCCCCCTACTGGGGATCGAGCCCACAACCCAGGAATGTGCCCTTGATTGGAATTGAACCTGGGATCTTTCAGTCCGCAGGACTACACTCTATCCACTGAGCCAAATAACTAGGGCTTAAAAATTTTTTTATATTAAAATGAGCCTGACTCTTTTAAGAAGAAGGATGCAAATTTCAAATGAATATTTAAGATAAAAGACTTCCCATAGATTAAGGTTTGCAGTGCTCCAGTCCCTAAGGATGAAATATTATCTCTGGAATACTGTTACATACAGTAAGAAGAAAAGACAAAAAGAAATAAGTATTTGAGGAAAAATGCACAAAAGGAGGCCTCATAATATCTAAGATTTAAACTGAAGGCAGAAAACAAGAAAAAGTTTGAAGAAGAAAAGAGCACTCAGAAGCTTACTTGAGAATGACTTTCACAGGGTGTCATCGGTCAGCCTGCCACTGAGTAGCCTAATTAAGACATCTGCTAAGAGTTATCAATTGATGGTGGTCTCACTGTCACACCACTTTAATTGACATGCTGTGATTTTGTTCCAGATTATCTTCATAAGTGGTCCTCCTAATAGAAAGATCACTTAAATTAAAAATGGGCTGTACATTGGGATTTGTAATGTTAATAGGCCAGTCTAATCTCTGTGTCATTTACATACATCTCCATTTTTCTCAATGCATATTTGCATATATCAGACGATGTCACTGAAGGCTTCTCAGGGGCAGCATTGGTATGCTAATGAGCATGCAACTGGCACAGTGTCCGGAGTCATTTCTTTGACCTCCCATCAGCACTAATTTTGGAGTTGCCTTTGAGCCTCTAGTATTAGTAACATAAAACCCATGTTCCAGAGAAAACATGAGTTCAGCCTATTCACCCAGATGCAATAAATCTTTGAAACACTGAATGGAATTGAAGCATAGAGACTTTATAACATCTGAAGTCTTGCTTAGTACTTGAACAATTCAGTATGTCAGTGATGCTAAAAAACTCTAAGAATATTGGCTCCATGTGCTAGCCCAGTGGTTGGCAAACTCATTAGTCAACAGAGCCAAATATTAACAATACAATGATTGAAATTTCTTTTGAGAGCCAAATTTTTTAAACTTAAACTTCTTCTAATGCCACTTCTTCAAAATAGACTCGCCCAGGCAGTGGTATTTTGTGGAAGAGCCACACTCAAGGGGCCAAAGAGCTGCATGTGGCTCACGAGCCGCAGTTTTCCAACCACGGTGCTAGCCCATCCACCTTCCTCAATGGGGTAGCCTAGGACTCACATCTGCCAATCTGGGTAAGCCAGAGCAGAGGCCAATTTAAATAGAACTCAGAATAGAGGCTTTAGGAAACTAGGCAGACCTGGTTCCCCAGGGGGAGACATGAGTCAGAGGTTTAGGGTAGACTCTCTGTCCCAGGGGAAAAGAACTCATGCACATCATTACTTTCATTGTTGTTTTAATACCAACACCATTACCTTTGTGCCGGGCAGCTATCAGTCAATGAGATGCTTCTAGACACCTTGTGTTAACTGATTTAACCTTTTCCATGACACACACAACAAAACCACAGATAATATTAATATTCCAACATATAGAAGAAGCATGAAAGTCTTGCTCAGCTAAGAAATTTGCTGAGGACACGTAGCAAGAGTGACTCTGAAGTCAGTGTGACTGCCAAGTACAATCTCCCTTTCCATTGCTTCCTGCCATAAGAGTGAATGTATAGTGAGGGACAGGGGAAAATGGAAGACCTGCACTATTAAATCCAAGGCGAGAATCTTATCAATAGTCATATCTTGAGAAAGCCAAGGGCTGACATGTTACTTGTCTTTCTTTATCCTCTAGTTGAGGGAATTTGTGTAGAAAGAAGGGGCTGGGCTTAGAGAATAACTTGGTTGCCAAGGGAGAAAACTGGCTCACAGCTCTGGACAAGAGTGTGGGACATTCATTTACCGGCTCTGTTGGAGCTGGGCTCCCAGCTTTGCCAGGCCTTGGAGGTGTGTCAAGGAGCCATTTACATGACCCTTTACAAAGTGAAGCCTATTATTTGGTCCTTCTGCTGGCTTTTATAAAAGCCTTTGGTGGACACAGTAGGGACAAAATAATGAATGTCCACATGCTGGGTGCCTCCTTAAGCATGAAAAGTTGGTCTGAGAAACTTCAGAATCAAGAAGTCATGGGTTTGTTCACAATACAGTCAATATACAGATGATGTATTATAGAACTGTACACCTGAAACGTGTAATTTTATTAACCAATGTCACCCCCAGTGAGTTCAATAAAATAAAATAAAAACCACACAAAAAGAAGTAGTAGGTTTGACATTGAGGAGCACTAAGTTTTACAGGAAAATGGAGCATGTTGTGTTCCTTACTGTCACCAGGGTTCCTCTAAGGGTGGATGGAGTTCCCACCCCCCAGCACTGGATAGGAGACACCGGGGACAATATGGAGCTAGCCAAAACAGGATCTCACACTCTTCCACCAGGAGCCGTGAGTCCCTGAGCTCAGAGCAGCTTGTTTCTGGGTTGTCAGGAAGCCAGCCTCCTGGAGAAGAGGCTGAGATGGACAATCTCACAAGGGGCAGTGCTTGATGAGATTGCAGTTGGGGGGTCATTAGACTGAGGTCAAACCAGGTCCAGAAGTGAGGGGTAATGCACAGTCAGGGAGGCGGAAGGATCATGGTTCTCAACCTGGGGCCATTTTAGTTTCTTCAGGAGGACTTTTGGAACTTTCCAGAGACATTTTTGATTGTGAGATAAGGGGTAAGGGTGGGAGGGCTACTGGCATCTTGTAGATGGAAGCTAGGGATGTTGCTAAACATCATATAATGCACAGGACAGACCCCACCCCCACCCCCCGCCTTTCCCCTCTACCACAGTCACAGTAAAGAATTACCTAGTCCCAAATGTCAATGGTGCTGAAGACAAGAAACCCTATGATGTTAGGGGTACAGGAACTAAGGCAGAAAGTCAAACTGGGCAGGAGATTCTTATGTGCAGCTCAGAATGAGATTAGGGATCTAGTGCAGCCCCTTGTTTTGCATCGCAAGGAATGGAGATTCAGAGAGGGAAAGCGACTTGCCCAAAGCCACACAGCTATTGCTAGAGGAACAAGAATTAAAATCTGGTCATGTTACCATGACCTGTAGTGTTTCCCTCTCCCCATACCGTCTTCTTAAAGTTTATATGGGGAACAGTGCAGCAGGTAACCTGGTCAAAACACCAGACTTGGCTTTTATTTCTGAGGTTGCCTAGTGATAAGCATTTAGTGCCTCTAATTAATCTGATAGCTAACAGTGCCTTTCCTTTCCTTGGTTTTATAACAGATAGTATGGGGTCCTGGAAATAAATGGCAGAAGGGAAAAGAGACCTATTGTGTATGCAGCAACTTCTAGAAGCCAAATTGTTCTGGGAGCTTCACTGTGCTTGCTTAATTTACTTTCACAATAACCTCAGGAGGTAGGTATTATCTCCATTTCAAAATGATAAAACAGGCACAGATGGATTTGGTCAGGTGCCCAGGGTCTCACAGTTGATAAGTTCATAACTTTCCAAAGCTGATATTCTGCATCTACAAAAATGTAAGTTCCACAGAGGCAAGGATTCTTGAAATATGTTTGTTCATTGATTGTTTTTCCTAAGTGTCTACAACACTGATGGTGCATAATAGGAGCTTGATAAAAATTCATTGCATTACTGACTTAATACCACTGAACTATATAGACCTTAAGACTTGAAGACTGGGTATTTTTGAGTTTAATAAAATATAAAACATCAAAGTAAAATCTGCTTCTTTTAAATTTTGGAATCCAGCAGCTTTCAAAACATCTGCAAGGGAGCAGAGTATTTAAAATACCTCCTCCGAGCTGTCTGATGCCAAGTGTTGAAGTATACCAAGTGACAGCCGGAGGAAGAGTGTGTGCAGCTGTTACATTCTTAGAGTATCTTTAAACAAATGCTGTGGTTGAGGAGAGAAAACGCATGACTACCTCATTAATTGTTCCAGCACCCTGGGCCCAGCAATAGGTGTTTTCTGAGTGAGAGGAGCTGACTGTGGGAGTTGGAGAACTTTGGGGAGGCACATTGCTTCTCATCTTTTTGGACCTAAGCTTGTATACATGTTAACTAACACCCTTCCATCCAGTGCTTCCCAAATTATAGCACCTTGCTCAGAAATAGAGCCTTCTCATCCCTGCATTGCAGGACTTGGTCCATATAGGTACCTAATAAATACTTGTTGAGTGAAATAATGGTTGTGTTTTTATAAACATGGTATTTCTCTTGTGAGGCATGCATCCTGGGAAGAGTGATTTCTATGACCTTCCCCCAAGAAAAGCCTCTGGTTTATTTTGGATCAAGGCAGGATGTAACTAATTTTCACTGCTTTTATAGTTTATACCATCCTGTTGACATTTATCCTCATATTATTTTCCCAACAGTCATCTGAGATGTTATATCCAGGTTACAAGTGAATCAAAGGAGGCTCAGAAGCTTGAGGAATCTTTCTGAGGCCACTCAGGCAGGAAGTTGTAACATTGGGATGTAAATTCTTTTACTGAGCTTCAGATGGGACTAGTTCTGTGCAGTAAAGTACTAACCTTGACAAAGAAAGGTCTGGCCCTTGACTGGCTCCTAAGAGATGACCTTGGAATGTTCTCTCTGTTTATAATCTATGCTAACAATGGGAGTCTTTGACCATGTAGTATAAGCTTGACCTTTTGGAGGAGCTAAAGACAAAGGTCATCTATGGGGGCAGCCAACCACATCTATGTGACCAACTCCTAATAAATATCCTAGACATGAAGGCTCAGGTGATCTTCCTTAGCCTTCCAGGTGTGTTGCCACATTTTGTTGCTGGGAGAAGCAAGCTCTGTCTATGAATACAATGGGAAGCTTGCATCTGGAACTCTCTTGGGCTCTGCCCTATGTGCCTCTTCTTGCTTTTGACTTTAATCTGTTTCCTTTTGCTATAATATACCATAACTGTGAGTACAATAGGTTTGCTGGGTTCTTCTTATCTTAGTGAGTTATTAAACCCGAAGGTGATCTTGGGATCTTCTGAACTCCCAAGTTCCTACAGTTTCTCTCTGCAACCCTAGGATGGTCAACAAGAAGGATTAATGAGGAGGGAGCTTTACTCTAAAGATACTCTAAAGAATGTAACAGCTGCACACATCACTTCCAGCTCTTTTTCTTTGTCCCATTGGTAGCAAGGTATCACCTAATGTACTTTGAGAATCAATCACCAGACTGGAGATGCTTTCTGTTGTGGCACATACTGGAAGAGTGAAGAAGGTTTTCTGCCAAATTAACAATCTTGGCAGCATCTCCCTCTCTTTCCCTTTATCCCCTCTCCTCCTTTCCATTGTCTTCTAGTTTTCTCTTCTCCTCTGCTCCTCCCACCTCCATCTTTTATTACTGGCATTGTGCCAGGTTCCTTAAAGACAGAAGGCACAGCAGAGGCAACATTGTGGGTGGTTACTTTTGAGTTCAATTACTGGCTTTGGGTCTTGCTTCTTCTACCTTCATGCTCTCAGTCCCTTCCTAGGTAGGGCCGGGACTAGGGTAATGCCAGTGAGGAATTCTAGTCATAGCCCTGCTTTAACTGGAACATAGGATTCAGAATCTACCTTCTGAGGTTATGAGAATTACAATTACTTCATTCCTCATGCTCAGCCCCTTCCAATACCCCTTTTCAGTGCTTTTGTATATATATTTTAGCTCAGTCTAAGGTATATGGACTCAACTCTGATACAGGTAGGGTAGTTTCACAGGACTGGGATGGAGCCTCCATCCCTTTTAGGGGGACTTAGCTCTCTCTATAACTGAGATGCTTAAATTTTCTCCAGGAAATGAATTCTTTGGTCACCTACCTCCTACCCCCTGGCAATGTGACATGACACAACCTTATACAGGTATTCATTATCTAAAATCTGCAGATGCTGAAGACAGTACTGCCTAGGATTCCCATGACCTGGGGGGCAGCATAGTTCTTAAGGATGACATTTGGAACCCTTCTTGGTCTGAATCAGGGAAGTGGCTTTTAACCTTGACTGCACATTAGCATCCCCAGGGGATTTTTACAAAGTCTTGATGCCCAGATCCACCTCCATAAATTCTTATTTAATATTCTCGGTGTGTGCCAGCATGGTCATTCTTATATGCTCCTCCAGGGTTCTAACCTGCCCCTGTGTTGAAGGACATCTTGCAGCTTCATCACATGCTGGTGCCCTCCCCTAGATACCATGCCATTTCCTGTCTGAAGACACTACTTCTGTTGGTCCCACTACCTGGTGTGCTCTTTTTTGTCCTCCTGTGCTGGGCCGACTCCATTGACAATGTCCTAGAAGATAATGGATGAGAAAATCCTTCACAGACTCAAGAGTGGAATATGAATGTAGGGGATTATTGCTATTATTTCTGGGGCAGGCGAGCTATAACCTCTTGTGGGATCATCTATCAACACAGAAACCCTGTTGTTGCTCACTGAATTGTACCCCTGTGACCCAAAAGATAATGTATTTCCCACTGTACTTAACTTAATACTGTGGGCTGACATGTACCTTGAACTGAGCCCGGTGCATAATATTTAAATGCTGAGCCCGACAGTTTATAATCCAAGGCAGCTCACTTCCCCCTTTTGGCAAACTGCCAAGCCAAGGATTTAAGAACAGTGGAATGAGGGATTGAATGAGATTAGGGTGGGATGGTGTTTCTCCAAAACAATCCATGGCTGAAATTTATTTTTGATACCTTGATGAAAGGAACATCTTTGTTCATTTTGATGATCAGGTATGCTCCTTGGCCACCTCCCACAGCCACCTTTGGATTGTCAGTTTCAGCCGCCCTCACACTGGGTCAGAACCATTTCTTGTTGATTTAAAAACCCAATGGCGGATCATCTGACTGGAGTTTGATATTGTGGTTCAACAGCCTGCTGATCCACCAGGACCTTAAGAAAGGAAAATGCTTGCTGGACACTTCTGCAGGTCAGAGTCAGTGGGGAGTGTAGAGTAGGGTACTCCTGCCCCCATCTCTTAATATTGTGCTGAGAAAACAACTCAATCATAGAGCAAAGAGGATGTTGAAATAGAAGGCAGCTTAGGCATCAATGCAAAGACCCTAATTTTATTTTGTTATTTTTCAATTACAGTTGACATTCAACATTATACTAGTTTTAGGTGCATAGCATAGTGATTAGACATTTATATAACTTACAAAATGATCACCCTGTTAAGCAAAGATAATTTTACAGATAAGGATATGGAGACTCAAAAAGGATGAGAAATTTGCCAAGCAATTTGATGCTTAAATTCATTAAATTTAGATGAATGTCTCATCTAAGTCAGTTAGATGAGGCATTTCTTACCCCCAGTTGTCCATTCTTTTAACCCTATCCTGTTGCCAACTATCAAGAGTGACATCTGTCCAAGTCAAGAAGGACCCAATTGGGCAATGTTTAGAATAACAATACTCAGCCAATCAAAAACAGGCAGGAGCTCCCCTCTGCACCTGACACAGATTTCAGAGCTGTAAGGGGGGCCTTGCACTGTTCTCAGTCAGATACCAACTTCAAATGATGGTAAGATAGTGGTAATCACATGCAGGATTATTGAATAAGGGCCTTATATGTATTTTTACCTAGTAGAACATGCTATGTAATTTGGGAATCAAATTTGGATTATTACTTTGTGTTATTCAAGGTTGACACAAAACAAAAAAATGATCTATGAGTATCCAGATTTCTGAATTGAGTTTGAGAGTGTTAATTAATCATGGCCCTTCCTCTTCAGATTTTGAACTCATTGAAAAATAGCCTCAAGGGGTCAAATAATGATTAGAAAGTCAACTTTATTGCAGTTAAGACTTGAACTGGACAACACATCTTGACTCAAGTAGTTGAAATGAACTAAGCTACTCAATGCAGGGTCTGGAAAAATCATATCCATATGGCAGGATGTAGGAAATAGAGCAACTGTGACCCAGAGGAAGACGGAAATAGATATATATTAGGTATCAGAGAGAGAGAGAGGAGAGGGGAAGGGACTCATTGCCTTATTGCTCTAGTAAGAGGAGGCTCACCTCCTGGTGAGTGTGGCTAGAAGTAAACGGAGTTGCTGAGTATTACTATGTTACAGGCCAAGGAAGGATCATGCAGAGAGAAAGAAAAGATTCCCCTATTTTACTCTTATCCTTAATCATGGCAAAAGACACATAACATGCAATTTACCAACTTAACCATTTAAACTTTTTAAAAATATATATTTAAGTATACTTTATTGATTTCAGAGAGGAAAGAAGAGGGAGAGAGAGATAGAAGCATCAATTATTAAAGAGAATCAGCCATCTTCTGCCTCCTGCAGGTCCCCACTGGGGTGCACGTCTCCCAATGCGGATCAAGCCTGCAGCAACCAGGGCATGTGCCCCCACTGTGAATTTAAACTGTGACCTCCTGGTTTATAGGTCTATGCTCAATCGCCAAGCCACATTATCTGGACCCATTTTTTTAAAAAAATTTAATCAACTTTACTAGGGTCTAATTTATACACATTTTAACTATGCAGTTCAATGATTTCAACAAATATATTCACCAGTGGACTTACTACCCTATTAAGATACAGAACATTTTCTTCAGCTGAGACAAACTTAACCATTTGTAAGTGTAATGTTCACTAGTGTTAAGTGTATTTCTATTGTGCAAACAATCTCCAGAACATTTTCATATTGTCAAACTGAAATTATATGCCCATTAAACAAGAAATTCTCATTTCCCTATTTCCTTAGACCCTGGTAACCACCATTTTACTTTCTGTCTTAATGCATTTGATTACTCCGGGCACCTTATATATGTAAAACCATATAATAATTATTTTTTGAGTGTGACTGGTTATTTCACTTAGCATAATGTCCCCAGAGTTTATTCATGTTGTAGCACGTATCTGAATTCCTTTCCTTTTGAAGGTCAAATAATATTATATGGAGAGACCACATTTTGTTTATCCATTCATTTGTAGATGGACACTTGGGTTGTTTCAATCTTTTGGCCTTTGTAAACAAGCTCCCGTGAGCATGGGTGTGCAAATCTCTCTTGAAGAGCTTGCTTTCAATTCTTTGTTAAATACCCAAAGTGGAAATGTTGAATCAGGGCCTTTCAGCTTATTTTGTTGTTGTTGTTGTTAATACTCACCCGAAGATATTTTCCATTGATTTTTAGAGAGAGTGGAAGGGAGAGAGGGAGAGACAGAGAAACATCTGTGTGAGAGACACATTGATTGGTTGCCTCCTGCATGCACCCCGACCAGGACGGGGGAACCTGCAACCAAGATACATGCCCTTGATCAGAATCAAACCCGGGTCCCTTCAGTTCAAGGGTTGATGCTCTATCCACTGAGCCAAACCGCCTAGGGAAGGGCCTTTCAGTTTTGACAAAGGAAAGCTTGATGCTGCTACGATTAAACAGAAGTCAAAGACCAGAATTCTACAGATGAAATGGATATACAGAGCAAGGGTATCTTCTGGGATTGGTAGGATTGAGGAGCAGGCCTCCCAGGGGGTGAGACACAGTGCTGAGGTTTTGCACAGCAGTGAGGAAGAGTTACAAGGAAGGCAGTGAAGTCCTTGTTTTGGAGGGGGGAGCCTCCAGAGGCTATGGAAAGAAACTGGGGCTTGGGTGGGTGTGAGAGCGGGAAGGAGAAAGCTTCCTGCCTCTCCTCCGATGGAAAGGGACACAAATGTGGTGACAATCTGGACTCAGGAGTGTGTTTTGCTCTTAATTCTTATTCTGAGTGGCATGTACATTTGCTTGTAGGTAAAAGGCAAGGATAAAGGATAGAAAAGATCTTTTGTTTAATATACAGAGAGGAGGAGCCAAGCTATATATAGTTCCCATTGAAAACCAGAGACTACCACACATGTATGAGAAGTAAGAAATTCTTGTCCTAACCTCTACCTGTAACAGGATCACAGTATCTAAAGAGGAGGCCTGGTCCAAGCAAGAGTTTCACTTATTTCCACAAGGCTGGTCACACATCCTAATTCTATATTGGGAAAAGGCTGGCAGTAATAATACCCACCATTTATTTAGCTCAGTAGTTCCCAACCTGGAACATTGCTGCACCCCCACCCCCAGGGGACCATTAGCAATGTCTGGGGACATTTTTGGTTGACACAAATGGGATGCTGCTAAACATCCTGCAATGTCCCCACAAGAAAGACTTTTCTAGCCCAAATTTCAATAGTGCTGAGGTGGACAAATGGGATTGGTTATATCCTTTTCTCAGGTATAGTCTAATTTTATCCTCACACACATGCCAACATACTGATTCTTGCTTTATTTTATTGAGTAGGAATGTGAGAGGCGAGTCTGAACAGTTTAACTGCCCAGAGGTTCAGTACTAAGGTCAGGTGTCCTGCCTCCTGAGGCCACTTCCCTTTGTTCACACCTTAAAGGGTCGGATGAGAAGCAGCCTCTGAGGGTTGAAGTCACCAATAAAGAAGTTGAAGGAGCGTTTATCCAGTGTCTGCTATGCTGCGAGGTTCAGCGTTCTCCCTAACCCTTGTCACATTTCCAGCCCTTTACTGAAGTTTGGTAATATAGCTTGTAAAAGGTCACATTCAAACCTCGGTCTATGCTAAATTTGGCACTTCCCTTTAAAACCCACTACTCCTTTATTAGAATATGTGCGATTAAAAATAATTTTGATTATTATTAATCAAAAGCATTAATAATAAGACACGGATATCTAGACACTGCTGATTCTACTCATTCAATCAAATGAATTTTTTGAGAGACTGCTCTGTACCATGCACTGTGCTGGGGGCTGGACAGATGCTGACTCTCTGGACAGACCAAATGGGCAAAGTGGGACCCAGTGCTAACATTTACCATAGGTGTGTGTGTGTGTGTGTGTGTGTGTATAGATTTCTTGTGTTTTAATGACCAGGAACTTTTTGTTTGTTTTCTTCAGTTTTTTTTTTTTTTAATATATTTTATTGATATTCTACAGAGAGGAAGGGAGAGGAATAGAGAGCCAGAAACATCGATGAGAGAGAAACATCGATCAGCTGCCTCCTGCACACCCCCCACTGGGGATGTGCCCGCAACCAAGGTACATGCCCTTGACCGGAATCGAACCCGGGACCCTTCAGTCCGCAGGCCGACGCTCTATCCACTGAGCCAAACCGGTTTCGGCCATGTTTTCTTCAGTTTTTAGTGTGCAACTTACTACCCATATAGGTTTGAACAAATAGCTTACCTGGCTGTGTCTCGACTTCCTCACCTGTACCACAGAGATACTCAGAGTGGGGGCACACCAGAGCCGGGATGGGAAGCATTACATGACATGATGTAAGGAGAAGCAGAATTCTCTCCATTCCAGGGTAACTTGCATTGACACTGTAGGCATGGAGGGGAGGCTCTGATAGATAGTGCCAGGGCCAGTAGGGGTCGTAGTGCCATCAGCAACTGCTGCGTTCTCCTGGCCAGCAGGGGGCAGGGCTGATGAAGCCAGCTTTGGGGCATTAGAGGAAAAAGCCAAGTGTGTATGAAAGCTTCAAGGACAACAGAGGTGTTGGCTAGGGGAGGCTTACTCACCCTCCCAGGACTGCCAGGAATATAGGGGAGACATTTATAAACTCCTGTCTTTCAGCCTTGTGAGGAGCCAGAAAAACAGTGGTGTCTATTTTTACCCTCAAGGCAGCAAAACCACAGGAAACATGGACCACAAAAGTTATAGCTGAATAAAAGCCACCAGGAGCAATTTAGGAGAGACCCAATGTCATAAATCGACCCAAGTCTTTTTCAGAAGCCTTGGAATAGCAGTGGGAGAAAATGTACCCAAGACTGATGGGCAGCAGCTTCAAATCTCTGCTTCATCACTTACAAGCGTTATATTTAGAGGGTCCCCAGATTTCTCTGAGCCTCAGTTTCCTCATCTGTAAATCAAAGAAAACACTATTTCACATGGTGGCTGTGGATCTTCAACACGATCAACTCAACAGAAACACTTTGCAAACTGCCAGGCCCTGCACAGGTCTGGGGGGGGGGGGGGTTGCTATATTATTCCTAACCAGTCAGTAATATTATGGATGTTAGTTTGTGAAAAGAAATTCTAGTTTATGTTCTATGTGGTGGCATCTTTGAACCTCACGTTCTCACTCATCAAACACCTTAAAATATACTAGTAGAGGCACCTAGAGTGGCAGAAACAGAAAAATCTATTATGTAATTCAAAGCATCCTCCTCTCGGCAGCTCATTGGAAAGGGGAGAGCATGTCTTTTATTAAGCTCGCTTAATTCAAGAGGGAGACGGAGAGTTGCAAATGAGAAATGCAAATCTAAGAAGATATCCCACAACGTGCCTGGCTTTAATAATTTTTCAAATACGAAAATCTAGTCTCTCTCCTTTCCACCTCATATTCACGCTTACAATATTTGTAAGGTCATATTTTTAGGGTTCCAGGTTTCAAATAAATGTCACAGTGTCAAAGATCCATCTCAAACCTGTTTTTCCTATCCTATCCTATCCTATCCTATCCTATCCTATCCTATCCTATCCTAACCTATTACATCTCTCTGTTCATTCCCTCATCACATTCATCACTATTTGAAACTATCTCATTGTTTGATTTATGTGTATGGTTGATTGCATGTTTTTCCAGGTGACAAACTCCTTGAGAGCAGGTCTTAATCACCTCAATATCTCCAATTCCCAGCTTCATGTCTGGTTCATAACAGAAGCTCAGTAAATATTTCTTGAATGAATGAATGAATCCCCAAACACAATGATCCTGGGGTAACTGCTTGCAAGAAGTGGCAGCTGGGACAGAAACAGAGGCAGAGGCAGTGGGGGAAGTGGGAAGTGGCAGAGTAGCCTGGACAGAAGGGGCAGAGACTTGCTGGGACCAGGAGTGTGATGGTGGGGGACTAGGAAAGGGACCCCTGCATGGCAGGTAGCAGAGGCTCCTGTCCATGGCCCCCAATGGCACCACCATGAGCCTTTGGGACCAGTAGGCTCAGAGGCCAGTGCACTGAAATTGTTAACAAGCAGAACACGTGTTGATGCCTGAGGTGGGATGCAGGGTTCAAGGGAAGGAGAAAGAAGTGCAGGGATGCTGGAGGCTGCTCAATGGCCAGTGTAGGAAGAAATGACCAAGATGCTTATATGGTCCTTTTCTAGACTGTTGCCCTGGGCAACAGCTCTTATTCAGAGAATAGGAAAAAAAATCTTAAAACACAATAAAATCCTTAGCTTCAAAGCTCCTTAAGACATCTAACAGTTATCACATATTTATGTGTTTATGAATTAGGCACTTTGCCCACATTATCTCAATTGGCCCTTCCAACAGGTGCTTTTTTATTCCCATTTTACATATAGAAAAACTGAGGTTCGGAGAGTGGAACTGAGGTTCAGAGAGTGCAACAGGCTAATAAGGGGTGGAGCTGGAATTTGGAGACAAGTCAGTCTGACCCCAGATTTGGTGTTTTTAAACTACCATTGACAATTGCATGTGAATTTTCTAAATTTGATGACAACCTTTTGGAACTGTGTAAAAATATTGGGGCTCTCAGGTTCTGTCTTGAGCCCACCTTTATTATGCTTATGCTACACAATTCCAAGGGGTGTCTTAGTCATTTCCTTTGCACCAGTCCCATGCCTATGGTTCAGAATTTTAGAAGTCTGCATTCAGCCATCTGCTGATGTCTTTAGCTGGCTGTCCATTAGAAGCTTCCACTCCACATGTCCATTCACCATTCCCTCCCAAAACTTTCTTCCTCTCAAATATTATCTCTCCTAGTTAAATGACACACTCCTCCAGCCAGCTGCCCCAGAGAGAAATCTGGAAATTGTTCCTAACACCTCCCTCCCTCCCTCATTGCCCTCCTTAGTCTTGCTCCAATATGTTGAGTCCATCCCGGTAGACATAGCCTCAGTTTATTATTATTGACGATGACAGCTGGTTTTAACTGGTTTTCTTATCTCTGGTACTGCCTTTCACAAATCCGCCTTATTTAACATTACAGGGGTAATTTAAAATGAACATTGAAATGGAAACCTGGTCCAATTACTCTTTTGTCACGTCTTTCTACTCTGAATTCCTGTTGCCCACCAGGCCTTGGCAGTATTTCCCTATTTTACAGTTTTTAAACATGCCACCGGTGTGTATCTTACCTCTTCTCTTCTTCCTTCCTCCTCACATCTTTTCTTCATCCTTTGCATGAATTTTCTTTAGCTTCTTCTTTATGCCAGGCTCTGAAACAAACTTCATAAGAAAGTTGACAATCCAAAAACATATTTTCATGTACATTAGCTAATTTATTTCTTACAACGCTGTTGACTGGCCTGTAGACTTCTGTTGTACCGGGTCCTTGGCTTTCACGTCCTGTAATGTCTGGTTCCAGTGTCCCTGTGGCTGTTTTTACTATCCCAATCCATCATCAATACACAGAGATCTTTGACTCAATGCGATCAGGATTAAGTGGTGTTTAATAAAAGTTGGGAAGGGGCAGGGAGGATGGCAGAAGCATTTGGTGTGATAGATAGGTATCTACTGGTTGCAAATATTCAAGTGTCCTGGGAATGAGTCAAGATACTTTCCACTGTTCTGGCAAAATGGCTAAGTGGAAGGCAGCGACAAGAGTTTCTCCCATGGCTGTTGGGGACTGTCTGACTCACTGGACTGTGAAGTCCACAAAAGCCAACACTGCACCTTATTTTTCTTTGTCTCTTAAAGACCCAACACAGACATGGTTGTTCAATAGATAGTTATCTACTATATGGATCAATGCTTAGGAATCTAGAAATGGGAGGGAACTTAGCCAGCATCTTTCCATAGCACAGTCTCCCGAGTTCCAGTCGGCTGAGCCATCGTTGTGCACAATGGATCTATGCTATAGTTTGCACATGTTTGGTGACATTTGAGTCTTGCCTGTGTTCTTATTCATTATTTATTTACATTTTGTTATTGCTTACTATCATTACCAGGTCTAATTTGGCAGGTAAAGGCACTGAAGCTTAATGTAATCAGGAGACATGCCCTAGCTTAGGAATTTGTATCAGAGCTGAATTTGGACATAAGCACTGGGGTCCTGGATTCTGGGCTACACAGCCAGCCCTTCCTGCATCTGTGCCTAAGGCTCTCTCTGCTTTTTGAGCAAAGGAGCCTTGCTATAAGGAGACTGGATGCAGCCATCCGTGAGGTGAATGCAAGAAGCCATGTGGGGCAAACTGCCTTCATGCTTCCTGGAGAGAAGGAGGGAGCTTGGGAGAGGGAGAAATTCAAAGTCTCTCCTGAGAGCTGAGCTGGGGAGGATGGTGGTGCCCCAGACAGCAGGGGAAGCCAGGCAGATTTCTCTCTGAACTGAGCTGAGAACACTCACTCACCATATATTTCCAGCCTAGATTTTGGAAGGAAAAGATATAATGCCCTATTAAAATTGTTCTCTCTTCCTTTCAGAAATGAAGGTCAGCAGGGGAGATAAGTGGCGCCAGAGATGCTAATGAAAGAGAACCCAGGTGACTGCAGAAGCAATTTAAAGATTTGCCAGGATTTGTTTTGGCCCCAGTGGCTCTGCCTTCTACTTGCAATTCCTCCTCAGCTGGCTGGATGGGGAGATAAATACATTTTTAAAAAGTCCAACATCCAGGCACTTTTGAAACCAGGGAAAGCAGAACCTGGGAGGCTTAAAATATTAATCATGTATCCGGGCTTGCCGGAGAAAAGAGGACGGCGTGCTGCAGGTGTAATGCAGGGAGAAAATCCCCTCTAGCGACGAGTGATATGGAGGTGGATTTCACTCATGTGTGCACTGGACACGACAGAAAACTTGATTCATTCTGAATGCAGACCTGGATTCAAAGGCCCCTCCTTAAAGGGAAAGCTGCAGGCCAGGAGGACATGCCGAGACCTCATTAAACTATCATTAAACAGTGAATAGGCTCTAGGCTGAGTCCAGAAATATAGATGAAAGGCTTTAGGAATGTTGGATTAGCAAACAAGGCTTAGATGTTCAGAGGTAGGAGTTAATGGCAGGATTCCAGAATTCCTATGCAGAAGCCTGAGAGAGGAGTTATCCATTGTTCATCCCCTAGGCTCCCTCTCAAGCCAGACCTACTTCCTGTGTTCACCTTGGGATTATTTTAATTTAAATTCTTTATTGTTTAAAGTATTACATGAGTTTCCTTTTCCCCCATTGACCTCTCCCGGCCACTCCCACCCCCCAGCATATGCCTTCACCCCCCTACTGTCTGTGTCCATTGGTTATGCTCATATGTATGCATACAAGTCCTTTGGTTGATCTCTTACTTCTTCACCCCCCGCACCCCTTCCCTCATAGGTTGGGCAGTCTGTTCGATGCTTCTGTGTCTCTGATTCTGTTTTTTTTTTCATCAGTTTATGTTGTTCCTTATATTCCACAAATGAGTGAGATCATGTGATATTTATCTTTCTCTGACTGGCTTGTTTTGCTTAGCATAATGCTCTCCAGTTCCATCCATGCTGTTGCAAATGGTGAGAATTCCTTCTTTTTTACCGCAGTGTAGTATTCCATTGTGTAGATGTACCACAGTTTTCTAATCCACTCATCTGCTGATGGGCACTTAGGCTGTTTCAAAATCTTAGCTATTATAAATTGTGCTGCTATGAACATAGGGGTGCATATAGCCTTTCTGATTGGTGTTTCTGTTTTCTTGGGATATATTTCTAGAAGTGGGATCACTGGGTCAAATGGGAGTTCCATTTTTAATTTTTTGAGGAAACTCCATACTGTTTCCACAGTGGCTGCACCAGTCTGCATTCCCACCAGCAGTGCATGAGTGTTCCTTTTTCTCCGCATCCTCGCCAGCACTGTTGTTGATTTGTTGATGATAGCCTTTCTGACAGGTGTGAGATGGTAGCTCATTGTCATTTTGATTTGCATCTCTCAGATGATTAGTGACTTTGAGCATGTTTTTATATGTCTTTTGGTCCACCTTGGTTTATTTTTAAAATTTTTCTTTATGTTTTTATTGACTTCAGAGAGAAGAAGGGAGAGGGATATATAGAGAGAAACATCAACAATGAGAAAGAATATTGATCAGCTGCCTGCTGCACAACCTCTGTTGGGAACCAAGTCCATAACCCAGCCATGTGCCCTGATTGGGAATTGAACCATTGTTATCTCCTGGTTCATAGATTGATGTCCAACCACTGAGCAACACAGGCCAGGCTCATCTTGGTTTCTTATTACAGGTTCCAGAGATCAGTTTCCTTCTGACCTTCTTCAGAATGGCTGCTGCCATACACCAGTTGCATTCAAAATCAGTGAAAGTCTATTGAGCTCCCTGTTTGGGTGCTGCCAAGCATAAGCTCATGGGATATTTTTTTGAATTAAGGATGTAATTCCACTTTGCATAAGAAAAGGCATAGAAAAATTGAGACTCCAAGCAGTTAGGGAAGCATCTATGGTTCTAGAATTTTAGAGTTCTTAGAGCTCGGTTCCTGATCTTGAGATTCCATCTTCCTTCTGGTATGTTCCTAAGGACTCAATGTTATGTTTTTATTCCTGAATCTGTGCATAACATCATACTTCATCACTCCTGGAACTTGCCCCTTATTCTTTAAGTAGAATAGCAGCTTGCTGTCCCTTGCTCACAACCTGTTTCAAACCTATATGCCTTTATTTGCTTTGGATCTTTTTGTCTGAAACCCAGATTTGTTTATTGAAGAAGCTTTCCATTCTCTACCTGCATTGCTGTCTCCCCCCTCTCCTGCCCGCCCCCCCCCCCCCGCCCCCCGCCCCAACCCGTGGAAGAACCCACAAGCACCTGCCATGAGTAAGCCCAGGGAAGGTGCTTACCTCCACCTTAGAACAATTCTGTTCTTCAAGACTTGGATTTTAATCATTAGGACCTAAACATGTATGCCAAACTGTAGGAACCACTTTTAAAATAGTAAGTGGATTATATCTTTGCATAACAGTCAAGTCTTCTTATGATGGCAAAATGAATTAGTTTGGTAGAAGCAACATTAGCCTTGGGGACTCAGGTTTGAGTTTCACATCTGTCATCTAGCTGAGTGACAATAATGGTTTTCTTAACTTTCTGTTTGTTCATATATAAAGTGGAGTCAATTACACTTACCTTACAGTTTATTTATTTTTTTATTAGAGATGCCTTTATCCCAATAAAAGCATTTTCAGAACAAAGATTTAATTTGAGGTGGGAGGACTCTCATAGAAACTATATCTATTTGTGTAAGTTCTAAGACCAGGCATGGTCTTTAGTTGATGCCAAAAAGACTACAGGGTGGTGGATGCTATTCCCAGAGACTGGACAGCAGTTGGCAGGAGGAACTCCCAGTGGTGTTCATCACTACAGGGTTGGTATTGCACTGTGCCAGGTCAGAGTCCTGATTTGCTTGAATACTGAGTGAGGGCAGAGAAGGGCACATGAGATGCCAATTCATTTGTGATGACCACAGAGCTCTTCGATTTCTCAGGGTGCCTGCATCAACATCCATTTTTGATCATCAAATTATTAGAATTGACTCAAGATTTACCCATTGGATGGTTTCATGTGGTCAGCTCCTTACTCAGACTTTCGGGGTCCTGTAGAGAAGGATGGCTTTCTTTCTCCTGCACCAAACTTGACCACAGGTGCTCTGAAATTTGGCTCCCAAGATGGGTTATCAGGGGCATTTCTTCTTCAAGCCTCACTTCCTCAGAGGCACAGTGCTGGCACATGGATTACCCTTGTTCTTCTCTATGTCTCAAGGTACCCACCAGAAGACCAACCACATTTTCCTCCTATCTATGTCTTCCCCATAAAAATCTGGAATAGCAACACACGCACATATACACACACATTCCATATTCTTCACATTTCTCCAGATGGTACACATAGAACCAGATGAACATTAAGAAGGGCTCAGAAGCTGGTAACCCAAAAAAACTTATTCTTTCCTCTCCTTTCATTCTTCCCTTATGTAGAGACTCACCCATCTGTCCTTCTCATCCCCCTCAGAGTGTGCAAGGAGGCTTTTTGCTACAGAACTAAAGATACAAACAGACAAATACAAAAGCACATGTCAAATACCTCAGTTAATCATTTGTATCATATATTGATCAACACTGAGAAGTATAATTGTCATAGGAAGACAGAAAGTTCAGGTCCACATTTATAGTCCTATCTTTTCCTTATAGACCTATATGAAAAGCCCAGTCATAATCAGAACTTTTTTTAGTGTGAATTCCAATAGAACCAAGAACATTGATTGGATTTGAGAGTGTAGTGACATCATAGGATAGTCTGATATCTCTAATTTCCATTTGGAATGTTTCTGCCAGATTGGAAAGGAACAGAGGTATCACTTTCCCTTTCTCAAAGATCCAGGATTTTGTAAAACTCGGTAAGATCAAGGTCTCAGAAAATGAGGGGTTGGGGAAAAAACTAAACTTTTACTAAATATATAAATGACAGAGTGTATAAATATTCTAGAAGATAATCACTTGCTTTAGCAAGCCAGATTCAGACGATAGAACCCTGCTCCAATAAATAAGTGTCGTCTGGATTGTGTCCTCCTTGTTCAGGATAAATTACTGCAGCATTGCCATCCACCAGACTAGATATTTCACCAGCTTCATGTTGTGTAGAGTGTATATCTTCTTCAACATTTAAAGCAACCCTTCTTGGCATGATATTTATTGGGTTTTGCACGTGATTTTTTTTGGCATTGTTTTTTTTTTTTTTTTTTTTTTTTTTTTTTTTATATATTTTATTGATATTTTTACAGAGAGGAAGGGAGAGGGATAGAAAGCTAGAAACATCGATGAGAGAGAAACATCGATCAGCTGCCTCCTGCACACCCCCCACTGGGGATGTGCCCGCAGCCAAGGTACATGCCCTTGACCGGAATCGAACCCGGGACCCTTCAGTCCGCAGGCCGACGCTCTATCCACTGAGCCAAACCGGTTTCGGCTGGCATTGTTTTTATAGGTCTCAGGACAATGTCTGATTATTTCTCAAGTTACACATATGTTGTTGGACCCTGGCTCTCCGTTGAATGGACTTTAGATAGGGTGGTGAGAAAAACTTCCCTGTGGAGTTAAATTTAAACAAATATGAAAAGGAGAATTCCAGGCCAAGAGAACAGCCATTATGTAAGTAGCCAGAAGGCCAGGATAAGATGGACTATGTGGAGTGGGGGATGAGATGAGATGTGCCGGGACTAAATCTTGTAGGGTCTTATGAGTCATGTGAGAAATTTGGTGGTTTGTCCTCAAGGTTATCAGCATCCTTGGTAGATTTCAATTCATTGGATAAGCTGCATGTCCTTGGGCATGGCTTGAATCACACTTCACCTATTGCATCTGTGGTTCTCTTTGTCTATGGTTTCATTCTGATTAGTTTCCTTCTGACCAAAATAATTTTTCTGTAGGTGCTTTAATATATTCATTGAGGTTAGCTCCCATCCTGCTGACCTGGGCCCCACTCTGTCTTTGGGCAATGACTTTGCAGATCTCATTTTAACTGTACTGACTTTCTGGTTTAATTCTTGGAAGGTCAATCTTTTTGCCACATTTCCTAATTCTTAGGGAGCGTATTACCTTCCTACCATGTACAAATAACATAATTATGAACACAGGTGTTTTAGGGATGCAGGCCAACAACAACAGCAGCAAAAGATTTTAAAAAAATGCCGTTTTGAGTCCAAGGAGCTCTAAACCCAGAAGCCTGAAAACACTCAGCATTCTCAGAGAGGGAGAGTAAGAAATAAACACTTACGTCATCCCTTCTCTCCCCTGCAGTCCAGACAGATGATGGCCTAGCATTCTGGATTTGTCTGGTTTCCTCATTAATTCTCCTCTCATTTCTGCTTTTATTATCTGCAATGACAAGTGCATACTATCTATCCCTAGGCAGCTTCTAAAGTCATCTGTCATTAGAGCAATAAAGACTTGTGACTTTCTGCACAGTAAACAAATTGAACTGCTCCTTGGTATCTAAACCTCTTAATTAAAGCACCATTGTCATTGCTATGGTTACTACTGTCCTTTGCAAACCTACTGAGTGCCAAGGACAGTTAGTTGCTATACATACAATATTTCCTTTAATCTTCATAACAACACTTTCAAGCTAAGACTCATCGGTCTCATATGTAGAAGAGGAAATGAGACTCAGAGTGGTGAAGTACTTGCTCCTAGTCAAAGTCAAATGAATAAAAAACTCGTATATCTATAGACTTTCTAAGTCAGCCCTGCACACTCACCCCTACCTTCCATGGTACTTTGTGCCTCCCTGATACTACAGACTGTTCTTTTTTTTTTTTTTTTTTTTTTGAAGAAATAAAATTATTTTATTTGCAAGCAACATGATGTATGCAGAAAATCTGATGGACTCTACAAAAATGCCTCAAGAATTGATAAGTGAATGTTTCAAAGTTGAAGGATATTTAATCAATACACAAATATCAATTGTATCTCTTACTCCAACAAAGTAAAACATTGCTCTCAAATGTTCCACCTCACTGAGGTACATATATACTCACCTTTGCTTTCTCTCCTCAGAGCATGTCTTCAAAATTTTGAGGGGATCCCACTTCTCCCTATTTTGTGTCACTCTAATCCCTAGAGTCATAGACTGTCATTGCTGGTGGTGACCTTGGAGAGTATTTTCTCTGAAGGTTCCCAATCTTGAGTTCCTACATGGAGACTTCAAGCCAGTTTCAATACTCATAAATCTCTAGTTAAATCACAATACTGTTTTTGGTTTGTACTACTGAAATATCAAGTTTAACAATTATTATTTGATCATTACAGTTTGTCTAATATATATAAAGTTTCACAAGATTGTATCCTTCTCGGGGTAATTGTGGAGGAAAGAATTTATAAAAAAGACTGTTGGTGAAAACTTTCAGAAAAAAAATCACCAATGTGGTCTTAAGTTCTTTTTTGTTTGTTTTAATCCCCACATGAGGATATGATTTTATTTATTTGAGAGAGACAGACAGAGAGAGAGAAAGAGAGGGAATCATTGATGTGAGAAACATTAATCGGTTACCTCCTATGCGTGCCCTGACCTGGGATCCAACCTGCAACCTAGCTATGTGCCCTGACCAGGCCTCATGTTCTTGTTTAGAGATGACTAAATGTGTGTCCACTGGGAGGAATTGTGAACACGAATGAAGCTACACTGCTTTGGAAGAGACTTTAAAGCTTACATTGTCCAACTCATACATTTCCAGCAAGTGGTAGCCAAATCATTGGTAGAGAATTTATTGCTACCCTAGGCATTCTCTTTCAACTTAATAGCACCAACTGTTAATAGTTTCCACTTTTGTGTAGGTTCTGCCCTCAGTGCAAGTCCTCTGGAGCACCACACAATGGTTCTGTCACTCTGTAAGTGATGTCCTACATAGGGATATGGCAATTGTGGACTCATTGCTAGGGATGTTGGCATCAGCTAAGTGATCATGGCCTCTCTTGGGTCCCATGCAGACTATTATGGAAAGTCAATTGTTACTTAAGAAGGCCCATAGGAGATTTGTTTTTGGTCATTTGACCCTCTGTTCATTGCTTTAGCCACATTCCTTAAAACTGCAGGTATACTCAACTATCTCATCTTTTGCTAATGCTCCATGCTCCTTATTTCTAGAATATTCTCTTTCCTACTCACTTCCTTAGATTTACCTCCTCTAGAAAGTGCTCCGTGACATAGAACAGCTGGGTAAGTCCCTCTAATACCTGCTCCCAATGCACCTTGAAGGTTTTCTTGCCTTTATCATTTAATTAACCATTTTTTCTCCCTCTCTTAGGACTTTTGGATTCAAGCAGAATATCATAGTGATATTCTACTTTCTAAACTCCAAGGGCTAGCACTTAATTGAGAAACAGATAATGGATTCTCAGTGAAATGAGCGAATTAATTTTGCAATAACCAAATCTCAACCCCTTCCTACCTCCTCCCCCTTTCTTGTATAAAGCTCTGTATCATATGAGCCCTTCCTGTATCTTGTTCAAGCCCATTCACCAACTCCTCAACTTACATTCTCTCTTCATCATGGCAGTGGAAAAGTGGGGAGTTGAGAAGGAAGGGGAATGGGATGAGGGGGAAGGTGATAGCAAAGAGAGACCAGGGAAGACAGAACACACCAGAATAAAAAACTTCATTTTATAGATGAGGAAACTGAGTTTCTGAGAGAAACATGACTTACCTAAGTGACTGTTTCCTGGCCTCTTGCCCTGGGCCTCTCCTCTCTATTATAAATTTTGAAGCAAGTATGTTTTTAACACACACAAAAAAGTACTGCCTCATATCCAAAGATGACAGATGATATTCAGGATGAAGCGGTCATTGGTTGAAATAAAAAGAAAATCCTGATTTAAAAACCTGGCCTCTCACTTGGAACAATGACTCACACTAATCCTGCAGGCGGCATGCTTTCCTCTGATATTTCTCGTCTGATCTGTTCTCCTCAATTGCATAAGGGAAATGATGAATTCTGTAGCTGGATCCCAACTTCCCAAGGCCCAAATAATCACTGTCCTGCTTTCCATGGGAGATGAATATATATATATATTAGGATTTTAACATTCCCTGAACATCCACTTTAAAAACAGGAGACATTGTAGCAGGTGGGGCTTGCAAATGATATTTCTCATCAGATGTTCATCCAGAAAGCAATTAACTTTAGGCAAGTATCTTCTCTGTAAGGCTCAGGAGGCTTCTAAAAAGGCTTCCTCACTCTCAAATTTCTCTGAACAGGCTTTTCCTTCGCCTCCCCTTGTGTTCCAGAGCCCAAAGGGAATATCAGAAGCAAGTTCCACTGATAAGGATGCCATCACAGTTTGGTGACTCAGAACTGTGCAGCAAGAAGTCTTTCTTCGGCCTGTCCTCCCACCACCCCAATACAAGTACCTTCAAAATTGTTTTTCTCATGTTTTAAATATGTTTTTTTACTGATTTATTTTTGAGAGAGAGAGAGAGAGAGAGAGAGAGAGAGAGAGAGAGAGAGAGAGAGAGAGAGAGAGAAACATCGATTGGCTGCCTCCTACACCTACATGCTCCCTGCTGGGGATTGAGTCCATAACCCAGGCATGTGTCCTGACCAGGAATCAAACCAGTGACCTTTGGTGCATGGGATTATGTTCAACCAACTGAGCTACAATGGTCAGGGCAATTTTTCTCATGTTTTATAAATTGCTTAGAGCCCTGTCAGGCTCTTTAGTTTTCATTTGGTCCACTGCCTTGGCTTCCCTATCACTCCTAATAGGACATCTAAGGAGGACAAATAAAAAATCTGTGTTTAGAACTCAGATAGACACTAGTTCAAACCCTGGGTCTGCCACTTCCTAGTTGTGCACTTGTGGGTTGATGGTCTTCGGCCTCTTTCTGGGTCTCAGTTTCTCACCTGTGACTGATGTATGACAATTCACTGAAAATATCCCAAGAAAAGTACTCAGCTTGGTGGCACTTACTAGAAGTTTCTTAGCTGAGTATATTCTGCTCTCTCTCCAGCCTGTCTCTATTTGGTAAAACAAAGCTGGGATATAGTTTGGCTAGTGAATTAGCTTCCTGAGGCTATTGTAACAACGTCCTACAAAATGGGTATTTTAAAACACCAGACACTGGTTGTCTCACAGTTCTAGAGACCAGAAGTCCTAAATCAAGTTGTCATCAGGGCCATGCTCCCCTTTGAAGCCCCCAGGGGAATCCTTCCTTGCCTCATGTTGGCTTCTGGTGGTTTGCCATCAATCTTTGATGTTCTTAGTTTGCAGCTACATAACTTCAATCTCTGCTTTATCATCACATGGCATTCTCTCTGTCTCTCTCTGTCTTCACATGGCAATCTTCCTCCAAAGAGCTTAGTCATATTGAATTAGGGGTCTACGCTACGTTGACCTAACTTCATCTTAACTAATTACATCTGCACCAACCTTATTTCTGAATAAGGTTAAATTCCAAGATTCTATAATATAGACTTATGTTTCGATTAGATTAGATTTATTTGAGAAATCTAATCTTAGAATTGCAATCTTAGAGCTAAAAGGAAATATGTTATTTCTTTCACGTTTTTTTCTTTTTATTCACTATTTCCCAGTCTTCTTGCTTTATCCTAAGCCTCCCAGCCACAATTCTCACCATCTCTTATCCATTATTCACTCAGAAGCCTGGCTCTCCTTCTGTCACACTCCCTTTTCTTGAACAGTCATGTGCCCATATTAGTCATCTTGATTTTCAATAGGACAAAGGTCAAATTCTTCAACTTAGCACAAATTGTCTTTCAGTGCATGACCCCCACCTCCCTTAGGCTGGCTAACTGTCTCAGTTTGCTACAAGTAGTCCCAGTTTTAGCCCTGAGATTTTTGCATCCTGAGAACCCTTCAGTCCCAGACAAATCAGGACATTTGACCACTCTATTCTCTCTATATGGATTTATATTATTATATTATATTATATTATATTATATTATATTATATTATACTAGAGGCCCGGTGCATAAAATTCATGCATGGGGGTGTGTGTGTCCCTCAGCCCAGCCTGCATCCTCTCCAATCTGGGACCCCTCAAGGGATGTCTGACTGCCCGTTTAGGCCCGATCCCGGTAGGACATCCCTCTCACAATCCAGGACTGCTGGCTCCCAACTGCTCGCCTGCCTGCCTTCCTGATTGCCCCTAACCGCTTCTGCCTGACAGCCTGATCACCCCCTAACCACTCCCCTGCAAGCCTGTTTGCCCCTAACTGCCCTCCCCTGCAGGCCTGGTCACCCCCAACTGCCCTTCCTTGCAGACCTGGTCCCTCCCAACTGCCCTCCCCTGCTGGCCATCTTGTGGTGGCCATCTTGTGTCCACATGGGGGCAACCATCTTGTGTGTTGGAGTGATGGTCAATTTGCATATTATTCTTTTATTAGATAGGATTATATTAATTATATTATATGATATATTTTTAAAATATATCTTTAATGATTTCAGAGAGCAAGAGAGAGGGAGAGAGAGATAGAAACATCAATGATGAGAGAGAATCATTGATTGGCTGCCTCTTGCATGATCAGGATCAAGCCTGCAACTGGGGTAAATGCCCTGACTGGGAATCCAACCATGATCTCCTGGTTCATAGGTTGACACTCAACCACTGAGCCACCATGGCCAGGATTTCTGTATGGCTTTAGATACTCTCTAGCTATTACATATTTAGTTCTGTCTCAGTAATTGTTTATTACTCTGGCATTAGCTATTTACTTATTAAGCTCTACTGATAAATGATATGTTTCCTAAGGATTTTAGATCCACATAAATCTGGATTTGAATGCCAACTCTGCTGACGTTTGTCATTGAATATCTTATTAAGCATCCATTTCCTTAAAAGCAAAAGGTGCATGCAATGATATCTCTCTTAGTTGCTGTGAGAGAAAATCAGATATTATGAGTGAAGCACCAGGCAGAGTATCTGATATATATTAGATGTTGCATCAATGGTAGATGGTTTGTCACTGGTGGGTACATCTGTATACTTCAGAGAACCTGTGTTTAGTGAAGGTTTTGAGGGAAAGTTCAAGACTACAAAGCTTGAATCTCCTGACCCATGATCTTTCTGTCCTGTCATTTTCTCTCTCTGACTTAAAAATAAATCCATTCTTTCAGAGGTAAGCCTTACAAAAAACTTGACTCAAAGCCTTGTTTTTCTCAGTAATGTGGACCATGACAGATGTATTTCCTATGGACCGTTTACTATTGGAATTTTCCATGTGTCAATATTTTTCTACCCTTCAGTGATTTTGAGTGCGTTGGTTTCAGAAACTGAAGGGAAAACAAAAAACTGAAAAGACCTTGAACATTTTCTTGTGCTCCAGTTCCTATGAATTTAAAACATGAATTCATTTAAAGTTGGTGTGGTATCACCAACTGAATGGAGGGTCACTGAAAACCTTTTCTTCCATATTAGCTCTCCAGAAGAATCAGTAGTGTTTTATCCAACCTGAGGGCATTTGAGTTATGTGTATGAGGAAGTTGAGAATGAGTGAGGGTGTCCATGACCTCAAAAGGGAGCAGGGAAAATCCTAATTGTGGTCAAAAGCATATCGCTGGTTCTTGCTTTTCTCTAAGATCTTCATTGTGGAGGCCACTGGTTCTTTTTATCTAGTGGGTATTTAATGCCATGATGATATTAATAATTCAGAAAATCTGGGTAGTACTTTTCCACTGAGGGCTATGTGCAGAGCAGAGCAGAAGTGCTGGCAAAAGCCAGAGGGCTCCTGACAAGGTCGGATGCTTTATGCTTTAGCAAGTGTTTCAAATCCCTAGTAACCCCTTCCTTGCTGTGACTGACAGAGAGGCAAGGCTTCTAAAGGATTTTTAGATTTCTTGACTGGGGTTAACAGAAGTTCAATCAAATGGACCTCTAAGAGATGGCATGTCAACAACAATGACACTGGCTAGATGTAAATAAAATTTTAATTATCAGTTCCAAACAATAATTCAAAAGATGTTATAAAATGATGCAGGATGAATTGCTATAGGTGATGAGAAAATTAGTAGTAGCCATGGGAAGAGGAGGCATGATCTTTTATTATTTCTAATGCTAGTGCTTATTTTGATTATTCTTATGGATCCTTTTTAAGATCCAGACACTGTGTATTACATATATGTTCTAATTCTGTGAGATGGACAACCTTATCCCCATCGCATAAATAACGAAATGGAGGCTCAGAAAATCAACCAAGCTTTTCCAAGGCCATCAAGATGGTCAGAGGTAGAGCCAGTGTTTGACCTGGGGATGGTTTTTTCGAGACACTGCTTTTTTACATGTGCTATAACACCTTCAAGTAATAATTAAAAGTTAGTGATCATGAAGAGAATTCTTAGCATTTTGCAGAGACTTAAGTTTTCAGGACCATTTATATCTTTTTCCCCATTTACTTTCTCATGGCAGCCCTGTGCATGAACTGGTTGGGAATTACTATATCCCCCTGGCACATGCAGAGCTTGGACTGGAATGAAGTAATATGATTCCCAAGGTCACTAGCCAACTAATTAGTGGCCGAGATGCACCTGGAACTCAAGACTGGAATGAAGTAATATGATTCCCAAGGTCACTAGCCAACTAATTAGTGGCCGAGATGCACCTGGAACTCAGGACTTCTGGTTCCACAGCCGGAGTTTTGTGACCCATGCTAAAGAGGATAAAGGGGTTACACCAATAAGAGCTGCCATTTTTATTTCATCTTGAGCTGAAGGGGTTGAAATCTAGTCTAAACTTGATATTCTACCTTTGCTGATCTCTCTTGTCAAAACTGCTTCTTCCTGGGTAGCAAGGTTTTCACTGACCAGACTTCCAATGACAGTGATGAGAACTGCCATTTTAGAGTAGTTAGGACAATGAATTATTTATTAATCCTGAAAAAGAGTGCTTAGACCTTCAGCAGTATTGATAATATATAAAAAAGAGCAATAATTGAATTTTCTCTTATGATGAAATGTATCTGTGGTCAAATAAACAACCTGTAGGTTTTGTCTTCATTCAGAATATATGGAACATAGAGCTGGTCAGCAACATTGATGGCATCTTTTTGTGAGACTACAAAGAAGAGAGGGATTAAAGAACATAGGAGACATGCGATGCTTAGGAAAGACATATATCATGTGGAGTAATGAGAGGAGGAAAATACACACAACTCAAAATGTTGAATTAGTGACCAGAAATTCAAATTCTAGTCTTGACTATCCTTGGGGCATAGTTTTCTCATCGGAAAAATAATATTATTTTGGATGGTCTCTGAAATTCCTCTCTTTCATCTCTCACATCTTGCTCTATTCTCTCTAATGTGCTTGCTGGTAAACTGCGTGGGTTGTTTTAATTTATGAAGAATTCCTAGAGAGTTTAAAGCATTTTTATCCCCAGAGTCTGAGCTGAGATGTGCCCCAAAGAGGACCAAGGCAAGCTGCAGGATTTATAATGCTGAGAAGGGCTCTGGGAATTCCTGAAGGCAAATGTGTGAAGCCATTCTGGGCTTGACGTTCCAGTGTAACTGTTCGCACTCAGTTGCCATTGGGCACATATGCTACGGAGTTTGGTTTCAAGCCGAGCATATGGTCGCTTTGGATTAGAGTTTGGATTCTTGTTAAGATCCTTGGCTCGTGTGTCTTCCCAGTTTTAGAAAATGACAGAAGAGAGTCGAGCAAGAAGACTATTCTTGTTAGGGGCATTATATAAGTGAAGTCTGCTTTTCTCCACCTGCTGAGGGGGCTGACATTTCACGTTCATCATGTTATTAATAAAAAAAAAGCTTGTGTCATGTTATTTCCTATTTTTATCCCTCCCTCCCTCCCTCCCTCCCTTCCTCCCTTCCTTCTTTCCTTCCTTTTCTCCCTACAAATGTATATGCAGAAATGTTTTGTGTATAGGGATTGCTTCTTGTGTTCCCACCCACCTGCTCATGTATATTTGACCCAATCTGAGCTCAAGTTAGGAACCCCTAGTACACAAGACTAGCTTTCCAGGCCCATCACCATCACATTTCCTCACCTTTACTTGAACCAAGAATCGAAACACACTAATCAAATGATGATGCAAATACAGATACTGGACCTAAATTGTGGCAGTAACAGGAAGTGTTCCAGAAGAGAACTTGAGTGAATATGGGCAAAGGTTTTCTACAAGGGGTGGAATTTGATCTGAAGAGGGTTCCCATAGCAGAGACAAGGAGCTGCAATCTCTGTGTCTGTCTGGAATCTGGTGTGCTGTGTATTTGCATATACTCAGTATCTCCTGGGATATATGGATGGAATATAATGTGATTGCTTTGGGGAATAATTAAAATAATTAGGTTTAAATTAAAACCATTGACTAGGAAAGCTATTTTCTCACAATGATTTACTCTAATAGAAGCCCGCCCCCCCAAAAAATCAATACTATTTACATAGTGCAATACCATTCAAGTTGGTATATTTAGTTAGCATTTACTCCTTACCAGGGCTGATAGTAACTGTTTATTTGTCTATAATGGTCAAGCTGAAACCAGGCAATCAGAAATCAAAATAAATTCCTTGTTTTATCATTTATCATTTTCAATTGCTTTCATTTTGCTATAATTGGATTAGGTACGTGTTCTAAATATTAGCTTTTAAAAATCAAGTTTTGAACTTGTTTATAACCTAAATTTTTCTTAATGTTTTTTCACATGTGAGATCTCTCTTCAAACCCATTCATTCATTGAGTCATTAGAGAAAGATTTTATTTTATTATTATTTTTTTATTATCCAAAAAATGCTTTTATTTTTTTTTTTAGAAAGATTTATTAAACATATAATATGGGCAGGGCAATAATGTTAACTGTAATAAGGAGTACAAAAATGAATAAGATATTATCTTTGCTCTCAAAAAATAGATGGACATGTAGGAGAGAAGCTTCCCTTGAACTTTAATCCAGATTCAGTATAATTAACATTAGAATGGTGACACAAACCAGGAATAATGGGAGTAAGTAGGAGGGAGACACAATCTTTTAACTAGGGTACTGGGAAGACTTAAATACGAAATGTTCTACAGGAGAAAAGTCTCCGGAAAGAGTCTTCAAGGAATAAAATAACACATGAGCCAAGATCTGAAAGATTGGATGTCTAGCATACACTGAAAAAATAGGAGATACTCTGGTGCTGATGAGGAATAGTATTTGGGAAGAGCTTGGGCTGACCTTGTAGCTTTCTAGATTACAGATGCATTAGAAGGCTTTGGGGAGGTTGTCCCCCACCCTGCCTGACCCATTGAGGGCATTCTGAGGAGAGTAGAATGGAGGAGTGATATGATCAGAGCTCAGTTCTGCACCCCTCTTTTGCATCTCTTGTCTTGTGATACTCATCCCAGTTGAATTCATCCAGAACCACCCAATTTTATAGGTCCTCTAGAACCCTCACTTTGCAGATGAACAAACTGAGGCACAGAGAGACAGACCAAATAGTTAAACCAATGTGGTGTCCTAAAGATGGATGTCTTGGAGAGACTCCCATCTTCTTTTCAGCAGCATTTAACTCTCTCTCCTTTGGTTAGGTCCCAAGCCTCCTGGGAGGAGGAAAGAGGAAGAAGATAAACATTTACAGGGGCTTAGCCATGTGAAAGCATTTCCATGGAGAATATACATATATACAGGGTGGGACAAATGTAGATTTACAGTTACTCATGTGTAAAATAATGTAATAATGAATACATAACAATACAAACATAAACTCTGTGTTTTGCATACTCACAACTATAAATATGAGATGAAGAAATGAAGCAGAAGAGTCCAAGAAACTTGACTAATGTGAAATAAATAGTAAATAGAAGAGCTGAGAGTTAAACCCAAATGACCTGACTCTGTAGTACACTTGCTTCACCATTATCCCATGCTTGGCATAAATTTAGCTGTGGGCATAGAAGTGATACAGGATGAAATATCCCAAATCCAAAGCTCATGCACCTCCTACTACTCCATGGAACTCAAACATTTTCAAGCAATTCAATTTAATTTAATTCAAAACATTTATTGATTCCTGGTTTATGGCATACTTGTGATAGGTGTTGGAGATACGCCAACACACACATGCATGTGTATGCAAGTACACACATACACACACAGACACACACTTGCACTGAGCTGCTGGAAAAATGATTCTGTGAGATTTATAATAGAAATCTCGTTACTTATGCCACTAGCTCAAAAGCCAGTGAGCTGTGCCAGTAGGAGACCAGAGATTAGGAGGGGATAAGGCTAAGGCTTTGTTCTTTCTGCTTCCTCCCTGCATCAGAGTGGTTTTGGCAGGAGCATGGGTTTCCATAGCTACAACTTTACAGGTAGACCTTCTATTCCACACCCCCTTCTGCTGTCCTCTATAGGACTGGAGGCCATTAAGGACTTCTGGCCAATGTTAATCTCCAGGTATATGAGCAGTCCTTTGGATATTCCTTAACCTGACACACACTTCTGTAAACAGTACCATCCTTCTACAATCTCTATAAACATCCCATTGGAGGGTTTGGTGTCTGTCAGGACCTTGACTGATATGTCTAGTTTTCAGTGCTGCTTTTTGTCCCTTACTAGATAATTCTATGTGACCACAAGTCATATAACTATTCTGAACTTAGTATCTTCACCTATGAAATAGAATTATAAGGGAACAACACATTTATTGAGCATCTGTCATATGCTAGGAACTTTACGTATATTAATTCATTTTCTCTTGATATTAATTTTTCTGAGTGTATATTTTCAACATTGTATCCCCAGATCTATACAGATACCTGGAACATGGTAGATGTTCAGTACATGCTTATTGAGTGAATGATGTAGGCATGAGATTGGTATCATTATCTTACTTCAAAAGAAATTGATGCAGGCACACATCAAGCCACCAAGTAAATATCACAGAGCTAATAAATGGCACTGCTGGAATTGGAGGCTAGGTTGTTTAATTTTATAATGTTTACTCTTTCCACAAAACAATCCTGGTTATTCACCTACCCAACCCTTCCCGGCCTGCTGTGAGATTTAAAGAAAATGAAAATATTATGAATTCTGAAATCTACTTAAACATATTGCATTATCATCATTATGAATAATTTTAGAACCTCTTTTCTACCTGCCAGTCTAGAGTACCATGCACTCATTAAATGCAAACTAATTCTCAGTTAAGTATTAGCCAAACATAAATATAAAGGTTGTTGCTAGGGAAGTGAAAAAGAGAATAAAATTAATTTGGGGGTGGAGTTCTGCTCTTTTATATTATTTTCACAATTGTATCCTCCTAATAACATGGCTAATTAGGAAATAATTTTCAAGTTTCACAATTTAAAATTAGAATATTTATTTTCAAGAAAGTATTTGGGCTTTGGATCTGGATGTGTCAGGAAAATATTCTGAGAGTATAAATTTAGAAAGAGCTTAAACTTGGTTCTCTGATTCCACAAGTAAATGGAAGTCATGGGAGTCACAAGAAATTGTTCCTGGGACCTTAGGAAAAATTGAGGTTTTGAACCTTGGAACACATTATTGACCGTTTCCACAATGAAACTTAGGTCCCCTGGGGAGTCTGCAAGATTAGCTAGACCCAAAAGGCAATGGGCTCTTTGATGAGAAAATGGTTTTAAGAGCTTTATAGAAGTTATATACAGCATTGTGTCCATGTGATTTCCCCCCTCTATGTTGCTTATGCATTACTTGAGAAAGTTCAAAGTACATAATGACACAAAAATAGTGATGAGATAGATCTATCTCTTAGGGTGATGTCCTCGGACCTGGAAGTCCATTTCTTTGTTTATTGGAATCTAACCCGAGTGTTCTATGGTTCTTGAGTAGTAATGGAAACAAAATAAACTCACCGAGAAGGACATATATGAAGAATGAAACTGGTTTTAGCAAACACAAGCATCCAAATCAATGTACTGTTTCCAAGTGGTTGCCTAGAAAGACTGAGGTTTTATCAGTGATGACAACTTTGTTGAACTGCATTTAAATAAGAAACATATGAAGTCATAGAAATATCCTGAAGGTGTCAGAATCTTTCCCTGAAGTTGTAAAATGAAAGATTTTAGAATATTTTTTCTGGATCCAAAATTTTATGATGTTTCTAAAATCTCAGCCTTAGTAACTTTCATCCATTTTTTCATTTTCAAAACAAAGAAATATTTATTTGGCACTTACTAATGTGTTAGGCATTAATTCCCAACACTATGGCTTGAAGATAGATGTCATGCTCCAGGCTAAAGGAGATCACAGGTTAGTGGAACAGACATGTAAACATCAATAATCTATAATAATAAAAGAGTAATATGCTAATTAGACTGGACATCCTTCTGGACGACCTTCCAGATGAAGCCGGAACTGCGAGGGAAGCCCAGGTCCCGGGTGCTGGAGGGAAGCTGGTGCCAGCAGCTGGGGGAAGGAAGGCCTACTTTTGCACAAATTTCATCATCAGGCCTCTAGTACAGGATAAAAACGTGTGTGCAGAGGGTAAGGTGCTCTGGAAAACAGAGGAGGGACACGTTAACATTTTGGAAGGTCATGGAAGTATAAATAGAAAAGTCTGAGGCTGAATTTTGAAAGATGCCCAGGAGTAATCCACACAGAAAGATTCAAAAATCAAGAGCAGCATAAGCAAAGAAACCTGGATGATGATTTTATGGTCCCAATTCTAGAATTGTCACACATCTAGTAAGGGACAAAAAGCAGCACTTAAAGCCTTCCTTAGAGTCGCTTTCCTTAAACAAGAACAGTCTACAAAGTGATTATAGCCAGTATTGCTTTTCTACTTGCCTCTAGTACAGCTTTCAGAAAGGCCTGCTACTGTCTCAGATTTTAATTGTCAACAGCCTATAGTGGGAATTCAAGGCACATTCTTGTGTTTTCCTAACTCCCTGGCATTCTTGAAATCTATTTGTGTTTTCCATCTGTAGCATCCATTAGGGTAATGAGTTTGGTTGTTTACTGACCACTGTATGGTGTCTGGTCCTCCACCTTCATCTTGATGTTCAGAGTCTCTATTACTAAAAGTAATTTTCCTTTACCCCCAACCTTACCTTCAGATAATTATTCTAAGGTGCCAACACTGGTTCAGATGGGACTTGAGGTGGCTTTATCTCTCTAGGACTTGATGGTATGAATGACTGACTTTCCTGTCACCCAGATTCTCTTATCCTGGACCTCAGCTCTTGTCCAGACCTCCAAGCATGCCCCAGAGGTCAGGTCATCTGGCCTAGGGCTCCACGGATAGAGTCTTGACGTTAGCTAACCCATGTCTATTAGAAACTCTAGTCATTTTGTGCTGTTTTAACCTAAGTTTGTGGTAGTTTGTTATACAGCAATAGAATGCTAAGACAGCCCTGAAAGGCTTCCTATGACTAATACCTTCTGACTATGAGAAGGAATAAGTTGAATGATCCAAGTGAAGAATGATGGCATGGCAAGATGTACCAGGGTGAGGGAATAGTGAGTACTAAGGTTTAGAAACATGAGAAACTATGAAGTGCATTGGGATCTAAAGATAACTTAGTTTAGGTAAACAGGGATGGTAGTAAAAATATTTAACAACCCACAAAACCTACACTGTGGCAGAGTGGGTTATTGGGAAGAAGAGGCTGAGAGAGAGTAACAGGTGCCCAAGGTTTATTAGGTGTTGACTTATGGCAGGAAGAGGGAGGGAACAAAATTGGGCAGGAGGAAATTTTACACCAAGGTCTAACAAAACTTTGGCCAATTCCACAGGGAGATCTTGAGAACATATCACCTATCAAAAAAGTCCCCCTTGAGCAGAAATGACCAAACCCTTAAACTCCATCTTGCTTATTTATTTGAAATGGAATAGTATGACTCTGGCTTTTTGTAGCCAAAGCAAATCCTGGATAGTATCTACTGGCTGAATTCCTTGTGGTAGATTGTAAATCCTTCACTGAAGAAGGATCTGGGTAGCCTGTCTCTGTCTGCCACAAACCCCAGAAAATTGGAACAGAAAAAACACACAAAGGCAGCTATAGTAAGGTTCAGGAGATGCTCAGCTGGCCTAGGAAATCACTTTAGTTAATGGATCTTGGAAAATGCTGGGGACTTTTAGGGGTAGTTAGAGACACGTGGAGGGGACACTCTGGGAGTGCATCCATGAGTATTTAGCAAACAGTGTAGTGCATTTCAATCTTCTGTCAACTGGTATGGCTGATACATGGCATATCAGCTTAATATTTTCCCTTAATATTTAAGGCCCATCTCAGTAGCCCTCCTACATAGAGATGAGGCCAAAGGGGCAAGCAAGGACCAGACAAAGAAGGGTTCATGTCATGATCAGAGACAGCTTCACATTTCATATCACACCCACACTGAATCAGAATGACCACTGTGTACCCTTTTCACCATCAATAGGGTTGTTGTTGAGCAAAGAACTTGCGAGGACTGCAAGGACAGGCAACATGGTCACCAAAAATTACTCAATATAAAAGCAGTAAAATAGGTTTGATCATGCAGACCTTCTGGTCTGATGGTTAATTTTAGTCTTTGCACAACTATGTCTTCATCTATAACAGCTTTCTCATTTAAGCTGCTGCCTGCCATTCCCATGATTTCACCAGTCTGGGTCAGAAGTGTCCCTCAGGTCCCCAACATCAAAGCCACTCTGTCCCTTTTATGGCCTCATTTATAACACTCATCGCAAGGCTCATCCATTTTCCATGACACAGTTCGTCATTAATAGGTTCATATTGCTCATTGCTCTTGAGTCTTTTGTCTGAGAACTATCACAGTGCCCTTAAGCTGCTCTGGTTGCTGAATCGGAACTTGCCCATCAGTCACTGTTGGCACCGTTTAGCTGGTCTGCTCTCTTGTCAAGAAGTGTCCAAGCCTTCATCCCGGGTAGAGTGGGGGCACTCAGCCATCCTTGGAAGACTCACATCTCCTACAGAGCCATGTAGAAGACAAAAGGGAAGGTGATATTAGGGAAGGTGGGCGGGAGCCCAGGGGAGCTATCAACAATTTTATCTGCTGGGGTTGGAAGGGGAGGGAGAACATACTGAATTATTATATAGATAAAAGAATCTAAAAGATAAATTGGCCCAAACTTCCTAATTTATATAAAAGTACAAGTGAACCAGAAAGGTGACTGGCATACCCTAGCATACTTGTGATGTTTGCCCAAGTAATTTTGTCCACTTAGAAATCTCAGGGGCAGTGAGCAGTGGAAGATGCTGGCCTGCCACACAATGCAAAGGAGAGAGGATGGAAAGCAGAGCGGGAAAGAGTGGAGGAAGGCAAAATAAGAAAGGACAGAGGAAGAGAATGGGAGAGAACAACAGAGAGACAGAAAAGTAAAACAGAATTAGAGCAATTAAGCTGTATTCTAGGTCAAGAATTAAGGAGTACATTTTCTTTCTATCTTGACTATGAAGTTTATAAGGATGAAGAAAGATGAATGGTTTCCTGACCAGTGTGGCTCAATGGTTCAGCCTTGATCCATGCAACAAGAGGTTGCTGGCTTGATTCCTGATCAGAGCACATGCCCGGGTTGTGGGTTTGATCCCCACTAGGGGGAGTGCAGAAGGCAGCCAGTAGATGTTTTTCTCATCAATGTTTTTATCTCTCCCTCTCCCTTCCTCTCTAACAAATCAATTAAAGCATATTAAAAAAAAGAAAGATGAAAGGTTTTTACTGAATTGGAATATCAGAGCTGGAAGGAATCTAAGGGGTATAAGTTTCAGGTTTAAAGTGGATAAAGAGATTGACCGAGTTCATACAGTGAGTTTGGCATATAGACTTTTTGTAAATTGTCAGGCCTTGCCCCAGGTTCTAGCTTTTGGAGGCACCTGCTATAATTGTCCCTTGCCCCACCTCATGTAGACAGATGGTGTGGCAATCAAGATTACAGACTGAAATGAGAGGGACCTGGTGGTGGATCCCAGTCCTGGACCTTCCCTGCTGTGTGTTTTCTGAAAAAAATGCCTGTACCCCTCTGTTTTCTGGATTGCTCATGTCTTTAGAGTTGGCATTCTCAGTTCTGAAGATGTGCTGGCATTGAAAGGCCCAAGGTCAAATTCAATGAAAATGTAGGGAGACATACTGAGACTTGATTTAAAAAATGAAGTGAAGAAAAATGTAGTTATTATTTCTGTAGCAATTGAATGCCCTGTTCCTCACTGAAATCATGTACAAACAATGGATGTGAAATCCTAAATGTTAATGTATTTTTTATCGTTGATTGTGACTTGATACACTAATTCTTTTCATAAAAACTTTGAGATGGCTTGCAAGTAAATCCAGTGCTGTCCAGCAGTGACAATTAGAAGAGAAACCTGGTCTCAGCCATGCTCCTGTGCCCAGAGCTATGGGCTTTGCCCTACACTATGTTCTCATGGACGGTATTACAGGGGAATGAAATGCTTAGATCTGGGTTTTACTGCAGTGACTCCGGTACAAAAGGATGGGGGGCTGGGTTGGGAGGCTAGTTAGAGGTTCTGCAGACAGATTCCCCTGGTCTCATAGCCAGACAATCACAAGGCCATGCTCCTATATAAGTACATCTGCCAGGGCAGTCGGGGCTGGGCAGAGAGGTGTGGGCTAACTCACATACCTAGCAGTCCTCTGCAGTCCTCCTCTGATTTGGACATTGATAAATGCTGTTTTGTGACATGTGATGCTTTATACCCACTGGTACTGTAGTTAGACTCTCTCATAGTTGAGAGAGAAAAGCCCAGGTCACTCTTTTGAAGCTTCCTTTAAATTGAAAAAATGAAGAAATATGATAATAGGGTAACAAAAATTGTATTTTATTTTAAACTAGTGACCCGTGCACAGATTCATGCACATTGAAAGTAAATTAATTAGAAAAAATATTTTAATATCACTATTCGCCCTTTCTCTATTTCAGTGTCAACCAAATTCATGATCGACAATGACAGATCAAAACACACGCATGCCAGTGAGAGCTTTATATGTATTGCACATGTGCGAGTCAATGTAGCCTTTTATAGATATAGAATAAACTTGCTTAATTAGACCTGCTTTCTGATTTAGCTAAACTTTTTCCAGCCCAGTGAAGCACCTCAACCTCTCTTTCAGGTAATTGTCAGCAACACAGCAGTAAATATCAACACAAAGCAGATTATTATTGTAAATCATGCAGGGAGAACAAAGGGTAAAATATTTAACTGTAGCAGTGTTTGACTATTTTCTGCGCAGTGAGAAAACTTGAAGTCACTTTTAAGGTCCACCATTTCTTCTTTTCAGTCAGGTCAAGTTTCTAAACTTTCTAAATCTCCATTTTCCAGCTAATGAAAAGAAAATAGCATTCTACCGAGTCTCCTGTCTACCTACTCCAGAACTTCTGTGAGGATCAAATGAGATGAGGCACATGAAAATGCTTCACAAACATTCGGTGAAAGTGTAAAATGTTTGCACCTGGCTATAAAGCAAATTGTGTTCCTGGGCTGAAGAAACTCCAAGGATGCTAGTCGCTAGGCAGAGGAAGCCAGGCGTTGCTACGTGACATCATTACCCAGCATCCACAGTGACCATTTCTGGGCTGAGCCGGGCTTTGTGCTGCATTTTGTGCCATGGGGTCTCGGCAGCATTGCCTGTGATTTGGTGGGCTGAAGCTCCAGGGTAGTGGCAGGGCCTGTGTCCCACTTGGGGGAAGCCGAGTGTTGGTTTGTTGGCGCCAGGTCCACAGTGCCGTTTCCTTTTCAATGTCCAGTGCATGTCATGGCAGCTCCTGCATTGAGCATCTGCCCGCTGGTGGTCAGTGTGAATCATAGCTACCTGTCAGGTGGTCAGATAGACACTTAGGCATATATATATATATATATATATATATATATATATATATGTTTATGTTGAAGTATTTAAGCCTTTTTTTCAATTAAGTTTTTCTCAGGTATAAAAGTACAAAGGCAGACAACTTACTAAATCACTAAAAAACTAGTTTGTAGTGTATTAATGGGGTATATATAACTTTCAGATAAAACGATGAATATTTTTCTCCAACTCCGATGTTCTCTCTCTGGGCCTGTGTGAGTTACCTAAATAGCCCCTTCTTGAATGGACAAGGGCCTTGGTGAAGCTGAGGCCTAGGCCTGGTCTTAGGGATGCTTCTAGCCTCCCACCCTCATCTTGCCTACTCCCCATCCTCCCTTCACAGGATATGGGCTTTGATCCTGGTGTGTGGAAACGAATGGCTTTAAGCAGCTAACTGACTTCCAGTTGGGGTTTGGCTAACTGGTCAGGGGATAGGGTGCCAGATTAGCTCTTTAGATGAACCCACACTTAAAAGGTGTCTTATCTGCTAAATTTCAGATAAGTGCTAGTTACTGCCTGGTTGATTCTTGACAGGATGTTCCTTCTCCTGCCCCCAATAATCCCCTAGCAAAGTGTCTGTGAAATAAGTGTAATTAATAGTTACTTATCTAAAGTAGAGATATGGATTGAATGACCTCTTGGAATCCCTTCTAGCTGTAAGGTCAAGGAGGAGGAGGAGGAAGGTTGTGTTATTAGAGAATTGCATGAGTGGAATTTCTCTGTTGCTAGTGGGAGGGGGGTTCATACTATATCCTGAGAAAAAGAATTTTCTAAGATTCACATGGGAGAATGAGTGATTTTTATTCAAATGAAATTACATGCCTTGATTTCCAAAGTCCCATTTCCTTTAAACCAGTGGTCAGCAAACCGTGGCTCGTGAGCCACATGCGACTCTTTGGCCCCTTGAGTGTGGCTCTTCCACAAAATACCATGGCCTGGGCGAGTCTATTTTGAAGAAGTGGCGTTAGAAGAAGTTTAAGTTTAAAAAATTTGGCTCTCCAAAGAAATTTCAATCGTTGTACTGTTGATATTTGGCTCTGTTGACTGATGAGTTTGCCGACCACTGCCTTAAACCATTCCTGCAAGAAGTTCAGCCTGGGATTCAGCAGAGCCAGAAGCAAAGCCAGTGTCCAGAGTTTCCATTCCATGGTGGAGCCGAGTCCAGCATAGCATCAGGCTAGTCACAGCCCATTAATCCATTGTGTGTGGGCTCCACATTGTGGGCCATGTGGGCGAGTGCCGAGCTGAGAGCCCTGAAAGCCAGGAGTCAGGCTTGAGCAGCAAGGGAGAAAAAGAGGGGCTCCTTTGTTCAGGAGCATAAGTATCTCAGATTTTGAGTCCTTGCAGTGGTCACGCCTATTCTGGCCAATGACCTGCTCCCAGGTGTACCTGAGAGGTAATCACCTTTCCTACATTATTCAGACCTTACCGGGTATGGGTCCCTCTTTATTGTCTGGTCCCTTCCCCTAGCGATCTCTGGGGAACAGACCTGAGGAGTGTTAAAGTTCAGTTTTTTGGAAAAGCTGTGAAAATGGCATGCCTATATTATCTAGGTTTAAACTTTGGTCCTTTCCTGTTGTTAATAACCAGGTTATTACATATAGGTAATAACCAGGTATCATTAGCATATAGGAGAGAGTCTTTTTCAAAGTGGGGTGCCCTGACCAGCAGCATCAGCATCACCTAGGAACGTATTGAGATTACACATTCATGGGCCACACCTCAGACTTCTTGAATCATAAACTCTGAGGTGAAGCTCAGAAATCTGTGTTTTAGCAAGCCCTCCAGGAGGCTCTGATGCATGCCTTAGTTTGAGAATCTCTAGCGTAGAACATTGAGCAAAACCTCTTCCTTATGGGATAGCTGACTCAGTTCAACCCTCTGGCCCCAGTTTCTTCATCCACATATGTGGAATAATTACCTCTTTCACATCATTGTCACAAATTTTAAATGACCTAAAGACACCTAAGTCATTGCAGGTGCTCAGTAAATGTGAGTTGAATTCAAAGGACTAGAAAGGTTGAAGACTAAAAAAATAAAAATAAGATAAAAGAATGAGAACTTAGTCTTCATTTTTCCCTTATATAACATTTTTAGCATTATATAATTTACAATTTGCATGCAAAACACCCCACCCTGGGGCATCATAGAAGGCTTGAAAAATCCAATATTATGCAGACAGCCAGAGATTTTGGCTGCCAAACCGGGCTTAAAAACTAATTTTCCCTCTTTAAGGAAGTGACATTTGCACATTCGACACAGCAGCAATAAATTTAGGCTTTCTTACCACCCCCTGCTGTACATGAGTTATTATTTTTATCAATAGCAAAGTTATTTCTTTTTGAGTGTCTGGAGCTATTTTGGAATCTCCCCCTTTGTCCACACTGCAGTTATCAGCAGAGTAAACAGCTCATTAGAAAAACAACAGCGACAACAAAAACCTAAAACCATTTTTAATGGTACAAATGTGATTAGAGCATTTAATTAAATTCCAGAAGGTACACTTTCCATTAATAATTGGGAATACATTTCATATCAATTAAAAAAGGATTAAGAGTGAAGGCTTGGAAACTTGGACGTGGATGTAACCTGAATTTTGAGGCTGTTATTAGCAGGCTATATGGAGGAAAGTGCTCAGGGAACACAAAAGCAATGCTGTTTCTCCATAAGAAATTTCCAGATATTTAGGAGGCCTCTTCATCCTCACAGGGGGAGCTCTGCTGGTCTCCTTGGAAAGTGTGAGGGACTGACCTCTAAGCCTCAAAGCCTCAGGTGTGAGTTTAAAAGGACTAAAAGGAACACTATTAGGTGGAATGCGAGATGGATCAGGTGACTTCAACAATATCCCTTCATTGTGGAGTCAGCCCTCTAACTCCTCCTCAAACCCCTCTAACATCCCAGGGACAGGGTGTTTCGATTTAAATCTCTGGTACTCTAGTCAAATTCTTCCCCCAAAAACAAAACAAAACAAAACAACAACAACAACAACCTTAAGTCCTAGAGGCAGTGATGTTGTTGAGATCAGAGGGTAAATACTGTCCATCTTCAATGGAGCATTGAAGGTCATGAGAAGGGAAAGAACCCCATCTGTTCTCTAGGCCAAGGACACACAGTCTGGCTTAAAATGGAAGACAAGGCTGTACATCTAGAAGTCAGGTAGGTATTATAATGGAGATGGTAAAAGAGAGAGAGTGACTTGAGGGAAGGGACCCAAAACATGCCCTATTCAATAAATATTGATTAAGTATCTACTGGCCAGGCACAGTTTCCCATGGAGATACAAAAATGAACTCATTTTTATTGGCCTTTGAGGTAATGACACTGTAGAGAACCTAAAAGGAAGGTGAGGAATTAAGTTCTTACCATTTACAAAAACCTACCCATGGTTGAGCTCATTTGACCCTCATGAGAGGTAAGCAAGATAATTTTGTTTCCCATATTTTAGAAACGATGAAATTGAAATCCTTCAAGTATCAAGTGTGTGGGACCAGGAGGTCATCCCAGCTGTCCAGACATCAATTTCTATGATCTTTTCATCTCATCTTTGGTGGTCCTGGGGTGATTCAGCTCCTCCTGGGGTGAGCTCAGAAAGTCAGAGGGGAGTTTATACCCTCCCACTTCCTATGGGCAGCCCACTGAAGCCCTGGCTGTGAACTTCACTCACTGGCCATGTCTTGTAAGGAAGAGACTCCATGGAGGTCAAGCTCATTGCTTCATTCAAAATATTGTGGAGCACCTAGGTGGCAGGAACCATGCTAGGCATTTTACCACAAAGGTGCAATGAGTACAATGTAGAATAGAATGCATAGCACAGTATCACTTAGGTCAAAATGTGACAGCTCACACAGAATGTGATCTGTGTTCATAGGTGCACATGTGTGAACATCAATGCATGGATGGTGGTGGTGATTTTCCCCCCTTAATCTCCATTAAACAGGTGAGTGGATGCCTGAAGGGGATGGAAAGATTGGGAAATAGGATGGGGCTATAAAGGTAGACAAAGAAAAGTGGGGCCATATGTGGAGTGATGTTCATGCTGAGCACAACCTGAGGCAAATGAGTAAAGGTACCTGAAAACTGGGAGCCTCTGGAGACCAGAAAAGCAGATGGATGAAGCAATGGTAGACTCTTTGAAGGGAGCACATGAACCAACACATACCCACAGTAAGTGGACTCTTCACCAGGTTCCAGGCTTCATATTATAAGCAAATTCTTTCTTAGTAGCTCAGCCCAGAAGCAGGGCTGCTTCTGGGACAGGGAGGGATTTGTTTGGTCTCAGCACTGTTGAGCCTATTAAACTGAAGTTGCAAATCCATGCAGTCGAAGTGTGAACAAGCTCCCAGTCTTGGCTCTGCTGTGGTTTCAGGAGGATGGCTGGCAGCCCCTGCTGTTCTTGGCCGTGGGGGACTCTCTCCTACACCAAATCTCCTGATGAACATCATGTTCTAGCACAGTGTAAATAAAGGCAAGCGAGCATTTAACAGCACTCAGGACTCAAATAACTTTGTCTTCTGTGTATAAGCAGAGCATTGAAGGAGAAGAGATGAGGAGAGAGATGAGAGTGTACTCCTCACAATACCCCCAACCAATGTACCTGGGAAAAATCTTGTTAATGGTGACTATTTGAAAATTTTATAAAAAGCCTATGTTTTCCCCCTTTGTTTCTCCCTGGAAATCTCAATGGCCATATCTCCTGGACTCTTCTCTTTTTTTCTGTTTGTCTTTATCTCTGAATCTGTCTCTTTTTATGTTTCTTTTTTTGTGACTCTCTTTGATTCTATATCTTTCTGAGTCTGTCTGTTGGTTTATCTCTTTTTTGTCTTCCTGTTCCTGTATGTGTCTCTGTCGCTGTGTATCTCTCTCTGATTCTCAAGGCACAGCTCTTGGTCTTCACCAACCTCTTGGAGCTCAGAACATGGCCGTTTTGCCAGATGCTTTGGTGAAATGTCTGGGTTAACTGTTCAATTAAACAAGCATTTGGACAAGGACATTTTCCCAGGGGGCAAGGGTTTTAGTCTAGGCAGTTCTGCAGTAAAAAAATATGCTGTTTTCATTTACATGAGCTGTTAGATTCTTCACTGGAAACATCTGCATCCTTAACATAAGACTAGCTGCAGTCCTAAAAACACTGCTACTTTTTGTATTATCATTGCAAGTGTATGGTGAAAAAATTGAAAACCACGGTCAGCTTACACAGTTTCCTGTGATGTAGCTGGGACTGGAGTCCATGTTTGCTGTCTAAATCACCACTCTGTGTGCACAACGAATGGGTACTTAATAAAAGCAACTGGTCAGTGGAAAGTGTGATTCTGTTCATGTGGAACTGACCATCTTTGTGTCAATGCTCTTCTGGTGTGAGTGGCTGTGAATGTAGACACTGAATGTATCATGTGTGTGTGTGTGTGCTCAACATACCTGTGAATGGATGAAGGTGAGGTGATTTGAATTAATTATATGCCTCATTTGCTCAGAGAGAGAAAACTAGAAATTAACTTCTATTATTTTGCTAATTCTCTGCCTTAGTGTGAATCCTCACAACAATGTCTTTGAATGCAGATCCTTTATTTCTAGTGACCATAATTTCAGGGGGTCCTCCTCACCTCCCCCCGCCGGAGACTCCTGGTTAGAGTGGTCAAAAAATGCTCCTTTGCCAATTACCATGTTTAAAAAACAATAACTATTTGCCAGGACTGCTGCCACCAAATTTTCTTTCCACAAATGTGGGTTAATCCCTCAAAAAATTGAATTAAAAAGCACATAGCTTCCTTGGATATTAGGACATGAATACTGGGGCCTCATGAAGCAGCTTTGACACTGTAGAGTTTGAATCCCACAACTGCTGACCCTATCGTTTAAACCCTGACTGTGCTGAGCCCAAGCCAGATGCTGTGAAGGGATCACTCTCAGAGGAGGTGAGGTTTGGACCACTCAGTTCATTTTCTCTTTCTCAACCCACCTTTTACCCCTCTTTGGCCACACTCCTACTCACTGTCTTTTCCCTGCCAGCAACACCCTCCTCATTTCAGTCTGGGTCTCCCATACCTAGTTGTCCTTTACGTCTCTAAGACTCTTTCCCTGGCAGGGTTATTTGTTGACCTTGTGCAGATTTCTTAACCTCTCTGTGTTTTAATTTTGTGATTTGCAAAACTGGAAAAACAGTGATACCTGATGTTGGGTTTTGCAAGGATTCAATGAGTTAGTACATATCACATTCCTAAGACAGTATCTGGTATACAGTGTTTTATAAATATAAGGAGTTGTTGTTTCTGTTGTTATTGCTTATTTGACAGGGGAATGAAAAGAACAGAAAGGGAGGAGACAGAAAAATCCCAAGGGAGTCAGAGTCAGCAGGTGCTATGGACTAAATTGTGACCTCCAAAATTTATTTTCAAAGCCCCAACACTCAGTGTGACATATTTGGAGATGAAGCTTTTGAGCAGTACTTAGATTTAGATGAGCTCATGAGGATGGGGTCCTCATGATGGGATTAGTGCCCTATAAGAAAAGACTAGAGAGCTTGTTCTTCCTCTGTCATGTGAGGATAAAGAAGTTAGCCATCTTCAAGGTAGGAAGTGGGCTTTCACCAGGACCTGGCCATGCTAGCACCCTGATCCTGGAGCTTTCAGTATTCAGAACTATGAAAAATAAATATCTGTTGTTTAAACCAACCCATTCTTATCATTTTGTTATAGCAGCTTCAGTTAAGAGAGCAGGGTAAAGATTCTTCCCATGGGCTGCTTATTGTTGGGAATGTGGGTTGTTATTGTTTTTTTTTCTCTTTACTTCACTCTAATCTGCCTCCCATTTAGCATTACCTGATAGAAGGGAGAACATAAAAAAACACACATTTAGCTCCTTTACATACAACCCTCCTCCCCGAATATCTCAGAAACTACACCTGAGCAAGGTGGGATGCAGGGCCATTCAAAGTTCAAGGCCATGTCTTTGCCCTATTGCCCCTTGAAGTCCTGAGTGTTAATCATAACTTTGAATCCCACTAGGGCTTCTGGGCTTCCTCATCCCCAAGGCAGTCTGGGTGAGTGGATGAATGCAGACACTTAATTAGTCTAGAAGGAGAAGGGAGGCTGTCAAGATCCCAGTCAGAAGTTTTAGGATCCACTATCACTTTCCTGAGAAACCTGGAGGGAGGAAAGTGAGGTCACATTGTGTGCTTGTAGGGCTATGAAGAAAGCAGTACGGATTTTTTGTTTGTTTGTTTGCAATTGAACCCTGTGTATGTACAGCACCCTCGGCTGAGATCCCCAACTTCCTGCCTCTTAAATAAGGTGACTAAGAGTTCCTCTACCTGTGCATGCAGAGTTCTAGATGAATCCACTAGGCTCCAGGGACCAGAGCAAACCACGTGTAGTTCCCAAATGAGACCTGCTTTTTCTGGGTTCCTGTGGCTGGAATAAGGTGCCTACTGTTTCTCTAGCTACCTCGTGTTCATCTTTCAGTTTAGATGTCAATGCCCCTGATCCAGCAAGACTTGGTTCTCTAGCACCCCATCCCCCACCACATCTCTGTTTGCTCAGGATCACTGCCCGTATCACAGTGGATGGCACCAGTCTGTTTGCTTCCCAGTGGGCCACTAAGTCCTGAGCTCCTGGCATGCGGGGGCAGATCTTGGAATGTGCTGGCCACTAGCACTGAATACAGGCCCATCATTGTTAATGGTGCAATGATTATGTGTAGGTGAGATCAGGGAGATGAAAAGAACCCAGTTTGGAGAAAATCTGAGGAAGAAAAGGGTTGAAGCCTTGAAGGCAATGGAAGAGGAGGTGCAAAGGCTCTCAGGTGAATGCAAGTAGCATCTTGAGAAAGAAGAATGAGGCTAGAACATGGGGAATCCAAGGTAAGATGGAAAGACGGAAGTACAGAGAAAGACAGAGAGAGGGAGAGAGAGGAGGACCAGACCAGGTCAGGTAGGGTGCCATGGTCCATGGTGAGGAAACTGGATTCTTTCATAAGTACAATGGAAGCCTCTGAAATTTTCCTCTGGGGAGTGGAAAAATCTGATTTGTGTTTTGAGATCATTCTGGCTTCTGAACTGAATTGATTGGAGAAGGACAGGGATAGATGATGGGAGGCTATTGTGATTCTCAGTTTCCATTTGGAGTCTTGGAAGTGGTGTGCTTCTATTAATTTAATATCAACAACAAAAATAATTTTTGATAAAAAGTGTTTTATTTCAAGCCATCCATTTATGCGGCTTTCTGGAAAATTAGAAAGCCCTTTGGTTGTTCTCTTTAAAACTGAAAATTATGGCACATTAGACATTTTTTTTTTTCAGAGTAAAGAAACCAACAAAAGAAAGAAAACAATTTACCTCTCCATCTCAGAAAAAAATCAAGTTTTTTAAAAAGTTATCTTACAGTCTCTGACCATGAACATAAAGAATATGGTTAAAGTTATAATGAAGATGGATTTATAGTGTATTGGATTCTGTTTCTTTCACATAATGGGTACCATAGGCTCTCCTTACATTCTTTATAAGTGTTCCGCTCCATGTCTGACATGTAATCAGTGATGAATGTTAATATGTTAACTTTACTTTCACTCCTTCGCCTCTATTTCTAGTATTGTGTTGAATTAGAGTCTTCATAATGATTATTTTTAAAAATTGAAAGCCATTTTATCAAGTGTACAATATGTTTAAGTGTTTATACTTCAGTGGATAGTCAACTTACATTTTTCAATCTTATGCAAGATAGTGCTTCATTAAAATTAATTGTATTTATAACCTTTTTTCCTTTGGATTATTGCCTTTGAATATGTTTCTACAGGATACATTTAAAAATTTATTAATTTTTTTAGAGAGAGGAAGGGAGAGAGAAAGAGAGACAGAGAGAAACATAGATTGGTTGCCTTCCATAAGAACCCCAACCAGGGATCGATCCCACAACCCTTTGGTGTACAAAATGATGCTCCAACCAATTGAGCCACCCTAGCCAGGGCCCTACAGGATATATTTTTAAACTTTGGAAAAATAATGTTTTCTCATACATCTCGCAGTCTTAATATATGCAATAAGCAAAGATCAAGTCTACTTGCCCATCTCCCTCTGAGAGGCAGCCCCAGAGTTTCTCTGGAAAGCTGGAAACCCCTGCCTTGGAAGAATAACCAGGGGAAGAATTTCATGTGAAAGACTGTAGATATCTCCTGAAACCTCTGTCTGACTCTCAACCTGTCTGTTTTTCTTAAAGGATTGAAACTGTTTACCTTGCTCCCAGAAAAGTATAAACAGACAAGTTTCCCAAGGACACTGTCAGCGGTGGATATTGTCACTTTAATCAATTTTGTTAATACAGTAGGTATACATGGCATCTAATTAGTGTTTAAATTGACTTATCTTTGGATGTGAGGAAAATTCATCCTTTTAAAGAAAAATGAAAAGCTACAGTTTATTGGGCATGTACTAGGTTCTAAGGAGTTAGTCATGGATTTAGTGTGACTTTTTATAGTCCTCACCCTACCTTTCTTATAAAGATCGACTTCATAAGGTTAACCTATTTTATGGATGGGGAAATTGCGGCCCAGAAAATATTGAATAACTTTCTAAGATCAGAGAGTGGAGGTGGAGCTGAGTTTGGAACTCAGGGTGCTGGACCTCACTGCTGGCCGCCTGTCATCTATCAGGAGTTTCCTATTTATTTACTGTGAACTTGATGCTTTTCTCACTAATTTGAATTTGCTCTGGTTATGCAGTAGGTATACATTTATTTTCTTGGCATATATAATGCAAATATATTTTTTCCAAGGACTTTTAAAAGATCCATTTAGCAGGAACTATTTAAGCTGAGGGAATCTTAAGTGGAGGTCTAATTTTACTAATGTACTGGGTATGTGATAGAAAGAAACAGAAGTAGACATTTTTACAAGGTTTACTTATAAAACTTCCTGGGCTTTCAAAAAGTGAACAAAACTGAGGAAACACCTCATAATAACTCTGATGGCCGAGAAATCTGCTGTTGATTGCTTTAGGCCCTTATAAAAGTCCCCACAACTCGCACATTCCTCACGTCCTCTTCCTCTTACCTTCAAGGTGGGGGTAGTAAATACTGTTTTCACAGATGAGGAAAATGAGACCATGATGTGAAATAACTTTTCTAATATCAGAGAGATTTTAAGTAGCAGAGATGAATTAAACAGATGTCTAGAGGAGCCCAAAACACATGATCTTTCTGCAACATCATGTCAAAAGGTGTCTAAAGAAGTATTGTTTAGAGGAGATCATAGGGTTGAGCTCGCTTCTCATAAGCAAAATATAGATCACTTCACTAAGAAGAAATTGGCTACACCCCTATGTTCATAGCAGCACAATTCACCATAGCTAAGATTTGGAAACAGCTTAAGTGCCCATCAGCAGATGAGTGGATTAAAAAACTGTGGTACATCTACACAATGGAATACTACGCTGCGGTAAAAAAGAAGAAGTTCTTACCATTTGCAACAGCATGGATGGAACTGGAGAGCATTATGCTAAGTGAAATAAGCCAGTCAGAGAAAGATAAATATCACATGATCTCACTCATTTATGGAATATAATGAACAACATAAACTGATGAACAAAAACAGATCCAGAGACAGACAAACATCGATCAGGCCATCAAACCTCAGAGGAAAGGTAGGGGAGGGTGGGGGTAAGGGGGAGAGATCAACCAAAGGACTTAAATGCATGCATGTAAGCCTAACCAATGGACATAGACAACAGCGGGGTGAGGGCATGAGTGGGGGGAAGGTTGGGGGGGGTAATGGGGGATAAGGACACATATGTAATACCTTAATCAATAAGGAAATTAAAAAAAAAAGAAGAAATTGGCTAGAAGACTAGATCTGCCCACCTTGGTGATCAGTGATGGAAAGGAGGGAGGGAAGATTCAAAGATTCATCCTTTTTTCTTTTCTTCCTTTGTCCCTCCCTTCTTTTCTCATTCACTCTCTCCCCTTCTTCCCTCTATTCATCCTTCATTTATCTATTAAAAATAGACTGGATGTGTTATAGTAGGTACTGAGGGAACTGAGATGCATGGTGCTTGGTCCCTGTCATTAAGGGACGTTCTTTCAAATGGGAAAGGGACATATATAAATGAGTGTAAACAGTGTGATACTATTAAATAGTTGACACGTAAAGAACATCATGAGAAGGTAGGATTCATCAGTTGATGGGTGATCACCAATTGTGTGTTGAGCAAATGTGAAAGTGAGAGATGGGGCATCAGAATCTGAGTGGAAAGGGAGTGGCCAAGGGCAGTTCTTGGAGGAGAGATTACTCACTTGAGCTGAGTATTTTTTGGAAGGGTACATAGAAGTTAATTAGCCAAAGGGGTGGGCTGTGTTCCATGCCAAAGGATTCTTGAGTGTGAATATTTGCAGATGTGCAATAGATGTAAATATATGAGAAACTGGTAGTGGTTTCAAAAGGTTGGTGTGAAAGGGATAGGTAAGAGGTGGGGTTAGGAATATTCTAAAAATCAGATGAAGACTAGGCTAAATTTGCCAGTATTGGTAGAAATGTTTATCTCCAAGAAGAAACTTGGACTCTGGAGTTCTTGTTATTTATTTTCATTTTTTTTAGGTCACTTCCTGTGTCATTCCTAAGAATTTCTCCCAGGGATACACATTCCCCTCTAGGCTAGTGCCCCTGTTGTGTGAAAGGTCATCTGAACTTGGCCTTCACCAATTGGAATCAGTAATTTATTGCCATGTCCAGGGGAAAACTTGCTTGGAGATAGAAAAGTAGCCTCTAGTTCTACACATGAGGTTTTCAAGGCGGGAGTGGAGAGAGCTGATTTATGACTCTGAAGGAGTCTGCTGGGAGAGTGAAAGTCCCCAGTGTCATAACTTGCCGTCCTTCTGCAGCTTTCACTAATTTCTCACCTGAGAAGTTGAAAACTCAGCTTTACCAGGTTATTTCAGTTCAATGGACATGTGAGGCTCAGGTAGGAGGCCTGTCTGGTATATACTTTGTGATAAATATACAGATTATAATAGCTACAAAGTGATGGGCATTTCCCATCTGCCAGCTTCTGTGCCAAGCTATAAATGTCCCTAAGCACCTTTAATTATCATAATATCCTTGTAAGGTAGGGATACCCATCCTCATTTTATGAATGGGGGGGCATTTTATTTTAAATATATTTTTATTGATTTCAGAGAGGAAGGGAGAGGGAGAGAGAGATAGAAACATCAATGACAAGAGGAAATCATTGATTGGCTGCCTCCTGCACACCCCTTACTGGGGACTGAGCCTGCAACCCAGGCATGTGCCCTTGACTGGAATTGAACTTGGAACCCTTCAGTATACAGGCTGATGCTCTATCCACTGAGCAAAACCAGCTGGGGTTGTGGGGAGTATTTTAGAAAGTTCAAGTGGCTCACCCTACAATGCACAGACAACACTCAAGGTGGATTATGTGGATTTGTGCCACACTACTATGTGTATGGCTTTTCTGTGTGCAAGCTCTTCTGTCTGTAACACCTCCCTCAAAGGGTTGTTGTCAAGTTTAAATGAGTTACCATATATAAAAAGACTCTGTGAAACATATTAGCCTTCTGTTGCTTTATTAGAATACTGTATTACTTGTTTTCATCTCCCCCTTCCTTATTCTTGAAGGGCTGCCAACCTTTAGAAGAATGTGAAGGGCTGCCAAGTCCTGGGAAGAGTGAAATCTCTTCAGAACAATTTTAATGATACTTCATGGTCAGATCATAGTACTTATTTGCTTGATCTTGCTTCTTGCCTTCACTCTGAGTAGCCCACTGTTTTGGATAATAATAAGAAAAGGTTAGGTCACATCTTATGGCTTAATTTTATCTTCAAGGACAAGCATATTTAGTTTCCTTGACTGTAGTCTTTGAAGAGATTATCAAGGAAGAGAAACTCCCATTTATTGAAGAGCAACTTTCTTTTTTAAAAAAAGTATTTATTTTTAAATTATGGTAGACATACAATATTATATTAATTTCAATTATACAACATAGTAAATAAACATTTATATAACTCATGAAATGATTACTCCAATAAGTTTAGTACCCATCTGAAACCATACATAGTTATTACAATGTTATTGATTATATTCTCTATAGAAGAGCAACTTTTAAGATCAGAAGAAACAAAACATAATTGATTGAAAGGCTGGCAAAAGGATGGATATGTTGGGATAGAAGTTAGATGCTGCAATTATCTTCTAATTACGTTATCTTTTCTTGGCCATAAATAAGGCATGTTCTGGTACAGGATATGTCACCTCTATTCGTATGCCTGTATGACAAAAAAACTTGTTTTGTCTTTTGTTTTTCATCAGTAAGTTTGGCCTTTGAAATACCATCTTGCAAATTTAGGCACCCACTTCAGCTTGAGGAGTTAGTTAACATTGAGTGAGACAACAATATCACTACAAGTTTCTTCAAAGGACATTTTAAAGAAAAAACACCAAAATAGTCTGAGAGACACTGGTGATGCAGAGAAGGGAGCGAACAGGCTGCAGAATCACTGTCTGAAGTATTTCAGGTGGACAGTCTTGTCAAGAGAAATGCAGAAGAGAAAGGCAAGTACTTCCCTTTCAAACAGTCCATTATCAAAACCTGACAAAAAAGCAAAACTTCCAGCTCTCAGGAGACTAAGACTTAGGACAATATATTTGTGATGACTTATAAAGGGATTTATAACTTCTTTTCTTTCTTAGCCCCCTTTATCTGAGCAATGACATCATCCATATTCACTTAGTAGCTTGAGCCCCAAACCTGGGAGAAATTCTTCTTTTTCCTTCACCACCCCCAACCAATCCTCCTCCAATCCTATCCTGGTAGGGCTGAGAGAGTCTTATATGTCCTAATAAGAATCATCCATCATCCTTGGTGGCCCTCAGACTGTACATGGGTATATCCCAGAGAAGGTTAACCCAGGACAATAAGACTTGTTCAACCTCCATCATGAAGAAACTTTCTCTTTTTCTATGATGTGTATCTTCATCAATCCTCTTACATTTTTTACAAAACCCTATTTAATATTTGTAATAACCAATATTGCTGGACATGTGGATTCCAGGATGGAAATACTGTTGGAGACATCTCCATTCCCTTGACTTCAGGGCAATCTTGGCATTTGAGTTTGAAAAATATCTGTGAGAATGAGAATTTGCCTCTCTATTTCTTCATTGAAATGCAGTAATCTTAATTTTGTCACTTGTACTCTGCAGTGATGAATCATGTGTGGACATAGATGCAAACCTCCTAAAGCTCATTCAGAGATAGCATTCACTCTCATGTATAAAAGTCGGTTTTATTTCTTTCAATTATGTCATTGCCATGTACTTTGTATGTGTGACACCCATTTGTCCCTTTTCTGTAAAACATAAAAATTCATTTCAGGCAGTGAAATTCAATTTGTCTCAAAAGTAATTCTGTGAAAAATAATAATCCGTGCAGCACTCTAATCTCCTTCTATGATATTCTGTCGAGCCTGGTCAGTGTTATCTGGCATTGTCCTAGTATTATAAGAGGATAAATGGAAAATGAATGCTTCTGGTCAGGCAACAATTAATGATAATGGAAAGTAATTAAAAGCCCAAAGTAGAACCTGGAGAAAATTTGCTCCAATCCAGAGCAAATCAAAATGATTTTTTGGTTAAACTTAGTATGATAGATGGTATTATTAATTCACAATTATTCATTTCCTCTTTTGCTCTGAGTTTCCAGTCCTGATTGGTCTATTTGCCCAAGTAGAATAAAAGTGTGTATGGGGTATCAGTGGATCATGTAATGTTTTTGTCCTTTATTCCTGTATGTACCAGTGGCCGAGCCTCCTTAGGACGGTCAAGGTCCATTACCCGTGCCAATATGGAAGTTTCCTCATTTGCCTGCTCTACACAGGCATTGGAGACCAAGATGACAAGACTTTTTGTAGGGTTGGATATTTCCTGTGCACCTTGTGAAAGTCTAACTCCACTGAGGCAAGAAACTGTACTCTCAGAGAGCCAAGATTTGTGAGGAGAGGAAGAATAAATTCCTAACTAGGTCACTGGGAATACTGATAAAACTACTCCTTACAAGCCTGGGTTCCTGGATGACTGTATCCCACTGATTGGAGAACACAGCACTCTATACTGTTGATTTAAGGCAGGCGTTCTCAAACTACGGCCCGCGGGCCACATGCGGCCCGCCCAGGACATTTATCCGGCCCGCCGGGTGCCACTGCCTGTCCTGCTTAGCAGCTGACTCATCCCGGGCCCACAGTGTGCATAGGAATTTGTTCATAGTTTTTTTTTTTTTTTAAACTATAGTCCGGCCCTCCAATGGTCTGAGGGACAGTGAACTGGCCCCCTGTTTTAAAAGTTTGAGGACCCCTGATTTAAGGTATATGCCATCTGTTTTCAGGTACAATCTCTAAGCTGATGCATTAGCTTCACCTCATCTTTGCATCAGGTCAGCAGCTTCTGCAAAGGACAGCAAGATCTTGTTCTCACTGCTATATCCCATTTAGAGGAGGTTCCTTGGTCCTCAATAAATGTCACATGTCAATGTATCAGTCACTCTGTGAACCTCTAGACCAAGCATGTCAAACTCAAAGGCTAACATGGGCCAATAAACAAGGTGTAAGTTTATGAGGGCTGCAAAAAAACAAAAGCTTCAATTTTCATAGAAATGTAGGTTTATTTCGATAGAGACATGCTGAATACAAAGGGCTGAAATAAATGAGTAATTGTTAACATAAAATAATAGAACATTTTAATACAAATTAATATTTTTTTCTTGAACATTAACTTACCAGACAATAATAACTGCACAAATTAATAAGTGTAAAGCAAATAAACCTGTTTTTCTTGTTCTCCGAAAGTGAAATATTTCCTATTGCACACACCAAACAAGTCAGTCCAAGACTAATGACATGGCCATCGGCTGCTAAAATAATTCGCTGCTAGTATTAGTGGAGAGAAATGGTGTGCCTGCACATAAGGCGTGTAAGGGAAATGAATGCAACACGATATAGTAATCAGTCATTAGCGAATGTTGTAGTTCGTTATTAATAATTATGTATAACAGGATATTGTAAAAATTAAGTTATGGAATTTTTATTAAAATGTTTCTTACATACCGTTATATTGGATGGGCTGCAAAAATATTCTTTGTGGGCCACATGCAGCCTGTGGGCCACGAGTTTGACATGCTTGCTCTAGACCAGTGGTCAGCAAACCGCGGCTCGAGAGCCACATGCAGCTCTTTGGCCCCTTGAGTGTGGCTCTTCCACAAAATACCACGGCCTGGGCGAGTCTATTTTGAAGAAGTGGCGTTAGAAGAAGTTTAAGTTTAAAAAATTTGGCTCTCAAAAGAAATTTCAATCGTTATACTGTTGATGATATTTGGCTCTGTTGACTAATGAGTTTGCCGACCACTGTTAGTCAACAGAGACAAATATCATCAACAGTATAACGATTGAAATTTCTTTTGAGAGCCAAATTTTTTAAACTTAAACTTCTTCTAACTCCACTTCTTCAACATAGACTCGCCCAGGCCGTGGTATTTTGTGGAAGAGCCACACTCAAGGGGCCAAAGAGCCTCATGTGGCTCGCGAGCCTTAGTTTGCCGTCCACGGCTCTAGACAATCATGTGGGGCTTATGTGAACAATTACATTTTCTGCCATGATGTCTGATGCTGCTTACAGAGAACAGAGTTCTCTCCTAACACATAGTTACACTTGAATGACAACCAGTGGTAACCTGTCTTTCTTCTCCTGATCCTTTCCAGTCTCAAAATAACCCTTCCAAGGACAGTGTGCCAGGCACTTGCTGGTGAAATGAAGTGTTTGGAGAAATGCTGGTAGTGACAGCTACTTTGTTCTGCTTTCCAGTGGAGGTGGGAGAAGAGTATCTGTGGCTGACTCTCATGCCAGCCCTTGGTTGTGTATCAGCATGACCAGTGGGGAACACAGGAAATTATGGGCTACAAGTGACTTCAATGCCATCAGCCTGCAGAGACTGAGCAACTCTGCCCAGCAGGGGTGGGCAAACTTTTTGACTCGAGGGCCATAATGTGTTCTTAAACTGGACTGGAGGGCCGGAACAAAAGCATGGATGGAGTGTTTGTGTGAACTAATATAAATTCAAAGTAAAGGAGCGGAGGGGAGAGCAAGAGAATCCTCAGCTCTTTCGGCTCCGCGGGCCGGATAGAACAGCCGAACGGGCCGGATCCAGCCCGCGGGCCGTAGTTTGCCCACGGCTAAGCTAGAGAGTAGTTTGACTCCCTTGCTACAGTGGTTCTGTCATTTATTCTGTGGTGTAATTCTTCAACCCTATTTACTTTGTTGTTTAATAATTTCTTTTTGTTTGTTTTTGCAAGCAATGAGCTCAAAAAGCAAAAGTGCATGTTTGATGAGAAATGAAACACGATATGTTTACTTCTCCAGAAAGATGCTGATGACTGTGAAAGCTGCTCAAAATAGTTTTTGACATTTAACCATCCACCAGGATGGCGTGGTGATGTCATCCACTGCAGACTCTGCCTAGACATGAGGACTCAGCACTTGCAACTGCAGATGGTGTGCAACAAGGTGTTTTATGTATATCAACTGAGTATTGTTCTACATTTGCTTTACCTGTTTTTTATTTTATTTCTTCTATATGTACTCCCCCCAAAAAAACAACAACCAAAGACAAAAACCACAAAACAAAAACATAACTGTTGATATGTTGACTCAATTAGGAGAAAAAGGTCTTTGCAAACAAATAGTTAAATGATATCATCTGATCTGTCAAGTAATAAGATAATCTCAATTATTGATCAATTGTCCACTTATTCAGTAAATCAGGGTAAAGCTTTGGGACATTTATTCTATCAAAGATGAGAACTCTGACACATCTATAAATGCTACTGAAAATACAATTAAAAGAAAAATTATGTTTGTGGTGATAATAAGAATTCTAATATTGATGGGAACATAACATCATGCATATGCAATGTCCTTGGTGAATTAAGATATCTATAGATCAACAATAAATATAGAATTGTCTTTGGACACTTACAATCATAAGTGCATCCAAACACTATATTCTACTGCAATGAACTTAATGTTGTGTCCGTCCAAAAATTCACATGTTGGAATCTTAACCCTCAATGTGATGGTTTCAGAGATGAGGACTTTGGGAGATAATTAGGTCATGATGGTGATACCCTCATGAATGGGATTAGTGCTCTTATACAAAGGACCCAGAGAGGTCTTTTTATGAGTTCTTATAAAAAGGACTCTTGCCTTCTTCCAACTATGTGAAGATACAGAGAGAAGATGGCAGTTTGCAACTCAGAAGAGGGCTCTAATATGAACCTGATCATGCTGGCACTCTGATCTTGGACTTTCAGCCTTCAGGACTCTGCAAAACAAGTGTCTGTTGTTTATAAACAATTAAATTTATGGTATTTTGTTCTCACAGTCCACTGATTAAGACATCTACCAATCAAAATAAAAGCTTGAGTTGTTAAAATTTACAAAAACATTAAATATTACATTTAAAGTAAATAGACTGCAAGTTTATAAGGCTGTGCTACAAAATGGACAAGCTTAATAGCAGGGAATGGAAGGCTTATTGAGTGCAAGCCCCATGTGAATAAACAAGCTCATTGGGTGTTTGTGTGAACACTTTGCTGGGTTTCTGAGTGGTAACCGTGTGAAAATGGGGGAGTTGCTCAGGATGGACAAGGGCAGCAGTGGGATGTTTGTCAAGGTCATAGGCCAGACCATCCATCCAATAGGAGGACACTCTTACTGGACAGTGGTGCTTGCCCAGGCTGTGGTGATAAAGTTGCACGGAGGCAATTATAGCAACAAATGAGGTCCTTTGCCAGAAAAAAAAAAAAAAAAATGACTCACAAGATGGTAGGCTGGGACGTCTTTGAAATGAAGATCCTTGGATTTTCCCTTAGGATATTTGGTTTTATAGTGATTTAAACAAACAAATACACTCTAAGTCACAGCAATGACTATAGGAAACAATGTGTGAGAAGAAAGAGCACGTGTGGGGACTTACATTTCACCAGTGGCCAAGTACCATTTACTAGCTGTGTGTGATTAGCCTGGAAATGGAAGCCAGACCTGTCTCCTCTCTTGTGTGATGGAAAGAGCACAGACTTGGTGGGGAGAGGCCTGGGTGAGCTGTCTGAATCTGGTTTGCCATTTACCAGCCTCTTTCTCATAATAGTTTACTCCAATAGTTTTTCAACACACATACACACACGCACATATGCACACACACTACACAATAGTTACATCGTTCATACTTATGCATCTCCCTTAGCCACTTAGTATTTAATAAATATCTCCATATTAGTCCACAAAGACTCATCCCCCTCAGAGAAGAGTACAGAATTCCATTGCATGAATAAACTAATCAGTCCTCTATAGACAGACATCAAAATTGTTTCCAGCTTCTTGCTTTAGCAGACATTCCAGGTGTACATTTTATCACCTGTTTATGTGTATATTTGTAGGGTCAATTTCTAGAAATGGAAGGATTTAGTAAACAGAAAAATCCATTTTTATTTTTGGAAGATATGGCATAAGTATCATCCAAATGCTGCCAAAAGTGCGAACCAAGCAGACAACTATCACACACTGATGGTGGGAATGTAAAGTAGTCTGAAATTCCAGGAAGTCCATTCTAAATTGCTTATTCATCATAATTCCCCCCATAAATTGCCTTAAGAAGTTACCTATTTGTACATCTTCTAAACAGTTTATCTTGGACAGTCCTTTAGAAAAAGAGAATACCCCAAATTTATATACATGGCTGGTGCTTTCTAAAGTGTTTTTATTTTTGTCAAATTTATTGAGGTGACATTAGTTAATAACATTATATGTTTCAAGTGTACAGTTCGATAATACATCATCTGTATATTGCATTTTGTACTCACTACCCAAAGTCTAGTCTCCTTCAGTCACTATCTTCTAAAGTGTTTTAAAATTTTTTGTTGTTGTTTAGGTGGTTATCTACCTAGCTGTGACTTTTTTTCAGCAATGCGAATAGAGTGGGACCTGGGGTCCTGATTTAGCTTAATGAGCAGATTAGGAAGAATCTTCTGAATGAACCTACCCCCGAGGCTAGTTCTTCCTCATCTCACTTCCTCACTTCAGTTATGGGGGGAAATGGGACAAACTTGCATTCATGCACTTGTTCTAATATTTCTCCTCAGTTTCCATGAAAATTTATTGCCCTGCCCTTGGATTGCTGGTGATTTTGGGCACACAGTTCTGTGTGCTATAGAAAATGTGGAGAAATTGAACTTGAGGCATCTCACCCAAAGAAACTATACCCAACTAATCTCTGCTCCAAGTTTATGAAAAGATTAACTAAAAGCAATGGTATTCAGGGAGGATTGTTTGAGATCCACCAGCCCATCCCCTTTCGGATATTCTTAAATATACTAGTATACCTGGATCACATAGAATGACCAGAGAATCTTGTCTGAGACCTTGCCTGGAAGAGTATTTTTGAATTGAATTTGATTTTGTTGCAATATTTGTTCAGACTACTTTGATAGAAGAAATAGCCTTCTGAAATCTTAGTGATGTTTAAAGTCACTGTATTTATTATATCACAAGAGTTCTTTTTCTTTCTTTTCTTTTTAAATCAGAACCCCTAGGAGAAATTCCTATAGGATCTTAGTGCCAGGGAGCATTGCAATTCTCAGGGGCCACTGGCTTGTTTTTGTTTTATGGACATTTCAGATCTTATCACAGAGAAGTTTTCTATTTTTATGTTGCATGCTAGAAAGCTTAGAGCTAAATTTGTGACTCATTCACCATAGGTTTTATTTATTGATGGATTCTCCCAAGCCTCCATATTTTCCTCTTCCAAAAAGTTTGTTTGTTATAGAGCCTGTTATGTTGTGAATCTGTAACCCCTCACCTACCCAGGGGCCATGGGAAAGGCATGATTGTGCCCCCAAAGACTTTAATCACTCATGCTAAGATGCTAAGATAAACATATTTACTTCCAATCCCAAATCTCTCCTTTTTTTTTGATCCCTCTTATAAATCAACTCATGATTACATCTCTCTATCACATCCGTCTTCCCCAGTAGATTATGAGTGCCTTGATGGTGCTAGAGGCCTCTATTGTTGCTCTGCCCAGATCCACTTAAATCCTTTTCACCCTTCCTCTGTATCTCAGCCCACACTTCTGTGTATCTTGGCTTCTAAGGACCTACACCTGAGACCTTAGATCTTTGGAGCTGGTTTGTTTGCAGAAGAGAGATATTGAAGTCCATGGGAGTGCCCAACCCCTTGGGGAGAGCTTTGTCAATGACTGACATATATATGAAAGACCAACTCCTTTGCTCTAAATTGGGGGTCAGCTTCAGAACTTAACTTAGGCTCCAGAGCTCTGCAATACCAACTGGAGCTATCTTCTGTGGGACTTTGACTGAAATATACCTTGCTTGACTTCATTGCCTTCTCTTTCCTGTTTCTTCTACTCCCTTATTGGTACTAGTGATTTAAATTTATCAGACACATTGATACATTCTGGGAGAGGGCACATAAAGAAAGTGGGGGATTGTAGTAAAACACTGGAAATGGAAGAACATTTTTCATCCCTTTTCTTTTATAGCAGAATATACACCAACACTAAAGGGAGATGTTGCCTTCCAATCAGTTTATCTGTGGTTGTGCTGTACCTGGTTAGGTGTTCACTCGCTCTGCCTCTAAAGAGTTCACTAATTCATTCATCAAACATTTATAAAGATTCTGTTATGCATCAGGCACAAGTGTATATTTTTTGCTCTAGATGGCTGCAGTATAAGTGTTTTTGTGTGGAGCAAGGATCAGTAAGCAAATAAAGAAGAACCTATCAGATAGCATTAAGCTCAATGCAAAGAATTACTACCAGGCAAAGAGTGATGGACAGGAAGACTTTACTTAGGGTGGTCAGGATAGATATATTTGAGGAAGATGCATTTGAAAGGAGACCTGAATGATGAGAAGGAAGCATCCATGCAAAGATAAGGGGACAAGCTTTCCAGGCTGATGGAATAGCTGTGATCCTATGATGAAAACAAGGCCAATATTGGTGGAGTAGCACGGGGAAAAGGCTGGGCAGTGCAGAGAGGAAGGTGGGGGAACAACGTTTCATAGGTTTTTTTTTTAGGCCATAGGAAGGAGTGGGGACTATATTCCAGGAAGCAAAATGAGACTAAAATTATTTTTAGATTGATAATTATCTTTGGGAGCCCCAAACCCCAGAATGAATAGACACTGATAGATTGCTCTTTTAAGTCCATGAGCAAATATGACTTGGTGAACTGGAGAATGTGCTACACTCACTGTGATGAATAACTGTGTGCCAACCTGACTGAGGTATGGAGTGCTTAGATATTTGATTAGACATTTTCTGTGTGTGTCTGTGAGGGCGTTCCTAGATGAGATTAACATTTGAATTGGCAGACGAAGCAGATAGCTCTCCCCAACTTGGGTGAGTCTCCTTTAACTCGTTGAAAGCATGAATAGAACAAAAAGCAAAGTAGGGAAGAGTTCACTCTCTCTGCCTGACTATTCTTAAGTTGGGACATTGGTTTATCCTGCCCTTGAACTGGAACTTACACCATCGGCTCTCCTGGCTCTCATCAGGTCTTTGAAATTGGGCTGGAAATTGCATCTTGACTCTCAGATCTTCGGAACTGGACTAGAACTAAACCATTGTTTCTCCTGGGTCTCTTGCTTGCAGATTATGTATTGTGGAACTTCGCAATTTTCATAATTATCTGAACCAACTCCTATAATCTCTCTCTCTTTCTCTCTCTCTCTCTCTCTCTCTCTCTCTCTCTCTCTCTCCATATATATATATATATATATATATATATATATATATATATATATATATATAAAATCTCTCTCTCTCTCCATCCATCCATCCATTGTGCATCCATCTTATTGATTCTGTTTTTCTGGAGACCCTCAACCAATATACTGTCTCATTTTCCTAAAACACTGCTTTTCATGGGCCCATTATATGTTCCCTTAAAATCCTCTCAATTTGTCCCAAAGTATACAAGTTATGACCTAACTCCAACATTCTGATTTTTATGTTTTTGTAGTCAATGTTAATCTCCAGGGAATCCCTGAAATTCCCTGCATTTAAGTTTCTTCATCTGTGACCTGTGTCCAACTTTATTTGCCCACCTTCTCCCATTACATGACTGTTTGTCCTTGAATATTCAGTCACTTTGTCAAGTTGCTGGTCTTGCTTCTAACATTTGGAGTTCCAGTCAGTGAAGAAATGCTGAGGTTTGACTTTGTGGAGAGCCAGCTTTCCATCATATAACTTTATGACCCATATATGAATTTGGGAAATAATCTTTGTGTACCTTATTTTAAAAACTTTCATCTGTCCTAGTTTTGTCAGATGGCAGTGGAAAGTTAGAGGATTTTTGCTTCTTGAATTTTCCCATTTGATTACAATAGAATAAAACTTTCTATGCTTTAAGAATTGTTTCGCAAATGAAATATTCTCTTCTCTATTGCCTTTGACATGTGCTGCTATCAGATCCCACTTTTTTATATGTATAAACTGCTTATTTGATTTGACCTCCTTCTGAATCAAGAAATTGATTCAAAAGGGTTTCTCTGCCTTTGGAAATGGTATTGAATGAGAGAATAATGCTAACATATGCTGAAACTTAAAATTTCACCTTTTGTGACAGCATGGATGGACCTGGAGAGTATTATGCCAAGTGAAATAAGCCAGTCAGAGAAAGACAAATACCATATGATTTCACTTATATGTGGAATCTAATGAACAAAATAAACTAACAAAAAAAAAAATAAAAACAGATTCATAGATACAAAGAACAGACTGACAGCTGCCAGATGAGAGGGGGATTGGGAGGCTGAGTGAAAAAAGTGAAGGGATTAAGCAAAGAAAACACCAACACTCATAGACACAGACAATAGTATGGTGATTACCAGAGGGAAAGGGGGAGTTGGGGAAGTAGAAGAAGGTAAAAAGGGATAAATGATGATGAAAGAAGACTTGCTTGGGATGGTGAACACATACAAATGATGTACTATAGAAATGTATACCTGAAACCTATATAATTTTATTAACCAATGTCACCCAATAAATTCAATTAAAAAAACTACAAAGGTAGGGTAGAAAATGGTATTGCAGCTACTTCCCTTAATTACATGAGACTTTATTCTAATAAAATGTGGTGTATTTGCAGCTGAGGCTCGAGCAAATCAAGAAACATTAAGAAAAGGTGACATTAAAAGTGCAATATAACAGATGGGTGAAAAAATGAATTTTTATCAAAATGATTCATTAGTGTTGCACAGGCAGGCAGAAGAGAACAATGACCCAGAACAAATTAAGAAGAATGAAGCTTGACTTGTTTTTGCTTGTTCTAAAGCATGACCCATATTTATAATATTTAATTAGAAATACATTTGCTTCTGGTTGATTAGATACATTTTCACCTGTTGTTACTTATTATTTATTTATTTGGTGTGTTTTTTTGGCTTTGGGGAGGTGGGCAATAGAGGTGGTTCGGTGCAAAAGACTTGGTTTATCAAATTAGATTTAATAAAAGGAGAGAGAAAACAAGCCCAGTGGAGAGAAGTTTTGATTAAAGGTGTAGGTCTTTGCAAAGGAGAAAAATTATTCTCCAAGTTAGGGAGAGTGAGCAGCTCTCCATCATCGACTATTAGCCTCAACCTTGGTTAAGTTAGGCATGGAGATTTCAAAGCAGGTCTAGTGCAGACCTTGTACTTAACCTCATACTCTATTTCCTAACTATCAGCTTCCTGTCTACTTTTAAATTGATCTCTGGAATTAATAAGTATTTTTTAAAGGGAAAAAGAAGAAAGGAGAAAGAAACTGCAAACAGAATGTCCTTAATTTTTCTTTATAAACTAGGCTGAAAATGCAAGCCAAGGGGGGCACTATGCCAACTCATTTGGGAAAACTTGGAGTTGTACTGCTGATAAATTGCTCAGTTCCTTGCCTCACTGACAAGGAATAAGTAGCTTGAGATAATTCATTTACCATGCCTGTTGCTTGTACCTATCACTTCCTTGCCTCTGGCTGATGTTGATAATATCAGCTTGGGAGGTGAAGGGGGTGGGGGGAGGGGAGCTCCCTATGATGTCACTTAGACTCATCTAGAATCAGCACAGCTATAGCCCAGGGATGATGGTCAGATTAAAACCCCGGCCTATCAATCTTAATCAAATTCCCCGAAGAACTCATCTGCGAACAAAGCATAGTCAGGGAGTTGTAAGAAGGGAGGGAAACAGAAATGACTAAGCACATTTCAATGAAATTTTTAAACTTGTAAAGAAACCTTATCGATGACTTAATTCAACCTAGACCAGTATGAACTTAGACATGTGAAAGGAGTTGAACTCAATCAGGCCACTACTAAGTGCCAGGGGATGTGCTTAACTTTTATTCTAACTTATTCCGTATGTCAGCATTTCAATGGAGCATTTTTACTATGTCCCCACCTCCCTCTTATTTAGATAAAAAAAGTCTCAGGTGTTTTAATAGATTGCTCAAGTTTCCCAGCTAGTCAGGGATGGAGTCCAGATCAGAATCCATGGAAGTTGGATTGCATTGTCCATGCCTGGACGTCTCCTATGGGCAGGGCCAGAATATCTTTCCCAGACAACTGTTGATGTGACAGCAAAATAAGACAATATTTCTAAAGCTAGAGGCCCAGTGCACAACATTTGTGCACTGGGGGGTCAGGGGGTCGGGGGGTCCCTCAGCCCCACCTGCTCCCTCTTGCAGTCTGGGACACCCCCTGAGGGGTCCTTAGCGCTGTGGCAGAGGCAGGAGAGGTGCCCGCCAATGCTACTGTGCTCACCAGTTGTGTGTCTGGCTTCTGGCTGACCAGTGCTCCCCTTGTGGGAGCACACTGACCACCAAGGGGCAGCTCCTGCATTGAGCATCTGCCCCCTGGTGGTCAGTGTGCATCATAGCGACCAGTTGTTCTGCTGTTCGGTCAATTTGCATATTAGTCTTTTATTATATAGGATTATATTTTCCCACAAAGTTCTAAATTGCAAGATATTATTTAAACCATCAATTCTTCATAGGAAAGAATATAAACTCTGGCGAACAACTGAACTTCTTCCAATCACTCACCACAAGTATGCATATGTATGTATCACTTATATTCCCTGAGCCTCAGTTTATTTATCTCTAAAATGGAAACAATACTTTTATATGTGTGGTCTACCTCACTGTGTTAGCAAAGCACATCTCCTGGCACAGGTTGTGGGGATTAGGGCGGGGTGGGGGTGATGAGTGGAGCAGAAGAGCATGAATATCAGGGCATGGGAAAGGAGGAATCAGCTGCACCAGAAAACAGATGTCCCTGTGTGCCAAGGTGCACAGTGTGACAATGGTGCAAGGGTGCTGCTGAGAGGAGAGACCTTGTTTTCCATAACTTGTATTCCAGGCCAGGGCAGGACAGGCTATAGTGGGCAGGAGGTGCCAAGTCCACATGCTTTGCATGAAAATAAGTGCCGACTTCTGCACTCATCTGGGCTAGTAGTGATATTTTAGGTCAGGACTTAGTCTGAATACAAGGTGGGGCCAACCTTGGATTGTGGTTATACTTAGTCTTCTCTGGTATAAAGTTGTCCTAATTTAATACTGGTATCAGGACTGAAGGATGAAGGAACTGTGTAGTGTAACCCCCATCTTACAAAGGACACCTCAAAAAGTCGAATTATGGAGTCATTTATTAAAAGCTGGCGGCATACGAGGGAGCAAAAGCGCTCCAAACCTCGTAGTCCCAAACAGCTGGCCACATCTGGCTTATATAGGCAGAATATCACAAAAGTATCGATTACATCTTTGGGTCTGGAATGAGGAACCTGTTTCGCAAAAAAGCATTCTTTACAGAAGCAAAAATTGAGCAAGTTAGTTATCTGAAGTATTTACGAATCACTGAATCAACAGAAACACATTATCTGGGACCACCTGGACAATTTAGAATAATTGTGCTGTCCAGATTCTGGGATCACTGAGTCAACAGGAATGCATTATCTGTAGCTACTGAGGCAATTTAGGGTCTGTTCTGATTCCGGGACCACTGAGTCAACCGAAACTCAGTTATCTGTAGCCTGGGTCCCAGAAGAATGTTCTTCGATGACCAGTGAGATCACAATCAATGGGATATTCAAACCATCATAACTTTTAAATGAGTACAGAACCCAAAACAGCAAGGTTAAAATATTAAACAGCAATTTTTACCCAAGTGTGGTTGCTACCATACTTCAGAACACCAAGGTAAGAAACCAGAAGGAATCAGAGAGGGTGACAGAGATCTTTTGCATGTACTTGATTTAGGGAATCCTTTCAAAAGTGCTGCTCAGACTTTGAGCATGTTTTCATATGTCTTTTGGCCTTCTGTATGTCCTCTTTTGAAAAGTGCCTATTTAGGTCCACTGTCCATTTTTTGATTGGATTGTTTATCTTCCTTTTGTTAAGTTGTATGAGTTCCCTGTAAATTTTGGAGATTAAACCCTTGTCAGAGATAACATTGGCAATTATGTCCTCCCATGCAGTGGGCTTTCTTGTTTTGTTGATGGTTTCTTACATAAACTGATGAACAAAAATAGAGCCAGAGGCATAGAAGCATCGAACAGACCACCCAACTTAAGAGGGAAGGCAGGGGAGGGGTGGAGTAAGAGATCAACCAAAGGACTTGTAGGCATGCATATGAGCATAACCAATGGACACAGGACAATAGGGGGTTGAAGGCATATGCTGGGGGGTGGTAGAGACCGGAGAGAGGTCAATGGGGGAAAAAGGAGACTTACGTAATACTTTAAAACAATAAATAATTTAAGTTAAAAATAAAGTGCTGCTCAGAGTCTGTTTAGACGCAGGTGGTTGGGGCCAGAAATATATATTTCCACAGCAGCCTCCAACCCAGCCTTGCTCATCATAATGAAACTATTGCTGGTAAAGGAACAATACTTATTATTATTGAGCAGAGATGCCAGTAATTGAACCCGGAGACCTAAAGCATGTTTATAATCCTCTTATTCAAGAAAGCAGGGTTCTTAATATTTTCAACTAATCTGATTCTAACACAGAGAATATTAGATTCAGATGTGTGAACGGGTTGCTTAAAATGTTTTTAAGTCAAACCTTCAGGAGAACTTTGGCCGTAGGACCACCTGCCGGTGATTCTCTGTGGCATTCGTCCTGCCTGGAGAATCACCTGCACAGAGCAGATGCTAAGCAGCTTGAAGCAAAAGCCACGTCCCAGGAAGATGCTGCCACAGAGCTGGCAGTATTTACCTTTCAGTTAAGAGGAAAGGCAACTTCTTCAAAGGAGATCTTGGGGTTGCGAGAAACAATTATTAAAGGGCCCTGTTCTCTCCATCTTCTTCCTCCATGAATTCATCTCTCTCCAGGCTCCTGTTATTGAAGAATTTTAGCCAAATCTTTCTTGTCACATGGCGTTTCAGGCCTTTTGTTCTTCTGCATTCTCAGCTCTGTTTGATACAAACCCTCTGCTTCTGAGGACAGGGTACTGGCAGCCTCAGAGCCCAGGGAGCACACACCGCAGTTAAAAGCAAACATTTCCACTTCAGTCACAGCCGGTGGGTGTTTTAAGAGGGGAAAATGTCTATTAAAAATAAAATGTCCAACTCCTTGGGGTTTTGATCTGTACATTTCATGTTCCTGGCAGAGCTTGGATCTTGCTGAGTTGATAAGGGTGTTTGGCTCCTAAATTGTGAAACAGACAGAGAATGTCCTGCTGGGCGGGGAGCAAGCACAGCCAGGCTCTGGGAGGGGCTGAGGCTGGGACACCAAGGTGGAGGCAGGGGGGAAGACATGGATGCTCCCAGGGCATGTGGGTCATGGCCAGGAGCCAAAGAGCAGAACAAGAAGGGGGAGTCCTGCCTGCTTCCCACAGTACTCAGTCTCTGATCATAGAAGAGGGAACGTCTTCTCATGCTTCTTCCTTTCCCCCCCTGCCCTGATCAGAAATCAAACCCGCAAACTTTTGGTGTACGGGACAGTGCTCCAACCAACTGAGCCACCCAGCCAGGGCCCTTTTTACCTTTTTTTACATAAAAATGTTGCACAACTTTATTTGCTTTTCATCTTCTCCCTGTCCTATTTTTTTTTGAGAAGATCAGAAAGATTAGTCTTAACTGCGGGGATGCTAGAGGCAGAAGAGTGTACACAATGTAGACTTAGATAAATTCTTCTTGGAATCTCTGAAACTTACCAGAAAATTAGCTTAGGTGAGTATACATGTCCATGGACCACAATGCTATTGGAAAAGAATTTACATTGACTTCTTGTTAGAGAAATAAAAAGTTATATTCCTAAATCCTGCAGAATGAGCTAATCTGAAACTAAGGTGTTTGCTTATACTGTAATCTACTTTCCACTTGGTTTATAAGGAAATGAGTAAGTTACTGTCTGAAAACATTGCCCCTTTGCCATAATTGTGGTCCTGAAAGTTTTTTTTTCAGTCCTATTTAGCCCAGCCACTAGGGAAAAGCATTGCTTTTACATTAACATTTTGAAGTATACTTTTAAAGAAAGATAAAAATGACATAGCTTTCTTTTTAATTTGTTTTTCTGCAGATATAACATTTTGTTGGAAACTTAAAAATGTTTACTTATTTGTGAAACTTTCCTGGAAAATTCACTGTATTGAAAACCTAATAGATAGCTATAAATTCTCGAAATATGCACATAATATTGGAGAGTTAAAGAATTGCAAATTTACCATGGGCACAGCAATAGGATAGTGAATAGGGTAGTGAAGACCTGGGGGGGGGGGGGGGGGTTAAGGGCTGGGAGGAGAGTTGGGGGAAAGGGGAGGAAAATGGGAGATATCTATAATGTTATCAACAATAGCAAATATATTTAAAAAGAAAGAAAAAAAGAATTGCAAAAGTTGTTATTGTAGTATTCTGAATATTGTTTTCCAAATAAAATTATTTAAATGTATAGTAGAGTCCTAGTGGTAATGATGAAACACATACCTAATGAACATCATTATATTCTCCTCTCCTTTTGCTCCTCTTCCCTCCACTTCCCTCTCCTCCCCTCCCCCATTTCCTCTTTTTGCAAAATTGGAGTGGGGAAATGAATGAATAATGTTACATGCCTCCTCCAGGCAAATGTGCTTCATTTACAAAGTTGAGAGAAGAAACTAGGAAACTATTTATTTGAGTCTACCAAAAAAAGATGGCTATTGCCAAAGGGGCTTCACTTTGCATTTCATAGAATAAGTCTAATAACAAACCTCTGTGAACCCCACAAGGTCACGCAAACATGAAAATTGGAAGCAACAGAGCTCCTATAACTCAGCATCAGAGGCAAGTTACCTGCCTCACAAAAATCAAAGGGGGTCCAAACTCAAGCAGGACCTACCTGGAAGATGGTGTTGTCTCATAGAATCCTATTATTTATGATGCAAAATAATTCTTTTAAAAAGATGCCTCACATGGCATAATAATGGACATTTTAGCTCTTCTAATTCCAAATCTTCTGAGCCAATCCGGCAGGGGCAGGAAACAGGCTGTTTGGGACCCTGATTTCAGTAGGACAAGGTTGAATATATGCACTCCAACACCTGAGGTTGGAGTTGTCAGCCTGGAGATAGACTTTACTTTAAAATCAAAGCTACTCTAATTCAGACGCATGGTGTGCCTGACTTATCATTTTGATAGACTTGCTCGATTCCCTGCAGATGTTTCCTGCTTCAGTTTCCAGAAATGTTGCTGGTGATTTATTTGTTGAAATGCATGACCACTCACTTGTTTTTATGCTGATGAATGATGTATTACAATCCATTATGCACGAGGGATGGTGTTATTTTACTCTTATATTATTTTTGTTGTTTATTTGCTGTGAGCAGGTACACAGTGAAACAGGAATTTTGGGGGTAAAATAGGACAAGTTTAGGAAATACTAGAAATTTTGGAAATTAAGGGGACCGTGGAGGAAGCACAGGGCTGCAGAGCAGCAGAAGGTCTATTTCCATAGAATGAGGGAGCTGGAAAGCTGCAACAGGTACATTTCCATAACTCAAGGAAGCCAGGTGCAGTTACATCTCCATAAGACAAGGAGGCAGCAACAGGTATATTTACATAAGGGAACTGGAAGTAACCAAGAAAGGTCTATATTTACAAAATAAAAAGAAGGAAGCCCTTCATTCAGAAGGAGAAGAAGAAAGCCCGAAGGGAATAGTGAAACAATAAGGAAGGAGCCCGGGAGTTACTATAGTAACCAGTCTAAAAGAATAGTGACCAATCAGAGGGGCTATCAAGGCACCAGGATCTGCAGCCTATATAAGCCATAGGGAAAGGGAACCCTGTGGGACTCTTGCCCCTCCCTATGTGGGAGTCTGTACTTGTTCTTCAATAAATTTCCACCTTTGCTGTACCACTTTCAGTCCGTGGATTTATTCTTCGATTCCGGCGGACAAAGAATCTGGGTTCCAATCCAAAAATTTGGTATCAACGGTAGATGAGTTAGAAAACAGATCTTAATGTGGTTGTTATGTCTGGGTTTGAGCAAAGTCAAAAGACCCGTTTTTTTCCACCCTAAATGTGGTAGCTTGGGTTTCTTCTTAGACCTTCTTACTATTACTGGGACATAGAGGTTAAAAATAGGGATCATAAGTCCTACTTCCAAGGTTCATAGTTGACACTTTCACATTTTAGCTGTGGATTCATGATAACAAATGTTTATATAGGGATCACTTTGTGCCAGGTCTGCTTCCAAGCATTTAACCTATATTATTTAATGCACTTGTCAACTTAATATGTTCATTTAATGTGTGCTCATTTAATGTGCTGGTCAACTCTATGAGGTAAGTACTATTATCATTCTAATTTTATGGATGAGAAAATTGAGTCATAGAGTTTAAGTAATTGTCCTCAAGTTGTTGTAGTGTAACCCCCATCTTACAAAGGACGCCTCAAAAAAGGTCGAATTATGGAGTCATTTATTAAAAGCCGCGGCATACGAGGGAGCAAAAGCGCTCCAGACCTCGTAGCACCGAACAGCTTGCCACATCTGGCTTATATTGACAGAATATCACAAAGGTATTGATTATATCGTTGGGTCTGGAATGAGGAAACTGTTTCGCGAAAAAGCATTTTTACAGAAGAGCAACTTAGTTATCTAAAGTATCTACGAATCACTGAATCAACAGAAACGCATTATCTGGGACCACCTGGACAATTTAGAATAATTGTGCTGTCTAGATTCTGAGATCACTGAGTCAACCGAAACTCAGTTATCTGTAGCTGCTGAGACAGTTTAGGAACACTATCTGTCCTGGGTCCCAGAGGAATGTGCTTCGATGACCAGTGAGATCACAATCAATGGGATATTCAAACCACCATCAAGGGAGTATTCAATCATACATAAGTTCAGAAAATCAAAATAACTTTTAAATGAGTACAGAACCCAAAACAGCAAGGTTAAAATATTAAACAGCAATTTTTACCCAAGTATGGTTGCTACCATACTTCAAAGTCACACAGCAGAAAAATATTTGAAACCAGGTCTTAGCCGTTGTTCAAAGATGCATACAATATCAGGATGGAAAACATCTTAGATTTATGAATGCTAAGACTCCCCTTTGCTTACCGTATTGTTCTTTCGTTGCAGAAGACCAAAGAAAACCAAGGACACTTCTGAGAAAAAAGGAGGGACACTGTTTAATAAGCCAGCGGACTCAGGGAACAGCCTTCCAAATCTGAGTGAAGGAACACGCATGGGGCTTTCCTTTATATCTCCCTCACTGTGATCTTTGTCCCACAAACATGGATTATGCTTCCGGTTCTTTTCCCGGGCCTTGCAAGAAGGCCTCCAGGTGTTGGGGGATCTCCAGGCCATATCTGATGGTCTGGCCTGGCGCTAGCGTTAATAACCCTCCCTCCGGGGCAGTGCACTGTTCACAGTAACAGGTTCTGCAAGACCAGTATCTGGGAAGGAGGGAGAGACTTAATTATAGGTTATCAGGAATGTACACTGAGCTTGCTGGCTTGGATTTAGGTCACTAGCCCCGAATATCAGGGTTACATTGGAATTAGTCCTTTTAGCCTTCTCACCTTCTTGACATGAATTTTCCTATCCTCTGGGTGTCTCTAAGTATTAGCCTTTATTTAGTTTGTGTTTGTTTGCAAAGCATGTTAACCTATATGTGCATTCATACACACAATCTACACTTGCCAATTGCTGTTTTGAGTACACAGAGAGCAAATCCTTCCAAACACTTGCCCACTTGCCAGCTTAACACAACACATTGATAGTTTACAGTTGCTGTGGGTTAGGAGTCTGGGAAAGGCTGAGGGTCCTCTGCCCCAGAGTCTCATCAGCTTGCTATCAAGATGTCGGCCCAGTTGTGTTTTCATCTGGAGATTTTACTGGGGAAAAATCTGTTTCAAATTCATTTCCTTTAGGCTGCTTAACTGAAGGCCCCAATTCTCACTGGCTGTTGGCTGCCAGCCATTTTCAACTCCTAAAGACTGCCTGGCAATACCCTGCTGTGGGGTCCACTCCAGAGGAGTTCACAACATGGCTGTTTGCTTCTCCAAGGCCAGCAGGGGTATCTTCTTACCTCTAGTTTCCTAATGCAGTCTTAGAAAACGAAACTTAATCACAAGAATGACATTCTTCATCTTTGCCATAGCCCATTGATTATAAGCAAGCCACAGGTATTGATTAAAAGCTGTAAGCAATGTGCAAGGGCATGACTCATTTAGGGTTATTTTTGAGTATGTTTGCTACACTCATTTTCACTAAGCAGTCTTATTGTTATTTGCTGAATCATCATGGAATCCAATATATGAGAGTGAGATCATAACAATGGCCAATGTCTTCAAGCTTTGATGTTTAAAGCATTCTTCTTCCCATTATAGATAACTATTGTCAAATGCTCTCATCCAGATGTCTTTTTTTCTCTCTGAAGCAGACTCAGCTGGCACTTATTCTGTGTTTTTTGTGCTAAAATTCTAATTATGCCAACTATTAGATGTGTGGTCTTAGGCTAGTGTCTTAAACTTGCTAAGCTTCTACTTTCTATAAAATGAGAATCATATTACCTTCTTCATTGAATTCTTGAGTGGGTGTGTTAATGTAAAAAAAACAAAAACATTGAAACCTGTAAAGATTTTTTTTTGAGTTTATTTGAGCCAAACTGTCGACATAAGCCAGGAATCAGAACCTCAAGGAATTGAGATAATGCTCTGGAGAATGGCAGGTTACATTTATATTTATACATTGCAATCAAAGGAGGGACATAGGTGGGTTACATGAAATTCATTGGTGATAGATTAAGGAGGTGGGATAAAGCAAAGTGGAGGAAACCCCTGGGATTGGATAAAAAGTAAAATGATGGACACATACTTAGGTGGGTGCAGGAACAATTAACATGATAATGAAGGAATTTGTGGCATCTGTCCTGGCGCCCACCCCACCACATTTGCTTGTGCCCCAGGGGCTCCAGAAAAAGGGAAGTTACAAGTTACCCAGACATTTCAAGGGTATGTTATCATAGATGCAAAAAGACAGATAGGCTCAGTTAAGGTAAAGGTTGACCTTGTCAGTGAAGATACTGGCCTAAGGAGGTGACTACCCACCATAACTGCGTTTAGTTAAAACTTAATTTCAGACCATCCCTTGTGGTGACTTTAGGTCTCTGAGTTTGCAAGACTGTCATGCAGGCCTCCCCTGAGCTTGTCAGGTCAGCATGTGGCCCCTTTCGTCCACAGGTGTGTTCAATGCCCAGCGCATTATAGTTGTTTTATCAGTTTTGATTCTACTTCTCTCCATTTCTCATCTTTGTGCTTCACATTCCTTCTCTGTTGGCTCACTTGTTAATTCACAAACAGAATTTTTCACTTGGTGAGGTTTAAGTTTTCCCAAGGACATCATGTTTCTCTAAGTCTCTATTTGAGACTCCCTAAATCACCTGGGGAACCTGTTTGTTATGAGTGAGTTGCTTGTTGAGATGGCCCCATCCTTTGCAATTTCCCAACTTTAATATCAAAGGGTGACCTAAAATTTGGAAGATGACAAGTAAACTAGTTCTAATTGTCTGTGTGTTTATGTGCCTAATGACTTCACAAATGTTTGCTGTGGTACTCCTCACACATTCTTGAAAAGGCAGACTTTCACAAGTTGGTCTAAGATTCTTCCTCCTGGAGAGATGTATTATTTTTTGCATTGGTTCTTTCACACTAAGAACCTTCCCTTACTTAATACTTAGGCTCATAAAACCTACTAAATTATTCTTGGACTAGTAAATATTTGGAGTATACAGAGATCAGGGAAAATCTCCTGCATTTTTGTTTTCTTCTTAATCAATAGTGGAATAAATGATGGGTTTAACACAGAGGATCTGAGGTTAAATAAAAACTTCATTATGTGTGAAGCACTTTTTGCTCATTTCTGAATAATTTATTTTGGGATAGATGTAAGCAAGAGGCTTGTAAAGGCAGTAGGCTTTAGACCATTTGGGAATGGAATTCCAGGTTTCTAGAAGCCAGAATGTGGTCTACAAGGGAGCATCAGGCAAGGAACCCACATGCCCAGAAGAGGGACACTCATCTACTTGGGATGTTCATATTCTTGATATTTTCTCCTTCTGGGAGCTTTGTAGTGGGCACAAGGCAACCTCCCAGCATCAGTCTGCTGAATCACATGCTAGTAGTTTCATCCACATGCCTGATCCAAGGCTTTTAAGTAAAGAGGGGAATGGCTTTCCACTGACCTTACTTTCCTTGGGTTGAGGACTCTGCTTTTCTGGAGCTTGATCCTCTGTTGCTTGTGGGAGACATTCATCTCACTTTTTTGGTTGGGAAATCATACCTCTTGAGCACAGCATTTATCATAGCCTCCTGACTCCCAATTTTATTGACGTTCCACTGTCCTATTTTCTGTCCCTGTGTCAAACAGGTATAATCAGAAGCTGCTATAATTTACACAGAGCTTGAAAGAGCATCAGATTATGTTCATTCTCATTAACAGTTGTTTTAGGGATTTATACTTTCTAACTCAAACATTTTTCCTTTTAAAAATATTTTATTTATTGATTTTAGAGAGAGAGGAAGGGAGAAATAGAAATACCAATGTGAGAGAGAAACATTCACTGGATGCCTCCTGCATGCCCCCTACAAGGGATCAAGCTCAGAAACCAGGCATGTACCCTGACCAGGGATCAAACGAAAGACCTTTGGTGAATGGAATAACGCCCAACCAACTGAGCCACATTGACCAGGGCAACAGATCTTTTTTATTTATTTATTTATTTTTAGTATGATTTGAGTTGTACTTTTTCTATTTAATACAAAACAAAAAAATTGTATTTAGTTTGTTCTATATATACTCCACTGCTTCCCTGAACACTTCTTTGAATTGGAAAAGCATCCAATTCTCTAGAGAGCTTATCTCAGAGAATTGGAATTTTTTCTCTCCCAAGAATAACACTTTTTCACAGCACATTCATCAAATTGTGTCCTCCCTAAAGGTTAAAATTGACTACACAATTCATTTCTGAGAAGTTCATTCTAAGTTCTCTTTGAGTGGCCAAATCTTCCATAATGAACTTGAAAAATATACACACCACAAGTACTCACGCCTACTCCCAATCCAGCTGGTGATTTCTTATTTATGGTCCCCTGCTCCCTCTTAGCTCTGAACTCTAAACCCACTCTGCTCTCTTAAACATCCTCTTTCTGCCCCATCCTACCTTCTTCACTTGATTAACCCCCTGCATTGTTGGTCCCAGTTTAGATTCTACTTCATCTGCACTTTCCCTACCAACCCTAGGAGTGAACCCAACACTCCCCCCTATCCCTCCCATGTATTCCAGGGTTTGCTGTACTTAGTGCAATAGGAGAACCCACAGCCCTGCCCTATGAATTTCTGGACTGTTGCCTTGTTTGTCTAACAGACTGTGTATTCCCTCATGGTAGAGACTATGAAATATTCAGTGTTCCATCCATGCTCTCAATAGAGTTGTATCATATGAGTCAATGTATCCCCATTTTGTAGAAAAAAAAAAAAACACTGAAAATTAGAAAATTATGTGAACTTTCCATCATCACATGCTTGTAAGAAGTCAAGGACAGAATATAAATTTATATTTAATTGTTGTAGAGCTAGATTTTCTATTGCAACATGCTATCCAGGTTTTGTTTATATATTTGCTATAGTTTGAATGTATTCATTTCCTTTGAATTCATATGTTGAAGTCTAATCCCCAATGGATGGCATTAGAAGATGGGGGTCTTTGGGAGGTGATTAGGTCATGAAGAAAGAACCCTTATGGAATGCATTAGGCCCTTATAAAAGAGACCCTAGCGAACTCATTAACACCATCCCCATACCATGGTGAGTTCACAGTGAGAAGATGGCCATCTATGAACCAGAAAGTGGCCATCTATGAGCTGAATATGCTGATGCCTTGATCTTGAGCTTTCAGCCTCCACATATGTGGGGAATAAATTTTGTTGTTTGTAAGCCACCCAGTCTATGGTATTCTGTTATAGCAACCTGAATAGACTAAGGTATTATTGTTGCATAATAAACAATCACAAAATGTAGTGGCTAAAAACGGCCATGTATTTGGCTTACAATTTTGTGGGTCAAGTGGGTAGGAAAGACTGGGCTAGGCAGCTCACCTCTGCCCCACATGGTACCAACTGGGATAGTTAAGACTGGAGGATTCACTTCCAGTATAGTGTCTTACTCTCATGCCTGTGCCTTGGTGCTCCTTGATGCCTCTCTCTCTCCATGTGTCACCTCATCCTCCAGGTCTTCTCCACATGACTTAAACTTATCAAAACAGGGTAGTGTTCCTTTTTCCATTGCAATGACTCTCAAGAGGTAGCACTGGCCAATTAAAAACTGTGCTCAGACCTTGCATGGTATCATGTCTGGTTAAAGCTTACAAAGTCTTCAAGAACTTTATCTTTTATTTCTGGTGAGATGTTAGGGGATATTCAGGCAAGCTACATGGCCACCTATTGGATTGGATTAAGGCCCATCTATATGACCTCATTTAAAAGTAATTACCTCTTTAAAGGCCTTCCAAATGTAGTCCCATTCTTAGGAGTTAAGGGGTTAGAGCTTCAACATATAAATTTTGTAGGGGAGTTAAAATTCACCCCATGACTTCATGGTCACAGAATCAGAGCTGAATCTGGAAGTTTGAGCTTTTCTCCACAGAATATGTAGCCTGTCAGCTTTTAGCTGAAAATTGCTTCTATTCTGCTTCCCAGATGACTATTGTTCCTAAAAAGGATACTTGTATCTAGTTGCATCTCTTGCCATGTATTATGCATATCTCCTTCCTTGGGGATGCCTCCAAAGTCAATAAAAATACAGAGGAAATGCAGACAGAGCTCAGAGGTAACAGATGACCTGGTGCACAAACTTGTTGTTAGCTGTTGGCACATGTGAGGGATATTATCTTTAAATTCGTTGGGGAAAATTAATATTGCTCACTTGTTATGCTCATCGGTATTGTCTGTTCTGAGAATCAGCAGGGCCAGAGCCACTGTCAGTAATATTTTTTAATTAAAAGGAAAATAACTTCTTGTGATTATTCTGCTTCTTTGGGGACTTGATGCAGAATCTCATAAATCTAAGCTAGAGGTATTTTCTGGTTCACTGAAAGACATCCTCCCCCTCAGCCAGTTTAGAAAGAGAGTAGAAGAGGAAGCTGCCAGAACCAGATAAACCAAATTAGGGTGGAATTAATTCAAGGGGTGAGAGGCCAGACTCTAAGGAGAAGACACTGGGATCTTAGCTGGGGCAGATTTCTTGGCATAAATTTCTCCAAGAGTTCAAGAGAACAGGTATTGGTAGCAGAAGGTCTTGGGTAAAAGTCCAGGGTCTACCACTTATTTCAGATCTTAGAAGAATGTCTGAGACTCAGTTTTTTTGTTTTGTTTTGTTTTTTGTTTTGTTTTTGTTTGTTTTTTTTTAAATCTGTAAAATGGGGCTAGATAAACATCTATCTGAAAGTAAGCATTTAAGCAAAAAGAGCTCTGAGCTCAGGAGCACAATTGCCTGGTTTTGAATTTGTAAGACTTCACTGTCTTGTGATTTTAAGTCTGTTATGTTCTTCTATGGAATAGGGGTAAAAGGGCTGTTGTAGATGGCTTTTTTTTCCTCCCTGTGTCTTCATCTGGTCTTCTTTCTGGGCATGTCTGTCTTCTAATAACTTCTTCTTCTAAGGACACCAGTCAGAATGGATTAGGGTCCATCCTAAAGACTTCATTTTAATCACTGCTTTAAATACCCTTTCTCCAAATAAGTCACTGGAGATACTGGAGTACCAAAGGTACCAAAGACCTATTTTCCTAATACCATAACATTGGGGGTTAGGAATTTATCATATGAATTTTGGGGGGACACAAACAATCAGTATATAGCAAGAATCTTCTTTGGAAATATCTTTGCTGCAGGTGTTTGGGAATTTTTTTTTTTTTTTTTTTTTTTTGCCTTCCGGAGTAGCAGACCCATTGCACAGGGTGTTTGAAAAGCAAGCACTTTCTCTCTTTACTTTCAAATCCTAGTTTTCTTGCATAAGAAAGTAGACTTACCAAGTAGCAAGGGAAAGTTAGAATATCAATACCCAGAATAACTGGGTTGCGCTGGCTTAATAGGGGATGCCTCCTCACTCTTTTGTAGTTATAAATTGGACATGCTCAACAAAGACAAATTTTCATAGTAAAATTCTGTCTAAAAGAGACTTTGCCCTTCTTACAGTATAGAGTTTCACAAGGAGGAAGAGAAGAAGATCTTTGTCCATGCTGCATTTGGGTGACCCATTCCACTTTGTTTTTCAGGTGAGACCAAGCCAAAGATCAGGAAATAGAGATGATATGCAAGTGAAAGATAGACTGAAGTATGGGGTTATTCTAGAATCCACACTAACTGTCAATGGAGGCAGAATGCAGGCAGAGAGAGTTATATATACTCATATCTTTTCAACATAATTCAACATTTGGCAAAATCTAAACATATTATTTGAATTTAATTTACATGTTTACATTGGGGAATGATGAAATACCTTGAGTTGTTCTTAAGATCTAATTTGCATTTTTGCCTCTAAGCCAACAGATAGGGCAAATGAAGAGGAATTTGGGACTACTGCTAGGTTCCTTGTGAATCTTGGTTTGAACATGGCTGATATGGTGTGATGACCCCTTTGTTGAGTGGGCATGAAAGCTTGAGAATAATGAGCTCAGTTCAGCATTCGATGAGGTTGTACTTTGTTGAAGGGACTATCCTGAGCCCTAGGGCTTTAAGAATGACCTATACAGTTGCTATTCTGCAGAAGCTCATGGTCTTGAAGATTGACACAGTAGGGAAATACTATGAAATCTACTGACTGTAATAATAGAGACCCAAATAGGGAATTATGGCCAGAGACAGAATCTAACCACTATCAGAGGGAACAGGAAGGTTCCCTTGAGAAATGATGCAAACTGAGTCTAACGGATCATGAGGAAATAAGCAAAAGCATTACAAGCAGAGGCAGCAAATAAGCACATACAAGGAGGAGCACCAGGCTGTAAGAAGGACAGGGTGTGAGGCAGAGGGTGGGAGGAGCTGAGGCCATGGTGAGGAAATAATAATCCTCACCTCCTTCAATAGCACAGAGAAGTGAGCACTATTAAGCCTGGGGATTGCATGGAAAAATTCAAGTTGCAAAATGATTATTCTGAAGTCCTGAGTGGAGGATGGTTTGGAAAAAAAGAGATAGTAGGCAGCAAGCTTGGTTGAAAGTTACTAAGAGCTGAAGATCTTAATGATGTCAGAGGTCACAGGGATGGAGAAGAAAGGAACAAATTGACTTATATTCCTGGAGTAGCATCAGTTCATCCTCAGCTCAGGGAGAATTAGAGGAGCTATTTCCTGCTCCATGATTTAGGAAGAAGAAATGGAGGGCTGCAGCAGACATCCCACTCTGCAATGACTGAGGGAAGATGAGAAGCCTGGTTTTCTAATGCAACTCTGAGACTATTGGTGTGAGTTGATCAAAGGTGCCGAAGAGCTGTTTTCAAGGGATGATGTTGCTAAGAAACTACATGAACTGGCTGGTCCCTAGGGGAGCTGATTTTTTTTCCTAGGGGAGCTGATTTTTTCAGAACGGGCACACTCTAAAGACCCTCTAATGCAGAATGTTTTGGGAGATTAGTCCAGAAGAAGCTTCTGCAGAGAGGCCTCCGCATAGCAGGAGGGGAGTAGCAGCTGGGAACTATGGCTGCTTCTCAGAAAAGCAAAAAACTGCCTTGAGGTGGTACAGATGCCCAGGATTGAGGCATGGAGTCCAACACCAACTGAACCAATGTGTTGTCTTGTTGAAGAGTGTGGGAAGTTAGAGTTCTAGGCTCAAAGCTAGGCTGTGACAAACAGTGCATCTCTAACTTCAACTGCTTTCTTTTTATATTCAGCTCTTTTGTGGGCTCAGTAGTGACCCCTCTCAAAATTCATATGTTGAAACCTCACCACCAATATCTCAAATTGTGACTCTGTATGGCAATAGGGTCTTTTCAATGATCACTGAAAGGTGGGTTTCTCAGGGAGGGCATCCTTTAATAGGTATGGTTTGGGTTATTTATAACTTGATCCCTCTCAGGGGTCCTCAAACTTTTTAAACAGGGGGCCAGTTCACTGCCCCTCAGACTGTTGGAGGGCCGGACTATAGTTTTAAAAAAAAACTATGAACAAATTTCTATGCGCACTGAGGGCCCGGGACGAGTCGGCTGCTAAGCAGGACAGGCAGCGGCACCCGGCGGGCAGGATAAATGTCCTCGGCGGGCCACATGTGGCCCGCGGCCCGTAGTTTGAGGACTCCTGCTACTTAACAGAATATCAGGGTCAAGGTATTCTCCTGAGTAGATATTTCTTGTGGTGCTTATTTACCCTTTTGTTTCTTCAAGTATCTATTGAGTATTCAAGTATCAAAGGTGATTAAGACAAGGTCTAGGCCCCAGGGAAGCTTACAGTTCAGTGAAGGATTTGGTGATTCATGTTGCTTACTGTTCCATTTGCACAAAACAGCAGAGTTAAGAAGTTGCAACAGAGACTTCATGGCCACACAATCTGGTCCTTTACAGAAAAAAAGTTTGCCAACCACTGTTCTATTGGAAGGTAGATCCTTGTGGAAGAGCTGGGAACACTCTCCCAAATCTCTTTTCCTTTCAACGAACTCTTCCTCAACTTGATTTCTCACTTCCAATACCACCACTTTTGTGTAGCCTTCTTTACATAAATTCAGGTCTTATGGACCCACCTGCCTTTCTTCTATAATTCAGTTTACAATTTATATAATTATTCATTTTCAGGTGAAAATTTCATCAGTGTCTATTTTCCCCACTAATGTAGCCCTGATTATGTTCCCAGAACTGGTTCAAGCACTTTGCATATATAAACTCATTGAATTCCCTCAATAATCCCATGCGGTAGGTACATACTATTATTATTTCTGTTTTACTAATGAGAACCTGAGACCCAAGGAGGTTACATAACCTGCCCAAGGTCACTGGGAAGTAAGTGATAGAGTCCGGATTTGAGCCTTAAACAGTCGGGCTCTAAAGGCAGCACATAGAATGCTGCAATGCACATGTGGTCCTTCCACATAAGGGTGCTGGGTGGGGGATGAATGATACAGCACTCTAAGTCAATGCCATTCTAGAGAAATAAAGTAAGTATTATGCAGGCAGCAAAGAATGTACAAAGTTATAGCTGTCTGTGGGCTGGATCAAAGGAAACCGCACACACAACCTTCACCTTTTTAATGTGACTCAGGCCTTAGAATAAGAAACAGGAGCACAGACATCTTTTCTTTTCCTTTGTCATTTGCTGCAGCAAAGCACTGGTCCTCCTGCCACCCCCAACCCCTGTGTCATCCCTGAGCTAAAATCATGCCTCCCCAGTTGTTCTTTCTGTTTTTTCTGATCTATGCATTTGCAACCAGCTGCTCAAAGCAATTTCTTTTTGTCCCCAACTCCCTCCTTCCTCCCCCAGACTCCATCAAGCAGCACCGAGAAGCATAAAAGCAGCAAAACCATTTTCTGAACTGAACTTGAACTCTAAACCTCAGGAGGTTCACCCATCACTGAGCTGCAAGGCTCCCTGGGCCTCCAGCTACAGCAGTTCTGTGAAGTCAGCACAGTGTGCTCATGGGGGCACCATATTTTACTTTTCAATCAAGCATGGTACTGTCAAGTATTGCTTAAGTGGCTTGGTATCAGCACTTTTTTCTTCTTCAAATAACTTATGAGCTTGATGTGCATGAAGTTTCCCCGTGTGAAAATGTGTCAGTTATCCAGCTTTCCCAAAGTCCTGCTTTTCTCATTCTGAGTGACTTCAGGAGTTTTCTCCGAAGGGTGATCCCCTGGGTCCTGTTTGGCTGGCAGTCAGCCTGTGCATTTTAGCTGTAAATGCACTCTGGTGACTCAAGTTTGAAGCAGCCAGAATCAACCTCCAGGACCAGATCAGGGGCAAGAGTGGTCTCAGGTGTTCGGAGCCCCTCACGTGCAGGTTGGTGATGAATTCTGTGCCGCTCTCAGTGGGTGCAGTGCTGGCTGCTTGGGGTCAGGTAATACTTCAGGCTGCCACTCTGGCTGGCTTTTCAAAAGGGTGCTGCTTCTAGTAGAAAGCTCCTTATTTTTACCATGAGCCCTTTACCTGTAAAAGAATCTGATTTTGATAGTGAGAATTTCTTATCTTCCAGGACCCTCATTTTTGTAAGGAGACAGCAGTGACCTGAACATGCACATAAACTGATTCCCGAAGTCGTCCATCACAGCTGGAGACAATCTGAACTTGGAAGTGCTCCTCACACACCCCATGGACTTAATTCTTGGTAGGGTAACTGTGATGTGTGAGATCCACAAGATCACAGCCTGTGAGAGAAAGGGACTTCACCTGGCCATTGGTTTTGTCCATCACTTGTTCAGTGGCATATTAATGGGGACCTGGAGATTTATTATTTATTAATTCTACAACAGCAACAGCACAACCCACCAAACCCTCATTACTTTTATTTGAAGTCAGAGGCACTGAGAGTTTCAGTTCTAACCAGCTCTTGGCTTTTTTGCTCAGATTTGAGCCTCAAGATTTTAGGGGAGGCCAGATAAAAGCACTTGGTAAACTAATATTCCACATGCATAGTTGCTATTGTGAGTGGGTTGTAAACTGAAAAGCACTTTACACATTTGATTCATTATTATTTAAGTTATATCTAAGTTATTATTATTTAGATGATTAGCATATTATTTAGATAGGTATCCTAATCAGATAAATAATACCAACATATAGAATAAACAGGATAATAGGCTATTTAAGTGTAATCATCGTTATATTTTCTGTCTTCCCAAAAGGTGCACCAAAATGAGGTTTCTAGTCATCATTTACAATATTTATGAGTACTTTCAGTATATGTCACTGTAGTAGCTTTACCCTGGTTCATATCTTTCATCATGAGATGAAGTTCCATGGGGGTAGGGATGACATCTGATTTGTTCACTGCTCTAGCAGAGAATAACTGCTCTGTATCTATAGAATGAGTGTGTGAGATGAAACATGATTGTGTACAACTGTCATTGAATCTGCTTCTCTAGAGGTTTGTAGAGACTGTCAACCATGTCTTCTAAAGTGCATCACCTTTAGTATCCCTCAAAATGTCCTCAGATCTTCACAGTCAATAAATGACTCTTTTCTAGTATAATTCAACAGCTAAATGTTCAAAGCTCACCATGCCCAGCACAACATTTCACTCAATCTTGGGAGTAGTGTTTTAAAATATAGGGTTTATTATTCTTCAGGTATAATGAGGCCACAGATCAGGAGATGACTCATTGAAAAGATAGTTTGTTACTCACGGTTCCCAAGAGGAGGGGGCACATCTTGCCATCAGAATCACACGGGAGAGCACCAGGGTCAGTCAGGAAGCAGATAGACTGAGGGACAAATGGGCAAGAGCCTGTGTTGTGTTTGTTGTGGAACACACAAGGCAGAGCAAGCCTGTTTTGAACCAGCTAGTTTGAATAAGTTCAGGGAATTCAGGGGAATCAGGGTTGTTCTTGGTTGCTTGATATTTGGCCCTGGAGTGATTAGGTCAGGAAGATAGTGGCCTAGTAGGTGAGATTCTGATAGATAAGAGGATGTGGTTGGGGAAATGAACTCTAAATCAGTTGGTTTGCATATGAAAGTCATGCTCCCACTAAAACCCTATACAATCTCTAAGAATCGGCTAGCCCTGGGTGGGTGATCAAGGCCCCAAGATGTAAAATTATAAAAAATATACAGAAAATAAAAAGACATGATTAATACAGGGAGATACTTATTCATATTTTTCACTGGAGGAAAATGTGGTTTCTAAAAGTGAAATGGCTTGATGAGGCTCAGACAGCTAGAAAGAACAATAGTAAGATTCAGACTAGTGGAGTCTTTCCAGTGCATTGTGGGCTGCTTCTATCTGCAACAGTTGTCCCCTTTGCTTTATATTAACATTTCTTGCTCAAGATCATTCAATAGAAGACTTTCTTTAGCTGCAAGGCAGAAAACCCAAACTTGAATTAACTGAAACAAATAGCCATTTATTGACCTCTGTATTAGGAAGGGCAGGGTTGGGGAAGGGCAGGGTTGGAAGGCTGTAATAGGAGCTCTCTATCCTACTTATCTTTGCTTTATCATCATCTGGCTTCAATCTTTCCTCTTGCAGACTATCTTTCTCCATAAAGATGGACTCACAGCTTCTAGAAGTTTCTAGAAGTTTCTTACAGTTTCACCACATGAGAGAAAAGAAATCTTTCTGTACCATAGGAGGACTGTGATTGTCTACTAGTAACATGGGGCTACTCCATGGACTAATTCTTGCTACCTGGAAAATAAAGTACTATCACCCCATCTTAACTCATGTGACCATTTGGGGGAAGAAGAGAAGGGAGATCTGTCACCAGAATAAGTAAGTAAGGGGGTAGTGGTCAGACTAAAATATTAGATGTTCTCAAAGGAATATTTGGTAAAATTCAGTGTGATTCACAGCTACTCACTATCATACGTAACAATCTTGGATGATTTATTGCTCTATCTGGGACATATTTATCAGAGGAAATCCCAGGGACATTTTAGCAATCATAAAATAAATAGGAAGAAAAATTAATCTATTTTATTACACAATGGAAAAGTAAAGGTTCAGCTCCGTTGTGAGTGGGAGCTGAATTCTGTTTCAAAGAAACACGAAAGGCAAAGGGGAGTGTAAGAGGTCTGCAGCTCAAGGAAGCATGTGCCTCTGGACAATGCAGCCCTGACTCTGGATTTTGGGACACTAAACTGAGCCTCACAGAATCATAAAGGAAAATCAGACTTTGGGGATTATCTCTAGGTGTTGGTCACTGATGGATGAGACAATCAGTTCCCTCTGCTAACTGTAGACTCCTCAACCTTTCCGTTTCCTGGGAGTTAAACTTTCTGCCTTTGTGGGCAATCAGGATAAATGCAGTCTTTGTCTGATTTGGCATCAAAGAGTCACCCACTTGACTGGGCAAAAATCACATGGAGTGTTTTATCCTGTCTCTGTCAAAAATAAGTAATTGTCTCATACAGTACCTTTTCTCCACTGCCTCCCAAATCCACCTGTAATTTGCCTTAGTAGCTTACATCACATCCAACTTAGTAATTTTTTATAAGAGAAATCTAAAATGTGGGGTAGAGGAGTTGGGGGAGTGAAACAACCTACCTGTGATCAAGGGCTCATAGCACAAGTGCGAAGCAAATCTAAGAGTAAACTTGTAACTTCTGAGTGACATCACCATCTTTATCATCATACACTTAGGAAGGTTTATCTTTTCTGAAAAATAGGATTCACCTCTAATATCCCCAATGGATGCCTGAAACTGCAGATAGTACCAAACCCTATATACACTATGCTTTTTACCTATACATGGGCAACTTTATCATACCTATGATAAAGTTTACTTTATAAATTAGGCACAGAAGGAAATGAACCACAACAATAATAAATAAGACTATAGAAACATACTGTAATAAAAGTTATGTGAATATGGTCTCTCTCTCTCTTTCTCTCTCTGAAAAGATCTTATACTGTATTTACACATCACACCTTGTGATGATGTGAGATGATAAAATGCCTGCCTGATGAGATAAAGTGAGGTGATGTGACATAAGCATTGAGTCAGCATTAGGCTACTATTGACTTCTGAAGATAAGGCAAAAGGAGGATAACCTGCTTACTATGATCTTATGATCTTGGAGATTGCCCCATGGTCCTGTTGATGATTTGATGTCAAGAGCAGACAATGTCAATAGAATAGTGGACAACTCATGGTACAGGGACGAGGCCTTCTGCCTTCCTGTTCCTCCAAGCAGCCTTCCATGATAAGCATACCTATCCTCAGGATTCATAAGACCTTGTGATGATTCTCACTTCTTAAATCTTGTCCAATAGATTAGTAAGAAGACTAGGGAGGGGTGTGTTCCTGAAGACCTCACATACTTCCATTCCACTTCATTCAAGACTATTCTGGACTAAAGTTGACAGACATTAAGAAGTCAGTAAATATTCACCATTGACTATTGCTGTCATCAATTGGCCTTTGGCTATCAGGCGATAAAACATGACTATTTTCTGAAGATGCACTGTGATATAATGAAAATACATGGGGTTTGGGATCAGTCAGTCAAAAAGCATTTCAAGACTTGGCTCAAACATGTAATGGTTCAATGGCCCAAAGAGAAAAGCTTAACTTTCTGAAGTCTCTCTTTTTCATCTGTGCCAAAGAGTACCTGACCATTGGGGCTAGCGCCCTTTTTCTAGACTCCATTGTTGAACACCTACAGTTGCTTTAAACTTTATTTTTTGTCCTGTTGAATAGTATCTGTTTATTTAACTTCCATTTCTACCAATGAATCCTTGGTACACATTTATTTTCCCCACTGTGCAATAGAGCTGATATTTCTGCCTCAAGCGCTCATATAGACTCTTTATGTCAGCAGGGTGTAACAACTGATACTTGACCATGCCTGAGAATCAATAGTGAAGTCCTTTTACTTTGTATTTCTAGTGGTGACAGGTACTTAATAAATACAAAGGAGTGTTACATTCTATTACAGAGATGAATACTGGTCGGCGGTACAAATGAATATCTTCTATATTGCATTTCTCCAATTTGAAACTAGCAATGCAATGCATTATAAAAAGATCAATCATGTTGTCATTATGGTCTTCTTTGGCTCCAACCAGTTTATTGGATTCCTTTAGTTTCAAGTAACAATAAAATAAATTGCCTCTTATATTGAAAGGGAAAATATCATGTTTGAGACAGGATTGAGATTTTATGGCTGAGATAAAATGAAGCCAGTGAAAATACAAGTTTCTTATCAATGGACCAGTGACTTATATGTGAATAAGTTCTATTCCTCCACCAGACACTGAAGCCTGATACAGTGTCATTTTGGGTTTGATATTTTAGGATGAAGGCTCAGCATTTTAATTCAAATAGTTCTTGCATTTTTGAGTTAAAAAGAATAAACAGATCATCTATTTTTATATCCTTCACTTATAGATAGAGGTCCAAGTTTACCCCTTGAAACAACTTCTGCATACAAGTCATCAAGCCAGAGAGTTTCTCCCTCTAACTTGACCTAACAGTCACCATTTCGGACTGACAAAGTTCTAAAGTTAGTCTGCAATTTGGTGATATCTGGTTATACTTCATATGCAGTGATGAAACAGAGTGGTCAATGACTCTTCAAGTTCACGTGGAAATTTACCTGCAGATTTAGGGGCAAGAGTCCACTAGTCAAGAACTTTTCTAGATTATCTCATTTCCTCCCACGATGTGCTAAGCCCTATGCTGTGAAATATGATCAAATGCAGCAGAGAAATGAAGTACTGTCCTCCTGGAAATTATGATCTTAGAAGACAAGATGTCTTAGGAGACAAGATTGTCTCCAAGAACAAAAAAATTTAAGCGAGACTAATATCCTGTGTTCCCTTCCTTGTTCCCCACGGAGACATCCGTCTTCCATGCCCTCAGAGATCCCTCATCTCAGCTCAAGCCTTTATCACCCAGAATTGTAGTTGTTCAGCTAGCTTTTCTGTTTGTCATTTGTTTTTATATATTTTCCATTTGGCAAGTCAGTGCCTCAGGCTTTTCAATCTGTAAGTTTCAGGATCTAAAGCTACTAAAACTACAGAAATGTCAAAAATTCAGAATGCTTTGAGGAGAAAGAAATGAAGAAGCAGCACACACAACTCAATATGTTCTAACAGGCCTTTCTTATCTTGGCCTCTCCCTGCCCTTTCCTTCTCTTAAATTTGTGATGACATTTTAATTACAATGTTGATACAAATCAAACATATATATAATAGGTCCAGGAATATTTAACATTTGTAGATGGAGACTGCCTTTTTACTCAGATGGAACCTCCCAGCTTGCCTGATTCATTTGTGGGAGTCACATGTGGGAGCTGCTGGAGAAGAGAATCTTTATAAGAAAATTATGACTGAAGTCACCCTTTTCAGAGAATAAAAAGCTTTGCCACTGAGGGAAGGCACAGCCTGCCCCTGATCTCAGCAAGTGACCTATGAGTGACCACAGAAGAACAAGGCCAGAGTCAGTGATATTGATAGATAAAAGGAACCATTAGGTCCAATCCCAGCACCAGCCTGACCTTATTGGGATAAACCAAAAGTATTGGTCTTGAGTACATGTTAGCAAGACAAGGAAACTATATGCCTCCAGGGGACTCAATGGCTTCCCCCAAATCACTTGGCTGGTTGGCCACAGAACTGGGACTTCAATTTAATCTTCTCAATTCTGTGTTCCATCACTTGTGACCTGACAAAAATAAGGTAGTTAATGTCACATTGTCCCACAGGTCACCGGCCAGTTCTGAGCTCAGAGCAGGGGTCAGTAGCTGAATTAGAAGGGACTAATCACCTTGAGGGTCCTTGGTGAGGTTGAAGTCCATGGCAACTTTTAAGAAATGGGCATAGATTTGGGAAGAGGAGTGTCAGGGGCATGCTAAGCAGGTGATGTGACACACAGAAAGGGTTAGGTATAGGTGAAGCAACAGCCTCAGGAATGTGCATCTTCCAGACACATGCGTTCGATTATTTTGCCATCTCTAAGTGAACATGCATAGAAGAGTGGGTAGGATGCTGGTCCTAGTGCCAGAGCAACTTGACACAACCAGCTAAACATACATTTTAGTTTGTAAAATGAAATCATATACATGATCTGATGTGAGCCTTGTAGACCACTCTCTGATGTCTGAATTACTATTATTATTTATTATTATTTTACAGGTCAGGAAAGTGTAAGGTTCAGAGTGGAAATTTTGTTAATGGTCACATTCCAAGGTCAACTAGCAGAGAAACAAACTGCATAAGAGTTTAAGAGTTTAGGCCTAAAATCTTTTTAGCTTGTTTAACACACTACATCTGATTTTAGTCCTTGTTCTCTCATTTTGGGCAAAACCTGAACTTAACTCTCCTTCAAAAATGTAGATAATAATGACCATCCTGCACAAACGTAGCATTGTTTGTGAAATTGATACTGACTGATCATGGAAGTGCTTTGTAAAATCCAATAGAATATATAGAACTAGAGGGCATTAATGTGTTTCCATTTTTGCTCATGGCCTTCAGGCTTACCTTGTGGAGCCACCATTTCTCTCTGTAGGCAGCATGAGGCTGGTGAACCGAATGAACTGAGCCTGCTTCCCCTATTAGCTCAACATGTCCTCCACTCCTGCACAGAGGTTCCGGCTGATTTCAGGGCTGTTCCCGAATCAGAAATGTTAGAATGTTCGTGTGAGAAGTCAGATCTCATGGGTTAAGCTCTTCTTTTGGCAGGAAAAGGCATGCAGGTCAGTAGTGACGAAATGCAACCAGCCCAAGGTCACACAGATGGTTAATGGAAAAGCCATTTCTAATAAACCATCTGTGTTTTTATTTCCCAGACCTTTAACCTCTCTTTAGGACTTTTCTGTCCACTGTATTCAAAGAAAGGGAAAAAAGGATACTCAGACTTCTTGTTTTAAACTCTCCATTTTATGTCTTGTGGTCCAGGCCTAAGTCCAGGGAGCAAACACTGATTAATCCTATCACCTCTTGGGAAAGTATATTTGCCAAGGATGTTTTTGTTTTGTGTTGTAAGTATCAGCACTTTGGCAAATGTAACAAGCTTCTGGCTGCTTCTATGAAAGAGAAAACTAGAGAGAAAAAAAGAAAAAAGAGGTGAAAATCAGGAAGCTGATGGCATTAAAGGGATAGAAGAATATGATACCAATAATAGTAACATTTGTTGAATACTTAGTGTGTGCCTTGGCGAGTGCTGTACAACATCTTAGCTAATCCTTGTGGAAACACCATGAGGTGGTTATTACCGTTATCTTTACAGAAAGAGGTTTAGCCTGAGCGAGGTTAAGTGACTTTGGATAACATGACAAAGCAGTAAAAGGAAAAGGTGGGATTTGAACTTGGGCCATCCAGGGCCAGAGCTTTGGTGCCTATGCATAACACTATATTGAGGGCAAAGACAGGAGAAGCATGTCTGTTGGGATGCCAGAATTTTCAGATAATCAAGACATCCATGATGTTAGTACCTGTGAGGGGTTGAGGTAGCCATGTAGAAGATGATCCAGAGGCCCCAGTGATTTACTCAGTCTTTCATTCGACAGGCAAGTGAGATGTAGCTTCCAACTGTATTTGACTTTTCTTTTTTTAATATTTTTTTATTGTTTAAAGTATTACATATATTAGTACATATATCTCCTTTTTTTTTTCCCATTGACCTTCCCCCAGCCTCCCCTACCCCCTGTCGCATGCCCTCATCCCATCCCCCCAGTGTCTTGTGTCCATTGGTGTGCTTATATGCATGCATACAAGTCCTTTGGTTGATCTATTTCCCCCCTCCCCTACACTCCCCAGCCTTCCCGCTGTAATTTGACAATCTCTTTGGTGCTTCACTGCCTCTGTATTTATCTTTTTATTCATCAGGTTATAATGTTCTTTATTTTCCACAAATGAGTGAGATCATGTGGTATTTTTCTTTCATTGCCTGGCTTATTTCACTTAACATAATGCTCTCCAGGTCCATCCATGCTGCTGCAAATGGTAAGAATTCCTTCTTTTTTATTGCAGGGTAGTATTCCATTGTGTAGATGTACCACAGTTTTCTAATCCACTCATCTGCTGATGGGCGTTTAGGCTGTTTCCAAATCTTAGCTATGGTGAATTGTGCTGCTATGAACATAGGGGTGCATATATCCTTTCTGATTCGTGTTTCTAGTTTCTTGGGATATAGTCCTAGAAGTGGGATCACTGGGTCAAATGGGAGTTCCATGTTTAACTTTTTGAGGAAACTCCATACTCTCTTCCACAGTGACTGCACCAGTCTGCATTCCTACCAGCAGTGCACGAGGGTTCCTTTTTCTCTGCATCCTCGCCAGCACTTGTCGTTTGTTCATTTGTTGATGATAGCCATTCTGACAGGTGTAAGATGGTATCTCATTGTCGTTTTGATTTGCATCTTTCAGATGATTAGTGACTTTGAGCATGTTTTCATGTCTTTTGCCCTTCTTCTGTCTTCTTTCCAAAGATTCTATTTAGGTCCATTGCCCATTTTTTTATTGGATCATTTATCTTCCTTTTATTAAGTTGTATAAGTTCCCTATAGATGTTGGAGATTAAACCTTTATCAGTGATAACATTTGCAAATATGTTCTCCCATACAGTGGGCTTTCTTATTGTTTTGTTGATGGTTTCTTTTGCTGTGAAAAAGCTTTTTATTTTGATGTAGTCCCATTTGTTTATTTTCTCTTTAGCCTCCATTGCCCTAGGAGTGGTATCGGTGAAGAAATTACTTCGGCATATGTCTGAGATTTCTCTGCCTGTGGATTCCTCTAGTGTTTTTATGGTTTCCCGTCTTATGTTTAAGTTCCATTTTGAGTTTATTTTTGTTGCTAGAATCAACATCATTAAAATGTCCATACTACCCAAAGCAATCTATAGATTCAACACACTCCCCATTAAAATACCAATGGCATATTTCACAGACCTAGAACGAACTCTCTAAAAATTCATTTGGAATAAAAAAAAGACCCCAAATAGCCACAGCAATCCTGAGAAAGAAGAACAAAGTAGGTGGGATCTCAATACCAGATTTCAAGCTGTATTACAAAGCCACTGTTCTCAAAACAGCCTGGTACTGGCACAAGAACAGACATATAGACCAATGGAATAGAATAGAGAATCCAGATATTAATATTTGACAAAGGAGGCATGAACATACAATGGAGTCAAGACAGTCTCTTCAATAAATGGTGTTGGGAAAATTGGACAGATACATGCAAAAAAAATGAAACTAGACCACCAACTTACACCATACATAAAAATAAACTCAAAATGTATTTGACTTTTCTTGATCTTTGGCTTTTTGTTAGCTATGGCAGGCTGAATTCTAGATGACCTCAATGACCTTCACCCTTATTTAGTGTCCTCTCCTTTGCATATGGGAAGAATCTGCAAATATGATGAACATGAGGTTAGAAAGTTGAAGGAGTTGACACTGACTCTTCAAGATTCTTGGCTGTGGAAAAGAGGAAGAAAAAGAGCCATGGCTAGGAGAAGGGATGCCATGCACAGGATGTATCTAGAGGTACAGAAGACAGAGGAAACTTGACAAAACAACATCCCTGATGAAACTGGGAGACTGCAAACATGGGATGAGAGTAAAAAAGAGATGGCTCACAAACGGAAGCCTGACAGCGTTGTCTGCCTTCTCACTACAAAGTGTGATTGAAATTGGGTAGACTCTCATCCGACCAAAAAGGGGACTTTGAAAGCCACTTCGCCTTGTTATAAACTCTACCAGCGAAGTATCGATGTGATGTGTCTATTCCTGTCTTTCTGCTAATTAGCCTCCAATATAACCTTAACTCAAGGATAATTGCCTGGGAGACATTCTGCTTTCTCTGTACTCCTCTCTTCCTTCTGGGCACATGCTAGGCTTGTTCTGCCCTTGTCCTTTACAGTGAGGCATATCTGTGTGACTTGCTCAGGACAGTTAAATGTCAGTGTATCACTTCTGGGGGAGCACTTTAGAACTAGTTTTCACAATTGCTACTGTCGCCACCCCCCCCCCCCCCCCCTGAAACCACAACCTGCAATGGTTTAGAGAGAGCTTCTCTGAGGGGTTGGTCTTTGGGTGGGAACAATGCAGAACGGTCTTCAGCTAATCTATGGCAGACATTTACTATGAAGAAAATATATTTTTGTTGTGTTAACCTGTTGTGATTTGGGGATTGTTTGTTATTCCAGCGCAATCTTGATGCACATGAATAGTATTGGACTCCCCATTAGTGAGACATCCCCAGACTGTTGAAAGACACCATGCTAAGGGCAAAGGGCCTTTAAAAGAACAGTAACAAAAACAGAAACAAGACAAGAGAAGCAGCAGCAGCCCCAGTAGCAGCAAAAACAACTGTAGCTCCACCCCTCCTTCTGGGTATCCATGGCAATTATAGTCACTGGGAGGGTTGCGCTGGCTTTTCTAAGAACTCACTGTTCTCTAAACATAGGGACTGTCTTTCCGCATTCCCCATATCATTTCTCTACAGTGTGTCCTTAGGGTGGAAGAATACTCCATTGGCTGAGTTTATGATGCTCTGCCTCACTTCCTCTGCCCTGAAGTGAAGTTGAATTATAAAATAGGGCCGGCCTTATCTTGGGCAGCCATGCAACAATGGTATGTGGAGCTGAGCGTTGAAATATGTCTTGGGGCTTTGGGAAATGTTTTCAGTTCAACATTCTGTGATCATTGTGCAAAGATTCTTGATAGTCCTTTAGGAGTGACTGAATATAAACAGGAAAGAAAGAAACAACCTTGTATTTAGATGCCTCACACTAGCTAGTAAACAAGCAAATGTTAATAAAAGAATTCGTGGACTCAGTTATTATAATTATATATCACATATAATATTAATAATTAATGTAGTCATATATGTTCACATGTATTGGGCTCAGAGTCATTTAGTAGATCACTACCTGGGTGTCTGAAGCCCTGGATTTAGCCCCAGCTCATCAGAAACCAGCCAGAAAATTGTGGGCAAGTAGCTTAGCTTTCTTTACATTTTTCCGACTTAGAGAAGTATGCATTCTAGAAAGCTGACATCTGAGGGTTTACTCTTAAAATGGAATGCCCCTGTGCCCACCTCCAGTCCACTAAAGTGCGTCTTCTGAAGAGTGTTTCGTAGACACTTCTACCAAATCCTGCTAAGGGAAAAGGCGAGGGAGAGACTACTTCAGTGGGTGTTTCTGGCCACAGCCCAAAGTGTTCCTTTGTGTACTAGTTACTCACTGCTGTATAATAAATTGAACCAATAACAAACCTTTATTATCTCATTGTTTCTGTGGGGCCGAAATCCAGGTAGAGTTTAGCTTGGTTCATCTGGGCTCTCACAATCAGTGGGTCAGTCAGAGTTTCAAACATCTTAAGATTCAAATGTGGAAGATACACTTTCAAACTTACTCATGCAGTTATCAGCAGGTTCCGTTCCTTGTGGGTAGTATGACTGAGGACTTTAGTCCTTGCTGGTCCTTCTTTGCCATGTGAACATCTCAGTGAGGCAGCTGACAACTGGCTTCATCAGAGTGATTAAGTGAGGAGAGACATAGAGACTGGGAGACAGGGGAAGAAAGTCACAGGTTTTTTAATAATCTAATATCAGAAATCTCACCCCATCACTATTGCTGTATTCTATTCATTAAAAAAAATTATCTCTATTGTTGAAAGTATTTCAGATGTTCCCCTCCTCCCCCCCCCCCCCCGCCCATTAAACCCCCTTCTCCTCATTCCTGTCCCTTCCCTTGGCCTTCACTCCACTATGGTTTGTTTCCATGGGTTGTGTATATATGCATACAAGTTCATTGGTTGATCTTTTCCCCACCCTACTCCCCTTCTTCCCTCTGAGGATCCTCAGTCCGTTGCACGCTTTCATGTCTCTGAATATATTTTGTTTGTCAGTTTATTTTGTTCATTAGATTCCACATATACCTCATAACTGCTGTATTCTATTCTTTAGAGAGAAGTCAGTAAGTCTAGCATATATTCAAGGGGAGGAAATTACATAAGAAGGTAAATACTAGGAGGTCCTAAAAGCCACCTTAGAACTCTGCCTATTACAACTGGCAAGCCAGATATGTTTTTGAAGCTTTGTGTCTTATCTTTAAAATGTGTGCATATTTGCATGTATGTGTATGTTTAATTTAATAGGAGGGTAATGTTTTGAATTACTTATGGATCAGAAAAAATTTCTTTTCTAGAAACATGTTCCTTGTTTATCCCACAACTATTAGTGTGCCAGCTTTCAGACATAGACTCTGATTGGAAGAGCAAGGCCTTAGATCATTTCCTTATGTCTTCAATTCTAGTTTCAAGATTTATAGAGAGGAGGAAAGTAAGGCCCAAAAGGGGCAGTGACCTGCTCAAGGTCACCACTCCTCAAGGAAATGACAGAGTTGGGGCTAGATCCTGGGGTGCTGGGCTTTGGGTCCAGAGTAGTTTCTTCAAGACTTGGCTTTACTTTGGTCTCTACCATATGCTCCAGCATTTAGCACCTGCTGCCCTCAGCGTGCCCATCAGTGTCTAAAACATGGCGCATTCTTCCTGGGATGCTGTGAGGTCTGAAACTCAAGGAACAAGTCCCATTAGTTTGGGCACATTACTAGTCACATAAGATGAGCACAAGAATCCATTGCGTGTATTCTTTTTTCTTAACATGGGGAGTCTTGATCATGAGGTTCCTGTCATACATCAGCAAGCATTATTTTTTATTATAGTCCCTTAAAGTGATCTCACACTCTCCTCCCATAGCCTCACCCAGGACCTCAGCTTTGCTGTCCTGATTTATGATAACAATCTCCAAACACCTCCCTTGATTCCAAGTTCTTTTCCATTTCAGTACCTTCTCTTCCCTGTAGCCTGAGTAGGTTTTTTGTTTGTTTGTTTATTTGTTTGTTTTTTTGATATCTCATTCCCATTTTCTTCAAATGGGTCCAATTCCTTGGTTAGACCCAGTAGGGTCTTCATGACAGGGTCCCTCGCTTAGTTTTCAGCTTCATTTCATTCCTCCATTTGGCATGGATACTACTCCTCAGCTGAGCTGCACACCTTGAACATTCCCAAGAAAGTACAGCAATTTTCATGCCTATATCCATGATGTGCCCTCAGCCCTGAGTCACCTTTCCTTCTGCCTCTTCTCTCTCTTATTCATCCATCAAGATTATCTCCAGCATCATGTTCTTGGAAGCCTTTTCTGTGGCCCTTCTCTCTGAGACTGAATTTGTTAGCAATTCTCCATACTCCCCCTAACCTGCTATCATTACTCCTCATAGCTTCAGTCTCACACCGGAACATGGACCAACAACCACAAGAGTCTCAACAAAAACACACACAGAAATTATCCTTTTGGATATCATTTATTGAGTTATCATGAAACCTCTAAGATTGTTGAGTATAATATCCATTATCCTGTTTTCCCAGAAAAACTTAAAGAGTTGGGATGTATGAGCATGATGAGGAGGGTGGTATTTAGAGCTGGTTAGAAACACCAGATATCACAGCCACTCCAAGGCTGGGCTGGGGTGCAGTCTAGGTCTGTCTCCTATCCTCTTACTTAATAAATGAGTCTGAGCTTTAGAAGGTTGAGGCAAATTATCAGATAAAATCAAATCAGCATGACCTTTAAGATGTTGTCTCCACAATACTCCCATGCAGACCCTTGTGGCCGATCTAATTTGTGTTACATTGGCAAAAACCCAGAAAATTTTACTTGTCCTAATTAAATTTGAGGATTAATTTGATTGGCTCCTGAAGGGTGGGTACTAGCATCATTACATGAGTATCACAGAGCTATTCTCCTGCTCATCTCTATAGTCTTTATAACTGCCTTTGAAATCCTCAGCGGTCTGGTTTCTACATCTGGATCTGGGGTTCCAGCTGTTTATGACAGTAGTTCTCAAACATTAGCAAGAAACTGTAGTGCTTGTTAGAATACAGATTATTGAACCCCAGGATTTCAAAGTCAGTAGTCTTAGATGGGGTCTGATGATTTGCATGTCTACCATGTTTCTAGGTGATGCTGCTAACTTACTGGTCCACAGATCATGGACCATCTATAGAAAACAAAGGGAGCCCAACCCATGGTCCCAACCCACATGCTGCTCTTCCCACTTGGAAAAGGTAGTTAACACTCTTCCTTTGGTTCATCCCAGATGGCCTGTTTTCCAAGCAACTCAGAGTGAGTTTTAGGGTTATTTGCAGATAATTCTATTCATTGCTTCATAATATTATTATCTAAATCTGCTTATTTTTTTATGAGAAAATAAATATTCTTATTGCTAACTCAAATTTACTTGGGGCATCTATTAAAACACCCTAAGTGATACAGCCCTGCCTATACATGAGCTTCTGAAAAGTCCCATTTCATTCTCCATTCTCCCTTCACCAGAGCTGTGACTATACTTTTCTCCCTCTAAGATGGGTGTTTTTGTTTCCTGTCCTTCAGTATTGTTGATGTTCTTATTCCATCAAGAGAACACTTTAACTCTCATCCTATCAGTCTCTACTTCCTTACCTTGTCCTCTTCAGCATGTTTCTCCCATCCTTAAAAAAATCCTGAAGATGCTCTTCTTTGCCACTTCAACTGCGAGACTGAAGACACATTTTGACAATCAGATTCTCCATAGCCCAGGAATAACTGACATTGCTGAGGGGATGCACGGTTACTGAGAGGAGTCACAATACTTTTAGACATTGAAATATTGACCTCCTCCTGGGAAGAAACAGAAAAAGGACCAGATTAGCTAATGGTGGGGAAAATATAAAGAAACCTGCTATTGGTCTCATGATCTGTGGTTATGTAGAGAATACACTTGAAGGTATCGGTAGGGGTGTCAAGAAGAGAATAAGGGCTATCTATGTTTCCCTTTGCAGGCTTTGTTCCAGGAAAAGTCTCTCTTTCATAAATCTAAAATGTCTTTGGTTTTAAAAATAAATAAACAAAAATGCATCTGCAGGCATTGCTTGTGCATTTTACAAGCATAGATATGTAAGGTACTTATTGAAGGAAATGTGAAGGTATTGGAGCTAACACGTGTTTCTATCCAATGAGCTATGTCAATTGTTCTTTCCCATTGCCTTCCCCTCCCATTCAGACTATCAGAAAGAGTGGAAAAGATAATGTCTCCAGTTCTTGATGCCCAGTTTTGAATTGGCTGCAATAAGTTCTCTAGCCACAAAGGCAGCATTGACAGCCTTGGTACAGTTCAGAAATAATCCCTTAATTTTCAAATTCAGATTTACATCAGTTCCACATTTTACCTAATTGACTTATTCCATTCAACACCATTGATTATTCTGTTCTTTAGAAAATGGTATTTTCTGTTCTCTTTGCCTCTTCTCTTGTTGACCTTGTTTCTGCTTCTTCTGTCTATACCAGTCTTTATGGCCTGGTTCTCCTTCTTTTCTGTCATTCAAATGTTTCTATTTCACTGGATTTTGTCCCTGGTCCTTTATTGCTCTGTATGAACTTTCTGGACAAACTCTTGTGGCTTTCACTTCACCAATAAACTTCCTCCCAGTCCATAGGTCAATGGTTTACCATAAGGGATATTTTGAAATGTTGTGGGACAATTCTAACTATCATGAAGAATGGGAGAAGGGAGGTACAGGTACTAGGAAGGCAGGGACCAGGGAGGCTAGACATCCTACAATGCATTCACAATCAATAACTCTTCTAGAAGAACCTGTATGATTTTGAATGTTCATTCTGACATTCATGTTAGTAAAAAACCCAATAAATTGTGTGGAACCAGAATATATATCACTTTCCCTAAGATTCCAGAGTATTTTTGGATAATTTTTATTATATCTTAGATTTTCAGGAATGCAATAAATGTGCAAATCAATAAGTAATTGTACTTTTCATGTTTCAGGACTTCACTAAGAGTAGTTGATCAGATCGCCCTTTTGAAAAAGTACATTAATGACAACAGTATTATTCATCTGATTTGAGTCTCCAATGTAAAACACCCACATTGGTCTGCATTCAAAGGGATTCTACTAATTTATATCAGTGTGTCTTATTATCCCTCATTTCACAATGCCACATGTGAAAAGAATTAATATTAAGCTATAAATTATGTTAACGTCTTCCCCCAGACAATTATTCTTGCTTTTCCCCCATGTGGCTAGCTCTGGAGAACAGAAGAGAGGAGATACATAATAAAGATTAATAAGTATTTGATATACCTAAATAATATTCATTAATTATTAGGCATTGTTTTAAGAAGCTGGCATATTTTAACTCAATCTTCACACTAACTCTAAAAATAGTCATTATCACTTTTCCCATTTTATAGTTGTACACAACACAGAAATTAAGTAAGTGTCAAGGGAAAATAGTAGGTATAGATTTGTGATTTGAGAGTTTGTGTTCTTAAATCATCATGCTACACTGATTCTCAGAAAAGCAGCACCATCAGAAAGGAGCTTAGAATATGGAAGATTAGTGAGGATGTGGAGGAGGGCAAATGTCAGCATTCAAGAGTTCTGGAGCGATAACACATCACATCAAAGAAGGGTCTATAAAGTCTATGTATTACAATTGCAGGTGGGCATGTATACTGAGAGCCAGGGTATTACTAATAGTGACTACATAAAGCTAATGTCCAACTGGGCAGAGCTCCTTGCCGCATAGCTAAGAGCTTGGTCTAATATCAAATGTGCCTAGTCCTGGGTTTCACATCCTCAAGGATTCTCTCTAGCACCTTCTACCCAGTTTTCATGATGAATCCTTTGTTTTGATGCATTGTCACCAATTCTGCCCATGACTTAGCTTCTCTTTCCCAGCTCCTAAGGATTGATAACTTGGTTATGAGTTTATCAAAGTTGGTTTTTCTTTAGGCTCTGCCCTCTATAGTCCAAAGGCCTATACTTTCCATCCCAGACTTCCAGGACCCCAGTCGAGGTGCAGACCTCTTGACTTCCTTTTAACTGGGACGAGGCAAATAATACAACCAGAATTTCTTCTACATTCAACAGAATGAAAAATGCTGCAGTGGGTGTCTCTTAAGATTTTTTTTTGGTCCTAATGATGAACACTTTATTTTTTTTTCAATTTGTAAATGGTCCCATAATTTAATTTAATAGTGTTTATGACAATATGTAATAAATACCATAAAATGTATAAGTTGTTCTGGGTGCATTAGCTCATTAAAATGAATGTTTGCTAGATTCTCGAGCAGGCTTTGGAAATGTGGTGCTAACTCATGTAAATTGCCATGACAAATGTGCTTCAGGACCAATAAAGTGTGTCCTGATTCATTAATAGTCATATCCAACATCTCCCTGTTGGTTCCTAAGAAAAGTCAAGTGGATATCGATGAAAGAGAAATTGCTCCCAGAATTCTGCCGACCTTCAGTCTTTCTGATTAGCATGTGTGGTTGTCTTTTGTGACATTTTGCACCTGCAGTAATGCCCCTGTGTTTTTGAGCCTGTAAGCTCAGGAAGGCCTCTGAGCTCAGCATGTTCTTCCTGCCAATGTCTGATGTGGAGTCTTTAGATTTAGGCAGGCACCCCAGCCTCCTTCTGGCTCAAAACAAGTTTTACTGGGCTCAGAAGGGGGCTGCCAGATTAAGCTCAGCACAGGTGAGAGGCAGTGGAGTCAGTCCAAACAGTAAACAAGCATATCTCTTGCCTCAGAAGCACACTGGAGCCACAGGCATAAATATGCAATAAAACTGCACTGAGAGGAGGTGAACTCATGTTTCATAATGTATTTATGTCCTATGCAGCCTCTGAGATTCCAGGCACAGTCCGGAAAAAAAGCACCTCTCCCATCACTTAGTGAAAAATGAAATTTGGAATCACAGGAATGACTTCTCAAGAGGTTAGAGACATTAAACTATACCTTTGTCATTGCTTTTGCTCCCAAAGTTTTCTATTTAATTTTACCTTATACAAACAGCTTCAGGAACCAAAGATTGAACGGATTGTTCAACAAAAACATATTGTCTTGGGAAATCATGTCTCTAAGACCTCAGTTGTCTGTGGAAGGCCTCTTATTAAAAGGCCTCTTTTAATACTTTTACAATTTACAAAATTGACTTTTCTTATTGTGCCTGAAATGGATGTTGACTAAATCTGTGTAGCAGTTTAAAGTCTAACACACGCTTATAAGCATTCTTTGATTAAATTCTTTTTTTAATAGTTTAAAGTATTACATATGTCTCCTTTTTTCCTGTTTGACACCCCTCCTCCCCCACAGCCACTCCAACCCCCCAGGACAAGCCCCATCGCCCCAGTGTCTGTATCCATTGGTTATGCTATTATGCATGCATACAAGTCCTTTGGTTGATCTCTAACCACTCCCCCTCCCCTGCCTTCTCTCTGAGGTTGGATGGTCTGTTCAGTGTTACCTTGTCTCTGGATCTATTTTTGTTCATCAGTTTATGTTGTTCATTATATCCCTCATATGAGTGAGATCATGTGATATTTTTATCTTTATCTCACTGGCTTATTTCGCTTAGCATAATGCTCTCCAGCTCCATCCATGCTGTTGCAGATGGTAAAAGTTCCTTCTTTTTTACTGCAGCGTAGTATTCCATTGTGTAGATGTACCACAGTTTTTTAATCCACTCGTCTGCTGATGGGCACTTAGGCTGTTTCCAAATCTTACCTATTATAAATTGTGCTGCTATGAACATAGGGGTGCATATATCCTTTCTGATTGGTGTTTCTGGTTTCTTGGGATATAGTCCTAGAAGTGGGATCACTGGGTCAAATGGGAGTTCCATTTTTAACTTTTTGAGGAAACTCCATACTCTCTTCCACAGTGGCTGCACCAGTCTGCATTCCCACCAGCGGTATAATAGGGTTCCTTTTTCTTGGCATCCTCACCAGCACTTGTCATTTGTTGATTTGTTGATGATAGCCATTCTGACAGGTGTAAGATGGTACCTCATTGTTGTTTTGATTTGCATCTGTCAGATGATTAGTGACTTTGAGCATGTTTTCATATGTCTCTCAGCCTTCTGTATGTCTTCTTTCAAAAAGTGTCTATTTAGGTCCTTTGCCCAATTTTTGATTGGATTGTTTATCTTCCTTTGTTAAGTTGTATGAGTTCCCTGTAAATGTTGGAGATTAAACCCTTATCTGAGATAGCATTGGCAAATATGTCCTCTAATGCAGTGGGCTTTCTTGTTGTTTTGTTGATGATTTCTTTTGCTGTGCAGAAGCTTTTCATTTTGATGTAGTCCTATTTGTTTATTTTCTCCTTAGTTTCCATTGCTCTAGGAGCTGTATCAGTAAAGATATTGCTATGACATATGCCTGCTATTTTGCTGCCTGTAGAGTCTTCTAATATTTTTATGGTTTCCTGTCTTACATTTAAATCCTTTAGCCATTTTGAGTTTATTTTTGTGTATGGTATAAGTTGGTGATCTAGTTTCATTTTTTTGCATGCATCTGACCAATTTTCCCAGCACCATTTATTGAAGAGACTGTTGATTCCATTGTATGCACTTGCCTCCTTTGTCCAAACTGGACAAAGTTTGGTTGAGAATATAGGTTGACTTGTTACCAGAAAGGGATCAGGCCCATTGTCAAATATTAATTGAGCATAATGGAAACAAAACACTGAGAAGGCATATTGTCCAGTTTACAAATAGAAAAAAATGTTACTCAGAATAGCTAAGGAACATGCCCACGATCATAGAGCAAGCAGGTAATAGACATGGATACTAGATCATGTCTTCTTATTTTGTACTTAATGCTCATGTCATTCCATTAAAGTGCCATTTGGCAAGGAGAGGAGAGTTTCCTCTTTCCATTGGTACTTCCCCATCCTGTATTTTCACCTTTTCCTGGGAATAGACTTTGATGACCAGAATCTGTCCAACTTGACCCTGGCTTACAGCATTCTGTCTTTGAAAAAGTCAGTTAGGTATATGCTAGACAACAGTCAAAAGGCAGCCAAATTTGCTGTCTATTTGGTGCAGAATTTACTATATATCTGGGAGGGTAAAGGGAGCTTAAGAATGAGTTATTCAAAATAGGCTATTAAGTGCCTACTATGTTTCAGGTTTTAGAGATTTTGGAGCAAACAGACTTTTATGAATATATACATCCATTCAGCATCCACCTCCCTATTCTATTATTTGTCCATCCATCCTACTGTCCATCTTACTATCCATTTCATGATTCATCCATCCATCTATCTATTTATCCAATCATTAATTAATTTAATGGTAGTAAACCATATGTAGTAGGGTCCCTTCAAAAGAAAGAAAATGAGGGAGGATAAAAATACCTCAAAAAAAAAAAAAAACAACAAAAAACCACCATAAAATAAATAAAATACCTCTGGGCTAAATATATTCAAATTAACAGTTCACTTCTTGAAAGTATATTGCCTCCATTCATGTTTTCTCCATTCGGAAGGGGCCAACTACTCATAGCAACACTATATGTTGAGTTTGTATAGTGACCATAACTAGAATTGCCTTGGCTTATTGGACTACTTTTCTTACATTATTATATCCTATATTTCATGCCAATGAATTCAGCTATCCTCCACTATACTGCTCAAAGTTTTCTTTCCTTTTCTTCTGAAGATGCATAGTCTCAGACAAAAAATAAATACTTTGACAGTTTTTTTCAGAAGCTTTCTTAAATGCAGATCTATTGCTATTTCTAGTTATGACACAGCTCTCAGGCTGTACGGATATCCCCATTCAGCATAACTGAAGGCTTAACAAAAATAAAATATGCCTCATAAAATGCAGGTGTAAAATCAATTGCAGCAAGCCAAGTTTTGTTTTTTTAAAGCACTCCACCAAGACTTATTGGCATTTATTTATTTTATTTTTATTAGATTTATATTTCAATTTCACCACTTCAATTCTTATTAAAAGATTGCATAAACATAAGTCTTTATGCAAATGTCCTGGTTAAGCAAGGAATAGGCACAACTCTGTGAATTCATTGTTATAAAAATGAAATATTTACCAAAACTCTATGAGACGACTAGAAAGATCTAATATTACTGAGTTCTTACTAAGTATCAGGCAGGAAGTACATATGCATGATTAGTTCATTTATCTTCATAACTGTTCTTTAAGTTGAGCAGCACCATTACCCATCTTACAGTTCCGCAGTTGGGGCAGATATAAATTATGTCATCCATCCAAAGGAACTGAGCCAGTCAAAACCAGGTTGTTGAAATCCCATTTGTATTTTTCATTAAGGAATCTTAGACCCATCAAAACCCACTCTTCATCTAATCCTGTATAATAAAGGCTAACATGCAAATAGACCGAACGGCAGAACAACTGGAACAACCAAACAACCGGTCACTGTGACGTGTGCTGACCACCAGGGGTTGTATGCAGAACATGGTGGGTGTTGGCCATGGCGGGATGGTGGAGCAGGTGAGTGGGGGTGCCAGACCAAAGCGGGGCACTGGTCTCTGTCATTGTGGCGAACCTCTGGTGGTTACTGAAAATTATTTGCTCCTGCGCGCCGCAGTCCCACCTGCTGCTTGCACCCTCTGCCAGTGCTGGAGCTGCCACTTGCACCCACTGCCAGCGCCAGTCCTGCTTGCACCCTCAGCGGGTACTGCAGCTGCATTTCACACCCACTGCTGGGACCTGGCACTGGTCCTGATTACTCGGCACTATCAGTGGGTGTGGGTGGCAGCTGCTGGCCCTGATCACCTCTGAGGGATTCTCCACTTCCCCCTGCTCCTGAGGGGTGATTGGGGCAGCAGCCACCACTTGAATCCACTGACGGCACTGGCCCTGCTAGTACCCGCTGCTGGCGCTGGCCCCAATCACTTCACGCTATCAGCAGGTGTAAGCTGGGCTGGTGGTGGCGGTGGGAGTGAGCTGAGGGAGGGGCTGCGTGGGGGTGCGGAGGATGGGGCGACACCTGCCCCTATGCCTCCCACAGTTCCTTTCAAGGTGCATGAATTCGTGCACTGGGCCCCTAGTATGAAAATAATAAAAGCTTTCATTTCTCCTTTCTCTTATCTTCTTGCCTCTTCCAGGAGAGGAGCATTCAGGGATTGGCTCAAACAAATTATATATCAAAGTAAGCTACCTGCTTTGTTGTATCTAGAAAAGTGTTAAAACAGTCATTTCAAGGAATGAGTGAAATAGGAGAGTTGGTGGGACCCTAGACATGACATTTGGAAGGACAAATAGAAAGGAAGAAAATGAATTCTTGGCTACAATAGTAGCCAATTCACCCTTAGATTAATGTGATGAGGGATTGTAGAAGGTAGACAAAGTTTGGTTGAGAATATAGGTTGACTTGTTACCAGAAAGGGATCAGGCCCAGAGCTGATCTACCTCAGGATGGCCTGTAGTGTATGGGTTCTTGACTTCATGCAGGAAAAATATCACAACACAACTCCAGATGATTTTGAGATTACATTTATTAAAGCTGGGGACAGTGAAACAAAGGAAGGAATTATGGTAGAAGAAGCAACAGGAGAGAGCCTAGGCAGTCCTCTGCTTTGGCTCCCTAGAAACATTATATGAAAGAAGTGAGCCAAGATGGGGCTGCTGCCAGCTCACTGGAAAATCAGAAAAAAGTGGGGACTTGGAAATAGGTTCAGGGAGTAAGCCCAGGACCAATTGCTGCTGCCTGCTGCTCCCCTGGTTGCAAGTCTTGTGGGAACTCTTAGAGTTTAGGAGAAAGAAAGTAAAATGTTCATGCCCAAGAAAAGGCATGGGCATGCTCCACAGAGAGCTAGAGCTGGGTATTTGTCTTGAGGGTTTTAACTCTCTTTTGAGGGCATGAATCCTAGGGGAGCTCTCAGGGGAGGGTCTTAATAGAATATACATTAGTTTTCCAGGTCTTTATTTCAATATGTTAATTAATCAAAATGTACATATAGGAAAGTTTGGGATCATTCTCTGGTCTGCTTCACTGCTTTACTTTCATCTTGGATCTGTCTGGCTCTAATTGGGTTTTTGTTATTTGTTCCCCTGACTTCATCCATCCTTGGGTTTGGCTGGCACAAATGCCACTAATTGGGTCTCTGTCCTCTATCTGACAAGGGTGATTTAAGCTATTTATTCTCTGGTTAGGGAGGAGAGGCATAAACCATTTGTTCTCAAGTGTCCTTGATTAGGGAAGATAAGATTTTGCTATTCCCTAGCTCTCAGTAAATTGTTCAAATTGCTTGGCTTTGTTTAATTATCTTGTCTCAGTTTCCCCATTCCACTCACCAGGAATTTTCCTCGTTTCTTACTATCCTACCTCAGACTGAAAAGGTTAAAGAAAAAAGGGAGGATGAATCTAACTGCAGAGTGTTTGTTTCAATGAGACCCTTCAGAAGTAGTGAAATAAAAGGAAGTAAACAAACAAACCTGGTTGTACTCAACAAGCAGTGGACAGAGCCCAATCTCACCTATGTTTGACTCCCACCTTAGCTTATGTTCTTCAGCATGACATGATGGTGACTATCAGCTCTTCCTCGGCAAAGGGGTGGGCTGTTAAAGGCAACCACACACCCAGAAACCACAAAGTTCCAAACAGGATACCATCCAGTTTCAATCACAGGGAGATTTTAAGCAATTCATCAAAGCCCAGTATACATAGTGACCAAAAACAAGTGGAGAAAGTAGGGTGAGGAATCAGATGATAAGTGACTTTCAAATATGTATGCAGGTGATAGATATCAGGTGTTCAAACTCAAAAGGAGGTAAAAAAAAAATCCAGACTGGTTGAGGGTTGATGAAGATAAGAGACTGTAGAAACAAGAGAGGCTTCTGGAGGAAGAAATTTTCCAGTGGCCTCTGGCTTAGCTTCCCTGAGGGAACTCTGCAGCTCATAAAGAATCAGGTCTCAAAGTGTCATATCATATATCATGGGCCAGAGGTGTTCCCAGCAAGCCCTGTTCCAATAGCCAGTTCTTCCCTATTCACTCTTCCGACCAACCTGGAGGGATGGTCAACATGAGGCCAAATCGATTCATCTTGAGAGTGCTACAAAAGATACAGAGTGCCTACTGATCAAGAATAAGTGAACTTCCCTTTCTGTAAGGAATCAGAGCTTCTCTTCTGAACAACACAAGCTGAGCACAATTATTATAGGAGAACCTGTAGTGAAAGAGAAGATTTGTGACATGATAAGGAGTCCCAGAAATGCACTAGTGGACTGTGTTTCTCTTATCCCAAACATCAAAAGGGTTATGGCTCTGAATTTTATAGGTCTAGTTCTGTGGTTGGCAAACTGCGGCTCGCGAGCCACATGCAGCTCTTTGGCCCCTTGAGTGTGGCTCTTCCACAAAATACCATGGCCTGGGCGAGTCTATTTTGAAGAAGTGGTGTTAGAAGAAGTTTAAGTTTAAAAAATTTGGCTCTCAAAATAAATTTTAATCGTTGTACTGTTGATATTTGGCTCTGTTGACTAATGAATTTGCCGACCACTGGTCTAGTTCATTGCAGGTTTTAATGGAGGAAATGATTAAGACTGAGTTTTCTGCATGCTTAGACCCTATATATTTGGAAAAAAGTTGAAACAATTTTATTTAATATAGATAGATGAATAAATTAGGTCAAACTTTGGAAGAGGTTTATTGATCTGCCTTTTTGGGTTAAGGAGTTTAGGGATTTTGATAACTTTGAACAACCCAAATCTTCAAACCTTCAATCTCATTTTTACATGGCACAGATATGAGTTCACCAACTAGATGCTATAAAATGAGAATACATATTTCAACTCTGATGTGTTTGAGGAGGTGTGGGCACTCAGGAGCAAACTGGACATGTGGAGGGAGCAGATGGAGTCTTGGTACTGCACCTAATTCCCATTGCTAACTACCCTGAAGTCATTGGAATCCCAACTGTCAAAGCATTGCAGAGCTATTCAGGGGAAATGAAAACCCAATTTCAGAGAACAATTCATAGGTCTAATGGATATGAATCACATCTTATGTGTCTGTGTCACCTTTAGACTCCAACTCTCAGGATGTCTCTCAGTCATTTAGCATCTACCTCATCTTTAAAGTTGAGGTTCCAGAAAGTTTCATTGGACCAAAAGCAAAAATGGCTGCTGAGAAGATGGCATAGCACAGGAATTTGGAAGATGTGTACAAAAAGTCCCAGAGAGATGCAACAATTTGGGAACAGCAGTTATGGGAACAGATTCTGGAATGATGGGTGTATTGGGCTTTGTGAGAATGTATTCCCTTTCATGAAATGACTGGAACTGGGATTCTGAGCTACCTTCAACAATACAGGCTTAGAATTAACATGGAGATGGTGCCTCATAAAATCTGTCAGTTTCAACAATTGTACCCTGATTGACTCTACCCAAATTGGTCAATTATTATTATTCAGCCTACAGCAGCACACTTTTTGAAAGAATACAATTGATTAGGTTTATTTAGACCTTGTATTACTGTGACAAAATCCATTTGTTTAAATAGCTAAAAGCCTAATACTTTCCATTGTTATTGATCAAAATTCCATGAGTGTTTTTGATCAAAAGAGCTACTACTGAGAAAAGAATGTACATTTGTGGTAAATTGCTATGATTTTGTTGAACAGCCAAAGCTTCTGACCATCACTACTGAGGAAGTGACAAAGCTGACTGCTCTCTATCTGAACTTGCTCATATTGCCACCTATTGAGAGCCTTTGGGCTACCCAGCTGCTGCACCGCTTTTTCTGCACTCTGAATCTGCTTTTTGTTCTTTCTTTTGTCTTTGTTTGCTTTTAATATTTGAAAGATCTATATTTCCTATCTAGTTTAGTTTCTGTTTCCTTAGTCAGAGACCTGACAAAATTTACTTGGTTTTCTAATAACCCTAGAAAGTTAAAAACAAAGACCTTTCAGAGGCCATCATCAGTATCTAAGTCACTGTGAAATAGTCATTGTGTTGCCATGGAAATGTGGTATCTGAGTGTGGAAGAACAACCTGATGTTATAGACTATTTTGTTCTTTTATCAGGAATGTTGTTTTAATGACAATGGTGCCAACAGGGTGAGCTATAGCATCTTATAAAATCCAAACATCTTTCTTCTTCCCCTTCCAAGTTGGGGAAGCCATTGATCACATTTCATCTCTGGACCCTAGTGAGATTTAAATTACATGAGAAGGAAAATATATATTACTGCAAAGGATGAAGATTGTTGGAGGTAATAAATGATTATTCAGAATCAGCATTAATGACAGTCAGAACTTAGACTCAGGGAGATGAAATTCTAAGCCCCTGATGTGTTCTGAACTGTTAAATAACTGCCTTTCAATAGGTGACTGTTTGAGAGAGTCTGAAATAGATGACTGAAGAATAAAGAAACCACTATAAAAATTAATGTAAGACTGGACTGGAAAAGGAAAGAAGAAAAAAAAGGAAGTAAGAGATATATTCTAATAAACATTGAAAATAAGCCAGAAGACGGATTATTTATTTACTATAGGGTTTTGCTGATCATTGTGTCAAAACTGTTAGAAATTTAAGTACAGATATAAGATGTTTTTTAAATGGAGGAGGTACATGAGACAAGTAGAAAATGTCATATGAAACTCAAGAGAACAGAGCTTGAAATTGATAGCTATGTTCCACTTCACTTTGACTGTGATGAACCTGTTTTAAAACTCAGTGTCTTATTGGAAGAATGCAGACATACTTCACAGAGTTGTTCAACACTCAGGCCATGGCACAGATAGGCACAGCATAGGCACAGTTGGAACAAGGCAGAACCCTCGCCTCTGGTTGACTTCTCTTTCTTTGCTACTCATCCAGAATCATGGCTGTTGACAACTGTTGAGTTCGTCCATTTTCAAGAGATTACCTGGATTCCTTGCATCAAATAGCTAAAAAATATTGGGTCAGGGATCTGATTGACTTGGTCTGTGTTAGATACCTACTCCTGGATGAACCAGTGGGGTCAAAAGTTAGGTATTCTGATAAAGAGAATGTTCATTTCAGTGATAATCTTGGGGTGAACAATAGTATCTCCAGAAGCCTGGTGTTAGAGGCAAACACTCATATTCATTATGTAATTGAGGATGATTTCCTCTTCTTTGATTGTTATTAAGATCAATGCATACTTGCCTCCCACCTCTAAAAAACTATGTAGGAACAATCCTGTGGTGTGATGTTTGTGTGCTCTGTAAAATTCATGAAGTGGGAACTCTGTCTGTCTTGTTTATTATTAAAAATTTCCCCCTAGAATAGAGGCTAGAACTATGGAGCCCCAATAAATGTATTTTGAATGAGTAAACAAACAGCAGGCTGTATTCTATTTTTTCTACTACCTTTTTCTTTTTATTTTCTATACTTACCAGTGTTTTATCTTGCTGTTTTGTGTAAAATTTTGAAATCCACCTCAATTCAAAGGAAAAGGATGGAAAATTGTTGGGATTTCAGGACCATAAATAATATGCCTCTTCCCATCCTGAGTTTAGAATCATTAAGAGTGAAATGCAGGAGAAAGTCTGGAGTACAATATGACTTTAGGTTCACAGTCAAATTACCTTGATTATGTCTCACCTCAGAATGTCGCAGACTTGTCAGCCTAACCATTGCCACAGATGAGCAATTGCAGGCATCCCTTGGAAAGGGCTGAGCAGAACCTTCTCAATTTCTTCTTACCTATTCACCATTCAGATCACTTACTCCTGTTCTCTTGGAAGCAGTGAGAGCCAGAAGAAAGATCAACACTCTGCCTAGTACAAGTTCCTTTTTGTGGATGGAAATTCTTTCCTAACAGGTCTAAGAGAAAGAAATGGAGGAAATAGAAAATCTGCTGAAAAGTTTTGATCATGTTACTCTTTTGAGGTAGCTAGCATGAATGATAAGCCTCTTCTTCCCCATGCCCCAAATTCTACTCCATTTTAACAACTACTTTCTTTCTTATTTTGGCTTTGGGTTTCTGACTCAGGGTCTTAATATCCTTACTCTATTCCCAGGATAAATGACATTTAAAAACTATAACAAAACTGGCAAAGATATCAAGTCTATCATTTCCAATTCAAATATCCATGATCTCAATGTAGCTATAATTACTAAACAGTTTAAAGACCTTTGAGATGAGAGGAAATCTATGGTTGTCATTGGGAATCCATCCTTTGGATATGAGAATCACTAATCCTTTTTTTCTCTTTTCTGATATTTTCAATGGGGAGAGTAGTAAGGGAATGAGAATTATGTCACCTCAATCAACAGATATTCATTGACTTTCTAGCACATATGAACATTTTCCCTCAGAGTAAAATTAAATTTGATTCATATACATATTTGCAAAAAGATATTTAAGAGCACAACATATGGCCATCAAAAGGTGGCCCAGGATCGACTGCCAGATGACCAATATATGAGGATGGAGAAAGGAGGTAAAAATACCTACTTCCCTGTACAAAAATTCCACCTATTGCAAAACAAGCATGAACAGGAGCATGAACTAAATTTTTGGGGATATTAAACGGACACATAAAAGTCCCTATTATTTTCTAAACTCTAAATAGTTAAATAAAGATTTTTTTTTCCTGAAAGTGGAAGAAAATTTATATATGAATAAGTCAAGAATGTGAACAGACATCTAACAAATACTATTCTTTCACAGGCCTCAAAGTCCATAAAAATGTATCTTTCCTAAGTAGTAAGGGGGAGGGGGGCATGTAAAATAAAGATTAAGTTAAGCAAGAAATAAAAACATCTGCAAGTGAAGTATACAAATGCCAAATGATAGATGCACTAGTTTTATTTTAAATTTTGCTTCATATTTTTTCTGAAAATATAATGACAAATTGCATACATTAAAATTTTCATAATTTTAATAAAATTTATCTTTAAAAACCTGACATTGAGAGCTAAATTATCTGAGTTTCAGCAGTCTTCATCTGGAAATTAGATATGACTCAAAGCAAGCCCTGAGGGCTCTTAGAAAATACAGGCAACTAACCTCTAGAGGGCTCCCTATCAACCAGATCTATTCATGAAGTGATAGCAGATATCAGAGGGAACCACTTTTTTTTTTATGTTGTTTACACAGATTTAAAAATACATATATTTTGAAAGAGTTATGCCTAACTTCCTTTTGCAAATGACACAATAATTTTCACCCATCTTCAGGCATCATTTGTTATGTTCCAAACCTTAATTTAGGTTATTTGTCATCTCTGCAGTGGGCCCCAGGGTGCCCATTGACACTGCTACTCAGCATCAAACACAATGCTGCACACAGAAGCCTATGACCAAGAAATGTGTGTTGATTTCAATTGATCCTCTCTTTCAGTTCAAATAGTGTTTGGAAAATGTTACCAGCACAGTATAAAGCTGACAATCATTAACATTTGACATTTTTGTAGCTTATAATAAACACACACACACACACACACACACACACACACACACACACTTCTTTGCACATTAACTTACTGAAGCCTTAAAATGTTAGCCAATCAGGATTCATTATCATTTACATAGCTATGATAACTAAATCTAAGGGACTTGATGTAATAAAGTGGAGATTCAAATTTAGTTCTTTCTATTTCCATCTCAGTGACCTTTTCATTGACGCTGCTTCTGAATATCCAGATAATGAAGTGAACTGGTAACTTATTTTAATTGAATTTATTGGGGTGACAATGGTTCACAAAATCATACAGGTTTCATGTGTACAACTCAATAAAACATTATCTGCACGCTGCATTAGCAGTGCACCCATCTTTTAGTAGATGGGATCATAGAACTTTAGAGAGGGAGAGAAGGCATCAGACATGATCTCAGCCAATTTCTCATAATCTTGGAAGGCTGGTAACTTATGAAGGGAAGCAGGTAGTGGGGCCTCCAGGTATCAGCTCCTGGAAAGATGGAGGGCCTCAAGCCAAATTGTTCAACTAACCAGGTGCCAGGAGCAGAGAACAGAGCTAGAAAGGAGCCATTTTCTTAGTCAATAAACCAAGAGAGGTAAATGTACTACTAGTATGGTACCCAAGTCAGGATGAAGCAGGAGAGAACTGAGTATCAAGTTTGAATGAGAAATTGTCACAGGTGAACACAAGAAGTAGTAAGATGGGATCTGAGAGACAGACATGGACGTGACCCCGGGTGACTGGGTCAAAAGGCAAAGTCCTAGTTAATTCCCTTCATACTGTTCTAATCCTAACAAAGCAATGCCTGGGACAGGAAGAGGAAAAGATATATAAATTGTTGATATAATAAAAGATCAATTTTCTTCCTATTTATCAGCTGATATCTGGCAAGAAACTTGGGGAATCATGATCCACAGAAATGTATGCCTTGAAAAGTGGCACATCTCTCTATTTGGTAATAAACACAGATTGATGGGACTGTTTCCACACAAAGTCCTGAGAGTGATAAGGGATATTGGGGCTGACAGAAGGTGACAGAAAAGACAGAATGAGTCCCTGACGGTAAGTGATGACAACCTTGCAGTTTTGCTATGGGTTCCCCCTCCATAGCATTGAAAGAACAACAAGATACAATGGTTCAGAGCCTAGAATGCATGGGTTTGAATCTTGTCTCTATCACTCACAGCTCTGTGCTTTGAAAAAATATTGTGGATTTATCCCAATTGAGATAATATATATAGTACTTATTTCCTGGGTTGTTATAAAAAGAAGTTTGAGTTTAAACTAGGACTTTTTAAACTTCAAAAAAGTGCTAGTTAAATTTTAAAATATTTATACAATATATGTGATTCAGTTAGACCCGCAACCCCCAATAAATTTAAGTTATTTTTATGGGAGAAGACCTGGGGTGAATGAAGCAATCTGGGAAAGTGTGGTAACTTCACTAGCAGAAAACTGGGTCATACTCTTAGGATGTGGATATCTTTCTCTTTAGGATCTACAAGATGACTTTAAGACTACAATATATCAATGAATTCACTACCCATATCCCTGTTTACCTCCCCAACTTACTGTCCCAAAGAAAGGCTGGCACCTGTTGTAATTTATGCATTAATTCAACAGATAGTTATGGAGCATCTCTCCTATGCCACGGATTGATCCAAACATTGAGATCCAGTAGACAGAAATCCCTGCTCTTTGGGAGCTTCCATACTAATGGAATTCACTTGAGTAGTTATTATTGTTCATTTTTGTGTTTCCTGGCTATTGTGGAATTACTGGAGGATGGAGAAGGGGTTTCATTTTCCCTCTGTCTGAGTGGCGAGATCTCTAACCCTTGTTTACTTTGTATATTATCTGGGAAAGCTACTACCCATTCAACTGCCAGAAAGGACACTTGAGAGGGAATCCAGATCCCCAGGTCGACCAGTGAGCTGAGCCTAGGATGGCACGCCACCTTCTCACAGCTGAGGGCTGCTTATACCTGCCCTGAGTCCTGAAAACCCCCAACCAGTCATAATACAGACTGGGATGCCACTTCCTCAGGCCCCATCAAACCTATCTGTACCTTGACCCCTCCCTCAAAATGACTGTCTCCTTGAACTCCTTTGAGATGTTGGCAGAATCTGTTCTCATAGTCACATTTTTCCCCAAAGGTCGTTGCCTTCATAATGTCTCTGCTATGAGCCACACCGGGCACACTAGTAAAACTTAATAAATATTTGTCAAATGAATCCAGGCAGTGTGCAACAGGATCTTAGGGGGTATGTGGATAAACAGTTTGTATTTTAATAAATTAATGTTTGATGTTAAAAACAGATGTAACTTGAGTGAATAGGTGAATAATTTGTTTTAAAGTTTAAAGACCACCCACTTCAATAGCCATACAAACCTGGTCAAAGTTTGGGAAACACTGACCTAGTGGCTAATAATACAAGTCTATAGTTTAACTGGCTGGGTCTTAATCCTACTTCAGACACAAACAGCTTGAGTGACCTTGGGAAAAGGCTGCTGGACCTCACTGTCTAAAAATGGGGTTAATAACAGTACCTACTTCATGGGGTTGTTATGATGAGTAAATGAAATGGAAAAAGTATAATTCATGACATGCTAAACCATGGAGCAAACACCTGTGAATGTTCAGTAAACTGTGATTATTATTAATTACTAGAGGCCCGGTGCATGAATTTGTGCCCAGGTGGGGTCTCTTCTGGCCAATTGAGGCCGTCTGGTCCAGTCCTGATCAGGGCCGATTGAGGCTGGCTGGCCAGGGGGAGGGACCACAAGAGGTTGGCTGTGGGAGCACACTGACCACCAGGGGGCAGCTTCTGTGCTGAGCATCTCCCCCTTGGTGGTCAGTGCACATCATAGCGACTGGTTGTCTGGTCGTAATGATTGCTTAAGCTTTTATATCTATAGATTATTATAAAAACATAACTATCATCTTATCAATTCCTACTTCATATTCTAAGCACCATTGAATGGAGGGCCAGGCTGCTGCTTTATTCCTGAGACAGTGAGGAGCTAGGACAGGCCCAGGGGTGTGCAGGTGGGTCCCACCTATAGACATGCTGAGAGGAACCTGGGACCTGGAGGTAGAGCATTGCACAAGGGAAACTGAGGCTTGGGCAGCTGTTCTGCAGCTTAGCTAATGAGCTGTCTCCTAGGCAGTGGAGTGCGAAGACTGGAACTTCTTCTGATACCTCCAGGAATACTCTTCCCTAACAATTTATTTTAACTGGTAAACTTCATCCTTTAAAAATATCAGAGTCTTAAAAATATCAGAGTCTGGCTTCCCTGAGTCTTATGTAGACAGTGCTCAATTCATATTCAATGCTAAGAAGCAGAAATTCTGCAGAGCCATAAAGAGAATACACATCCATAAGATGAAGTTGTGTTTAATCATAAAACCAGAAGTTGGTCAGTCATTGCATTGTAATCCAACCTGGTCTAAACAAGGCATTGCTTGTATACCATGTAAGCTTTTCTCTTCTAAAAACATCTCATCGCCTTCCACGGGAAGGGTTAAATACACATATTTTGTTTATATGGCCTTTATTTTGGAAACATAAAAGGTTTTATGTTTCTAATCTCTAGACAATTTTTTTGTGGCATTTCTGTTTACCCTGCATTCTGCTTTCAAGCCATGTTTGGGGAGAAAGCACTGCCATGGTTTCAGGAAAACCTAAAGTGTTTTTCAATTACTGTGCGTGAATTCTGGGACTTGGCCTCACTCAGCTCCTCAGAACTTAGACAATTGCTCAGCGTGACAGCAGTTCTGGCTGGGATTTCACCTTCTTGGTTGCTTTTGAATTCTCTGTGGTTGCTCTCATTCCCTCTTGCATTTCTCTATTGTTTATTGCAGTGAGTTTCAATGGAACTTGCCTGGACTGATTTTGTAGCAATAAAGAGTAGTTTGGTTGAAGTTTTTCCAACATTAGAGTTTCATTATGCAGAAAAGTAACAACCTCATAGTCACTTTTAATGTCCTTAGGATAGATTTGGACAAAGGGCTCAGAGGAGATGGAACAGGGGGGGTACATTTTATGCACATTCCTCCATAAACAGGGTGGTTTCTGGGTGTGCAACCTGTATGGTCACACAGGTGTCTATCACACACTGAGAAGAGCCCTGTCCTTTGTCACCATCTTGAAATTCTTAATAATTTTTAACAATCCCTTATGGGATATTAAGTCATGGACTGCCCCAACACCAACTTAGATGCCACGTGATAGATACTCCATCTGCTTGAATGTCACCGCCTCCTTCTTCCCTTCCTGGTGACCCCTTCAGCACTCATGGGTCCTTGTCTCTGTGCCCAACTTTCTCTCCCCTCTCCAGGCAGAGTTAGCCACCCAGAGTCTTTGTGTTTCCTTGGCAACACATGCACACTTGTGGAATTGCACTTTTGATTCTGCACTACATGTGGCTTTCCTTCTGTCTCAGCCATGAACTCCAGGACAGGGATTAGGTCTGAGTTGATCCTGCTGTTTCCTCTGAAAAGTTTCTGATACTCGTCAGTGCTCCTTCAATGTGTGATAATGATAAAAGTTTCAACAGGCATCCACACTCTGCTGTGGCACCATGAAGCTGTTCATTGCCCCTGCACATGGCTCTCTCTGCACAAGGCTCTCTCTGCACAACATACCACTCCTCCCCTCCTTGTACATGCAGAGTCCTTATTCATCTTGTAATGCCTACTAAAGGGACCTTCTTCTGGGGAGCCCTCCTTTGATGTAAACGAAAGATGGAATCACTCTTTCTCTGTGCTCTCTCAGCACTGACCTCATTGCATTTTGACTGTTCAAGAATGTGTTTCCCGCACTTGACTGAGCCCTCCTTGAAGCTCATGTTTTATTTAACTTCGTATCCCAAACTCTTATGTGATGACCAGGACAAAGCCGAAACAAAGAGGAACGAAGCAAACAAATGAAAAGAAAGCACACAAGGGAACAAAAAGAAATATCGTATAGCTGCATGATACCCAAATAATGACATGATAGATGAAAATGCCAACTGGGCCCTTCAATTTTATTATCTGACATGGCATGCATTGCTTTAGTGCCTTTTTATTTATCCTCCAGGGAGCAGAGAGGAATAGGGGACCTCTAAGCTAATTGACTTTCTGGTGCAAACCTGAGTTTTCTGATTGTATCAGTTTTATGGGTCCAGCTAAAATGGAACCCACAACTTTTTCTATATAGAGAATCAAATTTTTAAACTTTAAGGTAAAGAAGTAGCTCCCTTAAAGTCTCACAGGGATACTGATTGTGTATTCCTGACGCCTTGTTAGAGGTCAGTTGACCATATACGTGTGGGTATATTTCTAAGCTCTATTGGTCTATGTACCCGTTTTTGTGCCAGTACAATACTGTTTGGATTACTGTAGCTTTTTAATACATTTCAAAATCACGAATCGTGACACCCCTCATTTTGTTCTGCTTGTTCACAATTCCTTTGGCTATTCAGGGTCTTTTGTGGATCCACATGAATTTTAGGGATGTTTTATTCTATTTCTTTAAAAATGCTGTTAAAGTAGTTTTCTTTTAAAGCATAATTTCACATACTTTCTCCAATAATCCTGTTTAGTAGGCACCACTATCACCATTTTTTTTTTCTAGTAAGAAATTGAACTTGGGAAAGCTGAAGGTTATGTTCAGTGTTATTTGGCTGATAAACAGGGTTAGAACTAAACAAATGTCATTCTGTCCCCAAAATACATTTTTGGCTGGAAGATGGGGTGGGGTGTTACTTACACTAATAAGTTGAACTTGTTTCATTTTAAAGATTCAAAAGGTGAAAACCCATATTCAGTTAATGGGTGCCAACTAATTCCAAAAATAATCCTTTACAAGTCTTGGCTTGCTAGAGAGTGTTAACTGTTTAGTAGCAGTCATTTTTAACAAGCCCATAACATTGCCATTACATGAATTATACATGCCTTATAAAATGATTATTTAGTCAGTGGAAAATTAAATCCGTCAGTGTTTTCCAAATCTGAGCTAGGACATTCATCAGAAGAACTGTTAAATTTTTAATCAACTGTACCGTGGTTGATGTAGCCATAAGCCTAAATTGCTCTTTCTCTGTCATTCCCCTCGTTGCAGAATATAGTATGGAATTACCAGCTCTACAATGCTAATTGATTTTTTTCTTGCAGAGATTTAAGACAGGGCAGCATGCCATCCGGCATTGAAATAGAAACGCTGCGTGAGCTTTAAAGACACACGTCCTGTATACTGAGTGGTGATTTAATATTGTAGATGGATTTTCCTCCCTCTGACCCAACCCCTCAAACTGTGCCCCGGCCTGCGGGGCAGCAACGAGGGCACGCAGGAACCACCTAAGAGAATGAAACAAACAAGGAACGCGAAGAACGGAGGCAAGACAAGGTTCTGATCAAGCCTCGTTTTTTTATTCGAGTGTTGCGGTATATAAGCACTCAAGAGGGGAGGGGTAGGATAAGGAGTTGCCATGGGATGATTGGTTGGGGACTGGGTATCTGTCCTAGCTGATCGGTTATTCTGAACCCCCCTGATATGGGGGGTTCTTCTGGCCCTTGGGCGCTCTGGCTTTCTTTGTCCTTGCTTTGTCCTTGCTCAATCAGGAAGTAGGGCTGACCAGGAAGTAAGACCAAATTCTTCTTTTATGGCCCCCGGCAAAACTGCAGTACCCCTCAGACTGAGGTCACACCCTAAGTATCCAGCCCCAAACATTAAAACTAAGCAGTTACTTAGTGTGCTGTTATGAAAGGATGCTAGGTGTTATAAAAAAAAGAGAGTAAGAAAGAGGCAGTCTACTTGTATATTAACAACACAACCTAATGAAAGAGTGGATTCCCCAAATGCACCAGAGGAACTAAAGTTCCATCTGAATAGGTAATTCCTGCAGCCACAAAGTGGTTGAGGCCGTTTCCTGCTTTCTTTATAAACCCCCTCTTTTCAAAAAGGCATTTGAAGTTCTGGTGACAAGGGAAATCCTTCTCTTTTTCTTCGGGGAAATTCATTTATTTATTTGTAGAACCTTTCTAACTTTTCTTTGCATCCATTTAAAGAAGTATCTTTATAGGTAGGTAGGGCCCCGAGAACACAGCACAGCTGGGAGTGGGAATCAGAAGGTCCAGTGCCTACCCCCTATGTGGGCCCAGCTGGCCTCAGGTTGTGGGTTTCTGCACATGTCCTTCCTGACTTTCTCAGGCATGGACATGTGGTTGGCAGTAACGTGGTTATCTAGACCAGTATTAGCAGATTCAAACGCGCATGCGGCTCCCTGGGGGTCTTGTTAAAATGCAGCTTCTCACTCAGTTGGTCTCCATTGTATCTGGAGATGCTGCGTGTCTAACACACTCCCAGGCAGTGTTGCTGTTCCAGGAGCCTCACTGGGAGAAGTGAGAGTCTATGACAAACATCTGGATTGGAGCCATCTAAGGCAAAAATCTTGGCAGGGTCCTGGGTCTGGACCTCCATGGAGCCCACATGGCTTCCAGTAGACATGCCTCAGCAGGAGCCCCGTGGATGGAGGACGTGCCCAGAATGGATGCACTAAGAGTGTGGTGGAGGTGGAGGTGGGGGGTAGGAAGTTAGACACTCTGCACCTGCTCTAGGGGCAGCTGGTGTGAGTGTCAGGAAGGAGGTCCAGAGGTGAGCATGTCTTCCCTCCAATGTGCTCTGGTGTGGGGCTCCGTCTTCCCAGAGGAAGGGGGGCCTTTTGCTCATCCTCATGCTTGGGTCGCCATATGAGATAGGGGTGCACTTGACCAAGGCCCCCTCAGACTCTGTTCCCAACATTTTTGTTCCTACCATAGCCTGGAGACGTACATGCCCTGTCTTCCTGACATGCTCTGTACTTAGAAACCTCTGCACATTTGCAATCATGGCTCCTCTAACTGGAATACTCTTCCTCCGCTTCCTGCCTGATTAGATTATATTCATCTTTCTAGCTAGAACTCAACTAAGCCGCATGCTCTGTGCCCTGTGTGGCCACGTCCCCACTCGGGCAGAAGTGATGCTACCTCCAGTAGGCTGGTGATGCTGTGGCAGTGTCTTCAGGATTCTTCCTGCTTCTGTTCTCACCAACTTCCACCCCCCAATCCATTCTAACATCTGAAAAATGTAAATCAGGGTATAATCCCCCTCCCTCCCCAAATACCCCCAGTCCCACAAGTGGCCATGTAAATACCTTGTCAATTTCCCTGTCTTGGTCTACAAGTGCCCCGTGACATGTCCATGTCCGCTGTGGGACACTTTCCATATTGGGATCCCCTCCCACACAGAGGCGCCTGTTCCACCTGCCTCTGTATGAACCAGTAAGGGGAGGAGCTTGCTCCCAGTCCACCCTTCTTCCCTGAGAGCTTCACTTGCCCGGCCTCAGTCTCCTCTCACTCTAGTCCCAGCTCATCCCACCACACCTCAGGCAAAGTGGCCACCAGCTCTCTGTGCCGTGTGCTGCATTGCTCTCATCACGGCCTCTACGATGACCTGCTGTTTTCTTATGTGTTTACTGTCTGTCTCCTACCGGAATGACTAGTCCCATGAGAGAGGGGACTCTGCCTTCTCTGTGGAACACTTTCTTCCCAGCGTCTAAACAATGTCTGGTGCTTGGAAGGCTTTCAGTAAATATCATTTGAAACAATCAATGTTGAAAGTATTTTTTTTTTTAAAAATGGCATCCCTTTGAGACAGCATGGAGAATGTTACGCTGAGAGAAATAAGCCAGTCTGAGAAAAACAGCTATCACATGATCTCACTCATATGTGGAATCTAATGAGCAGACTGACTAACAAAATAGATCCAGAGACATGGAAGCATCCAACACACTGAGGATCCTCAGAAGGAAGGGGGTGGGCGCAGGAAGGGATTAACCAAAGAACGTGTATGCATATATGCATAACCTATGGACACAGACAATAGTGCAGTGAAGGCCTGGAGAGGGGATGAGAGTGAGGTGGAGGGTAAATGGGGGGAAAAAGGGAACATCTGTAATACTTTCAACAACAAAGATAAATTTTTTAAAATGGCATCCCCACAGCTGTATTATGAGGTGTGTTTATTCAGACAGAGATCTGTTTGCAGGCTCTGTCCCATGCTATGTAGCTACTCACAGCCTCTACGCCTCAGCTTCCTATTTTGGAGGATGGGAATAATAAGAGTCTCGCCCTTCATAGTTGCTGTGAGAAGCAAAATCTGATAAGGCACATGACATGTGTGGCCGCACCGCATGGCATAAAACATGAGCTCAGTCAGCACCGCTGGCTATGAGTTTCATCACTATCCACATCCCTTATTTACACAAGAGGAGCAGTCGGGGTTGGCAGGAACCAGGCGAGGGTGGAGGCACAGGCTTGGAACCCACCTGGGAACCATGGCCTGCCCTCCTCGCTCCAGGAGACAGCACTGGAGGGGAATGTTTATTCAGCGAATCAGCTTGAAAGTTCGTAATTATCTGATTAATGACCATCCCACAAAGGGCTTCTGTTCCAAGATGATGGGTTTAAGTGGATCTGGACTCTAGGGGAAGATTCCAACCTGCTGTTATGTGAATAGCAAAATATTTGAAATGGGATGGATGGAGTGGGGAGATAATTACGTGTGCGGCAAACATATGGCAGAGGCTATATTTCTCCCGCTGAAAGGAAACAAGTCCAAATATGTAAGGTACACACATCCTCCTTCCTATAAATACACAGCTTGGGCGATGCGGCAGCAACATTTTGTCAAGTACTAGAATCCCGGAGACATCACTTGAAGCACGTTATCAGAGGAACAGATGGTGGTGTCCCCTCCTGATCGGAAGGCATTTCAGGCTGTCACGTGCTTCTTCTATAAATAAACCCCACTGAGAGGCAAGGGGAGGGAAGCCATCAGTTGCACTCTCTCACTTTACAAAAGAAAGCACTGGGAAAAAAGTGAAAGAATGGCTATTTTGAAAATGACTCCATCACAGAACTGGAGGGCTGGAAAGGGCCTCGGACACCATCAGGAAGGACCATCTGCTCTTTCGAGGCGAAACCTCATTAGATTAGATTCAGCTGCATGTTCAAAGTTCCTTAGAGGATGGCTCCAAGATTCAATCATGAGATCTGAGGCATTGTTAAAGCTCCTGACTCGGGGACTCTGCCCACTCAGACCCTGCTCCCTGAGCATCTTCCTTCCACAGCCCACACCCTTGAGACCTGTTTCGGGTCAGGCATCCCACAGTCACCTCAGTGTTTCTGCTGGTTCTGCTCTGGGCTGGGGGGTGGGGGGAATCCTGAAGGGAGGCTCTGTTCACCGAGTGCCACCTGTTTCCCAGGGAATTTGTATTTACTCTGCTTCGTTTTTCTTCTCAGAGCTGTATTATGAGGTGTGTTTATTATTTTTATTTCACTGAAGAGGCTTTGAAGGCCAGGATGTTAACTATTCAACCAAGGTCACAAAGGTAGTCATTAGAAATAATAGAGCGGGGCCCCACCCAGGTTCTCTGCCTGTTTGTCACCACATCAGAGCTGTGTAGCGATCTTATCCATTTTTTTCTAACTCTTTCTGCTTAATACCTTCATGCAAGGCTTGTGCCCAGAACCCTTAAAGAGACCATTTACTCTCTAAAGCAGAGCAAAAAAACTCAGCCATGCATGGCAAAGGAATAGCTCAAGAATGTCCTTCTGCCAAGCTGTTGTAGCTCAGTGGTTGAGCATTGACCTATGACCCATGAGGTCAGGGTTCCATTCAGGTCAGGGCACATGCCTTGGTTGTGGGCTCGATCCCCAGTGAGGGGCATGCAGGAGGCAGCTGATCAATGATTCTCTCTCATCATTGATGTTTCTATCTCTCTCTCCCTCTCCATTCCTTTCTGTGAAATCAATAAAAACACTTAAAAAAAGAATGTCCTTTCATCCATTCGTTCACTCACTCACTCATTCAACTCATTTATTATCCTTCAACATGATAATGAAAGGACTTATGACACTTGCTCAAGCCAGAAACCTCTTGTCATTCTTTAAATATTTCTATCTTTACCCTCATCTAATCTTGTTTAGTTACTTGAGCTTCTGAACTGTAGTTTCCAGTCCTTTAAAACAGAGAAATTACCCACCATAGAGGGTGGTTGTGATGATAACAAAGTGTCATCTGTGAAGTGCTTGGTTCTTTAGTCCTTACTGGTACCTTCCCCTTTGTGCCAAGAATAAGGTCTGGTGATGGCTCTTCTCACATTACAGACCCTCTTTCAATAGGACAGAAATGTATGTCTATTTTCCAAACTCCTAGGGCTGGTTCTAAAAGAATTTCTTATGGTTTAAGCTCTGTTGGTCTCACTCACTGATGTGTGCTGAGAACCAGAATGGGAGCGGGGCCAGTCCAAGGCAGGCCTTTCATGTTTTTTTTTTGTTTGTTTGTTTGTTTGTGTTTTTTTTTTGTGTGTTGTTGTTGTTGTTGAATTCACATATCTATAAATGGAAAGTGATAGTGGTATAACTTTTTTTTTCAGAAAATTATCTACTCATTTTAGTTTTTTTAAAAAATGGATTTTTTTCTTTCTGAAAGAGTAACTATGTCTTTATTGTTCATTTTGTGAATATTTCTTGGCCCTGTCATTCACATTTGCTCTAGAAACATGGACTCTGGGAGGAGAAAGGAGTTAGAATCCCACCTGAGAGATGGATGTCACAGGCCCAGGGGATGAAGGCCTCTGGGTTCCTGGTTTTTCCACCTGTCAATTGTGTAGGTTGAATAAGTAACTCCTAATTTTTTTCTAACATTCTTAAAATATGCCCCTCTTTTTTCCTATGAGTATGGTAGAAACTTAAGAAACTGCAGGAAAAATAACTCCTCTGAAATGGCTACCTTTCTATTTCTATGTGCTCATGTATACCCACGGTGTGTATACACAACACACATCCCTACAAATGCAAGTGTGATTTATTATAAATGCCTGGGAAGCCCTTGAACTAATCAGAATAAACATCTCTACGCTATTCTTAGAGCTTCTTGCTGCCTTTGACATTCTTTTTTATTTTCATTGTTTTGTGGGAAATAATTACTGATTCACAGAAAATGGCAAAGATACCACAGAGAGGTGCCATGTATCCATCCCACCGCCAAAGTCTATGGCTCTGAAGAATCTGGTCCTCGTCACACACAACATTTAATTATTACACAGTCTTAGCACGCACAGGAAGTAGCTCCTAAACTGCTAATGCATATCCCGGAAGGAAACACATTTACTAACTAAAGTACAGCATTGCATATAGCGCTATTGTCTTTCACTTTACCAAGAATCTCACCCAGATTCCAGTTTTTCCCAAGTTGTTTAGGCTAGCTCTTTGCCTCCCCAACCCCTTCAGTGTGGTTTCGTTATTTGTTGAAATTCCATCGAGTTCATTTGCTGTTGTTTCTATTCCACTTTGGGTTCCTCTGCCTTGTGGTTGATTTTAATTATTTATTTTGGGGGTTTGTGATTCTAAGTTAGATCTATACCAAAAGGTCTGCAAAGAGAAGCACCCCTCCCTCCTCATGCCTGCTACCTGTTTCTATTGTGTGTTTCCCTCCAGCCTTTTCCTGTCTGTCCTCTTTAGTTTTAGGGGTTGTCTTTCCTGTTTATCTTTTGCAAAAATTATGTGTATTTTCTTATACTCTCTTATTTCTTACATCCAAGGGTGTCTTACTACAAATACACTTCCACTATGCTTTTTTCACTTAAATGTATTCTGAAAATCACATTGTAGTAGTTAAAAAAAGATCTTTGATTTTTTTTGTTTGTTTTGTTTTGTTATAGCTACACATTATTCCTTTGTGTGGATGTAATACCATTTTTCAATGATTATTTATGTAGGTGTATTTAGATCATTTCTAATATTTTGTAATAAACAAGCAATGCCACCTTGGATAACTGTGTATAGATATATATTTCATGCTGTAGATTCCTGGGTGGAATTGCAGATCTAAAGATAAGTGCATAGGTAGTTCTGTTGGGTCTTGCCAAATTCCTCTCAGGAAGTATTGTATTAGTTTGCATGTCTGCCAGTAATGTTTGAAGAGTATGTGCTATATCACAGGTTTGCTAACAGGACGTGTTGCCCTACTTCTTTTTTTTTAAGTAGACTTTGTTTAGAGTAGTTTTGGGTTCACAGAAACATTGAGTGGAAAGTGGAGTGTTTCCATGTACTTCCTGCCCCACACATGCATAGCATCCTCACTGTCAATATCCCTCTCCAGAGTGTTATATTTGGTACAACTGATGAACCTACATAGACACACCATACTCATAGCTTCTTTTAGGGTTTACCTTTGGTTTGGTACATTTTATGGGTTTTGACAAATGTGTAATGAAATGTATTCAGCACTATCCTGTATAATAAAAGGCTAATATGCAAATTGTCCCCTCGAGAATTCGACCGACCAGGAGTTCGACCACTTGCTATGACGTGCGCTGACCACCAGGGAGAGGCGCAGAACAAAGGAAGGCCCAGGCTGGCAGCCAGGGGAAGGAAGGCCCTGATCGGCCCTGATCGCCGCCCAGGCCTAGGGACCCTATCCGTGCATGAATTTCATGCACCAGGCCTCTGGTAGTATTATATAGTTTCATTGCCCTCTCCATGCCTGTACATCCTTCACTCTTCCCTAACCACTGCCTACCACTGACCTTTTACAGTCTACTTAGTTCTGCCTTTTTCAGAATGTCATACAGTTGGATTCATACAGTGTGTAGCCTTTCAGATTGGCTTCTTTCACTCAGTAATGTGCCTGTCATGTTCTTTCATGTCTGTTCATGGCTTGATAGCTCACTTCTTTTTAGTCTTGAATAATATCCCATATCTGGATGGGCCACAGTTTATCCACTTACCTATTGAAGGACATTTCTGCTCCTTCAAAATTTTGGCGATTCTGAATGAAGCTGCTATAAACATCTGTGCTCAGGTTGTTGTGTGGACATAAGTTTTCAACTCCTTTGGGTAAATACCAAGGAATGTGACTGCTGGATTATATGCTAAGAGCATGTTTAGTTGTATAAAAGGCCACGAAACTGTCTTCCAAAGTGGCTGTGCCAATTTGCATTCCCATCAGCAATGAATGGAAGTTCCTTTGCTCCACATTCTCATTTGCCAGCATTTGGTGTTTTCAGTGATTTGGATCTTGGCCATTTTAATAGCTATGTAGTGGTGTCTCATTGTTTTAATTTGTAAATTCCTAATAACATATGCTGTTGAACAACTTTTTATATGCTTATTTGGCATCTGTATATCTTCTCTGAGGTGTCTTTTCAGGTCTTTGGCTCATTTTTAAATCTGGATGTTTATTTTCTTATTTAAGAGTTCATTGAATATTTTGAATAACAGTCCTTCATCAGATATGTCTTTTACAAATATTTCCTCCCAGTCTGCGGCTTGTCTTCTCATTCTCTTGACAATCTTTCACAGAGCAGACTTTTTTTTTTTTAACTTTAATGAAGTCAATTGTTTCTTTAATGACTCATGTCATGTATTTAAAAAGGCATCACCATAGCCCAAGATCATGTAGATTTTCTCCTGTTATCTTCTATAAGTTTTGTAGTTTTGCATTCTACATTTATATTTATGATTTGTTTTGAGTTAATTTTATGAAGGGTGTAGTGTCTATTTATATTCTTTTTTTTTTTTTTGCATGTGGATGGCTAGTTCATTTCAGCACCCTTTGTTTTCCTACTTTTAAATTGTTGTCAGTTGAGAGGTGTTGTTATAACCTTACTGTTTTATAATTTGCATATGATTAATTATGAGTCAATTTCAACATTTTCATGTTTGAGGACCATTTTGATATATTTTTTGTGAATTGTCTGTCCATATACTTTTCTATTTTATATAATTTTTGTCCTTTTTATCTGAATTTTAAAAACATTCTTATATATTATAAATATTTTCTATTTAATTTATTGAGGTGACATTATTTAATAAAATTATATAGGTTTCTGGTGTAAAATTCTGTAATACATCATGTGTATATTGTATTATGTGTTCCTCACCCCATATCAAGTCTCCTTCCATCACCATTTATCATCCCTTTACCCTCTTCTACCTCCCACCACCCCTCTATCCCATTGTTAATCACCTTATTGTTGTCTGTATCTATGATTTTTTTCTTTGCTTAACCCCTTTATCCTTTTCACCTAGCCCTCAACCCCTTCCCCTCTGACAGCTGTCAGTCTCTTAAACCTTTGTAAATGATACACATTACAAATATTTTATCCATATTTTTCAGTTGTCTTTTAGCTTTATTTATGGTGTTTATGTTATGCATTTTTACATTTTTTTTATTGTATTTAACCTTATCAATCTTTATTTCCTCTGGAGTCTGAGTCATAGTTAGAAAGTCCCTACTCTGAAGTTAAAGAGGAATTCACCCATGTGGTATATATATGGTTCAATTTTTTAAATATTTAGATGCTTAACTCATTTATAATTTATTCTGGTGTATGGTGTGAGAGAGGAATCTAATTTTATTTTTTTTCCAAACGACTACCCAGTTCTCCCAGTTCCATATATTTAAAAAGCCATATTTGCCTAGAGATGGTCTTAATCACTGTATTCTAGCACATTTGCTTTCTGCTGTAGAGTTTTTACTATTAATAACAGTGAAATCTCATATTTTAGCATTGTATTTGCTCAAAGAGTACTGTTATAGCACAGAGCTTTTATAATTTGATTGCCAATGAACTCTTGATTCTCCTTAATATGCCACATAAAATAGCAACTTACCAAAATGGAATGCTGTCAGATACCATAGCACTTTCCATATATCACAGCCTGGTACCCTGCAACAGAGCTGCAGTGATGAGACGGGGTGTCTTATATAGCCTTTCACAGAATATTCTCTGATGTTCATAGTGGACTTTGAAATCTTTACTCTCATACTAGGAAGCAAAGGCCCTTCATGTATAATAACATATACCACCCTCTCCCCCCAAACAGTAGCCTGTAGGTTGTAGACAATGGGCAATAGATATATTGTCTACCTTGTTAATGAGTATATCTTCAGGGTCTAGTACAGTGCCTCAGAAACAGTAGGCAATAAATTAAGTCTTTGTCTAATGATGATGAGAATGAAACAATAAATAAATGAGTGGTGTATTACTCTTTAATTATTTCAAGTCCCCAGTGTTGGACAGCTATCATATCAGGTTACTAGACATGAAACACACACTTAAAAATATTTATGAATACTTCTACTATGTATCATATATTGTACCAGAACATTTTATTTTCATTAACTCACTTAATTTTCATCACAACTCTATGGAATAGATATTAGTAGCCTGTTTAAGAGTGGGTGAGGGGAATTCAGATAGTTTCAGTGATTGTGCAAAAGATACAGAATTAAGCCAGGCCCTGGCTGGTTTTGCTCAGTGGATAGAGCATTGGCCTGCAGACTGAAGGTCCCAGGTTCAATTCTGATCAAGGGCACATACCCAGGTTGTGGGGTCTATCCCCAGTAGGGGGCGTGCAGTAAGCATCCCATCAATGATTCTCTCTCATGGATGTTTCTTTCTCTCTCTTTCTCTCCCTTCCTCTCTGAAATCAATAAAAATAAATTTTAACAAAATTAAGCCTGGCCAATGTGGGTAAGTGGTTGAGCATCAACCTATGAACCAGGAAGTCCTGGTTTGATTCCCAGTCAGGGCACATGCCTGGGTTGCAGGCTTGATCCCCAGTGTAGGGCATGCAGGAGACAACAAATCAATGATTCTCTCTCATCATTGATGTTTCTATCTCTCTCTCCATCTTCCTTCCTCTCTGAAATCAATAAAAAATATATATTAAAAAAATTAATCCAAGTCTTTGGGCTTAAATTCTACTCATCTTTATCAACAATGTGTTGAGAAATGTTAGAATTTTGTTTTTCCCCAAATGCAGAACCTGGGAGAGAGAATGATGGTTACCACTGTCCATGACCACCCCTTGCAGTGGCTGATGTGTGATAATTTTCCGGTATTTACAAACTATTTCTTGATAAGGTATTGGAAATGTACTGTGTCTCACATTATTATTAGCATACCCTGATCTGTAGCAGGTTATAAATAATTCAGACTGAATTTGGCAGGAGCAAATGTTTGTCCTTTCCCACTTTTGTTGGCTTGGGAGGAAATTATTTTCCCTCAGATTGTTTACTGAACAAAAATGCATTTACATTGTTTTCTAAGCCAGCTGTGTTGTCTGGCCTATTTTCCCCCCACTGCTTCAATGAATAAATTGTGCAAAACCTACTTGCTCCAGTAACAGGAGATCCTGTTAAGAAAATGTTCGGTTAGATGGGTATGATACAGCACAGCAATCTGATATCTGGTTCAGATTTAAGAAATCAATTCTCTCCTGCTTCAAAAGAATTTTTTTATCTGGAAGACAAACTATCATGTACAACTTGGAAAATGAAAATCTTCATTCAGAACCATTCTGGGTTCTCTGATGCATCCACAGTTGTATATAATATACGTAAAGATAGGTCAGAGGCAGTTTCAAATGAATGATAACATTTTCTTAGTCAGGGCTTACTGAGCCCATGCACGTAACAACATGAAAAACACACCATGCATTTGTCTAAAGCAGTGGTTCTCAACCTTTCTAATGCCGCGACCCTTTAATACAGTTCTTCATGTTGTGGTGACCCCCAACCTTAAAATTATTTTCGTTGCTACTTCATAACTGTAATTTTGCTACTGTTATGAATCGTAATGTAAATATCTGTGTTTTCCGATGGTCTTAGGCGACCCTGCTGGCGGTTGAGAACCCACAGGTTGAGAACCGCTACTGTAGAGCCTAAGACCATTGGAAAACACAGATATTTACATTATGATTCATTAACAGTAGCAAAATTACAGTTATGAAGTAGCAACGAAAATAATTTTATGGTTGGGGGTCACCACAACATGAGGAACTGTATTAAAGGGTCGCGGCATTAGAAAGGTTGAGAACCACTGGTCTAGAGCATTTTATTGTTGGCACAGTAGGGTCCTGCAGTTGGAGGCATCAGCGATTCAGAGAAAGGAGGATTGAGAGGTGGATTTGGAGTCAGACCTCTTAGGTTCCATTTTCAACTACATGACTTCATCTCTTGACTGAACCAAGTGTTTCACTCTCTCTGCAGCTGTAAAATGTTGAGATTTCAATGAGATTCACATACAAAAGCCTTCTGTATGATCTAAAACACTATGCAAAAGTTTTTATTTCTATCATTTTACTTGTATTTTTTCTTTCTACTGACTTTGTAAGGTGGGTAGAGATGGTAACACCTCCAGACTCTTACTTGAGACATGAGCCCAGTGAGCCTTCTGATTCTGTCAAGTTTGTAAGGAGGAAGCTGAGAGTGAGGGAACTTAGATCTCCCTGGCCAGCCCTGCGTTGATTTTTTAACACATACATCTCTGTGCAGAGTCCACCTCTGGGTGCTGGGATAAAACTGAAAGGGAGCACCCTTAGCCAGCTTATCACAATGGTGGTGCTACACATGGTTCACGAACTATCAAAGAAAGTAAATCCTAATCCCTCCCTGCAAAGCACTCATAGTTTATTGGGAGGGAAACATTTATGCACAATGAAATGGTTGCTGCAGAGTTGACCAATTTAGCAGGCTTCCAGAACAATGGGCATTGCATGTCTTTTGTTTTTCAGATCCTTGGCTGAAGTCTCATTTGATTTTATTTGCTGTAAAAGCAAATGCTCTCCTGACTTCTTCTTCTTCCCCTATATCAACTGGCTAAGAATTATGGGGTCAACTTTCTTTTCATGCAACAGAGTAAAGCAAAAGTATCAGTTCACTTGTGTGGGGTTGTGCATCTTCTGCTGTTCAAGGGTACCATCCTCACTACCCTCTGTGTCCCTAAGGTATAGCCAGTAGCATTTATTTCATGGTTACAGCTCTCTAGCTTACAGTACACATATGCCACCATGGTTCTAAAGAACTACAGCCTTGTGGAGGGAAGAGAAGTGATAAACTAAAGAACTTATATACTTACCAGAGGCCTGATGCACTAAATTTGTGCAAGGGGCTTGGCCCCTGCCTTCGCCACAGCCACCTCTGCCTCGGCCCCCGCCTGCCACGGCTTCGTCTGGAAGGTTGTCTGGAAGGACATCCAGTCTAATTAGCATATTACACTTTTATTATTATAGATATGCATAGACCATGGACTTAGGCAATAGGGTAGTGAAAACTTGGGGGGAGGTAAGGCCTGGGAGGAGAGGGGTAAATGGGGGAAAATGGGAGATATCTGTAATAGATATCTGTAATACTATCAACAATAAAAAATACATTAAAACAAAAATAACTACAGCCTTGTGAGATTAGTTGCTAAGATGGTGGCCACTCAGAGGCTAGAGTGCAGAAAATGTGGCTAGTCCAAATTGAGGCACATTGTAAGTGGGAAATATACCCTTGATTTCAAAGATTTAAGAAATAAAAAAGAAGTTAAAATACCTCATCAGTAATTTGTATACTAATTATTTCTTGAGTTGATAATATTTTGGATATATTAAGTTACATAAAATGTAGTATGAAAATTATGTATATGTTTCTTCTTACTTTTTAAAGGATGACAACTAACGAATTGCAATTACATATGCATTTGCATTACATTTTTATTGGATATTGCTGATTTAGTCTTTGCTTTTTCAGAGGATTTGTCAAACTACTTCTTTCTCCATGGTGATTTCCCTGTTGGTGGCCTTTGGTGTTCCTTGCTAGCAACTTTCAGGTCAGACATCCTAACTCAGCAGAGACACTCAAGTATTGGCCCCTCAAAGAGAAAGGGGTCAGAGTCTAGATCCCTCCCCTTCCAGGAGGATTCTTTACTAGTCTGCACATTTCCTGACCCTGCCTGCCAGCTAGCTGTGCATATCAAAGGGAATTCGGAGCATTTACCTGTTTTCCATTTATGAAATTTAAAGTTACTCTTGTGACTCAGAGAGGAGATCCAGAGACAAGTTGGTGCCTCCACTCAGACTGAGGTAAAGTGGTAGTGCTTTACGGGCATAATTTATAATGCAACATGACAAGCCACTTAATTTGCTTTATTCTTACCATCTGTACAATGGGCATGGCATTACATGCCTATTTGGGTAACCAAGTCCAGAAAGTGCTTGGGAAATCATATAACACTGGGACCTCCCCCCAAAAACAAAAACAAAAACAAAAACACAACAACAACAATAACGCAAAAACACAGGGAAATGAAATAAGTGTGCTTAAATGGTGTCCTCTGCATATCATCTGGTCTCAGAGAGGAAAACCAAAAGGATCAGCTGATGGGGTAAAAATCAGCTAGAGATGAGGCACCCCAGAAGTGTAAGAAATGTGTGAGAGCTTCAGGCATCCGTGTCCAAGCGCTGACAGCATGCTTACTACCCTAGGGCCAAAATAAATGCTCTGCTGATCCCACAGCCAGACCACCAGCCTCCTATAAAGCATTCACCCTGTAACAAAATTTCTAAATCTTCAGAAGAATCTTAGCATGGATTATAGCAAACATCTTAGTACATCCTTCTCAGCAAGGATTTTGAAGCGCCGCTGGGGTGAATTTTAAATACAGTGTTATTAACATAATATCCCTATTCAGAGCCCAGGAAAATGCAGAGAGGCACTCAGAACCCTACTTGAATATAAAAGGTGGAAACCTGAATTCTTTTTCACTGTGAGTGTAAAATCTGTGTGAAGTGGTAACCCATGGGACTCAACGCCGCTGCCCAGGAGAACTTCTGGGCTAATCAGATGATTTTCTGAAGCAATCACTCTGAAAATGCTAGGCTAACTTTTCAATATACTAGTAAAAAGAAACATGGGTACTGTGTCCCTCCTCAGTAACTATAAAGTGATTGAGATATTAAAAGGGGTCTTCATTATATTATTGGGAATGGAAATAAGGAAAGGGCCTTGACTTTATTACATTTTGGCCGTGTATACCAGAACACATGAAAGCTGAGGTCTACCTTCAGTGGGTATTACAGGTTGTGATGGGTGGTGGTGCGGATTAAAAACCCTGGGCTGAGATGACCAAGTGGCTCCAGGTGGATAAAAGGCCCCTCTGCTCAGAACAATCTACTCACTCACTGATGCCTCTTCTAAAGGGGTCATCAGGTGAAATCTGTGACTAGAATCCTAAAATTGAACTGCAAATACATGCCCACAAACATGTATGTAAATAATACCCATTCGTAACAGCTTCATTAACAGTAGACAACAAAACAAAATAAATGTTCACCAACAGGTTAAAAAATACAAAAATGTGGCATAGTTGCTCAGTGAAATACCACTGAGCCATAAAAATAATGAAGCATTGATAAATAAAGTACCATGGATGTATCTAAAAAACCTTGCATTTGGGCAAAAGAAGCCAGAAAATTATGTACTATATTGTTATATTTATATAAAGTTCTAGAACAGCAGAAACTAAAATATGGTGACAGGTACTGAGTGTAGTTGTCCCCAAGGGGTGAGATTTGACTTGACGAATGTGGCACTAGCAGAACGTTTGGGGACGATGAAAATGTTCTGCAACATTATTGGGCTGTGGTTTGCACAAATGTATACATTTATCAAACTCATCAAAGGTACACAAAATGTGCACTTTACTGTATAAATCATACTCCTATTTAATAGATAGAAGAAAAGAAAACATTTTTCAAGTTTAAATGCTCTTTCTTTATATCACAGCCATTGGGAGCCTATGGGCTGAATCTAAGTTCAAGATTTATCCATACACGCAGTCTTCTCTCCTCCAGGGCTTTTAATGACATTCTGTCCTTCACTATTTTCCCAAGAACCTGGGAGAAAAAGAAAAGTAGCACAAACATGAGTGGTCTTTTATAACCAGAGAAAGGGTTTGATTCTAAAGAGCAGAGAACAATTCTTTCATTAGAACATCTAGATTCGGAAACTGTTTTACTGATCATTGGTCTATAATGATTCCCTTAGCAACTAGCAACTAATATCTGAAATAGAATGTAGAGTTTGAAAAAAAATCTTGGATTATTTTGGTCATATTTTCCAAAGGGAAAAATGCATCTTTTATTTCAAACAGAATAAAGGTAAAGATGACATAGCTTTAAAGTAGAGATAAGCTGGTCTCAGCACATACATTTCTACTTCCTTGAGAGTAAGCCAAGTTTAATGAAGCCTCTGGCTTATTACGTGTGTTGATGAATTACATTTAAATAAGGTGCATGGCATCCAGATGTGGACCATCAAAGACAAAAGATGAAACGTAGCAATCTTGACTCAGTTGGTACAAAAGTGGTCTCAAATAAACACCAAAGGAGCATGGGGATTCTAATAATGCTAATTAATAATAATACTTATGCTTCAGTTTCCTGACTTTGATGGTTTCCCTTCTTTTTGACTTGTAGTCATAAGATGATGATGAACATGGTAATGATGAGGATGCTGATGATGGTGGTAGTGGTGGTGACGTATATACTTATGAGAATGTTAGCTGTCAAGGAGAATATGGGTAGCAAATTATAACCCACAATAATTCCACAATAGACTTACCTTGTGGACTTTTCTCCATTCTTCTGCTCACACTATCCTATAACATCAAGACTATGTTCTCTGACTAATTTACAAGCCCAATCATTTTTGCTCTTACAGTTTCTGTAAAGGCAGCCTTCCCACCATCACATGATCCATATATGTTTATTCTTATAATAGGAAGGTTCTACCTGGCATAAAAAAGTAAGCTCCTGATTGTAAAGAACTGTGTATTATCTTTATACACATTTACTTTCTCTTTTCCAATTTTAATTGAGCAAACAAAACACAAGACACTACATTTAACAGATGTGAAAGAACATACTCATTAAATAATTGCAATGCATTTATAAATATGAAATGGATATATGTGCGTATATGATAAAGCTATAGCATAACTACAATCCTGAGCAAAAAGATTTTCTAAAATAGCTGTGTTATTGGACATTGGTTTTCAAAAGTTCAAAAGACTGCAGTGAAAGTTTTTATTTTAAGAGCAATCATTGAAAGAACCAACTGACCTTGCTCTTCTCTGTCTCAAGACAGAAAATAAACAGTGAAAGTGTATCTTAGTGGTTTGCAAGTGATTCAGAGCAGGATGCTCAGCTATTAGAAAGCCATCGATTGAGCTGGAGGAAATGAGTTGGCTGCAGCATGAGATAGAAGCCAATGCCCAGGATCGGGAGATCAGGGAAGGATGCCAAGGTGCATGGCATTTCCTGGCAGAAATCCAAGCTCAGCTCTGCAGGCCTGCACTTATTCGAAATCTAGGCTTTCCAGCCTTTGCAGAAATCTTACCTTGCTGTTCAATATTTCTCATTCAAGATTCTTGATATTAGTATAAAACTCTTCTCAATTACAGTCTCCAAACTCACATTTTAAGGTTAAAATCCATTCATTGTCCTTAGACTGACTATTTCTTTAGACTGACAATCAACAGGATTCAGAGACACTATTTTCAGAAATATTTCTCACCCTGAAAAGTAAGCAAGTTTGCCAAGACTGTTACTCAGAGCAAAATCTTAATGGTTTAAAACTATCAAAGCCATTAGCCACTCTCACCAGACTGCTTCCAATAAAGTGTATTGGGAAGTGTTGTGGTCGAACGGGAAACCAGCAGACATCAATTCTATTCTGGGCTTGACTTCTGTGTGACCTTGAGCAATCCACTCAATTTTTCTGCAGTTCAGTTTGCTCAGGTTTCAAAAAATTGCAAAGATAATGCCAGGATGTTGTGGAGAGTCATCAGATTAGCAAGACACTTTGGACCTCTGAGACAGCTAATGTAGAAATAGAGGGTACCAAAGGCTTGCCTCACAGCAATACATGTTACATTCTATGACTGTATTCTTCCTTTTCTTTTCCTTACTGCTTTCAAGCTCCATGAATTATTCTTTTCAAATACTGCTTTGTTCTATTTGAATTGTTGCTCGGTTACAAATGATGAGATAAATGCATACTCTACTGAAATCAGTTCATTCCAATGCAAAATGCAAGGAAGATTGAGGGGGTACTTATAGAAAGTAAGTGATTAGTTTGATGATAATTCATAATTTCCTGAATATTAAAAGGGTCTCCTGGCTTCTGTGTCCTTTTTCTAACCATACAGAGTCTAACGTTGTTTTACTAACACCGCCTTGTATCTACCAAGTGATTACTAGCTGCCAGGCATTTTGCTGAACACTTCACTTGCATTATCTCATTTAGTTCTCTCACAAGTCCACGAGGTGTGTTTTTATTAGTGTCCTCATTTTACAGACCAGAAAACTGAGTGAGGATTAGAAAAAAATCAGTCACTCCAGTTGTCAAGAGCATCACTGTCATTCAACCCTGGACCTCTTAGCTTCTTGCCACTAACTTATATTTTCCCCAAATGAGTGATTGCCAAACATGAGTAAGCTTTTGAATATTTGTCATGCTTGTTAACGATACATCTTCCTGAGACCCACAGCAGACAGAACTGACGCTATGGCTTGTTCATTGCATATTAAAGACACATCCAGGATTTGCAAGTGAGGGGCCCTGCTGTGGACTCAGTGAGGACTGAGGGTCAGAATGAAGGCCATAGATAGGCCTCCTGTTGCCAGGTTGAGATAAGTAGTTGGGCACAGCAAATTTTATGACACTCAGTTATTGGCTGATTAAGCAAGTGTGACTAGAAATTGACAAAATGAAATTGTGCTTATGTACCTCAAGAGCAACTGTTTCTTCAGGGACCACTTGGCCACAAGCCAATCCTTACTGGCCAGGGGCTGCCATGGGAGATTGCAATAAGAGTTACTGTAAGTCAGGATTTCTGAACCTCAGCACTGTTGACCTTTTGGGCTAGATAATGTGTGTGTGTGTGTGTGTGTGTGTGTGTGTGTGTGTGTGTGTGTTTATTGGGGAGGGGATTGTTCAGTACATTGTGGGGTGTATATCAGTATCCATGTCCTCTAATTACTAATAGTGAGTAGCCTGCCCTCCCCAGTTGTGAAAATTAAAAATGTCTCCATACTTTGTCAAATGTCCCTTGAGCAGCAAATTACTCTTGCTGGAGAGCCACTGTCCTATGCTCTATTGGATGGTTCAAGACACTGGGGAGGTCCCACTGTGGAAGTCTATTTTCCCCATAACTCTTCTTACTTAAAAAGAATTTGTAAAGATGCCAGAGTTCAATAAAGCCTGAACTTTGCACTTAAGACATCTATATTCTGGTAAAGAAAATACCATATTTGCATGTATAACAACAATATAAAGTGTTAATGGCTATAAAAAAGTTTCCCAGGGTTATGTGGGCTCAATGGCAGCTTCCCACCCTAGACACCTGGAGAAACCCTGCATTTAAGGATTGGGGTAGAAAAGCAATCCAAACAAGAAGAGAGAGAAGATCAATCCAAAATGAAGCCTGAGAACCACAGTGTGTAAAATTCATGGAGGCTAATTGATGGGTGTTAGGGGCATGAATCGGCCAATAAGACCACGTGCTACACATAGTGGGAGAGAGAGGATGTGGAACAGCCAGGAGCCTGAGGAACCAGCCTCATTGACTATAACTAGAGCACTTTGAGCTGAGGGGCAGCAGGCAGATGGCAGCGAGTGAGAAATGACAGAAGAGAAAGTGAAAACCACTTTGGAAAAGCACTGTTTCAAAAAGAATGAAAGTTGGTGCCTGAGGCTAAGGCAGAAGGAAAGGAACATTTAAGCTGATGTAGTCACAAAATGGTTCCAACTAGACAGGTTGGGTCAGAACAGAATAAAGGTGTGAAAAGTGATGTGGCTTCAGTAATTAAAGGTCCCTTGACAATTTTGCACCACACAAAGAAAGGTCAGGAAGTAGTTGGTCAGGACTCCACAGTTTTTTGTTATTTTAAAAGCACAGAAAGAAACACAGTCCCGGGGATGGATCTCTTCTTTTCGGCTGACAGTTCCACGAGAAATCACAGAAATGAGAGGCCTTTCTCTTTAGGTCTGTAAGAGCCAGATAGCTCTTTAAAACATTGACCTTTCTCAGGCCTGCAGTTGGTGCTGTGCTCAAAAAGTTTATCAACTGCCACTCTGGGACAAAACAAGGCAAAGCAAACCAACGCACTCAGATGTGTAGTGTGTGCTGATTTCAGTGGTGCAAATACTTCCCCATCACTCATTTTTTAAAAAATTAAATTGATTGGGGACATTGGTCACTAAGATTATATAGGTTTCAAGTGTGCATTTCCATGATACATGATTTGTATATTGTATTGTGTGCCCGCCACCAAATTAAAATCCTCCTGTCACCATACACTCAATCCCCTCTACCCATCACCACCACCACCCCTTTTTTTTCTAGTAACCACCGTACTCTCGTATGTGTCTAAGAGTTTTTGTTTGTTTTTCTTGTTTGTTCATTTGTTGCTTTCAGTTTTATATCTCACATAGGAGTGAAATTATATGGTTCTTAACTTTTTCTGACCTTATTTAGCATGATATTCTCAAGGTCTACCCATGTTGTCTCAATGGCATTATTTCATCCTATGGCTGAGTAGTATTCCATTGTGTGTATGTACCACATCTTCTTTATCCAGTCTTCTATGGTAGGACACTTCGGTCGTTTCCATGTCTTGGCCACTGTGAATAACTGCTCATATTAAGATGCCATCAGAGCCAATGGACAAGGGATTGGAATGAGGCGCACTCCATGGTGTGAGCCCATGTGGACAGCACATGGGTGTGGCCTCAGTCCCTTCTAAGTCACGCTTCCTGGAGCGCCATCTTCCAGCAGGCATGCTTTGACTAAATATTTGGGCAGAACTAAGAATTTCAAGGGAAGCACTCTCCAAGTGCCCAGTTATCTCCAGTTTCCATTTTTGTGACTTTGCATCTGTGTCTCCACTTAGAATGCACATGAATGGTACACTCAGCAAGCACAACGCCAACTTGGAACTTCTAGGACAAATGTGATCCACCAAAGATTTTTAGAACAACAAAAAATAAACCAATAAAAAAAGGTGGCAGAAATCAATGGCTCGTGCAAATATAATTTCAATTGGTAGCTTTTGTGGTTCAGTTATCCAGAGGAGACTTTGATTTCATGCCTGCGGGCAGACAGTAGCTGCTGTGCTTATCTGTGTAGTTCTCTTGCCATAGCCATGTGACAGATAGATGCACTCCGGGCCCTGGGAGCAATCTGCAATCCTGACAACGCCTTAAGACAGAACAGTTTCTATTCCCTGAGCAGGGGAGTGGGGATGGACAGAACACAGAGCTGAATTCACTGTATCTAGAAGTTCTTGCATTTAATTCCACTGAAGTTACACCACGAGACAGGGACATTGTAGAAAAACTTCCCACATAAGGAGCACAGTCTTGGAGGAAACCTTTACGTGCCCTTGTCTTCTATTTCTTGTTCATTACAGGGATTCCAGGAATAAATCTGATCTACCCAATTTAAGATCCAAGTGGCCACACACATATCATCCAACTACCCACTAAAATGTTTTTGGGGAATAGTTTTTAAATAATATATTTTCATGTTACCAAAACATGTAAAAAAAAAACAAACTAACAGTGAATGATGGAGGAAAAGAAAAACACCTAAAATCTAAGAGGCCCCTATGTCATTTTGTTTTTTTTTTTCTTTCTAGCTCTTTTCTATTGCTTTTCTACTATATCATCTCATCCCCAAGGTGTTAAGAACAATAACATGTGTTTCCAGTTCATATCCTACTTTTGGAAAGAAGTGTTAGTGGGTAGATGCCAATGAGAGAAATAAACACGTTAGCATATCCCACTGTCTACCTTTTTTGGTCCCAACTCTGTAAATCACAGATTTGAATACAGGCTGGTGTAAACAGTCAGAATATTTAATTCCCTCATTTGAACTCAAGGAAGGTGTGTGGGTTGGAGAGCTCTCTGGGAAAGAGAGCAGACCTTTGTGTTTGTTTAATTACTGGATGCTGTGAGTTACCTCATTAGGCCCATGCAGGTTTAATGATGCTTTACTGAGGGCACATTGGAAGGTCCCTGCAGAGGGCAAAGGATTGTTTTCCTTGAATATTTCTAAGGCATTTGTAACCTCTTCTCTATAATTGCCCTATTTGTTTATGACTTTCTTTTAATAGCACAAGCCTTTTCTTAAATGATTGCATTCTTAGCCTATCATCATTCCTCTTGCTCAGCTCTGTGGATTCTTCTTGCTGAAGAGCCGATGACCCATTGTTACTGAGCCTCCGCACCATGGGCAGTTAGGGTCACTGGAATTTCATCTGTGTATTCCTTATAACACCTGTCTCAGTGACCAGTAATGGTGACAATCTCTGGCATTTTCAAGATTTGAGAATCTATCGATAGACCCTTTCACAAACGTTAGCTCAGTCTATCACCCCATTGCTGGGAAGGAAGCAGGATTTTATTGGGGATGGTGATACAAGGCAAGCATTTTGAACAATATTTTGTAGCAGTTTGGAGGTAAAGGTCAATCAGCTGTTGTCTTGAACTTCTCTCAACATTGTTCTTTTTTTTTATCAGAAAAGAATCCATTATCTATTTAGACAATATACTTTTTCACAGAAGTCTTTAAGATTGTTTTTGTAGCTGCAGCTTAGCAGGACAAAGCTGTGTCATCTATGAAATAATTTCCTATGCGTCTCAGTGCTTCTCTTGCTGTTGATGCTAGATTAGGTATTTATGGTTCAATATAACATCTCTGGTGCCATGGTGATCTACGTGGCCAAATCCCAAAGGATCTAACAGCTCAAACAAGAAGGTGCAGCCATCAGAGAAGTCCTTGGGGAAAAAATGCCTCCGCATTTGAGTTGGAAGTCACATTTCTAGACTTGCTTCTTTAATCTCTGATGTTAGCAGTAAGGTTAGTGCTCTTAGGGTATCAGGACTGGAGGAGGCTAAACTAGAATTGGATTGGGAAAGGTGTGTTCATGGGCAATGGGATTTATACATTTTCATGAAATAAAACAAATAACTTGCTCCCTTGGGTGGAGTCAGAAACATTGCAGCTTCTACCCCTGAAATCCATTCAGACAGCAGGATGTTAATGTTTTTTTTTTTTTTTTTTTTTTAATATTCCGCAAGACACTCATTCTTTTATCCCTGATGAATCAAGGATGACTTTACTGAAAGTTGTGTGTGTCAGGGGTTCAGGGAATAGTAATGGTGTGATTATCGCATTTCAAATGAGCCTCAGAGAGATTTTCCCAATGTTCATGAAGGTTCAGGGTTAAGATGGCATTTCAGTCCAGTTCTTTTGATATCAGGCTTTCTAACCATGAATCCAATTTTCAGTCCCCTCCATTGCTGTTGTGCCTGCACACAGAGTGTTCAATAAAGCTTTGTTGAACTGGATTGAATGGAACTGGAGGCCAAAGAGGAATTTAGATTTGCCTTTCCAATAAAGGCAATTTCCTCTGGACCAGATTTTTAGCTTCCTATTCTGCCTCTGAGTTCATTTGATAAGAGACTAGATTTGGGCTTGTTTTAGTAGATAAGTTCAGTTAATATTTGTTTTAGGAAAGTGGGATTAGTGCAGATAGGTGGGGAATGAATTATACATTCTCTGTGCAACTGAAGGTCATTAGAAAAACGTGCAGCTGCTAGTGGTTTCCGAGTGAGCCATGAGCAGAGAGGGCTGGAGGCTATTTCCAAATGTTCCACTTTCTATTTATTGGAGTCACTTTGGAAATGGTGAACTGGGATGATTAGGTTCTTCACTCGAATGAAAAAAGAACTTTTTCAAAGAGCAAGTGACACATATCTATGCAAATATGAAGAAGGCAATTCTGAAGGCTGGCAGACAGTGCAGGCAGAGGGGCTTGGAGAAACACAGGAGCTGAGTTGTGGGTTTATTGAGTCAATATAGGTAAGAAGCCAAAAAAGAAGGGTGTGCGATAGGAAGAGCCAACTCAACTGGCAAAACAGACCCTGGCAAGAGAAGCCATTCTAATTCAGAGTCCAAAAGTGTATCCATCTCAGGTAGCATTGTGAATAACATTGACACTGACAATTTTACAGGAACAGAAAATCTCTGTAAAATGCAACCATGAGGTTAAGATTGAGTAGACATAATAGCTAAAGGCATCTTTCATCCTGCAGTCCCATGTGACAGGAACTGTGCTAAGTACTTTGCATGAATTACCACATTAAATACCCCCATGGACCCCTATGTTTCAGGGACAATCATACACAATTTACAGATGGGGAAATACTCAAAATACTTGGATCTCTTTGTCCCAATTTATAAGCCCGAAGTGGAGAACTCAAATGCAAGCTCAGATAGAGTTGGTGATGGACTGTTATGGATCACAGTGCATCACAGTGCATGTAAGCTTCTTTGGAAAGGAAAACCGAGAGTGAGCATGAATGTTGTTTGAAGTGCTCTATAGGGAGATGCATTTGAAGCACTAAGACTTGGGATTTTTATGGGGTTCCTAAGTCCTTTTCTCTCATTAGGAAAATACTGTTTTGAAGAGGAAATATCCATTCCTCATCAGCTGATGGGGCTCAGATTAAGGATGATTGTCTTTCTCTATTTAGGATTGACTTATACAAAAGCAAGGCAAACATGGACAGGTAGGTAGGGTCGACCAGGTTGTTCCAATGAGAGAGGCAACAGAGGGAAGATTGTATGGGTATCACTCATTATTATCTATCCTATGAGTTCTGTTTCTCTGGAGGATCCTGACAATATAATTCAGGATATGGAAGTATAGAAATTGGATTTTTGTAGGTTATACTGATACTCAGGAGAGAAGATAGAGTAATTTCTAGCTGGTCCAAGGCTCCTTCTATATAACTGTTCACTTCATGCTGCCTACCAATAATAAATTCTACTTCACAATTTAAAAAGGAACTGCAGATTTGAGGTCTTCATAAAATTAGATGAAACCTGAATTTGGCCGCCAGAGCCCTACTCAGATGTAGAAAGAATCACGGGCCCTGCCAATGTCCAAGGGATAGAATCCTCTGCTGTTTATTCAGCACATACTATGCAACAAGCATGCTCACATGTCGTATCTTTTTTTAATCTTCACAAAATATACCCTTGTCTCCATTTTTAGATGACAATCAATGCTGCTGAATCCCAGACTCACATTCTCACCATGACAAGCTCACTCCCTAAAACTGGGCCAAAGAATGGATGGAATGCACTCCCAGATCCGTATCCAAAACTCCTAGTAGAAGAGAGTCCAGGGGCCTGAGGTTTGTGAGACTGATGGTTCTGCTTAGGACCCTGATTCCAGTCTCACATCTCCTGTCTTGTGCCTCTTTATCACCAGCCCCATATGCCTATGTGGTACACATGAGCCTGGGGGGAGATGCCAGGCCCAGGCATGCAATGCTTGTTTTATAGCCAAGCACACCTGCTTCCTGCAGCTTGCCAGACCCTTTAGCTACTGGCTGTTGGGATGGATGATTTTCTATCTCCCTTTAGACCCCATGCCTGTATTTAGTTTGCATAGAAGAAATAACTCCTCTATCCTCCCCTGTCTATTCTCTCTCTCTCTCTCTCTCTCTCTCTCTCTCTCTCTCTCTCTCTCTCTCTCTCTCTCTCTCTCTTTCCCCCTCCCTCTCTCCTCTCTCTTTCTACCCATGTCTTCTCTTTCTCTCTCCCTCTATCCTTTCCTTTCCTCTCTTTTTTTTTTATAGGACTTTGTTCTCATTTTACAAAGATAAAAAAGAATCAAACCATTTTCTGAATGCTTTTGCTGACACTTGTGGACAGGGCCCATTTCATGCAAAAGGCCCGTGCCTCTGGCCTCGCCCTCTTCCTCCTTCATTTGGTTCTCCTATTCATCCATTTTCCTTGTTGCTTTTTCTTCCTGCAGGATTTTCACCAAGCCCTAAACACAGGTGTTTTTTCTGACTGATGCTCTGCTGTTTGTCATGCAAATAGGATTTTACTTGAAACATAATTTTAATTTGATGGATGTTCTGGTTGTTTGTCATGCCAGCAAGATCTTGCTAGCAGAACATTTTTATCCAAGTCTGATAATTCCCACATTCCCACAGTTCCTCCAATCATTTGGTCTTGTTATGTAAGACCCAGGATTTAGTGGAATTAAAACCACTTTGATTATATTCTTTAAATTCATCATCCATAACATTTTCACATACCTCAGGAATGCATCTTTATCATGGATTTTTAAAATGGCTAAAGATAACAATGATTTTTCAATGTTTTTAAAATACATATGTAAACATACATATATACATATTTATACATACTATATACATATGTATGTACATATACATACATATCTATAATGCTATGTTCTTAAATTTACTTTTTATTTATATTAATAATAAGTTATTTTGTTCATTCATAAAAACAAAAAAGGGATCTAGATCCTGATGCTGAATTTCAGATACTGAGAAGAACATCAGTAGTGAAGGTCTGGGGTTGTTGGAATGCCATATGCCTGGATGGAAAGGTGAAAGGAGTCCATAAACAGCTGTAATGCAGAGTGCAGTAGGAGTAGGGGATGCAGAGGATGCTAGGGGTCAGTCCAGGGAACAGAGGAGGAGTGTCTCATTATCTCAGGATAATTCACACTGAGGTCAGACAACTTCAAGTGAATCCATGAAAACAAAGATACATATTTTGGAAAGAAAATAAAAGCAAGTTTGACTGGGATAATGTATGAAAAATGAAATTGGCTGTGAAACTCATTGTGATGAGTTTTTCCTGTGTTATATTTAAAAATTTAAGCTACAAATGCAATTTAGATCTAATTCATAGGATAAACAAATAATAAATTAAGTTGGTTTCATTGTTTTGAAGGTGGCTGCATTTTATTATAGACATATGTGATTGGGATAAGTATTCTTTCCTTTCCAACAGTTTTTCATACCACAACCTTGAAGAAAGAACTATTTTAAAAAGTATATAGTACTTTAATCACGGTTCCAAAAGCTCTTCTTAATCTTTTTATAATCAAATTAGTTGCTTTTGAGATGCTTTAGGGTTATCTTTATAGTTTGTCCTTTCTTCAGTTGTTAACTGATTAAATTCTGCCATCTTCTAATCCACCAATGGTATTACAGAAGAATTGGAAAATTCTGTAAGATCACTCTTAATACTATTTATTGTATTCCTCAAGTTGGAAATAGCATATCAAAACAACAGATGCATTTATAACTGAGAATCTAATAAATCAAGACATTGACACAGCATATCAAGGTGAATGCCAGTGTTGAAAGAGAGATAAGTGAGAGTAATGATTCATTTTATAGGTGGCTGTTTCATTAAGGAACATTTTTTAGGTTGTTTCAACTTTTACTTTCCTTGAAACTGTGTGACTATGGGGGCAAAAACAGGAAGAAGTGAATCAGCTGTAAGATCTTCAGTCAAGAATCACATCTAGCCCTAACCGGTTTGGCTCAGTGAACAGAGCGTCGGCCTGCAGACTGAAAGGTCCCAGGTTCGATTCCGGTCAAGGGCATGTACCTTGGTTGCAGGCACATCCCCAGTAGGAGGTGTGCAGGAGGCAGCTGATCGATGTTTCTCTCTCATCGATATTTCTAGCTCTCTATCCCTCTCCCTTCCTCTCTGTAAAAAAATCAATAAAATATATTTTTTTTAAAAAGAGTCACATCTATAGGGTGTTTGGTAAGTTGGCAGCAAAATCCAAAGATGCAGGAAATAGACCAGAAAGTGGAGTGTCAGGGTCACTGGCTTATTCCACAGGCCCTGGGTGAGCCTTACATTTGCTGAATGTGATTGCTGCTGGGGGCTGAAATAGAAATGATGGACACCCTAAGATTGCCATGATATCATAGATTAGCCTGTAAGAGGTTGTATTAGGGAGTGCTCTTAGGGTCCACACCTGTGGCAGAAAAAGGAAGGATGCAGGATTTGGCAGAGGGAGATGACAATTTGCAACACAGTCTTATCAGAAGCTTCAGCCAATGTTTGGAGGCTGGGATGAACCTTCAGAGTTGCCCTGAGCTGCGAGTGAGGGATCTGAATATGCCTTCACATTGAGCAGTCAGTCCCAGGATGCTGATATGAGTTTGGGCAGGTGCCCTCTTTGGTGGAGGCAATCTCTATAGGGTGCTAATGGGTGAAGCTGTCTGCCAGGACGTCCTTGAAGCTTGAGATGATAATGATAACTTATGTTTATTGAAAGCTTACTATTTACTACATGTGTGCCATCACTACTTAAGGTACTTCATTTGAATTAGCTTTTTTTAAAAAAAACTTAAAACAAACTTATAGAAAGATGCTGTTTCATCCTCACTTTAAAGATGATGGAATTGAAGTTTAATTAATAAATGGAATATCACTGAGCCTGCTGTTTATAGTCCAATACTCTGCTCAAATTATCCCCATTTATCAAAAAACTCCCGTGGAAGTCTCCCTCATCACCAAGCACATCACATGAGCTATCCTTCTTTAAGTCACACATTCCTTATCCAGCATATTGTGGTACCTTTCTTTCTTTCTTTCTTTCTTTCTTTCTTTCTTTCTTTCTTTCTTTCTTTCTTTCTTTCTCTCTCTCTCTCTCTCTCTCTCTCTCTCTCTCTCTCTCTCTCTCTCTTTCTTTCTCTCCTCCTCCTCCTCCTCCTCCTCCTCCTCCTCCTCCTCCTCCTCCTCCTCCTCCTCCTCCTCCTCCTCCTCCTCCTTCTTCTTCTTCTTCTTCTTCTTCTTCTTCTTCTTCTTCTTCTTCTTCTTCTTCTTCTTCTTCTTCTAGTTATGTATGCCTTACCCATCACATTTCTTCTCTATTGTTTCCTGTAAGGAAGGGATACCTATTGCTCCATATTACAGAGGAAAACATGAAATAATTTCTTCATTCATTTACAATGTCAAGAAGTAGATCATTAGCATTATTGTAAAACAGAAAATGTTCAAAATTTAGGAAGTGTCAGTAACAAACCCATCAAACAAAGTAACTTCCCTCAGCAAGCTTATAGCCCAACTACTTACAGAGATTATACGGCTCCCAAAGTCATAGATGTGGCAGCAGGCAACATTGGGGCTGACCCTTTGACCTGTGGACTCCAGAATCCCCATACTTGCCCCTAGGCCACCTGAATCTTTGGCCTTTATTACCACTTTCACTCACCTGGACACAAAAGGAGGGGCTGCTCCAGTAAAATCTGCATTGGTCCTTCCAGTCCCCACATTAATGGCAAGGCCACCTACTTCTCAGTTCTTCTGACCAAATGCTTGTGTCTTCTCACCTTAAGGTTTCATGCATTTCCATTTATAGCCTTATCTATAATAAGCCTGGAAAAATATGATCTGGATTTTGGAGGGATGATTTCAGTGCAATGCCTACCCCCAGGTAGGAGCATGAACCAAAATACCTTTAGCACTTTTATTCTACCCTGGGTGCTCTCTCTTCTTCAGAAGCAGAGGAGCCACTGGAGTGGAGAAAATACCAAGGAGGAGTGGAAGTGATACAGATGTTTAGAAAGGCCTGAAATAAGTTAATGAAGAACTGATCCCTACAGAATGGATTTCCATAGTCACTACTGTACTCAGTGGGTGCCCTACAACGAAGCCTTTGTTACTGTCCTGTCTGAGGTTCTCTTGGTTGATGGAAGTTGAGTGGCTCTATAAGTAGTTTTCTTACTCTCTACAGTTATGACAATTGTATAATCCTTCCTTCTCAACTACTTGAGCTAAATATGTAACAACTATCAATACTTAGGTGGCAAATGCAAGCATATAGATATCCTGGACTGGGAAGAAACCACTAAATCTAATAATTGCTCAACTGTGGCTCTATCATCACTTAAGAATGCCTTGTTTTAATGCTTTATATTAATTATGTCCACATATACTGAGCAGTTTTAAAATAACAGTGTAAAGGACGAGTTCTGCCATGCCTGAGTTTCCTACTATATGCAAGAGGTTATGTAAAACAATTTTTAAATGATTTTATTTACTCTTCCAACTTGATATCAGATACAAATCTAAAGTTTGAGAAACTTTGGATTTTAGAGGCAGAACCAGAATTTGGGCACAGGTTGTCTGTGGCAAAGATTGCTGAATTCCCTAGTCACAGTGGTTCACCATAATCCCTGTCAATGGACAGGTAGTTAAAGTGTTATTATATGTATCTGTGTCTCCTAGGTCTTTTTGAGCATGGCACGGGGCTCTCCAAGGCTGGGTTGTAACACCATTTCTTGAGCTGCAACCATTGTCAGGCATTGGGCTTGACACTGAGAAGGGAAATATAAAACAGACACAGATCCTGCCTCAGTGGGTTATAATTTGTAAGGAAATAGTACTGTACCATTTACAAGTGGTATGGGCAAAAATATATGCAAAAATATGGCTTATGTTATTGAATTTTATCATCCTAATCACCTGTGAGGTATACAAGAGCAGGTATTATCCGCTATTTTGGAGTCTGAGTTTCCTCATTTGTCAAATGGATTCCTGGTTGATATAGTACCCGATATAGGATGGCCAAGTACTACTTATAAATAGCAGACCTTACTTCTGGTCCAGTGTAATCTCATGTATACAACCTCATGTATACAATCTCATGTATACTATGCAGCAACTGCTATTATAAAGTTAAAAACACAATGAAAAAGTCTACTTAAAGTGCTGTGGGAGTTGGAGGAAAGTTAAGGAAAAAGGGAAGGGACAAAGAAAAATATAAAATTGTGTAGCAGATCTTCTATGCATGAAGCATTTGGTATATTTCAGTTTTTCAGAGAGAAAGAGAAGTAAAACATTTTGTTCAAGATTTCATAGCTAGTAAGTGATAGAGTCAGGAATGAAATTCAAGCCCTTTTCACCTTCAAACCTGGGTTCATTTGACCACCCACATTCCCAGTCTCATACAAGGGCATTTTAGCTGAGAGAAAGACTATTTCTGGGGCTCAGGAGTACTATAGTGTCACTCTTAGGAGTGACACTATTAAATTCCATTTTTCTTTTTCAGTGCATATCATTGTGCAGATTGATAGCAGGCAGCAGTGAAAATAAAATCATTAACTTACATCATTATGAAAGTCGTGGTCTTTTCTTTTTGGTTCTGTTGATATCATTGATAATTGGATCAGACTCTGGATAGAATAAAAAATAAAGACAACTGTTCCAGCTGAGATGACTTATATATTCTGTTGCTAAATATAAATGTTAACAAAGAGAAACCACTTCCTTTTATTTAGGGAACCAGTGCTTACCACACATTTCAATGTAGAGGTTTACTTATAGGTAAAAAAAAAAAAAAAAGGAGTGTTCATAAAACCAAAGGACAGAAATTATGGTAGTCTCTCGTTTTATTTTCTGGATGTTTCTGTGTCCATTCTTTTTGGGCACATGGAAGAACAGAACTTCCAAGGCCTTCGAAGTAAAATGGAGCTATCTGAATATTTCTGGCCAGTGGATTATGAGCAGAGGTTATAAGGACCAAATATTTTGGTTACTAATGTGAGAGCTTCCAGTTCTCTCATTCTACTTCATGTGTTAACTGGAAATGTTTGAATGTCTGGTGCTCCACCAGCCCAGGTTCCTGAGTGATTCCAATGAGAAAAGCCTCCACCTACCCCCCCTTGTCTTTGTTGATGTACAATGGACACATAGTATAAATAAGAAATGCATGTTTGTTATTTTAAATATTGAGCTTTTGAGGTCATTTGTTCTTGCAGCCTATCCTGGTCTAGCCTGACTGATACAAGAATGGTAATGGGACACAGTCAGTAAAAATGTTGGTTTTCTTTCTCACAATCCTCTTTAATATCAGCCTTTTTGGGATTTTTAAAAATTGATTTTTTAGAGGGGGGGAAGGGAAAGGGAGAGAGAGAAACATCATGTAAGAGACATTGATTGGTTGCCTCCCATATGCACCCCCACAGGGGATCAGATGCACAATCTAGGTATGTTCCCTGACCGGGAATCAAACCAGGTTCTTTTCGGTGCATGGGATAATTCTTAAACAACTGAATCACACTGGCCTTTTTGGAAATTTTAAGAGGGATGATTTCCTAAAACAATTATTTGAACATATTAGAAAAACATATACTCCTTATAACACGTTTGTTCAAAATGCTTGCCTTGTACTCAAAAGTAGCAATTCCTACAGACAGAGAGTATTGCCTCTTTTATTTTTTTAGACCACCTCCAAATCTATTTCTGACACAGAAGAATTAGAAATAGAGTAATAAATCTGAAGGAATTATTTGAGAATATTTGACTTTGGATTTTGCATTCTGATTGGGGATAAACTAGGGATAAAATCAGAATTCCTATTTTATTTGGAAAGCATGCCAGTCAAAGGTGTCACTTAACACATGGCCATTTTAAGATTTTCATTTCTCATGAACTCACATGGGCCAAAAGCCACATCAGTCAATGCAATTACTATGGCCTCCCGAGTTTCAGATATTATTGAGTAACTCTATTTATTCTGGATTTTGCCATCTTTAGAAGCATAATAAAGCATGATGCACTGACCTTAGATTCACCTTTTTCATAAAAAGAGACTACAAAGAGATGGTTTTATATGATTGAAAACCAATAGTATAAAATTGAAAAGATAATTTACATAAAACAAGAACTCCAAAGAGTTCAACATAAAAAAGCAAGAAAACATTGCATTTTTATCACACACATCTCAGAAACAAAGGAAAAAGATGCTTTGTCTTCAACAATGTCTAAGTTTATACAAAAATATCAAAATATCAATATATCTATCTCTCTCTCTCTCTCTCTCTCTCTCTCTCTCTCTATATATATATATATATATATATATATATATATATATATATATATATATATATCTGTGTATCAACCACTTAACTGTTAACAAACAGAGGTAATAGCCACCAGGGATTGAAAAGCTAGACTGAGAACTCTTCTGAGAGATGAAATCCTAGGATAATGACTCACAGAAGAAGCAATCCTTTAAAAAAAACCTTGGCAAACTTCAGGATTTGAAAATAACTTTCCTTAGATCAAGGAGACTAATATTCAAGACTGATGGAAAACCAAAAAAAAAAATCTGCTAAGGTTATCTGCTCAGCACTATTTATTTGCAGAGTTTCAGATGGATAATTCCTTGTAATACACAACCACATGTATAAATAGTTATATAAACTCTCTCTCGCTCTTTTTTTAATCCTTCATAACTCTTGAATTTTTATTTTTATATGTATTTTCCCTTGTTTTAAATTTTTATTTATCACATAAAGATATCTAATATATTCATTATTATAAAATTTATTCTAAATTTTTATTTAATAATATTTTATACATGTACTTAAGATTTTTTGCATATAAAATGCACAAAGGTACACTTCTCAGAAGATATGTATGTATATATTTAATTTTAAATAATTTATAATGTGTTTTCTTTATTACTTGACTGCATTGATATCTTTAAACTTATTTCCTAATCTTTACCCTTTTGCTAAGATCATCTGTAAATAATTGGTTATAAGATATTGTTTGCAAACATGAAACATTAACTTTCTTTGCTGGCCACTATGGGTATCCTGAGACCAAAATAACATTTTGAGCAAGCCTATTGTGCTTTTAGACCCATGTTGAGTTTTCAATTTTTGGAAACTTATTTTCTCTCTCATTTGAAAAATGAAGATGATACCCAATTCATAAAGTTGTTTCATTTTAAACATGTGGTTAGAAAACATAAAGGTTTAATGCATAATGGTTGTAATAACCAGTATCCTCCTTCTCCTTTTCCTTGTCCTTATCATCTGTAATTTTACATCATTGGTTTTTTCATATTATAAATGTTATTTAAGAGAGAGAGTAAGAAAGAGAGAGAGAGAGATTCTTCTCAAAGTAGTCCTCCCCAATCCCCCTCTGTTGTCTACCACTTATGATCTCTCCTGTTATGCTAGGAAATTCTGAGAGAATCTGGACAACAGTTACTTGTTTCTAAAGTTAAGAAATTGTCAGCACCATGGATAGTGCCATGGGCCACTTCATTACAGTAACATTTAATTTTGTTAAATCACTAGTTCTATCTTTTCTCTTTGCTCAATGCTATATTTCCTCCTACACAAATTCCCTCAAGTTTGCCTCATTAATACCACAAAATATAGTTTAATTTTATATCTCATAAATTGAATTGCACTTGTTTGGTTGCATTATTTATATTCTATAATTTTAAATACTTATTTTGTTGGATTATGACTTGTCAGATAAAAAATGATGTACAATTTTTGGCAAACCATTACATAATTGGATATTCAGAAAGTTTATTTAATTCAAACAATAGATGTTATTGAGCTCTTTTTAAAAAAATATATTTTATTGATTATTTTACAGAGAGGAAGGGAGAGGGATAGAGAGTTAGAAACATTGATGAGAGAAACATCGATCAGCTGCCTCCTGCACACTTTCTACTGGGTATGTGTCCGCAACCAAGGTACATGCTCCTGACCGGACTCGAACCTGGGACCCTTGAGTCCGCAGGCCGACGCTCTATTCACTGAGCCAAACTGGCCAGGGCATTATTGAGCTCTTAACTGTGTTAAGTTCTAAGGAAAATGCTGGGAGAGGAGAACAAGAAGAAGCAGAAGAAAAGGAGGAAGAGGGGGAAGAGGGCATGAGAAAGGGGAAAAGGAGAAGTAGAAAAAGAGAAAGGGAAGGAACCAAAGAGGGAGAGAGTGAAGGAGAAAGAGGAAAAGAGAAATAAAAGATACAACCTCCATTGACAGCAGGAACCTTTATTTTAAAGAGAAGCTTGACATATGTGGCATTATCTATAATGCTGCATAGTCTGTGATTAGTACTATATTAGAAAAGCAATGCTGTTATTAAATGAGAATGCTTTAAAATTGTATATAATTTTAAATCTTACAAATTATTTTAAAATATGCTTAAAACTTAATTTTATAATGCTTATAGCAGCTGTGTAAGATTAAAATCTCAGATAACATACACTATTCTGTGAGTAAGATTTGGTCCACATGTCAAAGTCTTAATGTCAATATTTCCCAGTAAATGCTTTCTTTTTATTATGTCTCCCTTCTAAGATATTTCATCAATATTTTAGCTTCAATATTTTTGCTTGTTAGTTTATTATCAACAGTGCCCCTGCCAAGAACTGGAGAACAGTGTTGACCTTAGTTTGTAAACATTTGTGTAATAAAATCTGTTTAGAAAAGCAACCAAACAAATAAGGAGCAAGTGTTTACCTTCCAAGACCACACAATTCAATAAACTCACATTTAATTAGTATCTGTAATGAGCTAGGAAGTCTAATAAGCACAAGAATACTGAGTTGAACAAGGCAGAGCTCCTCATCATTAAGAGCTGAAATAAATATGAGAAGACAAATAATATTACCTATCTTCTATTATAGAAATAAGCACAGGCCATACATCAGGAAAGACACAGCAGAAATCGACATTCAACACAGATGGCATGGTGCAGTTGTATAACCCTGAGAGTGAGTAGCATTTTGATTTTGTGTCCCAGGGACCTCACTTATCCCAACCACGTCCTGGCTCTGGTGGCAGTGATGCCAATTCTGTTATATTGTTACCTGGAATATAAGTGGATATGAATCATCCAGAGTAGTCTTCTAAAAAAGGTAGATGATGGGGTATTATTTTGGACTGGGGACAGGCAGAGAAGGCCTCCTTATAGAAATTACATGAGGAAGCATCCAAGAGAGGGTAGGGGTAAAACCTTTTTGGGTAGAGGAACCAGCATGTGGGCAGGCTAGAGGCTATTGGAAAGTGGGCATATTAAGAAATTTGAAAAATTGGAGAGTAGAAAGGGAGGTGGAAAATGGGGTAAAGAGGCTTCTTTCCACATCATCTTCCTTTCCCCTGGAATGACCCACCCCAACCACTATCTCTGCCTGGACACTCATTCACTCTTCTGATTCAAACATTGAAACACAGATTATGAATCACCCTAGAATGAATAACCTGACCTCCTCCTTCCTAGGTGAGTTTGGAAGATACTTCTGCAAGGCTTCCTATATCTTTGGTCCCAAATTTCCTACATTGTAACAGTTTTCAATTTTGTCTCTATTTCCTGATTGATAAATGTCCCTCTTCCATCAGACAGGAGACTTCCAGAGTCCTATTTCATCTTCAGTGCCTAATGAATCTGGGCATATGAGTGTTTAATGAGAAACATGATGGCTGCTTAGAGAACACATAGACACACAGAGGCCTGGTAGGCATGGACTTCCATTTCCTGGCTGTGAAATTGTCATTGGATAGTTGAAGAGCCCAACTCATCTCTTCAGGTTGCCTTATTCAGTGCAATGAAAAGTGAGAAGTGAGCTTTTTATCCCTAAGCAAGCATTATCCAATTTTATAAAAATATGAGCATTCCATGGGTTCCGAATCATGTACCCAGAGAGAGCCCATTATCAAGTTTAGACTGCAAGCTGAGTTGAAGGCAGAGTGGTGATGGCATCTTAGCCCTCACACTCCTAAGTGGGGACACTTTCATCTTGGACACTTGCTATCTCACTAGCTTGCTTGACTCCACAACATATTTAAATGTCATATTAAATGATTGAAGTGTTTTGAAATATTTTTCTAAACATGAACAAGGAAGTTAAAGTTCCAGGGCACTAGAATCACATATTAAATTAATTTATAATTTCCTCATTTATTAATATTTACTTATACTTATGTGTTACCTGCCTTCTAAATACTGAGCATGGAGCTAGCTATAGGGCTATAGTGAAGAGTTAGTTAAGACAAGGTCTTTATTTCCCTATTTCTAAAGTGCTTTGAGTCTGAGGGTTGTGAAGCCTACAGAAAACAAGTCACAGTTATAGTATGACACTCACTGTGGTATTATTCTGAAGAGCATTGAGTGCCATGGTCATGGGTTACAGTGGGAGCCCCTACTAATATAGGAATGAAGGAAGGCATTTCTGAGAAGAGAGCCAGATAAGGTAAGAGTAGGGATCAATCATAATCATATTTTAAGGCTAAACTGAAACACTTTACCAAAATTAATCATTCTTGCTTAGAAGAGGGTTCTAAAGAAATAGATTTTACTCAACCTCTTCCCTCTTGAAAGTTCCAAATCAATTGAGACACATATATAGGAATCAAATAGGGACAAAAATAGCTTTATTGTGGGTTAAGGTCAAGTGGAAAATGTAGCTTTGACCTGCAGTCTAAATCGGGCTTGATGTCCTTTCCTCCTAAGTTCCAGCTTTAGGAAAAATAGGGTTTGCAGATCAGATGTTTGCTCTACCTGCTGTATGAAAGTCATGATCTGTTCAGTCCCATGGACCTAAAGAGACTGAACATGGTCACAGAGGTGAGCCTCCTCATCTGCCTTTAGAAGGTGTCCCAGGACCCTTAGTCATTTGAACCTCCAATGTGGATGAAGGGCTGAAGAAGATAAAGCCTCTATTCTGTGGGTTCACTAGGCAAAAAGAGATCCCAAATGGGGTTGTGCCAGGCATTCTTGGTCTTCCATCCTTATTAGTCAGACAAATCACTCCTGGTCTTATAGACTGGACTGAGTGAGGGGAGAAAAGAAGAGAAAATGCTTCTATGTGATACTTGTGAGAGGGCCCATGCCTTTACTCATAGCATGGAAGGGCCACAGAGAAAGGGAGGTCATGAGTTTCCTAAACAGATACCATGTGCTCTGGAGAAATTTAGAAATCTTGATTCACTGGAGGTAAGGGTCACTCCTTGCACTCTCTTCAGTCATTTTCATGCATTCACTTATCAAATATTTACACACCTCCTAGAATACATCAGACCTGCTGTAGGCACAGGGATACAAAGATGAATAAGATGCAGTCCATGCTTAAGGAGCTCACATACTATGGGGAGAGAATAGACATTGATGTTGTTTATGGCAGTGAAAGAAGATCTTCAAGGAGGAGACAACATGGCCTTTTGTTAAAAAATAATCCAGAAATGCCCTAGCCAATTTGGCTCAGTGGATAGATCATTGGCCTGTGGACCAAAGGGTCCCTGGTTCAATTCAGGTCAAGGGCAAGTACCTTGGTTGCAGGCTTCTCCCTGACCCACGCCCTGGTTTCTCTCACATTGATGTTTCTCTCTGTCTTTCCCTCTCTCTTCCACTCTTTCTAAAAATCTATGGGAAAATATCCACTGGTGAGGATTAACAACAACAACAAAATAATAATAATCCAGAAGGAATAGAGGATGGACACATTCCACCCCCATCCTGAAACTAGTTTAATTTAATAGGGGGCATCATAGATTATTTGTGGGGTCTTGACCCAAACAACTTGGGTTCAAATTCCAGCACCACCCTCGCTAAATGGATCACCATTGGGTAAGGCACTACCTTACCTGTTTCCTCATCTTTGAATTTAAAAAAGTAATATTAACTTATTTTTCATAAGGTTGTTCAAACATCAAATACGGTAGAACATATAAAGCATTTAGCAAAGACCTTGTATATAACATGTACTCAATGTACGTATGATTTTTAAAAATAAATGAATAAAATGGAAGAGAAGTTCAAAGTAAGTTCTATTTACTCTCTTACAGTGAGGATTGACTATTGAATGCAGGCAGTTGGCCTTAATGCTGTGCTGCTTCTCCATATTTGTCATATATTGTGCTGTCTTTGTTCTGTAGTGATTAGTATGAAAAGGCAGGTTTGATGGATTTGTATTTAGGAACAATAAAGCAAGTGAAAGCTGAGGTTGGCACACCTTATTCTGTAGCGAGTTCTGAGAAGATTGACTCCCGCAGTCCAAAGCAAGGGTAGAAACAGAGGTCCATGCAGTCACTCTTTTTGATCAATAATTATGTCTTAATTTAGTAAATTTTATGATGTTGTATTGATTTTATCTGACTTACTCAGGTTGTGGATTTGATGAAAGTAATTTCCTTGTTCATTTTTTACATAAAAATTTATAATGCAATTGTCATTAATTTTATGTGATTTACATAAAATTAAGGTTATTCGCTTTTGTTAAAGAAATAGTTTTTTTTAAAATATATTTTATTGATTTTTAACAGAGAAGAAGAGAGAGGGATAGAGAGTTAGAAACATCAATGAGAGAGAGACATCGATCAGCTGCCTCCTGCACGTCCCCTACTGGGGATGTGCCTGCAACCCAGGTACATGCCCTTGACCGGAATTGAACCTGGGACCCTTGAGTCCGCAGGCCGACGCTCTATCCACTGAGCCAAACCGGTTTCGGCAAAGAAATAGTTTTTGAAACTATTTCAAAAATGTTTCCTTTTTTCTTTTATTTTCAGCTTTTTTTCTTCTCTGAGCTAGATTTTCATCTCTGGATTATATTGCAATTTCAATTTGCTCTCATCCTAAATGATTTAAAAGATTGAAAAGTAAAATATAATAGATTCAAAGGCTACAACATTTTAATAAATGTTCATCAAAATGTAAATTAAAGTAAATGTAAAAAATCAAAAGATGAACATTATTATTATTTTAAAATATACAATGGAATACTATTCAGTCATAAGAAATAATGAAATACTGCCATTTGGATCAACATGGATGGACCTTGAGAATAGTATGCTAAGCGAAGTAAGTCTGTCAGAAAAAGGTAAGGACCATATGATTTCACTCATATGTGGGATATGACACTGAAACTCATGGGCACAGACAACAGTGTGATGGTTACCAGAGGAAAGGGGGTGGTGGGAGAAGGGGGCCTAATATATGATGATGGAAGATGTTTTGACTTTGGGTGGTGGGCACACAGTGCAATATACAGATCTTGTATCAGAAATGTACACTTGAAACCTAATTAACCAGTGTCACCCAATAAACTTAATTAGAAGTAACTTAAATTATAATAAAATTTGAAATTATAATTACTTTATCTCAAAATGTAAAAAAATACATTTGAATTATTTAACATAAAGCTAAACTATTTTATTTGATTATTTGCCAATTTAATTAAATCTTACTCATTTTTTAGTAACACTATTTATTATTCTAGCATGTAATGTTCATTCTCATTACCAATGTAAAGAATCAGTCCCATGCTTCATGCCTGTTATAGCTACAAACAAACATAAAATTGGCAGAGCAAGATGAATTATTTAATGTAGGAAAATATTCCTTAGCTGTTGTGGGGAACCGATGTGAAAACCTCAGGAACCAGGAAATGGAATGTGAACACATTCCAAGAAAATGGATGTTTTGTGCTACTTCGCCATGCACAAATCTAGTGCATCCGTACTACCTGCAAAGCAGGATTTAATTATGTCCTTCTCTTGCCTAAGTTGTTCCTACTGCTCAAGTCCCACAGCATCTCTGACACTGGCAATAGCACACCTATAAATATCCAGGGCATTAATATGCATTTACCTTTTGTTTCAGGGACTCAGGGCCAGATATGTGGGGAAGCATTTTCCTGTAGGTTCAGGGTTGGTTGAGGATCATGCTGTGTCAGAGCTGAATGCTAGATGCTAAGAAGCAGAGCTGATGGTACTGTCTTTAATAAATGCATTTTCTAACATGTGTGTAATGTGTAGTAGCTTCTAAAACCTGGGGCTCAGGATGGAGACCCGTGGTGCCTAGCTTTAAGGGTAGTGCTACACAGGTTGAATTGTGTCTACTCTCAAGATGAAACTGAAGATGAGCACTTAGGGACAGGAAATAAGGGAGAAACACTGTCGGGAGTCAAAGTGGTTCCTGTGATATTTGAGATGAATATCAAAAAGCCATAGCTTTGTGACTCCACTTAACTGAGGATTCTGGTTAAAACAATGCCACAGAAGCTAGCCTTCCCCCAAACACACACACACACACACACACACACACACACACACACACACACACACACACTCTCTCTCTCTCTCTCTCTCTCTCTCTCTCTCTCTCTCTCTCTCTCTCTCTGCAGGATTTACAGACTTGCCTTGCCTATGAATGGATTATATGTATTCTGCTGCATAAAAGGCACAAAAATTGCCCTGGCTCCTGTGACTCAGTTGGTTGGGCAGTGTCCCATTCACTGAAGGGTTGCTGGTTGATTCCTTGTCAGGGCACATGCCTGTGTTTTGGGCTCAATCTCTGGTGGGGGTTGTACAGCAGGCAGCTAATGGATGTTCCACTCTCACATCAATGTTTCTCTCTCCCCTCTCCCTTCTTCTCTCTCTAAAAATTAATAAAAACATCTTAAAAAATAAAAGGTGGAAAAACTATACTGTATTCCCTTACACTGGGACCTAAATGAAACACACAAGTAGTGCCTGCAAAAAGCCCACCCCAAACCAATCACTGACATCCCCTTGGAGACTGCTTTAGTCTAAAGTTTCTCAGAATCACCATGGTTTTCAGATTCTGAGGCTGATTTGCCAAGTCATTACAGTAATGCTTGGAATTGCTGAATAATACAGTGTACTTGCCTTCTGCCATTGAGACCTCTCCAGTCAGATTTTTTAGGCTGCTCACAGGAAAGACACTAGTATGACTCTGTGCCCAGGACTATAGTTCATGCTCCTCTTAGCCAGAGGGGCCAACCCTGCCCCATTATGGTCATTGGCCAATCAGAGAAGACATCCTGACCATGACCCTTTTACTCATTTATCACTGAAAAAATACTTATTTATTAAGCTCTTTCTATGTTCCCAGCACATTTCTTATGGCCATTGAATAAACCAAACCCCTGACCTCAAGGAGCTTACATTCTGTTGGGACAGTGGATAGTGGGAAATTACCAGTATCTACCCATCATATGCCAGCTGATCAGGAAGATATAGAAGGGTGGGAGGATAAGAAGTGTTGGGTGGCATTTGCTATTTAGGTTAATTGTGCAGAGACGGTCTTCCTGCTAATGGGATGTTTAAACAGAGACCTGAATGAAGTTGAGTGTACAGGTTATGAATATACCTGAGGCAGGAACATTCTGGGCAGAGAGAACTGTTAGTAAAACAACAGGGATGTGCTAGGGTGTCTCACATGTCAGAAAAACAGAACAGGAATCTGGGGTGGCAGAAGCAGGGAGAGCAAGGTGGGGCATGGAGAATAATGTCTGTGAGGTGAGTATCCAGGTCAATGTGAATACTATTTTTGCTTAGAGTGAGATGGTAATTCATTGGACTGTGACACAGTTTATTTAATGAATGGATTACTCTGGTTGTTATGTAAAGAGACCCTGAGGAACAGGGGTGGAAGCAGAGAGAGCAGATAAGACACTGATTCCACAACCCCCCAGACAAGAGATGATAGTAACAGATACCACTTTTTTAGTTCTTACCATGGGTTAAGGCAGGGGTGGGCAAACTTTTTAACTCGAGGGCCACAATGGGTTCTTAAACTGGACCGGAGGGCCAGAACAAAAGCATGGATGGAGTTTTTGTGTGAACTAATATAAATTCAAAGTAAAGGAACGGAGGGGAGAGCAAGAGAACCGGATAGAACAGCCGGATCCGGCCCGCGGGTCATAGTTTGCCCAAGGCTGGGTTAAGGTCTAAGCATCCTTTAAAGTACTTTGCAGTACTTGTGTGTTAATTTAAAAGTACTCACAATATGATGTATCATGTTTATTGATTTGCAAATATTGTACCATCCTTGGATTCCCGGGATAAATCCTACTTGGTCATGGTGTATGATCTTTCTGATGTACTGCTGGATACTATTTGCTAGAATTTTGTTGAGGATTTTGGCATCTATGTTCATGCGGGATATTGGCCTATAATTCTCTTTCATTGTGTTGTCTTTATCTGGTTTTGGTATTAGGGTGATGCTGGCTTCATAGAATGAGCTTGGAAGTGTTCCTTCCTCTTTAAGTTTTTGGAATAGTCTGAGGAGGAAAGGTTTTAATTCTTCCTTGAATATTTGGTAACACTACCCTGTGAAGCCATCTGGCCCCGGGCTTTTGTTTGCTGGAAGCTTTTTGATGACTGCTTCAATTTCTTCCATAGTTATCAGCCTATTGAGATGTTTAGATTCTTCCTGATTGAGTTTTGGAAGGTTGTATTTTTCTAGGAATATGTCCATTTCCTCCAGGTTGTCTAGTTTGTTGAAATAGAGTTGTTCATAGTATTTTTTTTTAACAATCCTTTGTATTTCTGTGGGATCTGTTGTTATTTCTTCTCTTTCATTTCTGATTTTGTTTATTTGAGTCCTCTCTCTTTGCTTCTTGGTGAGCCTGGCTAGAGGTTCATCAATCTTGTTTATCCTTTCAAAGAACAAACTCTTGGTTTCATTGATCTTTTGTATTGTTTTTTTTTTTTGTTTTTTGTTCTTTATGTCATTTATTTTTGCTCTGATCTTTATTATCTCCTTCCTTCTGCTCACTCTGGACTTTTCTTGTTGCTCTCTTTATAATTCTTTAAGTTGTACAGTTAGATGATTTACTACCATTTTTTCTTGTTTTTTTTTTTTTTTTTTTTTTTTTTTTTTTTTTTTTTTTTTTTTTTAGGTAGGCCTGTAGAGCTATAAACTTCCCTCTCAGGACTGCTTTTATTGTGTCCCATAGATTTTGGATTGTTGTTTTTTATTGTCATTAGTTTCCAGGATGTTTTTAATTTCTTCTTTGATCTCTTTGGTAACCCAATCATTGTTTTTGTTTTTTTTTTAAATATATTTTATTGATATTTCACAGAGAGGAACGGAGAGGGATAGAGAGCTAGAAACATCGATGAGAGAGAAACATCAATCAGCTGCCTCCTGCACACCCCCTACTGGGGATGTGCCCGCAACCAAGGTACATGCCCTTGACCGGAATCGAACCTGGGACCCTTGAGTCCCCAGGCCGACGCTCTATCCACGGAGCCAAACCGGTTTCAGCCCAATCATTGTTTAATAGCATGCTATTCAGCTTCCATGTATTTGAATTTTTTGGATTATTTTTATTGCAATTTATTTCTAATATTATGCCATTGTGGTCTGAGAAGATGCTTGATATGATTTCAATCTTCTTGAATTTGGGAGACTTTGCATGTGACCCAATATGTGGTCTATTTTTAAAAATGTCCTATGTGTACTTTAGAAGGACGTATATTCTGTGGCTTTGGGGTGAAATGTTCTGAAGATGTCAATTAAGTCCATCTGCTCTAATGACTCATTTCGGATTGCTGTTTTTGTTTGTTGTTTTTTTTTTGTTTGTTTTGTTTTTTTGTCTAGAGGATTTATGCAGTGATGTCAGTGGTGTATTAAAGTCCCCTACTATGATTTTATTGTTGTCAATCTCTTCCTTGATATCTTACAGGAGTGTTTTTTTATGTATTTGGGTACTCTTGCATTGGGTGCATATATATTTATCAGTATTATATCCCCTTGTTGTATTGATCCCTTTAGTATTATGAAGTGGCCTTCCTTTTCTCTTGTTATGGCCTTCACTTTGAGGTCTATTTTGTCAGATATAAGTATTGCTACCCCATCTTTTTTTCATTTCTATTTGCCTGAAAGATATTTTTCTATCCCTTCACTTTCAGTCTGTGTGAGTCCCTTGTTCTGAGGTGGGTCTCTTATAGACAGCATATATATGAGTCATGTTTTTTTATCCATTCAGCCACTTGATGTCTTTTGATTGGAGCATTTAGTGTCTGTTTACATTTAAAGTTATTGTTAATAGGTACTTGTTTGTAGCCATTTTTATTTTTTGTGCCTGTGCTACTTCTTACCTTTTTATTTCTTCTTTTTTACCAGTCCCTTTAGCATTTCTTGCATTGCTGGCTTGGTAGTGATCAACTCCCTTAGCCTTTTTTTGTCTGTGAAGCTCCTTATTTTCCCTTCAATTTTGAATGATAGCCTCACTGGATAGAGTATTCTTGGATTCAGTCCCTTGCTCTGCATCACTTTGTAAATTTCCTTTTATTCTTTTCTGGCCTGATGTGTTTCTGTTGAGAAATCATTTGATAATCTAATGGGAGTTCCCTTGTATGTAACTTTCTGTCTCTCTCGTACAGCCTTTAAGATTCTCTCTTTATCCTGAACATTTGCCATTGTAATTATGATGTGTGTTGGTGTGGGTCTTTTCGGGTTCATCTTGTTTGGGACTCTCTGTGCTTGTGTGACTTTTTTCTTCTCCACATCAGGAATGTTTTCTGACATTATTTCTTCAAGTAGATTTTCTAACCCTTGTTCCTCTTCCTGTTGTTCTGGCACCCCTATTATTCATATGTTGCTTCGTTTTATGTTGTCCCATAGCTCCCTTAGGCTCTCCTCCTGTCTTTTAAATCTTTTCTCCAATTGCAGTTCAGATTGGGTGTGTTTTGTTTCCCCGTCTCCTATTTTGCTAATTCATTCCTCTGCTTCTCCTAGTCTACTGTTGAAACTTTCCATGGTGTTTTTCATTACACCTATATCACTCTTCATTTCTTCTTGATTCTTACATAAGTTGTTGATTTTTTTTTCATCCATCAGTTTATGAACTGTATGACCCTTAGTCTGAATTCTTTTTCTGACATATTGCATGTCTCTGTTTTACTTAGCTGCTTTTCTAGTGATTCCTCCTTTTCTTTCCTTTGGGGGTTTCTTTGTCTACCCATTTTTTATGTCACCGACAGATCTAGATGTCGAGTCATGCAGGGGCTACTCCTTGGGTGGCAGTGGCTCCTCAGGCTGTGGTTGCTCCTCGGCGGTTGCAGCAACAGCTGCTCCTCAGTTGGCAGTGTCTCCTCTGGTTGGTGCTGTTCACAGCAGTGGTTGCTCCTCTGGCTGGTAGGCGGAGGCTGCTCACACAGCTGCTGCTCCTTGGACAGGGGTGGGCTGATCACGAGGCTGCTGCTCCTCAGATGGGGGCAGGCTGCGCACAGCTGCTGCTCATTGGACGGGTACAGGCTGTATGTGGCTGCTGCTCCTCGACTGGTGCAGGCTGCACAGGGCTGCTGCTCCTTGGATGTGGGCAGTCTGCTCATGTGGCTGCTGCTCCTAAGACTGGGGCAGGCTGCTTGGGCAGCTGCTGCTCCTCGAATGGGGGCAGGCTGCTTGGGCTGCTGCTGCTCCTCGGATGGGTGCGTGCTGCTCACACAGCTGCTGCTCCTCAGATGGGGCAGGATGCTCGTGTGGCTGCTGCTCCTTGGACGGGGGCAGGTTGCTCTCACAGCTGCTGCTCCTCAGATGGGTGCAGGATGTGGGCTGCATGCTGCTGCTGCTCCTCAGATGAGGGCGGGCTGCACGGGGCTGCCACTCCTCAGTTATGGGTGGGCTGCTTGTGCTTCTGCTGCTTCTTAGATGGGGGTGGGCTGCTCACGTGGTTGCTGTTCCTTGGACAGGGGAGCGGGTTGCTCACACAGCTGCTGCTCCTTGGACAGGGGCAGGCCACATCAGGCTGCTGCTCTTTGGCCTAGGGTGGGCTGTTCCTGGGGCTGCTGCTCCTTGGACAGGAATGGGCTGCTCACGTGGTCGCAGTGTCCTGGGCTAAAGCGTTGGGCCAGTCAGAGGGGAGCACAATTCAGAATTCACAGGAACCTGCTCCCGGGGTGGCTGGAGACTCGGTGACGATGGGACGACAGCCGAGGTAGCAGGTCCCTGGCAGGGGTGTCTGTAGAGTCCCACGTGTTATCTGAGGGCACCATATGTGGAGGTGAGGCTGGGCTCCCAGTTACAGCAGCTCTCCCCTTCTAAAAGGCAAGTCCTCTGAGGAAGAGCCAGCCTCCCAGTACTGTATGCAATGGTAGCAGAGGATGCCTAGTTAGGCGAGCCCGGTTAGCCTGCCTCTGAAGGTCCTGCGGGATCTAACTGAACCTCGCTTACACACACACACACACACACACATACACACACACACACACACGACCACACACTCCTCTTTTGCTCCCTTACTCACTGCCACCTTCATCCTGCCTCTGTAGTTGGGTCTGGGGTGTTATTAACCCATTTGCGGATGGAATTTTCTCTCCAGGTGTCTAGTTGTGTGGCTATCTCCCTAGCACATTGGCCAGACAGGATAAAATTCACATTGACAAGACACAACACAAAGGGAACAAAACAGAAATGTACTCATGACACTGATAACCCCAATATAAGTGACCACCTGATAAAAGATAATTAGGGGAGAGAAAAGAGAGCACAAATGGTATTGAAGAGAGAAAAAAAAGATAAGAGAGAAAAGAAAAAGGAGAATATATATATATATATATATATATATATATATGTATATATATATATATATATATATATATATATATATATATATATGGAGAAAACACCACAGAACAAACAGATAAACCAAAAAAAAAAAAAAAAATCCTAACACCAAACACCCAGCAAAGAGGGTGGGGGCAGAATCTGTAGAGGCTGAGCTTATATACAGAAAAGAACGTTAAGAATTGGATGAATATGGGGAGGATCTCAGTTCAGTATAGAGGAAGTAGAAAGGGGATGAGTGGATAAAAAGAAAGAGAACAAGAAGAAAATAATAATAATAAAAATTTTATAAAAAATTAAGAGATAATAATCACATAGTCATATCAATTGATGCAGAAAAAGCATTTGACAAAATCCAATATCCTTTCTTGATAAAAACTGTCAGCAATGTGGAAATAGAAGAATCATACCTCAACATAATAAAAGCCATATATGACAAACCCACAGCCAGCATCATACTCAATGGGCAAAAACTAAAACCATTTCCCCTAAGAACAGGAACAAGACAGGGATGCCCACTCTCACCACTCCTGTTTGACATAGTACTGGAAGTACTAGCCATTGTGATTAGACAAGAAGACGAAATAAAAGGCATCCAAATCGGAAAAGAAGACGTAAAACTGTCCTTATTCGCAGATGACATGATACTGTACATAGAAAACCCTAAAGACTCCATCAAAAAGTATTAGACTTAATAAATGAATTTGGCAATGTAGCAGGATACAAAATTAATGCTAAGAAATCTATGGCATTTCTATACACTAATAGTGAACTTACAGAAAGAGAGACTAAAAAAAGCAATCTCATTTACCATTGCACCAAAAAATTCAGATGCCTAGGAATAAACTTAACTAAGGAGGTAAAAGATCTATATGTGGAAAACTACAGGACAGTGAAAAAAGAGATAGAGGAAGACATAAACAGATGGAAGAACATACCGTGTTCATGGATTGGTAGAATCAACATCATCAAAATGTCCATACTACCCAAAGCAATCTATAGATTCAATGCAATTCCCATTAAAATACCAACAGACCTAGAATGAACTCTCCAAAAATTCATTTGGAATAAAAAGAAGACCTCGAATAGCCACAGCAATCCTGAGAAAGAAGAACAAAGTAGGTGGGATCTCAATACCAGATTTCAAGCTGTATTACAAAACCACTGTTCTCAAAACAACCTGGTATTGGCACAAGAACAGACATATAGATCAATGGAATAGAATAGAGAACCCAGAAATTGACCCAAACCACTATGCCCAATTAATATTCGACAAAGGAGGCATGAACATACAATGAAGTCAAGACAGTTTCTTCAATAATTTGTGTTGGAAAAATTGGACAGATACATGCAAAAAAAATGAAACCAGACCACCAACTTACACCATACACAAAAATAAACTCAAAATGGATAAAGGACTTAAACATAAGATGGGAAATGATAAAAATACTAGAGGAATCCAAAGGCAGCAAAATCTCAGACATATGCCAAGCAATTTCTTCACTGATACTGCTCCTAGAGCAATGGAAACTAAAGAGAAAATAAACAAATGGGACTACATCAAAATAAAAAGCTTTTTCACAGCAAAAGAAACCATCAACAAAACAACAAGAAAGCCCACTGCATGGGAGAACATATTTGCCAATGTTATCACTGATAAGGGTTTAATCTCTAACATTTACAAGGAACTCATACAACTTAACAAAAGGAAGATAAACAACCCAATCAAAAAATGGGCAACGGACCTAAATAGATACTTTCTGAAAGAACACATAAAGAAGGCCAAGAGACATATGAAAACATGCTCAAAGTCACTAATCATCTGAAAGATGCAAATCAAAACAACAATGAGATACCATCTCACACCTGTCAGAATGGCTATCATCAACAAATCAACAAAGGACAAGTGCTGGTGAGGCTGCAGAGAAAAAGGAACCCTCGTGCACTGCTGATGGGAATGCAGACTGGTGCAGCCACTGTGGAGAACAGTATGGAGTTTCCTCAAAAAACTAAAAATGGAACTCTCATTTGACCTAGTGATCCCACTTCTAGGAATATATCCCAAGAAACTAGAAACACCAATAAGAAAGGATATATGTACCCCTATGTTCACAGCAACACAATTCACCATAGCTAAGATTTGGAAACAGCCTAAGTGCCCATCAGCAGATGAGTGGATTAAAAAACTGTGGTACATCTACACAATGGAATACTACCCTGCAATAAAAAAGAAGGAATTCTTACCATTTGCAACAGCATGGATGGAACTGGAGAGCATTATGCTAAGTGAAATAGGCCAGTCAGAGAAAGATAAGTATCACATGATCTCACTCATTTATGGAATATAATGAACAACATAAACTGATGAACAAAAACAGATCCAGAGACAGGGAAGCATTGGTCAGACCGTCAAACTTCAGAGGGAAGGTAGGGGAGGGTGGGGGTATGGGGAAGAGATCAACCAAAAGACTTGTATGCATGTATATAAGCCTAACCAATGGACACAGACATCAGGTGGGTGAGGGCATGAGTGAGGGAGGTAGGGGAGAAATGGGGGGGGGGAATAAGGACACATATATAATACCTTAATAAAGAAATTTAAAAAAATAAATGAAATCTATTTATCTGATTTAAAAAATAAATAAAAGTACTCACAATAGCTCTATGAGCTTGGCAGCAATGCTATATCTATTTTGTAGTTGAAGAAACTGAGGCATACAGACTTTACACTGGCCACACAGGTCATTGATGAGTTGGAGCAGGGTGGTGGCCTTGGACGTGTTTGGATACAGGTTGGGTCCTGCAGCTAAGCTAACAGGATGTGCTGATGGAATAGTTTCAATATATAAAAAAACTAGAGTTCCCACTTATTAAATACAAAATATTATGCTGGCTTCTGGGCTAAGCCTCTTTATGTGAATTGCCTCATGCAATTTTCACAAGTATTTTATAAATTAACTATTACTATTCTTTGTGGCTCATAATTGTGGAAATCAAGACTTAAAGAGTTTTAAGGATTTATTCATGGTCATAGCTGACAAGTGTCTGAGGTCTGTCAGTCTCTGCAGGGTCTGAGCTCATCAACGGAACTTCCCCACCTTTCTTTTTGCCTTATATTTCTGAAGGACCTTCTGCATCAGTCTCTAACCTCTGGCTCTATATTTGTCCTTTGAACTTGAGAGCATATTTGGTTTTATATGTTACTTTCTGCAAGGACCTTTCTCTGGCCTCTTTCTTCTTCATTCAGCCCCCAATGTGTATTATTTGCAACATATTAGGCCATATCATGAATTAAGTGTCATATACTATATCATATCCAGTTATATGTAGTATGGATTGAATTGTGTTTCCTCAGATTCATGTGTTGAAGTTCTTACTGCCAATGTGGTTGCATTTGGTTATGGGGCCTTTGGGAGATCATTGGATTTAGACAAGATCTTGAGAGTGGGCCTCATGATGAGATTAGTGGTATTATAAAAAGAGACACCAAAGAGCTTGTGTCTCTCCATTCCACCATGAGAGGACACAACATGAAGGTAGCTGTCTGCAAGCCAGGAAGAGAGGGCTCACTAGAACCCTATCCTGATCTTGAACTTCCAACCTCCATAATAACTCTGATAAAATAAATTTCTGAAGTTTAAACCACCCAGTCTGTGGTATTTTGTTGTGACAGGCTGAGCTGTCTAAAAACATACGTATCATATGCAACATATAACATGGTGTACTATTTAATGTACTATCTTATCTTTATTTTCTGCTAGCCCACTTGTTGTTTTTGTCTGCCTCCTTCATCATTTATTTTCAGAAACTTGCATATTGCCTAGCACAGAGTATTAGCTAGGTGTATGGTAATATTTGGTAGATGCATAAAAGAATGAATGAATCTAATTCCAGTAATACTGAATAACCACAACTGTCAATGAAAGGATCTCCAACCTGGCTCCAATCTGCTTGCTCAATATCTCCAAGGAGGCTTCTGTCGGGTCCAGTGGAACATCCAGCTCATTAGCTCCTCAGTGTTGCCATTGGGCCCATCAACATTTCCTGAGCTAATCCAGGTCTGCAGCTGCCCTCCCTAGGGACCGTGGGCAAGTCAGTTCCCATCCTCAAGCTTCAGCTACTTCATCAACACTGAGCACCACTCTGGACCTCAGCATCTGTGACAAAAGCAGATCCTAAAGATCATCATCTGAAACAGAATGACAACCGCTAAGACAAGGGTAAGTGGGAAAACCCTTCCAAGTCAGGAATTCTTCCTGGGAACAAAGTGGTCATGCCCCGTGTCCAGGGCTGTGGGTGGTGGGGACAGAGAGGGCTGCAACTGTCTCTGGTGGATGAGCTCCAAGTCTGGGAAACCTGTCCAACTCAGAGCTGTGTTCTATAATCTCTTTCAACAGGCCCTGGTAAAGAGGCACTGCCGATCGATCTGTGGTGCTCAAGTGTTTGCCCCTTTCCTGAGGGGCAGTGCCCCTGCATATTTAACAAGGCAGGTAATAGTCCTAAATGGGGATGGAATTGAGTTGGGTGGTTTGGGTCAGCCACAGCCTGGGTTATAAAACAGAAAAGAGAGGACGAACACTTTTTTTATTGATTTGGGCCAATTTTTTCTTACTTTATTTGCTGCTTTAAATCTATGTACTTCACTCCCAGCAGCTTCCTGTCTAGATAATAGAAAACACTTTCTGTAAGTGGTTAGCTTGACAGGCTTTCATTTGTACCTGGGCTGCCAGGGGCCACTTGTGACTCCTTTTTGCTTACCCATATCTGTGTACCTAGGATTCATTTGTTCATTTGTTCATTCATTCATTTATTCATTCATCCATTCAACCAGCTTTGATTGAGTACCTTCTACTTACCTGGAAAAATGCTTGCTGTTTACAAAGAAGATGAGATAAATGTTTCTGCTCTGAGCAAACTCCCAGTCTGATAGAACAGTCATGTGAGGCTGGCTACATGGGCAATATAATGTGTTATGATGAGTGACATATAGAGCCCTCTGGGAAGAATGGACACAGCTCACCTGTCTTAGCTTGTCTGTCAAAAGAGAAATTTCAGCCTCTTTTTCTGGTTGATAGCCACTCTTTATCTCAACACTCGCTTTTTAAGTAATCAAATCATTGAATATCTTGGGAGTCTTGATTACCAAAATGAATTGGTGAAACCGGGTTTTAACAAATTCCTTGGTATCTGTACAAAAGTATCTTCTAGGCATCTAGATGGTTGTTGTTTGTCTTTTGCTTGGGAAGTAATTGTAGGAGTGGATAAGAGACTGTCCTTGGAGTCAAATAGCTAGGATTCAAATTATAGATGCATTTTCACTATTTCTGTTCCATAGGAAAACTGAACTCCATAAGCCTAAATTTCCTATCTGTAAAATGGTGCTTGTGGCAGGAACACCTTCATATGGTTCCTGGCAAATAATATTGGCTTAATAGTATTTATGACTGTTAGAAAATGTCAGAAGCTCCATGAAAACTTACTCATCTGTAAGAAGGGACCATTGGCTTGTAAAAAATAACACTAGTCAAAATCTGGAATTAGGTCAACAGTTCTCAACCACAGGAGATTTTGCTCCAGGAGAAACATTTAACATCATCAGGGGACATTTGGGGTTTTCACAGCTCAGGGAGTGGGGGGCTAGTGATTTAAGGGGTGGAAGCCAGTACTCTGATGAACATCCTACAATATTCAGGACAGCCTCCATGACAGTCACATGGCTCAAAATATTAACAGAGTTGAGGTTGAGAACCCCTGGATTAGCTAAAGGCATCTGTTAAAGTTGACAGGAGACCTGTTAGTAACAAGGGCTACTTTGCCTCAAAGCATAATTGACAGATATCTATTTCTTCACTCAGAAGTTATGTATAATAATAAAAGTATAATATGCTAATTAGACTGGACAGCTGAACGACCTTCTGGATGTCATTCCGGACATCCTTCTATATGAAGCCACAGCAGCGGGGGCCAAGGCAGAGGTGGTTAGGGGCAATCAGGCAGGCAGGCAAGCAGTTAGGGGCAATCAGCCAGGCAGGCAGAGTGGTTAGGGACAATCAAGCAGGCGGGCAGAGCGGTTAGGGGCCATCAGGCAGGCAGTCGAGCAGTTAGGGGTGATCAGACAGGCAGAGGGATTAGAGGTGGTTAGGCAGGCAGGTGAGTGGTTAGGGGCAATCAGGCAGGCAGGCAGGTGAGCCGTTAGGAGCCAGCAGTCCCAGATTGTGAGAGGGATGTCTGACTGCCGGTTTAGGCCCAGTCCCACAGGGATACCTGCAGGATAGGGCCTAAACCGGCAGTTGGACATCCTCTGAGGGGTCCCAGATTGCAAAGGGTGCAGTCTGGGCTGAGGGACCCCCCCTCCCCAATGCACTAATTTCATGCACCAGGCCTCTAGTTTATTTAATAAAAATTGAGCACATCTTCCTGACCCTTCCCTGGGTGCTCAGGACACTGAGGCTCAGCCTGTGAAAGAATGACTTGTGGGTACTTGGGATTAGAAGTGAGATTGAACACAATCTTTGAATTATTTCAAGAAAAAAAGACCTGGCCTGGAGTCAAAGAAATTTCATAAAAGCTGGGAAAAGCTATAAGAGTATATGACAAAAGAACAGTTAAGATCAGAGATTCTATCATCACTGTAATTCTGGAGGGGCTCCTATGAAACTTGAATGATTTGGCTACAGCTCTAGTTTGACCAGTCCAGATTCACCTGCTCCTATATACCCCACATTAAACCATAATGAAATCGCTTCTCAGTTCTCCTAATATGCTGTGGGCTTGGCTCATGCTCCTCTCTCCACCCTTGTCCACATCAGAGCGAAACGTTCTGTAAGATGCCACATCTGTGCCATACTCTGTGGCTCCTCACCAGAGAAAATCCATGACTGCATCCTCCCTACATTGCACCCTGAATAGACATCCGGCCTGTCCCTGAGCCCTGTGTTATGTGACCCGACCTGCTTACTGCTGTTCACCAGGCTGTGAGCCACCTAAGAGCAGGACTTTTGTCATCTGTCATCTTTGTATTTAGGTGCTGGACATAGTTCTGGCATGAACTGGATGCTCTGTAAATATTGGTTGAATACATTAAAGTTGTTGAAACCATTTCTGCTTCTGAAATCATGTTCAAGCTACAAAGAACTTCGATGGTGTGGAAGACCCTATGAAAACAGAATGAACTAAAATGGATGTCTCTTTTACACATCCTCTTTCACATTGGTCATTATTTTCCTCGTCGCATGGATGACCTCCAAGGCCCCTGTGGTGGCTGTTAGGTTCATGTTGCTTAACAAAATAGTTGAAAGCTACACTGACATAGAAATGTTTATTCATTTATTCATTTGCTTGTTCATTCATTTTTCAGATATTTATTGACTCCGGCTCTGTGAAGGAACTGTGCCAGTGATGGGAATGTTACCATACATGAAACAGACATAGTTCTCGCCCTCACAGAGCACACCTGGGAAGGTGGATACAAATGCATGCGCGAGTTGATTCTGTAATAAATGCAATGAAGCAAAGGGCCAAGAGCTGTGATAAGATGGCTTTGTGACGAATTAGCTTGGCAAGCCTGTACTGCAGTCCCCAGAATTCTTCTTCAGTTCTATGTTTCCAGTTAGGTTGGACTACAAGGAATATTCTCTCAAAACGACTTGAGAATGAAAAGCGACCCTGCAGTTATTTTGTGGAAACACACACTTTTTCCAGTTACTGGAACTCTAGTCTTAGTGCTTTTAGGAAAGATTTTATCAAAGTAATGTACATTTCCAAATTATTTGACTTCTTTAGTTAATCAAAACAGAGAATACTCTGGGTGGGTGTGACTTCATTAGGTGGAAGTCCCTTAAAAAGAGACTGGGGCCTTCTTGATAATCAGATGCTCTGAGCACCATGTGGGCCTGCGATTGCTTTTCATTCCCCCAGGATATTCCCTCCCTCACCCCCAGCCCAGGCTTGCTTAGCCAGTCCCTACAATCTCGTGCGTTAATTCTCTCTTTCTGTGTAAATACATATGAATATATGCATCTATATGACACATACAGCACACATATGTATATGTGCTCATGTGTATATATGCATATATGCAGGTGTGTGTGTATATACAACATATATATCTGCTTCTGCTCCTCTGGTTGAAGCCTGCCTAATACCTATTAACATGCATTGGAGTTCTGTGGTTCAGAGAAGGCCTCCTGCAGTAAGTGAGTTTCACTATGAAGAATTAATAGAAATAGAAATGAGTCAAAAGGGAACACCGTGTGCAATTTGAGGCCAGAGTAGATGTGTCTAGAGATGGAATGTGAGGAGGTGAGGTTGGAGATTTTAACAGGGAACTATGTTGACTGAGCCCAAAATTACAATGGTTCCTTTGTTTTATTAAGGCTATTCATGAAATTAAGAAAGACAGGAAGTAGTTCCAGCAATTATACAACAAGATACTATAGAGAACTAGCATCACTGTTCAGGACACAACTGAGATTCTAAAAGTCTAATATATATATATATATATATATATATATATATATATATATATATATATTTCAGCTCTTCCATTTCTGCTACTCATTGAGGCATGGTGGCCCTTCCTTAAAGAAATTAAAATTTTATAACATTGTGAAATGTTGTATCCAGAGGCACCCAAAAGTCCTTCCATTTGTCATCCCGCCTTGCCTCTTTTCTGTGTTTGTTACACTTCTTAGTCGAACCTTATAAATAGCAATACTGATTAATCTTAGAAAGGCAATGGCTTGGGCTGTTAAGCACAGCACTCATCTTAGCATGCTTTTCCAGTTAGAAAGTTTCTGTGTCCCCTGGAAACGGTGGGTAAAGAGAGCATGTATACAGTCAGATCCGTACATCTCCTTGTGGGTTATGCAAGGGTCATTCAGGGACCTTCAATTGTTTCCTTTGCCTCACCCTGTCAATATTTGGTACTTGGAGTAGGTGAGGGTGGGAAGAAAAACTATCTCATTTGAAAGACTGCTAATTTGTAATATTAGTGATTTGTAATTACTAATGATGAAACTAAAATCTAATGTCAGGGAAGCAATGAAAGCTAGGTGTCTGATGCAACTGCTGATTCAGCAGCCAAACAATGGCAAAAAACCCCCAAAAAAGAGTATCAGTTATGTTCAAGATCATTAAAAGGTACCTATTTAAAGTCTTTGAGGCTGGAATTAAAAACAATCAAAACCAACCAAACAAAAAATAGATGCAGAACTTCTGGCACAGGTTCCAGAAGCTCCAGTTTTTTCTGCATGGCTAATAGCATTGGCATCTGAAGGCAGCCACCAAAGGGCAATTCATGGTTCCCAAGACTTTGCACCACAGATTTGATGGTAAAAGCTCCTGGGAACTGTAAGCAGAGTGGCCATAACAGTGTAAGACGGGAAACACAATTGTTCTGAGAGTTGAGGAAGGGCAGTAAGTTGCCTACTACTTTGTATGACTTTGGGAAATCATTGGGCCCATTTGGCCTCTGTACACCTTGCGTTTCTAAAATGGGGAGAGGGAAACCTGTCTTGAAAGGTCACTAGGACAGGAAACAGGACAGGTTAATAAAATTCACACGGAAAGGGTGGCGGTGCCTGGGAGCCTGCCTGCTGTACTAACCATGTCCTGTATTTGGTGTATTCCTGTACTCTGACATTCGGGGCTTTTTATTTGTGGAAGGACTGGTACTCCCAGGCTCACCAGTCCCGGAGATAGCAAGCAACTTGTCCACTGAACATGTCTTTCAGATGCAATCCAATCAATTTAGAATCACACTCCAGCTACGTCCTTTACTGGGCTCTCAGACATTGGGCCAAGATCTGCCTGCTCTACTGACTCCAGGCACTGGACTAGGCACCTCCTCTGTGCATCAAAACCGCTGAGATCATTCAAAGCATCCAGTCTTAACCCTGCTTGCCCTGCCTTGCCTGATCTTTCCTACAGAAATCACAATAAAGGTTCATGTCCACAGTTTTCTCTTTTCTTCTGCCTCCTGACCAAACTCAATGCCTCCCCAGGGGGCACCCTCTCCATGGCATGGCATTCTCCCTCTCTTGATGTTGCCATACTACATAATAAGAAAACCTGTATTAAAATACTGCTCAGTCCTTCTATGTCTCAACACCCAACATCACAGAACCACTGTAAGCTCAGTCTGATGCTACCAAGAGGGTATAAAGAGCTGGGCAGAGACAAGGACCCACATGAGGCCTAGCAAGTGGGGGAGGTTTTGTGCCCCTTTCTTTTTCCCAACCGACTTACCAGAATCACTATAGCTAATGGATTCTATTTCTCTTCCCCTTTCCCTTCATTCATGCCATTATTCCCAATGGGCTTCTTATAGACAGACCTAGATATCTTGCTATAAAATCACTTTTCTCTGGTCATTTTATTCTGTAACTCTATAAGTGCCAATCCGAAATGCAAAAGCACCTGTGACAGAGGCACAAGGCTGGCTTCTTGTGACGTCCTGCCAGCCAAAGTGATCCCTGTGGATGCCTCTCCTGAAAGGAGCTCATTTAATGCTGACAGTCCAATTCTGCAGTTCAGAGGGACACGGCAATAAGATGCCAGCAGGAATTAGGGGGCAAGCGTTTAGCTTTGTTGACCTTTCTTATCAGCTATTTCCCTGAGACATAGTATTTTAGAGAACTCATTCATTCATTTTGATAAGTGATACTTCTGTGCCAGGCTCTGTGCCTAGTAATAAAGATGCAGATACAAATAAATTACAACCATTGCCAACTTCAGACTGGTCAAATGAATAGTTGTGTACACAAATACTCCCCAATTCAATTACCAAATGTTAAGACCAGTATTTGGTACTGTATGGGGAAAGAGACCATCTACAAGGTTACCCACTATCTAGGGAGGGGGAAAGAGAACACAGATAAGTGCCGTGAGAAAAATAGGAGATAAGTGCCGTGAGAAAAATAAAGGCTAAATATAATGGATATTTGCAAAAAGAGAGCATATTTACTTGGGAAGCATGAGCTATCAGGATAAATAGACTTCATGAAGAAGGCTGCATTGAACAACTGATTTAAAATCATTAAAGGAAAATGGAGAAAAAGTTTCTGGACTGGCTTATTTCGCTTAGCATAATGCTCTCCAGCTCCATCCATGCTGTTGCAAATGGTAGGAGCTTTTTACTGCACCATAGTATTCCATTGTGTAGATGTACCACAGTTTTTTAATCCACTCATCTGCTTATGGGCGCTTAGGCTGATTCCAAATCTTAGCTATTGTAAATTATGCTGCTATGAACATAGTCAGTCAGAGAAAGATAAATATCACGTGATCTCACTCATTTGTGGGTTATAATGAACAACATAAACCGATGAACAAAAACAGATCTAGAGACAGAAGCATCAATCAGATGCTCAAACCTCAGAGGGAAGGTAGGGGAGGGTGGGGGTAAGGGGGAGAGATCAACCAAAGGATTTGTATGCATGCATATAAGCGTAAGTCATGAACACAGACAACAGGGGTTGAGGGTGAGGGCAGGACTGGGGGAATAAGGGGACAAAGGGGAATAAGGACACATTTGTAATACCTTAATCAATAAAAAATACATAATAAAGTTTCTGGAACAGTGAAGAGTAACCAAGTAAAAATATGGTATTATGGTTTGAACTGTGTCCCTCCCTCCCCAAATCCATATATTGCAGCCCTATTTCTCAGGATCTCAGACTGGGACCTTATTTGTGGATAGTGTCTTTACAGAGGTGAAGTCATTGGTGTGGAATCTAATCCACCCAGTATGACTTCTTTATCAAAAGGGCAAAATTTGGCATGTATTGAAATCCTGATTTAAATAAGTCAGCTGTAAAAAACAAAACATTTCCTTGACCAAGTCAGTTTCACTTATTTATTTTATGTTCCTGTTCACATTAGATATGTGACCCCTATTCTAATCTAAACCACCTCCCCCCCTCTTTTTTTTTTTTTTTGCAAATTACTATGTATAGGACTTGAACATACAAAATACTCTAGGGAACATAAAGTCAAAATTTTTATCTGTTTTGTTCATGACTCTGTCTTCACTGCCTAGAATATTATTTGGGACTCAGTAGGTGTCAATTAATACTTGTTGAATGAATGAACAAATGAGTCATATTTAGTTAAGTAATAGAGTTGGGATTTGTCCCCATGTTTTCTGATCTTTAACTTAGCATAATTGTCACCAGTATAGTAAATGTTATTGATATTCTGCCCCATACACCCTTGTTCCTCTTGAGTTTGCACTTTAGTTTCCAGCATGCTCTCAGCTTCCTACCTCTAGCACCCATTTTTTTTTCTCTCCCTGGCCTCATGATTCTCTTCTGTGGGCAAGGAGGAGAGGGCAAGGAGGCACAACTCAGAACTGCACAGCCCAAAGAATGTCCCAGGAGCTAATGAGAAGTGGGGGCCAGCAGATAAATTATCCAGCCTTTCCACTTTCTGGTGGTGGCTCAGAGGAGCCTGATAGGGAATTGAACCCAGTTTCCCACAATAGTTACATATATAGGGAAGTTTTAGGGAAACTAAAATATCAGACCTGTGCCTTATCCCTGCGAATTGTGTGATCACAAATTTCTACAGTGGGAAGACATAGCTGTTTTGAAATCTTTATATACCCCTCAGCCTCACCAATCCTTGTGAAGCAGGACTATCATTCTTAATTTAGTTATGATGCAGTTGAAGCTCAGAGAGGTTAACTAATTTATTCAGTAAAAGACCTGCAAATAGTGTAGTGCCAGGATTTCCATCAGTTCTGTCCAAACACAGATGCTGTCTGCTTTCAACCAAAAATGGTACATTCCCGCATTCCCAGGCTAGGGGGTCAAAAGAGCTAAATAAACTCCCAGTTCAATAGTTGGTTTAAGAATCTCAATTTCACCTAGTTTATTATGAGCAAGCATCTTATTTTTCAGCATTCTGGTACTAGCACTGAAGAAGAGATTTATAGCCTATAAATCACTGCTTCTTGTCTTTTCACCATTTCTCTTATATTCTTAAGGGGCAAGATGATGGAAAACACAAAGATTGTGGAAAAGAAATTGAGAAAGGTAAAATCAAGTATTTTCATTGTCAAACGCAGAGCTATTTTGAAGATAAATGGCATACCAAAGGGATAGAGTTAACCCTCAACTTAGGACAAGCCCCTGGTGGGGTTTTTCTACATGTTTATTTTATGTATTTGATTTTGACCTGACAGTATTCTGCACCATCAGACACATTTGCAAATCTGTGATCACATACTGGCATGAACCATATGTGCTGGGTTTTTTGTTTGTTTTTTTCTTTGTTTTGTTCTAGAGTAATAGTAAACAACTGAAGAAAACATTAACACAATGACCAGGGACCTCATTGAAGAAGATCAGAAGTAACTGAGGAGGGAAAAGGTGGCAGTGAGCCTGGGAGGAAAATTTTCTCCAGGGGAAAATGTAGAACTTGCCGGGGTCTGAATATATGGCACAGGGGTGATTATGGAGGCTGAATTCCACCCACATTCATACCATTCATGAGTCACATCAAGACTCTTTGGGACCAGGAAACATATCTCATACACATTTTATACATAAAAACGTGAGGCACAGAGAGGTTAAGTGACCTTCCAAAAATCACTAAGTCCAGAAGTTGGAGAGCTGGGATCCAAACTAAGGCAGTCTTGCTGTTGAGCCTGTGCTTAACTGCTACCCACTGCTGCTTAGCACCCTTTGTGAGCTCGAACACATTAGCTGGTGTTAGTGATGTTGAACTACAACTAATTAGGGAGGCCTCTGCTGCTAGTGTAACAGAGACATTCTCAACTTTTTTTTTTTCTTTTTAATGACATGAAACAGAGGTTGCCAGTTACCATATTGTGTTTTCTTTTCTAGTCCCCCGCCTTGTACTTCCCACTCCCTTTTATTACTTCAGTAAAAGCACCACTCTCCTAGTAACTCCATAGTATGGATGAATGTTTGGGGTGGAAATTTCCAGCCTATCTTTCAGAGTGTATTGACGGTTCTAATGATCCATCAAGCGGGACTGGTGCACTCAGGGAGTGTTTAGGCCAGGAAACTGGATGGCAATGGCAATGCTCAAGTGGTACTATTTTTTGTGGTTATTAGGATTTTCTAAATTTCACAAAAAGCTGGTGAAGGGATTTCTCCGTGGAAGAAGCTTTAAAAAAAAAATTTGGAGGATTTGAATTAAGGACATGATTTGTCAGTTTGTTGAGAAAAGATAAACTCGCCAGTGTTCCTTTTCAGTGCCTTTGGACCAGCTCTAGAACTTAGCCCCCACTCCCAGAGAGCCATGGTCCACGTGCACCATCACTGCATTGTTGCTTGGCAACAGAAGTCCTTGCTCTACTTGCAAGATGGGAAAAAGACAAATGGATAACCAGGAAAACCCCAGCCTGGTAATTTCTCACCCCATTGTGGAAAGGCTCAAAGTGAGCACTCAGCCTTAATGTTATCTAAAAATTGCAGCCTGAAGATATTTTTGTTCCAAGAAAGGAACTATTAGTACCCACCACATTTAAAATTAGGAACCTCTCTAGTTCTTAAAGCTGCAAGGGTTCAGGTAGTGATCTGTATTTATAAACCTGATCACATTGCTAACTACTAGGGAAATTCTAGTGGTAAATGATCTGATAGTTAAGCTTCAGGTAAATTGGTGTAGGGAAATCAATCAATCACTCTTACAAACTTTATTGAGGACTTATTAGGAACACTAATAGCTATCATTTAATGAGTACTTTCGATGTGTGCAGCTTCATGCTAAATGCTCTCTATACATCACCTTGTTTAATGCTTACGACACTCTTGTGAGATACGATCTATTATTTTTGCCTTAGAGTTAAGGAAATTACTGTGAAAGCAGGTTAAATAAATTGTTCAGTGTCATGAAGAGTGTCAGATCAGAACCTAGGGCTGTTTGACTCTACAGTCTCTTAACCTCTAAGATCATTTGTCTACTCAGCAGCCCCTGTGCCAGTGTCTGAGATGTTTTACAATGCCAGTTATTGCAAAAATTCTTATATACCTTCTATCTGGAAGCATACAGCTGATGGACTGAGGCTGCCTATTTTATTATTTCTATTCCTTAATGGTTTGAAAGTCAGGTAGAGATATAGTTCAAATATTGACTCTGCAACATGTAAGTTTATGTGAACACTGATTAATCAAGTTGTATTGTCCATGATTATCAGCAGATACTTACTGTGTTAGTTGTATTAATTAAGAACTGTGGAGGACATGGGATTTTTTTTAATTTGCAAGCTGACAAGTGACTTTGCCACACATGCTGGCAGAAAATATGAGACTCCTGAGTCAGTAGCAAGGGACTTTCTTACTCATGGTATAGTAGACAATGTGAGCTTCATGCTCACATTGGTTTTCCTCGTCCACAAGTCCAATAGGGTGATGTGAAGTAGCTCACATACATCCCAGATGAGGAACTGCAAGATTAGGAAACCAAAAAATTTAAAGGGGCTGATAGAAAATGTGCCCAACATTTGCCCTAGAGGGAGACATTATCTTCATTATACTAGCTAGGAAAGAAATCTTCCCTGTGCTCTGGAGGGAGACACTGTACAAACACCCTTGAAAAGTTCATCCAGAATAAGATATGTAGAAATGTGAGATAGTCTAGGACAGTGGTTGGCAAACTCATTAGTCAACAGAGCCAAATATCAACAGTACAACGATTGAAATTTCTTTTGAGAGCCAAATTTTTTAAATTTAAACTTCTTCTAACACCACTTCTTCAAAATAGACTCGCCCAGGCCGTGGTATTTTGTGGAAGAGCCACACTCAAGGGGCCAAAGAGCTGCATGTGGCTCACGAACCGTGGTTTGCCGACCACTGGTCTAGGAGAATTATCTCCCAACAGTATTACCAAAGTATCAAACATTTATGAGAAAATTGCCTGCATAGTGTCTACCACAGAGAACCAAAATGTGCTTCTTGAATAAATAAATGAATGAATGAATTCAAACACTTGACTGATAATGAGATCAAAATGAATGGGACTGGGGAACATAGCAGAATGGAAAAAACATGCACTTGTGAATCAAAAGTATCTCAATTTCACAGTTGGTTCCATAGTTTATATCTGTGGGAGCTTCTACCAGTCTTATATTTCTCATTTGTAAAATGAAAATTATAATAAAAACACTTCAGAATTGTGATGAAAATTACATGAGACTCTCTCTTTGTGTAGATATTATCTGCCACATAGAAAGCAAACAAATATATTATTATGAACTCTCACTTTAGTGTAAAAAAACAAATTCAAACAAAGCTAAGCAGACAAAAGAGGGAAGGCACATGGACGTCTCATGGAACCCAAGTGCAGAAAGGCTTCCCGCTCCCAGGAGAGATGGGGAAGGGCACTAGGACAATATGGGAATCCTTTCTGCTTCTCATTCTGTTGTTCTTTTATTTGTTTCTTTGTTTTTATCATTATTTTTATTGTTTATTTTAAATATATTTTTATTGATTTCAGAGAGAGGAAGGGAGAAGGAGAGAGATAGAAACATCAGTAATGAGAGAGAATCATTGATCTGCTGCCCCTGCATGGCCCCTACTGGGGATCAAGCCACAACCTGGGCATATGACCTGACTAGGAATCAAACCATGACTTCCTGGTTCATAGATCGACGTTCAACCACTGAGCCACATAGGCCAGCCTGTTTATTTTTTTTTTTTTTGTGTGTGTGTGTGTGTGTTTAGTGTGACTAATTACTTCCTTTCTTATTTTTTTACATTTTCTTTCTCTGCTCCTGGCACACATGGCAGAAGCTGTAGCCACTCCACCACCCCAGAGAATTTGTTTGGACTCAGTCAAACAAAAAAAAAATTTTTTTTCTAGTCTAATATCTTAGAGAAGAGATAGTACTTTGTTTATTGGGTTAGATGTTCACCTTGGATCAATCTACTCTGGCCTTGGGACAGGTGGAGGGAATTATACATAGAAAACCTGTTTCCATGAGCCCACGCCTATGGAAAAGGGATGTGGGAAGGAAACATTTTAAGAAGAGGGGTAGGCAGAAATTCCAACATAGTGCTACTAATTTTATTCTTATACCATGATTTGGGTTTCCATCACTTAAAACCAGAGTCTTGACTACTGCACAGAATCAATATCCAGGAGGCAGGTCCTGCAGACAGCTGGAGAGCCTGCTTCCCCTTGATCTAGGAGCAATCAGAAACCATGGAATGGCTTCACTCAGCCAGGATCACATGCAACCTTCACAAGTGACATTCTGGCTACAGGACAGAGGATGGCTGAAAGGGAGACAGATAGGAGGCATGAACACCAGTTAGGAGTTTCTGTGTGTGAGAGGTAATGGTAACCTGGGACAACAGGAATGATGCCTAGTAGTAAAGGACAAATGAGAAATCCAGGAGGAGGAGTTTTGGGCTGGGGACTGATGAGTTGACTTAGAGGTGAGTAGATGGTAACATATAATTAGAGATGACCTACTGGCAAGTTAAAATCTCAAACATGCTTATTAATATCCAAAAGTGCAGGTCAAGACATACAAAACATATAAAGTGTAAGAAAGTAAAGGAGAAAAAGCCAAAAACATAAAATGGGCATTGGGGCTTAATAAAGAACTGTGAGCACATTACCAAAATGGAAGGAACTGATTTGCCTCTTATTTCTGCTGCTTTGTAACTAAAAACACCTCTGGAAATTCAAAGTGAAGGATAAAGTTAGATTGAGGTGATCAGCATAAATAAACAACGAATAACTACGAATGAATGTTAGGGAGTCCCCTTGGCGAGCCTTGGTTTTACCTATCAGGACCACCGACATGGAGACCTGGATGGATGACTGTAGACTTTTCTCTATGGCCACTTCTTATTTCCAGTATCCCTTACCTTTTGTACCTTCAGTGGGCAGGATGGAATATTCCGAGCATGCCCCACCCAGTCTTGCTTCTTTGGAAGGATGCTCTACTTTCCTCATGCTGGTCTGGGGTTGCTCTTGTGCCAACAGGATGCAATAAGTACAATAAGGCTGTGGGCTAAAGTCTGGTTCTTTACTTTCTAGAATGTATAGTCACAATAGAGTGTATTATATGCAATGAGAGTGCTGAAGGTAGTCCCCTGGGGACAGCTCTATTATGGGTGTGACAGCTACCATGGCTGCAGTCCCACAACTCAAAAAAACAACTGCAGAAGTCCAGGTCTGTTTGAAGTGTTCCAGAACATACATATTTCTGGGCAAATTCACATGAAGCTGTTAATCTTCCAATAGTTTAAAAGAACAAATACAATAAAATAAAATAACAAAATAAAAGTTTCCCTCTTGCTGCAGCCTGATTCTCATGAAAACACATTGGGATGAAGAAGAGGTGGAGGCCATGTGCCTGGCAAGGTCAGGAAATAGCCTTGCCAGTGTTACCTCTCTGATAACAAAGAACCCAGAGTTTACTCATTTAAAAAAAAATGACAGTAGCTAGACTGAAACTTCATAGGATTGATGCATGATTGCAATGATATTTTCCAGTGGTAGAATCCTGAGGAACTTATTCAAATAATTTATTTTTATTTACCTTCATAATCAAGATGGTAACACATGCCTTGGATTGATTTCTATTAACTACAAAAAGACATGTCAGGTACATTGTGCTAAGGGCTCAATAAATGTTAGCTATGAATATTATTGTTTTTGTATTATAAATGAGGGAATGGAAATGTAGAACATTTAAGAAATGTTTTAAGCTCTCACAAGTTGTAAGTGGAAACATTAGGATTTAGTGGCAGATCAATCAGAGGCCTTTCCAACACGAGGCAGTCTCCTTCCCAATGTCTGTCAGGCCGCACAAACACAGTTCATGCTGGGCCTGCTTCCCCCCGGAAGATGCTGGCTATTCAGAGGGCTCCCACTGTTAGTCCCTAACCATCACAGACCCCTAGAAGCTTTTATTTATCAAGTATAGAAAAAACACAGGGTGTTAGCGAACAACAGTTATAAATTCAGTTCGGAGGTATCAAGGTGGGAATAATTTATTTGTTAGCTAAAGGGAAAGCACTTGGACACTGTCACAGGCTTTTATGTATGGGCGATAGAAGGGCATTTGTGATCACCTACTGTGGAGTTCATGTACCTAAACCAGGAGTCATTTGGATCAAGTATGTAGAAAAGAAGTTGACCTCTAACCTGATGTCAATGATTATTCATGATGCACACGAAAGTAAATTTCGATCTACGCTGGGCAATGGGGAAAATGTCATTAGAGTCGAGGACAGTATTAAAGGAGATGTTTCCTCAAAGGGAGAAAAATAGATTCTACTCTTTTTTTAAAAAAATATATATTTTATTGATATTTTATAGAGAGGAAGGGAGAGGAATAGAGAGCTAGAAACATCGATCAGCTGTCTCCCGCACACCTCCCACTGGGGATGTGCCCGCAATCAAGGTACATGCCCTTGACCGGAATCGAACCCAGGACCCTTCAGTCCGCAGGCCGACACTCTATCCACTGAGCCAAACCGGTTTTGGCTAGATTCTACTCTTAATTTGCAGAGCTTCTCCATGGGCTCCAACTGCATTTTGCCGTCCCGGGTGCTGTATGTAACACAGGCCAAGGTGAGGGCCTCAGGCATCTTTAGCCACAGCGTCACTATCAATAGGCTTGTAGACACCACAGGCCTCTTTCTAGACCTCCTAACTCATCTGCTGCTACTCTCCTGCCAACCCCTCTCCCACACTCATTCTGGCTTCCTTTTGGTTCTTCAGTCCTCAAGCTCTTTCTTGTCTTAAGACTCCATTTACACTGCTTTCTCAGCTTAACTGCTCTTTCTCCAGCTTTGGGTTAGCAGCCACCTCCTCAGTGAATCCTCTGTGACCATGTTCTCCAATTTGATGTTCCCTTGCTAATTTCTCTTTCTGAACCCAGCCTTTTCCCTTTGTTTTCTTTATAAGTTTACATCTATGAACATCTTGGTTAATTTACTTACTTGTTGTCTGTCTTCTCAATTTATATGAAAAATTTATATAAAAAGGAGCACCAGATTTGCTTCTTTTTACCCTATTTACGACAACCAGCATGGTACCTGGCATAGAACTGGCAATAATTATTTGTTAAATAGGTAAGTACTTTAACGTAAAAGTCTGCGTAAATCATGAAAAGTAGTTTGGGAGTCTCATCTATGAGTTTTTAGAACCTCTAAGAATTTGATGTTGGCCCTAATGTCCATTGAATCTCAAATAATCTAAGACAGAGTTCTTTAACCCACTTATTATTGACATTTTGAACCAGAAAATTAATTGTCACAGAGGCTATCCTGTGTTTTGGGATGTTTAGCAGCATCCCTGACTTCTACCCATTAGATGACAACAATAAACTTCATCACATGGCCTCTTGGGGGGCGGGAGGGGGGTGGCGAAACTGGGAACCACGGAGCTAAGATAACAAATTAAAGCAAGAGTGTTAGTCACATTAATTTTAAATGCTGAGACTCTTTTTCTTGGCTACTTTATGAACAGATTTCATGAAAAACAATATTTACAACACTTGTTTTAAGAATGTCCCTAATCTTGCCACACAGGTGGGGGAGTTTTTCAGCAGTTGTAATAGCAACAAGAGAAACTCTTTGACTGAGATCAGCAGAAGAGGACTTTATTAAAAGGCTGTTAAGAAATTACAGAATTTACAAGAAGGATGGAGAACTAAGGGCAGAAAATAGTTCAGAACAAGAAAGTTAGGCCTCAGAAACCCAGCCAAATTCATGCCCATGAGAGTTCACTGGGCACTCCTGCTCTTGCCCATGGATTCTGGATGTCTCGGCTTCCATCCCTCCTGTTGTCATCTTGGGTAATGCTACGCTCACATGTGGACATGGCTACCATCACTGCCACTGCCCAAGAATGCATTCCCTGAGGCCCCAGCTTCTCTGTGGTCCTTCCTCCCAATTCAGAGTTGTGCTGTGTGCATGTGATCAGCTGAGACATGTGCCAAGATGCAAGAGTGGCTGGAAAAGTATGACCTTGCCTTTTGGCTTCTAAGGTGGGAGACAAGTTCTGCTTTTCATCAGGACCATGTGATGGGGAATGCACTCAGGATAAGCAAGGGGTTTAGATGCCAAAAGTTCCAATGCAATTAATATGCACTCACTAATCATGAGATAGACTATGGCAATGATAAAAAATGTTCACAGTGGAATGGAGCCAGGTGCAGAGGCACCTCCTCTGTTGGAGGATTACACATGTGATGTGCTGTGCTGTGTTTATCCCTTTCCTCAGGAGGCACTTTGCAGCCTTTTCCTCTGGGAGGTGGCAGGCCATACGCTGAGTTCCACTTTCCCACTGCCTTTTCTTCCCTTGGCTCTATCTGGGCAGATACACTGTGACGCCAAGTCCAGTCATTCTGGGAATAGCCAGTAAGCCTTGAATGTGCATAGCAGGGCCCATTGCCTTGATGCTATTCCCCAAGGGCCATGGAGATAGCTCCTAAAGGTGGACAAGCACACGATGTTCCTGCCGTGTTTGCTGGGTCCTCACTTTGACCTCATTGAATTTCAATGTGCAAAGTTGTCTTCTGTGGGCCTGGCCGCACAACAAACAGGCAGAACATTTATGGATAATTCATGCTCCAGTAGCTTCTCAGTTCAGATGGAACAGCACCAGCTTTGCTAGGGTGGAAAACAGATTATAAACTGCAAACACATTTGTTCTACAAATGGCTGCTGTACTTAGAGAGAGCAGTTATCCATAATTTTCCTCATTTCCTTCTAAAGTCAAATTGGTTCTCTTTGAACATTTCTTAGTAAAATAAGTCTAGCGAATGTTAGAGCTGGAAGCTGTAAGGGAACTGTGTTTTGTACAGAGTGGGGACCTAACTTTTCCATGCCTCATTCTTTATTTACAATAGAGAACACAGTTTATTTGAAATTAGCTAGGTGATGCTGGGGTAACACATTAACCCACAAATCTCAATAATTCAACACCGTAGTAGGTTACTTCTCACGTACATGGCATGCCCACCTTGTTTTGCCAGGGATTCTGTTCCATACAGTTCAAAGGCACAGGTATCTATCTATAGGGCATTATATGCGCCCCGGGGCTGGCACTGAACCAGATTGGACAGGAGTATGCCATCAATTTTCTAAAGAAGATGAAGACTGAGATAAGACTGCAAAGATGAGGAGGGGTTAAACAGGGTTTGCTTAAGTTTTCATAAGCAAAGTACAAGAGCAAAAAAGAATAGGGTGTGCACAGAACACTAATATTGCTAATAATGATGATAGAGATACAAAAAGGCAAGAGATTAGACAAGTTATAGAAGGTCCAAGTCATCTTAAAGTGCTTAGACTTATATACAACTAGAGGCCTAGTGCACGAATTCATGCACAGGTGGGGTCCTTCGGCCTGGCAGGTGATCACGGCCTATCAGGGGGCTGGCCAGCCAGGGAATGGACCACGAGAGGCTGGCCGGCCAGGGGAGGGGCCACGGGAGGTTGGCTGTGGGAGCACACTGACCACCAGGGGGCAGCTTCTGCACTGAGTGTCTGCCCCCTGGTGGTCAGTGCACGTCATAGCAACTGGTTGACTGGTCATTCCGGTCGTTCTGGTCATTCAGTTGTAAAGGTTGCTTAAGCTTTTATATATATAGATGGGCTGTCTTTGAAGAGGTTTCAACCCAGGTGTGAAATGGTCAGACTGTTGCTTCTGAAAAAGTCAGTTTGGTTGCAGTGAAGAAAATGCACTTAGCTGGGAGGGATCTGGTAGCAAAGAGTTTGACAGGATGCTTTTCATAATCTAGTGTGGAGAAACAAGGAAGGGATGGAGAAGAGAGGATGGATACAAAAATATTTGGAAGTACAAAGGCAGGTCATATGTAGTAAGTGATAGGATGGAGGATGGCAAGGGAAAAGGAAGAGGGTGTCTGAGTTTTCAGTTTGATATCTATATGGGGAATAGCCTTGAGATACAGAGTAAGGGAAGGTGAACAGTCTTGGGGAATCATGAATTCAGAGTTGGACAAGTCGAGTTTGTGATGCCAATAGGACATTCTGATGATGACATGGAGCAGGCAGTTTGGCCCAGAATTTTGTCATTCAATAAATATGTCTAGGATTAATATATATTTTTACAATCATCAGCGTACAGATGGCAATAGAAATCTTAAAAGCAGATAAATACTTCTTTTAGCAATATGAACACCGAGGGGATCTGCAGCTCAAAAAGAAATCTCCAGGAAGCACTTACATTTGAGGGGTGGATAGTGGAGTAAGAAGTAGACAGTTGGTAAGTAGACTGAAACAGACATTTCACAGATGTAGGAAGACAACTAAGAGTGTAATGGGTCATGGACATCAAGGAGTTATATTGTTTAAAGAACACAGGTCACCCAATGATACAAAATGCAACAGAATAATCCAAAAAAGTAAAGACAGAAGTATAACCATTAGATTTAATAATCATAATGTAATTGGTCTCTTTAGTTTCCATCAATGGCAGTGGATTGAATCACCGAATATTTATGAAGAAGCTACTGTGTATCAGGCCCCTGGCTTAGCATTGGGAATCAGGGAAAATGAAAAAGCTATCATCAAGTCCTTGCAGAGCTTGAAGTCAACAGTAAGCAGTCACATATAAGTCCATTATTAAATGTTGATGAGTATCATGAAGACAAATATTCAAAAATAAATGAGATGTTAGTGTATCCAATTCTTCTAAGACTGTGTAATAAAAGGCAATCAAAGAGACTAAACTGTATTTTTAAGTGGAGTACAATATGTTTGTCAGGAAAGGGTTTTTAGGTTGAAAACTATTTTAACAAATTTACTAAAAAAACAAAATATACAGAAGTAAAGATATAGGAAATAGAGGCAATAATGAATATGTCAAGGTATGGGAGAAGCAAAGGAGATCAGGGCTTCCTATATAGGATGTGGTTTTATGTAAGAGGAGGAAATAACTCCTCTGGCAGAGAGAATAACAAGCTGAAAAGGAGAGTAAAAATTCATCTGTTGCACTTGATGTTCTAAATGAAGTAGGAATCAAGTCTATTTGTTAAGAGTGGTGAAAAATGCATTTAAGTAAATGAAAAGTTTGGGGAAAATATAAAAATGAGTAGCTATTTGAAAGCAAAGGAACTATTTGCTTTTATTTTAAACTAGAGGCCCAGTGCTTGAAATTCATGCATGGGTAGAGTCCCTAGGCCTGGCTAGTGATCAGGGTCATCAGGTACCCTGCCTCCCTGCCTCCCTGCCTCCTCCTTCCCTGGCCACCATGTGCTGCCACCATGAGGTTCCCTGCCTCTCCTTCCCTCGCTTCCTCAGCGCCCCTCCACTGCTGCTGGTCACCTGCCATGTTCTGTGCCACCCCTTGGTGGTCAGCGCATGTCATAGCGAGCGATTGAACTCCCGGTCTCCTGGTCGAACTCCTGAGGGGACACTTTGCATATTAGCCTTTTATATGTATAGATAAGCAGATGGCTTGTAGATGCGTGTAAGCTAAATATGTTTTATAATCTCTGATTCAGAGACAAGGCCTTGTGTTCATCATACTTGGGCCTACAGCAAGGTAATGTATGCCAGTACCTCTTATGGTTGAGGTGGGGGTCTATGTTACTGTGTTCAGGTGAGTGTAAGGTGGACAGGAGCAGTGTGAGATACTTCCCACGTGACTCTCTAGCCCTTGGAAAACACGAGTCCTAGATATTGGATCCCTGAGTCATCATCTGGAAGAGAGCCACCAAGGAAAGTTACAATTACGAGGTTACCTGTGATGTGAGTGAGAAATCAACTTTTTTTTGGTTTAAAACACTGAGACTCCTTGGTATGTTTGTTATTGCCACATAATCTAGTTTACCCTGACAATTATAATCACTATTGAGATATTATATTAATTTATTCATAATATATTTATCAAATTAGTATTCTTGTTATTATAATATTTTCAATTGCTTTGTAGTTTTTTATTCTGTTGTTGCTGCTGTTGTTGTCATTTAAATCATAAATGTGTGCAACAAGACACTGTTGTGATTATTGCTTGAATGTTTTCACTTATTTTTGAAGCATAGGAGTTGGGCAAAGATAACATATCTTAAAATCATAATTTTTCCTGTTGATAAGATCTTACACTCAACTAATTGGACCCATTGCCAAACATTTTTCTTTGCTTTCAAGAACAAATTTCTCCTCCCTATGTGTTCCTCAGAGCACAGGTCTCCTCAAAGAGGCAGGTATTGATTGGAAAAGACAGAAAGAGAAAATACCTCTGTTTCTTGCAATAAGTAACTATATCCTCCAATTATTTCTGACAGAATAGAGCATGTAATATGAGGCCTTTCACAATCCTAGAGTGTAAGATTATAGGACTTAGAGGCCATCTACTTTAGCCTTCATTTTCTTTACATACAAGGGCCTTCCCTACCCTGTTCTTCTCTCTTTCGCATAAAACTTTCAAAATGCTCTACCCTCCCTTCACAATTGGAGATTTTCTGCTATTTTCAGCACATATAAAAGTACATTGCCAGGCATATAACAACATAGGTTGTGGTCAAATGAGTTTTGAAATCTATTTCTGATAAAATTTTTCTCTCTGATTTTAAAGACATTCCCCGTAATTAAAGCTTCTAATCTTTATACTTGGAATAATTATTTAACCTCTTCAAACCTTCATTTTCTCACCTATAGAATGGGAATTAAAATGACATTAAATAATACATGTAACACACTTCATATAGATTTGGGCACACAGCCTTAAATATGAGTTATAATGAACAAAAAGCTAACTACATATAGAAGTACCTAATATATGCTGGACATTATTTTTTAACAGATTATCTTTAACCCTTAAAAGACTGCTGTCAACACTTTTTGTGAGGATGGAAATGTTTATCTCTACAGTGTGTCTTACTTTTTGCATATCTCTCTAGGGTCCCTGCATATGCTACATCCTCTTTGTAGAAGACTTAATTTCTTCCCACACTGTGGGATTCCATGCAGAAAAGACTGCAGGAAAGAATGCTTTCTATCAACTCCCTTGACCTTCGCTCATTGCAGCTGGATCAGGAGTCCTCTCTTTGTCTCCATCTGTGACATGTATAAAATTTGTCATCCTTGGAAGGTACCTCCTCATGAACAAATTATTTGCATGCTTATGTACCCTGTCTCAGGAGCTTTGCCTTCGCTATTACTTTTACCTGAATAATATTACTCCAGATACTCCTTATGTTTGCCTCTTTCACACCCTTCAAGTCAGTTGTTACAAGTATATGGAGGTCTTTTACAATTTAAAATAAAGCAGACCTGCTTTATGCCTAGTTACTCCAGATCACTTTCTCTCACATGACCTTATTTCACCTGTACCTGATACCATCTAATTTATTTGGCTGCCAATTTATTGTCTCTCTGCAACCAGAAATAAAGTGCCTTGAAGGCAGGCATTGCCAGTTTTATTTATGGCTGCACATCCAGGGCCTTGACAATGCTCACTGCATAGTAACTGCTCAATAAACATTGTTGACTGCCTGACAGTCACTTCACTAGAAAGCAAAACTTTAGAATAAAAGCTGTGCCTTTACATACTCAGCTCCTAGCACAATGTCCGGCGCATACCATGTGTTAAATATATATATTGATCAAATGCATGCCTTTTTAATCAGCCAGTCAAGAACTGGTTATTCATTGGGAGGTCAAAAATACAACCAATTCTGTGGAGTGTAATTTGTGAAGAGAGTGTCCTATAGCTACTGCCCGAAAACTACAAATAATTGATTAAGATACTGAAGAAAAGGAAACCAATTCTTTGCACATAGTACAAGCTCAAAATATGTTTATAACATGGACTTAATAAAATGTGTTTTATACTTCAACGCTAATTCACTTTAAAAAAAATTACCATTTGAAACCTGCCATAGAATCACCTGCTGCTTCATTCAAATGAGGGATGAGTTGCTCTGTGACAGGTGTCTGACAACATGCTAATAGCCAGACCTATTGAATGCACAATACTGACGTTCAGGAACGCTTTCCTTTGCTTCCTCGCCCCACCCCCACTTCATAAAAAGAATACCACTCTCCTGAGAGGATTACAATAGCAGTCCACAAATGAACCCTCTCTTCCTTTGAGAGAGACTAACTGTAGGGGGAAAGATAATCACTTAGTGCCTTTATCTCCAAATTATTTGTAATAGAATCTGAAGTCACAACACAAGTTCTTTCATGAGGATGTCATAAATTAAGATGCATTGGTGTATCTGGTGCATCTGTTCCATTCTCTGGCCCTTTGTCTTCTGCAAAGAGCACACCAACCTCAATACCCACTAGACAGCATTTACGCAAATGATGTCGTGGTCTATAGCATTAATATTCAGTGATTGTCTGTCATAGACACCTTACTGTACATCTGTTATGCAAATGTATGTTAATTCTGACTCCCTGACAGCTGCCTAGCTTCCCTCCCTAAAATGATCTTTTCCATTTTGAAGTTTGCAATCTGTTCCCAAAAATGTTAATCCAACAATTAGCTGAAATTGCTAAACAGAAATTGTACATGTTCAGTCTAAAATAGAAGGTAGCATTTAAAAATAGATGGCGAACCTTCTTCCCACGCTGTTTATTTCATATGTGTTTCTGCCTGGTGTAAACATTGATCTCTGCACAGGTTGGCTAGGGGCAAGTGACAGATTTACCTTCCCCAGTCGTAGGAGCTTGACAAGAAAGAATGGTATCACCATCCCTGTTATTCAAGGGACTTTGTCCTAAAAGATGCTGTTAATGCTACACAAAGTTTCTCTCCACGCCTGAAACAGCTTTGTTTTCCCCACAAAAATAATTAGTATCAAGCACTTGGATATTAACACATGACAACACAGATGCATAAAGTGATGAATGATTGTGGAAGGAGATCTAAGAGAACATCCCCTGAGACACAGAACACTGTAGACACTCCTTGTATGAGTCTGATGGATGTTCAATGGAGGATGCTTCCATATTTCCTATCTATATTCATTTTGAGGAATAGGTGGAGGACTTTGGGACAATAATAGAACTATCTATTAAGAGCTTTAAAGGGATTGTGGTGCTTGAGATAATTTAAAAAAGATAAACACTAAGTGAAAACCTACTAAGACCCAATATGCACTCTTATTTGACCTATGAGAACTGGTCACCATGCTGGTCAAATGAGTTAAGTTTTATCAACATTATTGTGGGGTATCGTACTATGTACAGTCCATGTTAACAGTAAGGCTAAAAATGAGGAGGAATTTCTGTAAACCTGTAGGCCTGCCATGACCTTCAACCAGTGCCTTTTCCCGGATCCTGTACTGAGGAAGAACATTGACAAGTGGAGAATGAAAAACGTGTGCAGTGAAGAAGTCACTGATGTCTGCTTTAAAGGGGCTCTTTCTGACGCTGATCTGTATTTCTGACTATGGCTGTCTGATGCTGGGCCTGCTGCAAAATCTAAAGCCCAACTAAGAGAAAGGGAATTGAATCTGCTCTGCTCCAGCATCCTGAGGACTCAAGGATGTTAATAGATGGGACTCCTCTCTCAACAGAAGAGTCCATTTCTAAAATGATGCTGCTAAACCCAATAATTCTCAAGGTTCTACTCTAGTCTAACATTTTTTTCTATGAAATTCTTTTCTGAATTAGCAATAAGACAATGGATGGGTTAAATATATTTAAAATATCTTGGCTATATGATATATTACCTTCACTGTTTTTCAGTGACTCTATCATTAAGATGGATATGGTAACACAAGCGTTCATTTGTTTTCACTGAAATCTTTTTTTATCATTATTTTAAGGTATCCCAAGATTTTCAAATGTTATAATTCGGTTTTATTTGCAGTTCATACAACTAAACATGATCCTAGAATCTATAATAAGTTGTTATAATTCCTCATTTAAATGCTATCAATTAAATGGGGTAGAATAGCAGAATTTTATAAATTGTTCGGAGGGACCAAATACAGCTTTATGTAATTTTACTTAGATACTTACTTTTAAAGCCAACACATGTAGAGAACTCACTATAAGGCACTATCTACTTAATATGTAGAAAAAAGGGGCATAAAATGGTTAAATATTTTGTCCAAGTTCATATGGTTAGTAAGCAGGATAGCTGAGATTTGACCTTTGACTGAATCTTTTACTTTTTATATTGCTAGTGTCTACATTAGCTTCTTAATTGTTTTTTAAATAAAAGAAAATTAAGCCTGGCTAGTGTGGCTCAGTGGTTGAGCATCGACCTATGAGCCACAAGATCAAGGTTCGATTCCCAGTAAAGACACATGCCCGGGTTGTGGGCTTGATCCCCAGTGTGTGGCATATAGGAGGCAACCGATCGATGATTCTCTCTCATCATTGATGTTTCTATCTCTATCTCCCTTTCCCTTCCTCTCTGAAGTCAATAAAAATACATATTGTTAAAAAGAAATAATTTAGCCCTAACCGGTTTGGCTCAGTGGATAGAGCGTCGGCCTGCGGACTGAAGGGTCCCAGGTTCGATTCTGGTCAAGGGCATGTACCTTGGTTGCGGGCACATCCCCAGTAGGGAGTGTGCAGGAAGCAGTTGATCGATGTCTCTCTCTCATCGATGTTTCTAACTCTCTATCCCTCTCCCTTCCTTTCTGTAAAAAATCAATAAAATATATTAAAAAAAAGAAATAATTTACATTAGTCAATCCTAAACCTGGCTTCCCATTCCTTGCTGCAGAAACCACAATAAAAATGCTTGCTCACAGTTCCCCACTCTCTCTCTGCCTTGTCACTGACCTTGTTGCATCCCCATGTGGCCCTGCATGGCTTGCTGTGTTCTCTCTAAGGAATGGTCAGCATAATAAAGCTGTAACAGTTTTTTTATTTTTATTTATTATTATTATTTTTAATCCTCAGCCAAGGATATTTTTTCATTGATTTTTAGAGAGAGGGAAGGACAGAGAGATATATCAATGTGAGAGAAACACATCAATTGATTGCCTCCTGTCTGAGCCCCAACCAGGACATGGGCTAGGGAGTTGACTGCAACCGAGGTTTGTACCCTTGACCAGAATCAAACCTGGGACCCTTCAGTCCACAGGTTGATGCTTCATCCACTGAGCCAAACTGGCTTGGGCTCGTAACACTTTTGGTTTCTCTCTCTTGATCAACATCTAGCCTCATCATACCTTGCTCAAGGTAATATGGTTAAAATAGGTGGTGAGACATTTAGGGATAACAATTCACACAACTCTATTCACTGTAACTAGTCAATAGCTCTAAAAGACTACCACATTTGGCCTCATGACCAGTGAAGAGCATCATTCCTAGGCTTATGTTCCTTCTTTTGCTTATTCATAAAGAGGTGACAATAACTTCCATCTCATAAAATTAGGGATGAGGTCCCAGTGAACGAACATATGTTACAAAAGCTTAACACTATGCTTGATTCAAGTGCTTACAAAGCCTACCTAAAGAAATAAGAGGGGCATATATCTTGTCTCATAATTTAAAATCATGTATATCTGTATGGAAAATAATATAATACTTAATGAATAATAATACAAAAATAAACTGTGTTTTACATACTCACAACTATAAACTTACTTTTGCCCCACCCTACACAAATAGTGTAGTAGTTTGTTTCCCCAAAGTGCCTGCTGATGTAAAAAGAACTGCTCCAATGAAGTCCATTTTAAAGACAGAAAAACTGATACAAAATTAACGCCAAGAAATCTATGGCATTTCTATACACCAATAGTGAACTTACAGAAAGAGAGACTAAAAAAGCAATCCCATTTACCATCGTACCAAAAAAATTAAGATACCTAGGAATAAACTTAACTAAAGAGGTAAAAGGCCTATGTGCAAAAAACTACAGGACACTGAAAAAAGAGATAGAGGAAGTAAATAGATGGAAGAACATACCGTGTTCATGGATTGGTAGAATCAACATCATCAAAATGTCCATACTACCCAAAGCAATCTATAGATTCAATGCAATCCCCATTAAAATAACAACAGCATATTTCACAGACCTAGAACAAACTCTCCAAAAATTCATCTGGAATAAAAAAAGACTCCGAATAGCCACAGCAGTCCTGAGAAAGAAGAAGAAAGTAGGTGGGATCTCAATACCAGATTTCAAGCTGTATTACAAAGCCACTGTTCTCAAAGCAGCCTGGTATTGGCACAAGAACAGACATATAGATCAATGGAATAGAATAGAGAACCCAGAAATTGACCCAAACCACTATGCCCAATTAATATTCGACAAAGGAGGCATGAACATACAATGGAATCAAGACAGTCTCTTCAATAAACGGTGTTGGGAAAATTGGACAGATACATGCAAAAAAAATGAAACTAGACCACCAACTTACACCATACACAAAAATAAACTCAAAATGGATAAAGGACTTAAACATAAGATGGGAAACCATAAAAATACTAGAGGAATCCACAGGCAGCAAAATCTCAGACATATGCCGAAGGAACTTCTTCACTGATAGGGCTCCTAGGGCAATGGAAACTAAAGAGAAAATAAACAAATAGGATTACATCAAAATAAAAAGCTTTTGCACAACAAAAGAAACCATCAACAAAACAACAAGAAAGCCCATTGCCTGGGAGAACATATTTGGCAATGTTATTATTGATAAGGGTTTAATCTCCAACATCTACAGGGAACTCATACAACTCAACAAAAGGAAGATAAACAATCCAATCAAAAAATGGGCAATGGACCTAAATAGAAACTTTTCGAAAGAAGACAGAAGGAAGGCCAAGAGACATATGAAAATATGCTCAAAGTCACTAATTATTCGAGAGATGCAAATCAAAACGACAATGCGGTACCATCTCACACCTGTCAGAATGGCTATCATCAACAAATCAATAAACGACAAATGTTGTAGAGGATGCAGAGAAAAAGGAACCCTCCTTCACTGCTGGTGGGAATGCAGACTGGTGCAGCCACTGTGGAGAACAGTACAGAGTTTCCTCAAAAAAACTAAAAATGGAACTCCCATTTGACCCAGTAATACCACTTCTAAGAATATATCCCAAGAAACTAGAAACACCAATCAGAAAGGATATATGCACCCCTATGTTCATAGTAGCACAATTTACCATAGCTAAGATTTGAAAACAGCCTAAAGGCCCATCAGCAGATGAGTGGATTAAAAAACTGTGATACATCCACACAATGGAATACTACGCTGCGCTAAAAAAGAAGGAATTCCTACCATTTGCAACAACATGGATAGAACTGGAGAGCATTATGCAAAGTGAAATAAGCCAGTCAGAGAAATAAATATCACATGATCTCACTCATCTATGGGAAATAATGAACAACATAAACTAATGATCAAAAACAGATCCAGAGACAGCGAAGCATGGATCAGACTGTCAAACCTCAGAGGGAAGGTAAGGGAGGATGGGGGTAAGGGAGAGAGATCAACCAAAGGACTTGTATGCATGCATATAAGCCTAACCAGTGGACACAGACAACAGGGGGGTGAGGGTATGAGTCGGGGGGGAGGGGGGGGTTGGGAAGGTAATGGGGGGATGAGGACAAATATGTAATACCTTAACCAATAAAGAAATTAAAATGCAAAAAGGTTAAAAAAGACAGAAAAACTGAGGCATAACTAATTGCATTTCTGTGATCTCTTGCTTGAGCTAAAAAAATATGTTGCTCAATAGAAAGCTTTGTATCCATCGATCTAAGCCAAGTTGTATTTTTGGTGGAACTGAGCAGCACTGGTTAGTAGGTACAACTCTGTAGAAGTCAAGAAAACAAAGCCACGATCATGTTTCTACATTTCTATGAGAAACTGATGTCTCCTTCTTTACCCTTTGCAGCAATTCATGACACTGAAGTGATTATATCATCATTTGTACCATGTATTGAATAAATTATTTCATAGGACGTATATCCTCTGATCTTTCCTGTTAAGGGTTTGGATTGGTATTTTGCTGTCTTACCATTTAACCCCTCTTCTCTGGGGTTCTGACCAAAGCTATCATACAACCCATGAATTGTCAGATAAGAAATAAAGCGCATAGTGCTCATAGCTGGACTTTCATTCATGAGTCAAGGCTCCATCTATAATGGAGTATAAGAATGAGGTTTAGAGCTGGAGCCTTTTTCCTTATAACTGCTCTTCAATGGGTAGAGAAGGCAGAGCCCCAAATGAGGCCACAGAGATCGCCCTCACTAGGAGGAAAAGCCTACCCAAGTCAACTTACCACAAGCAAGGATGTAGACACTGTTGCTTAAAGCCCCATCGGGAAACATACTGCAGTAAATATTCTACACTTACACATTAGAACCTGTGCCTCACTTTGAAGAAGATGCAACTGGAGGAGTTCAGAGAGGCCAAAGCACAGGGCAAAGGGTGGAAAATTCCCTCTAGAAGAGATGCAGGGATCATCTCTGTTCCCTATATTCACAAGAAATGTCTGAGACAGACATGATAGAAATTGTTATCCTCATTTTTATAGGTCAAGGAAATTTAAACCCAGTGCAATTTTATGCCTTGGTTAGAACATTCCTATTGTAAAGCGTTGCAGCAGAGCCTCAAAGCCAATTTTTCTGCCTCCTACTTAACAAGTTCTTTCCATTTCCCCAGATGGTGTCTGTGGGCTTGGCTCTCACTTTCAAGCTTCACTGACCCTGGATGATGCACAGGGATTTGCTTCGGGCACCTGAGTCCAGGCTGAGGTGCAGGTGCCCATTCACTGTGGGCTTTCTGTCTACCTCTGGTACAGTTCAATAGGGCCCCAACTGCTGCCCCATGAGCTGCTTGCATTGTATTATGGTTTATCTCAGAGACAAAGAACCAAGAAGTATCCATTCTCTGTGAAGCTGTTCTCTGATGACAAGATCCCTCTGCACACAGCAGACATGCCCTCTGGGCTAACTTGGGTATAGAGATGGCGTCCTCAGAATGAAAGAGCAGCTGGAAAGAGGACACCAAATGGAAGTGCAGCCACACCCAAACTTAGTGTATCTGTTCCCACTGTGGATGTGACCGACCTCCCTCTCCTTTAGTGCCAACTTCGGAGCCTTTTTTTGTTTGTTTGTTATATGACATTGCCATTGATAGCCTCTTATTTGATGCTATTGAAGCCAGTCATTGGTTGGCTAATCAGAAAGGTCAGTTAACTGGAGAGTCAAAAGAAATGATGCATGACTACCTTAAATATTTTGCTTTAGCTTATAACGGGATAGGATACACTCATTTAGCAATGTTTGGATTTAATGGCAAAACCTGTGATTTAAATACAGGTCTTCTGATTGGATTGCCACATTAATTTTCCTGTGTAAACTTTGTTCCTAATGAATACATTATGACTTTCAGTTTCATTTTCCTTAAAATGAACTAAGATTTAAAGATATTTGTGAGGTAATATGAATTCAGACTCTTTCTAATTTAAAGCTATTTCTTTTACACTTGTTTATTGGGTCTCACCACAATTTAATATGATACGACTTAGCACTATCCATTCTATGCAAAGCATTAAATTAAATCAGGTTTTATAGGAAAAATAGAATTAGAACAAATGCGTTCCAATGAGAAGGTGAGGTGGGGTTTATGTCTTTGATGGAGTTGGCCTCATCACTTTTCAGCAGAATATGTTCCATCAAAGTGCCTTATCTCACTGAACCTTAGTTTCAGGTGACAAGGACAATGATGAGTAACTACCTTGCAAAGCTATTATGCAGTTTCAATGAGTTGATGGCTGTGAAAGATAAAAAAGAATTACAATGTGGGAGAGAAGGAGGACAGTACAGGAAGCTACAAATGGAGCATGAGGATGGCTGACCCTCTCTGCAGAATTTCCTCTTGCCACCAGAGGCCAGAGCTACAGCATGGAGACCTAAATTGCCATCTCATCAGAGTGTATGGTGAATACCAATGAGTGCGGCAGAGGGTCAATGCCTGAGACTTCAATAACAATATATCTTGGATCACTGGACAGAGTGAGGTCAGGGTGCCCTGTCAGGAGCCAATTTCTTCCTTTAGGTTATATTAGGAAGAGGAATCACTATCATAGATGGAAAAAATCAGTAGAGACTTCCTGAAAGGGAGGGTTCTTGGCCTGGTCAGGATGCATAGGTAGATATGGCTGAGTTTTAGGGACTGATGGATGGTATTTCAGGCAATAATAAAAAAAAGCCAAACAAGGAAATTGTAGCACGCATCTCACGTAGAACCACAAAACAAAGCTATGACAGTGCTCCTGAGAAGTTTTTCTTTTCCTCCATCCTTTCTGAACAAAGCCAGCTTTGATTTAATCTATTTATCCCCGAGCTCTCCACGGGGTGCAAACAAACACGAGTCTGACTCAAAGGGCTGTTTGTTTTTCTAGCATAAGAGATTGCTGTGGAGGAAAAAAAATGAATCAGGAACACTTATAGAACTGGGGAGAGGTGTCATTGGCATTTTAGAGTTTTCATGCAAATTAGCAAGGGCCTCATTCATTGCTTTTTTCCCTTCTTTTCTCAAAAACACAGCTTGGTACTAAGGAGGCAAATTAATGTGCTGGAAAAAATCTAGCATTCTTGTTGTCTACTTGGAGGGATCTATAAACAAGAAAGAGAACATCCCCAGATCTACCCACCAACCCTGTGTCTCAAGAAAATACAGGTTCTTGATTAATATGATCACTAATCAATGAAGTAGAAAGATGTCTTCAGAGATTGTTTCCAACGGTCCCAGGTCTGAGGATCTAAGTCATTTTTATGTTCCAAAATTATCCATTTAGGGTGTTAGTGAGGATATCTGAGACTCCTTTAGTAGACAAATCTGAACCAGAAACAAATAGAACTCTGTATTCTTAGAGCAGTCATTTTGAAACATAACTGTGATTTGAGAAACTCAAAGAACATCATTGGACTTTGAAAGACTAGTTTGAGAGTATACTCTGGAATTATTTTAATTTTTATGAGGACGTAAGTGAGATGGAAGGAAGTGCATTGGTCATTTTTAATGTCTAAGCAAAAACTTTTAGTTTTATAAGAATTCTTCCCAAAGTGGAGAGGACATTTTGGACATCTAGCTCATGTTGGAGAGACTAGTCTTAGGAATGCATTCCAGAGCCACACTAGAGATATTGCTGGCAGTCAGAATGAATGAAGCAACAACTTCTAAAGTTTGTAGATGCACAAGAACATATACTAGTACTTCCATCAGAATGCAGTAGCAGAATGCAGTATGCCCTGCACATGACTACTAGGCATTCTCAGAATAAGTCTTCTTCCTGGGAACGTTACCTTCAGAGTAATGGTTATACCTGGAGAAAGGGAGCAAATGGGTTCAAGGAGGGACAAAGCTGCAACTACACATAATCATGTTAACAAAAAGGTTCAAAATAAACATATCAAAATTGTCACATGTTAAATCTTGTTGGGTATAATTCTCTGTATGCTTGAACTATTTAATAATAAAAATATAAAGAATTAGAGCTATTTCAAGTTACTTATCCTGCTTGTATATGTTGCACAGGTTTCTGGTGGGCTGTGGACTGGTGTAAAGAAAACACATGCTCACACAAACACTTACATGTGCAAACACACAGGAGCATGATTACATTAACTATGCATTCTAGTTGCCCAAGAATACAGACCTATCAGCAATGAGGTGTTAACACAGGGCAGGGCAGATGTGGCCCAAATTCAGCCTGGTTTTTCTTGGTTCCCAGAACCTATTGGGTTCTCAAGGCTGACTGTCATGCCCCTTGCAAAAGAAGGTCTTACAGGATGGACAAAGTTCAATTATTGCCAAATCATTGTCACTTTTATATATGACCTTAGAGCATGATTCTAAAATTTCTTCCAATAACACAGAATGTGCTGCTTTTTAAGAAATGTTCTCTAATATTGAATCTCTTTCTTGGTCTTTCTAGGACCAAGCTCTGAGTCTGCAAGGTTGCACACTTACTCAGGAAAGAAATCTGTGCCACTGTCTGGAATAACTGTGCCCTTAGGTTTTTAGAAATTTGAAAACGCCTTTCACAACCTTTTAAACCAAAGGTAAACAGAGGAAGTGGCAGAATTCTTTAAAGATTTTTTGAAGATATATTTTTTATTGATTTCAGAAAGAAGCTAGAGGGAGGTAGAACATAATTAAGAATAATTGATTGGATGCCTCCTGCATGCCCCCCACTGGGCACTGAGCCTGCAACCTGGGCATGTGCCCTGACCCAGAATCAAATCTTGACCTCCTGGTTCATAGGTTGACACTCAACCACTGAGCCACAGTGGCCAGGTTTTTCTAAGATTTTTGAACCTCTACATTGTTTTATAGAAGCATATAAACAATATGGATCTTTAAACATAATTTACATATGGCATGATTCCAGTTTGTCAAAAAATTTGTGTGGTTAGGTATAAGAATAGAAAAAATGTCTGAATGAAAATATTAAAAGCTATCAACTCTTTGTAAATATATTTTCATTGATCATTTTGTATTTTCTAAAATTATTAAAGAATTTTGTGTTTTATAATAAAAGTATATTATTTTATAGAAACATATAATCAATATAGGTATTTAACATAATATAAAATGTTTATAAAAACAGAAAAAATACCTGCACCACTTAATTATTCTATAAATATATAGAATTTATACAATAAAAATTAAATATCTCACAAATTTATATGGAGCATAAGGAAGGGCTTAGCATTAGAAATATCTGTTGTGCATATTTCTTCTTTATAAACAATGGGGCATTTCCTGCGAACTTTGCCTTTCAGACTCTGTATTATTTTTCAGAATGGTAATATTAAAAAATTCAGCACTCATTACATCTTTTATCTTCAAGACAATGTCCTATAAAACCAATTTCTTGTTGAAGTCCTGGGCGGGTGCAGTGACATGGATGCAGCTGACTTGTGGAATAAGGATTACGATTATGGCCACTAAGCATGAAGGCCATCTGGATGGGACCAGGGCTTCTCTGTAGACCATTGTTGTCATCAGTCGCCCCTTCATCACAGAGCCACACCTGACAGATTTCTAATACAGCCAGCAACCTGCAAGCAGAACTCTGCCCAAACCCAGCTGAGGTTTCATTCTGTGGTTTTATTCTCTTGTATTTTCACATCAGAGAGCAGCTCTTCTCCAGATGTCAGCTTCTGAATTCCCTGACTTACGATTAGCCTTAGGCAACTGCGGTGAAGGGTCCAATAACTTCCAAAAACCTGTGGCACTGGAGGCATTCAAGTCTTTCCTGGGTCCCTCACTCTTCATTGCTTTTCCATTTCCTTTCTCCAAACCACATTTACTTCCAGGCACTTTCTTCCATTCAATTTTTTAAAATCTTATTTCTCAGTATTTAAACTCCCCAGTATATTTACATTTAAATTGAGTGCTGAGGTCTTTTGGTATTTGAAAAAGCTTTTGAGATTTTTAATGAACTTCTAAAAGGTTCTTGAATTGATATTTTGCCAAGAGCAGGTCTATTCTGAACAACAGGAAATTTGGGTTCAATTTAGTACTACCCATCATCAATCCAGGACAAATGGGAGCCTTCAAAAATCTGCAATTGTTCCCTTGCTCCTTAGCCTTACACCAAAGGCCTCTGCTGATGGGCCCTGCCTTCCATGTCAGGTTCATCTCCACCCTGCAGAAGCCACCCAGGCCAGCCTGCTCCTCCCCAGCCACTTACCCTTACATTGTCATTATCCTTATCTTGCCTCTTACTTTCCCTTGGCCTGGGACTTCCTCCCCCTTTTAACAACTACCTTTCCCAAGTTCATGGGCTAAGTTCAACATCAATTTCATCATGAAATTTTTATTTTGCCTCTGGAAAATTTAGGGAAAAATACATACATTCATCTCCCAAATGCCTGATTTAATGTTTTACCTGAAACCTCAGAAGCCATAGGAGTAAGGCACATGTAATACAATTTTATTTTCATAAGGTAAAGCTTGTGATTTATTTCATGTAACAATTGTGTCAATAAAGTCATGTTTATGACGTTTTTGAGGTGTAATTAGAGTTTCTGTAGCTCTGGAAGTTAGGGAATGTTATTCACTCTCTCTACCCCAGAAGTCTTATCTGAATTTAGTAATAGGCACTCCTGAAAGTATTGTGAGAGGGATTAATTGAAGAAATCTATGTAAAACCTTAGAACATTGTTAGGAAAATATCAACAGCTCAGAAAAAAATGTTCATTATTTTTATTAACAAATATTCTGACCCCTTCTCCATGCTTATTTGAATAAGGTCTGTGTAGAATTGGATGCACCTGTGTAGGTTCTTTGCCTTCCTTAAACATTTTCTATACTTGATAACAAGGGTCTTATTTTTACAAAGCCAAAGACCACGCATGGTATGTTATAAACTTTCAATACACTATATATTCAATACAATAAAATTAAACCTAGAAAACAATATAAGTTTTGATCTATTTTAATGGGTCTATACTTGCTGTTATTTCAAAACTTCAAAAAAATAAAACTACTAATGAATGTGAATGACAAAGCTTGACATTGAAATGAAAATGACTATCATCCACCTTCCACTCTACTACTTCTTTTGGAAAATGGAAAAAGACCCCCCAAATAACATGCTGGTCCCTTTAACTTATGGCTGCTTTAGTTTTGTTTGGAAGGCAGGCTACAATAGAGTGTGTGTTATAGACAGATGACATTTCTTTTTCTAATTTAGATGAAAGAACTCTGAAATATTGATATTTGGTGGAACATACTAAGCTGTTCCAAGGAAAGACTTTTGATCCTGAATGTAGACCTGCCAGGACTCTGTATTCCAGATTGATAGATGATATTGTCAGCATCATATTTTCATTATTTTTTGTTCTCCTGTTCTATGTGCCAAGCCACCATTAAATCACAGATACTAAATGTTGAATAAAGTCAAACATCTATGAATTAGAAATGAGTTCTTTTCTTTTATATTCACTTTTTTCATCCCATGCTACATTTTTCAACATTCATCTGGTTATGTCAGTCTCTCATTATATCTTTCTTTTTTATCTTTCTCTAGGTTCCTTACATTTTAAAGCAGACAGGACAGAAAAACAACATGGCTCTGAGCTGGGAGCCTAAAATCCTAGTCTTGGTTTCTGATCTGCTTTCCACTTGCTTCATGACCTTGAGAACTGGGTTTTCTCACCTCTCAGTAAACAAAATGTACCAGGTTATCTCTAAATTTCTTGCAACTCCAATTCTATTATTTCTGATTTTTATCTAGAGATTTTCCCCCTTGATACTCTATTCTGAAAAATAAATCCTGTCCCCCAACTTTTTTTTTTTTTACTTGACAAGTATTTTAATTAAGTCTCTTCTTTATCTTCTACTCAGGATTGTTTTAAAGATTAATGAACTAATCTGCATTAAATATCCTACCATAATCTCATTTTTCAAATTCATGTGTGTTTTTTTCCTGCCTTCTCCCCTTTCTTTCTACCATCCGTGATTTTATTCTTCTCTCTATTCCAAAGCCCTCTTTGAAACCCCCATTATTTAATAACCTAAAATGTAATTCATTAGTAAGATATTTCATAAATTAATTCAACAGGTATATAGCTACAATGGGCCAGGCACTGGGTTATTTTTGCTGTTTTGAAGGGCTCAATAAATAAAAGTCCCATTCTCTGCCTGAGCTTGAAAGTAATTGAGACATAGACTAAAGAAACTGAGAAATGAAGATCAAAACATCTTGATAAAGCTGTTAAAAGATGCTACTTTTAGTCTGTTAGCCAACTGACCAAAGGGAGAAAGTGATATTTCCACAAATCCTTCTCCCAATTTCATCCAGCCACTAAGTTTCTTCTCTGCCCTTGGGAAAGAGTAAGTGTGAGAGTGGAATTGAGGAGAGGGCAAGAAAGAGGCCAGAGTGTTACTAAGGCAGGTCCTGCCGCAGAGCAAAATGAGCAGTGGGTGGGGGTAAGGGTCCTAGTGTCCACCACCACAGGGACTGGAGACAGAACAATGAATAAGACAGCCAGAGCATCATTCTTATGCAGTTTGTAGTGTTTTGAAGATGATAGAGTTTGAAATGTAGTTGCAAGCATGTCAAACTTGCGGCCTGGCCCGCCGGCCATGAGTTTGACATGCTTGCCGGATGCCATAATAGTGTAAGGGGTTCCTATCTTATCAAATATATGTCAGGAAGGGGAAATAGCTTTGGTAATTGTCATGAAGATGGTGATCCCTCTCTCATTATTATTGCAGCAGACACATTCGATATCCCAGCCCCTGAATTCTAGTCTCTCACCTTAGTAGTGGGAACTTCAAGAGAGTGAATGCTCTGATGGCAACAAGAATAAGGTGGGTGGGTGGATTCTTGTCAGATGGTTCTGCAGAGCACACAGGTGTTGCAGGAGGTAGGATTGACCTTGTATTCTCCCTTTGGATAGAGAATGCTAGTTGCTGAGAACATGACTAGGAAGTCCCAAGTACATCTATTTACCGGTAGGTATATCCAGCTAATTTTTAGTTTTGGGGTTGTGTGGTGAGGATCATGCATGTAATTATAGTAATTAATTAACTAATTGATTAAACAAATAAAATATAGTCAAAGAAAGCCATGCATGGTGTAATAAGTGCACTATGAACCAAAAATTATAACTCAATTATGTAAACTTGATGTCTAAAAATATCCATAACTGAACAAAGATGCTGTTCTTCACCTGCAAGATTGGCAAAGAGCCAAGAGTTGGGGGCTATTTATGCAGTGATAATGAACTTGCAGGTGTATTTTAAGTGCAATGCAGAAGGGTATGCATAGTATGCATGCATAATGCATAACATTTACATAAAAATGGTGAAGAAAAGATATAAAGACATGTTTGTATGTTTATAAAATATCTCAGAAAGAATAAAGACACATATAGAATTTGGCTGCATTGATTACCTTCCTCTGATCATCTCTTTTGAATATTGGAATATGTGGATATTATTGATTAAAGAAGGAATAAAACTTGGTCAGTCAAGCAAGAGAAATCTCCATTAAGTCAGCTTCATGTATTGAGGAGGTTTATTTCTCTCCATCTCTAGTGCTTTTCTTTCTTTCTTTCCTCCCTTTTCCTTTCTTGTTCTTTCTTCTTTCTTCTGCTTTCTTTTGTTCTGACTTCCCTTCTCCCACTTTCCTTCTTCCTCCATTTCTATTCATTCCTTTCAACCTCATAGCTAGAGATTATGAGATATTATCAGAAACTTGGGCTACAGCTCAACTGCCCTGATTTTAAAGAGTTATTTTATTGAAGCTTATCTGGGGCTCTGAACACTTGCCCTTGAAAGTGCACCTGCTGGAACCTTTGCAACCGCCACTGTCTCCAGGTCATTGCTGTCCCTTGACACTGCCTCTCTCTATTCTTCCCTTTGACACAGATCACTTGGAGCTGGGCTCAGTCCCATCATTGCATCATCTCTCTTTTGATCTTCTTTTATAACACGGTTTTCTTCTAAATATCACTCATGGTCCTCTAAAGTGCTTTCTCTCCCTACTGTCTCCTCTATTTTAATGCCCAGAATCATTCTCAATACTACGCAGTGAAAACTTTTACAAATTTCTAATCTGAAACTAAGATGGCCCATGCATAGTTAATGTATTCACCTTTAGGTTAGACAGAGAAAACCCAGTTTTTTTACTGTGCAATGGAGTGACAAAGACCAATAGGGCATGAGCCTTGACTTTAGGGAAAGTGTGCTATGAATGTGTGCTGGGGAAGGGGTGGTAAGCAGATGTGAATATGCAGCATCCTATAAGTATAGTAACAGGACATCCCTGTATAATGGGGCAGTACAGAGGAAGCTGCTGTTAGCACTGCTTGGAAGCATGAGAGAAGGCTTCACAGGGAAGAAGACCCTTTATTTGGATATTTAAGCAGGAATAAATGATGTAGCAACGGAGGGAAAGAAGCCTAGGCCGAGGGTGTAGCATGTGCAAAGGCAGAGACACAAATGTAGTGGAATGTTTGGGGTGGGGAATTTAAGGTTTAAAATATGGATGCTACATGCTACTTAAAAGCCCTCTCATTCACATCTGCCACTAGTTCTCAAGGCCCCCACCCCCTGTGTTTTTTTTTTTTAAATCTCCTTGTTTTAACTTTATATCTTCATTTCTCTATCCATGACTGCACATTTCTTCTCCTAAAATCCAGAATTCCTTTGTAGCTCTGATGCAGGTGATTCTGTGATCTCTTTATGTCACAATGGCACATTTTGCCTATGTCCCCTAATGTATCTATTAAGGTGAGTTTTTTACATAAAAGACTTTTTTCCTCACTGAGAAAAATCCTGAAAATTGTGAGTTTGTTCTCTCTTGCATCTCTTCTCATTAGCTTGGTCTTCTTTATTCATTTACCATCATATATATATATATATATATATATATATATATATATATATATATAAATGTATTTGTTGGGAAAAACTGAAAATTGACATTGGCTAACTACCATGAGATTGTGTTTCTTTTGTTCCTACTCTTCCATCCACAAAGTTGAACTTTTCTTTTTTAAATGTATTTTTATTGATTTCAGAGAGGAAGGGAGAGGGAAAGAGATATAGAAACATCAATGATGAGAGAGAATCATTGATCAGCCACCTCCTGCCCACTCCCCACCACTGGGGATCAAGCCCACACCCAGACATGTGCCCTTGACCAGAATTGAACCTGGGACCCTTCAGTCTGCAGGCTGAGGCTCTATCCACTGAGCCAAACCTGCTAGGGCCACAAAATTGAGCTTTGATGCCTGTGGCTTAACCTATGACTTCACTGTTCATCAAGTCAGTGTAACAGTAGGCTTGTAAGAGTCACACAGTGCCTTGTGAACTGCAGCCCTGTCCAGCCAGTGTGATTCACCTGTCATGTTTAATACACTAGGTTGGGGCATGTATGTCCTTTATTCTCATGCTGTTGCAGGCAAGGATCACACTAACATTATAATTGCAAAGTTGTGTTTATATCTTAAGAAAATGTCAGGCTTCACCCTATTTACCTGTGTCTTTGGCCTTCCTTCCCTTGAGTCCTTTCTGCTCTTGGAAACAAGATAGGTCCTTCTCAAGTAAAACTATAATTTTCACACCTCTGAATTCAAGAACTTTCCATAAATTTCCCACTGAACATGGAGCCTGAAGAATTGACATCATACCTTGTCTCCTTTACCCAAGATCCATGTGACCTTGGGAAATTCACTTAGACATCTATAAAATGAGCCTATTCCCTGAGTGTTCTACAGGCTTATAATGACGATTACTTTCAAACTATGTTAAATAACTTGCAAACACTAGCATGATATTCAATGTAAGTTATAATTTTTTATAGGATGAAACTCAATCCACTATTCTGTTGTTCAAAGCCTCTATTAGGTTCCTACTTATATCGTCAACTTTTTATCTTCTTACATCCAAAGGAAAAATCTTTGTGCAGAGGGCAGAGCACTGGCAACTGATATTTATAGTGACCCATTATAATTGTGATTGTGAATGCAGTGTCACTTACAATGACCTATCACAATGGATCCTGTCATTCTGAAGCCATATGAGCTCAGAGGAGCATCTACCACAACACCATTAACATGCTTACTCTTATAAACATACCTAACTTCCAGTTTTATTTCTCAAACTATACTAAACTAGAGGCCCGTTGCACAAAGGGATTCATGCAATAGGCCTTCCTTCCCTTGGCTTCCAGCACCGGTTTTCCTCTGGCACCCGGGATCCAGGCCTCCGCTCCTGCCAGAGTCTGCCTTCTTAGTCTTCCCTGCAGACTCCGGCCAGTTCATCTTCACTGCTTGGCTGCAGACTCCGGCCGGAGTCTGCCATCTTTGCTGCAGACTGTCCTCTTTGTCTTCGCTGCAGACTCTGGTCTGCAGTCTTGTCTTCGCTGCAGCACTCTGCTCCTGTAGATCCCTTCCCCCCCACCCCCATAGCAGGCGTCCTGCCCTGCCTGGCCACTCCACACCTGGAGCAGCTGGGCGGCCTCCATCTTTGGCCTTCTAATTTGCATACTCACTCCGATTGGCTGTGGGCATAAGAGTTATGGTCAATTTACATGTTTGTCTATTATTAGGTAAGATAGTTATAAATTTAAAAATCTATCAAAAGATAAAATTATGCTTTGTATGTCTTTAGGGTCTCCCTGTGCTTAGCAAAACCTTGGATACATAACTTCTCAAGCTCAATATATCCAAAGTAAGAATTCATTGTTTTCTTGCCAAGCCACTATTATGTTCTCAATTTCAACAAGTAGTCTCAATGCCCTAACATTAGAAACATTTATGGTGTTTTTCCACTCTTTCCACTCTTCCCTCTCCTTTCCACATCTTTCAATCACCAGATCCTGTTGATTCTACTGACTAAACTTTGAAATGCTCCTGTTCACTCCTGCTACGCTTTTTTAAATTTAAAATCTTCAAAATTTCTTTTCCGGATGATCGCCTCAGTCTCCTGTCTGCTCTTTCCCATTTCAATTTCTCTTCATTGCATTATTCCATCTGTCGCCTAGTTACCAGAATGAGTATTCTCAAATGGAATTCTAAAATGACTTTTTCTTACTTTAGGGTGAACTATACTTTAACCATGAGTCTGGGACCAAATTATCTGAGACAGACTCTCACAGTTGTTATCTCTGTGACCTCAGTGAAATGATCTCCTAGTTCCTTAGTTTCTTCACGCAGTGGCCATGAGGATGCTCCTCTCAGATCTCTGACTGCAGGGAGAATAAATGGACTAGTGGTCCCAGATGGTGCACTCTGACATATAACCCCACATTCACGCAGAGGCTGTGCATTCCGCAGGCTCTGCCAATAAATGACTGAAAGGAGTAGGTCTGCTACTGCAGCCCCTTCCTGGGTCAAGGGCTCCTCTGATCACATCTCCTCTGTCTTTGGCCTGAGGACTCCCCATTGGCTCCATGGAACTTCCTCAGACTCATTAAAGTTTTAAACCCTTTCACTTAATATTCCTCCATTTCTTCCTTCTGACCTTTGCAAAGGTTAGACCAGCATTGTGGTCTGATAGCTCTCCTGGCCTCTCTTGATCCTCCTCCATTTTCCTTCATGGGTATTTTCCTAATTAATCTCTTGCATGTTTAACTTTATCTTGACATTTGCTTCTGCAATGATCTAGACTATTCCAATTCATCTGTAAAATAGATGTAATAATAATACCTACTTTATATGATTATAATGAGGATCAAATATTATATAGTTATTAAATACACGTTTGTTGCATCTATTTGGTGCATAAAATAATTTGCTTCTATTATCATCGTTATTAATTTGCTACTCATTCTACATATCATACTCTTTCATGGATCAATAATTGATGAAAGGATGTGTTATGTCCTCTACAACAACAACAACAACAACAACAACAACTTTTCATTCCAACTATGCAAAATAGTACTTATCCTTAAAAGAGTCCAACTCAGAAATTATTATCTTTGCTATGCCTTCTTTCACTCACCTCCTTTTTTTCTCCTAGAGAGCTATGTACTTCACTGTTCTACCACTTAAAATATCATTAATTCCATATAGTTTGGGCAACTAATAATTTAACTGTTGCTACTGCTAGAGCCTACATAATTTAATGACTTGTACTTTGTCACATATGTTTTTGGTGTCTGTAGTACTTTGCAGAAAATCTGACACATTTTAGAGGTTAAGATAGAAGGTTTAAAAATGTATTGAGGAAAGAAATGCTTGTCCATATGCATTAGTTGATTTGGTAGTAATACAGGAATATAAGAAGCCACACTATTATTCACCTTGGGATGTTTTAACTTCCTTTGCTTAACTAGAATCTGTAACAGTTGGAACTTCTTAAATTTTTCAGTATCAACCAAGTTGAATAGCTGTCCTTGGTTTTAGTGCTAAGGTACCCCTAATGAAAAATACATGCTATTCTTTCATAAATCACTTCGTCCTTCTACAAGGCTATAACAGGCTGTAATTCTAAACTAAAGTCAAGCAGACAGTACCAAAAATTCAGTTACTCTTAGTTTCATATTTTTTAACTTGATTCTTTCACAAGGAAATTAATGAGAAAAATATTGAGAAGCTAAGGCTGAGGCAGTGTAGCTCCTTCATATCTGTCTAAATCCTGTTCAGCTGATTCTACTTTTAGTCTGTGTATTCACAGACCTAATTATACCTTCTTATATCAGCATTGGCAGATGAGTAATGATACTTATAATAAACTTCCCATTTATATTTAGTCATTAAACAAATATTTATTGAGCACCTATCAGGCACAGGTCTAAGCACTCAGGAAATATTAACACCAAAACAAACTAAAACAAAATAAAACAAAACAAAAAACATCCAAACTAAAATTCTGTTGTCTTCATGGAGGTTACATACTGGTTGAGGGAGACAAACAATAAATAAAATAAATATATAGGGTGTAATATGATCAGTACTATGGAGAACAGTGGAAAAGTAAAGCAGAAAAGGAATATAAATACTTAAGGGTCCAGGGAATGTAATAATTTTAAAATACAGTGATAAAGGAAAGCTTCATTGGGAAGAGGGCATTCAAAAAACACCAGAAATCCTATCTAATAAAAGAGAAACATGCAAATTGACCGTCCTCCACTATGCCCACAAGCCATGCCAACCAGCCAATCAGAAGTGAGTATGCAAATCAACCCAACAAATATGGCAGCAGCCATGGAGCTGGAGCAACCAGGAGGCTTGGGTTGCCCCTAGTGATGGAGGAAGCCAAGCTTCCCGCCCACCTTGGCTGGCCCTGGCCTCCACTCAAGGCTACAAAGTTTCAATTATAGAAGATAAATAAATCCCAACAAAAATGGCTGCAGCCATGGAGCTGGAGAGAGCAGGAGGCTTGGGTTGCCCCTGGCAATGGAGGAAGCCAAGCTTCCCGCCTGCCCTGGCCAGCCCTGGCCTCCGCTCAAGGCTACAAAGTTTCAATTATAGAAGATAAATAATTGGGTCACCAGGGGGTGTGGCCAGCCTGCAAACCACCACAGGCCCCTCGCCAAGGCTGCCCCATGACCCAAGGGAATCCCCACCCTGATCCAGGACACCCTTCAGGGCAAACCAGCCGGCCCCCAGCCATACACCAGGCCTCTATCCTATATAATAAAAGAGTAATATGCAAATTGACCATCACTCCAACACATGAGATGGCTGCCCCCATGTGGTCAAAGATGGCTGCCCCCATGTGAACACAAGATGGCTGCCACAAGATGGCCAGCAGAGGAGGGCAGTTGGGAGGGACCAGGCCTACAAGGGAGGGCAGTTGGGGACGATCAAGCCTGCAGAGGAGGGCAGTTAGGGGTGACCAGGCCTGCAGGGGAGGGCAGTTAGGGGCAATCAGGCTGGCAGGGGAGCAGTTAGGCATCAATCAGCCTGGCAGGGGAGTGGTTAGGGAGTGATCAGGCTGGCAGGCAGAAGTGGTTAGGGGCAATCAGGAAGGCAGGCAGGCAAGCAGTTGGGAGCCAGCAGTCCTGGATTGTGAGAGGGATGTACGACTGCCCATTTAGGCCCGATCCTACTGGCAGTCAGACAATCCTTGAGGGTTCCAAGATTGGAGAGGGTGCAGGCTGGGCTGAGGGACACACACCCCTGTGCATGAATTTCATGCACTGGGCCTCTAGTAGTTAAATAAGTGAACCAGTAGGTGTCATCGGAATGACATACCAGACAGAACAAAGATCAAGTGCTGAGTTTCTGTGACAGAAACCTATCTGGAATAGTCCAGTAACAACAGGAAGTTGTGGTTGTTGGAACAGGAATATCAAAAAGAGAAAGTGATAGAGTTGAGGTCAGAGAGATAATAAAGTTAAACTGAGGACATGCTAAAGATTCTGCATTGTGCCCTGAATGAGATGAAGAGATACTAGAAGATTTTAGTATATTTTCAAAGGTTTCTGTTTACACAACTAGAATCAAAGACCTTTATATAGTGTTGTGTTCTCAATAGGAATAACCCATATGTCTAGGAATCAAGGGTATGGCACTCTTGGCATCACTCCTAGTGATTCACTTGGAGAATCTGAGTTTCCTATTTCTGCAGTTGTAGACTCTGAATTGTTACAGCTCCTAATTCCTAAAAGGGAGACACTTCCATAAAGGGACAAACAAGAGTTATAGACTAGCTATGGTTATGCCTGGGTACTTTAGGATCCTAGGACCAGCAGGCAAAAAGAGGAATCACTGTCTTTATAGAGATCATTGATCCTGGTCATGAGGAGGAGGTAGAGCTTCTTTTACACCATTGAGCTAAGGAGGAATATGTTTGGTGTCCAGGTGATCCATTACCCTATGGTGATGATAAATAGATAAGAGCAGAAACTCTGGCCTGGCAAGAGAAGAGTAACCAGGGGCTCATATCCTCCAGAGGGTGGTCGGTGTCTTACCATAATGTTAACCTCCAAGCCCAGCAGAGGTGGTAGCTAAAGGTAAAGATGATATAGGTTGGATAATTGAGAATGGAGATGATGAGTATCAGTATTGCCCTGAGACTAACTGTTATAGTCAGAGTTGTAGCTTATCTCACTAACATTCTTCTTTTAAGTTACCTCTCAAGAATTCTTAACAGGCTCAATAAATATTATATGAGTGACATAAGAGATGGACTTGGGAAAACACAGTGATGCACCATCCAGATATATCTTCAAAGAAGGACTTATTTCCTTAGCTTCTGGCCATGCTATGAGTCGATAGCTTTCAGGGTCAGAATCTTCAGTCTTGCCTCAAGAGATCCATCTTGCTCAAAGTCGTGTTCTTCCCAGGAAACCTATATTAAATGGCTGATTGAGGTGTAAGTACAAAGGTAGTTCAGTCTATTGTGAGTCAGCTTTAACAGGGAACCTCCCCACCCCCCGCAGAGGTATCTGTGAGCTGAACTCAGTTTATCAAGCCTATAGTCTCAGCTCTACCTGATCCTGCTTCATTCCCCTCCATTCCACAGGTGTTGGTCACGAGGACACGCTAATAAATGTTCTGCTTGATAAACTTTGAGTCTGTTTCTCAAGAAATTCAAGCTATGACAGATAGTGGGGGACTTCTGTTCCATGAGTGGTTATTTTATTTTGCTGAATATTCAGATTGTTTTCAATAGTTAAATCCTAGAGGTGAATGGGGGAGTTGAGACTGGAGATAGTTCAATTGACCCAGTCTAAAATAGTTAGAAAATGTGGGATATCCTGGGGATAATTTTAGAGGGAAAAATAGGAGACCAGAGAAGGAGAGGTAAATAAGATTATGGTATGAGACTGGGACTATATGGCATGGAATAAGCCACTGAAAAATTGTGGTGACCTGGCCAAAGTAATTGCTTTTAGTAACAAGGATATCTGACATGCAAATTTACACTGTTTGTTTAATCATATGTAAATTATTCCTTCATTTTTAATAACTAGTAACATTTTTCATGTACAGAAGCTTTTCATGGTAAAATTTTTTTGAAAAGGGTCATATCTGGATTAATAAAGTATAGGACAGGGAGAAAGCTGATCCATTAATGTATCACATTTATTGAAGTCAGGAGCTCAGAGTTATAGGTGACCATAGTAACATAAACTCCCATGAAGGAGCTGGAATTTAATCTTATATATAAGATTAAATCTTATTCAGTATTGGAATTATATATGTTTACTTGCTTGTCCTATCCTCTATACTGTGTTTCCTTATGGACAGGGATGGTGTCCTTCATACAACACATTGTCGTGTCACTAATTAACACTCCTTAAATGTTTGTGTAATAAATGTATATGGGCATAAAAGAATATATTTTGTTACAAATATCTGCCTCCTCACTGAAACCTTTCCTTAACAATACTCTTCATTCTTTGGGTGCAATGGGAAAACAGATTTGATAAAGACAAGATAGTATTTTTCTATGCATTAAAAAGAACACGAAAGCTATATAAGGATAGAATAGCATCTCAGCTATGGTAATCCCTTTGTCCTTGAGGTGCTCAAAAACAAGAGAAATCACGATTTGGTGGAATATGGCATTTGGATTCAAACATTGAATAAAGTTTGGACCAGAATAGATGGTCTTTAAGCGCCATTCATTTATAAGAATTTGCAATTTTATGATTCTACTAGTGGCCCAGAGCATGAAATTCCTGCATGGGGGGGTGCCTCAGCCCAGCCTGCACCCTCTCCAATCTGGGACCCCTTGGGGGATGTCCGACTGCTGGTTTAGGCCCGTGGGATTGGGCCTAAACTGGCAGTTGGACATCCCTCTCGCAATCCGGGACTGCTGGCTCCTAACCACTCACCTGCCTGCCTGCCTGATTGCCCCTAACCGCTCTGCCTGCCAGCCTGATCACCCCCAACTGCCCCCCTGCCAGCCTGCTCACCCCCAACTGCCCACCTGCTGGCCTGCTCACCCCCACCTGCCCACCCCACAGGCCTGATCACCCCCAATGCCCCCCCCCCACTGGCCTGATCACCGACAACTGCCCTCCCCTCTTTGCCCCTAACCACCTTTACCTTGGCCCCACCACCATGGCTTTGTCCAGAAGAACGTCCGGAAGGTCTTTTGGAAGGTCTCCCAGTCTAATTAGCATATTACCCTTTTATTAGTATAGATAGAGGCCTGGTGTACAGGTGGGGACTGGCTGGATTGCCCTGAAGGGTGTCCTGGATCAGGGTAGGGGTCCCCTAGGGGGATGGGGCAGCCTGGTTGAGGGGCCTGTGGTGGTTTGCAGGCCAGCCACACCCCTATTGGGGTGGGGGTACCCACTGGGGATGGTGATGGCCTAGGCAAGGGCCTGGGGCAGTTTGCAGGCCAGCAATGCTCCCAAGGGGTGAGGGTCCCCACTGGGGGAACATGGCCAGCCTGGGTGAGAGGCTGAGGGCTGTTTTCAGGCTGGCCACGCCCCCCAGCGGGGACCCTCACCCTGATGGTGGCGTGGCCAGCCTGGGTGAGGGGCTGAGGGCCGTTTGCAGGGCCCTCCCTCGGCAGCCAGCCTGGGCGACCCAAGCCTCCCGCCCACTCTGGCTGGCTCCGTGGCCACCGCCATCTTTGTCCCGCTAATTTGCAATTTCCCTCCAGATTGGCTGTGGGCATTGCAGAGTGATGATCAATTATCATATTTCTCTCTTATTAGTATACAGATACATGATGTTTGCTATCTTGTCAAATAATCAAACATTTTCATGTGGGAAGAGAAGTGGTTTGATTGAGATAAATTCCTATAGAGCTCCACCTACTCCCTCTTCTTTCCACACAGTCTTATACTGGGCAAGATGCTTCTCCTTTTCATTTTCCATTTAGGTGGCATTTTCAAATATAGAAAACAATTTTGTAAACTCCCTGCCGTTTCTGTTCTGCTCAGGCTCTGCAGAGGCCCAAATAATTTATGGGAAAACAGCACCTGTGTTTTCACCAGGAATGGCTTTCACAACACTGAGAAATTTCAAATGAAGGGCATCTACCTCATTAAAGTGAAATGAAAAGAAAATTCTCTCTCCATTTCCATAAATTGATTGCTGAATACACTCAAAAACTATTTTCTTGTCCCATAAAAGCACTAAACCAGATGTAAACATTTCATACCAGGCTCTACCCTTTGAGCAAAAAGAAGATGGTAGATTCAAAATTGTATCAGAGGAAGAAATTCTAGTGTTCAAGTGTTCTGAGGATTTATCCAACAAGGTCGATTCATTACTGCAACAAAATTTTGTCTTGTACTCATTCACTCATTGTACAACTATTAATTAATTTAGTAGGTGTATATCAGAAATCATCATAATAAAAACATATATTTTATTGGTGGTACACAGTGGACTTTTAGTTCCACATGGAAGGTTAAACACATGAGTTTATCTCTGCTTTCATCTAAATTTGGCATTGACAAACTATGGCCTGTGGACTGACCACTTGCTTTCTAAAGAAAATTTTATTGAAATAGAGCCACAACTATTTATTTATTTGTGTATTTTTTGTGGTGCTATTTATTATTCTATTTGGCTCTATTTTTTCTCTCTGTGTTTCATTTTGGATAGTTTCTAATGTTAAGTTTTCATGTTTACTAATATTTCCTTCTGTAATATTTAATCTGCTATTGGTCCCATTCATTGAATTTTTCCATTTTACACTTAATTGTTTCATATCTTGAACTTGGATTCAGATTTTGTATATCTTCCATGTCTCCTCTTGATTGATTTAGTGTCCTTCTCTCTAGGGTGCTTCTGTTTGTTTTAGCATCCATCATTTCTAGGTCAGTTTAGATTGATTGGCCTTATTTCTTTATTATGTGTCTTATTTTCTTGCTTCTTTGCCTTCCTGGTACATTTTAACTGGGTAAATTTTATTTTATTGGGTAATGGGTACTTTTATAATTCCTATAAATATTATTGGGCTTTGTTCTTGGATGCACTTAAACTATGTGAGGCCAGGAAAATAAAATTAAGGGGAAGAGAACTAGAGGGAATAGCACCTAACACTTACTATACAGGGCCAGGATTTACCTTTCTACAAAAAAAAAAAAAAAAAAAAAAAAAAAAAAAAAAAAAAAAAAAAAAGACAAAATATATGAAGCAATATTTTTTAATTTAATAAATTTTTATTGTTCAGATTATTACAAGTGTTCCTCTTTTTCCCCCCCATAGCTCCCCTCCACCCGGTTCCCACCCCACCCTCTGCCCTTACCTCCCCTACACTGTCTTCATCCATAGGTGTATGATTTTTGCCCAGTCTCTTCCTGCACCCCCCACACCCTTTCCCTCTGAGAATTGTCAGTCCACTCCCTTTCTATGCCCCTGATTCTATTATATTCACCAGTTTATTCTGTTCACCAGTTTTTTTATTCACTTGATTTTTAGATTCACTTGTTGATAGATATGTATTTGTTGTACATAATTTTTATCTTTACCTTTTTCTTCTTCTTTCTCTTCTTAAAGAATACCTTTCAGCATTTCATATAATACTGGTTTGGTGGTGATGAACTCCTTTAGCTTTTTCTTATCTGTGAAGCTCTTTATCTGCCCTTCAATTCTGAATGATAGCTTTGCTGGGGAGAGTAATCTTGGTTGTAGGTTCTTGCTATTCATCACTTTGAATATTTCTTGCCACTCCCATCTGGCCTGCATAGTTTCTGTTGAGAAATCAGCTGACAATCATATGGGTGCTCCCTTGTAGGTAATTAACTGTTGTTCTCTTGCTGCTTTTAATATTCTGTCTTTGTCTTTTGCTCTTGGCATTTTAATTATGATGTGTCTTTGTGTGGTCCTCTTTGCATTCCTTTTGTTTGGGGTTCTGTGCGCTTCCTGGACTTGTAAGTCTATTTCTTTCACCAGGTGGGGGACGTTTTCGGTCATTATTTCTTCAAATAGGTTTTCAGTATCTTGCTCTCTCTCTTCTTCTGGCACCCCCATAATTCTGATGTTGGTTCGCTTGAAGTTGTCCCAGTGGCTCCTTACACTATCTTCAAAATTTTGGATTCTTTTTTCTTTTTTCTTTTCTGCTTGAGTGTTTTTTGCTTTTTTGTATTTCAAATCTTTGACTTGATTCTTGTGGTCCTCTAGTCTGCTGTTAGGTCTCTGTATATTATTTCAGTCAGTGTATGCTTAATTTCTAGTTGGTCTTTTTTCATATCCTCGAGGGTCTCACTAAATTTATTGGCCTTTTCTAGGAAATTCTTGAAAAACCTTATAACTGTGGTTTTGAACTCTATATTCAGTCGTTTGCTTTCCTCCATTTCTTTCATTTGTGATCTGTTCCTTTGTCTCCGCATTTTCGCTGCTTCACTGAGTTGGTAGAGTAGCTTTGTGTGCTAGGTGTCCTATAGGGCCCAGAGGCTCAGCATCCCCAGTTACCTGAGGTGGACACTCTTGGTGCACCCCTTTGTGGACTGTGTGCACAGCCTTATTGTAGTTAAGTCTTGATTGTTGTTGGTATCACTGGGAGGAATTGACCTCCAGGCCAATTGGCTGTGAGGATCAGCTGTGTCTACGTTGGGAGAACTTCTGTGCTGGAGACACCCTTATGAGACAAGACTTGCAAAATTACAAAAGTCTCTGTGCTCAGCTTGGATGGGGCAGAGTATCAGGGTGGAGCATGCAGCCTTGGCTTCCCATCAGCCCTGCCCTATGAGGCCTCTGGGTCTCAGTGTCCCTTGGTAATCACTGCAAGCACCTCTGAGAGAAAGCCACCCTCAAGTTTTGCCCACTGCCAGACAGTGCAGAGGTGACTATCAACATTTTTGTACAGAATGAGTCTGGGTTCCCAGAGTCTCATCCAGAACTGGAGTTCAGAGCAGTCAGGAGCTTCCGTCTCCCTCCCGCTTGAGAAAGCCAGCTGTGCACTCAGCAGTCAGTCCTTTCTGTGTGCGCGTGCCTCCAGACCTCTGCCTTTTGCAGCTCCTCTGAGTCTCAGTACTTTTCTCTTTTCCTGACAGTCCAGATTTCCCCCTTCCCCCCCCACCCCGTATGAGTCTGGGTCCCCAGGGTCTCACCCAGAACTGGAGTTCAGCACAGTCGGGAGCTTCCATCTCCCTCCCGCTTGAGAAAGCCAGCCACGCACTCAGCTGCCAGTCCTCTCCGCACGCGTGTTTCCATACTTCAGCCTTTGTAGCTCCTCTGAGTCTCCGTGTGCTTTTCTCTTTCCTTCTAGTTGTAGAATTCCAACTCAGCCAGCTATCCTGTGGTTCTGGATGATGTCCATTTTGTCTTTTAGTTGTAGTTTTGAAATTGTTGTGCGAGGCAGCAGTTTAGGTGTTTACTTATGCCGCCATCTTGGTTTCTTTCTCCTGAAGCAATATTTTTAGACACTGGGCATGAAGCAAGAAAAGACAGCAATCCTTGTAAAAGGCACACAAGGTGAAGCAGAGCAGAAATGGTGGTCTTGGAATAGTGACTTGGTTATTGGAAAAGAGCTTGGGTGCCATGCTAAGGATTGGTATATTCTTCAGTTTAAAGTTTTCCATCTCATGTACAAAAATGTTGATTGTCACCTCTGGCTGTAAGAAATGTATCTGATTTTTGCTGAGTATCAGCAAAAAACAAACAAGCAAACAAACAAACAAACAAAAGCCACACACACAAAAAAACAATGGAGTGAAAAAGTTAGGAAAGAACTTTCTTATAATTTACTGTTCCAGAGATGGTGTTTAAGACAAATGACAGAAAAATACCTGGCTGTATACACAGGATACTCTATACATATATTTGATAGTTGCTAAGATAGTAGATCTTATAATTCTCATAAGAAAACAAATTTATAACTATGTATGGTGATGGATTAGATTTACTGTGGTAATTATTTTGCAATATATACATGCATTGTATCACTGTTGTATGCCTCATGCTCAATATCAATCAATCAGTCAATAAATCAATACTTGTAGTGGAGTGGAAAGAGGATTTGAGAGGGAAAGAAAGACAATGTTTGGGAAATATTTTTAAAAGATTATAAAATGCCCAAGAGATCATTTTCAGACTTCTGGATAGATGATCAGAAAAGTAAAAACCTTAGAAACATTTCATTTTTCAATTTTTAAAAGAATAATTCAATCCACATAATGTGTTATTTTTGAAGTGTATAGACAACATACTCAAAGGAATAGCTGATTTTATTTTGTACATGAAGGTAAATAGCCAAGAATGGTTCATCAGGCTCCTTAAAACCCTGGGAATGGTCATTCCTAAAGAATAACTTACTATCCCTTGGAGAACCAGATTTGCTTCTTTTTAAAATCCTCAGCAGTTGTGCAGAGATCTGCAAGTTCATTATCATCTCTAATAGCTTCTGACTAAACTGTTTTAAAAAACAGTTAATGTGGAATTAAAAAAAAATCACCAATGCACAATGATACCTGTGACGTGTTTTCACATGTTGTGCACAGAGAATACAGAAGCTATAGACACCTGCTCTATGGCATGCTGCTCCACCTGCAGTGCAAGCCCTTCTAGAACGGACCTCTGAGACCAGAGATTGTTTAGTATGTAGTGAGCATCTGGTTCTAGCAATATGCAAACAGGGTACAGAGTGGTTCTGGATGACTCTGCCAAAGTGTCTACATAAAAGAAAACCTTTAGAACTCCTTCTCACTATAAGTTATGATGTTTATGATAATGTGGGCAGATGTATAGAGACATCCTAAAAACACACACCATAATTTCATGTTGTTTGCCCAGTGTAAGTCCATGCAATTCATTTACTCAATCATCAATAAATTATTGAGTTACAGAGTGTGCACCACCCTAGCACTAACTTCCCTGCCTTCCTCTTTATCCTGGTCATTGTATTATGAATTGTGCCCATCTAGATAATTCAGGATAATTCTTCCATCTCAAGGATTTTAACTTAATCACACCTAAAAAGTTTCATTTGCTATATAAGATACTAGAGGCCTGGTGCACGAAATTCATGCATGGGGGGGGGGATGTGTCCCTCAGCCCAGCCTGCACCCTCCCCAATCTGGGATCCCTCTCACAATCCAGAACTACTGGCTCCCAACCGCTCGCCTGCCTGCCTGCCTGATTGCCCCTAACCACTCCCCTGCAAGCCTGATCAATGCCTAACTGCTCCCCTGCCAACCTGATTGCCCCTAATTGCCCTCCCCTGCAGGCCTGGTCACCCCTAACTGTCCTCCGCTGCTGGCCTGGTCACCCCCAACTGCCCTCCCCTGCAGACCTCGTTCCCCCTAACTGCCCTCCCCTGCAGGCCAGATTTCCCCTAACTGCCCTCCTCTGCCAGTCTGGTCACCCCCAACTGCCCTCCCCTGCAGGCCTGGTTGCCCCCAACTGCCCTCCCCTACAGGCCTGGGTCCCCCCCAACTGTCCTCCCCTGCACGCCTGATCACCCCAAACTGCTTTCTCTTGTAGGCCTGGTCCCTCCCAACTGCTCTCCCCTGCTAGCCTGATCACCCACAACTGCCATCCCCTGCAGGCTATCTTGTGGTGGCCATCTTGTGTCCACATGGGGGCAGCCATCTTTGACCACATAGGGACGGCCATCTTGTGTGTTGGAGTGATGGTCAATTTCCATATTACCTCTTTATTATATAGGATTGTGTTGAAGGATCCTGAGGATTAAGACACGCATATCTTTGGGGCACTATCATTCTATTACCACAACTTTCTGACTTCAATAATTTTAAGAGCATATGTTGATTTGTCAATATATTTCAGAATTTAAAATATGTTATTTTAATTCAGCAATTCCATTTCTGGGCCATAATGATATTTACCAAAAAATTAATTGCAGAATTAATTATATATTTACTTCTTTACACATTTATTATTTATTTACTTCTGCTAAAATGTAAATTCTTTAAAGGAAGAAATTTTGCTACAAGGATCATTGTTTGATCTGAAGCTCCTTGGATAGTGCCTGGATTTACTAGGATCATAACAAATAAATATTTACAGAATGAGTGAATGGAATGAGTGAATATAGTCATTAAAAAGAGTGAAGTATATATAAGTACACTGAGAAAAAAAATGCCTAAGATGAATTGTTATATGAATGAAAGGGCAAGTTGAATATGTAAATATATCATTTCTCGAATAACAATTCATAATAAATATGCTCTTTCTCTCTCTCTGTATAGACACACACACACACACACACACAAATACACACACAGATGCCTATATATTATTGCAACTATATACAAAAGTATCTAGAAATATAAATGCAATTATATTAACTGTGGTTTATTTTTTCACTTTGTACTGTAATTGAAACTTTTCTTACTTTTGTGATTTAAAAAAAAATCACCATGTTATATAATCCAGCAAGTCTGTTTCTAACTATATAGTCAAAATAAATGAATAAATATACCTACAAAATAATTTTACAAAATCATCCAAGGTTTGCTAGTTATAATTGCTAAAAGATGGAAACAACCCAAATGTCCATAAGTAGGAACATGGATAAACACACGGTAGAACATTTATCCAATGGAAAACCAATAAAAACAAATTACTAATGCACATAACAATATGGATGATTCTAAAAAAAACGTGTTGAGTGAAAGAAGACAGATGCAAAAAAATACCTGTTGTGTAATGTCATTTATCTAAAGTTCAGGAACAGGCAGAGCTAATCAAGGATGATAGGGATTGGAATAATGATTGCTTTTTAGGGGGATTAAATGAAAAGGGCAGACAGGGACTTTGGACTGCAATGTTCTGTATCTTAACCAGGTGGGGTTACACTGGTTCATGCATTTGGAAAAATGCATTATGGCTATACTTTTATGATTATGTGTTTTAGTGCAGATAAATTATGCCTCAATAAATTACTCTGAGCATTAAAAAAATTGCTAATGCAGAAAAATTCGGCCTTACTGATTTTCTCATTTCAGTATTTATGAATAAAATAGTCAACAATCTGTACTTCTCTTTTTGCCTTGCATTTCCCCTACTGCATTCCAATCATGGTCCCTTTACACTCCTCCTCATGAAGAAAAAGAACAACTTGTTTGTAATGACCCATAAGCAAATTCCTCCACATAAAACATGCAGGAAGTCTTTGGAATTATACATATTTGAACAAGAGAACATTTTGGTCTAATGTATGCAATTCAATATAACACAATGCCTCATGTCTAGGGAATATATTAGCAAAAATTACTTTTTATTACAAAGCATGATTCCTTCAAGAAATTCTTTATAATTTGTTAAAATGGTAACAAAGTGTGCTATATTTTGTTGTGGTTGCTGCATTTTCCAGAAATGACACACCTTACATTGAATGAATCTATAATTGTTGGCCAATTTCTTTTTTTCCAGTTGAACAGCACTTTTGAGACTGTGTTTTCCTGAGAGGTCATGAAAAGAAAATTGGAAGTATCACATATCTGCTGACATGGCATAGAAGGGTCCTTTCTTTTACATTTTCTTTTTACCTCTGAATAAAGGCAAAAGGGTCCTTAATGACCAAAATGCTTCCTTTGGGTTCTCTCTTATGAATGGAAAACATTTATTCCATAAGTTGAGGCAACATGTCTTACAAATAAAGGCTGAGGTCAGAGGGAGTAGTTTTGTTATTTTGTGAACATGAGAATCTATTGACTTCTTATATACATCAAATACATATCTTGAAAACACTATATATTCTACTTTTACATTCTATCACTATATTCTCACTTTTGAAGAGAAACATTTGAAGGAATGTCACCAGCTTTGTGGGGTTATTTTCAAAATGGCAAGCCTTACTTATGACCTCACACCCAGTATGCATACTTCTTTTTCTCATTGTTTGGGAGCCTAAATTTTATGAGACCCAGTGAAGTAAATGAAAGTTTAACAAAAGCCAGGGTCTGGACACAGAAACAATCCTTCAATTTTAATTAGTTCCTGAGATGCCTTTCTTTATTTATGGAAGAGCTTAATGCCCTTTAATGCAAATGGAAATCCCATAATGAACTAATTGGGAATTCTCTTGTGGAAGTACTTATTAGCTCATATAATTTTGGGGAATCTTTCTCCTTTCCTTTTCCCTTTCATCTTCTAAGTCATATCACTCATGACCAACTTCCTAGTGTATTCCTGCTCTCATTGATCATTTTCTTTTCAAAATAGCTGTATGTACAATTTATTGTGATGTTTATTTGTAATAGTTTATGATTCTATAGTTTTATAATATCTACTAGAGGCTCAGTGCACAAAATTTGTCAGCTCGGGAGGCGGGGGGGTCCTTCAGCCCGACCTGCACCCTCTTGCAGTCCAGGAGCCCTCTGAGGATGTCCAACTGACGGATGTGCCATCAGTGGGACATCTTAGCACTGTTGCAGAGGTGGGAGAGGCTCCCGCCACCGCCACTGCGCTCGCTAGCCATCAGCCTGGCTTCTGGCTGAGTGGTGTTCCCAGGAGCACGCGGACCACCAGGGGACAGCTCCTGCATTGAGCGTCTTCCCCCTGGTGGTGAGTGTGCATCATAGCAACCGGTTGTTCCACCATTCAGTCGATTTGCATATTACCTTTTTATTATATAGGATAACGTGATCTATATAAGACATTGTGATAATATATTAAGAGGGAAGTAAACATTTTGTAAATGATAAAGCAAATAAATTGCACACAAATAAGTAAAATTGAAAAAATAAAAACTGACTATTAGAAATAAGGTAGTATGTGTGAACACAAATATGAAGTTTTGTGGACATGGATTTGAATTTTTAGAACAAGTTGATGTTTTCTAGCAAAATATAAACTATCAATATCCAAAAAGAGGTAGGAAATATGAACAGTCCAGGAAGGGAGATGAAAATAATCCAGTTAAAAGAGAATCATGCCGAAACCGGTTTGGCTCAGTGGATGCAGTGTCGGCCTGCGGACTGAAGGGTCCTGGGTTCGATTCCGGTCAGGGGCATGTACCTTGGTTGCAGGCACATCCCCAGTGGGAGGTGTACAGGAGGCACCTGATCGATGTTTCTCTCTCATCGATGTTTCAAGCTCTCTATCCCTCTTCCTTCCTCTCTGTAAAATATCAATAAAATATATTAAAAAAAGAAAAAGAGAATCATGATCTAATTCTTCATTAAATGTCTATCTGACCTTTAAATAGAAGATACTTCCAAAATTTATTCAAGATTCTAAATGGTATATGGAAATACCCCAACTTGTTTTAGGAATAAAGCATAAGCTTGATATTAAAACTTCATAAGTATTATACTAAGAAATTAAAACATATTAATTTTACCTGTATGTATAAATGTTAAAACTAGAAAAAATTATCAAATGGAATAAAAACAATCTAAAGAATAATAATATACAATTACCAATATTACAGAAATATCCAATATCAGAAAATCAATACTAATAACTAATCATGACATAAAATATCAAAGGAAAAGAAAGATATAAATCTATTAATAAAGTTATTGGGAAAAAAAACTCTACATAAAATAGAGATAGAAGAAACCATTTACCACACAAAAAATATTTTCCAATAGCAAACATCAAATTAAATGGGAATATGCTCAAAAATACTTTTATAATTAATCATTAGGAAGCGATGTCAAATATTTTATTGTTTTGGAGATAATTAGCTTATATTGTCTGATTAAAGGTTTTAGAAAGGAAATAAAGGAGGAAGAAAGGAAGGGAGGAAGAAAAGCCTTTGGAAAACAAAATCAAGTATTACATATAATAAAGAAGTGGATAAGGTACCTGAATCCAACATAAATATACAAAATTATTTTTCCATTAACTAGTAATATCCAGTTAGAAAAGAAAAATTAAAAAATAAATACCATTTACAATAGACATAATCTACAAGCACCAAAGAATAAATTCAACAAGAAAACTACAAAATCTATATGAAAAACAATTAAAATATTTTTGTTGGACATAAAATAAGACCTGACCTAATGGAGAGAAACTATTTATCCTTCTATAGCAAAATCTCATATCATATAAACTAGAAGCCCGATGCATGAAATTCATGCATTGGGGGGGTGTCCCTCAGTCCAGCCCGCACCCTCTCCAATCTGGGAACCCTCAGGGGATGTCCGACTGCCAGTTTAGGCCTAATCCCTGTGCAATCAGGCCTAAACTGGCAGTCGGACATCCCTCTCATAATCTGGGACTGCTGGCTCCCAACCGCTTGCCTGCCTGCCAGCCTGATCACCCCCTAACCACTCCCCTGCCAGCCTGATCAATGCCTAAATGCTCCCCTGCTGGCCCAATTGCCCCCAACTGCCCTCTCCTGCTGTTCCGGTTGCTTCTAACTGCCCTCCCCTGCAGGCCTGGTCGCCCCCAACTGTCCTCCCTTGACAGCCTGGTCCCCCCAACTGCCCTCCCCTGCTGGCTCAGTCCCCCACAACTGCCCTCCTCTGCAGGCCTGGTATCCCCCAACTGCCCTCCCCTGCAGGCCTGGTTGCCCCAACTGCCCTCCCCTGCAGGCCTGGTTCCCCCCAACTGCCCGCCCCTGCTGGCCATATTGTGGTGGCCATCTTTGACCACATGGGGACAGCCATCTTGTGCAAGGGTGTGAGGATCAATTTGCATATTACCTCTTTATTATATAGTATGTCAATCATTCAAAAAATTAATGAGCATTTGCAAGTTTAATTAGAATGCTATTTTAAGTTGATTACAACAATTTAAAAATTAATACATATCCAAAGCCTTGCAGGAATCCTGTAAGCACTCATTGTCAGTGGTTGGGTTGCCATGATGAAGACAAAAGCTGAGTGAGACTTATCCTCAGGGTGCTAGAGAGCCAAACCAGGCTTGTCACTGAGACTTGAGCCTTGGACTGTGTGAAGATGTGCACACATCTGGAATGAGCAGAGTATTTGTAGTCAGAATTGCTGAATGACAGAATCACTTATGCCCTCTCAATGGGAGAAATAACAATGGCTTCTGTTTCACATCAGTGTTTGAGTTTAAAAGGTGATATACATAAGATATGTATATATCATATACATCCTATATAATAAAAGGGTAACATGCAAATCAACTGAATAGCAGACCAACTGGTTGCTATGACACTCACTGACCACAAGGGGGCAGATGCTCAATGCAGGAGCTTCCCCCTGGTGGTCAGTGTGCTCCCACAGGGGGAGTGCCTCAGCCAGAAGCAGGGCTGAGGGACCCCCCTCTCCCCCTCTCCCCCCAGTGCATGAATATCGTGCACTGGGCCTCTAGTTTAGATATAAATAATCTCATGGACAATAATATTTAGCACGTAATACATGGAGACATAGTTCTAAGGGCTTTATGAATATTATCATTTTAATTCCTCCTGAAGATACCCCAGGAGGCAGTTACTTTTGTTCTATGTATTCTACAAATGTCAAAACTGAGGCAGAGTAATATGAAAGAATTCCCTCAAAGCCAAGAGCCACCAGAAACTAAAGCTGGAATTTGGCAGCAGATTATACCTTTAAATAGTATGCTATATTGCTTTTCTTGCTGGGTTTACAATTAATTGTGTTTGCTATAACCAGCTTAGCCAATAGAGTTTAACTAATTATAACTAGCAAATAGTAGCTTCCTAATTTTCAAAAAATCTAAATTCATCATATTTTGCAGAAACCATAATCTGGAAATATTTTATGATTTCTATTTAGGGAAATATTTAATAATCTCCTCTCTGTTTACTAATTGAGATTTTATTCTTTCTGTAATCTATTCCAACTTTCACACTTAGAGAATATTTTCTCTTTTTTGAGAAATATTGCTATTTTTAAATCTATCTTTTCCCCCAAATATATAAATTGCAAACTGTACCATCCAAGTTGAAGGCATCAACATTGAGCCATTCTAGGGCTTTTGCTTGCCTATGTTTACTCCCACTTTCCTTTAAGAGCAAGACACCGGAATGTTGCTTCCATTTGATTGAAAAGGAAAAGGATGCTCATTTGACTTTATAAAACACAGACATTGTAGGAAAGCAGGCATAGTTTCAGCACAGGGTGTTTGTTTGTTTTAATTCAATTCACCAGCTCACCACTGTATAGAACATGTGATTCAGTTTACAGAAACTTGGTTTGCAAAGTCCTTCAGGAACACACCTTTTTAGAGCGTGAGGCAGAGCTGTGGAGACATTTTCAGTAACTCAAGAAACAAATAACCAACTTAGGGATCATTGATTCCCTCCCTCCCTCACTTGCCAAATTTTCTACTCATTAGTCACTTCCTCTTGAGGATGAATAAGATCAGAAGGAAGATCAAGCTGAAATCAGTCAATTACATCTACTTGTCAGCAACTGCAACAGAAGGGTGAAGGCCTGGTGGGCAAGGATTCAGAGACAATTTGAAGGATTATCTGTGAATTTCAATTACCCTAGGATTTCCTCTCTCTGTTAGCATGAATAATTGAGAACCCAGGAAAAACTTATAAATGCTGGAGCTCGATGGCATGTTAAGAATAATCCTGCCCAAACTTCTCTCTTTATAGATGAAGGACTATAGATTTAGGAACAGAGGATCATTTGTTTGTCCGGTGACACACAGATTGCTGAAGGCAGACCAGTGACTCCCAGATATTCAGTCTTTTCTACCTTGTAGTTCCACCAAAAAAAGAAAAAATCAAATCTCATGCTAGTAACAGTACCATTTCATGTAAAATAACCCAATGGGTTACTTTATTATATTATTTTCAAAATAGGTAAAGTCTCAAAAATAACAGGATGTGATGCAAAAATCCCCAGGCAACAGAAGGCCTAGATCTAAGTAGGCTTCCTGCTATAGTAGCTCTGTGATCTTAGGCAAATGCCCTGATGTCTTTGGGCTTTCATTTTCTCATGGACAAGAAAGGGAGCATTATCTCTGTCTTGACTATCTCACTGAGTTTTGGAGAGGGTCAAAGAATATAAGCATAGTAATAAATTAGTGGTAATAGCTGGGGAGCTGTCTATATGTCAGACAGAATGCTAAATGCTCCACATACATCATCTCTTAGTCCTCAAGACAGCTTTATGACTCAGGTAATGCTGAGGATTTAGAAACTAAAGTTCAGAGAGGTTAAATAATGTGTTCAAGATCACATGGATAATCACATGGGAAGTAATTTATTAATTCTAAAGTAGATTACTATTTCTGCTGTGCGTGCGTGCGTGTGTGTGTGTGTGTGTGTGTGTGTGCATTCTAGATTCTGGTTGACCTGAAGTGGAGGCAGCACTTCAGGAAGCTGCTGAGGATATGACTTCTCGAGATCAATGGGTCAAGAAAGAGTGCGGACAGTCTGTGAAGCTACGTTAATAGTTTTTGGACTTTAGCCTTAGGAAACGGCTAACTGTAGAATAATTTTGAAGAGAGGTATCTTATCCAAGGTACCATTTATGAAAGATCAATCAGCTATCTGAATCTAAGATGGATGGACATATGGGAGGAGTATACATGAATAAGATAATGTTTTTGAAAGCCTTGGACAATATTGGAACCCTTTGCATGATTCCTTGGCTGCCTTGGACACATTTCCATATAAGTCATTAGAGAATGCGAGAAAGGAAGCTTGGATGAATTTTTCTTTGTCTAAATGAATAATTGTCAATAGCATTTTTCTAGTAAATGATTTCCATGTTATATAGAATGTTAGAAGGAGGAAAGACTTTAGAAAACGAAGCTCCATAATCTACTGTAAATGTGAGATGGGATTTTTAAATGGTGCCTCCCCACATTACCCAGCCTGCTTCTTAAACTCACAGCCAAAAGCACTTTCTGATAAGAATCCAGCCTTGTAACAGGATTTAATATTGCTCTCTCCTAGCCATATATCCATTCAGTCAGGTATTTCCCCACCAAGTTCACTGAGTACCAGTTGATGTCAGGCACTGTGCTGGGAGTGGAAACTACTAAGGGCAAGTAAGATACAGTCTCTGCTTTTAGACAGGTTCACTATCTAGTGTGGAAATGGACATGTATATACACAATTGCAATCTACTGTGGAAACCTTCTGCCTGGAAGGTAAATCTGAAATGCTGCCTGATTTTGTAAATAAAACTTCATTGGAACACAACCATGCCCATCTTTTTACTTAATGTCTATGTCTACTTTCAAGCTACAGTGTCAAAGCTGAGTAGTTATACCAGGGTATGACCACCATAGCCCTTTACAGAGAGTTTGCAGACCCCTGCTCTGGAGGTCTATCTATGCTAGTAGCTCTTACACCCGGGCTACCTAGTACAGTGGTCGGCAAACTCATTAGTCAACAGAGCCAAATATCAACAGTACAACGATTGAAATTTCTATTGAGAGCCAAGGTTTTTAAACTTAAACTTCTTCTAACGCCACTTCTTCAAAATAGACTCGCCCAGGCCGTGGCATTTTGTGGAAGAGCCACACTCAAGGGGCCAAAGAGCCGCATGTGGCTCGCGAACCACAGTTTGCCGACCACTGACCTAGTAGAATCATCTAAAGAATTTTTAAAACATATTGATGCCTAATCTCTCCAGAAAGATTTGAATTCAATGGGAAGATGAGTTGTGCAATTTCTTTTAACAGTCCTAAAGTGATGCACGTGTAGGATGTCAATGTGCCACCAGGGTAGAGAAAGACTCTTCTAGAAAAAGTGATGTTTTGGATGAGATCAGACATAAGAATAGCATGGACCAGGCAAAGGGCGTGAGTGTTTTCTGGAGAGAGAGAGAGAAGAACATGTGAGCGTGTCTGGTGCAGAGGGGGCATTCAGCCTATCTAGAACTTCAATTAGTTCTACAAAAGGAAGCTGGCCAGGAGAGGTGATGAGGCAGAGAAGAGAGTGGGGCCGAGATCATGAAATTTCTTGTGTATCCGGTTAAAAATTGTTGGAGTTGATTAGAAAGAGAAAAACATGGAAGGTGTGTCACTAAAGGGTTTTAAGCAGAGAGAGTAACTTGGTTGAATTTGCATGATAATAATGTTAGTAACTATATGGGGTGCAGTTTGCAGGCCTGGGGAGAGGGCAGAGGCAGCTGGGCAGCAGTAGTGGGATGTTGCAAAGAACTGGAGGCAGAGAACAAAGTTAAAAGGCCAGTATCTGACTCCGTTAAGACCTTTTGCCATTCATGCAAGTCAGGATTTAGAAGACGGTATACCCTGACTCTAATTGCACTGGTTGTAACAATGATGTGGACCTGCCACCACTCATCAACTTTCTGCCTTCATTTTTCTCTGCTCCCTGATCCTATCTGAGCAAGTCTCACTCCCATGCTCCATGGTAGGCTGCTCAAGGGATAGTCCAAGTTCTGGCCTCCTTGTCCCTCTCTTTTTCTCTTTGCATGCCCAGCGAAGCACTTTTGCACATACGAGGTGCTGAAGAAAAATCTATTAGACAACAAACCTCTCTTTTTCAAGCGAGGAAAATGAGAGGCACACAAACAGCTGGCCACCAGCCACAGAGTTTGCACCAGTGTGGCCTGCGTTGGGTACAGAGACATGTTCCGGGTGTTTTGGAAGTTGTCCACCTTAATTAACACACCAGTCAGAATGCCAGATTTCTGATTCTGCCTCTGCCATCTACCTCTGTCCAACACCACCACCACTTACCTCCTGAGAGGAAATCCTATGGTTGGGATTTAAATTAGACAGCACCCATGTCAGCACAGTGTCAAGCCAACTGGTGCTCAGAGATGCTCAGCTCTCAATGGACCTATTTAGCAATAATTCCGGGTAAGTGCCATTCATTCTATTCTCTTCTTTCTCTGCTATCTCTTGCTTTCGGATATTATCACTTACTTTTGTGAAAATTAATAACAAAGTTCAAGCTGAAGAGCTCCTTCTTGTGCTATTGAGAATTTCCTATTCCTCTTTCTATTGACAATGAATCTAACAGGGTTGTGTTTGAACAAATAATTGTACTTATCTCTGTGAGCTCTGATCTCCTTGTACTAAAGCCTGCACGAAGAAAACAGCATTATTTGGGCTATTTTAAAAGAAAAGAGCTATATTTCCTCTCTTCTTTTTTTTGTTGGGAAGATCTTAAAAGACAATAAACTCTGTCTAGTTCAACTGGGGATAAGCAGTCTTTTCTCAGGCTGGCACACACAGTCACTATTTAATTTAGAGTGATTCAAAAGGTAGTGGGGACAAGGATGCAAAGTTCATGCTGTTAGGGATGATCACTCTGCTTGGAGACATATGCAGCTACAGAAGGCTGAACAGATCACAGAAGCTTAAGGTGCTGGGAGATAAAAGGGATAGCTTTGCTGATCTGAACCCCAGAGACAGCTGGCTGCCTGCACCCCCCCCCCACAGCTTTCATTGTTGTTCTATCTCTCTCTCAGTCTCTCTCTCTTTCTCTGTCTCCATCTCTGTCTTTCCCCTTCTTCCTTTCTTCCTTTCTTCCTTTCTTCCTTCCTTCCTTCCTTCCTTCCTTCCTTCCTTCCTTCCTTCCTTCCTTCCTTCCTTCCCTTTTTTTTAAAAAAAATTCTTAGTAAAACTCACACAAATTTAGGGCAGTAGAAGGAAATGGGAGATGGGAATATGGGTTGAATTAAACCTCACAGATGTAGCTATCATTTCCCATACTTGATGCATGAAGCTAATAGATCCTATTCTCCTTGTTTTTAACATGGACAGTCCTAAGAAGATAACTCTTATGTGAGTACATGATGATCTGTAGTTTATGAAAAGAATCAATTCCCTGAATCTGCAGGCAGACTGAGGCACACAGACTGGCTCTGGCCCTTCAGTAGCTATGGATGTTGGACTTTGCTTTCTGCATCCCAGCAGATAATAATCCCTAATTTGGGGATCCTTGAAAGATTGAATAGCATCATAAAGAATCAGGGCTGAAAAATCTACTTCTCTTATGGTTTCAATTTACTGTTGCATAACCTCAGGAAAGTCATTTAAACATTCTGAGTCTCACCTTTTAAAAGGGCTAATAATGTGCATATGACAAGACATTTAAAGGGATTAAATAATGTCACATGTTAAGTTGCCTGTAATTTGTAAGGTGCTGCATATATTTGAGGCATAAAGTTGACACTTTTTCCCAGTCTATATAATTTATATCAATAAGCAACAGAAGTTGAATAAGTGCCATTGTGGACCGATATCCGTTATATGTCAGACACTGTTCTAGGAACTTTGAAAATATATGTGCTCTAATTGTTACAACCATCCTATGCAGGATGGAAGATCATTTTTTTTTTTTGAATGGATATGGAACTAGGTCAGTAGCTCTGGGTTAGATGGCAGTTAACATTTATTCGGCACTTACTATACACTGGCTCGTGTTCTAAATGCTTTAGGTGCATTACTTCACTCAATGCTCTAATCAACCCTGAGGCATAGGTACAGTTAGCCTCACAGATGAGGAGGATGAGGTACAGAGGGACTAAGTCACTTGCCCAAGGTCATACAACCAGTAAGTGATAAAATAAGATTAAAAGGCATGTGTTCTAACTCTAAATCCTGCAGTCTTTTCCATAATATTATATGGCAAAGCAATAATTTGGTTACAAGAGTTTGTTCCTTGAGATAATGGTTGTTGATCTCATTTGAAATAAACTTGTGAGAATATTTCATAAGATACAATATCATTTTTTTTCACTGCATTGTTTTCAAAGACAATGAATATGTTATTTATTCACATAATCCTGTTTAGGAAAATAGTCCTGTTAGCATGGAGATCACTAATTTGCCACTATTAGTAGATATCGCTCTTGAATTGCATTTGTAATTTGGGTGTGTGTACTTATGTATCTGCTTATTAATATATATGCACTCCCATTAAGCTGGGATGCTACTTAATGATTCTTCTCTGCAGGATGCAGCAGCCATCAGAAGATATTGTATCCCAAAAATCTAAAAATAATTAAAAAGTGAGGTTCAATCATTATTGCTGAGGGTTTGCATTCACGGTCTCTGAAAGTCTCTAAAACTCTAAGAACCCAGATAGCTAGAGCTTCCCTCGTACTTCCCAAGATATATTATGCTTCTTCAGCAAGTATCCCCCAGCTCTTAATAGTACACATTTATCTTATCTCCGTGTGCTCTACCCAGTAACTCATCAATAAAACAGCTGCTGAAGAACCAGTGCCGTATAAATAAAGGAAGAACAGGAGATGTAATAAACACAAGGAAATGTTTAGTTCTGAGGTGTGTGTGTGTGTGTGTGTGTGTGTGTGTGTGTGTGTGTACACGCACATCTATGTATATACACATACACTTCATGTATGTATGCAATTTATATGTACACATAAGCAAATTAATATACATATACAATTTAGAATTACTGTCACTTGTCAGATGATAAGAATGTATATTTGTTACAAATATTTAATAGTTTTAAAAACCAAGGTTTTATGATAGTTTCTATCCTATATAATAAAAGGCTAATATGCAAATTGACCGAACAGTGGAACAACTGGTCGCTATGATGCACACTGACCACCAGGGGGCAGACACTCAATGCAGGAACTGCCCTCTGGTGGTCAGTGTGCTCCCACAGGGGGAATGCCATTCAGAACGCCAGGCTCACAACTGGTGAGCACAGTGGTGGTGGCCGGAGCCTCTCCTGCCTCAGCAGTAAGCCAAGTGCTAAGGAGCAGCGAGCAGGCGGGTGGTAAGGAGAGAGGGGTCCAGGACTCTGAGAGGGTGCAGGCCCGGCTGAGGGACCACTCCCCCTGAGTGCACGAATTTTGTGCACCAGGCTTCTAGTTATATAATCAGAGCAAACTGCACATTATGTGAAATTACATTTAGTTTAGTGGTTTTCTCCATCACATCTGAGCTCTTCATGGCTTGGGAATCTCTGAGGATCATTTCTGTGTGTTTGCTGACAGGCAGAGCCAACAAAAACAACAAGCCTGCTCCCCAGTTTGACGAAACCTCTGTCCTTCGACAGCAGTAAATGAGAAGGCTGGGGCTGGGTAATTGAGAAATCCTGTGTCAGCAAAGGATTATATAAAACCAGTGGGACTCATTTTATGCTGCTTTTCACTTGTAGCTACCTCTCCCCCTTTTCCTAGAACAGATTTTCCTCTGGCTTTGAAAGATGCTAATGGAGCACTATTAGTCCAAAAAGAAAATTGCCCTAGAGGATAGTAATGACTTCACTGCAGTGTGACATCAAACCAGACCATTTAAGAATAATGGGGTTTTAGTTCCTGTACAAGAGTTGGATTTGGGAGATAAATAGCAAGTGAAAGTCCCATGACATGTAAGAGAGAAAGGAAGACAAGCTTTGGGATTTCTCTGGTTGCTGAACTCATGTGTGGGGCCACCCCAAACGTCGCCTGACATCTGAGATGTAAAGATGGAGATGAAATATTTAAGGCTGCTTAACCTCTTTCCTCAGGCTCCTTATGCCACTGGCCCTAGTGGGTAAAAGACTCCACAGAAACAAACATACAAAACACTTCTCTATAAAGTGAATGCCTTTATTCTCATTACAATTTTTTTTCTAAAAATATTCAAATTGGCTGGGCTTTCTACTTTAATAAAGCAAAAGCAAAAAAAAAAAAATCAGGTTGGAGAAGGGTTGTTTGTTTGGTGTCTAAAATGTGATTATTTTTATACCATTGTGAAAAGCAAATTTGAAATTCTTAAGAATTTCTTAATATGACCTATGAAACAACTGGTGAACTAATGTGTACAAGTTTTAGGGGCTAACAACAGAGTGTGAAGACTTGTGCACAGTTAAGGATTATTTCCCCATATGAATCTAAAATGAAAAGATGCTGAGTTAATGCCCTTGTTGGTATAGGGAAGAACAAGATTAAGATTTCAGATCAATGGTCCAGAAGAGGGGGAGGGAGGGAGGGAGGGAGGAAGGAAGGGAGGAAAGGAGGGAGGAAGGGAGGAGAGATGAGAGAGAGAGAGAGAGAGAGAGAGAGAGAGAGAGAGAGAGAGAGAGAGAAGAAGAAGAAGAAGAAGAAGAAGAAGAAGAAGAAGAAGAAGAAGAAGGAGGAGGAGGAGGAGGAGGAGGAGGAGGAGGAGGAGGAGGGGAAGGAGGAGGAGAAGGAGGAGGAGGAGGAGGAGAAGGAGGAGGAGGAGAAGGAGGAAGAGGAGGAGGAGGAGGGAAAAGGATGGGGAAGACAGGTAGAGTAGGAGAAGGAGGGAGAGAGAGGAGAAAGAAGAAGGAGGAAGAGGAAGAGAGAGGGAGGGAGAGAGATATGACCCAATGGCTTTGGAATAAAACAGACCTGGTTTTGTGTCTAAGACAGTACCTCTTTTCCATATTTGGTTTGTTGTGGGTGGTAATGATCTTTGAAATTCTACAGACCACCTCACTTGGAATTTCTGGTGATGTATTAATTGCATGATCTTGGTCAAGTTACAGAATATCTCTGATGTACCATTTTTAAATTTTTCAATCTCAGGGAATGTATGTGAGGATTAAAATAGATGATGTTTAATATAGCATTTGGCATATGATAATAAATAGTGAGATCTGACATAGACACTGTTTTTATTTAACTGAAGGAATATTATTGAACCCTTTTATATCCATAAACACCTCCCATCCCCACACACATAAAAGTATGTGAGGTTAGAATTCAGCTGTACATCTGTTTGACTTCTAAGTTCAAGTTCTTCTTACCTATTGATGCTTAGTCCCTGACCCACATTTTCACTTTCTGACCAAGTAAGTTTGCATGTATTTGATTTTTCTGAATAATTTTTTTATTTGTAAACTAGAGGCCCAGTGCATGAAATTTGGGCATGGGGGGGGGGTCCCCTCAGCCCAGCCTGTACCATCTCCAATCTGGGACCCCTCAGGGGATGTCTAACTGCCTGTCTAGACTGACAGTCAGACATCCCTCTCACAATCCTGGACTGCTGGCTCCTAACCGCTCACCTGCCTGCCAGCCTGGTCACCCCTAACTGCTCCCCGCTGCTGGCCAGGTCGCCCCCAATAGCCCCCTCCCTGCTGGCCTGGTTGCTCCTAACTGCCCCCCCCCACCAGCCTGGTCACCCCCAACTGCCCCACCACTGGCCTGGTCACCCCCAACTACCCCCTTCTGCCGGCCTAGTCACCCCTCACTGCCCTCCCCCACCAGCCTAATTACCCCCAACTTCCCCCACTGCTTGCCTGGTTGTCCCCAACTGCACCCCCCACCCCCCGCCAGCCTGTTCACCCCCAACTGCCCCTCCTGCCAGCCTGGTCACCCCTCACCGCCCACTGCTGGCCTGGTTGCCCCACACAGCCTGCTTGTTCAGTTGTTTGTTCATCTCTCACTGACACCCCTGCCAGCCTGGTCGCCCCACACAGCCTGCTTGTTCAGTCATTTGGTCATCCCTCACTAACTTTCCTGCTGGCCTGGTCACTCCACGCAGCCTGCTTGTTCAGTCATTTGGTTGTCTCTCAGGCCAACCCTGGGCAGCTGGGCAGCTGCCATCCGAGGCTTGCCTGCACCTTGGGCTGGCTGTGGGCGACTGGGGGGCTGAGGGGACTGGGGGACTCCGGAGGCAGGCACGCAAAGCGGCCAGATCTGCCTGAGGGCAGGTCCAGCTGTGCGGTGCACCTGCCACCCTGGCAAGGCTGAGGGGACTGGGCGCCACCATCTTGTAGCTATGAGCACCACCATCTTTGAGAGTGTGACAGTCAATTAGCATATTTCCTCCTTATTGGCTGTGGGTGCCACCATCTTTGTGAAGGTGTGATGGTCAATTAGCATATTCCCTCTTTATTAGATAGGATAGGAACAGCAAAAGTAAAATGTCTATCTTTGTTGAGGAGCACTTGATTAATCTGTCAGATTTTATCTCCTAATATCCTTCCATTTTGCTTCTTGTTGACCATCTCATCTGGTAATATATTTCATCTTAAAACAACAAACAACAATAATAAAATATTAATATGCAGAAAAGGACAAGAAACTACAACAGGACCCTATATTTCACATTTTAATTGAATCAATATTATCAATTATGAACAAACTGGAGACTGGGAATATCACCAGGAATTGAACAAATAACCCTGTTATTTTGGGATTTGTATTTAACCAACATACACTAATGTGCTATATTTGCTTCAGGTATTTTTTAGATAATGATCTCTTACAGTTATAGCTGGAGTCAGCTGTCCATACCATGTTCTCTTCCCGGGCCCTGAGAGCCTCTTCAGGTACGTGTGCATCCCTAATTGATTTGGAGTCATAGTGTGGGGTCAAGCCCAATCCTTCCTCAAGGAACTTAGTAGGCATTCTTCTTTTTTCATTGACTTTCTAAGACATGGAAAACAACCAGGAATGTTGCAAATGAAGCTCTAGGAGTTCAGGAAGTGCCCCTCTGGTTTATTCCACTGGACTTTGTAAGAATCAAAAGAGAGGATGCCTAAGAGAGATTTTTATCCACTGTAAAATATTCCCTAAATACTATGTATCTTTCTTGCATGGGTCATCTCTTGGGTGCTACCAACTGTTATCAGGACCATACCTAACTCGAGAACCTCACTACTTTCTCTACTACAAGGTATACCTTGACCAACTCTCAGAAATTTCTAGATAGTTCCCCACTGGAGGCCACAGCCAGGAATCCTTGGCTCCTCGCCCTGCATCTGGTCCACATGGAGCACATGACTCAGGGCAGAACAGGAAATCTGGCTTTCCAGAGTTGCCCAAAAGTGTCTGGTGACGTATGCCAGGGTGTTAATGGGAGGCAGAGCTAAATTCTCTGAGAGGCAGCCATTACCAATGTGGGACAGGAAACAGAAGGGAGCTGCGGGGGATAGATTCCTGTTGGATTTGTGGCTTCCATGCATGTCTGAGGCTTTCTGCATGCCTGTCTGTTAGTGTTCCTCGTGCTGTGTGCTGTCTGTGTTTCTTTTTGGAGTGAGGCCAGCAGGTATTTGCTTCCCATCCTTCCCAGTTTCACTTTCTGTTCCCTTTTTCTGTACCCCCTGTAGTTACACCTCCTAGAGGAAACATCCACATGCTTGCCTTGCCTCAGGCTTTCTCCTAGGAAATGTGGGCTAATCATTCTTTTCCCTCACATCCTCTCCTTCATTGCTCTTATTTACAATGCTCCCCAAGTGGGGAGTCCATGAAGATCTCAAAACCACTCAAATAGAGCACCCAATGCTCCCCAGCCCCCTCACATGCTTGATGGTGTTTCCAAGAGGCTGGTGTGCTGGGAAATGTAATTAGTGCATTCCATCTGAATAAAAGAGTAAACTGAGGAAGGGATGATAAAGAAGGACTAACTAAAACAGCTTCACCCTTTCTTGTTCATATTCTACTCAGAAGAATGAATGTGTGCCAAATGGGGTTTACTAAACTGAGGGGGTGAAAACCTTTTCTTCTCACTCATGAATGTACTGAGTCCTGCTTATAATTGTCCTGGTGAATGCCATTAAGGATTCCTTACTGTAGTGCCTTATTCCTCCTATCCAGCTTCTCTTGCCCTAGTTCTGATGGTCACTGTTTTCTTTTCCTGATCTATGAAAGCAGCTCACATACAGGTTTCCTTCACACTGCAGCCAGGTGCACTGGTCAGCTCAGACAGACATAACAAAATACCACATATTGGGTGAATTAAGTGACATATATTTATTTCTCATAGTTCTGGAGGCTGAGAATTCCATGTTGAACAGAATTAAGTCCACTCCACAGTGTAACCTTCAAGGCCTCTTCACCACCAGCCACTGTCCACCATCTGATGTTTTCTTTCTTCCCAAGCACTTAAAGCCCAGCTACAGTGGGCAGTTCACTGTTGCTGAAGTGGGCCCTGTATTTTCTCAGCTTCATACTTGATCCCACTTGTCAATTCCCAAGAAGTATTTTATCTCCTCCTCTCTTAGGCCAGGATCGCTCACCATTTTAAATATCATCCATTCTCTATAGTGGAGGTTGAATAATCCAACCTTAAGAAAGAGTTTCTTGCTGCTGAAATGGAGTAAGAATCAATCGCTCCTTCCATTGGGAGTTCTACAGAAATTGCCATTGTTTCTAATTAGCACCTATTTCTTCCTGCTTTATTTTATTCAAATATATAGTGACTGCAGCATCTAGCAAATTATCTAGCATATGGCATTGAATGTAAACTGTAGTTGAAAAATAAATTAAAAAAAAAAGAAGCAACAACTCAAGTGACGAAAACAAAGTGATATATTAGACTGTTGTCTTATTGCTCCAATAAATTCATGTCATGGCTATCAGACACAATGCTTCACAAAAGGAATCAGGCCTGGATGTAAAAGTTTCTTCTATACTGGGTTTTGCCCATCTACCTGTGTGTTCTCTGGAGCCCCATTGCTAGGCATTCTCCCCAGCCCACCATGTGCCTGTTCATCTATTAATATGTCAGCTGTCTTCACCCACTTCTTGGGTGAGCTCATAGTCTTTCTAGACTCCAGGCCAACTCTGACTTTCCATAAAGCTCAGAGCACTCCCCACACCCCCATCTGAAATGTGCACCAGGTGTTACATGCTGATTCCCGTTATCCTTGGGCATACCAAACCAGGAGGAGAGAAAGCATATTGAATTCAGATAAATGCAGAGCTCATTCTCCCATCCCCATCCAATCAGGCAATTATAGCACTGGGCCAGGATTTTCTCCCACATTTTATACATAAAACATAATTCTGCCACCAGCTGCTCACCAACATTTTGTTGTCTCCTCAACAGAAAACAAAATGACTAAACAGATCAGCAGAGGGGGATCTGCCAGCATAATCAATGAGATGCAACCCCCCTCCACCCAGCCTGTCATCAGAAAGCCGCTTTCTGCTTCTAAAATAAGCTGCCTGAAATCACTGCCTCCCTGCAGCTGTGTTTCTACCTCTGAGAGAGATGCTCTCTCAACTCACAGGTGTCTGGGGTATGGAAGGAATGAGACCGAGGGGGCCATGGATCCCCAGTGAAGGGCATGGGGACAGTTATCTGGTCTTAGAGAGTAGAAGTGTTCATGCTTGCCATACACACAGGGTAAGAGTAGTTAGGTCTTGGGTATTAGGAGTGTTTAAGAATACGATTGCCTGGCCTGGGAATACGCCTTTTGTTACATCCATGGTATACTTGATCTTCAATCTTTTTCATGTTCCTTCTGACCTGACCATCCCTTCCATCCACATCATCCCCTGTGTCTTCCCCTCACCTCCAAAACCCATTAGGGACTTACCAAGCTTAAGATGGCTGTAGTTCCTTCTGTCCTTCAGGGAGAAGGCATAATAGTAACAACAAAAATCTTTCTACCCACTTCCTTAGCAGAGATGGGGCAGGGGTGGAGGGGAGCAGAAGAAAAGGGAAGGAAATGTGGAATCTGCCAGAGCTATAGGCCTCTGAAGGACGAGCCCAGAACAAGATGGTCCATCACATATGGAAGCATATTAATGAGAGGAAAAATTTTGCTTTTTTAGAAATTTATTTTTTTGAGATTAAATTTATTAGGGAGATATTGGTTAATAACATTATATAGGTTGCAAGTATTCAATTCCATGATATATCATCTGTATATTGCTCATCACCCAAAGTGAAATCTTCTATCACCATATATTTGACCCGCTTCAACCTTTGCTATGCCCTCTTCTCCTTCCCTCTGCTAATCACCATACTGTTGTCTGTGTTTATGGAATACACCCAATGGAATACTACTCAGCCATAAGAAAAGATGAAATATTGCGGTTTGTGACAACATGGATGGATATTGAGAATACCATTTAAGCAAAATAAGTCAGACAGAAAAAGTTAAGAACCATATAATTTCACTCCAATGTGGCATACAAACCCGAAAGCAATAAATGAACAGACAAGAAAAACAAACAAACAGAATTGAGCTTTTTGTAGATTATGGGTAGGTGTGGGTGAGAGACTGAAGATAGGGGGGCGGACAATTGCCTTTCACAGACAGTGAATGGAGCCTTGAGGCTCTGAGTAATGCCTTCCCTATGGCTCCCCAAGGTCAATAAAGTCAGCAACGTACCCACAAACATTGTTGAGTAAGAATTTGTCAGGACAGGGGATGTCATAGAAAAAGGATGGGGTTTTAGATTGGAGATTGAACAGTGTGGAAAGGGACAATCAGATCATGGATTGATGAAACTCACTCAATGAGGTTTGGGAATGAATGTTAACTCGAAAGCATTTGCTTCCCCACCCTCACTGCACCCCATGAACGTCCCAGAATGGCTACCTCATGTGTAGATGGGTGTCTCATAGTGCATGACAGAAATCTCAAGCAAATTTTACCTGAAGACTTAAGAATTGGACAATTCACTGGGTGTCCATGCATATTCATGAATCTCCACTGCATATATTCTAATTCCCATTTGACAGATGAGGAAGGTGATACATGAGATGTTATATAATTTGCTCAGGGTCATGTAAGTAAAATAAAACTATAAGAAAGCCAGGTGTTCCTTTTACTCCAATGCCAAGAGTCATTAGACGTCAGTGTTTTTATTCCGTGACAGTATGATACTGTGGAGAAATTATTCTTCTGTCACTGTTCAGTGCAATCACCATACATGCTTAATCCTTAATCATCATTTGTATTATTTCTTTTTTCTTTTTTTCCAGTTTCCTTGAATTGTACTGTTTCTGTTACTGGTTTCTAAGCGCTTGTTTCTGATGAAAAATGTTAACCATTCTCATGCATTGCAAATGAAATACTATGTTTTTTTTTGTTATTATTTTCCTGTGGTGTTTTACTTTTTGGTTGTATTGAAGTTGTGTATTAAATATAATAATATTCTGTTTTAAAAAAGAACTTCTAAATAACAAAAAACATGTAAGTTTTTAAAATTTACATTATTACACCATATAACTAGCTTCATTTTGCAGGTGAGAAAAAAAAGGTAAGTGTGGTTAAGCACTTTCTATTTTACTGTGATTTCAATTCATTTTTTTCTCATTGCCAAACCCTGCAGACTCTGACATGAGAGTTACCATTGTTCTGTTCTAGCTGTCTGGGGCCCATGCTCTAGAAAGAGAAGCCTTTAAAGGAGATGACAAGGTTTTAAAATAAAAAAGACAGGTAGAATGAACTCTACTGCAAGGGACAGAGAATGAAAATAGGACTCCAAGCAGGGGCCACTAATCATCTCCAAAGCAAGTCAGGGACATCAGAGAGAAAATATGACCTAGCGGACTTTGTCATTTTTTGAATCTTTTTATTCACTCTTCAATTATTACAAAGTCTATATATCCCTGCTTGCTTGATAGAAAATATTTGTAAGAAAGCGGAAATGGTTCATATCAGTGTCTTAAGAAGTGGCAAGAAAGGTTAGTCTTTATGACCTTATCCTGTTGTTTTCCAGCAAGGCTTAGAGGAAGAACTCACACACGTGAGGCAGGTGGGGGCAGCTTCAAAGACAAAGTAAAACTCTCCTGTGGGAACTGCACCACAGGAGAAAGGGATAAGAGGGTGTCCCAGACCATTAAGGAAGAAATATATATGGTTTCCTGATATGAATATTGATCCTCTTCCCTCAGTTTTCCTGTTAGTTAATATACAAGCAAAATTGGTAATATGCCATCCTGAGAAAGGGAACTGGAGTTCCTCTTACAAGGAGAATACCTTTTTATAGAAAAGAGTTGATGATCAGCCATTTAAATGCTGTATCATAGAGTTGTGTACTTGGAACCTATATAATATTGTTAACCAATTTCACCCCAATAAATTTAATAAAAAATAATAAAAAACATAGTATCAACAATAGCTTTCAGAACAAAGAAGAGCCAACTTGGTATGCATAAGAAAATGGCCCCAATTTGAAATGTTGGATTCTCAGAGGACAGGTGGCAGGAAGAACCAGAAGAACATGAGAGTCTGGAGTGGCACAGCTCAGCTATGGAAATAACTTGGTCATGAGATCCAGATGTCTCTATTGGGCTGTCTGGAAAGAAACAGCCCTAACACTCAATGTCCACCATGATGCTGGCTTATGAATCCTTCTCTCTTGCCAAATTTCTGGTAAGCAGGCTACATACACAGAGGCCTTGTAAAAGTCATTTGAGTTGTTTGTATCTATTAAAACCCAGAATTAGACCTGCATTCACTACCTAGGAAATTATTATAGAATGAAGAAAGAACATTCAAGATGATGAGAAGACACACAAGGGAAAGCCTCAGGAAGAGTTACAAAATTGATAAGTTTGGCACCCTATGAATTTGCAAACATTTGTTGGGGGAAGAGCCTTGGACTTCCCAAGTGTCATGAAATATAATGTTTGAGGCCAATTGTTTTTAAAATCATAGGAGACTAGATCACTCTAGCTGACACTAGAATTATATAAATTTGAAACACCTTAATTCATTTCACAAATAATTTTCAAATGTAGAATGTATGTGACCTTTTAAAATAATGGAAGTTAACTATACAAAAAGGGTATTATTAAAATAAATTATGGCATACTTATAGGATGGAGTGCCATTAAACTATTGGAAGAACATTATTATGATCTTCCCCAAGTTGTCTTAGCTCATGGCCAAGCAAGAGGAAGGACCAGCAGTGTCAGGAGATCAGCCCAGGTTTGACTGCCTCATGTGGAGTCCTTGCCTCACTGCACCAGAACACCTGTCAACTCAGTGGAAGCCTTACACTTGGAGGTGGTGAGCCAGCTCCCAGGGTCCTCCTTTATCATTTGGGCCAGGTGGAAAGGGCCTTGCACCAAGCAAACTCATATATACTAAGCTAGAAAAGAGTTATGCAGTCCCTACTATCCTATCTAATAAAAGAGTAATATGCAAATTGACAGTCACTCCAACACACAAGATGGCCGCCCCCATGTGGACACAAGATGGCCACCACAAGATGGCCAGCAGGGGAGGGCAGTTGTGGGTGATCAGGCCTCCAGGGCAGGACAGTTGGGGGCAACCATGCCTGCAGGGGAGGGCCATTGGGGGTGACCAGGCCAGCAGGGGAGGGCAGTTAGGGGCAACTGGGCTGGCAGGGGAGCAGTTAGGCATCGATCAGGCTGGCAGGGGAGTGGTTAGGGGGTGATCAGGCTGGCAGGCAGAAGCAGTTAGGGGCAATCAGGCAGGCAGGCAGGCAAGTGGTTGGGAGCCAGCAGTCCTGGATTGTGAGAGGGATGTCTGACTGCCTAAATGGGCAGTTGGGCACCCCTTGAGGAGTCCCAGATTGGAGAAGGTGCAGGCTGGGCTGAGGGACCCCCGCCCCCACCCAATGCACAAATTTTGTGCACCGGGCCTCTAGTCTATATATATAAAACCCTAAGTAACCATCCAACCATTTGACCGGTAGCTATGATGCACACTGACCACCAGGGGGCAGATGCTCAATGCACATGCATGGAAACATGGAACAGACTGATGAATCTCAGAGGGAAGGGAGGAAAGGGGAGGATGAGAAGAGATTAACCAAAGATCTTATATGCATACTAGAGGCCTGGTGCATGGATTTGTGCACCAGTGCAGTCCCTCGGCCTGACCTGCAGTCTGATATCCCCTGAGGGGACCTGGATTGCTAGAGGGTGCAGGCCAGGCCAAGGGACCCCACCAGTAAACAAATCCGTGCACCAGGCCTCTAGTATAAATATAACAATACATTTATTAATTTGTTAAAATAGTTTCTATTAGTAGTGGGCTTTGAAATTATTTTATTTTTTGTTTTGGCTACTCTATATTACTAGTCTTTCTATATAATTATTTACTTCTATGTCTTATAAAATATGAACATACATTATTTTTGGTGTGGTTTAGGGGCCCTGATGTGTAACAATGTAACCATTGGACTCAGGGGAAACTGGATACAGGGTGGAGTGGTGGAGTGACATCAGTGTATGAGTCCCTATTGCCTGCCTATCACTTTGGGTGTTTGTCAAACAGAGCCAAGTATACAAACACTTCTTGAGGCATTGTTATTCCAAAACAGACAAATCTGCTGCCAGAAAATCACAGTTGCATTTCCATTTCTGCAAAGAGAAAATAAATTGTATGCTGAAATGTTCAGGTTGGGCATACCAAAGGAAGCGCAGCAAATGAATTATGAGCCATTCTCCATGATACAGTACAGCATGAATCTCCTGGAATATACAGACTTCAGCATTACTTGTGAGTTATATGGTCACTTGCAACTCACAGAAATAAATAGTTTCTTTCCAATGTCTATATTATTGCACTCTCTTCTTTATATAGCTAGCCAGTTTAGCTATAAAATTTGACAGTCAATACATTTATAAAGATTCTATGGCTTCCAAGATTTGTTTTGAACACATATTTAGTATTTCTTTTTCCCCCTCTTTATCTAGAGTCAAAGAAGGTGTCACATTTTTTTTTAAAAAAATGGTCACTAAAATTAAAACAAATAACTGAGAAGTCACCAATCCATTCACCCATCCATTCACTTATCCATGCATCCATTTATCTACTCATTCTTTCATTCATTCATTGAGGAATACTTCTGATTATGAATTTCACCTCTTCAATTTACTTATAATATGTCCTAAGCCACTTTAAAGTAAACCATCTAAAACTGTGGGAGTGATAACTTCTATGTCAAAGTTATGAAGATCAAATAACGTTGTATATATTGGGTGCTTCCAGTCATTCTTTTTTTTCTATAAAACTATTTTTGGTTGCCAAAAATTTAAAATATCCAGAATGTTTCATTGGAATGTTTCAATCATGTATAGGACACCTGACTAGAACTGTGATTGTCCAGGTAAGTCTTGAGTGGAATGTCCCCAAAGCTTCAGGAAAGTCTGGAGTGTCATGTGCCTGCAGCTTACTCAGTTGTACTGAGAATACATTTACATAGGAATGGCCCTGCGTTTCAGGAGTTATGCTAAATCATTTCAACTCTCTGAAGCCTTTCCCATACTACAGAGAGTGAGTCAGATTTTTTTCACAGCAACAGATGTATCCAATAATAGACTCATATTCTACTGGAAAGTTGGCTGCAAATAGCAACCCTACAAAGTACAGTTATACCTGGGATTCCTTGATACTACACATATCCCAACATGCATCATATTATAGGTTTTTTTTTCTAAAAAAATGCTTCTATCTTTAAAGAGCTTTCAGAAGAAGCCCTGTCTCCTGTTATCTAAAGAAATTTGAGCCCCTACAGCTATTTAGGTTCCTCAGGATCCCCTTTCCAACCACCTGGATTCTGCTGTTCATCCTGTTGATTGAATGATTCCTAGTTGATCTTCAAAGGTAAAAGACCACCAAGTCTTCTCATGATATTTGAACCCAAGGATTCATTCTGGGGCTTGGTGACCAGTATTGGGTTTCTATGAAAATCATCGGGAAACCTGTGACTCTGGTTATGCTGAAAAGTTCAATTCTTAAACTTGTCACAGTACAATGAATCCTAGCCCTGGCTGCAAGCCCTAGAGACTGCATTGTGTATACCTCGATCCTCCTTGGTGCCAATTGAATGGAGGACTTGCCTTCCCTACCCCACCTTCGTATTGAGCCTGCTGGGCCAAGACACTGCAATGGGGTATCCAGGTCACTCTGATTCCACAAAGATGGGGGAGAGTAGACTCCCTGCTGCTACTCATCCACACCTGCCACTAACCTTTTGTTAACAAAAGGCACCATGTCTATTAAGGTTTTATATTTGCACAAAAGAATGATTTTCTTTGCCATTATTCTTTTTCGGGTGAATGCATGATTTTATTTTTCCCATCTTCAATGCAGTGATAAAGCAATTAGGACATATATTCACCATCTATTTCATCATTTCTGTTTTTCCCTCTAAAATACTTATTTTTCTACTAATAATTTGTGACTCAAGTTTATTATTAGCTTCCATCTTGATAGTGTGATGGCTAGTTTTATATGTGAACTTGGCTGGGCCCTGGGGTCTAGATGCATGGTCAAAGATTATTGTGGATGCTTCTGTGTGAGTGTTTTTGAATACAATTAACCTTTAAATCAGTTGAATTTGATAAAAGTAGATTACCCTCTATAATGTGGGTGGGCCTCATCCAATTAGTTGAAGGCCTAAATAGGAAAAAAATTGACCTCCCAAGAGCAAGAGGGAATTTTGACAGTAAATGACCTTCAGACTTAAGTTGCAACTGTGGCTGTTCTTGGATCTCTGCCTGCTGGTCAACATTACAGCCCTTGTTAGTCTCCACAATCATGTGAGCCAATTCTTTTTTTTGTGTGTGTGTGAATCAATTTTTAAAATAAATCTTTCTTAAATCTCTCTTCTACTTTTCCCTCTCCCTTCCTCTCTCCCTCTCTCCCTCCCTCCCTTCCTCTCTCTCTCTCTCTCTCTCTCTCTCTCTCTCTCTCTCTCTCTCTCTCTCTCTTTCTGTATGTGTGTGTTTACACAAACACATAGCATATTGGTTTTGTTTCTTTGGAGAATATATTATGTAGAGTCAGGAATCAACAGGCTGGAATTGCAGTGCATCTCATTTTACAGTCTACGGAGAGTGTTGAACACAACAAAATGCATTTTGGAATCAGAGAGACAGGGATTGAACTTTAACATTTAGCCACTTAATTCTGCCATGAGACTAACCTTGAATAGGCTAGTCTCTCTGAGGCTTAGTCTTCACTTTTGTAAAATGGGGATGATAACAGTTCTCACCACATAGGTTGTGAAAAAGATGAACTGTGTTAGTAAATGCCACACCCTTGTAATGGAGCCTAGCACTCAACAAGCACTCAATAAATGTAAACTATATAAAATGAGATTATTATAAGGAATAGAAAAGTCTCCCATCCATTGGATGTTTGCTTGCTGGCTGGCACAGTGCTAAGAGCTATATGCACATGTAATCATTATAATAATAACTCTGAGATAGTTGCTATCACTATATTCATTTTATAGTTGAGGAAATCAGAGCAAAGAAAAGTTATGTAACTGGACCAAGTTTACAAGGTTTTCAGTCTGTCTTAGCTCAGGCCACCATAACAAAACACCATAGACTGGAGGCTTAGACATTTATTCCTCACTCTTCTGTAGGCTGGGAAGTTTAAGGTCCAAGTGCCAGCCAATTCAGTTCCTAGTGAGGCCCAATTGCTGGCTTGCAGACTGTTGTTTTCTTGCTATATTTTCACAGGGCAAATGGAGAGAAACAGATCTGGCTTCTCTCTCCTTGTAGAAACTCTAATCTCATCAGGAGAGCCTTCCCTCAGGACCTCACCCAAACCTAATTACTTCTCAAAGGCTTCAATTCCAAATACCACCCAAATACCATCACACTGGGCTTAGGGCTTCAACATATGAATTTTGGGTAAACACATTCAGTCCATATAAGTCTGCCTTCAGAATGCCCACTCTTAACAACTGTGCTACATTCATTGAAAATAATTTACAGCAACATGGAAAATGCTTTTAAAGAAGCATTAAAAAGTCAGCAATATGTATCCTCTCTGGTTAAAAAATATTAGTTAAAAGCATCCATAGGAATAAATAAAAAGGAGACACTGAAAAGAAATAGACTAGAAATTATTAGTGTGTTCAATTTTCTTTTTTGGTCTGTAATTAAGATTTGCTGTAATATTATATTGTCTCCATAACGTAAAAATAAATTTCAGTATAATAACTTCATAGGCCCTAGCACACAAATTTTTATACAGAAGACAAGTGTTTATTATGTGAGCAAATGAAGGAGAACATGCCATATTTCTGTGGAACCTTTTATGTTTCAATCATGTGCTTTGTGAGGTGTGGTCTCTTTGAAAGTAAGGAGGGCACATAATACCCCCATCTGCTAAAACAAATGACTGCCACAGCCAGTAGGTTTCTTGTTTGTTTGTTTTTTACTTTTTGACATAGTCAAGGTCACATTTTGGACAATTATGGGTGGAAAAAAAACACAAGCCCTAGGTTTCTGATGGATCAATGAGCCAATGCTTTCCTCAGATTCTTTCTATGTGCAGGAACCAGGAAAACAGGTAAAAGTGAAAGAAGAGGAAATTTTATGGACATTGAAAGGCCTATCTAGATTATAATGATGGAATTTGGCACTCAGGCATTTGCAGAGTCACAAACTTCACAGGTAAAGGAGGTAGGACAGTGTTAAGAGAGAGGTAAGGTGGGAAAGAGCAAGGCCACTCAGAAGGGACACCAGGGAACCCAACCCAACTTGAGCATCAGTGCTTTTGGAGATGTAGGATCTGGGGGTGGACACTGTATTGGTGGTTCCAGGTGACTCAGGAGAGTAATAGAACCCAGGTCTATGTGACCCCAACTTTCTACTCTGTCCTTTGCTGCATGGAAATGCTCACCAGAATAGGAGGCACGGCATCTGCATTTTATTTATTTATTTATTTATATATTTTTTTTATTAAGGTATTATATGTGTACATATCTTACCATTGCCCCCCCACCCCACTCCCATACATGCCCTCACCCCCCAATGTTTTGCATCCGTTGGTTACTCTTATATGCATGCATATAAGTCCTTCAGTTGATCTCTTATTTTCCCCACCTCTCCCTAACCTTCCTGCTGTAATTTGACAGTCTGTTTGATGCTTTACTGCCTCTGTATCTATCTTTTTGTTCATCAGTTTATAATGTTTTTCATTATCCCCAAATGAGTGAGATCATGTGACAAACAAGGCATAAAAGTGTTGGGCAAGGAACTTTAACTTCTGATGCCAAAAGGACAAGTAGTCACTAGGAAGAATGATGTTTCCACCAGAAAATGTTTTTGAGAATTAAACAGATGTCTTGGGGTGAAAATTAAAACTCGAAAAAATGTAATTTTCTTAAACTCATTTGATAGCACCTCTGACCTCACCTGCACTTAAGGGAGTGAGTTAGTTTATAGCCTTTGGGTTTTCATGTGGTGCGAATTTTCATGGTTTCACTCAGAGATGTTCATGTGTTTGCTTATGTGTTGCTGCCCCATGTTTTACTGAGGGAGCTGCATAATATTGGGGATCATAAAATCTGGAAAACCCTAATGCCTGTTTAGCTCCTCAAGTTTCAGATAAGGGGATGTGGACACTCTTTCTCCCTCTCGCCATGAGCAATGTGGTCAGGTTTTCCTCTTTATTTATTAAAGTTGTCTTTGACTATGACATTTAACAGGGGGTTATTCAGTGAATGCTGCTTGTCAATATCCAAAGAATATTTTTTCTCCCCCAAGGACAGAGATGGGGGAGATGGATGCTTGTCTCTCCATTCAGAGCAGTGATTTGAACGATGGTTTTCAGTAACTTTATGTGATTACAACTCTCTTCAGGGAAATTGGCCATGAAAAGATCTAAAGTAAAACCTTCTAGAGCTAAAAAACCCCACAAACCAATAAAAACTGGGGGTTGAAGAAGGACATGTAAGAATGAATGAAGGTCCCAGACTTAACCTCAAGACCTGGTTCTGCTCTTTGATTGGGGGGCAAAAGTATACATCCTTTTTGAATGTGCTTCCTTAGCTGTTCAAGGGGGATAATGATATTTCTTTCAAAAAAGATTAAATAGAATACATGAGTCTTAGAATCATGTCCAGCATTTTAACTACCTGCAAAAATATACATTGTTTAAATCACATGCACACATTGATATTGTGTTTCCTGTGGCGTCCTGTTGCTGCAAGCTGTTGGTGGCAATCATGACCCTCACCAATGAAGTCAGTTCCCATCTCTTGATCCCAGTGGCTGGAAATGTGACAGCGGTGATTTTCTAATTTCAGAGGTGCTGCTTTATTTTGCAATATTTTGTCAAACATCAAGCATCACTAAAGAATCTTCCCCAGCGATCTGTGAGTGATCTGCTCCTGGTATAATGATTCCTAGCTGCCGGTTTGGGTGGATGACTTAGTGAGATGAGATTACGGCTGCTCTGGGAGGAAATAGCACCTGTAATGTGACCCTTGAGCCAGGAAACCATTTAATACCCCAGAGCTCACAGTGACTGAGCTTGAGTGTCTGTCAGGCTGTGTTTAGAAGGTCCTCCCTCCTCCCTTATTTTAATGGGCCCTTATTACAGAGGCAGAGGCCTATTAACCCAGGACCCAGAGCCTGCTACCGTAAATTCACCATGAAATCCTGTTGACATTGGTTGACTGTCAGGCTCATAAAACTGCCAGTGGCCACATTCTAAATTATAAAGGACATTTACCCAGTGCATGTCAGTACTTGTACATCATAGCTCATGGGTGGGAAACACCCCAATCTCAGATACAATCTTGACCTGTCTTCCTTCACATGGTGATATGGGGATTTAAAGTGCAAGCAATGGTCCCAACCCCCTTGGATGCTAATACTGGGGAAGGAGAAGATATGCTCTGGTTTGTTCCAAAAATGGTCTGAGCTTTTCTCCGCTGTAGCTTGTCAGAGTGCATTGGAATCATCATTTTATCGCTCTCCCCCACCTCCCATTTGATGGCCTGAGCTGTTTATTGCTTGCTTTAATCATCAGAATCTAGAATAGCACCTTTTATACGGATGATGTTCTGTAAATATCTCATCCACGACTCAGTACTTAAGGCAATTAAGTTGAGCGTGCTTCTATGACTATACCACTTTCCATCCCTGAGAAACTTATCTGATAAGCAGATAGTTTGGAATGGGTGTATCATTCTCCTGGTGCCCAACACCAAACAACACAACTTTGGCTGAAACAGACACCTATGTTCAAGGTGCGTCCTTATCAATGTGCTTGGGTCCCTTTCCAAAGACTGTTCTTGGCCCGACTGAATTCTTTCTTCTGCAGGCTGTCACACATATCCCCAGCAGATGATTTTCTTGACACAGATAGATGTGTCCTGCCAAGAACCTGATACAATAGGTTGATTTCCCAAGCATCAGGTGAAAGCCCTAGATTCCCGCATTATTTCATTATGTCATCCCTTCCATCCAGTTCTGGTGTACTTTCTGATACACATGCACCCAGTGAGATAGGCTTATAGCTCCACTGAGGCTGGGCTAGCTCCCAGATTTTGGAAGTTGTACAGACATTGGTTTGACTGTATGCACTGCCACATTCTAACCATGTAACCTTGAAGCAATTAGGAAATATCAGTGAGCCTCAGTTTTATTATCTGTAAAATATGTATAAATGCTATCCCCAGAGTTGTGGTAAGGTTTAAAAAAGATACTGAATGCCCAGTATCTGAGTGATTGGGGTGTAAAGTAAATGTTAGTTCTCTAATAACCGCTCTCACATATTAGTTCTTTAGTTCCACCTGAAATAATTCCCCCCAAATTTCTTCCTATCCAAGTCCTACTGTTCTTCAATAAAAGTTTGGCATTTGTAGTTTTCAATGTGGTTTTTGTGTACATGATGCAGTTTGATCTGGACCCACACTGTGAGGTAGGTGACACCACTGAAGGGGCACCTGAAGAAGTTGAGCCCCCAAAGGATAAGGGGCTTTGTAGTGTGATGACGCCCTCACTTTCAACACTAAACACCATGTGCCTGTGAATCAAAATTCTTCATTTATCAAGGCTGCACCTTTCAGAGCAAGGTCCACATTTGGACATAATCGGTTGTCCTTTTTGCTGTCTTTCCACATCCCTGTGCAAGGACTTCTCTCCTTTTTATTGTATCCAACTCTTTACCTGCATCCTCATTTTTATAAAGATGGGCTCTCTTAAACCTGTTCAAAATATCTCATGGCTAGGTTCAGTGGTATTAACTGGCAATCATCTGCCATTTTCTTGTTCCCAGGTGCTGGTGTTACTGGCATTCACTTCAGACATTTCTTTGTAGAAACCCGACTTAAACTGCTTGTTTACTTTCTGAGTGTTAGCAAAGTTGACATGAGATCATGCAACCTGTAAATATAATTATCCAGGAACATGCAAACCATAGCACATTACAGTACACATTTTGGAGACTGCTGGCTGCCCCTCAATGTCTGTACTTTGCCAATAAAAAATATATATATAAGGTTTGGCTTGGTGAGCAAAATGCATAGACTGGTCTTCCGTGCAGCCAATTCGATCATTTTATAAGGTTCTGGCTAAGGGAATACAAGCAAACTGATGAATGCCACTTAGATAGAAAAGGAATATGCCCTCCCATCTCTTCTCCACTTTCTGGAAAAGCTGGAGCAGCTATCATGACTCATAAGAGGTAAGCCTCCTGGTCAGAATAGCAGGGAAACACTCTTGGAGCTCATGGATGTTCCACTCCACAGGGCTGCTATTTCAACCCTGTGAAGTTCAGGCCCATGTTGAGAGGGTAGTTAGAAATAAACTTTTTAAAAAGTCATTGATAGCCCTAGCAAGTTTGGCTCAGTGGATAGCGTGTCAGCCTGCGGACCAAAGGGTCCAAGGTTCTATCCCAGTCAAGGGCATATGACCTGGTTGTGGGTTCGATCCTCAATAGGGAGCATATAAGAGGTAGCCAATTAATGATTCTCTCTCATCATTGATGTTTCTATCTCCCTTCCTCTCTGAAATCAATAAAAATATATATATTTTTAAAAAGTCATTGATATTTTTGGCTGTTTTAGCAATGGAACCAGTAACTTTCTATCTAATAAAGAGGGGATATGCTAATTGACTGCCACACCCTCACAAGAAGGTGGCGCCCACATCCACAAGATGGCGGCACCCAGTCCCCTCAGCCCTGCCTCATCCAGCCTGAGTCCCCCAGTCGCCTCAGCTCTGCAGGGGAAGGCAGTGGTGGCAATTGGGCCGGCAGGGGAGGGCAGTTATGGATGATCAGGCCAGCAGGGGAGCAGTTAGGCATCAATCAGGCCAGCAGAGGAGTGGTTAGGGGGCTATCAGCCTGTCAGGCAGAGTGGTTAGGGGCAACCAGGCAGGCAGGCAGGTGAGTGGTTAGGAGCTAGCAGTCCCAGATTGTGAGAGAGATCCCAATTTGGAGATCATGCAGGCTGGGCTGAGGGATACCCCCGCCCATGCACTGGGCCTCTAGTAATTAATAAAATGCTCTAAAAATGAATACATTATCAGTCCCTGTGTGTTATATAAGTCTGTTTCCCTCACCCCACAGCATAACTAGTTAACCATACCAATAATATTCACAAAGCTTAATTTCTTTCCTAACCTGTTAAATTAAAATTATAGTAGGGTCTCCTCCTTTCATTGTGATGTATAAAACAAGGTGAAAAACTTCCAATCTTTGTAGCATTATCCCAATATGTTGAGATTCTGCTTCCCAGCAATTGTCAACAGTTTGGCTCAAATAAACTCACAAAAATTCATATCTATATTAATGAAAGCCTAGGTGGACCTTGCACCCTCACGTCATCACAAGATGGCTGCCCCCATGTTGTCACAAGATGGTCACCCCCACATTGTCACAAGGTGGCCGCCCCCGTGTGGTCACAAGATGGCCACCACAAGATGACCACCACAAGATAGCCGCCACAAGATGGCCACCACAAGATGGCCGGCAGGGGAGGGAAGTTGGGGGTGACCAGGCCTGCAGGGGAGGGCAGTTGGGGGTGACCAGATTGGCAGGGAAGGGCAGTTGGGGGCAACCAGGTTGGCAGGGGAGGGCAGTTGGGGTCCACCAGGCTGGCAGGGAGGGCAGTTGGGGGTGACCAGGCCTGCAGGGGAGGGCAGTTGGGGGCAATCAGGCTGGCAGGGGAGTGGTTAGGGGATGATCAAGCTAGCAGCCAGAAGCAGTTAGGGGCAATCAGGCAAGGAGGCAGGTGAGTGGCTAGGAGCCAGCAGTCCCGGATTGTTAGAGGGATCTCAGATTGGAAAGGGTGCAGGCTAGGCTGAGGAACACCCCTCCAGTGCATGAATTTCATGCACCAGGCCACTAGTATATATATTATTTATATATATCAGGGGATTTTATTTTATTTCTTTATGTGCTACATTACGGTGCTGGCATTCCAGTGTACCCCTGATTACTTGTCTTGATAATTAAGCAATTGTGCTTTTGTATTTTACTTATTTTTAAATTATATGTACTGGTCTTAAATTAGGGTTGCTGCAACCCTCTTTAAGGCAAGGCTATTCTGTATATGGCACTGTTTGTATAGATCAATGGTTCTCAAAATATGGCTCCTGAAATTGGCATAACCTGGGAATTTGTTGGAAGTCCAAATCATCGTTCTCCACCCAGCCTTGCTGACTGAGACTCGAGGGTAGGCCCCAGAAATTGGTCTTTTAACAGGCCTTCCAGGGGATGCTGAGGCCAGCTCACATATGAAAATCATGACAACCAGGCCAACCACTCTGAAACCCCAAGAGCTTAAAGAGGAGCAGCTTTCTGAGCGATAGTTAGAGGTGGGAGGTGTATAGGTGGGGGACTTAAAGTTGTGTTAGACAGAAAATGTTGTGAGGCTCCCTAAAGAATGGGTATCAAGATATCCCCCCAATGAAGGACAGAATGTGTCCAACAAGGATTTAACAGCACTCTCACTCTTCGTCATAGAGAGAGGGCTGATCATGGTGGGTATATGGCAGAGTCCTTCCTGAAGGGAGTGTGAAGGTGTTAGTGGGATGGCAGAGGTGGGAAAGGTAGATTGTATGCTGCATTTATAGTTGAGCTTCACAAGGAGGAAGCCTGAGCAGGATGTCCTCCTAGGAGAACACACAAACATGTAAACATGATCAGTATTGATGAAGCTAGTGGCCCTCAAAGTGTGAAATATTGGCATGAGAGGGTACAAATAGGTCTGTAGGGGGAGAAATGATTCTATGAGCAAATTAATTTGGTAATTGCTGGGCTCAAAAGAGTTATACATTTTCTCTACTGTAGTACTTTGCAGATTCTTTAATATGCTAATTAACATTTTAAATCTCCAAGAAGAGGTTACAGTAGGCAGTGTGTACCAAAATTATTTAACCACCCCATGCCAGGACAATTTATGGATCAAATAATCTTTGAAACACATTTTGGAAATAGTGTGTTAGGGTCAACATGTATACAGACTCAAACTCATGAGTTTTGAGTGGAGAGAAGAAACTGGATGGAGTAAAGACTGAGCTCAGAGAAGGGAATTCCTGGGTTATGCTGGAAATACCAGTGTTCAGAGATCACCTCTGTGACTTAGTAAGGGTATAGTGTAGTTCATTCTGAAATTCTACAAGATGATTTATAATCACTGGATTTTTATGATGGATGTTTCATAAGCTTGATTCTATTGACTCTTGCCTCTTCTAATGTTGTTCATTATTTATCCTAGTACAAAAAGACCTATGAATTAGGCTGGTTTTGGTGGGCAAAATGTGGCATCAAGCATTTCTTTGAAATCACTAAGGTTTAAAAGAGATAGCTGCTTAGATAAGAATTCTAGGCAGCTTGTTGAATCTGGTTCAGGATTCAATCCATTACTAAGGGTATTGAGGGAGCCTTGGCAAAAATTAGCCATAAGTACAGAGGAATGGCAAAGGTGAATGTGGTCCAAGATGGAATACAGGTCAGCAAGGAACCTTGGTTGCAGATGGGATGCCAAAACAGAAACTTCGGGGTGAAATGGCAGAGATCTGTGTCTCATGGTTGTGGTCTGAAGGCACATATGCTCAATCAAGGTAAAACTAGCTACCATGGACTGCATTATTGGATGTCTAAGCTATCTGTTTTCTGGATAAAATAAAACTTTAGGGCTAGAGGAAAACAAGAAAATTAAAATGCATTAGTTTGATTCTTTTTCAAATGTTATTATTATTGCCGTGTAAAGGTATCTGGCATAAAATGTGATAAATAAATACTAGCTATATCACATGCAATATTTAAAAAAGTTAAAGTTAATGGAAAAGTTTCATGATAAGCAAAATTTCAAAAAGTTACATAAAGACTTGATATATTAACCAGTACTGTAGCCTGAAGCAAAATGAAAAATCAGCAATGCTAATCTTACCTTGATTTAACATGTTGATATTTGGTTCATTATGGATGCTTAGGCCTAATTTTTGATTTTTCAAATATCGAATTAAAACATGATGTATCTTGCTTACTGATTTTTGGCATCTCTTTACCTTTTGTGCCCAAGATGAGTGCCTTACTTTACCCTCATTCAGTCTTTTCACTAAATCCTCTTTCCACTGTAATTATATGGATTCTACGTGATCAATGTTGGTTTAAACCAAGTCTCATAAAAAAGCTGTTCCAGTCTTCAAGTCAAGGAGAGAAATGTAGAAGAAAAGAAAACAATGAACCTTCTTTTGCACTTTTTTTTTTAACATATTTTTATTGTTTTTAGAGAGGAAGGGAGAAGGAGAGAAAGAGAGACTTCAATGATGAGAGAGAATTATTGATCTGCTGCTTCCTGCATGCCCCCTACTGGGGATCGAGTCCCCAACCCAGGCATGTGCCCTGACCTGGAATTGAACCATGACCTTCTGGTTCATAGGTCAATGCTCAAACACTGAGCCACACCTGCCAGGCTCCTGCACTGTTTTTTGTTTTGTTTTGTTTTTCTTTAAGAATACTCCAAGTAACATTTTGGGGCAGATTTTATAGGATTTCTTGGGCTTTCAGACAGCTCAGCTAGTGGGGTGCCCATTCTTCATCAAAAGGAAAGAAGAAAATGCAGCTTTTCTTAGTATCTTGCATTTGGAGACACGTCGTAGAAACATAATGGTCATGATTGATCTTTTCCTACTTGCACTGCTGTGAACTGAATTATGCATCCTCATAAGTTGTAACAGAGTTATAAATTAACTGCTGGAGCCACAAGGTGATTCGTTTCAAGTCTATAATCTTTGAGCTTTGCAGTCGGAGGAGTTTGGGTCTGGAGGACAGGGTTTTGCTTTTCAGCTCTCATGTGGGGGACCTGGAAAGTGGGGGGAAAAGCACAAGAATCAGAAAGTAATTGCAGGTCCCCTTGTAAGTGCAATTATTTGCAATGATTGTTAGCTCAACACTTAAACACTGCCTAAGGCTGAAGTCCCCACAGGCTGGCCATGCTCATTATCTCTGCTCAGACTGTGACTCTGAGAACAAATGCGGTGCCCTGAAAGCTGTTTCACTTGTGAGCATGACTCAGAAGCACAGATTGGACTGAGTTACCCTCCTGGGCCCAGGCAGAAATACAGGAATAAAGGGAACTTGGAAGAAGCCACATAGGAATGACTTCTCAGTTACTGTTTGGAACACTGTTTTATATTTTCACACGTGTATATGTGTTTATGTATTCAATACACATTTGCGCAGAGCTTGCTCTCACCCAGGCACTGTGCGGAATACTAAGCATGCGATGATGCTCAGCAAAGATCCACAAAAGCCTTGCTTTCCCAAAGCCTATGTAATCTATTGGAAAGGCAGATGATAATAAAATAATTGGAAACCGAAGAAAAATGGCAAAACATAGGTGCAAAGAGGAAAGATATACGATATCATGAGATCTTATGAATCCCTGACCAAGGCCAAAGGATCAGGAAATGTTTCTCAGAGGTGCCATTTGAGTGCCATGCATGATAAGAAGATGGGAGAGAGTGGGTTTTTTTTCTGGGCAAAAGAACTAGCATACACCTACCATTCAGGTTGAGATCAGATGCTCTCAAGGCAAACCACTTGGGTAACATTATACCATTTCAGAAAGAAGGGAGGTAAACTCATTAAACAGTTCTCCCATTTTGCTTAGTAAGTGGCACAGATCTGTTTTAATCCTTGGTTTGCTTCATTCAAAAGCCAGTGCTTTCTCCATACCTTCTCCCTAAGAAGAATGGGTGATTAGGAAATGTTCAGAGTGGGGAAGCTGGCATCAGTGTTAGCTACTAAGGATGAGGAAATCCATCTCAAGGCCTTATTATTTATAACTTCTGCAAAAATCCACAGAGTAAACCCTCCCTCCCCAGCTGATTCTCCAATGTCCAATAAGGTTGGCATTCTGAATCCCTCCCTCCTATCTGACACTACAAAGGTGAAATAAGACAATATTCTTCCATGTTGATACCAAGAGCTCCTGGTATCAAAACTAGAGATGTGCTTTGTAACTCAAACAGTCTCCATCTGAGTTATACCTGGCCTCAGACTCATCACTGCATCTACATGTCTGCTTTGTCTGCTGCCCTGGGAGTTTCCTGACCTGGGATTTGTTTGTGGATGGAATGCACATTTCTGTGTCAAGATAACAAGTACCACCATATATATATATATATATATATATATATATATATATATATATATATATACTCCTTTTTGGGGACTGCTAAGCTACCCACATAATGAGTAGTGAACACTTTCACACTAAGATACTTTGTTAATGGGGTTCACACTATACAATTAAAGCAAGTGGTGTAGAAAATGGCTCTTATGTAAATAGAAAAGAGGCAGGTTAAGCATAGTATGGTGAGGTATAAATGGTTGGTTAGCTTTAGAACCAACATAGGTGACCTAAAATTCTAGGCTTTCTCTTCCCTTCCTTCCTTCCTTCCTTCTTTCCTTCCTTCCTTCCTTCCTTCCTTCCTTCCTTCCTTCCTTCCTTCCTTCCTTCCCTCCCTCCCTCCCTCCCTCTCTCCCTCCCTCCTTCCCTTCCCCCCTGCCCTCCCTTCCTTCTTTTCTTCCTTCCCTTTTTCCTCTTTTATTCATTCAATAAAGATTTATCAGACCCTTATTTTATGCCAGGTGCTGTTATAGGTACTGGAGCTACAGTGGGAAATGAAGAAGATAAAAATCACCTTTTTTATGAAGCTTAGAGTCTGATGCACAAATAGAAAACAAACAAACAAACAAAAACAAATACATGTGTAATGTGTCTATAATATGTATCAATTATATGGTGATGTAGAGATATATCACTATCATGATGCAATCTTATAACTCCATAGCAATGGTACTATCATGTTCCTCAATATACAGGTAAGGGAGAAATAGAGTCCCTGAAGATAACATGGATGAGGCTATTATTTACCTTAGAATGCTGAGGTGGCCAGAGAACACCTCACAGAGAAGGCAACATTTCAGCAAGGTCCTGAAGGACAGCAGAGAGACATCCACGTAGCTTTCTGGGGGAGGGGAAGAATATTTTTTAGGAAGAGAGAAGGGCATAAGGAAATCAGCTGACAGGATTCCAGAAAGAGCAGAAAGGTCACTTCTTATTGTCCTTTCACAATCCAGTCTCCTTACTAATGAGTTCTCATTAATGGTATAAATCTCTTTTGGACAATGTATTTATTAACTGTAGAAGTTAAATTAAATGTACTCATTAATGTCATTGGGGGTATGGAGATATTTCTCATACTAAATTTGTATGGATCTGGGACATAAAATGCATGAGTTTAGGACAAATGAAGGTAAGGGGCAATATCAGTCCCTAAACGCCCAAACTAAATGATAATTTATCTTGTAAATGATGGAATATCCAATTAATAAGACAAATCCATTTAGTTCAGGCCTGGCACCCAGCCTTCAGTTGTAAAAATTTACTTTATGTGGATCACAAGCAAACTGGATCCTACTCAGAGAAAATCAAGTGGGATTTGAAAGACATTTGAGTTCAGTGTCTGTCTTATTCAGTGTTATGTCCCTAGTGTCTAGAACATTGTCTATCCAACACACAGTGTGCACACAATAGATAAAACTTTGAATGAAAGACACTTGAAGTCTTATCATGTGGGAGGAATCAAATGTGTTGAGAAAATTGTCTTTGGTAAGATTCAGAGAGAACACATTAATAACCTTCAAGTGTCCAAAGTGCTATCCATTGAGAAAGGGATTATTTATGTCAGTCAAAATTTAATCAAGAAATGTTTTACAAGACCTTTAATGTGATAAACATTGTGGTTGGTAATTATATATATGTATATCTATATATATACCTATATATATATTAATATATATAAAAGTAAATATATAAACACATTTATACATGTATATTTATATTTCATTCAACTATATATAAATACCTATTTATTTAGAACATTATATATGTTTCACCAACCACAGATTTTGACATATGACATTCAAATGACACTTAAAAATTCAAAATTTTATTCACATATATATTTTTATTGATTTCAGAGAGAAAGGGAGAGGGAGAGAGAGATAGAAACATCAATGATTAGAGAGAATCATTGACTGGCTGTCTCCTGCACACCCCCTCCTGAGAATTGAGCCTGAAACCCGAGCATGTGCCCTGACCTGGAATTGAACCTCAACCTTCTGGCTCATAGGTTAACACTCAACCACTGAACCACATGGGCCAGATTATATATATGCTTAAATAAAAAAGTATATATCTAATGAAAACTGTTCTTTGTTCTCTAGAGATAGTGAAGCATGTGTTAGACTTTGCCTGGTTCATTTCAACAAGTTCTACAAGACTATTGATAGATGATACAGAAAATGAAGTGTTGACTATTTGAAAAACTAAACTTTGTCATTTTCCCTAACTTTCTTCCATTTGCCTAGAAAGCTCTACATGGTCATATACTTTTCTCAAACTAATCACCTCTCATCGACCTCTCTGGCAAGCTGCTACTTCTCCTTCAAGACTCAATTTCATGGTCACCTGACTTCCTTGACTTTCCAGGAAGATTGCCAAGAAAGATCCCATAGTATTAGACATGCTTTCTCTAGAATACAACATTGTGTCATAATTGTTTGCACGTCTTCTTCTTTTACCAAACAGAGCTTCTGGAACCTGGCCACACTTCCTGAGCCTGTTAAGGTGCTGTTTAAAAATGGTGTTCAATAATATATCTATTGCCTAAATGAATAGCTGAAAGAACAGCTGCTTAAAAGAGACACTGAGGGAAAATTGAAAGGGGGGTATGTATAGGCTGAGGAGTGGGGTTAATAGCTGCAAGGCTTCCTAGGACCTACCCTTGGCAGTCACATGTGGCCACATTGACCTGTGGCCTGCATTCTAGTGCTCCAAAACTAGTCACAGGACTAGCTGGAGTCTATGAAAGAGGGAGAAGTTAACATGGTTTTGTCATATGTAATTGAGATAACTGTGTCAGATTCTCTGACTGTATTTTTTTCTGACTCCAAAAATTATCTTGGTTAAATTATTTAGAGGATTTTGATACTTTCTACTTTATCTGTATCTTTACTTCAATCTTGTATAGATGACCTGATTTTTTCTCATCTAAATAAAAAAAAAGTTAGTCCTGGAGTCAGCAAATTTATTTTGTAAAGGATCAGATAAATAGTAATAAACATATTAGACTTTGTAGGCCAAAGGGTCCATGTTGCAATTTCTCAACTCTGCACCTGTAGCACGAAAGCAGGTATAGACAATATATAAATGAATGGACATGATGTATTCCAATAAAATTTTATGTACAAAATATGTGAAAGCCTGGATTGGGCTCACAGGCTATAGCTGCCAATCTCTGAAAAAGTCCAACATGTGGTAGCTTCCACTCAAATGCCAACAGATATGTTTTTGTATCTGTCACAACAACAATGACAAAATCTTAAGAGGAGAAAAGAGAAAACTTCCCCAGTGCCAATAATGGCAATTCACTCTTTAAAAATATGACTTTAATATACAAAATCTAAACAGTGATGAGCACACAGGCAAAGGCACTTCCCATACTGGGTATTTTGTGCTGAGCAGCACTCTACATAATAGGATAATGATGGCATTATTTCACATCCCCTGTTCCTCCAGTATTTCTACTTCTAATTTATCTTCCACAGAATTTGAAGATAGAACCAAAGTATCATCCAAAAGTGACATTATTGTAGGCATGATGCCCGCTACCACAGAAAGCTGACAGTGCCTGCTGAGCAACTAGGAAACTCAGATATTGAGGGGGTATAGAAGGTTATTTTTTATGGAATAGAAGCTCTACACACTATAAATCAGTTTTAATGAAATATACATTTGTTTTTGTCAGCTTCTAATCTTGAAATAGGTTCAGATTTGGGCCGGTAGAAGATAGATTGAATACTCTAGCAACACAAGGTCAGTGGGAAATCTTTTCTAGTTGAGTTCCTCGTGGAGCTTGATTACCTGAAGAATCTTGGTTTCTTCTCCTTTTTATGTTGCCTGAGGAGGCCCTGCACACTCATTTGAACAGCCTGCAGTGCAAGCCATGATTTTCTGAGGACATTTGCAAGGTCGTAAGTATTTTGTGACATAGGGTATCTATGGGCACATAAAAAAATTGATACTCTTTCCTGAAAAATGGTCCTGTAACCTGATAATACTTAGTGTCATATGTTGTTTGTCCTAAATCTTTTCAATGCAGAGTTAAGGGGATAGGTTATTAGATTGTGGAGAGATTGAATTAGTCATCTTCATTTATTTGTTGTAAAACATCATGTCTAATGCTATTTCTCTATTTAAATTTTTCATTTTTCTGAATGATCATGTCTGTCTACTCCATTAGATCCTGGATGTAGGAAGTTTTAGAATTTGATGCCTACAGATACCACACAGGCAGAGAACAAAGCAAAGTAAAGCAAAACAAAAAAAGGATGAAATGATTCTACAAAAATAGAAATATATAAAGATAAATAACACTAGTTTCCCATTCTCAGAGAACACAGAAAATGATGGAAATTGTGATCTGGCGAGTGCAGGCCCCATCCTGAGATGGGAAGGGCAGCCACTTCTTTGTTCATCCTGTTGTACCTTATGGAAGTGCTGTCCCAAAGATTCTATTTCTTCTAAGGGTGAAAAAGCAACTGTACCTTCCAATGTTAACATAAAAGCCTCACATTTAACAAATTTTTATTTATTTTTTAATCCTCACCTGAGGATATTTTTCCAATGATTTTCAGAGAGAGTGGAAACATCAATGTGAGAGAGACCTATCAATTGGTTGCCTCCAGCACATTCCCAGTCCAGGGCCAGGGATCGAGCCTACAACCCAGGTACTTGCCCTTGACCAGAATCAAACCTGGAACCTTTTAGTCTGTGGGACGATGCTCTATCCACTGAGCAAAACTGGCTAGGGCAAAGACTCACATTTTTTAATCAATATTTTAAGAAGAAACTTGTGAGCCAAATATTATATGTATATAGGTCATCAGCTTTGCATGAGGAAAAGTGTCTCATCTGGTGTTTTGTTTGTTTGTTTTGCTACTGCATTTCTACAATTGTTACAGTGAGTGGAACATGGAAAATGCTTAATAAATATTTGTTGAATAAATAAACAAAAAAGTGAATTGTGATTGTCAAGGGACACCTGTATAAAGCATGATCTTAAATGGAGTCAGAATATTAATTTCTGTTAGTATTTGCTGCATAACAAAACACCCCAAAACATGGTGGTTTATAATAACAATCAATGATTTGTTTATAATTCTGTGCGATGACATATTAGATACAGATCAGCTGGAACAGTTTATTTTAGCTCCATGTGGTATTTGATGAGAACATTAAAGAATTTGTCATCAGGAGGCAGGTGGCCTGAAAACAGGCTGCTCCTGAGTGCCCTCACTCACATGGCTGGAGCTATCAGCTGTACCCATGTGGCCTCCCAAACGTCTTTTTAAAAATATATATATTTTTATTTATTTCAGAGAGGAAGGGAGAGGGAGAGAGAAATAAAACATCAATGATGACAGAGAATCATTGATTGGCTGCCTCCTGCATGACCCCTACTGGGGATCAAGTCTGCAACCCGGCATGTGCCCTTGACCGGAATCGAACCTGGGACCCTTCAGTTCATAGGCCAATGCTCTATCTACTGAGCCAAACCAGCTAAGGCACATCTGAAATGCACAATCATTTATCAAGCTCCTATTTGTGTCATATCTGTTGCTTTCCCCAGGGGTCAAAGCAAATCATGTGACTAAGCACTGAGTCAATGTGGTAGGGGATTGTACAGTGTGTGGATACCAGGAAACATGATTAATTGGGTATAATTAACATATCAATCCACTATCTACACTAATACAAGAGAAATATGCAAATTGACCGTACCTCCGTACGCCCAACAGCCAATCAAGGAGTGAGTATGCAAATTAACCAAACAAAGATGGTGGGTTAATTTGCATATGCAGGTGCCAAGTGGCTGGGGGTGGGGTGGGATGCGTGCGTCATCGCCATGGTGACAATGCAGGCATTCTGCACTGTCCCAGCTGCTCCGGGCCTCTGGGCAGCTTGGGAAGGCAGAAAGGTGGCTCCAGGCCAGAGCAGAAAGGTGGCTCCAGCCAGTGCGAAGAGGCCGCTGGCAGCCAGGGGAAGAAAGGCCCATTCTTGCATGAATCTTTGTGCATCGGGCCTCTAGTAGTATATAAGGTTATTTTAAAAAAAACAAATTACTATGTGTACAATAAAAAATTTTAAGGTATTAGGAGCACAATCTCTCCCTATGCCAAATATGTCAGTTTCCTTTCTTCCTGAGATGACACAATTCCAAACAGAAAACAATATTTGGTCTATTTGCTTCTCTCCTTCAAACAGAGTGTGAACATTTATTTTCCCATTCAGGTTGTCATATGACACTGAGCTTTGTTGTGATGCTGGTGTCAATGTGGTTTTTTCACTTCATCTAAGACATTGTCCTCTATGCAAGGAAATAAGACTTCCAACTCATTTTATGTAGGTCACTGAACAGGCATCAGATAGTAGTGACTCGTTATTGACCTCATCACTGATGATTTGAACCAATGAACTATAGGTGACATGCTCTCTATCCCATTAGGCTGGGGACATTTCATTTCTCATGGGGAAGACTTAAGGCCTAAAGAGCATGTTTGACTCCATATCAGCCACATTAAACACATGTACCTTTTATGTAAAAGCAAACGGAGGCTATAAATGCTATCTTTTCCCAGTATATTGAAGAATATACAGGAGCAAGGGGGTTACAAAAAGCAAGGATTCCAATTATTACATATTTAAGTCTGGTTATTCAACACAGGCACACTGACTGCACTGAACACTAATTATTCATAAATATGAATACATGGCTCCCATCCTCAGTTACGTGAAGAGGCATCTGTAGAGAGGAGGGTAACTATTCTGGGATTGGGAATTTGGGTTCTATTATAGGATTCTTTAGAAAAATCACTGCTTGGCCTTGATTAATTCATTTCATTTTTTGAGAACACATGTTTCTTTACCTACAAAAGGGCATGTATTGAATGCCTATCATTTTTTCATGTGTTCTAAATCAATTTTCAAAATATTCCTACAAGAATGGCAGTTGAATTTCTGCCTTATCTATACTAATAAAAGGGTAATATGCTAATTAGCCTGGGAGACTGGACATCTTCCTACCTTCCAACTTCCTTCCAGACAAAGCCACAGTAGTGGGGGCCAAGGCAGAGGTGGTTAGGGGTGATCAGGCCAGCAGGGGAGGGCAGTTGGGGGCCATGAGGCTGGCAGGGGAGCGGTTAGGGGGCAATCAAGCTGGTAGGCAGGCAAGTGGTTAGGAGCCAGCAGTCCCGGATTGCGAGAGGGATGTCTGACTGCCAGTTTAGGCCCCGCCAGGCCTCTAGTCTATATATATATAAAGCCAGTGTCCATAAGGACCAGAACAACCAATGACCGGTCACTATGATGCCCACTATGGCCAGAAAACTGGCCTGATGGGGGGGGGAGGGAGCAGGGCTGGCTGGCCAACCTCCTGCAGCCCCTCCCCCTTGCCAACCCTGCCCCAGATCACCCCCTCACCCCAATAGGGGGCAGGGCAGGCCAGTCAACCTACTGAAGCCCCTCCTCCTGGCTGGCCCATCCCAATAGAGGGTGGGGCTGGCTGGCCAACCTCCTGCAGCCCCTACTCCTGCCTGGCCCCACCCCAGATCAGCCCCCCACCCTGATCAGGGGCAGGGCCAGCTGGCCAATCACCCATGGCTCCTCCCACAGGGCACTGGCCCCCCAGTCAGCACCCCCACCCCATTTGGGGGTGCGGCCAGCTGGTGCACCACCCACAGCCCTTCCCCTGGCCAGCCCCACCCCTAACCACAGTCGGCCCCCTAACCACAGTCGGGGGTGGGACTCACCAGCCAATCTACCATGCCTCTCTCAGTCAGAGAAATAGACTAGAGAATATTAGTAATGCAAGTGTTTTTTTCTAGGTCTCTTCCCAGAAGTGGACACATGCTAATTATGGTCATATTTTATTGACTAAAACAGTTCTCCTGTTCTAACCAGCTGCAGGCTAGCCTGAAGGTATAATCCTCTGTATGCCTGGAAGAGAAACAGTATTAATTAATTAGTAAATATTAGTTAGGCTTATCCTCCAAAAATGCAAAGCATAACAAAGCAAAAATAGAATTTTCTTGCTACTTTCCTATAAAGCTACAAATATATTATTTGGTTTGGGTGGTGTCTTGGTCTTCTCTGGGTTGTGTTTCTCAGTCCTGTTGAAGTTCTAGTTCATTAATTCCTTTGAGACTTGCACCTTAACAGGACCGAGTGCTCTACAAGGAGACATTATGCTTCCCATCGGCTTCCTGTCCAGTCATGATTTCTCTCTCTTCCCAGGAAAGGAGTCCTGGAAACAGAACCCTGCCCTGCAAACCTGTACAGCTACCTACCTTTCTTACAAACTGGAGTCACTTCTGTAAATCATGTTCTAACACTGTCTTCACTCTGTTTTATTGGTGATATGAAGAACTGAGGCCTCCTTCCATTTTAACATCATGAGAGGAAATATCAATTAAGACTCTGGTTGAAGGTGACAGGTTTACAAGGCTGATTTTTTGAAAATGGTATGTATTAGCTTAAAATAGTTGAAGGCTAGGTGGCCTCAAGTGTGCTTGGTTAAAGGGACTTGAATAATGTAAGTCTAGATTTGTTGCTTTCACTCCATTTCTTAGCTTTATTTCCTTTTGAGGTTGCAAGATGACCCCCAGAAGCACTTAGGGCTCTGTGCTTCTAAGTTCAATCCCAGTGGGAAGTAGTGAAACTTCTCAGGTTACTCCTGTGAAGATCCCCAAGTTAATTCTCTTTGGATAACAACATCATGCTCTGAGAAAGGCACTCTCCTTGGCAGGTCAGCCTCCATGCTCATTCTTTGATCCTCGTCTTTCTCTATAGTAGAGGCTGGAAAACAAGGTGATTCTCTGCCTGCATTAGATATATAAAACTGGCACTCAGCATCTATTCTCAACTCCTTCTATTGTGCCTTTTATTTTTAATTCCATAGACTGTAAAAGTAAAAACTACATTTCCAAAATGCCCTTAGAGCTGCCCTTAGAAAGCAAATCAGAGTTTTACCAATTACATGTACATACCTAATATTTGTTAGCAAATTAAAGACGACTTTCTTGCTGCTCTAGGCTGTTTTCCAGAAACAATTTTCCTCACTCCTGCAACATCCTTTCTTTCCTGCTTTGGAGGTCTTAAGAAAAATTTGCAACAAGACGTGGCAGTCAGACTTCACAATCTGATGCTCCAGGAGCAGTTTTCTGGATGTAGGAAGGTAATTGTAATGACATGATAGTCACTGACACTGGTTTTCTGACCCCCACTTTGTGACTGAGGTGATCTGTGCTTTAACTTATAGTTCCAGTGGACACATGCAAATTCTGTGTGGGCCAACATACAATCTGTATGGTTACAGAAACAGCAAACAAATTTAAAAATGACCATATAAAAGAAAGACAGTTTTCTCATGTAGCAAACGGACTAAAACACATGAGCTTATTAATACATATTCAAGTTCAAATCACAGGTCCACATTAAGTTGTATAAATGTGGTCAGGTGATTGAAATATTACCGATTTTAGTCTCCTATTTTGACAAATGTGTATAGCACTATAAATGTTGGAAAGTTGTAGAAAAGATGAAAGGCAATGATGCGTGCAATATACCTCCTTCTCCATCAACCTAAAAAAACTGACGTATCCTATTGCCTGGCTGCCTTGATGCTTTCTATCGGCTCCTCTGTGGCCAGGTAATACCAGGTACTGATCTTAACTAGAAGGCAGGGCTTTGCTTGCTGTCCTGGGTCCCTGCCCAACTCTGTGGCTGTCGCCTTTCTCCTTTATTGCCATCTTTATGACTTCCTAGGTCTACAGTCTCATTTGGGCAGAGTGTGTTTTTTTTTTTCATTTTTTTTTTTCTGCAAACACTCATGAAATAAAAAATGCCTTTCTTGTGACCTTTTCAGGAACACAATCACTGAGAGGTGTCCGGCCTGTAATTTGGACACTGCTATAATTTGGAGCTATTGACTGCCCTTCAGGGAACGGTGCACTATTTTCAGAGCAGGTTATTTTCAGAAGGAAAAACCTGCTTATCCCCACGAATTGAGAGCACACCAGCTTGCTCTTTCTGAGAATAATTTTTTTCCTGATCAGTTCATCTCCAGCTTTCAGCTTTGGGTGAGGCAATCACACTTTGTTGCCTTTAACCATTTGGACGTTTCTTGCTATTTCAATTCATTTGAGCCTATTTAAACAATAAAAAGAAAGACTCTTCTGTATAAATGTAATTCCAATTACTCCGACTTCTTTGCCATCTTATGATTATAATTTAAAGCTTTTTTCAAATTGGCATGTTTAAAAGGTGGTAATTCACTCGACAGCTGGAGAAAGTGGGATCATTAAAGGGAGAAATGCGACCTAGCTATTGTCTGTGTTTTCAGGACACTAGCAGTGCTCTTTGATGTTTCGCAGCATCCCTTTCTTACTGCATGGCTCAGGATTCAATATGTTTGTTCATTTATTCAATACGTAATCACTGCGCATCATCTCTCTCCTAGACCCCATGCTAAGCCTTGGGACAAAAGTGTGCGTAAGACATGGCCTCACCCCTCTTCTCTCTTCTTGTAACCAGTTTAGATATAAGGAAAGAGAAAGAAAGGATGAAAGGAGGAGAAAGAGAAGTTATGAAATTATAACCAGAGAAAAAGAAAGAGGAAAAAGTAAAAGAATCAGAAGAGGATAACGAGGATTAGAGAAGCAGAGAGAAAACAAAACAAAACAAAACACGAGTAAAAGAAGTGGTAGCAGAAAAAAATAAAAAAGAGTGGTAGTATTAAAATGTATATGCTGCTACTCTCACATGCATGCTTGTAATTTTCTGTATTTTCTATAACTCAAGTAACTTGATAATAAGCTCTTCAGTTGACTGATGTCAGCAAAATATTTTAATCTTGTCATTTTAAGGTTATCTGTCTCCTCCAGTTTAAATCATAGGTTCTCTTCAGGTTAGTTCAGTCTATTCTTGAATTTTTCTACTTCCTTTCTTCTCCCATCCCTTCTCCCAATAGGAAGCTTATATGATGTCAATGACATGGATGCAGTTCTCCAATCTGAATTCCTGTTTCTGGGCCCTGCTGCTTCTGATGGTGATATAAGTGATCTCTTGTGTCCTAGGAATGGACTCCAGCCTTAGCGTCCTCTATGGTAGACAGGACAATGACCCCTGAAAGATGACCACATTCTAATCTCTAGAACTTTGTGACTATGATACTTTATGCCAAAGGGAATTAAGGTTACAGGTGGAATTAAGGAGGCTAATGAGTTGACCTTGAGATGGGAGATGTTCCTGAGTTATTTGCGTGAACCTATTATGATCACAAGGGTCCTTAAAATGAGAGTGAGGAGAACAGTGGAGCTTGAGGGAGATGTGATTATGGAAGAGTGGGGAAAGTGATGCCATGGTGCTGGCCCTGAAGTAAGGAACATGGGAGGCCCTAAAAGATGAAAGGGCTATGGGGACAAGCCAGGGGATTCAGAAAGGAACCTCTGACTTCTTCCTGTCGAATAAAGTCATTGCACCATGCCTACTTTCTTGAGGCTGCTCTAGGTGAGAACAGGAAGTCCTATAAAGTATATCCTTGAGCCCTAACCAGTTTGGCTCAGTGGATAGAGCATCGGCCTGCGGACTGAAAGGTCCCAGGTTTGATTCCGGTCAAGGGCATGTACCTTTGTTGCGGGCACATCCCAGGTAGGAGGTGTGCAGGAGGCAGCTGATCGATGTTTCTCTCCCATCGATGTTTCTAACTTTCCATTCCTCTCCCTTTCTCTCTGTAAAAAAATCAATAAGATATATTTTTTAAAAAGTATACCCTTGAGCATTCCCAAAGGGGAGAGGGCAGAACCCCCTCTCCTTTCAGACTCTTTCTCAAAGTAAGGTTTCCTGACATCTTGGAAGAGGCTCAGAGCTTAGCAGTGCTGAGTCACCCCAGGTCAGCAGCACCTCCCCTCCAGCTGTGTAAATACACCCACCCTGCCCAGAATGGTATCACTCTCTGCATAAAGGGATCAGATCCTAGGACTGGTCCTCCCTCTTTCCTCTTCCATGGCTCATGGTAAGACTCTATGATCTTCATGAGCCAGGCTGTGGTTCTTTTTTTAAAAAATTTCTTTATTGATTAAGGTATTACATATGTGTCCTTATTTCCCCATTACCCCCCACCCCCCTGTTGTCTGTGTCCATTGATTAGGCTTATATGCATGCATATAAATCCTTTGGTTGATCTCTCCCCCTTACCCCCACCATCCCCTACCTTCCCTGAGGTTTGACGTTCTGATTGATGTTTCTCTTATCTCTGGATCTGTGGTTCTTGACCTTTAGAAGAAAGCGTTTGAATTTTAGAAAACTCAATTGTTTCCTAAAAGAGTCTGACTCTTCTAAGCAAAAGCCTTTGCCTGCACAGTGTTGGTGCTTAAGTGCATTTCAAGAGCCTATTTTAAAAAGCAAAACATGAAATAATTTTTCTATTTTCTCATCTTCATTTTCTGCTTCCCCTGAAGCAACAGTCACTTCAGTGTCAATGAGTGAGGACTGAGCAACAGTGAGACTTACTAGGGCTAAAAATCACATTTAATTGTACTCTAAAATATGACGGTGCTATGAAAGGGGTGGGAGGAAAGGGGAAGGGGAGTGTGAACAAGGAGAGGAAACAAAAAGAAGCCCAAAGTAAAGGAAATGAAGGGAAAGGGAAAAGAAAGGGGAGATGAGGCAACTATACTTCAGCTCATTTGGGAAAAAAAAAAGAACAAACAAAATTGATCTTCTGGAAGTTTCTTTGCAGAACAGCCTGCTGTACTCTGAAAGTGATAGGGCCCTCACCCACACCCAAGACACAGAGCTGCTTGTTCCTCAAGACTCAGATCTCTTCTATTGCCAGGGGAGACCTTCTCACCTCTTCCCATTTGGTGACCTGAGCCAGGCAGCCCACCCAAGCATGTCCCAATTCCCGCACTTGTCACGAGGTCCCACAATATCCTGCTAACAGCTAATTCACTTGTCTTCTTAGTAGCTCAGGTTTTCCATCCACAAATGAATTGAAAGATAAAAGTCCTTGTTTATAAACAGGCCTACAGATATCCATTTTATCACTTTTATCTCACTACTCATTGGAGAACTGACCACGAATAAGTATTCCAGATACAATAGCAGGTTTCACACTGCCTTCCATCCTGGCTGCAAAACTAGGGCTCTACACACTCAGCTAAGCTCCTGCTCTTTCATTACAATCACTCTGAGTAAAAAAGTGAAAAAACCCCAAATCGAAAAACAGTTACCAAGCTGTCTGCAGTTAATAGTTCTAGAGAGTTAATAGGGGAAAGTGATTAACTGGGCCCTTCAGGTTCTTCTGCCAAAGAGAATTGCACAATCCCATTCTCCTTCCCTTTTCTCTTTCTGCAGTTCTGCTAAAGTAATTTCACACAACTTTTCACTAAGCGTGCACAAGACACACACTCACACACACACACATACACTCATTCCCACACATCTAAGCTCTCTGACACTCTGTTACCTACCACTTTTCTTTTTTTCTTTCTCTTAGATAAGGGGATTTGCACCTTTGCTGAAGCCTCACCTTTATCTCCTCTACCCTTTTCCACTTCCTCTTCCTGCATTTCTTTCTTCTCTGACCCTGCTTCATGACTGGGCTCACCATGAACGCCGAGGCACACATAGTCATGGTGTGTTTGTTGCATATGTAAGCGATTGGAGGATGACATTTTGAGACCTACAGCTGTGTAGTTTGGATTTTATCCTGGCGATGGAGAGAATTCTATAAATGTTATATAAACAGTGGAGGTTATTGATCAGATTGGAATTTTGTAAAATAATTTTGTCTGCTGACAGTTTCTGGAAATGGAGTGAGGATGTTATGAGAGTTGGGGAGACCAAGCTTGAGACAAGAATGATGAGGACCTATCTCAAGTATAGAAGGTGGCTGCAGAGAGATGATGCTAGTTTAGGGATCGAGTTAAGGGCTACAATAGAGATGATCATCTCTGCTCCACCAAGGTGGCAAAGTCAGACAGAATTGGTGTGTGAGCACGGGCAGTATATAATTGTAAGCATGAGAAACTAGCTGTAACTCTTAAGTGTTCCTAGGACTTAAGTGGGTTCCTAAGATAATGGCTGTAAGGCTGAAAATGAGGTGTGTGTATGTGATAAAGCTGTGCATGGGAAAGGACTATGATGGATTGTGAACTCAGATTTTAAATCTGGCTGTGAAGAGTTTTATTATTTTTTTTCTTACATCTGATCCAAACCATTTATTACTATAAAGATGAAAAGCATCCCGTCATTGTGTTGAGAATTATCTCCTTGAGAATTCTGGAACATTCTTAGACAAAGTTTTTCAGGATCATCTAAATATGCACAATAACTTCTCGAGGCAGAAGAGCATGGATGCAGGGAAGGTGAAGGTCTTATTATTTAAGGGTCATAGAATTGCTGACATAAAAATTCTCATCCAGCTAACAGGTGAATACCTTTTAACTTCAGATTCTCAGCTTCTGAGATGTTTTAATAGGAAAAGAGAAAACAGGTATTTTACCTCCTAAATAATAAAGTAGACACTTCCCAGCAACTTTCCATCTGGATGATTACTTTGGGCTGCATAAGACAAGAAAGGCCATGAGTATCACACTCACCCAGAATTGAAAACCTTTGGAGAGGATCTAGGGTAGGAGTTCTCTACCTTTCAAACCTCCCTACTTTTCACAGGTTTACATACCAACAATGAGGGGAACAAATAGAACAATAGATACTGAGGTTAGGTTTGTGCAATAAAATTAGTAAAATTCTATGTGTTTCAAAGAGAGCACTCTGTGACGTGGCCCACAGGGACACCAAGAACTCTGATGTCAGAATGACTTGGAATCTGTCCAAGGAAATAAGAGAAGGTCTCAAACAAGATGGTTACTCATGAGACCTCTGGCCAGTGTCCCCAATGCCAGGGTGAGGAGGTGTCTGGGGTTAACCAGGACTCCCCAATTGTAGTTACACATGTGCAGCAGTAATATACTATCTGAGATATGTGAATGTAAGGAAAATGTGATTTTCATATCTTTACATTATTGATATTGCTTAAATACATGTGGATTTACCAGTAAGTGCCATGTCAGAACAAGTGTGTTTAGCTATAGCCCACTTGCTCTGGCAAAAGCCCATTGTTTATATTTCTTTCCACCTTTATGTTTGCAGAAGTCAAATGGGTAGCTTGAAATTGGCCATGATGAAAGTATTTCACAATTGAAATCTGCAAGTTATATGAATCAGGGATTTTTTCGTTTGTTTGTTTTTAGTGCCAGTTGTTAAACATTTACCAGCATATTGATCTTTCTCAATATAGAAACCTCTCTGAATCCCTTACAATGAGAACAGAGCCCAGTCTAATGTATGTCTATTGAATAAATTGACAGGAAAGAGAAAGACAGGAGATTTGAAAGAACATAGAGAGACTCTAAAGAGAATGTTTTAAGGAGAGAAAGCTGAGTTTTAAGACAAGCAGAGGAGAAGGTATAGTTGGGCATGGAAGGTGAGGAAGGTCTTCTGGTGAGAAAGAAGGCTTGGCTCAGACTAATGAAAAACATAAGGAATTAGAAGAATCATTAAATAGTGAAAAATCACTTGAAAACAGAATGCATATCAGAGTATTAGTAAATGACGACAAAGGGTTCCATGAAGGAAAAATCAGAAAAAGCTATCCCCAGATCAAGTCAGTGTCTTAGACCAGCAAAGACAGACAAGAAGTTACGTAAATCCCTGCTTCACAAAGATGCTCTCAGACACCAGTCTGTTTCTGAGCAATTGCCCCTGATACGTATTAGCTTTTTTTTTTTTTAGTCCTCACCCAAATGAGAGAGATTGAAGGGGGGGGGGGGGGTGATGCAGAGTTGCAATAAAATCTAACAAGTACCACCTGATAATTAAACAGATTGATCACTCTGACACCAATGCAGTTTGACCACCATGAATACAGAACATTAAGACTTAGCAATTCATGATTACAAGTCAGCAACACCATAAAAGTCAGTTTCTATGAATATGCCCCCAAAACTCACTTAGCTCAGTATCATGAACCTCACCAAGGGTTTTGGAATCCAGTCAGCCACCACCTGCACTACAGAAACTGCAGGAAGCAGCCACCACAAAGGAGTTGCAAATCCCCAAAGCTTCCATGTGAATGACGCATGTCTTGTGATGTCCACTTCCTGATCTTGAGCCTGCTATTAATGCCCTCTACCTGGCCTCCTTGTTTCCACTTTTAGCCATCTCCAATCCATTATTCACACAGAGGAGAGAGAAGTCTTTTACAAATGTGACTGGGTTTTGTTATAAACTTGCTTGAAGCCATCTGATGAACTTCTGTCATGCTTTAAAGTAAATCCAAACCCTTTAAGCTGGCCTTCAAAGCCTAGCCTGATCTGTCTCTGTTCACCTCTCCAGACTCATCTCAGACCTTCCCACCCTTATCTCTGCCCTCCAGACATAGCTCATTCTTTCAGAGCCTCAGACACAACTCTTTCTGTTCTACCTTCAAAGCTCAACAGCCTTTGTCCTTGACATGCTGCTCTGCTCAGCCTTCAGATCTCAGCTTAAATGTCATCCTCTCAGTGAGCCTTAGTTGACTGTCCCCCTGATATTTTTTATTCTCGTTTCTTTGCTTCACAGCAACTCGCATTTTGAAAAGGCCTTTTAAGTCATTGGTTTGTTTCTTCATTACCTGCTTCTGACAGATCTCTGAGGAAGGGACTTGGTTTGTTCTGCTTGTCACCATATTAGATAACCTAAAAATTAGTAATCATTAGTCCTGATGCTATAGTTAAAATGCATTGAATACCTACAGTGAGACAGGTACTGAGCTAATCCCTGTTAATGGTCATTCTCATTTATTCCTCACACCAAGCCTATGAAGATATTAGTATTGCACCTATATTTAATGAGGAGACTGAGCCCGACGGTGTTATGTAGTTAATCTGAGGTCACAGAGCCACTGATAGCAAAAAAAGATTCAAACTGAGGCAGAATTTAGAATCTTAATCTTTACTTTGGGAATGAATGAGTGAATGAAAGGTTTTTGGCTACATCTGATCACCTCCTTCTTTCTGGGGCTTTGAAACTTCATTCAAGTATCAGTATTCAGTGAGACCCCTCCACTCAGTCTGAAATGGTGCCTCTGCTTAATCTTTGTCAATTTAAATTTATTTTAAATTGAGCATCTGTCACACTATTTTGATGTTGAATAGTTGTCTATCCTCCCAGAACATTTAGAATTCCTTTGTGGTGGAGATGTCTCCTTTATTCTCTTTTTCCTCTATTTATCCTCCATACAATAAATTAATATTGACCATATATTTTATCCCAATTTTATTTTAGAGACTGGGAATATGACAATGAACACCACAGATAAATTCCCTACCTTATGGAACATATAATGCATGGGGGAGGGAGGCAGACACTAGTCATGCAAAACATTTAACAAATAAAATTATTTTAGGTAGTGATACATTTTATAAAAATAATACAAAAACAGTGAAATGTCTTTGAATCCCTTGGATTGTTGTATTCCTATAGAAAGGTTGGTCAGAGGACCTCTCTGAGTAAGTGACATTTGAGCTAAGAATCAAGGATGAGAGGAACTGGGGGAAAAGTATTCCCACAAGAGGACACAACTAGTGTCCTATGAGTAGGACACAGTATAGAAGTCCTAAGCTGAGAATGACCTAGGCCAGTTCTGAGAACAAAAAGCAGATATACTGAGCCCAGGCTGTGAATTACCCCAGATCTGTTCAGCCTCACTTGTGCCTGGGTTTGATGGTTAATTTCATATGTCAACTTGATGAAGCCATAGGATCCTGAAGTATCTGATTAAACATTCGTTCTGGGTATGTCTGCAAGGGCATTTCCAGAAGAGATTAACATTTGAATTAGGTACCTGAGGGAACAGATGTGGGTAAGCATCACCCAATCCATTAAGGGTTTGAATAGCAAAAAAAGAAAACAAAAATTGAGGAAGCTTGACTATGCTTTCTGCTGGTCTGCTAGATCTTGATCTTCTCTTGCCTTCAGGGCTTCTGTTTTACATATCTTCAAACTTGGACTGGGCTCTGTACCATTAGCTTTCTGGCTTTCAGGCCTACCAAAATGCACCACTGTCCTTCCTGAGTCACCACTTTACAGATAGTAGATTGTAGGACTTCTTATTGCCCATAACAGTGCGAGCCAACACCATATAATGAACCTCTTCCTATAGGTTCTGTTTCTCTGGAGAACCTCAAGAGTTACACCAAACTTGATGTAGCTCTGTGGCCAGCTTGGTCCCACACCAGTTGCTCTCCCTTCTCTACCACATTAGCTCTCATATTTTTCTCACTCTTACTTCCCTAAATGGGACACTCATGTGAGGTACTGCCGCATAGGATTTTGCCTAACTCTGTTTTCTAAGGAGCTGGAATGACAGAAAACCAGCCGGGCAGGAACAGAGTGAAAGAGGGTATGAGAAGCATGAGATGAGGTTGAAAATATGAATAGGTTGGATGCTATAGAGTCTTGAGGGGCTGGTCAAGGGATTTAGACTATTCCAATTGCAATCCAGCTACAGAGGGATTGCATGATCTTATTTACATATTTTTAAAATATCACTTTGATCACTCTATGGGTAATAGTCTTTCTTTTTTATTGTTAACAGTATTAAAGATGTCCCCCAGTTCTTCTTCCTCTTAGTTCCCCTCCTCCCAGCCCCTGCTCCACTCCAGGCTTTCATCATCACACTTTTTTCTCTGTCCATTGGCTATGCATATATGTATATACATTCTTTGGTTAATTTCTTCCTCCTCCCTCCCCCTGAGATACATCAGTGTGTTCCATGCATCCATGCCTCTGGACCTGTTTTGTTCATCAGTTTATTATGTTCATTAGATTCCACATATAAGTGAGATGGGTAATAGTCTTTCATTAGCAGAGTTCATGCTATGCATTAGGCACTCAAAACATGTATGTCCTCTATAATATGTTTTATTTTTTTAGTTAGTTTGGGTCAAACTATTTATTTCAGGCATGGACCCAGCTATTAATACATGTTTTCAGTGATGGCACAACAGTATGTACACACTTTTATTTCACCTAATAGTTTTTTCTTTCATCTTATAAACTTTCCTCTTTCTTATAATCTGTGCCCCCTCTCTTTTTTATTGAGCACTATTTTTTATTAACTTTGGGTTAAGAGCCTGTACTATTAACTTAAATTTAACTTATTTAAGAGGTGATTTAGTGAGTTAGTATATCTGAAATTCTTCTGTAGCTGAGTTGAAAAAGAAATGTTCTTTCTGTCAGTTAATTAAACTTTTTTACTGTTTTGTGGGCAGTCTCTTACATTATCTCTGCTCACATGCACTGTAAAGCAGAATTGTGGCCACTTATAATGGGAGAGCTAAGAATTTAAGCCTGTCCACATAAGCTTCCAGGCTTTTTCTTTCCATTGAAGATAATTGTGGTGCTGGAAATTGTCAATCTCCAATCAGAGTATTATTAATCTTCTATGAGAGCCAGTGAACAGCCGTGGGCTGGTGGGGGTGGGAAGGATGACAAGCAAGTAGAATGTGGAATATAAATTGTCCGTCCCCCACAAAGGCTGTAGGAGTCCCCATGTTCTTGGTGAAGTCTTTTACAAATATTCAGTGCCAAAGCAGAACGAATGAACTATTTTGAAAACCTTATACTGTTGTATTCCTTAGCTGATGATTCATAAGATCCTGATTAATTTTAATACATTCTACCCTATCTTTCCTTCCACCTGTCTAAACCCACCTCTACTCCTTCAATATTGAGAGATGAAGTGGGCCAGACAGGAATGGGCTCACCATTAGAAACTGCAATGACTGCTAGTGTGGTCCTTAAATCAAAGTTAAGCTAAGCCAGTTCTGAGTGGGAGCCAAAAGACAGTAGCTAAAGAGACCAGAAGCAAATCCCAGGATTAATGCCTTAAAAAGAGGAATGTAAATGTAAGGAGGAGATGAGAGATAGGAGCCGTGGATGAAGTGAATCCAAGTAAGCTTAGGCACCCAGCACTTGCCTGCGTTAGTCGCTGGTCTCCTGGTGTGTGCATTTGTTGGGCTAGATTGAATTGAAGGTTTCTGTTTACTTATTTTTACAGAATTAGAGAATACTCTCTAATTCTACATGTTTTTCTTGTTAAAAAAATTCTATATTTTTTATCCTCCAACTATGTATGGCTCTGGCTCTCAACCCTGTGTCATTAATTGGAGGTGCAGGTGATAACACCCATCACTATAACCCTAAATGAAGTTGATGTGACTCCTCATCGGCCTCTAGTCCTCATGGCATGGTCCCTTTATTGGGTATTTCAAGATGATAATTGATTTAAAACAACTGGAACTCTTCTTAGGCTTATTAATCATGGTTTTATATCCATGTATTTAGAAAAAATATTAACACTGAACTAAACAGTATAAAAGGGTCATTATCAATCATCCAACCTAACATTTTTTTTCTCTTACAAAAGATGTTTGCATTCATGTCAGATTAGTTAAAGTGCTACATATAGACATCTGGACATATCTGTGAAAATAGGAAAAATAAGAGGATTATTTATACCTTCTCAATTCTTTTAGTAAGGGTGGTATAGTGATAAAATGTACCCTTATGCTATAAGTAGATGTCAAGTGGGTTTATTCATTGATTAGTGGACCAACTTGTAAAAAAAAAAAAGTTAGGTAAAATAAGTTAGCTTATTGGACATAATATAGGCAACTATAACAACAGCAATTATCCATTAGTCCATCTATGTGTAAGGCAATGATGTAGTAACTGCACATATATTTTTTCTAAACTCTCATTCATGCTGCAAGATAAATATTAAGCTCACTTAAGATATAAGAAAATCAAATCTCAGAAAGGTCAGCTCACTTGTCCAAGATCACACTACTCTAGTGAAACCAAGATAGCACAGGTCTCCCTGACTTCACAGCCAACATTCTTTCAACAGATTGGTGCCCCTATAATAACAGATAGGTTTAGTTGCCCAGCTGACAACACCATAAAAAAACAAAAAGATAAAACAAAAACAGAAATAAAAAAGTACTGATTATCTAATGAGACTTTCTCATTTGACAGAGGGATAAGATGAAGTATGCAGAGAGGGAAAGCTGGTTAGCTTTAGAGCTGCAATGAGAATGCATCAGTCTAGAATCCTAGTCCTGGGCTCTCCCTTACCCACCTGCATCACCTATGACATGCACAAATCCTGCAAATCTAACCTGGGGTGACATTAATTCTATGTTTTGTTCAGTGGTTCATCTTTTTCATTTCACAAGTCCTCAAGCTGAGGAAAGGAGATGGAAATCCCCCAGTGCTGGTAAAGAAGGAAAACTGGACAGAAAGTTAGAGATGACAGCTCTGTCTCAACTCTCCAGAAATCTGAATGGCCCTGGGCAAGCACACAGGCCCTCTGAGGTTCACACCTTGTCCATGAGTGGGGAGGACATACCACCCTTATCTAATGCCCAGGGGTGTTGAGGAGATCGAGTGAGATAACAAAGGAGAAAGTGCTTTTCCAATCCTGAAGCACTTTATGAAGAGAGATGGTCCACTGGCCCAGGACACTGTGATATGAGGTGAAGTGCGGCAGGCACAATCCGTTCCCTCCAAAACCATTCCCTTTGCTCACATAATTTAAGCAAAGCTCTTATGGGTATCTCAATGCTGCACTACCCTCTCAACCTATGCTTATTTATTTATTTTTTTTGCTAGAGTTTTCTCTAAGGTCTGGAGGATTTCTTATCCCAGAGCAGGATCAGCTTGGGAATACAGGAGTAGTCGTTGCCCACACCTGTAGTGGACAGAAGTAGAGGAACAAATGTCACAGCTTTCTAGGCTTCAGTGGGACAATTCTGACACATTTCACAAGATTCCCAGATGGCTCCTGGGGGGTTGAGCCTCAGCTGCTCACCTCAATGTTCAGCTCAACATCCCAGCTTTTATCGACTGCTCTTCTACTGCCTTGCTTGCTCTCACCCTGCCTCTGCTTCATGGGATACCCCCTCTTGATGGTTAATTTTATGTCAACTGACCTGTGAGAGATTCTGTGTGAGGTTAACGTTTCAACTGATACACTGAGTAGGTAGGTCTCATCAAGTCTGTGGAAGGCCTGAATGAAACAAAAGGCTGAACAAAAACAAATCCTCTCTCTGTCTGACTGTCTTCAAGCTGGAACATTTGTGTTCTCTTGCCTTCGAACTTGAACTCAGACTAGAATTTACACTGCTTCTCAGGTCTTTGTACTCAGGCTGGAATTATATCATCCACTTTCCTGGGTCTCTATATTACTGACTGTAGATTTTGGACTTCTTAGCCTCCATAATTACTTTAACCAAGCCAACTCTTTAGAGTAAATCTCTATCTATCTATCTATCTATCTATCTATCTATCTATCATCTATCTATCATTTCCTATTGGTTCTATTTCTCTGGATAATCCAGAGAAATATGCCTTTCAAATTAAAAGCCTATGTTCAAATCATTGTCTCAGGCTCTGCTTTAGGGAGATCTAGAGCAAACATAGTTGAGTTGATTTTAAGCCCTTTCTATCAGATCATTTTTTATTCCTTTCACCTCTGTAAAAGTTTATTGAATTTCTACCATGTGACATGAAAATGGGTGATTGCAGCACAAACCAGTGAGGACCAGATGGAAGCTAAGCATCCCTGCATCCTGGCCTCTTCCCTCAGTCCCTGGATCAGCATCTATGTTTGGTTGCAGCTCCATTTATTGAATTTCTGGTCATGCTTCCTCAGTACTGTACTCTCGCCTAGGCTTGGCACAGACTCTCAGCTCATACGTCTCCCCTAATTATATTTCTGGGCTTGTGCACTGACGCAATGACAGCTGTGAAGAATTCTCCATCCCAGAAAGGTCAGGGAAAAACATAATCCACAGACTGGCTGCCACTTTGCACAAAGCCTGCTGCTGAAACACAGGTTCTAACCTTTCAGTTTCTCTAAGAAAGTCTTCAGCTCCTGCACCCTGCCCGGGGCTGGCACTGATGGGTGGTGGAGGTGGAATTTCTCACAGGTAGGTCCCCACGCCAGACTCCCCATCCTGCCCTGCCAATCTCTGCAACTATTGCAACGGGAGCTTTGTGCCTGGGTTTATTGGACAACTGAAGCCTGATTAAAAGTGGCAACCCTGTGGCTCCCACTACAGCAAACACAAAAAAGTGGAGCATGGGTGTGCCAGCCCAGGTCTTCCTGAATGCCATGGGCCAGAGGAAAGGATTCAGGTGCTGGGGCCCCGGCCTCGCTAGGGCAGCAAACCCCTTTGCTTTTGGCTCTTTCCTAAGCTAAGTGCCTGCTCTGATCCAGACACTGCACTGGCTCTGTACTCAGATTGGAATTATAGCAACCACTTTCCTGGGTCTAGCAGGAAAGGCAGAGAAATAGAGTTGCAATGCACCATGGCCTTCCTCTGCCAACACTTTCAAGGAAGGTAGTGGGTGAAATGGGTTAGTGTGAGGGTCAGGCAATCCCATGTTTGAATCCCAGCTCCCCCACTTACTAGATTCTGAGTGTGGCTAAGTGACTTAACATCTCTGAGCTCCCAATTCCTCTTGAGAAAATGGGACAATAGCTTAAACAATCTCTCCTTCCCCATATGTCCCACCCTCAAGGATTGTAATTATGTGACGTGATAGAGGCACTGACTATCCCTACAATGGTAATCACATTACAACACATACATGTATCAATTCAACATGTTGGACCCCCTTATATTTACACAATGTTATATGTCAAAATAGCGGGTGTCCCAGAGAATGTATGCACACTTTAACAGCTGATATCTCAATGTTGAAAATGAAATGTATTTTAATAAACACTGCCTTTACAATTATTCAAAGTGTGTGTATACATTTTTGGAGGGACATCCCATATATTTCAATAATTTTTTAAAATTAACAAGTAAGAATGGGACCACGGCATATTTATACTATGCAGCTGTGAGAACAATCTTGTGAAGGGCCTGCACGGGGTACAGATCCACAGGAGGGAATGTAGCCATTGCAATTTCCCGCCCTCCTCACCCGCAGTGTCCAGAGCTCCTCTCTGTCCTTTCCTGTGCTCCATTGCTATGTCTATGACCTTCTGTTCTGCCATATCTCCTCCAGAGCATGATCTTCAACATAAATTAACCATGTCATTTAAACCACCCTGGGTCTCAGCTGCCCATCTGTAAAATGGGAATAAAGTAACACTGCCAGGTCTACTCATCTCATTGAACTGCTGAGTGCCAAATGAGGCAATGGTTGTGACACTACTTTGTAAACTAAGACTTATCCACATGAAGAGACATGAAAGAGAAAAGTAGATGTGCCAAGGGAATTTTCCTGGATTTGAGGTACAGTCATTCCCTCCTATTCGAGTTATGTATATTTTTTGAATATTTTATATATTTTATTTTAAAATATTTCCCCTATTTAAAAGGCAATGCACCTTCATAGTATTTCATTTAAAAACAAGAAAACAGTTGGGAAGAAAGCAAAGGCACTTTTTACCCCACTCTGCATATGTCAGTCATCTTGTTCACAGCTTTGTGTATTTTCTCCCATAGTCACTGCATGTTCAATGTGATATGACCTGGTTTTCAGGTTGAATAACCCTCTACTTGCCTTTCCAGGAGAGCTGGAAACCAGCTGAGAGAGGATGGGGGGAGAGTGAAGACAGAGAAGTGAAATGGGTGGACACATAGGTCCTGATTTTAAGGGAAGCATGATTGATACTTCTGTATGAGTCCTTGAACTGCATATTCAAGGAGAAATTCCAAAGGGGAGAAACGTATGTTTTCCTGCCTCAACATGTTTGTAAACAAAAAGGAACAGGGCTCCTAGGCCTAGGCTTCCAGCTCAAGTGTCTAAACAATCATTTCGCCAGGTGCAAGCTCAGTGGCCCAGAAAGAGGACTGGGGAACAAAGAAAGGCTGGCAATGCTGGAGTGTGTGTGTGTGTGTGTGTGTGTGTGTGTGTGTGTGTGTGTGTGGCTCTTTTCTGGGACTTCAGGAGAGTACAATGAAAAAAATATCACAGTGGACCTCAGGCATAAAAGAGGGAGAGAATGTTCATCTGCAGGAAGATTCAGGGAAAAATTTAAAAAGCAGGAATGGTAATAAAGGTCCCTGGGGCTGCTTAGAAGAGGATTCAAGGCAAAGAACTTTCTGAGCAGAGGTCAGCTCTAGGGACCTTGGGGGTCCATGTACTTGAATGTCACTACCCTCTCCTTAGTTCAGGGGCCTTAACCTGAGGCCCAAGAGACTCCATAGGCCCAAACCATGATGAAATGGGAGAAGCTATGGCTTGGTCACCAATAGAAACCACAGCTATTTTCATCACATTATAGTTGTTTCAAATTGTAAAATATAACTACAGTTATATTATAGGATTTATGAAATCCACCACTAGGTCATGCTATTTAATATATTTATAGACACACATACATTACTATGTCACAGTTTTGTTATATTTAGTGCTCTGATAACTGGATATTCAACATAATTGGTTTCTATTCTAATTATTGTAGTATTTTTAATGCAGAAAAAAATATTATTCTTCAAAATAATCCAATAAATAAATCACAGTTCAAAAGGGGTCTGTGGTATCAAAGGGGAAGAACTCCTAGTTTGGTGACTACAGGAGAACTGGAGAGCTGCTCCCAGGGGCAGAACAGAATAGTCTAGATGCTTTGGGCTATAAGAAATAGAAAGCCAGTGCCTGATTTAGCAACATGAGTACATATTATATCAAATGACACTAAACCCAAGGTAGGGCTGGCTTTGGGGTGGATTCCATCAATAGCTCATAAATGACCTGAGTGGCCTAGGTTCTGTTGGTGTCCCCACTCTGCCACCCACAGTGTCCACTTGGTTCCCTCACCATCAGGACTTGGTTGCAAGAGCAGTTGGGCTACTTGCATCATCTTTATTTACATCTAGTGTGAGATAAAGAAAACCCTGCTCTGTTGCTTTCTCTCTCAAGTTAGAGAAAAAAGGTTCAAGTCTCCAGTAAGTTCTCCTGAAGACTCATTGGCCAGAATTTGGTTACATGCCTATCCATCCATCCATAATAAACAAGAATGATGCTATTAGCATATTGAGCTAATCAGAAGTACTCCCCTGCCCCCGTTCCTCCCTAAAACTTCACATGGTGGCTACATAATGGGGAGAGAGAAATGAGTCTTGTGTGGTCCACCATGTGGGCTTTGTAATGACTGCGATCATAGTCTACTGATGAAGGTGTTGGAGATGCTGAGTTCAGCCCTTTAAACTTGTTAAGAATCATTGCATGCAGGAGCACTAGGAGAGCAATGAGTGGGTGAGCTGGGTGCCAGGTGTGGATTCGGGGAAGTACTATGTGGTACTCTTCTCAGAGAAGCAGTAAAGTTTGCGCAGTTTTCCAATTGATGGGTTGTAGGTAAGCAGTGACAAGAGCACCAAACATCAAAGCTGCTGGCAGCTGAAGTCTCAGGACAACTGCCTCCAACCAAGAGCAGACCTTCCGTTTCTCCCAGTGTGCCTTACAATTGTCCATCGTGTGCTATGTGCATGCCAAGAAAAAGGCAGGGGAGCAGCACTGGCTTATTCCACTCAATCTTACCAAAAGGCCAGGACACGTTGTACTGGTTTATTAATCGAGAGCAAAGACTCTAGAGCAAGGCTGCATTGCTTCACATTTGAGCTCCTCCAGCTATGTAGCTTCCCTATACTGCCGTTTCCTCATTTGTGAAATGGGAATTACAATAACAGTGATCTTCTCACAGAGTCATGGTGGGTTTTAAATGAGTCATTACAGGGCAGCTACTCTTTTATTGGGCCTGACACATATACAGTACTAAGTAGACCTTATTGTGTGTGTGTGTTTAATATCTCCCAGCATCCTCCTTCCTCTGACTAGGAGACTAAAACAAAGCTGGACCTGTTCTTGCAGAAATGCCTCTAATACAAAATATCTGTGCTCAACAGACATTTTCAGAATGCATACAAAAACCTATGAAACAGCTCAGCCCAGTCCTATAAATTACCATGAGTGTAAGGCTGAACTGGAGACCATGATCTCTACTCTGTACACGCCCATGCAAACAAACATACACAGCAAAAATAAAACCAACACAGAAACAAAACCCACTTGCCAACAACAGGCGTAGCACAAATAATTACAGCCAGGCTGAGGGCCTCGCAGCCCATGGGGTACAAAGGAGGGTGCATGCCGATATTACTGACTATGGCACATGGTCCTTCTCCCTGCGCCAGACCTCTGCACCCCAAACTCCACCAGGGGATTTCTCCACTAGCCAGGAGGATGCTTACACACCCTCAAGGGCAAACATGGCCACATCCCCCGTCCCAGGCTCCTATGTACCAGGTCCTCCCTGTGTCACCTGCCTTCCCTTCCTAGTATCCTCACTGCTGCTGCCTTCCTAGAAACCCTTCCCAGGATACTTGGCCTCACAGCTGCAAAGATGAGGAGGGTACACACAGCACTGCATTCCCTTGTGACCCCTGTGTGACAGAGGAGACTCTTCCTCCACATTTTGTGTCACCCTTTGTTACCTGGGCTCTGAGGGGACATGACTTGTCTCTGAGTATCATAGGGTCTAAATTGCCCCTTAATAATTCTTTCTGCACATTGTGTATATCTAAGGGAACAGACACCATTTTCCATTTCTGTGTAATTCTCCTGGCTATTCCACACATGTGCATATGCACACACACATGCCATGGATACACACACAGATCCGTATTTATCTCTGCATATAAAATTGATAATTGATGGCCTGAGGCAGCAGTCTGGCCCCTCACACCAATATCCACATGGTCCCAGCCCACACTGTTCTCCCTGTTCACTGCTGAGATACAGGTAACTATTCAATTAGTGAGGTGGAAGGCAAAATGGTAGTTGGAGAAAAAATTCAGAATGCAATTGCATCAGGAATTGATGCAAGAAAAGTAGTCACAGGAGAAACCATATTGTTTTCCCAATAGGCGTGCTGAAGGCATGGGAAATAAATTGGTAAGTGATGACAGATTAATGATGGCGGCATCTGCTAGGAGCATGTGGTGCTCATAGCGGCTATGGCCATGAAGATGCTTATGGAATTAGGAAACCCGTCCCTCACCCCCCACACATACACTTGACACAATTGAGCTGCTACTTTCTATCTCCTCTTTGGAGTCTGTGAAATTAGGATGCTACATGTAACACAAGAAGGAATGGGCTGTGTGTGAGATTGACCTTGACAGGCATTGTCTCTGTTGATTCCATCTTTCTCTGGTCCTCTGTTTTCCTGTACATGTGAGTATCCTTGTAGGAGACAGAAGAGCAGAGTCAGCCTGTTCTGGATAGCACATAGTTCTCAGATGGTGAAAGAAATGTCATATAGTATGATATCTCCTGAAGCTTACCCACCTGGAAGCCCAAGCAAGCCACTGAAAGTAAGTATGAAATGCCTTGGACTCCAGCAGATGGCTATGCTTTTGATTGGTTGCCATTTTGAGTGAGTTTCTTCCCTTTTCTTCCCTTCTCCCTGGAAGGTAAGCTTCCTTAAGGGCGAGAAAAAAATTCCCTGAAGAATATGACTAGCTATGGATTTTAGGCTATCTCTGCTGTTGAGTTAAATGTAGAAAGAAGTGCCCCATCTGTTTATGGAGACTTTAAAGAAGGTAAGGAGGTTACTCAAACATTGGGCTCACCTGAGAAGTGGTTTATGTTTGTGGTGGGTGGTGGATGGGTTTAATGTGCACAATTTCAGTATCCTCCCAAATCCTTCCCTAACACAGGGACAAACCCCTCATCATTCTCTGTGCAGGTCCTGGCAATGTCTATCACCCGCCCCATCCACCACGGATGCCCATCGCAGGACCTCTGTCCTCCTACACATGCCATCCTGTCCCAGTGGTCACTGTCTCACCCCCACCTGCCCTTGGGGATGCGGACCAGAGTGCTAATTTCTCCACCCATGAGATCGTAGAGAAGTTATGTAACTTTCTTTGCCTCCTCACCTCTAAAATAAAGGAAATATTAATAGCTCACATTTACTGAACACTCATTCTATGCAGGTACTTTGCAACCATTTTGCAAGTGTCCACTCATGTCAGGCTAATCTTGGAATTGGGGTAAAGATAAAGTGCACTAACAAAGGCAAGTGCTTAGGATGTTGTAAGAATGTTTTCCATGCTCTGTAGATGGTCCTACTACTGGGACTGTGTCAACTTCAGTTTTCATTATCTTATTAGTTTTCTAGAACTGCCATAGCAAAATATAGGAGTCCTTCATCTGTGGTTTCACTTTTCAGGGCGCCAGTTACCTATGGTCAATTGTGGTCTGAATATATTAGAGAATTCCAGAACTCAGCAATTCATACGTTTTAAATTGTGCAATAATCTAGTCACATGATGACATTGCACACTGTCCCACTCTGTCTTCCCAGGATGTGGATCATCTATTTGTCTAGTGTACCTATGCCACAGGTAGTCACCCAGTAGCCTTATTGCTAGAAGGTCCAGAGTAGCTTAACACTATGTCACAGCGCCTGCATCATTCACTGCATCGCAAGGCATTGTGTCCTCTCACATCATCACAAGAAGGGTGAGTGCAGTGCAGTGAGAGATTTTGAGAGACCACATTTACTTAACTTTTATTAGTAGAGTATACTTATTATAGTGGTTCTATTTTATTATTAGTTACTAGAGGCCTGGTGCACAAAATTTGTGCATGGGGGGGGGGGGTCCCCACAGCCCAGCCTGCACCCTCTGGGACACCTTGGGGAATGTCCAACTGCCGGTTTAGGCCTGATCCCCAGGAAAGTCAGACATCCCTCTCACAATCCTGGACTGCTGGCTCCTAATCGCTCACCTGCCTGCCTGCCTGGTTGCCCCCAACTGCCCCCCTCCGCCAGCCCAATCTTCCCAAACTGCACTCCCTGCTGGCCTGGTCACCCCCAACTGCACCCCCCCCACACCGGCCTGGTCACCCCTAACTGCCCCCTTGGCCTGGTCACCTCTTACTGCCCCCCCTGCTGGCATGGTTGCCCCAACTGCTCCCCCTGCTGGCCTATCACCCCCAACTGCTCCCCCCCCCGCCAGCCTGGTCACCCCACACAGCCTGCTGTTCAGTCATTTGGTCGTCCCTCACTAACCCCCCTGCTGGCCTGGTCATAGGCAGCCATCTTGTGAGGGTGTGATGGTCAATTTGCATATTATCTCTTTATTATATAGGATATATAGGATTATTGTTAACCTTTCACTGTACCTAGTTTATACATTAAGGTAGGTATGTACTGAACAAAACAATATATACAGGGTTTGGTACTTTCTGTGGTTTCAGGCATCCACTGGGGGTCTTAGACTATATCCCCCATGGATAAGTGGGGGGCTACTGTACCATTGACTCAGTGGCTTACACAACAAAAATTTATTTTCTCACAGTTTCAGAAGTTAGGACTTTGAAACTGGAGTGTCAACAGGCCTTCTGAGGCCTCTCTCCTTACAGATGGCTGTCTTCTCCCTGTGTCCTCACATGGTCTCCCCTCTGTATGTCTGCGTCCTAGTCTCCTCTCTTCATAAGTCATATTGAATGAATGCCCACCAATATGACCTCATAACTTTAAAGGCCTTATCGCTAAATACAGTCACATTCTAAGGTGCCAGGGTCAGGACTTTGACATGAATTTAGGGAGGACATAGTTCAGCCCATAACAGTTATAGTATATGCCTTGTCTTGACATTTCTATTGTGAAACTCGGGAGAAGATGACTTTACAATAAAACTTGAAAGTTGAGATTAAAAATAATAGAGAGACAAAGAAAAGGACTATAGAAAGTAACTTGGATTTGGCGTCCTCAGGTCACCTTCTGGAGGTTTGCAAAGGCTGACTCTATAGCATCCTGGCACCTGCTGCCACCTCCTCTTCCCCAGGCATGAGCATCCTCAGACAGGTTATTTCAATGACAGTCCTATTCAGACCCAAATCCATAAGCCACAGAGAAGAAAGGAAATAATGCTTTCTCTTGCTATTTCAAGGTCATCTTCTCTGGTTCTGATTTCTTGACTCAGGATATGCAATTTCCCGGGATGATAGAGATACATGTCCATTTCATTCCTAAAAAAAATTCCATCCTCATGGCTTGTATTATTTGGCCCTGAAAATGCAATTGTAGTAAAATGTAACAGACCATTCTGAATGACACTTCAAAAGACATCGTCAATGTGAAACATGCTCCAAAAATTATTTTATATTTCATTATCTTTTGTCAACTTGTTTTAGATTATGTTTTCTATTTTCTGTGATTTCTTCAAGCCTATTGTCCTGTCCCTGGCCATGTTTTTAGTTGTGTTTATTTAATTTTGTTAGTGTTGCCATTATTATTTCAAGTAGAACTCTCAACTCTGCAGTGGTTTTATTTTTCTGATCTATTATTACTTTAATCTTTTTTGTCTGATCTACTCTCACTTCTTAACCTCCTTCTGTTGCATTATCAGTTTTTTATTTTGATCTCTATGATTTATTATCTTTTGAGATTTTTTTCAGAGAAACCATATTTCCATGTGATTCTGGTGTCTAATAAAATTTAGCTCTTCTTTTTTCTTATATTCCTTTCATCAACATCATCATTGTTTTAATTTCAGAATATATGCCTAAGCGTTGAACCAGGTCTATTTGATTACCTCTGTTTAAAGCTGGGAAAGGACAGCTCCTCTGAGTCAGGCAGAGGCAGAAGGCTGAGGAAGTCAACAACTCACATGATTAATGGTCTTAATCATTCTCCAATCATTGTCTCTATCCTGAGAACATGCATTCCCATGGTTTGTGTACTCAAGGGGTTTTAGGGCTTAGAGTCAAGTTCCAGAAATCTCAGCTTCTCTGTATTGTTGTCTGCTTCTCTTCCTTCTTCCAGATTGTCCTTACCTGGCTGCTTCAGTATTATTATTACTAATAAAGATGCATGGCTTCATGGTTCTTCTTTCTGCTCCATTCCCCAAGCTGCTCTGAGGTCTCTATAAGGGTATATTCTCTTCTAGCCATTTGGTCCTCTGAAGCTCTGTCATCATGGATGTATGTTAATTAAAGGATCATTGGATGGGTCTTTCAACACTGTAATGATTATTTCAGAGAACTATACAACTATGCATAAATATGAACAAGCTCTCATCATCTCCGTTTTAAAATACTTTATTTCTGACTTTTAAAAATATTTTGTGATGTGTTTTGGCTAACTACCTCCTTTTGTTATTGAAGATGGAATTTCATTCTTGTTCTTATGATTTCTAAAATTATTTTGATGGGTTTCCAGAGAGGGGAGTGCATACAAATTTTAATTACCCTAACTGCTATTCATTCTTAATATATAAACATATCAAATCAATATAGTATGTTGTACACTTCCAGGCGTCCTCAAACTACAGCCCGCGGGCCATCTGGCCCGCCGGGTGCCGCTGCCTGTCCTGCTTAGCAGCCGACTCGTCCCGGGCCCGCAGTGCGCATAGGAATTTGTTCATATATATTTTTTTAAAACTATAGTCTGGCCCTCCAATGGTCTGAGGGACAGTGAACTGGCCCCCTGTTCAAAAAGTTTGAGGACCCCTGCAACCCTACGCAATGTTATATGTCTAATATATCTCATAAAAGGAAAGAACCTACTATATTAAAAAGGTACTATGATATTATGAATGATGGAGAATTCAGAGTAAAAATAACCTCAAATGTTACACCTAGAGAGATGTAAAAACAAGCAAACAAAAAGAAAACAACTAACGACACTCATTCAGGTTCTTCCCTTATTTCTCTAGTATTGTTTTACATTGAAATAAACTGCGTGAATATATATATAGTTCTGAAGAGAGCTGAAATACAAGGCTGTGTAGAATAAAGTTGTGGACTGCATGGTTAGAGATATATAAGCATAAAGGAGGTTGCTGTTAGTAACTTATGGAAGTAGGTATTGGGGATTCTCAGCTTTATGTCTCAAGATGCTGAGTTAGGATTGCAGGTTTGAGGAAGACAGGTAAGAGTAAGAAAAGGTATCTGGACAGGGTTACTCAGGCAGCCAGGCAAAGAAAATGAAGTAGAAGGTGAGGAAGGGCTCACTACAGAAGCCAGTTAATGGGGTGGAAGATCCATAACATCCAGACATCCAAAAGCGGGATTTTTAAAATTAAATTTATTATGGTGACATTGGTTAATAAAATTATTTAGGTTTCAAGTGTATGATTCTATGATACAACATCTGTATATTGTAATGTGTGTTCACCACCCAAAGTCAAATCTCCTTCCATCACCATACATTTGACCCCCTCTACCCTTCACTATCTCCAAAATGCCCTCACTCTGGTAGCCACTATACTGTTGTCTGTGTGTCTATGAGTTTTTGTTTACTTATTTGTTGCTTTCAGTTTTATACCCCACATATGAGTGAAATTATATGGTTCTTGACTTTTTCTGTCTGACTTATTTCACTTAGTATGATAGTCTCAAGATCTATCCATGTTGTTGCAATTTTTTGTCAAATTTCTTTTTGAGCATTACAAATTTTATTTTTATAACAATTGTGATATGTTTATTATAGAGCACTTAAAAAGTAAATTGGAGAAGGAAAAGATTGTTCATAATCCAATGATCCATCATTATCATTTAAATGTGTTTCTTTCGAGTTTTTTCCTAGATATAATGTTATTTTTAACTTTGATATATATGACTATAATTATACTTATAAGATATTTTGTTCTCATTTAACATTATAACTTAAGCATTTTGTGAAATTACTCTCTACTCTGCGTAACCATTTTAATGTCTGAATAATATTACTTTGAAGTATATTCGCCCAATTTCATAGAACTATTCTCATCTTATGATTTCTATTTTTTTCTGTTCATACCACTAAATAATGACTATTATCTCTATTTAGAGCTTTATTTGTTTTATCTCTCATAATATTTTCTTAGGAGATATTCCCATCCATGAAATTATTAAGAACAAAGGTTATGAGCATCTGAGGCATCTTGATACATATAGTGAAGTTGTTTTGAAGAAAGGTTGTACCACTGTATGCCAAGATGCAAGTCCCAAGCACATGTCTGGAGCAGTTACTGCATCTGACCAGAGGCCGCTGGATTGTGTTCATAAAAATCATATAAGCATCTTATTGTACCCAACTCCAGTGATCACTTATAAATATCCTAATTCAGTAGGTTTGAAATCTCCATGTATTCTAAAAAATACACCTTGAAAATACCATTTTGATAGATTACTGTGTGGTGCCATTTTTTGTGGAATTTATGTAGTTAATAAATGAGATATCATAAATCCTGAAATCCAGTCTTCAATAAAATATGACAACTCTATAACTCTGACAAGTCTATCTTGTGTCTCACACTTAACTTTTTCTGAATGAGCTCAAACCAGGTGACCCTTAATGAAATGCTAATTCCATGACAATAAAGTAGAAATACTTCTCTCATTTTTACATTACTAATCAAGCAAAAATGCTAGTGAAGCCAGGTTTTCAAAAGCCATACATTTTTTATAGCAAAAGTACTTATAGAAAAAAATATGAGCCCTGAGGCCTATGGGACTTTGACTTGCTCTGCCTCTGAGAATCATATGTCATATTTCCTTTCAAATATGTCTCCTGTCCTTCCCTCCTGGCCTGATTCAATCCTAGAGCACTGGGGTACTGGGAAGAGGAGGGGACCTGTATCTAGTGACTTGCTGCACTGTGAAATGTACTCTTCTGCTCTATTGCCTTGCACTTGCTTTGCTGGTGCAGGGGATACATGGAACCTTAGTAGGCCAATTAGGGTCCTTCCTGGCGATTTTGAATCTAAGACTCAGGGTCACATGTTATTCCATTGGGTAATGAATCTCCTAATGCTCGGGAGCTGTCTGTGGTCCTGTCTGAGGTGAGGCTGGAAAGGAGAGAATAGGAAGCAGGTCCAGGATACAAAAAGAAGCAGCTCTCATGGCTTTTAAGTTCCTGCGTCTTAGATGTTTCTTTGGTCTACTTGCTCCATATCCCTTCCACAGCTTAACTATTCTGTAGGGTACTCAAGTATGCATGAACCATTTCCTTTTTTTATTTTTATAAGCTAATTTGAGTTGGGTTTTTATTACTTGCAGGTATAATAACCTCAATTTATGCACAAACACAGCAATGTGAGCTTCTTGAACCTGCTCACAATGTCTTTGGGCTTTGTAGGAAGAGAGAGTGGTGTGGGGTACAGGAGGGTTACTGTTAGCGAGGCATATGTGAGTGTAGAAAGTGCCAAATATTTAAAAATATTTTAAAATAGTTACTATTTTTTTAATTTTATTAAATTTATTGGGGTAACATTGTTTAATAAAATTATATAGATTTCAAGTTTACAATTATATAATACATCATCTGTATATTGCATAAGCTTTTAAAAAATTTTCATCCAATAGGAATTCAATCCTTATTCTCCTGTTCTCTGTGGGTGAGATGTTAACCTTTCTAGCCTCTATATTCTCTATGTACAAAATTGGGACATATGCCTCACATAATGATGGGCATTGGTGAAATTTTATATAGAAATGCCTAATATGGAAACTTGTGCATAGTAGGTACTCTGTATTTCTCACAATGGGTTATAGCTGGAGCATCTTCCTTCAAAATGATAGCTTTCAAAGCTGTTCTTCTTCTGGTTCTATAAATTCTGCATCATCTGGGATCTCTGAAACCAAAAATCTCATATTTCTTTTCTTTTCATAACCAGGATCAGGAGTTACTGGAGTGAAGAATGGAGTGATCTAGCATTTGAAATGACTTTGGAAAAAAATTTCCCCAAATTGTTTCTCTTGGGTGTGACTCCCTCAGACAAGTCAAGTTCACCTACAGATGAGAATAATTACATATAACCCAAGAGAAAGAATCTCTAGTCTCGTACCACATTTTAATTCCAAATACTTTCCTATGCATTATGTCACCTAAGTTTCATAACATCCCTCCAAAACAGTGAATACAAATATTATCACCCTCATAAAGGGAAGTAAAAACTGAGGCTCTCCCATTCTTTAGTCAAAACTCATTGTGCCAGGCATCATATTGGGCGCTGGGAGTGGATCAAGAGAGTAGTAACATGTGGTCTCAGCCTTCTAAACCCAAGGTGGAGAGTAAAAAACCTAATAGAAAGTATAACTGGGTAGAGGAGCCAGAGGCACCCTGAGGGCTCACACTGTGGATGAGCAGAAAAACCAGGTCTGAATTGCATGACTTTGCTTCAGGACCAGAACAAAAGCTGAAGATAAGAAGGAATAGCTCTTTCTGATATTCAATAATTGTTGTGCCATGGATTTGATACTTTGTATTCTGGTTAATCTAATATTTCACATAATTGTGAATTCTGCCTATAATGACAATAGATTAAACTTCTTGAAAAGAAGAAAATGGAAGAAAAATGAAATAAGCCACTCTTGATTCTGGCTTTCAGAGATTTTGTACCAAACATCAATTCATATCATAACATAAATTAGAAAGTCAGCAGGGTGTGGTGATTAAAAGTGAGAGCTGTGAAGGCATCCTGCCTATGTTAAAATCTTAGCTCTGCATACCAATAGAAATTGCTTCACTGCTGTGTGTCTCAGTGCCCTCATTTCTAATGGACGTAGTGGCAATGCCTACTTCAGAGGATCCTTATGCACATGAAGAATGGTGCCAACCCATAGCCTTTGCCAATTAGCCTGGCACACAGCAGGAACTCAATAATTTTGTAGTGTCAGAAGATATAGTAATTCAGGATGGAATGGGGCACTCCTTCAGGCCCAGAACAGAGTGGTCCTAGGCTGCTGACCATTTTTCCTGGGAATTTTCTTTGGTTCTGTTATATCAAGGGTGAGGAAGAGTCACAGGTCTGAGAATTGTGCTGGCGATAAAGGAAGAGAAAGTAAGATGAGAAAGATGATGACATAATTCCTTCCGTTCCTATCATCTCCAGTCCAAAAAAGTATCTCTGGCCCTAAAACTGAGCATTTACTAGTAGTCTCTCTACTTCCACAAGTGGGAGGTCTACCAGAGAGCCTTGTGGCCCAGAGGATTTCATTAAATCCCCCTCTCCTTAAGTAGGAAAAATCAAGTAGCCCACCAAAAAGTTTGGAAAACCTTCTTGGCTTATCCGTTACCCATTTTGATGTATAACTTGATTTAAGAGTCAACTCATTCACATTAATTGCTCTCAGATATTAGTTAGTCAGACTCATTAATAGGCAAATTTAATGACCTAAGATGAGACAGTTAAAATTCAGTTTTTTTGAGCTAGATATAGCCTAAATGACTCATGTACATCTTGAAAAAAAAATCTAATTACTCCTCACTAATCAACCTTATCAACATAAGTACCCGTCCTAATGCTGTCTTCATTATCTAACTTCATAAAGGCTAGGAGTGCAAAGTCTACTCATGGAACTCTTTCCCACACACCATGATGCTCATCTCAGAAGACCAAAGACCACAAAAATCTGCTTGAACCCTAATTATGAAGCTAATGGCAATTGGAGATACTTGAGAATATTTAGGTTCAATTTATCATTAGAGAGAAAAAAAGAACATGCTACACTTATTTTCTAATTTAACTTTTCGTATAAAACCCATTTGCAACTATTTTGTTCATTTTTTAGAAAATCCTTTTGTTTATATATACATAGCATTCTCTTGACTGGAAAACATGTTATGGAACACAAATTTTCAATTAAAATGATTTCCCTTGAAAAATAAGTTAGAAGATCACTTTTCCTTATACTCATGGCTTTATCGGGAGGCTAAGCTTGCATGTTTTCAGTTCCTGATAAAATATTTATGAAGGGAAGAGATTCCTTTATCTACCAAATTATATACTCTCATTCAGCACATGCTTTATCTTCTGGAACATGAATTTAATTGGAAAATACGAGCCTGGGCAATTCTCGCAAGATTACTTCAGATTAAGATCTATGAAGTTTTGCTTTTATGCCAATCTCTGCAGGAAGAAAAAAATATGTTCTAACTTTCCCAAAAGTGTTTTGATTTGTTGCAAACTGTATAACAAAGGTTTTATTTAAACTGATGCAAATGTGAAACGCCCTTGACATTTTCCCTTAACCAGGCATTAAAAAAAAAAAAAAAATCCAAGTAGCAGGTGTTGACTTTTATGCAACCACCATCAAATAAGCTTCTTATTTTTTTTCTTTCTTAAGTTTCTAGCACACTCTGAACCCACTTTACAATCTAGAGAAATAGGCCATTGATCCAGTAGCACATAAAACCAACTGTGATTTTGCCCTGAAGTAGAGTATTTGGCAGATGTTTCTGCGGCTGTATGAGGAGCATCCTAATACAGACTGTCAAGGACACTTTGGGAACAAGGACAGCTGTAAATCAAGTCCTTCCCTCTCTATCTGTCTCCTGACCATCTTCATCTATTAGCTGTGACATTATGACAGCTGGAACTTTTCAGATAATACCAGGAATGTCATGAAGGCTCACATTTACTGCAAAGCATATAAAACTCCAGCCTTGAGTTTAATAAGGTGGGAGGAGCAAAGGGGACAGAAGTCCCACCAAGTTAAGAGTTTATGGAATTCATTACTGGAAAGCTCCACTGTGTGAAGTTTATAGACTTGTAATTTGATGCCTGGTGCCTTTAAACGCCTGAGTTGTCCTTTTTGTTTTAATTTATTTATTTGTTTGTTTTTTGTTTATGTGGTATTGCTGATTTTGTTTTTAATATTTAAAATCATAGACTTTCATTTACATTCTGCCTTGCCTGATAATTTAAGGTTAAAGTGTGAATGCCTTCACATTGTCCAGGGCAACAGCCTTGAAAACTTCCAACTATTCTCTTTCATCCTGGCCCTTGAAATTTGGGGAAGGCCAGAAATCTGACTTGAGGAGGCAATATTTGCTTTGGATTGACATTTTGTACCATGACATTCTTTTTTTCAGGCTCAGAAACAATTCTACCTTCTCTCAAATATTGGAGTCCCTCCAAATCTCAACCTCTGAGATTCTGACTATATTTTTCTTCCCCTTTTCTGTTGTGATTCCAATGTGCTTCACATGTGCAGCTCTTTAATACTTCCATCATCTGGTGCCATCATTATTTGGGAGGCAGTCTTAGATGGTGAGTAAGAGTTTGGAATTTGGTATCAAAGCAGACCCATTATTATTTCATGAGGCTCACAACATCCCCATTAAGTTGGTGCTTATTACCCACCTTTTAATAGTGTGGAGACATGACAGTCATAGAGGAATAATAGCACCAGCTTCCTGGGTTGTTGTGAGAACTAATGAAAAGTCACCATAAAGCACACACACAATACACATTAGCTGAGTGCTCACTGCCAGCTGAACTCTTGTTTAAATTCTCAGTTAAACAAAAGTTCCTCAGGAAGAGAGACAACACCTTAAATCTTCTATACTATTCAGCTCAGAAGAACACCATGCATATAATTCACACTCAGCAAATAGTTGTTGAGTGAAAAATGGCTAACCCAAAATCCCACTCTCAACTGCCTTCCCGACTGCCTGGCTCAGGAACACAATGTATGTGTTTACACACACACCATCTTCTTCACCTGGTGTTCTACCATCCTTTAAGACCCATTGCCCCTACATCAACTGCCCTGACTCTTCCATCTGCCATGACTGGCTTTATCTCTGGACTTCACTGTCCTTTGTCTACTGCCCATGCTATTTTAGATCAGTTTCTTTACAAAGAAAAGGTGTAGCATTCCCCAACTCAGAATTCTCCACTAGGTACTCCTAGTCATCAAGATGGAGCCCACAGTTCTCACTATGGGATGCAAGGCTTCCACCGTCCTCTGGCCACTGACTTTCTCTCTAGTTGTGTCTGTCGCCTGTCATGGTCTTTTAACACTTTTGTAGTTTAAAAAAACTGAAATTATTTTTCTCTCTTTTTTGAAGTACTTACATAGAATTTCAATTGTTGACCTAATTCCCTCATGCTGCCATGACAGTTAAGAACTGATTATTGTTTCTGGTCTGAAGCCCAGTTCATGGCACATAGGAAGCTATTTTAAAAAATATGACTGAATAAACAATTGGTATAACTTTGGAATACCATTTTCTATACATAAAATACCTTTCTACCCTGTGTCCCCTAATATCAATATGAATGTTGAAAAATCTGCTCAGTCTTCATCTTCATTGCCAAGATTTCTTGACAACACCCAGAGAAGATGACTCATGCTCTCGCTTTGTACATTTTAATTGCATGTTTTGCCCTGAATCATAAATATTTACATGTATTCTTGTTCTTAATAGGAAACTCCTGGTGGGCAGTGGCAATATGTGATACCCACTGTGGTCCTGACACCTCAAGAGACACAGCACGCAAGAGATGCTCAGCCAGTGTGTTGATTCAATGCTCTGATTTCCAAATAGTGGCAGGTTTCCTATTCATCCAGCAAACCAATCTCCAGCAATTCCAGAGCACCGTAAAGAGTAATATGATCATCTTTTAGATTCAAGCTCTTATTGAGCAATTCATGAAAATGTGTTGATTAACAACCCACAAAACTGGAAGCGATTGCTATTGGTGACACCCTTGATAGGAAGTGAACTTCACAGCCTGGTGTCCTGTAAGAAATGTGAGTGGAATATCTGAGAAGAATAGAGAGTCTCTGAAAATATGGATGATGGAATGACAAGTGTTAGGAATGAGCTCAACATTGTTTTGAAAGATAAAAGTACAGATGAGAATTGGCACTGAGCAGAACTCAGACCACTAAAATGCTAGCAGCATGGTCTTAGGCTACTAATTACTCCGTGGCGGAAATGATGGATAGAAAATGTCCTGGAGCTGGGGAGGGGAGTTTGCTAAGGCAGTATTGTATAGCAGAAAGAACACGGAGCCACGTGTGATATTGACAAGCTGTGTTATCTTGGATAAGTTTGCTGACGCTTCTGAGCTCTAACTTCTTTATTTGTGACATAGGGCATTGAGGCTATTGGCAGTTTCAAATATTTATTTAAACAAAAGCCATATATGAACATCAACATATGACATGATTAACACTGGTGGAGGTATGATAGTTACTGAAATGGGATCTGGAACCCTGCCAGATCTGTTTCTCCCTATCTAACCCCTCTTAGAAATGGAAAGCACCCTTGAAACACCTCTAAGGAACCTAAGGACACCTGGGAATACAGTTTGTAAACCAGTTTTCCCATTCAGTCAAGATCCCACGTACAACTAACATTCTAAAATGTTGTGATTTTGTAATTTAATGCCATATTTCCATCATTATAATTATAAGAGTAATAATAACTATACACACATGCATGCATGCATGCATACCTACAAATTCCTCAATTTATAAAATCATTTACATTCATTACTGCCTTCAGTTTTACTTTTTTCCAGGGCAGAGGTATGGCAGGGAATACATTCCTATTTCACAAAGGAATGTGCAGCAACAGATTGGAGTTCGATAAGAAGATGTTTATTCTATCCTGGGGCTTCTGATAGGCATTAAGTGGATGGTGATTTTTGAGAGTCACATAATATTAAGCAGCTAAGTTATACTGGGATTATGTTAGGCATTGGAAATACAATAGAAGAAGAGTCCCTGGTGTTGAGATATTATGCTCTAATTGGAGATCCATGCACGTAGTCAGATTTCAAACTAGCAATTGTTTTAAGATACAGTTCTTTTTAGGGTGCCACAAACAGAAAGAAGGGGGTGCATAGCAGAGTGTGGGTTTAAGGTGCTCCTTTCTGGAGGAGATGCTGCCTGGCTTGAGTGCAAGAGAATAAAGAAAATGAATTGAAATAGAGGGAACACCATGAGCAAAGACGCTGTGCTAAAATAGCATGATAACCTGGGAGTGTAAAATCTGAGAAGAAAAAGGCAGATGTGGAGACTGGAGTGGGAGATAGAGATCAGAAGTTGTGGTCCAGGATGCCATGCTAAGAGATTACACCCTAAAGGTAAGGGGGAGGATTTTAATTGGAAAGTGATAAGATCAGATTTTTTTGGGAGAAAGATTATGTTGTCTTCAACGTGCGGAAGGGATTGTAGTTGAAAAAACACTAGAGATGAACAAACAAAATTGCGAAGTGTTTGCAATAATCTAGGAGTGAAGTGATAAGGAACTAGTTTAAAGCAATGACTGTTACTCAAATCAAACAGAAGGCAAACCTCATACTGGTAACTCATAGTAGTGAAACAGTCTTAGCCATTTGCACTTCTTTCATAAGTGTTCAATATCTCCTCCTATGTAGGCTCCTGTCTGCCTGTCAGCCTCTCCCACCTTAGCTCCCCAACTCATCACCATACACCCAAATGCAGCAGTAAGGTATTTGTAGGTGCAAGTAAAATAATTAAGTGGTCTGGGGCTGAGCGTCTTCAGAACTCTGGGGAAAATCACAAGAAATATTTATAAGGAATTTGAATAAATGCTTATTCTAATTGTCAAAGATACCGTGTGCAAAATGAAAATGAAACAACCTCATAAAGTGTTTGTCATAAAAATGTAAAATGAAAATATCATTGGTGTCCTAATGGCGCCTACAAATCAATTAGAAAAGCACTTAACTTCAAGAAGATCAATGCTCGCAGAACTTAAACAGAACATTACAAAGAAAGAAATAACTAATAAATATAAGGACAATATTCAATCTTACCAGTGTAACGTGAATAAAAAGTGAAGAAACAATGGAAAAAGTGTCCATGTCAAATTTTTTAAATGTCTAATGTCCCATGCTAATGTTGAAGAAGAAGGGAGCCATGAGCTCAAGGAGTCAGGGAGGAATATCAGTGCTATAGTTCTGGAAAGTAATATATAATCTATTTATCTTGTTAGCTAGCTAGCTATAGAGACTTGTAAGTAGTTATACCTTTTAAGCAATTAATTTCATTATTAGGAATCTCTCCTAAGAAAACTCTACAGATGCAAGAAATATCATCCACCACAGGGCATCCCAGTGCCATTTACAGGGTCCTACATCTGAAGCATTTTAAATATCTAGCAATGAATGGCGGTATAAATGGCCATTACATACTTTTTACTGGTAAAACATTAGCTTTTGAATAATTTTACCAAGAAAACTTTCCTGCAGCCATGGTAAAGGGGAACTTGATATACAATTGATACTATCAAGTCTATATATATACTATCTATTCTAATTATGCACGCATACCTGTGTGTGTATGCTTACAGATGTGTGTAAATGATGGTAGATGTTTGTTGACATGTGAACCACAAGATTGCATCATGTATTCCTCTATAATGTTGCTGAAGAATGACTTAAAATCATAAGTTTTGCAAAGATTATTAAACCCAGCTAACATTTCTGCTTCCATATCAAAGGTCTGCTATTGTCAACTTATTGCTCAAGGCAATGGCTTTTGAAAAAGTAATAACTTTACTTCTTTGGGTAAAGAGTCATCCTCCAGTGAGATATGAAAGTTCAGTGAAACTTAAACAAGTGCCTAAATTTGTTATGAGGAGAATTCTAGAAATATGTGACGCTTGGCAGAAACCTGATTGTGGAAACCCCCAAAAACCTTTATTTATGAGCTTGGTGTCTGCTGGTTATGCCTATTAAATAAACTGAAATGAAAACAGCAACATGTTAACAGCCGTGATATATGGGTTGGCAGAGAGGATCTTTTCTTTGTGTTACTTTTGCAATCCTGAATTCTCTTGGAGCAAGCACTGCCTTGAAAACAGGAAAAGAATATAGTGCCAAAGTCATAGGAATTAAAGTCACACTCCGCTAACTTGTTCACACCTCAGAGCTTCTCAAAGGCGACGAGGGAAAAGCAGGCGCATGCAATTTGGCTCATACTGCGGTTTGGTTTTACTGTCTGGGCTGTACCATTAGAAAGCTTGGAAGAAATTTCATTTTCAAACAGCGAGAACACAGCAAGTGACTTTTCCTCCCATTAAACACTTTCCGTTCCCTGCTACTAGTTTCCCCAGTGACTCCCAACCCGAAATAATTTCCTATACAGCCCCTCAGTAGTGACTGCAGCCATCCCCAAAATCACCTTCCCGAAACTGATCACCCCCAGATCTCCGAGCATGGGACAGCGCCTGTCTCACCAAGCGGCTCTTTAATTGAACCTGCTGGCCTTGCACAGTATCTCTGTCTGCAGACCCTGATTAGACAGCACCTCATGAATAATCCATTAGGGTGTCCCTACAATCTCCAGGCCTGCCTGTGTATTATTTCATCCCTCCTCACAGCAAGTCTGCAAAAGTTTCCAGTTGGCAAGCAATAATCCGCCAGCCAAGGTGAGCTGAGGACACCTGGAGGCCATGATGGCTGTAGAGCCGAAAACATCCTCCCTGTTACAGATCAGAGCATGCCTCCTGGAAAAAGAAAGCCATCCATGAATTCATAGGGATGAAAAGAGTACAATGTGGCAGTTACTAACTGTTATGTCAGTGCTAAATAGAAATGATGCTATTTAATTATCATAACAGCAGAGTGGAATAGATACAATTGGGCCCTGTCCTCCTGACTGAAAATGCATGCTTTGATCTGGGTAATAAAGTTCTACAGCCAAAGAGCAAGGCCATGATTAATGGAAGATGGAATTGAACTTGATGAAAAGGAAGAAAAGACCCTCCAAGGGCAGCCAATGGTCCCCTGCATCAGGTGCTAAAAGATGTGGAGATAGAGAAAAGGTCAGGGAAGCATGCTGGCACTGTGGGGTCACTAGGCTGGACATCCTCTTTTGCTCCCAAGGGTCCAGGTGAGCTTGAGTGAGTTGGTTTCCCCGGGTCCTGGTATTTGTCCCAGTGTCCCACTCGAATGGTTACAGATGTGCTTCTATTATGTTCTTGCTTTTATAACATACTACTATATGGGGCTCTTCAGAAGCTGAAGAACCCATAGGCTTGTTAAACTATCCAAATATACACATACTAGAGGCCTGGTGCATGAAATTCTTGCACTGGGAGGGGGTCCCTCAGCCCAGCCTGCGCCCTTTTGCAGTCCAGGAGGCCTCAGTGGATGTCCGGGGAGCAGGCCTAAGCCGTCAGTCGGACATCCTTAGCACTGTTGTGGAGGTGGCAGAGGCTCCCGCCACTGCAGCTGCGCTTGCTAGCCGTGAGCCTGGCTTCTGGCTGAGTGGAGCTCCCCCTGTGGGAGCACACTGACCACCAAGGTGAGGCTCCTGTGTTGAGCATCTGCCTCCTGGTGGTCAGTGTGTGTCATAGTGACTGGTCGACCAGTTAACTGTCTGCCCTCTGGTGGTCAGTGCACATCACAGTGAGCGGTTGAGTGGCATTAGCATATCATTAGCATATTATGCTTTGATTGGTTGAATGGCCCACCAGATGACTGGACACTTGGCATATTAGGCTTTTATTATATAGGATTCTCACTACCTTTCACTATTTCATTGCTTCTACTTGGATTCAAAAGGGCATCATTTGCTTGGATTTGTCATGATAGTTCTTATCTGGTCTCTCTTCTTCTACCTTTGCATCCCTAGAGCCCATTCTTATCCCAAACCAGGCGATCATTTAGAAAAGTCCATCTTCAACAGCTCCCACTTCCATCAGAGGAGAAAGACCTTACATGGCTTAGAAGGCTCTATGTCAGGGATTGGCAAAGCTTTTCTGAAGGGCCAGGAAGCAAATGATTTAGACCTGGAGGCCATATGGTCTCTATTATAACTACTCAACTCTAACATTTTAGTGTGAAATCAGCCATAAACAAAATATAAACAAGTGGGTTTAATGGTGTTCCCATTAAACTTGATTTATAAAGGCAGGTGGTAGTACATATTGGCTCCAAGGGATCGTAGTTTGCTGATCCCTATCCGATAGGATCTATCCCCTGTTTTCTCTTTCCTATTCTTGACCTTATTCCCTAGGACTCTTTCTCTTGTTCACTGCTGAACATGCCACACAATCTTCTCTAGCCTTTTCTCTCCATAGAATATTCCAGAGGCCTAGGTATCTCTATGCCTAACTCTCTCACTTCCTCCAATTTTGAACAAATCTTAACCTTTTCAGTAAAACCTCCTGTAGCTTTTATTTATTTTTTCCAGCCTTACCACCAATACCTCTTACTTTGCTCCAGTTTTCCTTTTTTCCCCACAGTATTTATCATCCTTAAACAAATGGCAACTTGCTTATTTATCATAGGTATTCTTCACTGTCGTTTTCTCTACTAGCATGTCATCTCCATATAGCCTGAGAGTTGATATGTTTTACTCACTTACATAATCCAGTACCTAGAAGAGCATTCCCATGAGGCCAAGTTCACCCCTTTCCCTCCATGGAAAGGCTCTTTATGCACACAGGACTTCCCAGAGGTGGCATGCATGAGCTCTTCTGAGGTCTGTAGAGTTGACACATCAACGCTCTGTGTTCAGAAGCATTTGGGTTATGAATAGCAGGCTTGCTCAGAGAGTCCAGCAGCTGCTATCCATGCTTCCCTCACCAGGGGCCCTCATTAAAGTCCTGGGCTCTGAGGAACTGGCTTCAATATCCTTCTGTGGCCACAGTGACACAGTCTCATCCAGAAAGATTCTTATCTTTGGACTTCGCCCTGATTTCCAAGAAGGACATGCATTTGCCCCCTTGGGCCTTGAAAGACTCTGGAGGCAGAAATCCTTGGATTCACCCCTCATCTTTGTTCCTCACTGGCTGATGACAAAAGAGAAGCTGCCTAATTCTTACAATTTCAATGTCTTCAATAAAGGGACTTATTGGTCTTAAACTATTGTCAAAAGGAAGGGAAATACTGTATATAAAAGGGTCACATCATACAGCTATACTCTCTAATATTTAGAGTATTTTCTCAGGTTTTGGATATTTAATTCTGGATCCTTCAGCATGCCATTTCACTCTCTAAGCCTACATTTATTTATTCATCTGAATAAATGGAAAATGGAAGGGACTGAAAAATGAACACCATTGTTGTCAGTGTTTGATTATAGATTTATTCATGTCCCTCCCTGATAACTTAATTATATTCTAGACCCATATAAAACAGTCAAGGAAAGTAAAGTTGTCCCAACTCTAACATTTAATTCTGTTAAAAATTACAAATTAGAGAAAGAAAGAGGGGGAGAGAGAGAGAGGTTGGGGCCTGAAGATTTCTTTCAAACTTTTAAAAGTCTGGTATTTTCCAACTTTTTTAGATGAAATACCACAAGCTCAACCTTTAAAAAATTAAAACTTTTCCTCTGACTTCTTCACAATGGAAAGCCTGTAATGAAACCTGACTAAATTACTTTTTAATTGGCAAAGCAATAGATCAGTGAAACTGCCTTCTTTCTGTATCACAGAATCACTGTATTGGATCTGGAAACGAATCACTTTGTGTGGCATTGTTTTGTCTTTCATTTATTGGCATTCTTCTTTTCTACAAATTCACATAGATAGAAACACCAAAGGTGAAGAAAAGTATAAAGTCACATGAGTCCTGGAATAATGATTTGACCTTTCGGTCAGATTAGAAAATCCCTGAGCTTTAATTCAACCCAGGATTGGAGTATTTCAGAAATGATTTTCAATATCCTAAGAAGATTAATACAAGACCCAATGGTATTTGAGTAATAGCTGACTGCCTCAAAGGGCCAATAAAGGATTACAAACAGTTTTGGATTAACAGTTTGGAATTAAGAGGAACAAAAATGACAATGGCAAGATGATGCCATAATCATTCTGAACATTTAAATAGCACTTTATATCTTACAAGTCACCTTCATCTTCCTATTAATTATGTAGTCTGATTCTTTCAATATCCCTGGGGGTAGACAGAGAAATATTGCAATCCTATTTTTACAGGTAAGGAAACTTTGATGCAGATAATTTTCATGACTTGCTCAAGTATATACAACCTAGAAAATGGCACAATTGATATTGAAATTAAGTTCTGTCTGACTCCAAAGTCCAAGGGGAAAAGGAATGTTAAGTTCTTCCATTTTTCAGAAATAACATGTGCACAAGACTTCTCCAGGGTGGATTGCATGGGATATCTCAAAAAGCAGTCCAATATTCCAAAACAGAGTATGATAACATCAAACTTAAAGACTCAAAAAGAAGGAAACTATACCCAAATAGCCACAATACCAGGATAAAAAATCAGCAAAGAACCTACACATTGGGCTAGCATATGACATTTCAAGAACAAATTGGTTGGGGACCAGAACAGAATTCATTGCCATTAAAGCATAGACTTTTTAAGATGGCAACAAAGACTGGCTCAAGAATTGACTGCAGGTGATTTGGGCACATTACTTAAATGTGGATAATAAAATAAGGATAATAATTCCTACTTCATCTGTAAAATAAGAACACTAATTTCTACCTCATGTAGTTGCTGTGAAGATCATAAGAGATAGTACTAGTATGTGTGTGCACTTATGATGAGGACTGTTGTCATGGATCTTCAAGGATCATGTATATGAAGTGAGCCTGATGAGCCACCTTGTACTTACAGCATATAGTTATGAAGCCCTCAGGCTGAGCTTCTAGCCCTGCTTAGCAATGTATTCAAGTGACAGAGATCCATCTGCTTACACACCAGTGAAAGGACTATAGTCTCCAGAGGTGAAGGCACCTAACCTGGAACATGGGGAGTCCAGTTGGAAAGGTCAGTTGATGCCATGTGGTGGAGATCTTGGTGCCAGAACTAGAACTTGGGCTCTCTTCTGCAGGAGGTAACAAGCCATTGAAAGTTTGGGAATAAGGAGGCTTTCTCCAATTTGTGTTTCAATAAAATCCATTCAAAGGCCACATTTGCAGGTAGAGGAACCCACTGCAAATTTGCTGTAGGACTCCACCTAAGGGGAAGAGGGATAAGTCAACCATAAAAAAATTCAGAATTACCACTCACAGGGGCAATGAGGGACCACCAGCCACTTTATAGTGGGACACACCTCAGAGCTCGACACACTTTTAAAATTGTATTTTTTGAAAATGTTTTTATTTTTATAGAGAAAAGATGGGAGAGGGAGAGAGAGATAAAAACATCAATGATGAAAGAGAATCATTGATTGACTGCCTCCTGCATATCCCCCACTGGGATGGGGGATCAAGCCCACAACCTGAGCATGTGCCCTGACTGGGGAATCGAACCTGTGACCTTTTGGGTTCTGGGTTGAGGCACAACTGCTGAGCCACACTGGCTGGGCTAAAATTGTATTTATTTTTAAGACTTAGTTTGTTTGTGGTTTGGCCCATTAGACCAGGTGCTATACACACAGTCACCAGCTTCACACAAATTCATGGTTGTTTTTAAATATTGATTTTCAATATTTCCTCTTGTTCTTTGTGCCCACCTTTAGGTGATTAAAGTCCTATCTGGTCTCCCCTGGACTGAAATATCAATACCTTATCAACGCCGCTCGCTGCTGGTGTCACAGTTTTTTTCACAGACCTTGTCTCCCTTTTGTGCCTGAAAAGCATTCATAAGGGACTCCATCTTCCCTCACCTCTGCACACTCTGCCCTTCATCCTCCGATCCATGACCTTATCCATTTTTTTTCCACTCTCTTAGCTTAAGATTTGTCTTTTTGTACTCTATCTGGCTTTCTTGCTATTACTTGATTTTTTTCATTCCTCCCTAGTCATGCTGACTTTTAACGCTCCCTCCCCTGCATATTTATTGTTTGATGGCATCCCCACCTCTGGTATGAAGTCATTTATCCACTCTGCCTCCTTTCTTCCCCGTTGAAGTACACTCAATGTTACCTTTATTTCTCCCTGATTCTGTGTTGCTACAATCTGACTTTCCATTATTATTCTTATCAGCAGGCTGTTATTTATAGAGTGGTGAAATAAGATAAGCAGCTTGTAATATAGATGGGATGCAGGCAATGTAGCTTGGAATAAAACATGTAAAAAGGAAGACAGAGCTACAAAAAGCAGAGCTGCTGATTTCTGGATGAAAAGTTAGTTGCAGAAAGGATTGGGGGTGGAAATGTGGGATTAAAACAGAGATAGTTATCCTCAAGGCCAGGGGGAGAGAAAATAGGAATCGCTGACCATATGCTATGTACTGGGTGAAATCCTGTGAATGTATCCTCTCATTTAATCTTTGCTCTGGATGATGAGTTAGCATTAGACCTGCTTTCTAAGTAAAGAAACAGGTTCAGAGAGGCTGTTATTTATCTGGAGAAGAGTCTCTCTCTCTCTCTCTCTCTCTCTCTCTCTCTCTCTCTCTCTCTCTCTCTCTCTCTCTCTCTCTGACACACACACACACACACACACACACACACACAGATTATAAAAACATAAACCATTCATAGACATTAACTGTCTATATCTCAAGAGGGTTAACTGTGTATGACCTGTAATGCAGTATTCCCAGGTCAGGGACTCCATCAGAAGTCAATAGTCTGAGATCCAAACAAGGGATTCAGGCATCAATTGCTCGTAGGGTGAAATCATTATTTGCAATAGTGAGAATGCTGACATAGCTATATGTCTAAAGGAATGGTAAAGTAGATAGGGGAATATCCGTAGAGACATTGTATGAGAACACTTTCAATGACATTTTAGTGTTTTTAATTAAAATTAGAAAATTCTCATGTAAAAGCATTAAAAGTATAAAATTAGATATACATATGCATTTAAAATAGGAAAGAATAATATACAAATAAAACATTAGTATTTTTAATCTCATATTTTCTTCTTTAAGCTATCATAAATAAAATATTTCTCCCTTATTTTAAAATAATACATAGTAATCTCAAAAATTTGGAAAAGACATCAAAGTGAAAGCGTGCATGGAAAATGACAGTTTAACCTTTTCACTATTTAACCTTCTTTAATTTTCATAGCATGAGATAAAAAAATGCTTATATGTATATTTTTCTAAATTTCTGGTTCTCAGTTTGAACAGTTTATAAAACATATTCAAAAGAGGAAGAAAAAAATAAAAATTTCTCATAATTTTACTATGCAGAGATGACCTCTGTTAAACTTTTGGAATGTTTCTTATCACTCTTCATTGCATTATTTTCCATGGTACAGACATGACTCCCTATACTGATATTTTAGCAAAAGAAAATAAAGTCAACACAGGATTAGTCACAGCAGACTGGTGCTCTAAAGATACCTTAACATTATATTCATTACAACTGCCAACGTATATTTATCTACATCACCCACTAGACTATAAAATCCCTCACATACACATCAGACATATTTTACTCACTGATGTAGTCTCATATTCTAGAATAATACTTGACATTTTTTTTGTAGGCACTCAAAACATACAGTGAAAGAATGCATGTTATGAGAGGATTTGCCCCTGTAGGGTTTATTTATCTTCCAATTATTAAAAATCACTTCATTAATTCAAATGTGTCTCATAATTGAAGAAATTATTGTTTCGTTTCCTTGATTATGAAAATGGCCACATGTAGCTCAATGCTACCTGCTTTAGTCAGAGAAAAAAAGCAAAACTAAAACATGACTTATTTGACAATTTTTCTTGCACTCTGTCCCAAACATTGGCCATAACTAAAATGGTAGAAAATAACAGTCTTGATAATTTATTTCAAGAGTAAATCTTGCTTGTTAAGGAACATAATTGCTGATGCAACCAATAGACAAAAGCAAAAAAGGCTCAACTATTTCTCCAAGGAAAGATAATTATAGAATTTAGGGTATACATGAAGCAAGAGAAGACCCACATTTTTATAACCATGTTTTATATTTTCCGTTTTTAATTTTTTTTCAGCTTTATTGAGGCACACTCTATATATATAAAAGCCTAAGCAACTAGCAGACTGGCCAACTGCCTCTTTGGAGGTAAATGGACCAGGGAAGAAATGAAGAGGTCCATGTCAGTTACTGCTGAGTGAGCCAGATGAAGATAATGAGAACTTGGTTGAACATGAAGATCTATAGCTAAAGAGGAAATTTTAGTTATATATACTAGTTTGATCTGTACAAAAACTAATAATGAAAACATTGCCAGTAGATGAGAAGGTCAAATGAGAGGGGAGAAGGAGCTTGGACAGAGATATTGAGATTTTAAGAGTGTGGACAAATGAATATGGGAGCATGCCATGACAAAGAACAAAAAAATAAAGAAACAAATTTGTCAAAGATTGAGAAGAAATATTTTTAAATGTATGAAGAGAATCAGAAAGGAACAAATACACACAATGGAACACCACTCGGCCATAAGAAAAGACAAAATACTGCCATAACATGGATGGAACTTGAGAATATTATGCTAAGTGAAATAAGCTGGTCATAAAAAGCTAAGAATCATATGATTTCACTCATATGTGGGATATACAACTGAAACTCATGGATACAAGCATTATGTGGTGGTTGCCAGAGGAAAAGGGATTGGGAGTGAAAGGGGCCTAATATATGGTGATGAAAGATAATTTGATTTTGGGTGGTGGGCATACAGTGCAATATACAGATCTTGTAACATACAAATCCACACCTGCAATGTACATAATCCTATTAACCAATGGCACCACAATAAGTTTAATTAATAAACAAAAATATGAGTGCCAAAGAAAGGGATAGTTTCAGGAGCTTGTCACACTGGGAAATAACCAGTCAGTCACACATGGGAAACTAAGAGCTTCTATACAATGCATGGCAAAGAACCCTCATACAAAAGTTCAGAATTATGTGGGGAAGCTGAGGCAGTGTGTTTAAATTGCTTTTCTATAAAGTTTGTTAATGAAGGAGAGGAAGAAGAGGGGGGAAACAGCCTACTTACCAACCGATGGGAAGAAGCCCTCCTGAATATGTTGAAGCTTGGATTTCTCATCAAATAGCCATTTGTATTTTCTGTATTTACATTTTCTAATAAAAGTTGCCGGCATCTTATTTCAGAAAATTGTCTCCACTGTGTAATGAAGGGCAAGCCATGTACCCAGTCAAGATAATGAAAAATTGATGCTTTATTTGACGACTCTATGATTCAGCGGATTTGGTACTCATCAACACAATTAGATGCCAGGAGTCTGACAAATCTACAAAAGACTTTCATCTTACAGAGATAAGCCCCTTCTTATTTTTTCATAAACCATTTCCAATTTTACTCCCAATGTTGTTTGTTATGGTCCAATAAGGAGAGTTGATCTCATGTACGGCACAGCATGCCTTTTTTTTTTTTATCTCTCTTCCAAACCAAATTATTCTGGGCCATGGGGACTGGGATTGTTTATCTCCATTGTTTGCTAGAGATGAGCAAAGGAATGAGTTTTGTGTGACAGAAAGTAAGAAGATAAGACACAAACAGAGAGCCACACTGAGGAGGGATATTAACCATTTTATTGATCTCTTTTTAAATGAGTCTTAGTGAATGTAGCACAGAGATAGAAGTGCAGAGTAGGCACTAGAATTTGGGTTCAGATCAATAGTAAAAACAGCTACTGTTTATGGAGCATACACACTGTGGCAGGTGTTTATTATCACTTTCAATATTACCAGCACCTCCTTTGCCTCACTTTACAATCAATGGTTAAGGAAAATATCTGAGCATTCAGGTAGTGAATAGAAAAAATTATTTGAAACCGGATCTGTTCGAAACCAAAACCTGCTTCTTACATCTTAGTTTTTTCTCCAAAGAGGAAATGCTTTTTGCATGGTTCATGAATCACTTAAGCATTTTCTGAAAGAATGGCTTTGGAAATAAAATAATTTTGTAGTGTTAATAAACTTTCCAGAATATATTTCATGAGGAACCATGGGGAGTTTTATTAAGATAAGGATTTTTATTATCATTTAACACATACCTTAAAGCCATTGGGAAATACTTTGTCACTGAAAGAACAAAATAAATAACAAAATAGATACAAACTCACAGATATAGAAAATAGACTGATGGAGGGGTGAGGAGGTTTGGGGTTGGGTGAAAAAGGTGAAGGGATTGAGAAGTACAGATTGGTAGTTACAAAATAGTCACAGGGATGTAAAGTACAACATAGAGAATATAGTTACTAATATTACAATAACTATGTATGGTGCCAGGTAGGCACTTGAAATGTTGGGTGGATCACTTTGTAAAGTATATGATTGTCTAATCACTATGCTGTACACCTAAAACTATTACAAAATAATATTGAATGTAAAATCTAACTGAAAAACAAATGTGTTTTTTAAGAACTATTTAGGTCTGAGTTTTGAAATTAATATAAAAACATTCTTTTTATTTGTATAATTCTGTGAATGCCAAAGTCTACAGTATTTTGTATTCATAAGTTGAAAATTCTCAGCAACTTATAGTTAAAGCAGTATGTTTTTTTGCCAATCTATTGAAAAGTGGGTCTTCTGACAGGGACTTCCACATGTTGGCAATTTTATTGATTCTGAGTGCTTCGTTGATGAGAAAAAATAATCCCCCAGAACTTTCCTGTTTTCCTGATACTGCAGGCTACTCACAACAATCAAGCAGGTATTATGCTTTGATTACCCTGTAGAGAGAATCCTAGAGCTGAGATTCCTGGAGTTGCCTATGACAACATCTGTCTCAGGCTCCAACACCAGCCCCCCAGCACCTCCTGCCTCACAATGCCTGATGGAGTGTGTGGCCTATGGCCAGCAGGGACTGGACATGGAAGTGAATTGGAGAAAGGTAATGTTAAAGAAGTCAACAACATGCATAGGCAATACAGGAAACCATCAAGTAAGTGGCATTGAACTTAATCTCGGGCCCACTTGCCGGGAACACTACAGTACTTTACATTTAGGTTTAGGATTTCCTAATTTATTCTTTCTTCCTATTTTATCCTTTCTTTTAATTTCTCTCTTCCTTTCTCTTACCTCTCTTCCGTTCCTCCTTCAATAATGTAAAGAGTTCTAACTTTTATTGGACACTCATGTTAACAATTTTATCTAATTCCAATATCACCTTTGAAATATGGGAACTTCCCATCTTTGATAAGGAAAACTCCCTCAAAATTTTAAGTAGCTTACTCAAAATCACACAGTTCACAGAGGCAGAGTCATTCAAATCCTGAATCAAAATCATGTTTTATTAATATTTAAAAAAAACACATAAAAGTAGTTTTCTTTCCTATGAGGTTAGATAGGCTGACAGGTGATCCCTGCCAGTGTGGGCTCTCAAAACTTCTATATGCCTTCAGGAAATTCTGTCTTTATTTTTCTGTTTAGAAGAATAGCACTGCTAGGCCGCATAGATTGAAAAATTCCCTCTCCTCATTAGGCATAAAGAAGTTTAAAAAGAGATTATGCATGTTCTATCATCCTTGGCAAAAATACATTAATGCAAAGATGCTCCCACAGAAATACCAAGGATCTTCAGTAAAATGATTATAAGATCAGAGGAAAAGCTGGGGAGGGTGGGTGGGAAGAGATCAACCAATGAACTTATATGCATATATGCATAAATAAAATAATAAAAATAAAACGATTATAAGATATAAAGAATAGGTTTTGGTTTTGAACAGATCTGGTTTCAAATTAATTCATATATGCATAACCCATGTACAAAGACTATAGGATGGTGAAGGCCTGGGGTGGAGGGTGGGGGCATGCTAGAAGAGGTCACTGGGGGACTTATGTAATACTTTCAATAATAAAGATAAAAAATAAAAAAATAAAAATAAAATAATTAGAAGAAATATTGCATTGTCTTTACTTCTTTATCATCTTTTTTTATATCAGACTAGAGGCCCAGTGCACAAAATTCGAGCATGTGGGGAGGCGGTGTCCCTCAGCCCAGACTGCACCCTCTCCAATCCGGGACCCCTCTGGGGATGTTCACTGCCTCTCACAATCCAAGACCACTGGCTCCTAACTGCTCCCCTGCCTGCCTGCCTGATCGCCCCTAACCCCTCTGCCTGCCTTCCTGATGACCCCTAACCACCTCTGCCTCGTGCCACACCCAGGACCCGGGCTTCCCTCCCTCTAGCCAACCACAGGCACCCAGGACCTGGGCCAGCTTCTTCTGGACCAGCCACAGCCACAGGGGACCATGGGCAGGTGGCTTTGTCCAGGCTGCAGCTGCAGGTGCCCGGGCCCACAGGGTGGGTGGCTTGTCCCTCTCCTGGGCCTCAGCCCCAGCAGCTGGCGTCTGAGACTGTGGGGCAGGCAGCTTGTCCCTCTCCTGGGTCACAGCCTGGCTGGACCCCATTCCTCTCTCCCCATTGTTGAGTGTCTGAGCCATTATGGCATGACGGTGTGAGGGCTGACAACAATTTGCATATTAGTTCTTTATTATATTCTTCAGATGAACTTCTGCAGGCCAATTGCTAGACATCCTGACCATAAAGTTCATCTCAAAGACTGATATGGAAAGATGGCTTTGTCACTAATTAATTTACTAAATATTTATTACATGACAGGCAATTCTGTTTTCTCCATTCTGTGCCCCTAACACTTTCAAGAAGAAGATTAAATCTTGCCAAGTAATATGTAAATTAAAATGTAAAAACCCTGGTCCTCAATGCCCCCAACTACTTCAGTGGTTTTATAAGCCTCTAAATCTCTATACTAATAATATTTTGTTCAAAATGCTTAGAGTAGTTTGTATTTTCCTGATCAAACTCTGACTGATTGCATATATGGTGCCCAAAATAGGGAATTGCTTAAGAAAATATATCTCCATGAGGATATGGCTTATTGGGTGGAAAATAAATAGATGTTATAGGCTGGAAAGATGATGAACATATTACATTGTGTCATAGAACTTGTTCTAGGGGAAGAAGTAGTAAAACAGAATACTAGTGATGAGTGCTGATAGTATTGATTGTGCCAAGGTACATAAGAGAGAAATTAAACCAGATATCAACTGGATGTCAAGCATAAATGAAAAATAATAGGCTAGAAATATGAAACCTTAAGTTGGAAGAGAAATAAACTATTTCTAGACTTAAAACAGCAGGAAATAAAGTTGAGGAAGCCTTTGAGCAATAAAGACCAATTAGAATTCAGTTTTGGAAAAAATCAAATTAAGGGTATAGCCTTCTCCCTCAATTCTGATAAAGTTATCATTAAGCTAAGAGGGAGAGAGAGGTGTAGAGGGCAGGGTGAGGCAGGTGCAGAAGAGGATGAGTAAAAGCAAGTTTAAAAACAATGCTCAGGAAAAGAGTTTAGATGAAGTTCCTGGTAAATGGAACCAACTGGAAGCTAAGTTATTAAAGGAAATGTGTTTCTGAAAATAGTCATTAACTAGTTGAGACCAAAAAAAATCCTTTAGACCTCCCTTTTCACTCGAGAGCTCCCTCAAGATAACCCATGTCCATTTTTACTGTATCCAAAGAGGCACAAAAGTAGGAAGCAGGCAGAGCCTGGCACAATAGAGCATGATGGCCTACAGAGGTCTCACCCATTCTTAGAGGTTAGAAGCAGGGCCTAGTCAAGTAACTTTCCCTCTTAAAGAGCAGACAATCTTCACAGTGTCCACCAACCATGATTCTGTAGCTACTGTTGATTGGTGTCTGTTGTGGATTTTTTATTCTTCTGTCTTTTGAAGCAAATGTGTTATTGTGGTCATTTCTGGACTTCAATCTTGTATTTTTATTATATATGTGTTGGTATGCTGGAGCAGATAACTTATATGTTTAGTTTATAGGTGGCTGGAAGCAGAGTAGTCCCATTCAGATATGATGGCAAGTACTATCTTTGGAAATACTGGACTTTAGCCTAGACATAATAACTGAATGGCATTTTTTTTGTTTGTTTTCTTCCTTGGGGAAGACCTGAATGTGTTCTGTGATTGAAAGAAATAAATTTTTGTGGCCCTATGGTTCCTTTCTTCTGGTTTTCACACCCTGAGTAATCTCCTTTGCTGAAGTATAGGCAGGGCCTGTAACTTGCTTCTAGGAGTAGACAAATAGTAATTATCAGTCATCAAAGTAAAGGTGATGAAATGTTGTTCCCGTTACTACGTTATGTTATAGGACAACAGTGATGAGATACTGTCCTCATGATTATGTTTTGCTATCTATTACTGTCTTGTTAGCAGACACCTTCTAGTTTCTCTCTTTTTCTCTTTCTCTCTTTCTACTTCTCCATTGCTAGCTTTGAAGAATGAGGCTGCTATGAATCCTAGAGCCACTGGCGATAAATGCCACCATGTCCTGAGAAAACTAGGAAATGGACCATCCCCCAGTTGAGCCTCCAGATGAGAATTGAGCCCTGATCCTCACCTTGAATGCAGCCTTGTGAGAATCTGGACAAAGATCCCATCTGGACCATGCATGAACTCCTGACCTAGAGAAAATTTGTGATAGTAGTTTTACCTCTCCAAGTTGGTTATAATTTGTTAGGTAGTTATAGAAACCTAGTACAGCCTGAATGCATGACCAGAAAGATAGACAGTGAAAGAGATGGCTTTCAGACTCTTAACATTTCATCTGTTATTTTCATGACTTAGAATTGTTATTGGAAAAATGTTTCATCCAGGGATACATTCCCCATCTCCTGTTATCATGTGGGGCCAGGTGACCACTTCTGGCTAATGTGATATTACCCAGATTGACATGCACCACTTCTGGTGGAGGTTTTGTTATGTGCCCTACAGACCTTACACATGGTCTCTTCCTGCTGTACCATATTAACTAAAGATGGTGGGATTACAAGAAGGAAGGAAGGAGCTTGGATCCCTGAAGACTGTATAAGAAGTCTTCCCTCACTTACTGTGTTATTGACCAATCCATTTAGATCATTATGTAAGAGAACAATAAACATATTTTCTTAACTCCGTGACACTTGAGATTTTTCATTAAATAAATTAGCCTATTCTAACACAGTAAAAGCAAAGTATTTTTATTGTTGTGATTTTTTGTAAAGACAATTTATGGAATTAATTTTGTGATATTTAAATGACAAAGCTTATTGTGTTATATATACAAGTACATTACATCTCCAAATATAAATAAACAAACAAACAAAACCTAGCACTTACTTCTAATTATCAATACATCAGTGGAATGACTGAATAAGTCAAACAACATCATGCTATACTCATTTTCTGGATCACTGTCCAAGGTGAAAGTAATATATACATTAGCTAATCATATCCTGCAATTGAGAATGTGTAAAGATCATGGACTTTGTCAACTAACATACTTAAACTTAAAGCATGTTTCCAAAAAATACTATTTATTTATTGTGGTTATTGAGCACAAGGTCATCTGACCTTGGCAAAGTTATTTCACCTGTTTCTCATTGTTGTCATCTTGCAAATGTATAGAATATTTACAATAGAGAACTGTTGTTGGAAAGTAATGACAAGTAAAATAATGAGAAGCATGTTTAGTTATTTTCACTTAGTAGGTGGTCAATAGTAGCTGCCAGATCTCTTCCTTCTCCCCCTTTAACTTTATGTATTATAAAGTGTCATTAAGATAATGAATGACATCCGTTAATGATTACTTCTTAAGGACATTACTAATGGAATCATACATCAAAATATTAGGCCTTAGAGGTTTGGAACTATTTGGTGACACTGTCCTTATATTATTTTTTTACGACATGACTTTAGAGCTTTCTAACATAAGAAAGGTTGTGTTTACTTTGAAATTCATGCAGTGCTTTGATTATAAAAGCAAACTGGCAAAATTGTGCATTTGGGTGATTACATCTTTAGAAAATACCCCAAAGCCCTTTGTGTTCCTGTGTTTCTAAAGTAGAACATGAAATTCTATAAACATTTAGTAATGGCTATCTGTGCATGTGTGTGTGTATGTGTACTTACACATAATTCAAGAACTACAGGAAACAAAACTGAAAATAAGTTTGTAGTGTGGTAACTTTGCAACTTACTGAACAAAGATTTGCCTCTCACTCTCTTTCTCCACACACACACTATATTCACTCAACCTTTATTCCTTTTGCATTGCTATCACTTCATTTTCCTCTTCTTATCTCATTTCATCTTACTCATTTTTCAAAACCCACCCAAGTTTCTCCTCTTCAAGACTCCCCTTAGGATCTCTACCTTTATTACTGTTTTTGTTCCTACTTGTTGCTGGAATGGGATCTGCAACTGGCCTACATATGTGGAATTTGAATTCTGAGGGTCCGTTTTCATAGTAGAAAATTCTAACTCTATAGTGGGCACTGGTATGGATAGATATAAACCAAACTGAACACTGTAGAAGAAAGATAAACTAAAATATTATGATAAGAGTCCACACATAGCAATCCTGAAGGGGTCAAGATGTGAGTTTCAAGTTAGAGTAACAAGAGATCAGACTAATAAAGGGAAAGGTGCATAAAATCTTTTTGTAAGGGTAGAAGGTGAACAATTTCTGAGTGGGCAAAGTGTAGACTGTCCTACAAAGACTGTCTTCTCTTTATATTTAAAAGACTTCACAGTTACTATTCACAGATTAATTAGGATGTCAGACAATACGGCCTAAAGAATTATGTCTTGGGAGCTGAAGAACAATGTTCTAGGTCTGGCTTCATGATTTATTAGCTGTGTTATCTTTCTCATTCTGCTGAACTGCCTCTGAGGCTTGGATTAATAAGAATACAGGTCAGGTAATGCCCATCTCATGAAAGGATAGGAAACTCCATGAGATAACGCATTAGAAAATGTTTGCAAACTTAAAAGTACTGAAGAAATACTAGAGAATATTATTGTCTGGGCTATAACATTGAGTACCAATTAAATGTTTTCTTATTTATTAACTCTAGCATCAATATGAAATGCTAGTTTTTCAACCTATAATAAAAGCTTTTTTAAATATATATATATTTTGATTGATTTAAGAGAGGAAGAGGGAAAGAGAGATAGAAATATTAATGATGAGAGAGAATCATTGATTGGCTGCTTCCTGCATGCCCCCTACTGGGAATTGAGCCTGCAACCTGGGCATGTGCCCTTGACCAGAATTGAACCTGGGACCAGGGACCCTTCAGTCTACAAGCTGACACTCTATCCAGTGAGCCAAACTGGCTAGGGCAATAAAAGTTTTTTGATGAGATGATTTCATATGTCAAATATAAGTCATGCTTTAAAGTATAGGTCCAGGGATATATTAGATGTTTCAGGCATGTTTAATGTAAAATAAATTACTAGTTTTCTCTCTATATATGTACTTAACTTCTTATTTTCTGATCTATACTAATAAAAGCCTGGATGGCCCTTGTGCCCTCACGTCATCACAAGATGCCCACCCCATGTCGTCACAAGATGGCTGCCCCCATGTCATCACAAGATGGCTGCCACCCCCACATTGTCACAAGATGGCCGCCCCCACATTGTCACAAGATGGCCACCACAAGATGGCCACCACAGGATGGCCGCCACGGGAGGGCAGCTGTGGGCGGTCAGGATGGCAGGGGAGGACAGTTGGGGGTGAACAGGCCAGCAGGGGAGGGCAGTTGGGGGCGATCGGGCCTGTAGGGGAGCAGTTAGGCATCAATCAGGCTGGCAGGGGAGTGGTTAGGAGGTGATCAGCCTGGCAGGCAGAAGTGGTTCAGGGCAATCAGGCAGGAAGGCAGGCGAGTGGAGAAGCCAGCATTCCCAGTTGTGAGAGGGCTGTCCGACTGCTGGTTTGGGCCCAATCCCACAGGGATCATTCCCTGGCAGTCGGACATCCCCTTAGGGGTCCCAGATTGGAGAGGGTGCAGGCTGGGCTGAGGGATAACCTCCCAGTGCATGAATTTCATGCACCAGGCCTCTAGTATATTTCATAAGTAGCAGAAACATTCACACATAATCATTTCTCTGAATGATACTCAATTGAAAAGGTAAATGATATAATTTACTACTGCAAGAAATATCTGCATTCAAACCTAGCCTTGTCACTTAACAAAAATTTTGACTAAGTGGCCTCGCTTCTCCGTATCTCAGTTTCTTCATTTGTAGACTGGGCATAAGAATAGTTTTCTCAGACGGCTTTCAAAAATGCTAATGACTTAAAGTACATAAAGTAAGTAACACAGTGCTTTTCCTGGCACATAATAGGTGATCAATAAATGTTGCTTCCCTTTCTGTTTGGCATTATTGCCTTTTCCTTGGAGAATATGATGGGCTGTTTCTATCTGTAACCATCTCTTATTTTAAGGATTATAGATATAGAGGAATACTTCACAGTGAGTAGCTAGAAGGGGAGGCTTTCTTTCTATTTAAGTCAATATATTTTATAAGAACAATAGCATTGCTTGTCCCTGCTTGATAATCCTCGCACCATTAGCCTACCTACAGTGAAAGGGCTTTCTCTATTTCATATCAAGAGGAAGACTGTTTGATGTCATTTTGAAAAGTTTTTAAAGAAGATGGAAGGAAATCTAGAAATAAAATAATAGAGGCTGGCTCTTGGGAACTTCAGAGTGGAACAATACTGTCTCTCTCTTCACAGGAAACTTCACCATTCAAATGCATTCACTTTTCATAAAGCACCTCCTCAGCTTCAGCCCAAACACTGAAATCTGAGCCTATTAAATCAGAACAAAAACAGTTTTGAAAACATCTTTGGAAAAATGTAATTTTGGCACAAAGAAATGAGAATCAAGAAGGATGAAAAAATTAAAATAGAATTCAGCATGAGAGGGACAAGCTCTCAGGTGGCTAGTTATTTGTGATACTTGCAAAGTAGCAATCAAAGGGGGAGACTGCCCCCATCAGCACACATTGTTCCATGGTGCCACTGATTCATTCTTTCAAACACTGAAAGTCAAGCAATTACTGGGGCCAGTTTTTATAGAAAAGGGAGGACATAGACTTGACTATACTTAAGGTATTTGTAGCAGTCTTTCTCCATCCCTCTCTCCTTTTGCAAGTCTTTCCTTTCTTTTATAGCCTCGCAGGGGTCCTCAAACTACGGCCTGCAGGCCACATGTGGCCCGCCGAGGACATTTATCCAGCCCGCCGGGTGCTGCTGCCTGTCCTGCTTAGCAGCCGACTCGTCCCAGGCCGGCAGTGTGCATAGGAATTTGTTCATAGTTTTTTTTAAAACTATAGTCCGGCCCTCCAACGATCTGAGGGACAGTGAACTGGCCCCTTGTTTAAAAAGTTTGAGGACCCCTGTTGGAGAAAGCTTTCCCTGACAACTATAACTGACCATGCTTTCTCTGTTTTCAATGTCTGGGTAGAGATCCTCTCTGTACTATTACAGGCAGTTCTGTGTGGTGGTCAGAACACTAGCTGTGCAAGCCAGACCACCTGGACATCATGCATCCTGGCTCTAGCATTTGCTCCTGTTGAATATTGGGCAAGGTCATTTAAATTCTTCATGCATATATTTTATTATCTATAGAATGAGGTTATTGTTAGTGTTAAATGTCTTGAGGGTTACAACATACTTCAAACAGTGCCAAGAATAGGGTTATTATTTCACACTAAGTTCTTAGTTAATATAACCATTCCCCTATCATTGGTTTGAAACATAGAGCCAAGGACTCTTTCTAAAGAACATACCTGTTTTAGACATTTTCTGCCACAACTCCTTCAATTATTTTACTTTCAGAATAAGGCAAGGCCCCAAATTCTTAAATGATGTTGTACAAAGAATAATGCACGCACTCCATCCCTCATTTTGACATTCACACTGTAACATTGGAACATGGGAATACATTACCCAACATAAAAAAAGGGCTTTGAACATGTGATCACAAATGTAGACCTTAAGGTTATAGTGGATCATCTGATCTAAGCTCAAGTATGTTTTTAAAATTGGAGAACTTCCTGGCTATGGTTAGAGAGATACTCATGATGGAAGAAGGAAGACAGAGATGCAACACTTTGGCTTTGAAAATGGATGAACTGGGGCTGTGAACTAGGGAATATGAACAGTATCTAGACACTGGCAAAGGCAATGAACAGATTCCCCCGTCAATGTTTCATAAGAAATGCAGCCCTGCAGACACCTTGCATTCAGTCCAGTGAAATGCATGCCAAACTTCTGATTTAAAGAAATGCAACATAAAATATTGGTGTTTTTTCAAGCCACTAAGTTTGTGTTATTTTGTTATGTGAGTCATAGGAAACCAATGTACATGGGATACAAAATATTCTGGTTGGGCTCTTGCCTTCCCCTCTGCCTACATTCAGAGCCCTGAAAAATAATGTTGAATGGAGGGTCTAGAGACCTATGGCAGATTTTCTTTGGTTGTGAGCAAAATTCCCATGGGTCTACTGACTGATATTTTTCCAAGAGAGAGACAAAGTAATTATCATGGGAATGGGTAGAAGGAAAGGAGAAAATACAAGGGAAGGTTGTGATAGGCAGAATTCTAAGATGTCCTTCAATATTCCCACGTCCTGGTATACATGTCCTATACAATCCCCAAGTCTATGAATATGATGGAACATTATTCCCATGGTTATGGCATGTTATATGGCAAAAGGGATCCTGCAGATGTAATTAAGCTCTGCAATCAGTTGACCTTAAAATAGGAAGATTATATGAGAAGACCTGACTTTATCCTATGATGTTTGAATATGGATCTAGAGGTCAGAAGAGTAGGAAGTCAGAGATTTAGATCATGAGAATGATTTTTAGTATTATTTGCTGGTTTTAAAGATGGAGGAGACCATGTAGGTAGCCTGTAGACATTAAAAGTTGACCCCCAGCTGAAAACCAACAAGAAAATGAGACCATAGTCCTAGAATCACAATAATACTTTCAACAAACCCAATGAAATCATAAATGATTCTTCCCCAGAGCTTCCAGAAAGGTATGCAGTCCAGCCAACACCTGGATTTCACCCCTGTGATAACCAGGGCAGAGCACATTGCTATGTTATGTCAGACTTCTATATGCAGAACTCTGATTTAATAAAAGGTTGTTGTTTCAAGCTGTTAAACGTGGGAAAATTTGTTACACATCAATTAAAAAACTAATACAGAGGACAAGCTAAAATTAAATGGCATTTTTACCCCAAGTAGGGTCATATGCTCCCAGAATATTATGCAGCTTGCCCCATGAAGAGATTAATTTCAACTCAGTCTAACATGATTTTGAGGTTAAAGAGCACCAGACCAAATTATAGGCTTTGTTTTTGACTATCTGTGTGCACGTGGAAAAATTATTTCTCCAAGCCTCAGTCTTCTCATGTGGTTGTAGCGAAGGTTAAATAAGATGGTACATAAAACAGATTTGCATGAACCATGATACAGATTAAGAGCTCAAAGATCAATGCACTAGGTCATCTTCCTCTTATTTTTTTTTCCCTGTGGGAACTTCCCAATAATATTGGGTAAAAGGGAATTTACAGTTTTCTGGGAGGATGATCAAGGGTCAGATTTCAGTCTTGAAATCAAAGGCAGAAAAATTGTACTTTGTTGAGGATGTGATTGGAACATTAGTAAGTGATTTTGAACATAGAACTTTAAAAGCCCATCATATATCCTGCAACAGCTGTGTAATCTTCATGTGCTTCCATTTCCTCAACTGTAATATGAGGAATATTTGAGAATCTACCTCATATTAAATGCAGTGATTTATGTATTAATAAATGCCTAGAAAAGTGCCTTTCATGTTAAAGCTTCAATAGGTGGTCTTTTTTATTCATTCATTTACTTACTTATTGTCCAATATTTATCATATGCCTACTGGTGCCAGGCACTCAGTGTTGTAGGAATTGAGGATTCGTTACAAATAAAACAAAACACAATCCATAAAGCTGACATAGTAGCAGAGCATTTAAATAATAAATAAATATATTTCAAATGTATGTGTGTGTCTGTAGCACATTAGATGGTGGTAAATGTTCTAGAAAAAAACAACAACTGGAAAGGTAAATCGTAAGTGCCGGGGTAGGAGAAGATAGAACAGGTTTCAATTTCAAATGGGTTGCCCAGGGAAGATCACTGGGAGAGTGACGAAGGCTGGATGGAAGAAAAAGTGTTCAAAGTATGAGATTTTCAAGGGGAATGCACTGCAAGCATAGAGAAGAGCTAAATCTCAGGCCCCAAAGGAGGGCCCTCTGTATCTAAGGAAAAGCAAGGAGGTCAGTATGGCTGGAGTAGATTTAGCCAAATGGCAGGGGATGGTTAAAGGAGATGAAGTCACCAAACTTGGAGGGGCCAGATTTTATAGGACCTGCTAGCCATTGTTAGAATGCAGGCTCCTACTCTGCTGCATTGAGGAGATATTTATTGTTGAGCAGAAGAGGAACACAACCTGACCTATATTTTAACAGCATCAGCCTGGGTGCTGTGCTATGAATAGATGGAAGGAGCATGAGTTCAGAACCAGTCAGACAAGTTAGGGAATGTACAGTAATTTTAAATATACTATAAACATAGTATATAATTAAAATTTCTACCAGTGGTATTAAATAAAATATTAGTATTAAGTAAAATCTCTTTTCTCCACTGAATTAAAGTTGCTTTTTTCTTCTCTCTAGAAATCGTACAAGTAACAGCTCTTTCTTCTTCAAAGCTCTTGGTAAATCATCTGAAATGCAGCCAGCATTTCTAACTGGATTAAAATGCTGGCTGCCTTGTTCTCTGTTAATATTTGCTTTGTTCTAAACATGACTACTGGATAGATGAAGCACTGGGATGATTTGTGAGAGAAATGTACAGTTTGTGCAAGGAGCAGAGTGATAAAATACTGAGCAGAGTTGAAATGCCAGAATCACTTCTCAGATCTCCTTGCTTTGACTGAAGCAGTGTTTGGGAGTAATCATTTCACCTTTGGGTGTCTTTATAAAAAATACATATTTTTATTGATTTCAGAGAGGAAGAGAGAGACAGAAACATCAATGATGAGAGAGAATTGTTGATTGGCTGCCTTCTGCAGAGACAGCAACCTAGGCAGTGCCCTGACCAGGAATCAAACCTTTCACCTCCTGGTTCATAGGTCAAAGCTCAACCACTGAGTCATACCATATGGGTACACCTTTGGGATCTTAGTAGCAGAGTGTCAGATTCAGAAAGGTCCAGACATCTCTGCCTATTGAGAGTGCCCTCAGTTGTGAAGTGCAGAAAGAAAGAGCCTCACTGCCCCACCCTCTGCCATCTGCTGGCAATGCCAAATTAATGATGACTCTTACTTCCATTGCTTAATTTAGGCATTTAATTATTCACCATTTATTGAGTATATTTTATCTATTAGACACAGTGCTAAGCACGGTGGTAATGTGGATTTGGGTCCTGATGCAGCTGCTTAGTAGCTATGTGTTTTAAATTTTTTTCAATCCAGCCTGGCCTCAACCGTCTTACCTATAAAGGAAGCCAATCAAAGCAATTTCTGGGAGTATGACAAAATAAACTTTCATCACCTTCCTCAATTTGCACTAAATTTATAGAAATTCTGGTGAAATATTTTAAATGGGTACAAGCATTATAAGTTTTAGATAAAAATTTATTTTAAATATGAAACAATATGTACATAAAAGCATGTTTATATACAAGTCGAAGAGAAAGAAATAACAATATACACGTGGAAGAAATGTAGTGAGAACTCAAACTCCAAATAATAAGGAGCATCTGACACCATGGGACACCATGGAGGCAGCAGTTCCAGTAAAAAGCCATGGAGACTAGTGTCCTAAAGCCTTTACAGGAATAAAAGGCGAGGCCATAGGTCTATGAAATATGAGAAACTGGAACCTAAATCATAAATGTTAAAGTATCATCCCCTCTCTAATCATAACTATTGAAAAAAAAAGTGCTTCCACTGCATTATGTATGGATGAAGTGAAGAATCTTGCCTGTGTTCAGAATCTTGCATAGATAAAATTTAAAGATCAGTCCCTCATGAGAAGTCTAAATCCCAAATCTGTGCTACTCAAGGTTATGGGATTTGAATTACTGGCCATATTTAGTGCCAGGAACCCAAACTAAGAAACTACCATGAAAATAGTAAAGGACCTTTGAAATCTGTAGGAACCCTCCACAGCTAACACAGAACTGTTATGGGATTCTCATGGAACCTAAAATAAGCTAATTGACCATGAACTCACAATCAAAATGTACAAGGGAAAGAATAGAGAGTCAGCAGATACCCAAAATAGAATCAGTGATCCAAGAATTAAGGATAACCAGTAAATAGGAATGCTTCCATAATCAAAGAGGAAACAAAAATACACCAAATAAATTATAAAAGTAAAATAACCAAAAGTTGCAAAAAAATTTTTCTAAATTATAACTTTTTTCTCAATTATAAGAAATTATGCTTTAAGTATGGATAAAATAGACAATACCAAGGGAGATAATTTTTGTAGTTATTTTTTTCTTTATTGATTAAGATATTACATATGTGTCCTTAACCCCCATTAACCCCCCCTCCCCACTCATGCCCTCACCCTCCTGGTGTCTGTGTCCATTGGTTAGGCCAGTGGTCGGCAAACTCATTAGTCAACAGAGCCAAATATCAACAGTACAATGACTGAAATTTCTTTTGAGAGCCAAATTTTTTAAACTTAAACTTCTTCTAACGCCACTTCTTCAAAATAGACTCGCCCAGGCAGTGGTATTTTGTGGAAGAGCCATACTGAAGGGGCCAAAGAGCCACATGTGGCTTGCCAGCCGCAGTTTGCCGACCACGGGGCTAGGCTTATATGCATGCATACAAGTCCTTTTGTTGATCTCTCTCCCTTACCCCACCCTCCCCTACCTTCCCTCTGAGGTTTGACCGTCTGATCGATGCTTCTCTTTCTCTGGATCTGTTTTTGTTCATCAGTTTATGTTGTTCATTATATTCCACAAATGAGTGAGATCATGTGATATTTGTCTTTTTCTGACTGGCTTATTTTGCTTAGCATAATGCCCTCCAGTTCCATCCATGCTGTTGCAAATGGCAAAAGTTCCTTCTTTTTTATAGTGGTATAGTATTCCATTGTGTAGATGTACCACAGTTTTCTAATCCACTCATCGGCTGATGGGCACTTAGGCTGTTTCCAAATCTTAGCTATGGTAAATTGTGCTGCTATGAACATAGGGATGCATATATCCTTTCTGATTGGTGTTTCTAGTTTCTTGGGATATATTCCTAGAAGTGGGAATACTGGGTCAAATGGAAGTTCCATTTTTAGTTTTTTGAGGAAACTCCATACTGTACTCCACAGTGGCTGCACCAGTCTGCATTCCCACCATCAGTGTAAGAGGGTTCCTTTTTCTCTGCATCCTTGCCAGCACTTGTCATTTGTTGATTTGTTGATGATAGCCATTCTGACAGGTGTGAGATGGTACCTCATTGTTGTTTTGATTTGCATCTCTGGGATGATTAGTGACTTTGAGCATATTTTCATATGTCTCTTGACCTTTCTTATGTCCTTTTATGAAAAGTATCTATTTAGGTCCATTGCCCATTTTTTGATTGGGTTGTTTTCCTTCCTTTTGTTAAGTTGTATATTCCCTGTAAATGGTGGAGATTAAACCCTTATCAGTGATAACATTGGCAAATATGTTCTCCCATGCAGTGGGTTCTCTTGTTGATTTGTTGATGATTTCTTTTACTGTGCAGAAGCTTTTTATTTTGATGTAGTCCCATTTGTTTATTTTCTCTTTAGTTTCCATTGCCCTAGGAGCTGTATCGGTGAAGAAATTGCTTTGGCATATGTCTGAGATTTTGCTGCCTTTGGATTTCTCTAATATTTTTATGGTTTCCCATCTTACATTTTAGTTCGTTATCCATTTTGAGTTTATTTTTGTGTATGGTGTAAGTTGGTGGTCTAGTTTCATTTTTCTGCATGTATCTGTCCAATTTTCCCAACACCATTTATTGAAGAGACTGTCTTGACTCCATTGTATGTTCTTGCCTCCTTTAATATTTTCTTCAATATATTTGGGGAATATCACTAGATGAATTATAATAGAAGTAATAAGTAAGTTTCCAAAGAGCTATATCCCACTTCCCAAAAGTACTATAATCAGATAGTTTTAGAGAGAAATTCTGCAAATTCTTACAAAACAGAATATTTCAATAATATATATTCTAAAACATAAACAGAAGCTTCAAAATAACTTTTATGAAGTTTGTAAAGAAGTAACCCAAAACTTAACAAAGACTGCCTTGATCTACTTGATATTAGAATTGAAGTTAGATATGCATGTAACAATTTAAAGATAACAACTTTTTTTTAAAAAAATCCATAACTTTCAAACAAATGAAAGAACAAAACCTCGTTTAAGAATACCTACTAAAAGAGAGATTCTGACATTCAATTTACAAACAGCAAAATACAATTTTATGCTGTTAACATGGGATTTGCATTATGAATAGCTTTATGCTGTTATACTGAGACTTCTACAAGTTAATGAAACAGGTTTAAAGTAAATAGGGGAATAATAATATGTGTTAGGCAAATATTAAGCAAAAGAAATTAGTGTAATAACATAAATTCTAATAAGATATACTTTAAGATATAATTATCTATTACTCTATTATTAGCTATCTGTATTATCATTATTTTATTATTAAAATTTTGTAATTATCACTAGAAAGAGATTACAGAAAAAAACTTTGAAAAAAATTGTGATTTCTAAAATTATAACTGTCTCAGAGACTAAGCAAACATTTAAAAGTAACAATATAGAATATTTCAAAGGAGTAGTTAACAATAGTGAGCTAATGAACTTATATAGAATATATCAATTTTCTTTAAGTTACAATATATTCTTAAGCAAATACTAGAGTTTATAATATATACTCCACATCCTATGAATGTAATGCAATAAAGTTAGAAATATATACCCCAAAAATTACCCTCAGAAATAATATATTTTAAACTAGGACCAATTATAGTAAAAATAAAATATTTAAAAATAAAATTGAGAAAAAGAATAATGAAAATTACAAAATATTTCAGAATAAATAGCAAAGGAAACACCACATGTAAAAACCTTGGGATTGCAATAACACTGATCTTTGTTGAGGTGGGTGGGGTGGGAGTGGGGTGGGATTTGTAGCCATAAGTATTCATGTAAGGAAATAAAGATTAAAACTATAAATGGAAGTTCTCAACTCAAGAAGTCAGAAGAAAAGGAAGTGTAAATTCAAAGATATAAAGGGAAATAATAAAGATAACAGGTGAAATGTAATGAAAGAGTAAGCAAAGATACCATAAAAAAGATCAATGAAAGTCCACGAAGAGCTGGTGCTCCATAAATAGTAGCTTCTGCCTGCACCATTACAACCCTCTGCCTTTGGCTCTGTCAAACTGATTGGAACTAGCTTTCTGTCTTATCCTATCAAGATATATTGAGGTTTCAGCTGGATATTGTCTAAGAAAGTGCAAAGCTACAAGGAATATGTCATTTTCAAGCAAACTTATCTGAAGGGAAGAGCTGGGAAAGAGTAGACTTTGCTTCAGATGTTTGGCACTCTTATCTCATTTAATCTTCCCAATACCTTGTATCATTTACTTTGGCCACAACAATGCTGTATAACAAGTGGCCACGATAATCTCAGAAACATATAACCAGTTTTTATTTAGCTTCTAAGTCTGCAGGTCCTCTGGGGGTTGATCGGTTTTACCCAGGTTCATCTGAAGTTGTCTCTGACCAATTGTTTCTCATATTCCTCATGGGATCAAGAGCCATTCTGAGCATGCTCTTGTCATGTGATGGCAACAATGCAAAGAAGCAAGCCCATTTATAATCCCTCCCAGACTTCTGCTGACTCCATCAGCTAATGTTCCAATAGCCAAAGCAAGTCTTAGTTCTGAACCCCAAATTAAGGGAGGGGACATTTACTTTGGCTCTGGAATGGAAGGAATGACAAAGTCCCATGGAGAAATGAGTAGGTGTGGGTAGACAAATCGGGGTCTTTACTAGTAAAGTGATCTCTCACAACCCTATATGGTAGGTATTGTTGACTTAAATCTCAATAATGTCCTGAGAGGAATTGAAAGGAAAGGAAGGCTAGACAGAGAGCTACAGCACTAGACAGCTATAGTGTTGTTTTTAAAACAGATTGGGAGAAAAAAGTCATCCATTAAAATGAGTTGAAGATTTAGTAGTTCAGTATTTTAGTACTTATCATATGCAAGGAATCAGGTTAGGTACATCAGTAAGTAAAAGTTGACACGAATCCTGTCCCCAGGTACTTATGGTACACTAGAGGCCTGGTGCACAAATTTGTGCATGGGTAGGGTCTGGCCAGCCCACTCTAATCAGGGCGGATCGGGCCTGGCTGGCTGGGGAGAGGGGCCTCGGGCAGTTGGCTGGTCAAACTCCTGGTCAAACTCCTGTCAAGGGGAAAATTTGCATATTAGCCTTTTATTATATAGGATATCCAGAAAACCTAGAAAAATCACACCAAGTGATGTATGATTACAAAATGTGATGAATGGCATGAAGGAAAGGTGCATAGGGCTAAGAAGGTGCATAAGTGAGGAGGGAGCAGATTTGGTTGTCATATGAGGTTCCTGAGGAGAGGATGATCAAACTGAGTTCTGGAGAATCAGTAGGTGTGAACAAGACTTGGACAGGAGATAAAAGTATTGCAGACAGAGGGAAAGCATATACCAAGACTCTGGTGGAGGGCACATGGCATGTGTGAAGAGTGTGGAACAAATGAGGCTGAAGAGGGGACCAGAGCCAGACCATGCTAGGCCTTGCAAAATAGGTAGAGAATTAGGGTCTTTATCCTGAGAACAAGGGGAATCCATTGAAGAGCTTTGTTAGGAAAATAATATGATCAGGTATTCATTTTGGACATATTCTAGCTATCCTGTGTGAGAAGAGGGCAATGGTATGGGAGTGCAAAGAGGGGCTCAGGGAAGAATCCCTTTCTGCACACCTGCAGCTTCAGGAGAATGATCCTACAAGTTGGATGATGGAAAGGCTAGAGCGTTAGGATAAAAAATTGGACATATGGTGTCATCACTGTGGAGAAAGTGGTTATTTTCTTTTTTAAAGGAAAAGGGTTGATGAAGAGTGTCCTCTGAACGATTGGGTACTGCTGAAGGTCATTGGTTAAGTGTAAATTGTATCAAGGGAGTGAAGATAGGGCTAAGGAATGAATGGAAGAAAAGGAAGGCGATACAGATACCAACTTTTAGAAGTTCATTGTTGAGTGAGTGGGAAAGAGCAGAAATCCGAGTCAGATGTGGTTCGGGAGGTTTTGAAAATTTTGTCCATGACTGGAAAGATTTTAGGAAGCTTAAATGTGAATAACAGGGACAAGGAAAGTGTTTAAATATTTGGGAAAGAGAGGTAATCAACAAATTAATATTTAAGAAAATGTTTAAGCAAAGATATATAAAGGCCATAAAACAAAGTTCGGCCATTCTAATGGATCAGATTGTCAGATGAGAATATCATAATCCATAAAGAAAAAAATATAGACCTGTCCAGTGCAGAAGCTAATTTTTTAGCCACTCTTACAAATAATATCAATAATTACTTAATGATGATGAAGGAACTGATGTGAACTCTCTATAGAATTTATACAAGCATATGCTTATATGTTGTATGTAAAGTAAGGAATAAAAGGTTCTAGTTACATAATATGGACTTAGTTATTTCTACCAATAATAGTCTTGAGTTAAATAATGCTTTAGACTTATTATAAATAGCTACTTTGGGTGGATTGTATCTGGTAATTAGAGAAAAAGTTCAGATGTCTGGCATGAGTAAGACCAGGACAATTCCCTTGGAGTCTTCTGAAATAGCAAAATACATTTCAATCTGAGAATGCTACTCATTTCAGATGAGTGACAGATGAAAAGTCTACAGTAGAACATTGCACTGACTAAATCCCTAATGGAGAGAAATCTTGTACATTTGATTTCAATCTTAATGTCATGATTTTATAATGTAGCTCATATGGGACATTTTTGTGCCTTCAACTTAGCCTGACTCACTAACCTGATCTTTGCAAACCTCCCCTGACAGTTTTTTATTCCCCCTCAACTTGATGATGAGTCAGTCTCAGATGTCGGTACATTCAGCATGTATTGACTTCTTAAATTTTTATTTTGACATTCTAATGATCTCTCTATAGATTTACACTGAAATCATCTTGCCATGTTCTTGGCACTTCAGAGTAGGTATTTTAGACTTTGTATTGTTATTAGAAATGATAGTATTGACTCAAAAAATTGGATATATAGAAATATATACATATATAAATAAAATCAATTTCTAGTGGTTTTCTATTGATCAGAGAAGTACAAACTAGAGATATGAGAAACAGTTTTCATTCTCAGATTGCTTGAAATTTAAAAAGCACAAAAATATTCCAGACAGCTGATAATTTGGGGAGTTATGGGTTCATCAATAATGCTGATGATAATGTTAATAGATATCAACTTTTGGGAAATTGATGGAGTAACAGATATTGCAATTAAAATATGCAGACCCTTTGATGCAGTAACCCTACTGTAACTTTTCTATCCTATATAATAAAAGTCTAATATGCTAAGTGTCCGGTTGTCCAGTAACTGGTCGATTCTTCAACCAATCAAAGCTTAATATGCTAATGATATGCTAAGGCCACTCACTATGACATGCAATGACCACCAGGGGGCAGACACTCTGACCAGTAGGTTAGCTTGCTGCTGTCTCCAGTCAATCGGGACTGAGCCAGATGAGCCGGACACACCCTGGAGCCCTCGTGCGGTCCCTCTCCTGCCTGATTGTGCACCAGTGGGGTCCCTCGGCCTGGCCTATGCCCTCTTGCAATCCGGGACCCCTCAGGGAATGTCAGAGAGCTGGTTTCAGCCCAGTCCCGCAGGCCACTTCCCTCAGGAGGGCGGCAGATGCAGGACTCATGGCTGGCGAGCGCTGCTATGGCAGCGCAAGCCTCTCCCACTTGGGACTGATTGGGCACGAGCCCGCGGCAGATGCAGTGAGGCTGGGATGAGCAGGAGCGGCATGTAGGAGCTGCAGGTGGCATTGGACTGCAGGTTTCAGCCCCATCCCCACAGGCCACCCAGCGGGACCCTACCTGTGCACAAATTTGTGCACTGGGCCTCTAGTAGATATCTATAACAATAAAAGCATAATATGCTAATTAGACCAGACAACATTCCGGACAAAGCCAGGGCTATGAGGGAAGCCCAGGTCCCAGGTGCTAGAGGGAAGCCACTGCCAGCAGCCAGGGAAAGAAAGGCCTAATCTTGCGTGAATTTTGTGCTTCGGGCCTCTAGTATGTATATTAGTGGGAATTACAGCATTATCATGACAGAAACATGAACATATACTGATTGTCTTCAGAAGGTAGTCATTGAAAAAGTGTGATATGCCTATACTGTGGAACGTTATGCTGTTCTTGAAAATAATGAGCTAGACCCTCATACAAGGTCTAGCCTGGAAGGTTGTCCATAATACAGGATGCATTTTTATTCAATAAGAGAAAATATAGATATACACTATCACACTTATATAAGCCAACTTTTGTAAAAATGAAAAACTCCAAAATTCTTCATATTTGTGGGTGCCGTGCATGGGGGCATGTGTGTTTGTATATGTGTATGAACATAAGGACATGTTGGAATATCATAGACAAAGCTAATAATATTGTTTATTTCAGAGGAATTGGGCGATAAAGGTTTGGGGGAAGTTCATTAACTGTTTTCCTTATTTTATGTTCCAATTCTTTTCTTGTCGTTATCATTTAATACTTTTGGGAAAACAAAAGGACAAAGATAAGCCAGTATAAAGGCCGTGAACTAGAACTGATCACCTAGGAGAAAAGAGTCGGGAAGGAAAAGAAAAACAAAGGTGGGTATCCAAGTCCTAGAACTTCCAACATCATGCAGACAGATTTTTCACAAGGAAAAATGAAAGACAGGTCTCTGGCAATGACACACTTAGATTGCTGTAAAACAAACAACCTTCTGAGAAAAACCAGAAAGTGTAAGATACATGAAAACATCCGACCATAGACCTTGTCAGTAAGAACATATGTTTTGTGAGCTCTAAAAATAGTAAAAGGAGTCTAATTTTACATTGGTTCTAGTTATAAATTTCTAGAATAAATCAATTTTTGGTCAAAAGCAATTGTTAAAGTGTCTTAAATAAAGCCTTTAGAACATTTAAAATGAAATTTTTTCAGCTCTACTAATAATTTCAGTTTTAATAATGGCATTGTTTAAACTTCATATACATTACTTAAGCACCCATAATGCTATAATAGAAATGTTAACTTTATTTTATAGATGCAGACAATTGTTCTTAGAAAAGGGATAAATTATTTACTGCCTAATCTATTTTACAAGGCATTATTTTATTTAATCCTTCTAATAACTGGATGAGGCAGGAATCACTAATGACATTTATAAATGAGAAAAATGAGACTTAGGGAAATTCAATTCTTGGCCTTTCAAAATTCAAATCTCATATTTCCCCTGTACATTTCTCTCCTTCCAAATAATTTGTCAGGTAGCACTTGGCAAACCAGTGAATTTCAAACATGGATTTATCACTAAGCCCAAGGTTTTGGTTTTTTTGTTCTTTTTGCTAAGTTAATAAAATTAACTTAGTTGTTAAATTATTACTACTTTTTAATGCTAATGAGCATGCATTGACTTCCAATTGCAAAAGTAAACAAAATAGATGTGTCCTAAGTCTTACACAATGAAATTTGCATAAAAATGAATTGGTTTGGTAAACTTAATTATTATATAACCAGTTCAACTTACCAGCATAGACTGGTTTCTCAACTATATTACCCTTAAATTTGACAAAATGGCCATTAAAGTTGCATTTTATCTTATAGTAATAAGAAGTTCATTATTTTTCCTCTTTAATAAATATTTATAGAGTTTAAACTATGTGCCAGGCTTATCCTAGAACTGAGTTCTAAAGTGAGCAAACTTAGTCTGGACCCAGAGCTCTCACACTTTCTAAGGGTGTGGTTCCAAATAGCTGGCTCCTCCTGGTGTTTATGCTCTGAATCCTTGAGTTTTTGAACACTCACCACACACACAGCCCTGGCTAACTGGAAGATGATGGTCCATTGTAGGGGAGAATCTACCACATGGAAACACTCACAGGGTTTAGCTAGAGCCATTTATATGTAAAACAACAACAATAAAATAAAGAGATGTCAATGGTGATAATTCTGTGGGCACTTTATATATCATTTCTTGGTCACCAACCTGGGAGAGATATATTTTCACCACTGAGGTTACAAGAGAGGGAGGTTGCACAGATGGTCAATGGTCGAAATAGGATTTAAATGACAAACATTGATATTAGATTATAATAATCCAGTGGGATAAAGTTTGAGATAGAGTCATGCAGAAATTGTTGTGGGAGCAGAGCCTGAAGCAAATATAATTAATTCATCAAAAAAATGCCTATTTGCAACAGCCTTATACTGCCTATGGCAGAAACTAAATTTTGCCTACATAGAAAGTCAAATATGGAAATATGTCAATGTGCAAATGAGCCTGGCCATCATTAAATGGCAAGATTGCTGATTCATAAAACCATCGGTTAAGATACTAAATTATTTGAACTTTAAGTACAGAAGAGCTACCTATAGTATAATTGATAAATACTCCCAATTTGGGTTTCATCCCAAGAGCCAAACCAGGATGACATTAGATAATACTTATGCAAAATCCTTAGGTCTAGAGACTGTGCTGTGTGACCCTGGCTAATAATTTTTTTTTTTCCTGTTAAAATCACATCAGTGCTGCCAGGCTGGGGTGGCTCAGTGGTTGAGTGTTGATCTATGAACCAGGAGTTATGGTTTGATTCCCTGTTAGGTCACATGCCTAGATTGTAGGCTTGATCCCCAGTAGGGGGTATACAGGAGGCAGCCAATCAATGATTCTGATCATTGATGTTTTCATAACTCTCTCCCTTCCTCTCTGAAACCAATAGAAATATATTTTTAAAAATCACATCAATGCTAAGAGTATTACTAATTTTGAATAAATCTGAAGGGTACCAATAGAAATATATTTTTAAAAATCACATCAATGCTAAGAGTATTACTAATTTTGAATAAATCTGAAGGGTACTTTGAATCTAGGAAGGCTCATTCTAACCTAGACATTAGACCAGCCCATTGGAAACTAAAATGTACAAACTAAATGTCTAAGTTGAGAAATGAGTGCCATTTTTTGGAGAGTGTTTTGTTAATAAAATGCTGCTTCGTAATGGGCCCTCAGCTTGGGCAAATCAATGACAACTGCTGCCACTGCTACTTCACCATTGCAACTCTGCTAAAATCTTCTAGCACCTCGAGCCTTTGTGCAGCAGTTATGACTTGCGAGGACTTTCCAACTCATAGGGCATGTTATATCAGGGACCAGTATGTGTGGTCAGTCCTCACATTACCCATAGCTATGACGCAGAAGGCAGATGGTTAATCTTTGTTCTGTGAATGGATGAATGGCTCTTTCACATCTGTCTCTCTTGGAATTCTCCATGATTTTGTGAAGGTGGCCTGAAAATTATATACAGTAGGCCCTCCGGTTACGTTAGAGATCCGTTCCTACGGCGCGACATAACGCGATTTTCACAGTAAGTGGGAACTAACCTACATAAGCACCTATGTCATTCACATGGAGCACATACACAGCACTAATGAAGTGAAACAGTAAAAAAAAAAAAAATTAAAAGAAAGATAACAATCCCTGACCTTTACTTGTGGTAAATAAATAATAAAAAACATAAAGCCCATATGTACATACATCGAAATGACGGAACTTTTTTTTTTATAAATAAATGGGAGATGGCGATGTTAACCACGAAACGACTTATGTCGAGTCCGACGTAACCCAAGGACTGCCTGTATTACTGCACTATGCACATAATAGTTGTTCCATAGTGTTTGCTAAATTAATCACCGTATGCTCTTGGCATGCATTTCTTTCAACTTACAAATCTCAGCCAGTTGGAGTTTTTCTGTCTTTTAAAAAATGTCCTCCTTTTGACCAACTCTTGCAAGTCCACAGGCAGAAAACTGTAGTAACATTCTTTGCACAAATTCAGCTTAAAGGCTACACCTTTTTTGAATGATTTTAATGACCACCGTGTTTATTCTTTAAAATAACATTTTTGTTTTTACAATCTAAGAGAAATCTCTTTCCACTATGAGTGTAATGTGTGGGTGAAATATCCTAGAATGAGTGAGAATAAAAGATTTTCTGGAACTCAGGTTTAGCACTTCCCATTTATTATTTTAATGGGTTGCTCATACTAGCCATGACATTTAGGCTTTGTTAGCACCATTTGAGAGGATAAAAATGTGAGATTAAATGTCTTACTCAGAGTAGTTGGTGAAATTGGTAGAAAAGCTATTTGGGCTCAATTTGGCTTAAAGGTCTTTTGCACTCATCCTAGAAATGGCATTGCATTTTAAAAGAATAAAAAGAAGGGGGAGTAAATAAGACTTGCCTTGATCTTGAGGATTTGCTGTGTTCTGGGCACTCTGCTAGGTATTGGTGGTACATCAATGAAGAAAACAAAGACTGTGCTCTTTAAATCAAATCATGAAGGAGAAAAGCTTAAAATCTGCAGCCAGAGGTAGAAAATGCTGAAGCAAACATGTAAATACCACAGCATTACCCTCAGGCTAATCACTATGAAGAAAATGACTAGAACACAAGGACGGAAAATTATAGTGGATACTTACTTAGACAAAGGACCCATTTTCATACACCTGTGCATCATTGAACAAGCAAAATGTTAGGTTTCAAAGTTGCATTCTCTCTCTGGTCACTAGATGGACTTTGAGGAAATTATCTAGATTTATTTTTTCAGGATCGACTTCATCATCAGAAAGACAATATTCATCCTTTATAGGTATTTTGACAGATAATTTTGGTTGTGAAAATGCTACACACTTGAATATACATTACACTTTCAATATAACTATTAAGCTGTTTATATATACATGCATTTTAAAAGCGTTTATTGAACACATACTAGACTCAGAAACCAGCAAAGTGCTCAAAATACAAATATTAGTAAATCCCAACCCGTGCTCTTAGAGACTCGTTCATTAGAGGATAAAGAAGAACCCTAATTGGAAAAGTATACTGGCTTGTGACAAGTGACATATAGATAAGCAGAAAAAAGGAACATCTAACCCAGCAAGTCATTCTGGATGATATGACCTTCGTCCAAGGTGGTGAAAGCATTTCTGGTAGAGGAAACAGCACAGACAAAAGGATGAGGGTGGGCCACATGATGTGTTTCGGGAAGGTGAGGTGGGGGACAGAGCTGGAGCCTGGATTGATGAACAGGGATGGATAAAGATGAGTCTGGGTCCTTCACTGATATCACATCTCATCGCCTCCACCTTAGAGAATGAAATCAGAAGGCTTTGGCACAGTGAAGCCAACAAATGAAAAAGAACACTGGATTCTAAGAAGATAGGAGGACTGAATACTTAGGATTAAAGGGTAAATAACTAGAGGTGAGGTTAGGAGTGGGGGAAAAACAGAAGCACAAAAATTCTAGAATGGTGGCTGTATCGCTCAGATAGGAGAGAGCCTGGGGTAATCGTCAGAGAGGCCCCTGATGAAAGGACAGGTTTTGCTTTATTTGATTAAGACAAATGATGATTTAGGAGAAAACAACCAAGAAAATTAGATAGAATTCAGAACACAGGTGAAGGGGTTAAGCTTAATCATAATAATAGTTAAAGTCAACATAGCTGTAGTACTTACTATGGTGAGAATCTGAGGTGAGTGCATCACACCTGTTTGCTCATTTTATTTTCACAATATGTTTATGAAATATGTGTCATTATTACTATCATCTCACAGAGGAGGTACTAAAAGGTAAATTCATTTTCTTAGGATAACTGAGCTACTAAGTGCTATAAAAGAGACGCAAACCCACCACTAAGCTTTATAAGAGTACAGTAAAGAAAATATTCCCCAGTGGGTAGTGTGGACATTGTATAACACTGTATTAGATGTGGTATTTTTTCTTGGTGGGGGGGTGATCCCTAGGTGTCCAAGGGACATGGTTTGGACCTAATTAACTAGAGTGTATTAAAAGCAAAATTTAAATTCCTAAAATACAACAGCTGCTATCATTTTTCCTGGCAAAATGAGACAAACAGAAAGCTAAGGCAATTTAATTTTTTTTATTTTTATTCAATTTATTGGGATGACATTAATTAAACAAATTAGTGATTTTAGCAATGTTACCTAAGCAGCAATTTTCAACCAGTGTGCCTTTGGGGTCAAATTCACAAAATGTTTTCTATGACCAAGGTCTATAAGATTAGTATCTATGTTTTCTTCTATGCAATTTATTGTTTCTGATCTTATATTTAGGTTTTGATCAATTTTGAATAATTTATTGATTATATGTGGGGACAAACTGTAATCTACTCTTGTTCTTTTGCAGGTGGCTTTCCAATTCTCCAAGTACCATTTATTGAAGAGGCTTTCTTTTCTCCATCGTGTTTTTGGCTCCTTTGTCAAAAATGATTTGCCCATAGATATGTGGTTTTATTTCTGGGCTCTTGATTCTGTTCCTTTGTTCTATGTCTATTTTGACAAACGTATCAAACAAATATACCAAGAAGCAATAGAGTCTTTTCAATTTTTGATTCTGGAACAACTGAACATCCATATGTTCACACCTGACATATAAAGCTCTCTTCCTTGTTCTCCCTGCCACATACATTTTGTGTGATAAGTTAGTACATCTGATCCATCCAACTTAGCATGGCAGCAGGCAGAATGTGGTAAGTGGGAACATCTTGAATTATTACTGTTCTAGGTCAGTGAGGAAACAAAGACTGTTATTTATGGTGCGGATACTGGAAATATCATCAAAATGCCTTTTTTTAATTTAAGAAGAAAAAATATTGATTAACTTTTAGCTCAGAATGCAAGTAATAAACAAGTCTTTGTATCAAAATGGTTTAAAAATACATTTTAATTGATTTTTAGAGAGAGAGGAAGGGAGAAGGATAGAGAGATAGAAACATCAACGAGAGAAAAACATCATCCATCAGCTGCGTCCTGCATGCCTCCCACTGGGGATAGAGCCCCAAACTGGGGCATCTGCCCTGACTGGAAATTGAACCAGTTAATTCTTGATTCATGGGTAGATTCTCAACCACTGAGCCACACTAGCGGGGCTGTATTGAAATGGTTTTAAAATGCAAATCTCTCTGGTGATGTGAACAGAGAATACGAGGGCACCAAGAAAAATCACTCATGGAAGAGAACCCAGTCTCTGGACCAGAGACAGGGCTGTGGAAATACACAGTCCTTTTGACTTGGCAGGAAAGCAAACAAACAACATACTACAGCATGTGCCGAAACAAGACAAAAACCAGAAAAAAAATATTCGGGGCTTAAGGATCTGTTTTGCACAAATGCATAAGAGAGAATAAAACTTTTATTTGCTAAGTAAATGTGCATGTGTGTATGTGTACAGTGTGCCCGGCCACTAGATGGGGAAAAAAAGGCAGCATGAAACACTCTGAGGTTCAAACTAAAGAAATATAAAAATAAGAGTGATTTTATTATCTCCACTGTGATATCTGAAACATCACTTCTTTCAATCTCTCTTTTAACATGAATAATGTATACATACCACAGTGTCTGTGAGCCTCAGGTTCCTCATTTAGTCAAAGAAATCCATTGGATTAAAAGGGCTCTTTAGTTCATTCCAGCTTTAGCAGTCATGATGTGCCTCCCCTTCCCTATGAAAATATGAGCAGACTTTTTTTTGAAAACTTCAACACAATCTGTAAAGTGCCCTTGACAGAGAGAGACTATTAACATTTTTTATTAAAAAAAAAGTTTGCTTAGTATGGAAAAATGTTTACAGTCTATGAGGTGATGATCAGGAGAGAATAATTTTTTTAAATATATTTTTATTGATTTCAGAGAAGAAGGGAGAGGGAAGAGAGATAGAAACATCAGTGATGAGAAAGAATCATTGATTGACTGCCTCCTGCATGCCCCCTACTGGAGATCGAGTCTGCAACCCTGGCATGCGCCCTTGACCGGAATCGAACCTGGGACACTCAGTCCTTAGGCTGATGCTCTATCCACTGAGCCAAACCAGCTAGAGTAGAAGAGAGGAAATTTTACAACCTCTTTTACAGAGGTATTAATGGTTACATGGTCTCCTATTAAAAATATCCTTCAAAAAAAATCTGCCAGATGTTTCCCATGACTCTGACTTTCCTAAGAAAAGAGTGACACCGCCAGAGCCAGATGCCAAACCCATCTAATTTGTTGAGGCATAAATCAATTCGTATAAGAATATTAGACGTAGGAGGAAAGAGTGTTTTTATAGACTTTAGAAAAGTAATAGTTGAGGAAATAAATTGCAATGGACTGAGCATTTTTGGTGGTCCTTGGAGACTTGGAATTGAAATATGAGTCCCTTGAGATCTCTCTTTGGTCTTTAGTCTTCTTTAAAGTGCTATATGTTTCACTGAAAATCACACCCTTTTTTTTTTCACCGTAACTTTTATGAATACTACTTTGTTTAATTTTAGGGCTTTTTAACATGGATACAAATGTCTTTTTACTGCTGTTCATATGGAAGTACTGGAGATATCAGATACAACTAAAATTGGTTTGTCACTGGCTAACAATGACACTTGTTCATCAAAAAGGGAACTAAGCTCAGCCAGTGTGGCTCAGAGGTTGAGCCTTGACCTAGGACCCAAGAGGTCACCAGTTCAATTCCCCATCAGGGCACATGCCTGGGTTACACACTTGATCCCCAGTAGGGGCCATGCAGGATGCAGCCTATAGGTGATATTTCTCTCTCATCAATGTTTCTATCTTTCTATTCCTTTCCTTCTTTCTCTAAAAATCAATAAAAAACATTTTTTAAAAAGGGCATTCATATTTTTAGAGGTCTGTGTGTATCAGTGAGCCATCCTTGGGGCAAAATGCCCTGGTTACAATAGATAATTAGGTAGGCTTAGAGTAGTTTACATCTGACCACATCCTTGAGTTTCACATTCTTTGCAGTTTCCCCTACATTGGCTTGGTTTTATTTGCATTTAAACCCATTTAGGTCTCTCCCCTTTTGGAGAGTGTTGTTATATTTCATAGTAACCTCCTTTCTATAATTACCCTTTGGGATTTTATTCTGGAATTCATGAAAAATCACTCTGCCCCTCCACTTTCATTTGCATGTGAGTTATAAAATCAGGGTAGCAGAATATGTGTTATTAACCTCTAAGGACTAAGAAGTCAAAGAGGGCATATTAAAGAGAAAGGTAAGATGAGAGGAATAGTCACTTCCATCTGTTTTAATGAAGATCTTGGCACTGATATGTATACACAAGCCATGAACTTCCAAATGGAGAGTTGAAAGATGAGAGAGTAGTCCAAGATCACCATTCCAACTGAGCTGCTGGCAAATATCAAGCACCGTCTAGGAACCAAGGTTAAGGGCAAGAATTGCCAAATCAATATCTAGGTGTCAGCGCATATGGCACAAGGAATCCAATGCAAAATATATCAAAGTTGGAACCATGGATGAGAGTGAAGGTTGAAATCTCACAATAGTAAGAAAGAAAACATAAGAATCAGGCCTGCAATAGCCATTCAGCCTGTCTATGCACCAATGAGATGTGAGGCATTGTCTGACTTAATTCAAGAAAACATTCCTCTTGGCAAGGAATTTCTTTAAAGGGCCAGCCATCAAGATTCTTGAATAAGGAGCATGCTGTCTCCCAGAGGTGCTATCTGGTGGCCAATACTAGGTCTTTTATGGTGGTTGCTTTCAGAGTCACCACCTTCTCCTCCAAAGAGTGTTTCCCTGACCCATATCTCATTTGCCAATAGCTTGTCATAACTAGCCATTTTACCAAGTGAGCAGATACCATTACATAGTGCCGGGGTTCTTTTCCCAGCCTTACAAAGGGTTCAGCATTCTGGAGAAAGGGGCTGCGCATAGTTGATTAAGAAGGAGTCCGTGGATGAAAGATATTTTTGAAAGGCATTGGGGGTCAGAGGAGCTTCCAGCTGAAGGAGCTAGAAGGCTCTACCCTTGACCAAGGACCTGTGCTTTTATTAAACACAATTTGTCCCAAGGCAAGGTGGAAATATACACTTTAAAGGGTAAAGTATCAAAGGATATACAGAAACATTACCAGTTTGGGGAATAGCCTACAGCTGTTCAGGTGTTTGGCCAACAGGAGGCAATAAAATGCCCTGAGCTGTCTGGCAGCTAACAATACCATTTAGGTTTGGGGGAGATGCCTTTTAGCCATTTCCAACAGGTAAATTACATATGCGGCTCACCCTTGTTGAGCCTCCCAAGCTTCACCAACCTTTTGGTAAAACTCTTGTAATTATTACATGCTGGAATTGGTTCTAGGAACATAGTAGCTACCCTATTGACTAATATAATTACACTCTTCTCTGCTCCAATAGTTCACATGTCAGAATGTTTTGAGAAAGTCTCTAACCCAGAGTTTTTTTAATGACTTTAAAATAAAAATAATTATACACAGAAATGGTTAAAGGTGCACACAATTTCTATATATAGAAAACAAAATTTGGCCACCTTCACTCTTACCTGAAGAATTGCTGGTAATACAGATTTCTTCACAATCCTCACAATTGCTTCAACATGCCTTAAGGGGTACTTTATATCCTCTTCTATATCAAGTCTGTATGTCCTCATTACAGAAGACATTCAAAAACATAGACTATACTCCTGAGACCCTCATTGTGCCCCCGGCAATGAACAGGATGTCTTTGCCCTCTAGGAATTATCAAGATTTTAGTGATCTTGACCTTTTATTTTTACCACCTCCTCTTCCAAGATATAGAGTCTCTAGAATGTGGGCATGATGGGGAGCATAGGTGGATGGGGTAGATGTAAGAATCATGGGACTCCCCTATACTTCTTGGTCCACTCACCTCCTTTTCTTAGACCCCACTTTTGCATTCTAGCTCCTCACTCCTTTAGACTAAGTTCTTTCTGTGGAACTCTCAGACCCATCTTACTTACAGATTTCTTTCTTTGGTCCTCCATCAGGCCGAGATGCCTGAATCCTAGAATAGGTGGATTTTTATGGCAAGGGACCATTGATCACTGGCAAATAGAAGCATTGGTGTACTCAGGTGTTGGGGTAGACACATGAATCTGAACACACTTTAAGCCTTCAAAGGCTAAAATACCAATATTTTTGCTTTCAAAATCCATTTAGTCTTTAAAATGCAGCCTCTTTATGCATAAAGTAAGTGGCAACAGACTATCTTGAAGTTGTCTGGAATACAGGTGTTTTTCCTAAGCCCTGTTTCCCTCTCCATAAACCACAGAAGTCTTAAAAACTCCCTCAACTCTGTCACAACATTTTCTCTGAAAACCATCCAGAAACCATATAAGCATCACCTTATATATTCCATAAGAATTTAGACCTTGTCTTCCTTTTATTGAATTTTTGTTATCATGTATTCTTTTTCCTAAGTATCTATCGATCATCTATTTATCTCTCTACCTATCTACCTATCTGTCTATATTCTATCTATCATCAATTGGGTTGGTAAATGAATCCCAGAACGAGTTGTGTGTACTGAGACAGATAGAGTCATAAGGTACTGACCTCCTGTGATGCACATGTGTTTTTGATTCTCATAACTTTCTGAGATGGATATTACTATCCATTTTTCCATGAGAAACAAAAGCTTAGAAGAGTTTAACAATTTGTCTAAGGTCACAGAGCTATTTCCATTACTTGCACTGTCATTCACCTCTTTGTGCCTCCCTTTTATATTTTCCTTGCTGCCAATAATGCTAATCCCATGGGACAGTTATGTAGATTAATTGCAAAGTGTGAATGTGCCTGGCCCAATACTTTGGGTATAATTGGGATCTAAAATACTATTTTTAGTTGAATTCATCACCTTGGTTTGGGAGTTTCTCTCTCTCTCTCTCTCTCTCTCTCTCTCTCTCTCTCTGTCCCTTCAGGAGAAACCACTCCATCATAACCTGCAGGAAGCTAGTCTTCTAGAACTGATTAGCATACTATGGGGAAAAGAAAGTAATTTTTCCTTCCTGAAGCACTCTTGGGGATACTGAAGGTTGAGCAGACTAGAAGTCAGGATCCAAAGGAAAGACTAAGGAGAAAGAAAGGTTCATGTATGAGACTAAAAAAAAAGGGCAAAACTAGTTGGAAAACCAATGGAGTGAAACATTACAAAAGCCAAGGAAGAAAAGACTTTCAAGGAGATGTTAAATTTTGTCAAAGCAATATGTCATAGGGGATTATAATGGCTAAGCTTGCATAACTCTCCATGTTCCAGTACCATCCTGTGTTACACATATTATCATCACATTGTTCACAACAATGTTCCAGGGTAGATGGTATTGTTATTTCCATGTTATAGAACAGAGAGCTAATGCATAGAAAGGTGTCACTCAAAGTCACTGTGTTAGTTTTCTATGCTGCATAACAATATGACTACAAACTTAGCAGCTCAAACAAATCACACATTGCTCATCTTACAGTTTTTGTGCATCAGGATTTCAGACACAGTTTAGTTGGCACCTTTGCTTAGAGTCAAAAGGCTATCTTCAAGGTTTTGGCTGGGCGGTGTTCTCATCTGGAGGCTAGCATGCAGAAGACCCTGTGTTAGCTCAATCAGTTAGTTCTTTGATGTTTGTTGTCTAGAAGCAACAGTTCCTAGAGTTCTTGACATGTGGGATTCTACAAAATGGCTGTTTATTTCATCAAGGTTGCAGGAGGAATCTCCAGAGTGCGTCTTCTAGCAAGTAGGAGTCTAATAGAATGTGACTTAATGAGAGGAACAACCTAACCTTTACCATATTCTAGTTAAAAGCAAGTCACAGGTTGCACTCAAAGCCAAGGGCTTGAATTCCAGAAGGCAGGGATCATTGAGGGAGGGAGGATTGTTTAGGGTCTGTCCATCACAGTCTCCCAGCAATTACATGACAAACAGAAGGTTTGACTTCATATACTCCTCTCGATCCTTTTTCTATTGGGCTTGACATGTATGTCAACAGAGAAATGAGAGAAAGAGAGCAGTTTTACTGGACTAATGAGTGGAAATCCAATTACTAGGGCAATAGGCATGTTTCAATCATTCTTAAATCATTGCTTCTTTTGTCCTTTGTTTTGTTTTTCTCTTTTCATTTCACTGGTGCTTTTCCTCTCTCTTTCTTTTCCTTTCTCTTTTTCTTCCTCTTTTCCTTTTTCTTTTTCTTTTTTTTCTTTTTCTTCCTTTGCCTCTTTCTCTTCCCATTCTTCTCTCTTGATTCATTGCTGAAATTATATCCAACTACAAAGCTCATTGACTTAAAGGTTTATTTGCACCAGGTACTAAGCCAGGTGCTGAGGATGCAATTCTGAATCAGAAGTATTTCCTCTCCCCAAAGTTTAATTTTTACTTGAGATTTGAGAAGTATTTTGTATTTTGAAAGTTACTCAGCTCGACCTTCAGCAAAGTTGTGAAGTGAGCACGGTTCATCTCTGTTGTCACTGGCCCTTTCTATGCCGGGTCTTCCCTGGGAGGGAATTGAGTATAACTGGAAGTCCATGGGGAGAGTGAGGTCAAGTTGACCTAGATTTGAAACTTTTTATTAACCAGGGCACATCCATAAACCTTGCTGATGAAAATTTTAACTTTCCAGAAAGTGTAGAGAATTCAAATAGGCAATGTATATCATGCATTGACTGTAAGTCCTGCCAGTCCCTACTAATATATTCTAATTTATGAAATGATGACTTCTGCCCTATAAAAAGTGCTTACAGAATGATATTTAAAAGCTACATACTTAATTCTTTCATTCATGTACTTTCATCAAAATTGACCAAATGAATAAAAGAAAAAGAACCTGATAAATCAGATAAATTGAACATTTTAGTCCTCTGTTTAATCATTGGGGTCATCTTACAAACATAGTTAATGAAGATCAGTAAAGATTTTAGTTACATTTGTTAAACTACCCAATGAACAAAATCATGAATTAATAAGTGAGTGAATGAATGAATATGGAATGAATAAACAAAAGAGTGGTGAATGCTAAATAAATGAATGAATGAGTTACAGACCTATTTACTAGGAAGAAGCCAGTGTTGATCAAATAATACATTCACTTTTGAAAATCTATACTTTTTTGGGGTATTTTTCCACTCCTCTCTTGGCAAAAAGGAGTAGATGTAGGAGTCTTATTGAAACAACAATGGTGGGAGTCCTGATTTGTTAGGGCTCAGAAATATCCTGGGTCTGGCAAAAGAAGAAACTCCATGAGTTTCAGACAATTTCTAGCTGAAACAGCATATGCTAAAGGAGAACGGGGTCTTGATCTAAAACCATGTTACTAACTAGACAACCGGGAAGAGACAGGGTTGCTTGCATTTTTGGGGTGAGGACCGAAAGATACCTTGTAAATAAGGACTACCACATGTTGAGTTTCTACTATGAGCCCAAGGCTCTACCTTGTTTAAATCCAGCAGCATCAAGTGGGAATAGGCCCATAGTCTCTCACGTGAAGTTCCTGGGCCCTGCTGGATTTTGAGATTCAGAAGTTGGTGACTTTACAAAGATATAACAGGGCATATGCTGTATCCTACATGACATCCCAGCAGAATCTCAATAATGTGTATGCATCTAGCATTGTGCATATTGAGACCAAGTGTGACAAATGATGTCTTACATAGCTGCATGTCAATTCAACAAAAGTTTTGCTGCCAAAAGAGCTTTTACTCCAAACTTAAAAGAAAAACAAAAATAGTTCAGATTCCAGGACTCTTTAGATTTCAGAATTGTGGAAAAGAGATCATGGACTTAAATTTATAGATGAAGAAACTGAGAATTGGAGATGTAAAATGATTCACTAGCATTCATCGATTTGAGAGTAAGCGCAGCACTCATGCCCCCAGAGAGTTTGGGGCCAGAAGAAGAAGAGTTTTGGACCTTTCTGCTTTGAATGCCTGTTGAATGTATCCTTCCCATTCAATTTATAAGGTACCATGGTCCCAGGTCCTCTTGGTGACTCAGGCTTTGCCCAATTTTTCAAGATTCCAAGATACTAAAAGTTGAAGAAATGTCAAGACTAGATTATGAAAAATAGATACAGACATAGTGACCTCCATTTGTAGATAAAAATTTTAAAAATATAAATTTAATCTTTTGTGAACATGCCATAATCTCAAACCTCATGATGGCTGGATCCCTCCCTGGGCTGGGCTGACAGATAAGACTCATGCAACAGGGAGTGGGGTCTGTACTCCATAAAAGCCTTCTGAGCCAGACTGAAAACTAAGGGCTACATCCTGTTGAGATGAGACGTTGAGGGCTTTGGTCAGATTTAATTTTGACAAGATAAACCTGAACACATTATAGAAAAATAGGTGTGGCAGCAGGAGTTCAGCTAGGTGGCTGCGGCAACAATCCAGAGAGAGATGATGAGACCAAAACCAGGGCAGTGGAAGGGTAGATGCTGAGGAGGCAGCAGCTTAGATTGGCAATTTCAATTGCTCAAGTAATATTTACTGTTTATTTACTGTGTACAATGTCTACTAGGCCGCCCTGCCCTTGAGGAGCTCAATTATTTTAGCAAAAGTGAAAATTGGTGTCATATATTTTCTAATTGTTGAAATGAGAAGAAATGCACTTCATTTGCATTTTAGGAGAATCAAATGAAATACTATCTATGATAGTACCCTTAAAAATATAAATTAATATTTATCTAATAAATGATATTCTTAAAAGTAATACTTGGGCTGGGTATTATTTACATTTATTAATTCATTTAATCCTCACAATAGCCCTATGAGGTAGTTTCTAGTTTTAGCTACATTTTATAGGTGAGGAAATCAACTAGCCTGTCTAATTATGAAGAAAAGTCTTTCCTCCTCTTTGAGTATGGTATTAGATACTGGGTGATAAGAACAGACCTAACAGCTGATCTTTTCCTAAATGTTGGTGGCATGTGCTACATAAATATAGGTGAACAGGGGGCTGGACCAACAGGCATTTTGCTGTGCCTCCATCCATTACTCCTAATCTAACTCACTGAGCTAAATAGGTGGTTGGCTATCTGAAAATATGGCTGGATAACAGAATAATGGATTAATAGATAGATACACCACACTTGACTTTTAAGGTAGTTGAACCCACTCAAGCCCACATAATACACATGTGATAGACCTTAAAGAAAAAAACCAAGACACTCATAAATGTAAGAAGACCCTCACCAGCGACTGGATACATTTCCCTGGGGAATTCATCAATATGCTGTATTCTCACCTTTGGAATTAGTGTTTAATTCAGCATCTTGCTTAGTACATCTTGGACCATTCACAGTCCTCATTCAGAATTTTGCGGCCAAGCCCCAATCCAGTAGCCAGTGCCCTCACTTGTGTAACTAATCTTCAGGAATAGGAGAACTCAGGCTTGATGGGTGGAAAGTTGGATGGATAGACATATTTGCAATTGGCCCTTATGAATTGTTATATTAGTGATGACTGCTAGAGCCAGAAATGTATCCCTTGTTCCTCAACGCTATTTTATTTTTGTTTCCACCTTCTACAGCTTGTCTTGGCAGAGTGATATTTTAACAGATTAAGTCTAATTGACTGTCTTGTTTATTTTAAAACATTGCCATATCCATGCCTAGAGCAGAAATTATATAATGTTTCACTAGGGTAACTGGGAGTTCAATAATGAATAACATGAGCACCAAGTCACAAGATTTTCCATTCTCGATACGGCTGCCTGTTTGTGTAACTTTGACCTTTGAAGCTTTTTATGAAACACCAGATTCTATATTGCTGTATGTGTCTGCCCTAATGATGAACTAATATGCCTTTCTTTCTACTATAGCAGATTATGTTCTATTTTACTTGGATTTAAAGTATCGTTTTATTAAGGTTTTGTTTTAATTTCACACACCCATCATATGGGCCTTTTGGTTCTTTTCCTAACTTGTTTAAAAAAACTATCCATATTATTAACAGTTTCATCATGTAGCCAACTGCTCAAGAGTGGGAATCAGACCATGGGTCAAGGAGAGGCTACAGATTCCAGGAAGACTGAAGCCCCAAGGGTGATTCTGTGAGACCCCCAGATGCAGCTCCGTTGAATGTATCTCAGTTGAATGGACTCAGTACATACATATGTATTATACTTCCAAATAAGATTTAATCTCTCAGAGAGATGGTATGTGTACTACAGAGGTTTCAACCTTTCTTTTTATCTCATGGCACACTTAAACTAATTGATAGCATTCTTCAGCACGCCAAAAATATAATTTTTTACCAATTGGACAAAAATAAGTAGTATTAATTCATTCGCACAGGATGGCTATTGTATTTTATTTTATTTTATTTTATTTTTTTAATCTAAGGGAAAAAAGAGCAGTGCCCCTGCCTAAATAATCAGGTATTGCATGCTTTAATAATTCTTGCGGCACACTGGTTGAAAATTATTGGAGTAATGGAAAGTCTGTCGTTTGCTATGACTAAAGTAGAAAGCTATGAGATACCCCTCAATTTACGCACTTTGATATCTTTGGAAGTTTTTTCCTTCCACCTCTCCTTCTTCTTTCCTTCCTTCTTTCTTTGCTTCCTTTATTTTTTCTTTCCTTTGCTTTTCCTTTACTTTCTCTTTTTCTGTCTTTCCTTAAACACATATTTACTGTGAACCTACTATGTGGTAGGCCATGTGTTTGCATGAGGAGGTAAACCACATATTTTCCATCATGGATTCTATAACTTAGAGCATGAGATGACAATACCACTGTACTCGGGTTCAAACCATTCCAGAGATAGCAGGTAGGTTTCTCTGTGAATGCTGAGATCTGCTAAATAAGACCAATGAAGGCAGCACAGCTGAGAGAAGAATGTTCCTGGTAGAGAAATCAGCAAGAGCAGAAATCCTGTGGAAAGACTAGAACAACTATGTGACTGGGTCTTGAGACTGAGAAGATATAGGGAGAGATGAGTTCTGGAAGGTGGGCCTGGGCCCGACAAGAAAGTACACAATGCTAAAGAAGAGAAGAGGGATCTCTGAAATGAACAGACAGGTATTTTGCATATCATGTTCTGGCTACTGAGAAAAAGGCAGGTGGGAGAAAGGCATAATTGGATGTGAGTGAACCAGTTAGGAGGCTAGGACACCAGGCCCTGGGTAAGATAATGACAACTTCTACTTGAATGGGGGTTGTGGAGATGGAGAAAAATAGACCTATTCAGTACAAAATTAGAGGAAAAATTTCTTCTTTGAACTCCTCCTCCAGGCCAATTTCTATTCTTCTGGGAGGCACCCCTTTTTGTTTAGTTGGACAGAGTGTATATTTACATTCATGTTATCTGCCTGACTTTATGACTAGGTTGGGCTTTATAAAGTTTTCCATTTTATGTGATTATTTTTAACAAGGTAACAAGTAAACAGTGGTTAATAAAAAGCCATTGGAATTGGCCTTTATGTGTCAAGAGATATAGTGTGAATTCATTCACACAGGATGTCATTATGTCAACATTGAAAAAATATTTTTATCTCTTCATTGAAAAAAATATTTTTGAGGAGCACCTGATGTTAGGGACTGGGGCATTCATAAATAAGTAAGCCAGTACCCTCATTTGTCCTTGAAGAATTTCTGGTTTGGCAGAAAAGGACCTGTAAATAGATCATCACAATTTATGTAGATTGTGATGATATGATATAAACAGCAATATGATGTAAACAATGGTCAAAAGTCTATACCAGAGGCAGAAAAGTTCTCAGAGGGGAAATGGGTATTTCTGATGATAAAGAATAAAAGGAGAAGGTCACAGGTCACACTATATCTGAGATAGAATGATGGTTTCCTATAAAACCTAAACACATCATTACCAGGCAGCAATGAGTGGGCTGAATATCACATGAGAAATTAAAGCAGTCCTGGTAAACCCTGGGGGTCACATGGCTTTGAGATACCACCATCTTTCTCCTTTCATAGAGTCAATTCTATCTCAGGTATCCTAAAGACATGCTTCTAAAATATGACCATTTAAGATCATATTTTTAAATTAAAAATGTTTTGATTCTTCTGGTGTTTGCACCAGGATTGAGGGAAGGGAGATATTAGAATGTAATACAATGACAACAAATGCTTCTGCCAATTCCATGGGTGGAGGAGAAAGTGACTCTGGAACTGGATTAGCCCTACCCAAGTGTCCTGAATTCTACTAAGTGGGCAGGGCCTTTATAACCCAGCATAAGACCAGTCATTGGATAAACAACATGCCTAGAAAGAGGTTATGATCTTATGTGAAGTGGATTTATTAATCCAAGAGCCATTTCTTGAGGAAGACACAAATGCAAGCTATGAGCTGTCAACACTTCCTTCAACTTGAGAGGATGAGTGTTTCAGTATTGAGTGGGGTGGCTACTGGTAGCTCAGCATGTTCCCCCTTCACATTTTTGACCAATTACTTAAGAGTCTGAGAGTAATCTAGATGTACACTTCATTTCATAAGTATGTGTCAGGTGATCTGGTAAAGTTCTATCCTGGAGGGCAATGCCACAGGGAGGGCTAGGAGAGCTTCAGAGCTACAGTTATGGCTTCCTACTCCTAATGGTTTATTGGAGGAACTATAGGAGCTTTCCTCAAACACCTCCTGGGCGCTTTCTCTGCTGTTACAACTGGGAATAATGACTGGTTAATAATCTGAAGCAGAGCTCAGCAAGAAGCAGAATGAGCTGTGGATTGGGGGAGAGGCTTAGCTCCATGAATGTATTCAAGGACACAAACTCCTTATACTTTCTGGCTACACCCTCTTAAAGATGTTCTGAGTTTTTTGTTTGTTTGTTTGTTTGTTTGTTTGTTTTTACCAGTAGAAGGAGGTGCTTCTAAGGACCAACACTGAACATGGCTCCAGTCACTTCTGGTCACATTAGCCATAAGTCAGTCCCCTAGGCTAACCCGAGATAAATAAGAGAGTTTAAAAAATGTCGTCCAGCCAGGCTACTGTGGCTCAGTGGTTGAGCATAGACCCATGAGCCAGGAGGTCACAGTTGCATTCCAGGTCAGGGCACATGCCCAGGGTTGTGGGCTTGATCCCCTGTAAGGGGCATGCAGGAGGCAGCCGATTGATGATTCTCATCATTGATGTTTCTGTCTTTCTCTCCCTCTCCCTTCCTTTTTCTGAAATCAATAAAAAACATTTTTTGTTGTTCATCACCTGAGGATATTTTTCCATTGATTTTTAGGGAGAGTGGAAGAGAGAGGGAAAGACAGAGAAACATCTATGTGAGAGAAACATGCCAATAGGTTGCCCCCTGCATGAGCTCTGACCAGGGCCTGGGCTGGGGAGGATCCTCCAATTAAGGTACATGCCCTTGACTGGAATCAAACCCAGGACGCTTTGGTTCAGAGGCTGATATTCTATCCACTGAGCCAAACCAGCTAGGGCAATTAAAACATATTTTTTAAAAAATGTAGGCCAGCTGTTTGCTCAAGAAGAAAAGAAGAAAACAGATATTTGTACTAACTAGTGGTTTCTGTCACACAGTAGAAAGACTTTAGACAGACCTGAATTCAAATTCCAGTTGTGATAAAATTAGCTGTGTATAAAGGGACCAATTGTCTAAATTTCTGAGCTTCATTTATCTCCTCTAAAATAGCTATTATATTCTGAATGGCTTGTTGGAAAAATTAAATGAGGGGAATTTAATTCATAGAAAGTGTTTTTTTCTCATATATAATAATAATAATAACAACAACAACAACAACAACAACAACAATAATAACAAATATGTAAATTGACCATACCTCCATGATGCCCACAGCCAATCAGGAGTGAGAATGCAAATTAACCTGACAAAGATGGCGGGCCTGTGGGCAGCGAGTGGCTGGGGGTAGGGCGGGATGCCCGCCTGCTTGTCGCATTGCCAGGGTGACGTGGAGGGCATCCCCGGGACCCCACCCACTCCAAGCCTGTGGCCAGCATGTGAGCGCACCAGTGCTGAATGGCCTGGGTCCTGGGGACGCCACTGGAGTGTCTAGTCCTGTCAGCCCAGCCTGGGGGTGGCTGAAGTTCCCAGTCCTTTTGGTTTCTGCAGCTCCTGGACCGGAAGCAGAAACCAAGAGTTCTGGGAGCACCAGGAATGCTGGGAATCATAGTTCTGGTGGCAGACGTGTTGTGGAATCTCCTAGACACTAGAACAAAGTGAGCCTGGAGCAAGTTACTGTTGGGGGTGGGGGATGGAGGGAAAGCAAAGGTGATAAACATAAGTAAAGTCAGAGTGTCAAGGAAAAATTAAAAGGAAGATATCCTGCAACTTCTAGGAAATCTCCATCAATGGAGCAAAGAAAAAAAAAAAGACCTCTATTATTCTGTGGGGACCAAACCAAACTGGGTTGAGGTCTCAGACAATTCGCTCATATGATTGCAAAGACAGACAGAAACTCCAGGATTGATTGGAGAGGACTCCCAGACTGGAGAGGGTGCAGGTCGGGTTGAAGGACCCAGCCCACATGCATGAATTTCGTGCACAGGGCCCCTGGTATGTAGATATATTACCATCTTGCTAGTATTCAGAGCTGTCCAACAAGGTGTGAAATTGGGGTGCCTCACTGAATGTCAGTTGTTCTGAGGATGATCTCTGTATGAAGCAGGGGATGGTCTCATTGACCTCTAAAGTCCTTCAACTCTGTAGAAACCTCTGAAATACTCATTAAACACACACCAGGGTAAGCCAGTCAGACTGGGCATTTATACTGGAACCAAACTCTGGCATGTGCTCAGTAACCATGGTTTCTCATTCCTTCTGGAACTAAGTATTCTCAGCAGAATATCAACATCTGTAAAGCTTCCTGACTTGACTTTTCATTCCTCCTCTTTGCAGACTGTGCTTGTCTAGGCCATTTTATCTCGAAAATTAACTGAGAAGAATTTCAATTGTTTGAAGTCAGTCCCACAGTGCTTTTTCAACTTTCCTCTGCTTTCTTTGGGATTTTCAGGAAACCTCACGCGCCCTACATAATTCAGTTATGATTCCAGAAGAGCCTGGTATTTCAAAGTCACAGATGCTTTTTTAAAAAATATTCTAACACCTGTATATTAGAAGCAGCATTGGATTAGGAAGCAAGTGGCCAGAGCTACACTCCTGGGTCTGCCATTAATTAGCTGTGACCTTCAACAAGCAATGTGTCCCTTTCTCAACTGAATAAGGAGAGAGAGCTGGATCAGTGGTTTATAAATTGTATTCCATGGGATTCTGAGAGTTCTGGGGGATATTTCCAAGGCTGTGGCAGTGGTGAAGTCTTTGTCCTCTTCAACTCTTTTTTTTATTAATCTACACTAATAAAAGAGAAACATGAAAATTGACTGTACCTCCACTATGCCCACAAGCCATGCCCACCAGCCAATCAGGAGAGAGTATGCAAATTAACCCAACCAAGATGGCTGTGGCCATGGAGCAAGCAGGAGGCTTGGGTTTCCAGGCAATGGAGGAAGCCAAGCTTCCCACCCGCTCTGGCCGGCCCTGGCCTCCACTCAAGGCTACAAAGCTTCAATTATAGAAGGTAAATAAATCCCAACAAAAATGGCAGCAGCCACGGGGCTGGAGCTAAGCAGGTAGCTTGGGTTGCTCCCAGCGATGGAGGAAGCCAAGCTTCCTAGCCGGCCCTGGCCTCCACTCAAGGCTACAAAGTTTCAATTATAGAAGATAAATAAATCCCAGATACCAGGGCCTCCCCTTGGGTCGCCGGAGGGTGTGGCCAGCCTACAAACCACCACAGGCCCCTTGCCCAGGCTGCCCCATGCCCCAAGGGAACCCCCACCCTGATCCGGGACACCCTTCAGGGCAAACCAGCTGACCCCCACCCGTGCACCAGGCCTCTATCCTATCTAATAAAAGAGTAATATGCAAATTGACTATCACTCCAACACACAAGATGGTTGCCCCCATGTGGTCAAAGATGGCTGCCCCCATGTGGACACAAGATGGCCACCACAAGATGGCCAGCAGGGGAAGGGCAGTTGGGAGGGACCGGGCCTGCAAGGGAGGGCAGTTGTGGGCAATCAGGCCAGCAGGGGAGGGCAGTTTGGAGGGACCAGGCCTGCAAGGGAGGGCAATTGGGGGTGATCAAGCCTGCAGGGGAGGGAAGTTAGGGACAATCAGGCTGGCAGGGGAGTGGTTAGGGGGTGATCAGGCTGGCAGGCAGAGGCAGTTAGGGGCAATCCAGTAGGTGAACAGTTGGGAGCTAGCAGTCTTGGATTGTGAGAGGAATGTCCGACTGCCCGTTTAGGCCCGGTTCTACTGGGATTGGGCAGTCGGACATCCCTTGAGGGGTCCCAGATTGGAGAAGGTGCAGGAGGGGCTGAGGGACACACACCCCCATGCATGAATTTCGTGCACCGGCCCTCCAGTTTTATATATTTGGAGTTCTAGTAATATCTCACTGACAAAAAGTTTTCACTAATACTTTGAGAAAAAAATAAAACTGTTAATTCTGATGATATCTAAGCCTTATTTGTACTTCTACTTTCTGTAACGCTGTGATTTGAACAAAAATGTATTTGGAAATGAGGAAGTGACAAAGTCCTTATTGTGAGAGAAATTTAAGTCAATTGTACCATAAACAGCCACTGAATCCAGTGTGACTGTTTCTGGATATAGGGCCTTTACCAAAGCAAAGAAGGTTGAATGAGATCATCAGGGTTGGACCCTGATCCAATAGGATTAGTGGCCTTATAAGAAGAGATACCAGAGAACTTGCTCTTTCACATTCCATGCCATGTGAAAAACACAGAAAAGATGGTCATTTGAAAGCTAGGACTAGGGCCTACATCAGAACACAACCTTGCTGCCACCCTGATCTTGAACTTCCAGCCTCCGGAAACATGAGAGAAAATAAATCTCTGTAGTTTAAGCTACCAGTCTATAGCATTTTGTTACTGCAGACTGACCTAATTAGGAGCATCAACACCTTCCTCAGATATTTATTATGACAATTAAAGGGGTTTCATTCATTCAGTCACCAACCATCACTAACCGTTGGATTCTGTGAAACATTAGTGGGGACTGGAAAAAATAAGGTGAAGACAGTAGCCAAAGAAAATATGTACATAGCCAATGGACACAGCCAATAGAGTGGCAAAAGCCAGGGCGGAAGTAGTGGGGGCTGGGTGGACATGGGCAAAGGGGAGGAAATTGTGGAGCATCTGTAATAGTGTCAACAATAAAAATGAATAAATAAATAAAAACTTCCGACAACCCAAAGTATCTCCAGACACAGCCAAATGACCCCCAAAAGCTATTGTAAGATCTTTATTCTAAGTGTCCTGGAAGTAAGCAGAGGGGTCTAAACAGGGGAGAGAAATGAGCTAATGATGCAATCTTGTGGACCCTTGGGATGGGGGCAAATGTCAGAAGCAGAAAGATGGTGGTACAGAGGAGATATGATGGCGGCTCAGAATAGGGTGGGATATGCTTAGATGTAGATCTATTAGGACATTATGACAGACTGAATTTGGGTGTGAGGAAAAAACACAAGGATGGCTATGGTTTATAGGACAAGATATAGTATTATGGTTAAAAGCAGACTGCTTCATCTGTAACCTGGACTAAGTTATCTGTAAACTGGAGGTGATGGAATTATCTACCTACCTCACAGGGTTTTTGTGAGGATTCTGTGAGTTAATACATGGAAAGTGCTTCAAACAATGGCTGATGCCCAGTAAGAGCTCAATAAATATTAGCTATGGGAAAACTGGAGGAGAGCAAGTTTAGAGAAACAAAAATATTGAGGTCCTTAAAATATTCTTACTTTTTCTAGTAGTGCAAAGAGCTTTATTTAAGAACCCTGTGTTTGTCATATCAATTTCTTATACCTCATCAGCTGTGGAAGAAGAGGCCACTTACTCTACATTTAACAAGTAAACTCGGCTTCTTATCTGTGCTTCCTATTAAAAATTAATTTGACTGTGTGATTGTACTATTTGAAGAGTTTTGACTATTTTTATACCAATGTCACACTACCCAAATTGTAGTTAGACCATTTCCATCACAAACTTCTCCTGTGCCCATTTTAGTCAACCCCCAATCCCACATGCAAACACTGTTCTAATTTCTATTATCATAGTCTAGTTTTGCTTTCATATAAGTTGAATTATATACTTTATACACTTTTGTATCTGACTCCTTTCCCTCAGATAATATTTTTGAGATTCATCCATGATTTTATAAGTGTCAGTTCTTTCCATTTTATGAAAGAGTAGTATTCCTTTGCATGAATTACAGTTTGTTTATCAAACTGTTGACAAACATTTTAATCATAGCTATCATGAATAAAGCTGCTATCAACATTCTTAAAAATATTCATGTGTTGCTAACTTTTTATTTCTTTTGAGTAAATAGGTGTGCAAATTTCTGGATATTTAGCTATGTTTGTCTGACAAATAGTGTTTCAAATGAGTTATAGCATTTAATACAACCACTCCCAATTTCTTGTAGTATATGAGGATTCCACCTGATGCTTATCTTCACCAACATTTTATGTCAGTCTTTCATATTTGAGCTGTTCTTAGGATAGATGATGGTATCTCTTTGAGGTTAAAATTTGTGTTTCCTTGGTGGGTAATGACCTGTTTATATTTTTATTGATCATTTCTACATCTTCCTTTGTGAACTGTCTGTACAAGGCATTTTCCCAATTTGTAGTTGAGAAATTAGTCTTGTTATTGCCTTGTAGAAGTTTATTATGTATTTGGGATACAGTCCTTCATGATGTATTTTATATTAATATTTTTATAATACATAATGTAGATATAACTGAATATATATAAATTAACATTTAATATAAGAAAATGTAAAAAGAAAGGGAAAGCAGATAAGGGAGGGAAAGCTCTGAAGAATGGTTAAAATTCTGACATTAATTTATATGCATGTATTTTTTAAATCCCACAGATTAATAAAATTTACTTACATTGATTCAGCAAAGGACCAGGACATGTGCTGTAGGATGCTGTATCTTACCCGATAAGAGTGAGAACTTCTTGGAAACAGACATCTTATGCTTATATTATCCATCTTTCTATCACTTAGTTTGTTATAGTATCTGGCATATTCATGGTGGTCAAGCATATTCATTGAGAGAATGAGATGATAATTAATTGGCTGATTATCTCATTTAATTACTACAAAGAAAAGAATCAATTAATGAACTTTAAAAAATAAATAAAACCACTGCAATAGAAGCAACATATTATACATATATATTTTTTCTAATATATATATATATATATATATATATATATATATATATATATATATATATATATTGATTTCAGAGAGGAAGGGGGAGGGAGAGAGAGATAGAAACATCAATGATGAGAGATAATCATTGATTGGCTACCTCCTGCATGCCCCACACTGGGGATCAAGCCTGCAACCCAGGCATGTGCTCTTGACTGTAATCAAACCTGGGACCCTTCAGTCTGCAGGCTGATGCTCTATCCATTGAGCCATGCTGGCCAGGCAACATATTATATATTGATTGTGTTTGGCTTCATTCAAGTGAGGGATGAACACAGTATAGAAACAAGACAAACAGGTTGGAACACACACTGTGTTCCTAGATGTTCATAAATCCCTTTTAGCCAAAGGCTAAGAATCAAATAATACACTAATGTTTCTGGACATAATCAATTTCTCCCTTGTGTTATTATGTATGGCTCTTTCTCTCTTTCCTGGATCAATCTTATCAGCATTCACATGTTTGTTCATTTTTTTCTCCTTTTACAAACCCTCCCTTAACTTCATATTCTCCCCTAGAATTCTCAGCAAAGAAAAAAAAAACTTCTGAAATATTTGTTGACACTTGCTATCTGTTCTTCTCAGTCTCCTCTTTGCTCTTCCCAACTTTCCCATCTTGTTTCTGCCAACCACCATGCCATGGTATTACTCTTGTTAAAGTCCCTAGAATGCAAAATCAATGGCCAATTCTGTGCTTTTGTCTTACTCAGGAGAGTCTGTAGCACTCAACAGGATTGAGAGAGTCCACATAGTATTGAGAGAGTGGTTTATGTGGGGGCTTGACACCAAACTGCAGGGACTGAAATCTGAGCTCCACCACTTGTTCAGACATCCTGCTCAGGTCATCACAACATCTTTGCTCTTCCTTGAAAGTGTTAATTCTTTTCATTTGGAGCCTTTACACTTGTTTTTTCTGCTCAAGAAGCTCTTTTTCCAGCCCCTCATCACCTTTAAGGTCTCAGCTTAGTGTTTTCCTCTTGAGAAAGGGCTCTGTGTCCACCTTTATACACAAATGTCATTCTCCCTATAGGTCCTATACTGATAGGACAGATCCCGGGTATGCTGTATCCACCATGTGGTCCAACCCCCATTCTTCATGATCACAGGTTGATCATGCACCATGACCTTGTTCAAGTGTATAACTTCTGGCACTGAAGTTTCCTCCTCCATAAACCATGGGTGATCACGACACCTACTTCAGCAGTTTGCTGTGAGCATCCAATGAGTTGATGTCAGTGAATAGTTAGTATAGTGTGTGGCACAGGTTGAACTATTGTTTTAAGAAGCATCCACATTCACTTTTCCTTCCCAGGTATGCCTTAAAATGTGGTGTAATGCAGATTACCCACTTTCCTCATTTAGGGAAAAAATCCCAAGTAATTGAAAGAGACTTACCATACATGTTGGGAAAATGGAATTTTTTAAAGCTGATCAATGATCATGGTAGAGGTAGCATAACAGTGTGTAAGTCTCCAGCCAAAACAAGAATGTTTCTGTTAATAGAAGTGTTATTTAACTTTTATGGGATTGCCACTGAGAAGACACTGGTTTCTGCATTGTGAGCTTACAAACACAATAAAATAAACAGAGAAGGGAGGCAGTGGGCCATATGATGACCCTCCCGGGAAGACACCACAATGGGATAATCAAAATGAACTGGTTGTGTTTATTCACTTTGAACTTCTGAGCTGAGCTTTCATTCCTGCCTGAGCACACGCTATCTTTCACTGTTTATTATGGACTTTTTCCTAAAGAATCGCCAGGCCACAACTCCCCTTTTTCTCACTCCTTCTCTCCTGCATGTTCTCTTTGAACTTCTGATCCGAACATATGAAGGAGCACATGTAAGTCAGCAAGGCATTGTGGCTAAGAAAAAAAGCTGCAATCAGATCATTGCAGGTCTATTGCTTGATGACTGCCTGACCCAGAAGGAGTTTATTAATATTTTAAGCCACATTCTTAAATGAAGGAAAGGTCCCCTGATTCTTAGAATTATGCAAAGGTTTCAGTAAGATAATGCATGTAAAACCCTTGGAAGTTGCCTGGTCTGTAATATGCAATGGTCCAACATCAGATTCCCTCCCATCATTCAGAATCATTATTACTGCTCTTATTGCCACCATAACCATTACCGTTATTGAGAGCAGCACCCAGGTGAGCTCTCCCCTTGGCCCAGCCTTGTCACTTAGCTTTTCAGTCTTAGACTCTTCCTGATGTGTGGATAGCTAATCTTCATGGAAAATATCCAAGGAGAGATTGACTGCCCTTCTCAGAGATGTTGAAGAATGGGGATTGGACCACATATGATTGAAGGTCCCCTTCACCTCTCCAACTCAAGGACAATATAAGTCTGAACAACAGTGACAAATGTACTGCTAATCTCCTTCATGTCTTGGCTTCTTCCTCTGTGCAAATTTTGAGCTCCCCTTAACTAGCCAATTGACTGACTAGGGTAGTGGGAAAAGCTTGATGTTTTCCCATCATGAGAGGAAAGAAAGAAGGCAGGTTAGGGTATCTTTAACGTTTAGCAGAGTACTAAACAACCATGATCTTCATTCCTTCGTCATAAATAAGCAAACAGACAAAACAATAACAAAACACTGTGCTGGTATACCTTTTTACTGCTTCTACTAACTAAACTCCCTAACTGTGACAAACTGTATTTTATTTTCTTGCATTCATCATTCTCTGATTACTCCTTTCAGAATAGAAAGCCTTGCATTGCTTTATCTTTTTGGAATGAATGGTGCTGGGCCTCTTTGCAGTCCTTCTATGCTGACCCAGTGCCCACGCAGGCCTGGTGTCCTTGGGCGATGACTGTTACTCGCAGGCAGAGCTGGGGAAAGACTCTAACTTCATATCAGAAGTGAGTACATTGTTATTGGATGAGTTTGCTAGGCAAGGTTTTGTTTGAGAAATCCCTCTCTAACTGATTGAACTCTTTCCTGATTAATGCTGGATAAATAAGGGGGCTATTACTTAGATACCACATGCCTAGAAGTGAATGTGATAATTATATCTGTCAATCTGCAGAACCCCCCCCCCCATCTCAACTGCAGTGAAATGCTACCATTTCAATCTAATCTGCAGGAGAAGAGCATGGAGAGGGGACGGTAACTACAGAGAATGCTGAAAGCACCCCAGCTGTCAATATCCTTGTGGGAGGCAGCTGATGGTTTGGATGTCATCACATTAGGAATCTCTACAATGAAAAGGAAATCGGGCTGCTCTGTGCCTTGAAAAGGAGCAGCAGTTGGAAGCATTAAAATTAATGCCACTTTACTGAAGATAATGATTATTTTAAATGTCAGTTGCTTTACCTAAAACTATCACTTATTACAGAACATGAGGAATAATATCAACACAGCAAGAGACTGAGTCTAGAGTGAATGAAGATGCGCCACCTCAGATGGCACTGAGGCGTCACAAAGGCAGAGGGTGTGCTTGGATGTGTGCATGTAAGTGCCTGTGAACACTTCGGCAGTCCGAAATGAAACATGAGAAAGTGTTGAAAGAAGATGAAACTCCCAGGTTAGAAAGTATCCAAACAGTTACTGGGGGAGAGCAGAGAACAAATGCAAATAACACTGTTGTTAGTAACACAATTAGACCAAACCCTGTGGATGTCTAGAGGCTGATGTGCACAAAGGCAAAAGGAAAGTACAATGTTGCACAACACATATAATCAGAGAATGGACTCTAAGAAGCATGAACCAAAGTAAATGGGAGAAAATAAAGGGGAGGTGTAAACAGTAGCCTGGATATTGATAAAGTGAAGGTGAAAACAGTATACTGAAAATCTACACAGAAGAGACAGAAGAATGACAGATACCTGTGAAAAAGACTGCTATGAGGAAGAACCTGTAAATCTAAAAAGTGAAGTAAAAGCTGTCCTGAAAGTATTAGAAATAAATAAATCATCAGGGGTAGGTTGGGTACTGATAGAATTGTTTCGAGCCACAGAGACAGAGAGTGTCAAAATTAACTTCCATTAATAGATGAGCAAATAAAAAAGCCATGGTACATATAGACAATGGAATATTATTCAGCCATTAAAAAGGATGAAATCGTACAATTTTTAACAACATGGATGAATGCAGAGAGTATTATGCTAAGTGACATAAGCCAGAGAAAAACAAACCCCATGTTCTTTCACTTATACATGGAATCTTAAAAACAAAATAAACAAATGAACAAAATAGTAATAGACTCATAGATACAGAGAACAAACTAATGGTTACCAGAGGGGAGGAAGAGTGGGTAGGTAAAAATGGTGAAGAAATTAAGAAGTTCTAATTGGTAGTTACAAAATAGTCATAGGGATGTGGAATACAGCATGGGGAGTATGATGAATAAGTTGTAATAACTTACTTGAAATATCAGGGGATATCATTGTGTAAAGTATATGATTGTCTGGCCATTATAGTGTACACCTAGAACTAATACAAAATAGTACTGAATAAAAAAAGAAAAGAATGTAAAACATATATGTGTCAGCAACTATGGAAAGCAAAACAATGGTCTACAGACTGGGAATGTTCAATATACATCTCATTTTCAAGAAAGGAGATGCCAAGGAATGCAATGACTATAGGACCATTGCTCTAACTTCCCACACAAGCAAAGTGATGCAACAAAAGCTTCTGTCTTATATGGAGCAGGAAATGCTGGATGTTCAAGCTGGATTCAGTAAAGGAGGAGACACTGGATATCTAATTGTGAACATTTCTTGGGTACTTCAGTGCTCTGAAGAATTTCCGGTTAGTCTGTTTTGTAGACTGGTAAAGCCTTTGACTCTGAGGATCATGAAAGCTCTGGGTTGCTCTGAAGGAAGTGCTTGTGCCCCAGCACTTGATTGCCCTGATGTTTAACCTGCAATGTGGACAGGAGGCCACTGTGAATACAGAATATTGAGAGACGGAATGATTTCCTGCAGGCAAAGTTAACAGACAAGGATGATTTTATCTTCCTAATGGCTTAATCTGTACTCAAACATCACATTAAAAAAACAAACAAACAAAAAAAAAACGGGCTAAACTCAGAGAAAGAAGGAGTGAAACTTGGTGGAAGAGATATCGATAACTTAAGATATGCAGATGACACCATCCTACTGGCAAAAAGTAGCAATGATTTGAAATGGCTTGTAAATGAAAAAATGATAAAGCAGGAGTGCGTTTGAATAGCAAGAAGACAAGAATCATGACCACAGAAGGAATACGTGATATCAACGTAGACAATAAAGACAGAGAAATTTTTAATGGAGACAGCAACCAAGAAATGAAGAGAAGGCTGAGACTTGGAAGGGCAGCAGTGGAAGAATTAGGAAAGATTATCAAGTACAAGGATGTGTCATTAGAGACCAAGGCTAAGATGATACACACCCTCATATTCCCAGTTACTTTATATGGATGTGAAAGTTGGACAGTGAGAAATGCTGAAAAATATGGTATTGGAGGGGAGCTCTATGGATACGCTGGGTAAACAGAAAGATGAACAAGTGGGTCCTAGAACTAATGTAGTCTGAAACATTGTTGGAGGCAGAAATGACAAAGAGAATAATGCTGGGAAAAATAGAAGGCAGCATGCCCTAACCGGTTTGGCTGAGTGGATAGAGTATCGGCCTGCGGACTGAAAGGTCCCAGGTTCGATTCTGGTCAAGGGCATGTACCTTGGTTGCGGACACATCCCCAGTAGGAGGTGTGCAGGAGGCAGCTGATCGATGTTTCTCTCTCATCGATGTTTCTAACTCTCTATTCCTCTCCCTTCCTCTCTGTAAAAAATCAATAAAATATATATAAAAAAATAGAAGGCAGCAGGAAACATAATGTAAATCCAAACATAAAACCGATTGACTCCATAAAAGAAGACACAGGCATGAGTGTGTAGGAGCAGAGCAGGGTGTGGAAGATAGGACATTGTGGACCTCACTCATTCATAAGGTCACCAAGAGTCTGAGCCTACTCAATGTGAGGTAACACACACAGTATTTTCCCCACTATAATGGCTTCATGAGTTTTTTGCTATCTTGTTCACTGTCATATCCCTAGCCACTGACGTAGTTCGTGGCACATAATAAAGAAGCAACTAAAATGGGTTTAATAAATGAATGAGTTCATTCATTTATTAATGCAAAAGTATCTACTGAGTGAAGTTCAGTCACCTTGTTTTCATGTGGGTTATAGTACCAAGCTACACACTACAAATTCTAGAGGATATAGTGAGTCATGGTAGCCTCTGATTTCACCTTTGTAAAATGGTTTTAAAAATGATCTGTCTATGACATCTAGGATTTATTTAGCCTATTGAACCAACTTGCTTTGTATCAGAGTGTGAGCATGCTGCTTTTTTCCTAACATTTTAAGAGCTCGAAAATAGTTTCCAGATAGGTCTTGTAAATCAGCTCCCAATCCTTGCAGTGGGGTGTAGGCTGGCCAGCTTTCCAGCTTTTTCCAGTCTGGTTTCTATTTCAAATCTCGAAGCCTCACACAATTTGTGTGGAAACAACTACTTCTTGCTTTAGAAAATTCTTAGGCTACACTTAAGCATTTGTTCAAAAAGCAGACTTTAAAGACTTATTATCTATCACTTCATTTCCAAGAAAAACCCCACAAAAGTGTTGCTTCCTTTCAGTACTGTGGTCCTTGCTCTACCTGTTAATGAAAATGGAGACAATACCACAGCCCTCTGCTGTGCCGGGCTGAGTTCTGTGTCTGAATTCCCTCTGCAAAACTTGTCTTTTCACTCTGTTATGGCATTGAAAACATAAGTACCTCTCTCACATTTTACAAACCATTTTTTTTAAATTCTGAAACATGGAAGTTGCAAAATAGTGCAGAAGGTCCTGTGTCCTCCTCATGAAGTTTCCTCCAATGATAACATCTTCCATAATCATGGTAACAATTGACACCGTATTCAGAACTGAACTACAGACCATATTCAAAATTTGCCAGTTTTCACATGCACTCATTTGTGTGTGTGTGTGTGTGTGCGTGTGTGTGTGGTTCTGACATTTCATAACTTGTATAGACTTGTATAACCACCAGCACAATTAAGATATGGGATTGTTCCAACACCACATAGAAATCCCTAGTGCTCCCCCTGTTAAGTTATGCCCTCCTGACAACCACTCATATGTTCTTCATTTCTATAATTTTGGCACATTGAGAATGTTAAATAAACAGGATCATATCGTACACAGCATGTTAGGATTGGCTTTTTATAAAAGTAAATTGACTGTTTAAGAGCTATCCAAGTGGTTGCATGAATCAATAATGTGCTTTCTTTTTGTTTGTTTATTTGTTAGTTTGTTCAGTAGTATTCCAATTCGTGGACTTATGAGAGTTTGCTTAGCCATGAACCATATGAAGGACATTTAGGTTGTTTCCAGATTTGAGCTATTAAAAACAAAGCTGCTGTTTTACTTTTTATAAATGAGGCTGAACATTTTTTACAAGATTAATGCGTGAAACTTTTTATTACTCTGTGATTATACTCAGAGTTGAAATGGTAGAACATACAAAAAATGCATTCTCAACACGATAAAAACACTGCCAAACTGTTTTTCTAAGGTAGTTGTACCATTTTGCATTCTCATCAGCAATAAATGAGAGGTCAAGCAGTTCCTCATCTTTAATAGAACTCTCAGGCTTTCTTTTAATTTTAGCCATTTTGACAGGCATGTGCCCCATGTAAAAATAGTCACTTTTTTTTTCTTGAATATAAGATAAAATATACTTCCCCATTGGGCAGAGCCATAATACTTCCAGTGTAACATAATTAAACAAGCCTCCAATAAGCTATGGCAGGGGAAACTCATGTTTTCATGCTAGTGTTATATGAATATGGGTGTCACAGACACTTTGCAAAATAGAGGGAATGAAAGGGAAAAAATATTAGGTAGAGTGCATTATGAAGGAAGGACGCATATAACATTGAAATGATGAGATTTAAGATGACTCCAAGATTACTACACCAGAAATAAGAAAGTCAGGATTAAAAGCAGGCCTAGTGTAAATAGTGTGGTTGTGGTAATAACATCAACAAGCATTACTAACATATGGCTGTGCTGGGTTTTATTTGGATTCCCATGATCCTCACCCTAACCCTTGACACAAGAATAGTCAGCTTCACCCACAGACAAGAAAACAAGCTAAGAGCAGTTAGGAACATATCTAAGTTCAGAAAGTGAGGTGAATTCTAGTTTCATCTGTGAAATAGAACAACCATACTATCAATATAGTTATTAAAATATTCAAATAAGTGATATCCATAAGCTTTTAAGGGCTATATAAATGTTATCTAGTATTGTTTTGTCAATAATTCTTCATTAAAAATGGAATTCACCAAAGAACCCCAGGATTTTAATGATGGGTACATCTTCTGTACAAAAAGATATATTATCACTCTTTAAATGCTTTTTATATATAAAATAAAAGCTCTTTGGGCTTAATTCCATGATCTCCCATCAGAACACTTCATTTAAAAAATGAATATGATAGGAAGCTCAGAAGTCTTTTAATTTTCTGACAATTATGCATGCATATTAATTTGCATGCAAGGAAATATTGCAGAACCAAAATAATATTTTGTTCCCATTTTTCTAAAAAACATCAAGAATGATAAATTTGAATATTTGTGGTAAACACTCAGGGAAATGTCAGAATCATTACTTCTGCAAGACATTGTCTCATTGTCAGCTCTTTGTAATCAGTTTAATTTTTATTGAGGAAAAGCAACAATCACAAATCAGCCTTCTCACATCCCTTGAATTCTTATGGCTGCAAATGAGGCTTCCAGCTGCTTCAATTTCATTTTGCAAACGCACCATGTTGAATCATTAATTACCTAAGAAGGTGCTGCATTCTCATCTCTTCCTGGGAGAAAAAATATATAAATCAGATTGGAACCTGGAGCTGTGGAGTCATTTTTTCTTAAAATGCCATCTGCCAGGTTCCACTTCAGAACATCCAGAAATCATTAAAGATGAGGGAAGGAGGGAGGAGAGGAGGGAGGGAGGGAAGGATTCGAGTGTCAGGGTGTCTTGTCATAGCAGTCTGTATTGTCACACCTTCACCAGCCTTTACCAGCTCCCACCACACCCCCAGCTTACTGACACAGCCTCCGAACTCCTCTCCCTGTCATCAGTCCTATCCAGCCATTAATCTGGGCAATTAGAATAGTCACTCCATAACACCCATCTGACCACGATTCTTCTCACGGGGCTCTGTAGCCTCATCTCTCAACACCATCCATCGGACAAACTATACCCCCATCATATTTGATTCTGGAAGTCAACATACCCCTTGTCTTGCTGTTTGGATCACCTCTGCTTGAGGCACAGTTCAGGACTCAGTTGATGTTTTTCCTCTTCTAAGACCTCCATAACCTTCTCTCTGACTACCAATCGCCACTACTCACCCACCCCAGCCAGTGGACTGAATACAGTGCCCTGCAAAGGAGTGCCCAGAGATTTCAATAGTTACCACCTGTTGTTATAACTGTCTTTTGCCTTTTGTCCATCTTCTAATGGATTGCGAGATAGTTAAGAGCAAAGATCATGTTACGTCTTCCTTCATAAGGATAGTCTTAAGAATACAAATGTGTTTGGCAGGGAAAGGCCATCTCTGAAGGTATTTCAAATGAAAGAAAGAGGGGAAGAAAGGAAAAAAGAAAGAGGAGACGAAGAAAAGGGCAATAAAGAATTAAGGGGTAGAGTGAAGTAGAGTGGGCTGGCTGAACACTCTAGTACTGATTCTTCTTTCATGAACCAGTTGAATAATTTGAGTGTCCCAAGCAATATTTTAATTATATAAGCATAAGTTTCTGCACCTTTAAAATGAGATCTAAAGAATCCCTAGGTTCTATTTTAATTTAAAATGGTGTCAGCAGTCCCGAAGTGATTTTACAGGACTTCTGGTGAAGTTAGGCATTCCATTCCTACCCTGCAAGCTCAGGACCTGCCCTGCCACACAGCCTTCACTTAGATCAGTCCAGGAACACACATCTTTCTAAAACCCTGCACGCTAAGGCTGTCATTCTGAACGTTCCATTTGTCACCACTGTGAAACAAACCAACCGTTTCAGGCCTCGTTAACACTCTGAACTGTCTAAGTAAGTGAGACCACATCTGGAGAACACTGGGGTCCCCTTAGCGCTTGACATTATACCATATTTCTCCATTCAACAAATACTTATTTGCTTATTTTATAACTAGTACTATACTGGGCACTAGTAATATAATTAATAATGAGACCTAATTTATTCCCTTCTAAAGCTTTCATTTAGTAGGAAATAAGACTCAACAAGTACACCTGCCTTGATGATTTGCAGAACATGACAGAAAACTCAACTTAAATTGAATAAGAAAAATAAATATAATGGCTACTAAATAAATATAAATATATGTCCATAGGTCCAGTTAAGGTATAGACATTTTTGATGGTCATAATTTGTGGGAGGGTGCCATTGGCATTTAGTGGGTAGAGGCCAGGATGTTGCTAGGCACGCAACAATGCACAGGACAGCCCCTAACCACAGTGAATTATCCTGCCCAAAATGGCAATAATGCCAAGTTTGAGAAACCCTTTCCTGAACTGACAAAGCCAACATCAGGGCTAAGGATTCCATGGGAATTCTAACTTGGGGAGCCCATGCCCTGATTGTCCAAGGCAAGCTCTCCAGAGAAGACACCGGGGGGTGACAATGGGACCAGGTCTTTTCCCAGCAACCTGGCTGAAGCAGTTTTTAGGAGAACGTGAAATATAGTAAGTCACATCCAGTTCATGATACTAATCATGATGACTGTACGCTCTTTCCACTTACCCTTTCTCCAGCCTCGGGTTTCTCAATGATAAAGTCAAACTGTTGAGCTGTTTTGTTTTTTTTTTTCAAAAATCCTCCCAAGCCTGAAAATATAGAAGGTGATGAGCCTCTCCTGGGACTTTCAGGCTTCTGGGTGGCTCATTTTGGCATTATCATACACACACACACACACACACACACACACACACACACACAGTTTTCTTTCTTCTTAGGTGATAGATTTTTCTATCAATCTTGAAACATTGCCTCACTTCAATTTGCAGGCTCTGATGCCAGCCACCACACCTAACTCAGCCACAGACTGTCCCTAGCTGCTATTCACATCATCTCCAACCTATCTCAGGTCTGCTGGGAGTAAATGTCACTTCTTTCTGTTACAACCACATCATAGACTGCCAAGCCTGCCAGCCACGTACCTGGCATATTTCCAAAAGGAAGATATTGTACTATAGGAAGAAATGGGTGATTTATTATATGAGAGTAATTTTTAGTGGAATTAAGTTTTCACTTTGATATTTAACACTTGTAATTATTTTTATTATACCAAGTGCACAAAAGTAGAAAGAGGGGAATGAGACTGTTCATAATGCTACCATCTAGAGGTCACTAAAATAATATTTGGATATAATTCATTTTAAGTGATACATAGATTATACTGCAGTTTTATAATCAGCATTATCCGTTAGCAATATATCATGAACATTTTCTAGGTCAATTCATATAGATCCACTCTCACCTTTTAAATGGCTGCATGATCTGCTTTTCTGGAACGTGCAATAATTAATATTAATCCATATTGATGGCATTTGAGTTCCTATATTTAGCTATTAAGTATATGAAAAAAATACCCTTGTATCTATATATTTATATATTTTTCCAGTCATCTACTTAGGATAAATCGTCATGAAAATAGAAACTTCATGAGAAACTGAGAGAGACTTAAAGTTCTTGTTCATCTTTTTATCCCACGGTCTTACTATAGGATCCAGCACATAATACAACCTCAATATATATTAGTTGATTAAATTAAAACTTGTAAATGGGATTACTGAGCCAGAGAGCATGCATAGATTATATTTTAACATACATTATTAAGATGATACAGAAAAGCCTGGCCGGCATGGCTCAGTGGTTGTAATGAACCAGGAGGACGCGGTTCAATTGTTGGTCAGGGCATATGCCTGGGTTGTGTGCTCGATCCCCAGTGTGGGGTATGTAGGAGGCAGTCAGTCAATGATTGTCTCTCATCATTAATGTTTCTATCTCTCTTTCCCTCCCCCTTCCTCTCTGAAATCAATAAAAAATACATATATTTTAAAGATGATACAGAAAAAAATTATACACATATACAACCCCATCAATACTATCCAGAGGTGCCTGTTTTTTCCTTTCTTTTTTTTTAAAGGTGGTCAAATTTATACATATATATATATATACATATATATATATATATATATATATATATGTATTTTTCTTTATCAAGGTATTACATATGTGTATTTATCTCCCTATTGTCCCCCACGCCCCCACTCATACCCTCACCCCCCTGTTGTCTGTGTCCATTAGTTAGGATTATATACATGCATACAAGTCCTTTGGTTGATCTCTCCCCCTTACCCTCACCCTCACCTACTTTCCCTTTGAGGTTTGACAGTCTCATAAATGATTCCCTGTCTCTGGATCTGTTTTTGTTCATCAGTTTATATTGTTCATTATATTCCATAAATGTGTGAGATCATGTGATATTTATTTTTCTCTGACTGGCTTATTTCACTTAGCATAATGCTCTCCAGTTCCATCCATGCTGTTGTAAGAATTTCTTTTCTACTGCAGCGTAGTATTCCATTTTGTAAATGTACCACAGTTTTCTAATCCACTCATCTGCTGATGGGCACTAAGGCTGTTTCTAAATCTTAGCTATGGTGAATTGTGCCACTATGAACATAGGGGTGCATGTATCCTTTCTGACTGGTGTTTCTAGTTTCTTGGAATATATTCCTAGAAGTGGGATGACTGGGTCAAATGGGAGTTCTATTTTTAGTTTTTTGAGGAAACTCCATACTGTTCTCCACAGTGGCTGCACCAGTCTGCATTCCCACCAGCAGTGCACAAGGGTTCCTTTTTCTCTGCATCCTCACCAGCACTTGTCCTTTGTTGATTTGTTGATGATAGCCATTCTGACAGGTGTGAGATGGTACCTCATTGTGGTTTGATTTGCATCTCTCAGATGATTAGTGACTTTGAGCACGTTTTCATATGTCTCTTGGCCTTCCTTCTGTCTTCTTTCAAAAAGTGTCTATTTAGGTCCGTTGCCCATTTTTTGATTGGATTGTTTATCTTCCTTTTGTTAAGTTGTATGAGTTCCCTATAAATGTTGGACATTAAACCCTTATCGGTGATAACATTGTCAAATATGTTCTCCCATGCAGTGGGCTTTCTTGTTGTTTTGTTGATGGGTTCTTTTGCTGTGCAGAAGTTTTTATTTTGATGTAGTCCCATTTGTTTATTTTCTCTTTAGTTTCCATTGCCCTAGGAGCTGTATCAGTGAAGAAATTGCTTTGGCATATGTCTGGGATTTTGCTGCCTTTGGATTCCTCTAGTATTTTTATGATTTCTCAATTTATGTTTAAGTCCTTTATTCATTTTGTGTTTATTTTTGTGTATGTTGTAAGTTGTTGGTCTAGTTTCATTTTTTTTGCATGTATCTGTCCAATTTTCCCAACACTATTTATTGAAGAGACTGTCTTGAATCCATTGTATGTTTTGCCTCCTTTGTCAAATATTAATTGAATATAGTGGTTTGGGTCAATTTCTGGGTTCTCTATTCTATTCCATTGGTCTATATGGCTGTTCTTGTGCCATTACCAGGCTGTTTTGAGAACAGTGGCTTTGTAATACAGCTTGAAATCTGATATTGAATCCCACCTACTTTGTTCTTCTGTCTCAGGATTTCTGCAGCTATCCAGGGTCTTTTTTTTATTCCAGATGAATTTTTGAAGAGTTCGTTCTAGGTCTGTGAAATATGCCATTGATATTTTAGTGGGGAGTGCATTGAATCTATAGTCTGCTTTGGGTAGTATGGACATTTTAATGATGTTGATTCTACCAATCCATGAACACGGTATATTCTTCCATCTGTTTATGTTTTCCTCTATTTCTTTTTTTCAGTGTCCTGTAGTTTTCCGCATATAGGTATTTATCTCCTTAGTTAAGTTTATTCCTAGGTATCTTAATTTTTTTTTTGGTGTGATAGTAAATGGGATTGTTTTTTTAGTCTCTCTTTCTGTAAGTTCACTATTGGTGTATACAAATGCCATAGATTTCTTGGCATTAATTTTGTATCCTGCTACATTGCCGAATTTGTTAAGTCTAATAATTTTTTGATGGAGTCTTTAGGGTTTCTATGTACAGTATCATGTCATCTGTGAATAAGGACAGTTTTACTTCTCCTTTTCCAATTTGGATGCACTTTATTTCTTCTTCTTGTCTGATCGCAATGGCTAGTACTTCCAGTACTATGTTGAATAGGAGTGGTGAGAGTGGACATCTCTGCCTTGTTCCTGTTCTTAGGGGAAATGGTTTTAGTTTTTGCCCATTGAGTATGATGTTGGCTATGGGTTTGTTATATATGGCTTTTATTATGTTGAGGTATGATCCTTCTATTCCCACCTTGCTGAGAGTTTTTATCAAGAAAGGGTGCTGGATTTTGTCAAATGTTTTTTCTGTGTCAATTGATATGACTGTGATTTTTATCTCTCAATTTGTTTATGTGATGTATCACATTTATTGATTTGCGGATATTATACCATCCTTGCATCCCCAGGATAAATCCTACCTGGTCATGGTGTATGATCTTTCTGATGTACTGCTGGATCTGATTTGCTAGAATTTTGTTGAGAATTTTGGCATCTATGTTCATGAGGGATATTAGCCTGTAATTCTCTTTCATTGTGTTGTCTTTATCTGGTTTTGGTATTAGGGTGATGTTGGCTTCATAAAATGAGCTTGGAAGTGCTCCTTCCTCTTGAATCTTTTGGAATAGTCTGAGGAGGATAGGTTTTAGTTCTTCCTTGAATGTTTGGTAAAACTCCCCTGTGAAGCCATCTGGCCCCGGGCTTTTGTTTGCTGGAAGCTTTTTGATGACTGCTTCAATTATATATATATAATATAATTTTTGCCCATTATTTTACTGATATGTTTGACTTTTTTGAATTGGTTAGTAAGTACTATTTATATATTAAGGATATTAATTCTAGGTTTGTCATCATATTAAAAATTTTACTGAGTGCTATTTGTCTTTAACTTTATCATTTTATTTCTTATGCATATATACACACTCTTTGGACTAAAATATTTAAATCTATTTCTTCATGATTTGGGGGAAGGTCACACAAAATCAAAACCTTCCAGAAGCCAAGCGGGTAACAGAAATGTATAAAGGCCTATATGTAAGACCACATAATATTTTGTTACTGAGACAAACCAAAAATGGTTAACATTTAGGGCTTCCATTTCAGTTATATTCTCTCTTCCTTTCTTTTCTTCTCCTTCCTTCCTTTCTTCCTTCCTTCCTCCCTTCCTTCTTCCCTTCCTTCCTTCCTTCTTTCCTTCCTTCCTTCCTTCCTTCCTTCCTTCCTTCCTTCCTTCCTTCCTTCCTTCCTTCCTTCCTTCCTTCCTTCCTTCCTTCATCTCTCCTGTTCAAGCTGAATGCATCTGTGGCCAGTACCTAAGACAGACACCATCACTCCTTGCACTTGTGTCTTTTTTTGTGAAAAATCTTCTCTACTCCAGGGCTAGAAAGATCTGCATCTATACCTATTTTTATATCCATATCTGTTTCTATCTATATCATCTATACCTATATCATCTCCATGTCTTCATGAAGTAGTTTTTAATGCATGTTTCATTTTAGATTCGGACTTTAAATCCATTTGGAATTTATTTTACAGGAGGTTATGATAGATAGAATTGACTTTGTTTTTTTAAATAAGTAGCCATTTGCCTCATCACCATTTTCAAATCCCCTTTTTTCTCAGGAATTTCAAATGACTGATGTCACAGCACGCCAAATTTTAATATATACAAAAACTTGTTTATTTACATTATGCTCTTTCCTGTCAATTTATCTGCCTCTATCTTTATTCATGCCACTACCTCTCTATTCTATTTTATACTTCTCCATAGCAAACATTTGGTAAAGGAATCTCTCAAGTCACCCTATACAACCCTCCATGACATTATATTTTTTCAGAGTTTATTGGATATTTTATGCATTTATTTTTCCATGTAAACAATTTGTCAAGTAGAAATTCTGATTGGGATAGAATTAAACTTAAATTTAGGAAGAATTAACATAGTAGATACTAAACTTTTATTATAATTAAATCAATTGTTTTCTTTTGTATGCTTGGGTACAATTTTTTAGTTTTCTTCACCAAAGTCAAAGTCTTAGACCTTTATTGTTAATTGATAACTAGATAATTTGAAATGTAATTGCTATTTTGAATTTAATATTTCAACTTAATGCTAATATATTCTGAACAATGGATCAAGCACTATTGTTTGCCCACTCAAAAACTATACCTGATCTTGTTTCACTTTTTTGCCTTATGGCTCAGAGATCAATCCTGATTTATTGCACCCAAATATGTCAGTTCTTTTCCCATTAATAGTGATTAGATTGAGAGAGGTCTATTACCACGTTTTAGTCAATGAATTGTAAGGGACAGGTTCACTAGATGGCCTTCCTTGAAAATTCTACAACTCTTATACATAAATAATAGGAATTTATTAGTTCTCCATCCATTTAAAGTGATCATTCAGGGTTCTGACTAAGGACAAAGTCAATTAATGAAGATAGTAAAATTGAAAGATGAAAAGAACCTTGGTACTTGATAACATTGCTGAGACACTCAATGACCAATTCAGGAGCCACACTAACCATAGACATAAATATATATATATATATATATATATATATATATATATATATATATATCCCTATTAGTTGCAGCCAAAATAACCATTGCTGATATAAACAACTGCCATGAACCAGACACAGTGCCATTGGTTAGAAACCAAAGTAAAGTTGTCTTAAGTCCTGCCTTCTAGGAGTTTTACATCTTTGAGAGAAATTCACAGTCTGGGTTCTAAGTGTAAAAATTAATTCCAATCTTCAAGGCTGTGGTCAACTCCTCTATATCTGATAGATCAATTCCATTTTCTCATGGATTTTTTTAATACCTCTTTTATAGTACTGATTCAAGTTTATCTTATCTTTGTAATGACTAAATATCCTCCCCACTAGGAGAGAGAAACAAAGTTTTCTGGGAGAGGTTTATAGCTTTTATCTTATTTTATTCTGAGTTGGGGAATTCAAATTACATAGTCACATATAACCTATATATAATCACATCCCTAACTGTAACTCTGGTCAGATGATGTAATCTTCTGGCTCTGACCACAGGTCAACAAATATCACAAGTAAGTAAATATTTAATAGAGGAAAGGCTAGCTACTCTGTAAACAATTGATATTTCTGCTCTTGTTTTATTCCTTCTGGATGCAATGCCACAAGGTCATTTTTTAAACCAGCTACTTTATCCCTCTACAGGTTGATAAGGCACTAACTCTTTGGTGAATGCGAATGCACATTAGGTAGCCTATTATTAAAATTACACATTTCATTCTGTAGAGTTATTGAAAAAAGTGCACACAAACACTGGTTCTATTCTGTTTTATTCCTGAGCTTACTCCATCACATACAAGATGGCACATCTGATTTTTTGTTTAAATATATTTTATTGATTTTTTACAGAGAGGAAGGGAGAGGGATAGAGAGTTAGAAACATCGATCAGCTGCCTCCTGCACATCTCCTACTGGGGATGTGCCCACAACCAAGGTACATGCCCTTGACTGGAACCGAACCCAGGACCTTTCAGTCCGCAGGCCGATGCTCTATCCACTGAGCCAAACCGGTTAGGGCCACATCTGATTTTTAAGGAAAAATCTATAAGAGTGTAACCCATTTACTGAGTAAAATCATGCCATCTGTCAACATGTAAATCTTTTGAGTTTGTTTCTGATAATGAACTGTGAAACCCCAAACTATCAAATTAAAATGAAAAATTTCAAGGATTAAAAATGGCGGCAGAGTAAGTGGATGTTGCAGGGACATGCTCCCAGGAACAAACTGGTATTACAACTAAAATACAGAAAAACTTCCTGAATAATCAACGAAGAACTCATAGGAGAGAACCCTGATACCCGAGGATGGAAGTGGAGACTGCATACAGACTGGTAGGAGGGGCAGAGGTGCAAAAGGGCTGGCTGGACACCCACAGGCAGCAACTGAAATCCTGTAGAGATATCTCAGTTGTGGAGGGCTGCCACTAAGAACTCTGATATCTAATCCCCAAGTTGGACCCCCAGCAGAGAGCAGAAAAACTAAGTAGGGTACCTACATAACATCTGGCTGTGAAAAGCAGCAGGGTGCTATCTGCCAGGGAGTAACAGTTGAAAATTCAGGCACCCTTTTAAAGGGCCAATGCACAAAATTCCCTGTAGAGCCACCCATCTTGTGTTTGGCAGAGGGAGGATGAAGTGGACTGGAGCTGTGAGAGCAGAAGTCAGGACTGGGGAGTTGGGGGGTAGAGCTCAGAAGGCAGACACCCCAAGTTTCCTGGGCTAAGTGATTCCCTCATGCAGTGGAGGACATCTTTCCCACATAGACATTTGCCTTGCCTGGGGGGAAGATAGTTGACACACCCTATTGGAAAGAACCTTGCCCTGAGGCCACATAAGAGATTAAAAATAATAATTAGCCTCCAGGCAGAAGCAACTGCCCCATCCTGTTGTAAAACTCTCACCACATCTGGGGATGATTGCTTAGGGGGGCAGTATCTAGAGGCTTTGAGTCTATGCCTGATCTAACTAGTCAGAAACAGCCTTTAACCCTGTCCTGTACTAGAGATTGAGAGGTGTAGAGGATCTACCTAATACATAGTCACAAACCCAAACAGAAAGCCAAAATGAGGAGACAAAGTTACAACCCCCAAATGAAAGAACTAGAAAATTCTCCAGAAGAAGAGATAAATGAAGCAGAGATAAGAAATTTATCCTAAACAGAGTTCAGAGTAGTGATGGTAAAAATGCTCAACAGCATGAAAAAAGATATAGTAACTATGAAAAAAAAGAACAGTCTGAAATAAAGAATGACATAACACAAATAAAGAACACATTAGAAGGAATACCCAGCAGGTTAGGGGAAGCTGAGGATTGAATCAGTGAATTAGAAGACAGAGTTGAAAATATCACTCAATCAGAGAACCAAAATGAAAAAAAGATTAAAAAACAGGAGGACAGCTTAAGGGAGCTGTGGAACAATGTGAAACATAACAATATTAGAATAGCAGGTGTGCCAGAAGAGGCAGAAAGGAAGAAAGGCATACAGAGGGTGTTTGAAGAAATAATGGCAGAAAACTTCCCTAACCTAGTAAAGGAAAAAGTCACACAAATTCAGGAGGCATGGAGAACCCCAAACAAGAAGAACCCAAACAGGCCCACACCCAGACACATCATAATTAAAATGCCAAAAATTAAAGACAGAGAGAGGATCTTAAAGGTAGCAAGAGAAAAGAAAACTGTTACCTACAAAGGAGTTCCTATAAGGCTGACACCTGATTTCTCATCAGAAACTTTATAAGCCAGAAAGGAATGGCATGAAGTACTCAAAGTAATGGAAAGCAAGGATCTGAGACCAAGATTACTATATCCATCAAAGCTATCATTCAAAATAGATGATCAAATAAAGAGCTTCCAGACCAAAAAAAAGGTTAAAAGAGTACATCTCCACCAAGCCAGCATTACAGGAAATGCTAAAGGGATTGCTGTAATGAGAAGAAGAAACAGAGAGAGAAACCTAGCCATACAGAATTAAAATGCCAATAAATAATTACCTATCAATAATAACCCTAAATGTAAATGGACTAAATGCTCCAATCAAAAGACAAAGGGTAGCTGAATGGAAACAAAAACGTGACCCAGCTATATGCTATCGACAAGAGACCCACCTCAAAAGAAGACATACACAGGATAAGAGTGAAGGGTGGAAAAATAATGTTTCCAAGCAAATGGAAAGATAAAAAAAGCTGAAGTAGCAATACTCATATCCAACAAAATAGACTTTAAAATGAAGGCCATCACAAGAGACAACAAAGGTCACTACATAATACTAAAGGAATCAATCCAACAAGAGGATATAACCCTAGTAAACATATATGCACCCAATATAGGACCACCTAAATATATATATTTGAAAAAAAAACTTCTAGAGGACTTTAACAGAGATATCAACAACAATAATGTCATAGCAGGGAACTTTAATACTCCTCTGACTTCACTGGATGGATTTTCCAGACAAAAACTTAACAAAGAAACAGATACTCTAAAGGACACACTGCATCAGATGGATTTAATTGACATTTATATGCAGCAGAATATACATTCTTCTTAAGTGCACATGGATAATTCACAAAGATAGACCACATGTTAGGACACAAAACAAGTCTCTGTAAGATCAAAAGATTGAAATCATATCAAGCATCTTCTCAGATCACAGTAGAATAAAATTAGATATCAACTACAGGAAAAACACCCAAAAACATGCAAACACAGGGAGACTAAACAGCATGTTATTAAAAGATGAATGGGTTACCAATGAGAACAAGAAATAAATAAAAAACTCCCTAAAAACAAATGAAAATGAACACATAACAACCCAAAATTTCTGGGACACAGCAATAGCATTCATGAGAGAGAATTTCATAGCACTACAGGCATAACTCAAAAAAAAAAAAAAAGAAAAGAAAAAGAAAAAAGAAAAAAAAAAGAAAAATCAGCAATAAATTATTTAACCCTACAACTTAAAGAACTAGAGAGAGAAAAACAAGAAACTCCCAGAATAAGTAGAAGGAAGGAAATACTAAAGATTAGAGCAAAAATATATAACATAGAGACTAAAAGACAATAAAAAAATCAATGAAACCAAGAGCTGGTTCTTTGAAAGGATGAAAAAAAAATTGATAAACCATTAGCCAGACTCATCAAGAAACAGAGAGAGAGGATACAAATAAATAAAATCAGAAACAAAAATGGAGAAGTAACCACTGACACCATAGAAATACAAAGGATTGTAAGGAAAATACTATGAACAACTATATGCCAACAAGCTGGACAATGTGGATGAAATAGACAAATTCCTAGAAAAATACAATCTCCAAAAACTGAATCAAGAAGAATTAAAAAACCTGAATAGGCCAATAGAAGCAATTATAAAAAAACTCCCACCAACAAAAACCCAGGTCCAGATGGCTTCACAGGGGAGTTTTACTAAATGTTCAAAGAACACATATACTTCTCAAACTATTTCAGAAAATCCAAAAGGAAGGGACACTTCCAAACTCTCTTTATGAGGCCAGCATTATCCTAATTCCAAAACCAGATAGACACTACAAAGAAAGAATTACAGGCCAATATCCCTGATGAACATAAATGCTAAAATCATCAACAAATATTAGCAAATCACATCCAGCCATATATTGAAAAGATCATACACCGTGACCAAGTGGGATTTGTTCCTGGAATGCAAGGCTGTTACAATATTCATAAATCAATAAACGTGATACATCACATAAAAAAATTGAAAGACAAAAATCACATGATCATATCAATAGACACAAAAAAAGCATTTGACAAAATCCATCACCCATTTTGGATAAAAACTCTCAGCAAAGTGGGAATAGAGGGAGCATATCTCAACATGATAAAGGCCATATATGACAAACCTACAGTCAACATCATACTCAATGGGCAAAAACTAAAACCATTTCCCCTAAGAACAGGAACAAGACAGGGATACCCACATTCACCACTCCTGTTTGACATAGTCCTTGAGGTGTTAGCCATAGTGATCAGACAAGAAGAAGAAATAAAAGGCATCCAAATTAGAAAAGAAGTAAAACTGTCATTATTTGCAGGTGACATGATATTGTACATAGAAAACCCCAAAGACTCCATCAAAAAAACCACTAGACTTAATATATGAATTCAGCAATGTAGCAGGATACAAAATTAACATCCAGAAATCTATGGCTTTTTTATACACCAACTAGAGGCCTGGTGCATGAAATTTGTGCACAGAGGGGGTCCCTCAGCCCAGCTTGCACCCACTCCAATCGGGGACCCCTCAGGGGATGTCCGACTGCCCACAGGGATCGGGCCTCAACCGGTGGTCAGACACCCCTCTCACAATCTGGAACCACTGGCTCTTAACCACTCATCTGCTTGTGTGCCTGATTATCCCTAACCCCTCCGCCTGCCTGCCTGATTGCCCCTAACTGCCTCTGCCTACCTGCCTGATCACTCCTAAACTCTCTGCTTGCCTGCCTGATCACCCCTAACTGCCTCTGCCTGCCTGATCACCCCTAACTGCTCTCCCTTGCTGGCCTGATCTCACCCCCAACTGCCCTCCCCGCTGTCCTGATCTCGTTCCCAACTGCCCTCCTCTAACAGCCTGGTTACCCCCAACTGACCTCCCCTGCCAGCCTGATCTCACCCCCAGTGGCCCTCCCCTGCCAGCCTGTTCTTGCCCCTAACTGCTCCCCCTGCTGGCCTGATTGCCCCTAACTGCCTCTGCCTGCCTGATCACCCCTAACTGTCCTCCCCTGCTGGCCTGATCTCTCCCCCAACTGCCCTCCTCTGCTGGCCAATATGGTTCTGATTGGTCAGTTTCTATGCCAGTCAGCATCAAAAGCTCTGCCTCCTAGGCAGCCATTGGCTCCTCACAGTTGACCCAAATTTGGTTCTGATTGGTCAATTTCTATGCCAGTCAGTGCCTCTGGGCCTATCTCTGGGCCTGATCAAAGAGGCGGGGCAGATCAGCAGCCCCAGAGGAGGCCTAGGGAGAAATGTGGACTGCGCCTCAGGCCTGGTGGGACTGATGGAAGTGTGGGGGTGGCATGGAATTGGTGCCTGCGCTTCTGATCCCTTGCACACTGTGTTTTATACCACAGCATGTGGCAGCTGTGAAGGGTGCCAGGGCAACCCAGCGCTGACTGCAGGACTGACTTCCAGTTGGTCAGACTTCGGTCATGATCGGAGGTTACAATGCTGGGCTTTTATTATTAGGATAATGAACTCACAGAGAGAGAAACTAAAAAAATAAATCTCATTTACCATTGCACCAAAAAAATTAAGATACCTAGGAATAAACTTAACTAAGGAGGTAAAAGACCTGTACTCAGAAAACTGCAAGACATTGAAAAAAAGAGATAGAGGAAGACATCCTATAAAATAAAAGCATAGTATGCAAATTGTCCCCTCCACCTGGAGTTCATCCAGGAGTTTGACAAGGGGGTGGGGCGGGCCGGAGAAAGGGAGGGAATGGCAGCCACTAGGGACTGTACCAGTGCACAAATTTTGTACATTGGGCCTCTAGTAAACAAATAAAAGAATATAATGTGTATATGGGTTGGTAGCATCAACTTCATTAAAATGTCCATATTACTAATAGTCTGGTTTCTCTTCAGATCGCATAAATCTTTTGCCTTTTAAAATGTCCATACTACCAAAAGCAATCTAAAAATTCAATGTAATATCCATTAAGATACCAACAGAATATTTCACAGACCAAGAACAAACTCTCCAAAAATTCATATAGAACCATAAAAGACCCCAAATAGCCACAGAAATCATGAGAAAAAAGAACAAAGTTGGAGGGATCACAATACCAGGTATCAAGCTATATTACAAAGCCACTGTTCTCAAAACTGCTTGGTACTGGCACAAGGACAGACATATAGACCAATGGAACCGAATAGAGAACCCAGAAATTGGCTCAAGTCATTATACTCAATTAATATTTGACAAAGGAGGCAAGAGCATACAATGGAGTCAAGACAGTCTCTTCCATAAATGGTGCTGGGAAAGCAAAAAAATCAAATTAGACTACCAACTTACACCATACACAAAAATAAACTCTAAATGGATAAAGAACTTAAATGTAAGATGGGAAACCATAAAAATCTTAGAAGAAGCCATAGGCAGCAAAATATCAGACATATGTCATAGCAATATCTTTATGGATACAGCTCCTAGGGCAATGGAAACTAAGGAGAAAATAAACAAATGGGACTACATCAAAATAAAAAGCTTCTGCACAGCAAAAGAAACCATCAACAAAATAAGAGAGCCCACTGCATGGGAGACCATATTTGCCCATGTTATCTCTGATAAGGGTTTAATCTCCAAAATTTATAGGGAACTCATACAACCTAAGAACAGAAAGATAAACAATTCAATCTAAAAATGGGCAAAGGACCTAAGTAGACACTTTTTGAAAGAGTACCTACAGAAAGCCAAGAGACATATGAAAGCATATTCAAAGTCACTAATCATCCTAGAGATGCAAATAAAAATGACAATGAGGTAGCATCTCATACCTATCAGAATGGCTATCCATCAACAAATCAACAAATGACAAGTGCTGGTGAGGATGCCAAGAAAAAGGAACCCTCTTGGAGAAACCAAGATGGCAGCATAGGTAAGCACCTAAACTGCTGCCTCGCACAACAATTTCAAAACTACAACTAAAAGACAGAACAGACACCATCCAGAACCACAGGAAAGCTGGCTGAGTGAAAATTCTACAACTAGAAGGAAAGAGAAAAGCTCACAGAGAATTGGAGGTACGGCAAAGGGTCTTTGTGTGCGCAGAGAGGAAGGGCGGCTGAGAGCCTTGCTGACTTTCTCTGGCAGAAGGGGGAAGGAAGCCCCGGACTGCACTGAACCCCAGTTCTGACTGCACTGAACCCCAGTTCCGGGTGAGCCCCTGGGTACCCATGCTCTTACGGGGGGAGTCTGGACTCTCAGTGGAGACTCGGGAGCTGGGGAAGGCGGAGGACTGAAGGAGCACACGTGCCAGTACGCACAAAGGCTGCGGAGATTGCCACAGGCTTTCCCTAGCAGAAGGAAGTCGGAGGCTCCTGACTGCACTGAGCCGCAGTTCTGACTGCATTGGACCCCAGTTCCAGGAGAGCCCCTGGGGACCCACGCTCTTGTGGGGGGAATCTGGACTCTCGGGCAGAGACTCGGGAGCCGGGGAAGGCAGAGGACTGAAGGCGCGCGCGTGCCAGTGCACACAAAGGCTGCAGAGGTTGCCATAGGCTTTCCCTGGTGGAAGGGAGTCGGAGACTCCTGACTGCACTGGGCCCCAGTTCTGACTGCACTGAACCCCGGTTCCAGGCGAGCCCCTGGGGACCCACGCTCTTGTGGGGGGAGTCTGGACTCTTGGGGAGAGACTCGGGAGCCGGGGAAGGCAGAGGTCTGAGGGCGCGCACGTGCGCGCAAGGGCAAGGCTGACTGGAAGCCAAGACTGAGACTCCACCCCATCCAAGCTGAGCACAGAGGCTATTGCAATTTGGCAAGTCTAATCCTATAAGGCTGTCTCCAACACCGAACTTCTGCCAGCATAGACACAGCTGATCCTTACAGCCAACTGGCCTGGAGGTCAGTTCTTCCCAGTGATACCAACAACAATCAAGACTTAATTACAACAAGGCTGTACACACAGTCCACAAAGGGGTGCACCAAGAGTGTCCACCTCAGGTTAACTGGGGAGGCAGACCCACTGGGCCATATTGGAAACCTAGCACACAAATCTACCTTACCAACTCAGGGAAGCAATGAAAATGCGGCGTCAAAGAATCAGATCACAAACCAAAGAAATGGAGGAAAACAAACGACTGGATATAGAATTCAAAACCACGGTTATAAGGCTTTTCAAGAATATCCTAGAAAAGGCCGATAAATATAACGAGACCCTCGAAGATATGAAAAAGGACCAACTAGAAATTAAACATACACTGACTGAAATAAAAATATTATACAGAGACCAAACAACAGACTAGAGGAACACAAGAATCAAGTCAAAGAATTGAAATACAAAGAAGCAAAAAACACTCAACCGAAAAAGCAAAAAGAAAAAACAAATCCAAAAAGTTGAAGATAATGTAAGAAGCCTCTGGGACAACTTCAAGCATACCAACATCAGAATTATGGGGGTGCCAGAAGAAGAGAGAGAGCAAGATACTGAAATCCTATTTGAAGAAATAATGACTGAAAACTTCTTCCACCTGGTGAAAGAAATAGACTTACAGCCAAAACCGGTTTGGCTCAGTGGATAGAGCGTCGGCCTGCGGACTGAAGGGTCCCAGGTTCGATTCCGGTCAAGGGCATGTACCTGGGTTGCGAACACATCCCCAGTAGGGGGCGTGCAGGAGGCAGCTGATCGATGTCTCTCTCTCATCGATGTTTCTAACTCTCTATCCCTCTCTCTTCCTCTCTGTAAAAAATCAATAAAATATATTAAAAAAAAAAAAAAAAGAAATAGACTTACAAGTCCAGGAAGTGCACAGAACCCCAAACAAAAGGAATCCAAAGAGGACCACACCAAGACACATTATAATTAAAATGCCAAGAGCAAAAGACAAAGAGAGAATATTAAAAGCAGCAAGAGAAAAACAGTTAGTTACCTACAAGGGAGCACCCATACGACTGTCAGCTGATTTCTCAACAGAAACTATGCAGGCCAGACGGGAGTGGCAAGAAATTTTCAATGTGATGAATAGCAAGAACCTACAACCAAGATTACTCTACCCAGCAAAGCTATCATTCAGAATTGAAGGGCAGATAAAGAGCTTCACAGATAAGAAAAAGCTAAAGGAGTTCATCACCACCAAACCAGTATTATATGAAATGCTGAAAGGTATTCTTAAAGAAGAGGAAGAAGAAGAAAAAGGTAAAGATAAAAATTATGAACAACAAATACATATCTATCAACAAGTGAACCTAAAAATCAAGTGAATTAAAAACCTGAGGAACAGAATAATCTGGTGAATATAGTAGAATCAGGGTCATAGAAAGGGAGTGGACTGATAATTCTCAGGGGGAAAGGGTTATGGGGGGTTCATGAAGAGACTGGACAAAAATAATACACCTATGGATGAGGACAGTGGGGGGGGGGGAGGTAAGGGCAGAAGGTGGGGTGGGAACCGGGTGGAGGGGAGCTATGGGGGGAAAAAGGAGAAACAATTGTAATAATCTGAATAAAGATTTATTAAAATAAAAAAATAAAATAAAATAAAAGAAAAGAAAAAGAAAAAGGAACCCTCTTGGACTGCTGGTGGGAATGCAGAATGGTGCAGCCACTGTGGAGAACAGTATGGAGTTTCCTCAAAAAATTAAAAATGGAAATCCCATTTGACCCAATATTCCCACTTCTAAGAATATATCCCAAGAAATCAAAAACACCAGACAGAAAGGATATATGCACCCCTGTGTTTATAGCAGCACAATTTACAATAGCTAATATTTAGAAGCAACCTAAGTGCCCATCTGCAGATGATTGAATTAAAAAATGGTGGTACATCTACACAATGGAATACTATGCTGCTGTAAGAAATAAGGAAGTCTTACCATTTGCAACAACATGGATGGACCTGGAAAGCATTATGCTAAGCGAAATAAGACAGTCAGAGAAACTGATGAACAAAAATAGACCCAGAGGAAAAAATACTTTAAAATATAATAGAAGTAATCCTGTTATTTGCAGATTTTTAATATTTCCTACAACTTTTGTAATATTATACTGTGTTAGTACGGTTTTGGTAATATTACATTTAAAATTTTTTTTGAAATGTTAATGTTTATTGAATGTAATATTATTATATTTAAAATAATTTTTCTTGAAATATTAATGTTTATTGCATGTAAATGGCTAATTATTTTGTATTTACAATCTGGTAATAGCTTTATTTTTTATATTGTAAAAAAAAGAATTCATACATAAAAGTTTGGTAAACTGGAAAAAATATAGGGGCAGCTGAATTGCAGAATGAAGAATTTCTTCACTCTTCAGGCACAGGAGCAACTGCTAAATCTTAGATTGGGAGATCATGTAAGTAAAATAAAACACTAAGGCAAAAAAAAGTTATGCAAATACTCTACAGGGCAAAGGTGGTTTGAACTAAGAGTATGTCTTTTAAGCAGAGATTAATTTGGATAGTTTGGATTCTGCAGTTAACTTGCTCATTGCAAAGGGAGGTTTGAGGTTCTGATGATCTGGTTGTTTGTCCTAAGTGATCAGCATCACTGGAAAATCACCACCTTCTTCCTTCCTTTCTGTGACAGAGCCCTTTGCTTGTGGGTCACTTCATTATGTTGCTTCCACAATGACCCCACTCTTTGAGTTTAAGAATACATCATTTTTTGCAAAGCATTTTCCTTGGTTTCAAAGGTCTATCTTCTGGTGAGTAACTGTAGTTTGAGTCACTCTGCAAAGGGCGTTGATGTTAAGCGCCCTCTCAGTCACCAGTGACTGACACTATTCTTTCGTCCGGAAGACAACACAGGTTGGGCGCTTAACGTGTTAAACCTGTCTGCACTTCTCGTTCTTACAGACTCTCTCTAACATCCCCTGCTGCTGAACCAGTGCTCAGAGGCCCCAGGAGGTCACTGATCAAAGTGTTTGCACCTGGAGGTACCAGGATTTTCTCTGCGTGGAGCCCTGGGCCCAGGCCCTCTAAGCGAATTGAGTTTTCCCAACTTCTCTCAGCATCTATTTCTGGAAGGAAAAGTGATTGTAAGACAATGAAAACCAAAGTGATAGTGGAGGTGTAACCACCTCCTAGCCTTGTTTCTTCTAGTTTAACTCTGGTCTGGTCCTTTTGACATGAGATCTGGGTCTTTTCAGCTTCCACTCTAGTGTTCTCTAAAGACTCTGGCCACATCTGCTATCAATGTTCCACTTCTGGTTGCCTCAGGCATAAGAACTTATATTCATTCCTGCTTGGGTGCAAATATATATATTAGGCCCGGTGCACAAATTCGTGCATGGATGGGGTCCAGCCAGCCTGCCTGGATGGGGGTGGGGGGCGACTTGGGGTGGGGCCTGCCAGAGGGAGGGGCTGTGGGCAGTTGGCCAGCAGGCCCCGTCCCCTGGTCAAACTCCCAGTTGAACTCCCAGTCAAACTCCTGGTCAAGGAGACAGTTTGCATATTGGCATTTTATTATGTGTGTGTGTGTGTGTGTGTGTGTGTGTGTGTATATATATATATGTGTGTGTGTGTGTGTATATATATATATATATATGTATATATCCTATATAATAAAAGGGCAATATGCAAATTGACCCTAATGGCAGAACAACCAGAATGACCGTTCAACCAGTCACTATGAGGCGCACTGACCACCTCTTGGTCCTTTTCCCTGGTCGGCAGGCTCCTATCACCTGATGGTGAATGGAGACCCAGGGGTGGGTGGTGGGGGACATGGGCAGCGCCAGGCCAAGGCCCCTGCCTCGCTGGTTATCCCACACACAGAGGGCGACCCGCCGCAGGGGTGGGGCCAACTGCAGGCAGCCGGGGAAGATGGTTCTGCAGGCCAGGCCTAGGGACTGTACCCGAATTTCGTATGCTGGGCCTCTGGTATATATATATATATATATATATATATATATATATATATATATATATATATATGATCTCCACAAGGGTGATATTTAAATGTAAAGATAATTAATTGGTAAGAAATAAACAAGAAAGGTAATGAAAACTTTCCAGGAATGAAGTTGAAGAGCCTTCAGGTGTATGTCCTCACCGGAGGTCATCTCCATGGGAGTATATTGCTCAGGCTAGTTATATCAACTGGCTTTAGTACACATGAAGATAGCAAAGGTCAGAAGTAGCAATGGCTCATTTTGCAAAAGTAATCTTAATCCCACTTCTATGATACTATAGTCTGTCTTCTTCAAAAGTTCTCTCATTGCTACCTTCTTGTCACAGCCAAATTGTATCTTTAAGTGACGTCAGGGGTACTTTTGGTAGATGGCCAGGTATCCAAACTCTACCTTTTGAAGGGAAGGGATATGAGAAACAGGTTGTATAGTTTAACTCTATACAGAGTTGTGGTTTGGTTCCTGGGGTCCAGACCTGGATTATAAAGCCTGCCTAAGGCATCCAGGAGTAAACACAGGAAGAAAGCCATCTACAAGCCAAAAATAGAGGTTTGGACACGTGCTTCCTCTATATCTTCATAAAGAATCAACACTGATTCCCTATTGGTCTCAAGGTGATATCAACACCTTAATCAGACTTCTTCCCTCCAGAACTGTCAGATAATAGTTCTTTTGTTTAAGTACTCAGTTTGTGGTAATTTTTAAGAACAGTACTAGGAAACCAATACAGCTAACTATTAGTTTCCCTGCACGTGGGCCTCTCCCTGGGGGGATTTGCACTTCCCCACGGTATTAGCTGTGTGTTCCAAGGGTGAGCATTCCTGGAGCAAGAAAGCAGAAACTGCCAGTTTCTTCCAGCTTGGGTCTAGCAACTATCACCATGTCATTGCCTCTCTATTTTATTGCTCAAAAATCAAGAGGCCAGATTTATCATTTTGGGGAACAAACATAAAATCATTTTGAGGCTATGTGTAAACATCATCTCAAGCATTGAGACTGGGAAAGAAACTCAACAGTGGAACATTTTTGTTATGCCCTGTAAAGATGACAGGTAACACTTGTTGAGTACATACCATGCCCCCTGCGCTCCATGCTTGTTATCTTTTTACTCTGCCCCTGACCCCATAATGTATATGTTGTTGTGATTATTTTACAGTTTGAAATCAGAAAAATCTAGCATCATGTAGTTAGTGACAAAACTGTCATTTGGAACCAAAATGTCTGACTTCTGCATCTGCACTTCTAGCCACTGCGATACCACTACATGGGTCTTCCAAAATGGTTAGAGAGGAGGAGATAATTCTGAACTGAGCCCTTCAAACACATACCTGCTGGTTTCTAAGCTTCTCCTCTGAAACATGTTACCCAGATCCTCCAGTTTAAAAAGGAAATAAAACCCAGTCCCCCTACTTTCATTTTTCCATAAAGGATAGGATGGAATTTAACAAGTTCCATAAAAGTTCCATAGACTAAAAGAGGACAGATATAGACCAGAGCAAAAAGTTTGTTACTCCAAGAATAAACTCAAGTGCATTGAGTTTATAGACAATGGTAGGAGAACAAATCAATTTAACTCTGTATCCCATCATTCTTTACAGGTTTGTAACAAGGTGTACTTTGTTAGATTTTAATCTGCCTACGTTTGAGACAGCAAAGCTCTCCACAATCATCTTTTAATGGCATTGCAATTTATAGACAGTAACTAATTTCAAACTTCATAGCACTTGGCTTTTATGATTATTTCAAATCATTTAAATGCAAATGAATTTCCAAAGAGAGAAAACATCAAATGCCCTTGAGTGGCAACATGCAATAGAACAGCGTGCAGAAGCCACCATAGGAATCTGAAGCAGCAGTTGGATAGGGTTGAAAGTAATGCTACATAAAAGTGTTTGCCTAAATCCAATTTACATTCTATTCCATATTATATTCTATTTATACATTTTTTCATTTTATTATTACTTATTTACTTAATCCTTCTTCTGAAATCCTAGCCACGTCTCATTTTAAAGCTAAAATTTGAGTCAGTCAAAGGAAAGATGACAATGCAACATCCTTCCAAAATAATGAAAGACCCTCAGATACCTCTTGCTTCACACTTCCTTGCAATTAATGATGTTACCACATGGTGTAGCCCAACATTTTCATGCACATACAAACTATTGCTCTTATTTCAATCTGAGCTAGTGTTTGCCTGCTGATCAAGTTATATTTCCTGCACAGAATTGCTAAAGAAAAATATGCATATGGTATTGGAACACAGAAGTACGGCCCCTGTATAAAAACATCCTACTTTGATAGTTCACAAAAAAATTAAAACTATCATGGCAGAGTTTATTTAGAGAAAAGCTGTGCATGATGATCTGTTCTTCAAAGAGGAAGAAATATGATACTTAATTTCTTTACTCTACCTAGTATATTCCAAGCTCTGGGTTAGGAATTGAGGGTATAAGCATTATCCTTGGTCTCTACGAGTTCAAACATAATAAAAAGGTGTAGTTAAAAAGCTGTATATTCAAGTGCTGTGCAGAAAAATGCCCTTCAGTTTTTATTGATTTCAGAGAGGAAGGGAGAGAGGAGAGACTTAAAACATCAATGATGAGCTGCCTCTTGCATGCCCCCTACTGAAGATTAAGCCTGCATCCCCCGCATGTGTCCTGATGAGGGAATCAAACCTTGACCTTCTGGTTCATAAGTCAATGTTCAACCACTGAGCCACACAGGCCAGGCACAATGACCATCTTTGAGCCTTAAATAATACGGAGGTAAAAGACGGGGTAGATAATGTGGCAGATATTACAGAGAACAGCTTGAATAGGTCAATCTTTGGGGCTTTCCCTTTACAGTACTTACCAAATCTAACTTTTAATTGTTTTAAATTAATGTCCCCTTCTAGAGTGGAAGAGCCATATAAACAAAGACTATAATTGCCTTGCTCAATACCATATCTTTTAGCTTAGCACAAAACCCAGGACATAGTAAGAACTCCATAAATATTTGCAAAATGTAAGCACCAAAGTAAAAATTCCTTTCCAAAAATTTGAATGACCATTCTCACTATTGGCTTTCATACCACTCACATGATCTCATGTCTATCACTTTTCTAACTATGCTCAACTCCACTTCTCCACATTATCATATCCTAGTCCTTCTGTTTGGATTACAGTTCTCTCTCTTATCTATGAGGTCCTTCAAGGGCTACTTCAATGATTTGCTTTTATTATAATAACTAATCTGACAATGATACCTACAATGTTCTCTATAGCTCTGGATTTATATAACATGAGTTATTATTTTCACACCTTTCAGCATAAAATTAGTATGTTTGTGGTTTCACAAAATGTGTTTGTGTGTCCTTGAATGCAAAGACCATTAAATCTTCTATACTGTATTCTCCACTTTTTAGAACAGAATATCCAAGCCTGGTAGCCCCTAATGATTACCTTAACACTAAACATTGCTGTCGATTTTCTAGAGAAGCTAAATGAACGGTCATGAAGTGGCCCACCCAGCATCAAAGAGCAGGTGCACAGAGCAGGACCCAGTATTCATTCTCCCCATTCTGGTCTACTCTCATTTTCCTTCTACATGTTGCCATTCTCAGATGCACTATAATGAACCCTGTGAAAGATGACAATTTGAACAGTCAAAATCCATAGATCTTCAACACGAGTAACTTCTCTTTCCTGCAGCTTTGTCTTCTCACCTCCAAACTGAAAAGTCTGGATTAGGGTACATTCTCAATCCCCTTAAAACCCAGGAGGTTCAATTTTCATTTTCTGAGTCAATGGTGTCTGCCACCAAGGGAAAAGCATTAAAAATTCTGAATTTTAAAATTAAACATTGTGATATATGACATAATAAACTTCTAACCCTCATATTAGAATGTAATCATCTTTTACATTAACTTGTGCCCAAAGTGAACTAGGAAGGGAATACCATATGTAAATATTACTTCTCATCTTTTCCAAGGAGCTTAAAATTCAATTAGATAGACTAACAAGTGAGGTGACAATTACAAGCAGAAAATGAGTCACCAACTTAGGAACATAGACCCAGCCCAGGGACAGGTTCAGTGAGTGCTGTGAATCTATAAACACAAACCCCATTCACTAATAGGACCAGAATTTCAGGAAAGGTTCCAAAATAGTGTTTGAAAAAGATGGTAAAAGATTAGTCAGATACTGAAAGTGGTCCACTTGAGGCCACAGGTTGTGACCGGTGGTATACAATAACCGTTTTGTGCATAGACTTTGAAGTCATTGAGATATGGATTAATCTGGACTCCACAACTTCTATGTGCAACCTGGATCAAGTGATTTAACAACCATAAGTCTCTGTACAGTCATCTTCAGGCAAAGGTAAATAAAATATTTTCCTTTTGTGTTTTTTTTTTTTGTGTGTGTGGTTTTAGTTGTATGATTTGTGAAGCTCCTGGGGCATAGCAAGTGCTCAATAAAGTTAATATAACAGAAGATCAATATTTATTAAATTGAATTCACACCGTTTTAGAAAGGTATATTGCTAACACAATTGCCTCAAATTCTTTCTGGAAGTCAGAGATCATAAATAAGCCACAAAACCTGGAGATAGAACAGAACAAGAAAAGGAAGTTGAATAATAATTGTCACTAATCTTTGCAAAGTGTTTAAAAAACTCTTCTGCGCTTATCTCACTGGATAGTCTCAGCAGTCCTTGAAGTGGGCATAAAGAGGGTTGTGTTTCCCATTTTAGTGATGATGATATTAGGTGACTTGTTTGCAGTCAGTTACTTACAGAAATGTGGAGCTGGTTATCATACCCATGATTTCTAAATCCCCAACTTTTCTGAAGTAAATATTCTCAAAGTTGTGTCAAGAGATTTTCAAGTAAAGAGCAAGGGTTGAATTTTAACGGAAGTCAATAGGGGTTATATAAATGATATGATAATATATATAGGAGTGGGTTGATGAATTATAAGAAGGTGATAAGTGTGAGATAAGTTGACATAAGTGTGGGTCTAGATAAGAAATAAGAAAAATAGCAAAAGAAGAAATTTCAAGAAATCCATTCCATGGAAAGGAACACTTGGTTGTGGTCTCACTGTGTGGGCTAAGACTTTTAACTCCCATTTTGTAGTGTTGTTATACAGATGTGAGTAGCACCTAACACCTTCCCCAGAAAAAGGTTCTCTTTCCTGACTTGGGAAAATGTCTTAGTACAGGACAGACACAGTTTTGGGAAGTAGAGGTACAGAAATGAGAAGCTAACTCTATTTGGGTTATCAAGACCTAGTCAGGGAGCCAAATAAGAAGTAAGACACATTTAATAAAATGGTGAAAGATTTTAACAGAGAGAAGCAAGGTTTCTCTGAGGTTGGAGAGGAAGGGTCTGCACAGGAACAGAAGGTAAGGAGAGTTCCTTGGCCAGTGGTGGATAAACTGAGTTTCAAAAGATGAGCACCAGATCAGTGGTAGTAAAAACTGAAAAAAAAAAAATAAGAGGTATGAGAAGAAAGAGGACTCCACAGTTAAAGCAGTGAGCGTAGACCATGCAAAGCATCGTGGGGTTTGGTGGGTCTATGAAGGCTCTCTGTTGGTATTCCTAGTCTGTGTCAGGAAAGCCACTGAACTAGAAATATTCTTGTACCTGCTCCACTCTCTGCTCATTCTCCATCCATGGCAAGGAACAGCCACTGTATCTTTCCCCACAAGGCATGACCTCAGCTAGCCACAGCCAATTAGACCTATGCACAGAAAAATCAGACATCTGAAATATGACCTATGGACTGGAATGAAAGGATGCCTCACTCACTAACTTAAAAAAAAAAAAAAAAAGGAAAACAGAGGGACCAAAATACTGAGTGATATGAACAAAAGCCAAAAGGATATATTTAGAATTACTAGATATGGGGGGAGATAGGTGGACAAAGACATGAGGAACACAAAGTTAGCAGGGAGAGGGAAGCAAGAAGAATCAGACAGTCAGCTGGTAGAGAGAGAAAAGTAAAGATAAAAACAAAGGAAAATGTCAATAGTAAAACAGAGTGCAAATAGCCCAGAAAATTCTGCATCACTATTCCAGACAGTTTTCTAACTGAAGCCTGTATTTGAGGTCTAGACTTACTACAAAAAGGGCATTCGTGTTGCAATGTTACTAAAATACAAATTTAAAACAAACCAATGGGGAAAAGCAAATGTTTGAAACATCTATAAAGAGCCAGGGTCAGAAACGCCCAAGGCTCCACCGAACACTGGAAGTCAGTGCTGGGTTGCCGTGGAGACCCAGCACTGACTGCTGAGGGGGCTGCAGATCAGGCCCAGAGAGAGGCCTGCAGAGAGGGAGAGGCAGGGTCTGATCCCCAGTGTCACTGGCAGCTGTTGATCAGCCATTGCCTCTCTCTTTCTCTCCCTGCTTGGCCAGCAGAGGGGCCTCTGTTTCTCTCCAGGCCTCCTCCCGGCTGCTGATCAGCCCCACCTCTTTGATCAGGCCCAGAGATAGGCCCAGAGATGCTGACTGGCATAGAATTGAACAATCAGAACCAAATCTGGGTGAAGTGCTAGGAGCCAATGGCTACCCAGGAGGTGGAGCTTTAGACAATGACTGGCATAGAAACCGACCAATCAGAACCAAAACTGGGTGAGGTGCCAGGAGCCAATGGCTGCCTAGGAGGCAGAGCTTTTGACGCTGACTGGCATAGAAACCGACCAATCAGAACCAAATCTGGGTGAACTGAGAAAGCAGAACCTAAGGTTGGGGCTGAGGAGGGGTTTTAAGGGCAACAGCTGTTTGGTATAAGGTGTAAAAAAGCGGTTCAATTTTTTCATGACTGGTTTGGCAGTATAGTGCATATGGCTGGCTATCAGTCCAGATATAGGGATTATGTGTTTTTGTCTGCCAAGAGCATTTCCTCCTCCTGAAAAAGGCTCCCTCTCCCCCATTTAAGCATTCCTATCTTATATAATCTATCTATTCTACTAAAAGGGTAATATGCTAATTAGACAGGGTTGACCAGCCATCTTCCAGATGTCTGATTTCCTTCCAGACAAAGCCATGGTGTTGGGGGCTGAAGCAGAGGCAGTTAGGGACTATCAAGCTGGCAGGGGGTTGGGGCAATCAGGCCGGCGGGGGAGGGCACTTGAGGGTGAGATTTGGCCAGCAGGGGAGGGCAGTTAGGGGCGATCAGGCAGGAAGGCAGGTGAGCAGTTAGAAGCCAGCAGTCCCAGATTGCAAGAGGGATGTCCGACAGCCAGTTTAGGCCCAATCCCTGTGGGTCCCCAATTGGAGAGAGTGCAGGCTGGGCTGAGGGAACCCCCACCCCCACCCCCATGCACAAATTTTGTGCATGAGGCCCCTAGTTTGATATATTTGAAACAGATGGTAACTAATTTGTCTCTGAGCTGTCTTGCAGTCAAAGCAAAAAGGGAAAGATACTAGGTTACCAGATTTCATTAGCACAGAAAGAAAAACCCCCAGTTGCCCAGCCATGACAAAGTTTTGCTCTCTCAAACTTCAAAATGAATTTCCACCTGGATTATTTTCCTGGGGCCTTTCAGTGAAATGAATGACTCCACCCTCCATGATAATTTCACAGCAGATGTAGCAATGGTTTTGAAATAATGCCAAGTTTTAAAACATCACTAAATGAAAGGAGTCCTGAAAGGGACTCAGATGGCCTGGCTATGTAGCCATCTGGTGGCTCTAACTGGAACTCAGCACACTCTGAAATGGGGCCAAACTCAGGCCTCATCTCTTCCACTGTTAAATTAACATGGAATGGATCATTCAGACCTCAACCTATAAACAGCAATAGATTCCCTTTGCTACATGTCCTATCAAACATTCTTTTTTACTCATTATGGAAGTTACACTCTGGAAGCTGGCTGCCCTGGAACACTATAAGCTCTTGGAAGGAAGTATTACTTCCTTCTATATCCCCAGGCTTGCCCCTGGTCCATGCGTTCAGAAGGTGTTTAATAAATAAATGAGGAGTGATGGACTATAGGAATGAATGACCCAAGAATGAGTCAGAAATTAAATCATACGATATAGGCTCTAAATGCCATATTATTAGAGACTTAAACAGGATGGTGAGACTATTATAAGTAGAGAGAGCAGGGATGTAGTGAATGATGAAGGAGAAAAGGGGTAACAGAGTGAAGAGAGGTCAAAGGCAAGACGGACCAACACAAGGCTATTGATAAGAAGGAGGAAAAACCCATATACATCATTTTACTTTTTTTTCTTAATTCTGTGAAAACTGGATTATAACTCATCTCATACATAAAGAGACTAAGAGCCAAAGTGTCTAAGTACAATAAATTCAGTGGGTTAAGTTGAAGATATGAGGACTAGATTGTTAAAGTTTGCCCAAGGTGGCTCAGAATCTTGGTATAGCTATCTCAGGACCACATGGCTCATCTGCCCATTTTGAAGAGTAAGATAAAAAGACCAAGTAGATCTCATCGGTTGCCCAGATTTGCCCAGATATCTGTTTAGTGTTTCAAATGTCTTTTTAAATGATTGCTTGTTTTCAATTTTCTTGCATAAAATCCCTTGGGAGATTGTGGGACCTATGGCAGGAACTGATCTAGATGGGAGTGCTGAAGGCATAGGAGGTTGCTATTTCACTGACTACATCTTCTTTTCAGAGTGAACATGCCAATCCTGAATTCCAGGGTCCAGTGGATGTAATTATCTTCTCCCTCTATTTAACCCTTGCAACTGACCTTGAAGAAAAAAGCTGGGGAAAGCCAAAGGTCAGACCAACTAAAGACTGAGACAATAATAGTAACTTTTTACAAGGGTGATCAGATTGTACGGAGCTTTGTAAGGAGAAATGACCTGTGTTGTAAAGCTCAGCTACTCCTCTCAGCAGAAATAGTGCTCTAGGCTTGGAAAGCTTCATGAAGGCTGCAGGGGCCCAGAATTGCTGTGCATTGGTGAGCCAGTTTGCTGACCCACACTGACACCCTGCTGGAGCCACAACTGGGGGTCTGAGTGCACGGACCTTCACTTCTCCCCGCTCAGTACAGTGGCATTCAAGATGATAAACACTAAGCACTATGCCCGGAAATAGCAACACCCCATCTGTTGGGTGGTATACCATTTATGAGAATCAACCCATGGAAAATACAATTATTTCAGCATATAGCACATTACCCATTCTCATAAATTAGAGTTCAGGAATCTTTGGCATTTTGTATGCAATGATTTTTTTTTTAAGCAAAGGCTTATTACAAGCAATGATATATCAAAAGCAATGAATGTTGTTAACTAAAACGTAGGTGGGACCAGAACTTGACTTTAAGCCCCCTTATTCACACAACTGCCTCAAAAGCACCTCTAACGGACTTAATTTAAAAACTATGGAGGTAGTGAAAAGAATCCCAACAGCATCTCTGCTTGTGTCTGCCCCACTGTACTATTGCTTTCCAAAGGCACACATCACATCTGATTTTTCTCAATGTGGCATCACCAGCAGCTGGCACAAGGCTTAAGACAGTCTGTGAGCCCTGTCTGGTTTGGCTCAGTGGATAGAGCGTCGGCCTGCTGACTCAAGGGTCCCAGGTTCGGTTCTGGTCAGGGGCATGTGCCTTGGTTGCAGGCACGTGCCTGGTGGGAAGTGTGCAGGAGGTGGCTGATCGATCTTTCTCTCTCATTGATGTTTCTAACTCTCTATCCCTCTCTCTTCCTCTCTGTAAAAATTCAATAAAATTTATTTTTTAAAAAAAGACTGTGTGTTGGAATATGCTTTGTAAATTCTAAAAAAAAAAAAAGCACAATAAGAGATAAAAGGTAACAGCTAGAAGGGAGTGGTCTCGAGTCATTCATCAGAATCTATTTTCAGGAAGCAATTATGTTCAGTCGAGTTGAAAGTGTTTTCTCAGCAAGTTCACTGGCTCCCAACAAACAAACAGAGAATTATTGTTTGACTGATGCCTGACAGACTCTTGAAATGACTGCCAAGACTATTGTTGCTTGTCATCATTTTTGAAACACCCATCGCTCTCTCCAGCTCCATGCTCCACAACTCATTGTTTGTGAGGCATCCATTGTCTCAAGATCTCCGTCTCACACACCTGCTTTAACTCCTTTCAAACTGCCACACAGCAGCTGAATGTAATTGCACTTTCATCTTCCTTAGGTATCATGTCTAAAGAAAAATCTGTGGTGGGCCTATTCTTCTGATTAGACGGGCACACCAGCAGGAAAATAAATTGAGCCTCTGTCTTTCTGTGAAATCCAATATCTCACTATGTACTATTTGACACAGCTAGGGCTGCATTGATCAAAATTGGACCATTGTAGCTCAGCAAGAGAACATTCCCTGTTATTATGTTGTGTGAATAGAGAGAGATTTAAAGGCCCAAAGCATAAACAGTCTTGAGTCTTCATTTCTAGCTCATTGACATGCTGGGTATTAATTAAATCTTCAGAAAATCTTTTACTCGGTGCATGAACTGAGGTTATATAATGACAATGGTCCATAATGCATGTGGAGCACTTTATAGGGTCATGGTGCCTGAGATGTGGATTGAGGAATCTGTCCAGCAATAATCTGCCCAGTAGAGGGACAGATACTACCCACAAATTTTTTTGTTCAGTATAATAAACTCCAGTTGTTCGCAGGTGTCAGCCGCTATCTCCAATACCACCTTTATCAGTAATAGAAGTGATATTTTGATTACTCATACCCTTTTCTCTTTAAATAAGTTTAGAACTTGAACAATGGAGGGAATGTTTATTGGTTCTCTTTGAATCCTCCTTAACTACTGCTCCAACCCTAAAAGCAAAAAACCCCGCAGACAAAACCACAACAACAAAAAACACATCTGTGCCATTCTGTATTAAGGAAGCACTTGAATCTAGTTGGATTGGGAAAGGCCTTCTTCTTCTTCACTAGGTTTCTGACCATACACAACCCACCCAAGAGGAGAGAATAGAAATGAAACTGGGTGAACTGTTACTTAAAAGAGAGTAACTTTAAGTCACTGGACTTTTGGGACTCTATGCATCAGGAGCTACATTTTGTTCTTAATGAATGTTTCCCATGAAATAAATTATTTTTCATTGAATATTATAATTTAATAGAAGTGCAAAGAATTACCAGGATTCCTTATAGAAACCCAAGGCAACATTCATGTACATTATTTTATGACAGGTGTGTGAAAATATATTTGATTATATTTATGTTTGTTTTTAAAAAATGTGAAAAGTAAAAAAATAACAACCAAATATTTTTAAAAATCCAATTTGCAGGGAGAAAATTGGTTTAGCAAATGGTGTATTATGCCACTTCTCTGCAAAAAATTAAGAGTAAATACTTTAGCAATTGAAAGATTATATTTCTTAAATTACTTAGCACTTCTCAATGTCTGGTGTTCTCAGCTTATAAACAGTTCTATTATTAATATACAGAGTTAATATAAAAATCACAATCTTATGTTAATTACCTAATTAATCCAGGTATAATTAAGCCACAACAGTCACAACATGATTTTTTTTCTTAATTTGGTCTCATAGATACTAAATTTCTTTACAAGTTAACATTTCTGGGTGTTTTACCACCATTTTTACATTTTATATGGACCATTGGGACTTCTTAAAATGCATGAATTCAGAAATCCTGAAGAGTTAGAGGTCTTACATGGTTCCTTAGGTCTTATTTCTAGAGAATTTTGTCCAACTTCACCCTAAGAGCTCAGTAAATAATATTACCCAGCAATTAACATTTGGCACCTCAAATAAAAATAACCACTCCTTCCATTGGCAACTAACCATTTAACAGGGAAAGAAGAAAAGGGGTGTAAAGTGTGCTGAGCACCTGCAGACATGAGAAAATCCTGTTTTGAAGATTGAAAATTGGAAAGCTAAGGACTCGTATGTCCCCTCTTCCTTTTTGGGGTCATTGAGAGTGGCATCACCACTGAATGGTTTCATTCTACAGGTCAAGGTTGAGATTGTGGGCATGGTGTCAAAGCTTGACTGGACACAGAACTTCTTGAGGCAGCCTCCACCATCCTTCCCTGGTATCTCTAGAAGCATGGGGCAGAGCTGAATAGTTTTCATGGACCATGCTCTAGAGTGAAGATGGCTAAGCATGAGAGCATGCATGCCTGCTAAGGAATTTCCACAGGAAGGGACAGAGGCAGAGATTGTCCAAGCCAGAAAGGAAATGATGGCGGCAAGCTAAACCTCAGAGCAGCAGCAGATTCAGCCACGTAAGAAGTGAGGATTGAGTCAATAAAGGAAAATGGACAAATTACACAGGAGGTATCATGGAGTATTATTTCCTTTTGTGCTCATTTCACCACTAGATTGTGAGATCCCTGGGGAGTACACTCATACTAGGTACTCATTGACCAGAAACAAACCAGACTCTGGACCTGATGATAAATTTGTGTTTTCCTTTTCAAGCTCCCACTCCTTTTAAAGGGCAACACTCTCTCTGTGGTTTGGAATGTGCTTTGTCGGCTATAAAGTTCTACCTAAAGAAGACAATGATCAAGTTTCATTCCATTGCAAGTGAACACATAATTTATAAAACCCGTGGCAGCATAACAATGGGAAAACGTCCTGTCAGATCTCTGGGAGGAAACCCTATAGCCCAGCTTAATGAAAAAGACACTGGAAATGAAACTAGTCTGTGGGTCTTCTGTACACAGTAGCCTCTCAGAGAGAGAGAGAGAGGGAGGGAGAGAGAGAGAGAGAGTGAGTGAGAGAGAGAGAGAGAGAGCGAGAGAGAGAGAGAGAGAGAGAGAACAAAAGACCTAGAAGCTGAGGTCTCAAAAGCCAGCCACCCAAACAACCCACAGAGATGATGAATGAGCTGTCAAGGAGATGAATAAACAGCTAGTCTGTTGTCATATTCAATGCTTTATTTTGATCAAATAAATGTCATTATAGAGATACTTCATTTGAGAATATTCGGTTGGAGAGGACTTTAGAGATATTATTAATAAGGGTGGCTAATGTTTATGTCATATTTTCTAGGGACTTGGCAATTTATATGGATTATCAGATATAGTCCTCACAACCCACTGAGATGGTTAAATCGGCCCCATTGTTACAGATGAGGTTACTGATGCAAAAAAAAAAAAAAGAAAGAAAAGAAAAGAAAAGAAGTAACTTGTTCAAAGTCTCATAACTATAAAATAGCAGAACCAAAATTTACATCTAAGCAGTCTAGTTCCAGAACCTGTGCTCTGCACCATAGTTAATCTCTTTACCATGTAGATGAAGACAACAACGAGAGCATAGCTGCAATTTATGGAATTCTTAATATGAAACTCTGTATAAATAGCATACATTTATTATGTTGTTTCCCTTTCAAAATAACACTATAAATCTAAAGCTAAACACATGGAAGGAAAATAATTATGAGAAGCAAGTCAGTTAAACCCAAGGAATCTCAGAAATGTTCAAAATTCGTGTTACTATGTACTATGAGAAGTTTAGATGAGATCTGGAGTTCAACCTGGCTTAACTCCTGGATTCCCCTTCTCACCTCATAAAGAAGAGGCTAGCTGCTTTCCTCTGCTCATGCAGGAGTCTAGAGTTTATTCTTCAGAGAAATAAAAACCAGAGAGGCCCTGAAGGCAGAGTTACCATATGTGGTAATTGAAAATGTGCATTATATGGAAGCCTAAATAGTGAGAATGGGCCGAAAACCATACCATTCTTTATTTTCAAACACCAGCAGAATAAATGGTAGGAGATGGGTTCACTCACATGCCTGGATCTTCCTCAGGTTGGCTCAAGGCTGAGTTTAGCTAGACTCTTCTCTCTCACCATGTAGTCTCAGGTACTCTCCGTGTGGTCTCTCTAATAACATATATTCAGGGATGCAAGAGACTAAGGTAGAAGCTGGTGGTCCTCTGAAATGCTAGGCATGGACTGGCAAAGCCTCAGATCCAGCATGCTCAACTGGCCAAAGCAGTCAGCCCAGGTTTAAATAGGTTTTTTTGTTTTTATTGATTTCAGAGAGAGGAAGGGAGAGAGAGATAGAAACATCAATGATGAGGGAGTCAATAGGCTGACTCCTGCATGCACCCCATTGAGGATCCAGCATGCAACCTGGGCATGTGCCCTGACCCCTGACCAGGAATCAAACCATGACCTCCTTCCTAAGTAGCCTCCTATTATAGCATTAGCTCAAAGTCCAGGGTGTTGCATATAAATCATAACCAGGAACGGTGAAGCTCTTCCGGTGTGGTTCCATAACTTCAATTCCTCTCAATCTAAAGACCTAGAAACTAAACACACAGTTATGTGGCCCCTACCCACCCAATACACAATGCTGCAACAGAGACAGGATAGCCACCATGTAAATTCCTGTTTAAACTGATGGAGGCTAAGGGTCATGTTGTAGTCACTAGCATAGGGAAACTGTGAAATCTAGCCAGATGCATATTGCCAGTTTTTATGTTTAATTCTAGTCCTGCTTTCTGGGAAATTCTCCATGGCTCTTGACTGCCCTCTGGGTTTTTGGTTCCATCAAAAATCATCTTTCCTTTTTTATTTTAAATAGATCATATCCCAGCTTGATTCCTGCTGAGAGGTAAGAGGCCCCAAGAGTTCTTCTTATGCTGAACTCTGTCTCTTTTTACTCAAAGCTGGTGATATATATGCCAATTAAATTATTTAAAAATACACCATGGATTTTCTCTGAATCTTATCGGAGTCTCTACATTAGACAGTACTCACATCCATATATCTTTCTGATGATGTTCCTTCTCTATTTTCATTTGGCTATAGGCTGCTGTGGAACAACATCTCTCAAATTCTTCAGGGTCTTCTTACTTACACAGAAAGTCAAGAAGAAATCCAAGAAGAACAAAAAACAAACAAACAACAACAACAACAACAACAAAAAAAAACCTTGCCATCTTCCTAAAAGTCCAGATCTGGTCTAGTATCACTTCCGTGATATTCCAAAGCTCACAGTAGTCACAGGCTGGCCCATGTTCAATGGAAGGGAGACAGATTCTTCCTGTCAATGGAAGAGTTGTCACAGAATCAGTCGCCATCCCTAATCACCACAGTTATTTAAGAGAATGGAGAGAGAATAGAAACCTGAATATAAGAGAGACAAATGCTCAGCCAACACAATACAGTCAACAGAGAATATTTACAACTAATAAATGATGAAAAGGAAGTATAAACCTATTATGTAGAGTTTGGGGTATAAATACAAAAATAATGGCTTTTAAGAGCAGAATGTGGGCATCTCTAGGGAGAGGATTTGTGGGTAGGGAGAGATGGGCAAAGCACCTGCTATAGTTTATTTACAGCCTTTTTGATAATATTTAATTATTTTCACCATGCACATGAATAACTTGTCAGAAATAAAATTTAATTTCAAAAGAGTAATTTCTATTTTTTTCAAGTACGGTGAAAATTATACTTTAATAAATTAAGCAATTTGCTATTATTCTGTATGAAGTAACAAAACAATTCACCAGCAACTCTCTCTATAGCTAATACCATAGTTTATAGAAGAGGAAAAATAATCAAGACCGTAAATGTGCATATACTTTCTTTTTAACCAACATTTTTCACACTTCAAAAGTGTTAAAATGCATGCCAATTTTATAATTGAATAAGAAAATAACACCCTGGCTCATATTTGCATTGTGCCTTTGATAATGGCTTCCCTGTACACACATTTTTTTTTATCCTCAACACATCTGCGTGACTTTTATTGAACAGACATTATTACTCTCTTTCTTTTCCAAAGGAAGAAAGTAAAATTCAATGAGCTGAGTCCATTGCCCAAGGTCATATGATTCCTAAATGCCAGAGCTGCATTTCCTGTCCAGATCCTGGCCTCTTTCACCACATACGGTATGATCTGGGAAACCTGTAGAAGACCAGGTCCAGAATGGGAGAGGGAAACAGTACTGGGAACATGTACTAGTATGCAGCTATGGAAGAATGCTGTCCCATTTGGGCATGTCAGAGGGATAGGTATAATCCTAAGAGGTATACCAGAAGCAATGCAGTCTTAGCAGTATGTGTTTATTATTTCTACATGACGAAAAAAACAGTGTCTCCCTTGGTGCACACAATGGGCAGAAAAGGATTCCAATTCAGGACATTTCAGTGAGAGCATTGAAAATCTCCCTCTGTTAGGACAGGAGCATTATGTAGAACTCTCCTTCTAAATCAGTGGTTCTCAACCTTCCTAATGCCACGACCCTTTAATACAGTTCCTCATGTTGTGGTGACCCCCAACCATAAAATTATTTTCGTTGCTACTTCATAACTGTAATTTTGCTACTGTTATGAATAGTAATGTAAATATCTGTGTTTTCCGATGGTCTTAGGTGACCAACTGGGTAGTAATGTAAATATCTGTGTTTTCCCATGGTCTTAGGCAACCAACTGGGTAGTAATGTAAATATCTGTGTTTTCCGATGGTCTTAGGTGACCAGCTGGGTCGCCTAAGACCATCGGAAAACACGGATATTTACATTACTATTCATAACAGTAGCAAAATTACAGTTATGAAGTAGCAACGAAAATAATTTTATGGTTGGGGGTCACCACAACATGAGGAACTGTATTAAAGGGTCGTGGCATTAGGAAGGTTGAGAACCACTGTTCTAGATAGTGCCAAAGCATAAGTAATTTCAAATCGGCCAAGTTGCAAACTATCAACTCAAAACCTTGTTTGAGGAAACTGAGATGTGATTTTTAATAGAAGCAAAAAGGTGGGACCTGCATGGAGAAGTTTCAGAAACATTTCATAACACAGGGGACTCACATCATTCTCTAGGATAGACAGATATGACAATCCCACCCGCACTGTTTGTGCAGACTCACCTCATGGACCTGCACTCTGACTTTGAGGAGCAGGGTCACCTTCTTATAGAGTTGGTGAGCCCTGGGGAGGGTGGGTTCCACACTCATGCATAGATTACCTGGAACATATTGCACCTCGGGGTCACAGAACTCTCATCTGAAGGTTGATTAAATGATATTTTCCAAAGCATGGATGGTACACAAGCCAGTCTTAGGACAGATTTGATACTTTAAATTGTGGTAGTTATTTAGTTATTTTTAAATGGGTTAGAATAAAACTAAAATTTCTTATCTGCTCTGAGATGTTGCAGATATTGCTTGAGATGAAACTAGAGCATGTACTTAAATTGTTGAAATTAGTCAAGTTAAAAGGATAAAAAACAAATAGTAATTCAAGGAGGATATATGCAGGGTGGGGCAAAAGTAGTTTTACAGTTGTTTATATGGAAAATAATACGGTAATTAATAAAAATAATACAAGAATAAACTCTGTGTTTTCATACTCACACTGGAAACCCACTTTTGCCACATCCTGTAGATGTGAAATTCTCAGAGGTGAGGAAGAAAATGGAAAACAATGGAACAGAAAAGTCTTTCTGCTTTAAAAATGTAATGATTTTTTTCTTTAACATACAAGAAACCCAATAACAAAACCACTAAATATTTACAACAACACTGCAAGGAAGGAACTATAATTTTTCCTATTTAATAAAAAAAACAGCAGTTCAGAGGATTGAATAACTTTCTAAGAACACAAAACTAATGGATAACCAGGATTCAAAGCAATTTCTGGGTAACTGCAAAGCCCATGGTATTCCATAGGCTGTGGTAGGAAATGGTGGTTATGATCTGGGCAGTTGGGACTTGAATTAGCATCTTGGATCCATCATTTTCTAGTTGTATGACTGAGCATATTGCTGAACCTCCATGCCTTGGTTTCCTCCTCTGTAAAACAAGGTTAATAATGGTAAACTGAGAAGATGTTGGCCAAAGGGTAGGAAGTTTCATTTATGTGGGATGAATAAGTTCTGGAGGTTAAATGTGCAGCATGATGACTATCCTATCTAATAAAAGTGTAAGATGCAAATTAACCATCACTCCACCACACCCACAAGCAATGCCCATCAGCCAATCAGGAGCGAGTATGCAAATTAACCCAACCAAGATGGCTGCGGCCACGGACTGAGCAGGAGGCTTGGGTTTCCCCGGCAATGGAGGAAGCCAAGCTTTCCGCCTGCCCTGGCCTGCCTTGGCCTCCACTCAAGGCTACAAAGTTTCAATTATAGAAGATAAATAAATCCCAACAGAAATGGCTGTGGCCACAGAGCAAGCATGAGGCTTGACTCCACTCAAGGCTGCAAAGTTTCAATTATAGAAGATAAATAAATCCCAGATACCAGGGCCTCCGCTTGGGTCGTCAGGGGGCATGGCCGGCCTGCAAACTACCATAGGCCCCTCGCCCAGGCCACCCCATGCCCCAAGGGAACCCCTACCCTGATCCAGGACACTCTTCAGGACAAACCAGCTGGCCCCCACCCATGTACCAGGTCTCTATCCTATCTAATAAAAGAGTAATATGCAAATTGACTGTCACTTCAACACACGAGATGGCTGCCCCTTTGTGGTCAAAGATGGCTGCCCCATGTGGACACAATATGGCCACCACAAGATGGCCAGCAGGGGAGGGCAGTTGGGAGGAACCAGGCCTGCAAGGGAGGGCAGTTGGAGACAATCAAGCCTGCAGGGGAGGGCAGTTAGGGGTGACCAGGCTAGCAGAGGAGGGAAGTTGGGGGCGACTGAGCCTGCAGGGAAGGGCAGTTGTGGGGGACCCAGGCCTGCAGGGGAAAGCAGTTGGGGGAACCAGGCCTGCAGGGGAGGGCAGTTAGGGGTGACCAGGCCTGCAGAGGAGGGCAGTTAGGGGTGACCAGGCCTGCAGGGGAGGGCAGTTAGGGGCAAATAGGCTGGCAGGGGAGCAGTTAGGCATCAATCAGGCTGTCAGGGGAGTGGTGAGAGGGTGATCAGGCTGGCAGGCAGAAGCAGTTAGGGGAAATCAGGAAGGCAGGCAGGCGAGCAGTTGGGAGCCAGCAGTCCTGGATTGTGAGAGGGATGTCCGACTGCCCGTTTAGGCCCGATCCTACTGGGATCGGGCCTAAACGGGCAGTCGGACATCCCTCAAGGGGTCCCAGATTGGAGAGGGTGCAGGCTGGGCTGAGGGACACACCACCCCATGCACGAATTTCATGCACCAGGCCTCTAGTCTATACTAATAAAAGGGTAATATACTAATTAGACTGGACATCTTCTGGACATCCATCCAGATGTCCTTCCAAACAAAGCCACAGTGGCAGGGGCCGAGGCAGAGGCGATTAGGGGCAATCAGGCTGGCAGGAAAGGGCAGAAAGGGCAGTTATGGGTGACCAGGCGGTGGGGGGGGGGTAATCAGGCAGGCAGGCAGAGTGGTTAGGGGTAATCAGGCAGGCAAGCAGAGTGGTTAGGGGCAATCAGGCAGGCAGGCAGGTGAGCAGTTAGGAGCCAGCAGTCCCAGATTGTGAGAGGATGCAGGCCAGGCTGAGAGACACCGCCCCCCCATGCACGAATTTTGAGCACCAGGCCTCTAGTAATTAATAATACTGTAGGATGTAGCTGAAATTTGCTAAAAGAGTAAACCTTAAGTGTTTGCACCACATGTTACACAACAATAACTATGTGAAGTGAGGGGTATGTTAATTAGCTTGATTATGGTAATCATTTCATGATGTATATAAATATCAAAATATCACATTATAAATATTTTTTAAAAATTCAATGTTTGGAGTATTTCCCAATATGAAAGCCAAGCATGAATAAATTTAATTATATTGTGCTCATGGGATTCTTATATACATAGAATAAGATAGCCATAGTTAGTATTTAGCACATAACCTGATGCATAATAAGCTCTTGACAATACCCAAGCCATTGCTGCTACTGTTGACATGCTCTCTGTATAATTTAATGCCAAAATGACACTCTTGGTGATAACTGTGTGGTGTTATGCCTTTAATAGATAATTTTTCTACCTATACTAGTAATTTTAATTTTATTCAAAGCCTTCTCCTGACTTGTAAGCACACAGGTTTGCATCTCTCATTTTCCTCTGGATCACTTTGTAGTTCACATTGTTCTTTGGATCCTAAAATGTTTTCAGAGCTTCAGATATCATGTTCCTTAGGCTTGGTGTTTCCATCCTTTCTCCCTTTTGCCCATGTGGGCCAGAACTCTGAAAGATGAGATCATGAGGGTAATAGCTGTCAGGTGTTGTGGGCCAGCTCTGCAGCAGTGCTGTACTTACTCTATCTCAGACACCTCATACCGAACATGGGGCATGGCTGCCTTCCTCAGCACTTAGCCATAAGGAATTTGGGGTGTAGAGAGGTTAAGTGACAGACCCACTCTTACCGATGGAATGTGGCAGGGCCAAGATTCACACCCACTTCCACCTGGATGACAATGTAGAGCCTCAATCAGCACAACAGAGAGCCCACTTTGACTCACGCTGACCTGAAATTCTGCTGGTCTTGGACTCCAAGGCTCACTCGGGGCTGTCAAGTTTGTTTGCTGATACTTCCCATAACACCTCTATTATTTTACCAAGGACATTTCTAATTTGGGGCTCAAGGATCAGCTCTTCCATATTTAAACATGAATCTAGGAAAGCATTCTCCTAGGACATTATCAGGGCAGATTGGAAGGTTTTACATTTCAAAGTGGTATTTTTATTACAGATAAAGACACATTCCTTTGACAAGTTTATTTTTTTTAAATTGAGACTTGATGTCTGGTACTGTTTGGTTATGTATTGGGTTTTATGTGATGATCATAAATTGCCAGCAAGAACCTCCAAAGCTCTCTGTAATTTATCATGATCCACAATACTCATCTCAAAATTTGGAGGAGAATTCACTTTAATAGAGATCAAAACTCCCAATATTTCTTATAGTTGTTTTTTTTAATATGTATATATTTTTTATTGATTTCAGGGAGGAAGAGAGAGATAGAAACATCCATGATGAGAAAGAATCATGGATCAGCTGCCCCCTGCATGCCCCCTACTGGGGATTGAGCCCGCAACCTGGGCATGTGCCCTTGACTGGAATTGAACCCAGGACCCTTCAGTCCACAGGCTAACACTCTATCCACTGAGCCAAGCCAACTAGGGCAATATAGTTGTTGTTTTTAATGTATGGATTTTTACATTTTATTTTTCAATCACAATTTACATTCAATGCAATTTTATATTTGCTTCAGTTGTACAGCATAGTATCCAGACAGTCGGGTACTTTACAAAGTGATCTACTGATGTTTCAAGTACTCACCTGGCACTAAATATAGTTTTAAGGCTGTTGAAGAAACCTGCAATGTTGGGCTAGCACAAATCTCTGCCAAATATCGTACCTGACAAGGCTTTTCTTATGACTCAGTTCAGTGAAGAAAACTTCCAGGAAGAGAATGCTGAGTTATATTTCTGTTCCTATTACGTTCACTGGTGACTAAGGTTTCTCAGCTTGCAAATGGGTATTATTCAGGCCATCGGCACTGATGATGACTGTGTTAACTTACATTGGCTGCCATTTTGAAAGGTTATCCTCCTTGAGAGTTTTGGCCTTAAAGGATCAATTATTACAACTAGCATATGTGAGCTATTATATTTCACAGTAAAGGAACTACCACTAAGCAGCATCCACCTGAGAGCTTAGCACCAAGTAGTCCTCTTTCTCTGCTGTGAACTTCTCCCAAGTGCCTCATTGATATGTGGGCATCCAGTGATATTTGAAAAGAGAAGATGGGATTATGATAGCATTGAAACTGAAATTCAAATTCAGGAAAAGAGCAGACAGGGAGGATTTGGAGGAAGTAGCCACTTATGTGCCTGGCATGGTTTTGAATCCTTGTGTGGATTCAATGTTTATCCGCACATTAAGTTCATTTCAATTTATCTCTATCTTCTCTCTCTCTATCAAGACATTAGACCCTCCCATCTGTAGCCAAGCACAGGGTAAACCTGAGGTAAGTTTTAGATCACACAAATGTTGATCCTTACTGGGTGTAAACATTTGGGTAATTTTATTCTTATTTTTTCTTTCTACAGTTTTTTTTTTCTTTAATTTTTATGTTTTTCTTTTAATTTATCTTTACTGTTGAAAGTATTACAGATGTCTCCCTTTTCCCCGATTGCCCCCCTCCTCCTCACTTCCTTCCCTCCCCCAGACCTACACCCCACTATTACCTGTGTCTATGGGTTATTCATATCTATATATATAAAAGCCCAGCGACCAAATGGCAGAATGACCAGAACGACTGGTTGACCAGTCGCTATGACATGCACTGACCACCAGGGGGCAGACGCTCAACACGGGAGCTGCCCCTGGTGGTCAGTGTGCTCCCACAGTGGGAGTGTCACTTGGCTGACTGGGATGAGCAGCACTCCTGCAGCGGGCTGATCCCCACAGGCCATGCCACCCACCAGTGCACGAATCCATGCACCAGGCCTCTAGTGTATATATAAGTTCTTTGGTTGATCTTTTCCCTCCACACCCTTCTCCCATTCCTTCTGAGGATTCTTAGTTTGTTCCATGCTTCCATGCCTCTGGATCTACTTCGTTTGTCAGTTTATTTTGTTTATTATATTCCACATATAAGTGAGATCATCTGATAGTTGTCTTTCTCTGACTGACTTATTTCACTTAACATAATACTCTCGAGGTCCATCCATACTGTCTCAAAGGGTAAGAGATCTTTAATAAATGTTTTAATTAAAAATGCACTGTTCTCAAAGTACTTACTCTTCAGATAAAGTGGGGTCTCCAGAAACAGACTCTGAGTTGGTTTAGGGTGCAGGGAGCACCTTGGGAACATCACGTGTGGAGCAGGCAGGGAAAGCAGAACTGGGTGGAGTAAGTAAACTGTGGTGCAGACCAAAGAGCCTCAGCAGACCCACAAGAAGGTCTGAAGCTGAAATGGCCCACCAAAATTTTCTCACATGGGCTAAAATCACCCACCTTTTCTATCACTCGGACCATATCAGTTGAATATGGTCCACCCCAGGAAACTGTGTGATCTTTAGCAACATGGTTTTCTGTAGCTGAGGCCATCGTTGGCATTTCTCCTAGTTGAAGGGACACTTTGATAGCACCAAGGCCTGCTTTACTTTTTTTTAAAAAACCTCACTTTTTAGAGAGAGAGGATGAGAGAGAGAGAAAGATAGAAACACTGATGTGAGAGAGAAACATCAATTAGTTGGCTCCCCTACACACCCTGACTGGGGATCAAACCTGCAACCCTTCTGTGTACAGGATCATGCTCTGACCAACTGAGCCAACAGCCAGGGCAGGGCCTGCTTTATAAGTGCATGGCCTTTGCAGAGGCTCTGCGTCCCATGCTTAGAAGGGCCTATGATGTTCACTTCACTGCTCTGCTGTTGCTCCCCCAAAATTCTTAATAATTAAAAATTAGTCTCTGCATTTTCATTTTGCACTGGGCCCTGGGTGCAAACTAGCTAATGGGTCCTAGGTGGCACACCTCTGTGTCCTCTATGGTTCCTACTCTGTGAGAGTCTGCTGTGATCTGATAGGTGGCTCAGCCATGAAACTTAGTTAGTGGATGCTACCCCACAGCTCTGTGGATATAGAATAAGAATCCTGAGATCCTCAGAAATAGAATGAAACTTCACATCATTTAGCTAGTTATGTCTAAATAAATGTAATTAGAAGTTACTCAGTGAAATTAAGTCACTGAATCAAAATAAGATATAATGATTTTTTTCTCTCCTTTATGTTGGGATATTTTTGTGTTTCATTTTGGTGGTGAGTGTTGAGTCAATTCAGGGCTGATGTCTTTACACCATCCCTTTTTTTCCCTTTTCCCTTAGCTTATTGGTAACAAAAGCAGAAACAGAATAGATAACTAGGATTGGAGTTGCTCCAACTTCAGCCATTTTTAAAGTGAAGAAAATAAGGCTGTACAAGGACATTACCCAAGGTCACACAGCTTCCCAGGGCCAACCCACGAACTAGCACTCAGCTCTCCTAATTTTAAATAAGTTAATTTTTTTCACTATATTTGAATTTCTTCACTGTGTTACCTGCTTAATTTCTCAGTAGCTTGGAACATTTCTAATAAATCGAGTCTATATGAGGATCTGTATTTAAAAAGTGGATGGCAGATTTATGAGGTGACTCTCAAAGCTGCAAATGCTGTCATTCTCTCTAAGGAGTTGGAGTTGTCAGCTGCTGCACCTGGAAGGTCTCATAGCAAATGGCTGCAGTGAATTCACATCAAGATGCTACCTGTTCCTCTTTGTATGAACAGAGAGTTGTCAAAACAGGAAGTCAGATTATAATGGACCCACAGAATCAGCCTGAGGCTGTATTTGCACATCTGGTAACTTTGAATATGACATGTCCAGAGATGGGAACCTTCAGAACAATTTAGAGGGCAGAAACTGTTATTCTGCATCATAGACAAACTTTGTTGATAAAGGGCTGATAGTTTGAAATGCAGCCAAGATGAAAATTCATGCCAAATATCATTGCTATTGGGGTTGGTTGGAAATTGAAGTTTTCAGGCCAATGATTCTTTCCTAGAAGCTAAAGTAAATCTGGCACAGTGGAATATGATCTTGGGTACAGGCCATATGTGATCACAAAACTTTGGGTAGCCAACATGTCAAAATAAACTGCCTCTAGCATTTCAGATCACCAGCAATCTCAAATGACATTGTTGTATTGTTTTCCTGATATCTTAAATGTCTGCGCATTTTGCCTTGTCTCTTCCTATAGTTATACATGTTTGCTTCAGTCTTTAACTAGGAAAAAAAATAATAAAACAAACTTCTAGCTACAAGTAGCATTCTTCCAAAGAGGAGTCACATTGGTGAATTAGAGTGTTTATTTCTTGGTCACCTTGCCTGTGTCACTTTCATCTTTTTACTTTTGGGAATTCATGCCCACACAGTAGATTTAAAGGTTTGTTAAACCTACTTCCAGAAGTGAGGCCCCAGTGTCTTGAACTAATCAGCACATCATCTGGCCATCCTCCAGGCACAATGATTGGCTCAGATGTGGGTTCATAGCCAGGTGAGAGACTCCAACATGTTGTGACTTCTGCAAGGAGGCAATTCTTTTCTCCTCAGGTCCTGATGGTGAAAAGATGCAGGGCTTAGAGCCATTTTGCCACCATTAGAAAAGCCAGGCTAATGGTGAAGCTAATATAAAAGAGGCCAGATATGATAAAATAAGTACTGATGACCTAGCTTGAGCTATCTAGATGAAGCCATACATCTGCACTTCTCAGTCACTTCATACCCAATACTCCCTTCATGGTTTAGCCAAATTGGGTATCTGTTTGTCTTTCCCAGCATAAAAAGAAAAAGTTATTAAATTATCTGTAAACTCTAAGTTATTCATATTATAGTACCTGTTCATTTGCCAAAATGTGATCAGTTGAGCACCTACTATGTGTAGGATACTATAGTAGTCTCTCTAGATGCAAATCAATGGATCAATTCCAGTATTTTGTAGTCATCAACTTCCTTCACTTTCTCTAGCAGCATGAAGATATCTCAATACATTCTAAGCTAAAGGGATTTCAATTGTACAACTTTATAAGTCAGAGATACAATATGAAGGGTTCCAGAGGGTCCAAATACATAGTTTGAGGAGACCCAGGACTATACTTTAATTCCTTCACGCCAATTTCTTACCTATGATCATAATTTATCTTCATATATAAAAATATTGACATCAAAACTGCTGTTTTCTCTCTTCATAGCAGGACTGCAGGTTATTTAGAAGCAACAGTGAGCATAAAACTTAAGGTTCAAACATCTCAATATTTTTAATAGATTCCATCCTAGACATTCTTATCTTATTGAACTAAGCTCTCACCAAGCTTCATGGTTTCAACTATGTATATAATAGTGATTCCAAGAGACATATCTCCGTCAAAGGCCCTCTTCCTAGATCCAAACCCTTATGTCAAACATAGATCAGATTCATCCAGCTAGATGTCACACTGAGGCATCTCAATAGTTCTAAACTCAACAGTTCCAAACCAGAATCCTTCATCTTTCTTCAAAGTGTATCCTCTCTCTTCTATATAATTAGTGGTTTCTAGTTGCCTAAGATAGAAATAACATATTTATTTCCAGCTTCTCCCAAACACTTGCTCTTGTCCATAATTGGCTACTAAGGCTTATCAGGTTTTTTCGTAATTGTGTCACTAATTCACTTCCTCATTTCAATTCTCACTGAGCTACTTGAGATCTTTACTGCTTCCTAATTAAACTTCCATTTAACTGCTCTCCAATTCATCCACAACTTTACCACCAGGATTCCATTTCTGCAAAATAAATGAATCATTTACTTCTCTACCTAAAATTATTTCAACACCCAGTTATGTACAACCTGAAAACTCTTGTTATTCTTTTCCTTTTAGTGAATTCAGAAGGTTGGAAAAGGTTAACATAATCCAGCAATTCCATCTCTGGGTATATATTCAAAGGACATAAAATCAATATTTCAAAGACATATCTGCATTCTCATGTTCATTGCAGTATTATTCACAGTAGCCAAGACATGGACATAACCTAAGTGTCTATCAACAGATGAATATACAAAATGCAAGCATAAAAAAGGAAATCTTGCCATTTACAACAACATGAAGAGACCTTGAGTACCTTATGTTTAAGTAAAATAAGTCAGACAGAAAAAGACAAGTACTATATGATCTCACTTATATGAAAATATAAAAACATAGAACCCATTAAAACAGAGAGTAACATGGCAGTTGCCAGAGATTGAGGGGTGGAGGGGGGCATGGGGAGATGTTGGCTGAAGGGCACAAACTTTTAGTTGTGAGATGAATCCATTCCATAGATCTAATGTACAGCATTGTGATTATAGTTAATAAAACTGCTTTGCATGCTCAAATGTTGTTATGAGAGTATAACTTAAATGTTCCCATAATAACAACAAAAAATGGTAATTATGTGAGGTGACAGATGTGTTAACTAAACTTATTATGGTAAACATTTCCCAATATATAAGTGTATCAAATCATCACACTATGCACCTTGAACTGACACAACATTAGATGTCAATTATCCTATCTAATAAAGAGGGAATATGCTAATTGACTGCTCCGCCCTCAAAGATGGCAGCACCCATAGCCAATAAGGATATAATATGCTAATTGACTGTTCCACCCTCAAAGATGGTGGTGCCCACAGCCAATAAGAAGGGAATATGCTAATTGACTGCCCCACCCTCAAAGATGGCAGCGCCCACAGCCACAAGATGGTGGTTCCCAGTCCCCTCAGCCCTGCCAGGGTGCCTGCCTCCGGAGTCCCCCAGTCCCCTCAGCCCCCCAGCTGCCCAGGGCTGGCCCGAGGTGCAGGAAAACCTCGGATGACAGCTTCCTAGATGCCCAGGGCCAGCCTGAGGCACAGGCAAGCCTCAGATGATGGCTGAGCAGCTGCCCAGGGCCACCCGAGGCTCAGGTAACCAAGGCCGGCCAAGGCTTGCGCTGCTGTCAGTGGCAGTAGCAGAGGTGTGATGGGGGCATCGTCTTCCCCTGATTTCCAGGTCGCCTCCCACCCCTGAGGGCTCCTGGACTGTGAGAAGGGACAGGCCAGGCTGAGGGACCCCCCTTCCAGTGCATAAATTTTCATGCACCGCGCTTCTAGTATTTCAATAAATCTGGAAAAAAACAGGCTCATATGTAGGCACACAGAAGCTCATGCACCCATAACAAACACAGATATTCACTTGTCATTAGGTACACACTTTTTAGTACTCAGAGACAACTATAATACACAAACAAGCACATAGCAGCAATGACAGCAAGGCATATTGGAGCATATTTAGACCCAAAGAAGTAGAAGACCCAAAGAGAGAGGGAGAGAGAGAGGGAGAGAGAGAGAGAGAGAGAATACTTGAAAAGTTTAAAGTAAAGATCAAAAAGAAACTAATTAAAAATGCATATTTATATAGATATATTCAGAAAAAGAAGGCCTGCATTCATCCTCTACAGATCAAAAGACACATTTATTTTTTGGGGGAGGTTATAAATTTAACATTATACCATACATTACTTAGTTTGTCCATGAAATTGTCATAATTGATAAATTTAAATTTTTTAAGGATGTGAAAATGATAGGAAAATTTTAGGAAGAATGTTGAGTTTCAAAAGAATGTTTATACCATTTCCCCCCAGAAATAACCTAAAAGTCCTTAAGAAATACTTTCAAAATAATCCAAAATTTATTATTTCTTCTTGGCCTTCATATCTCTATGACAAGATTACCACCAAAGTCTAATCAAGCAATACAAATTTTATGGTTGTAATAAAGTACAGAATGAAATATCAAGACCCAAAAATGTATGCTCCAGAGATCAAGTATGAAGAAAAGTTAGGAAGGAAAAAGACAATTCTTGCCTGCAGTCATAGAGGAAGGCCTCACAGAAGACGTGGCATATGATCCTTGTCATTATGGTGCATATCTAGGTGGTGGGTTTTTGTTTTCCTTTTGTTTTGCTTATCCAGTGTCCATTTCCCAATTCTGGGAACCTCCCTCCAGTCCTACTTTACCTATTGGATTTGGTTTGGGACTAATTTCGACTAATACCCCTGAAACCATGGGGTGGGCTCTAGCCTAGGGTTTGGCCAATGAATATTACATAGGTTTTTTTCAGAGTGGAGTCGCTAAACTAGTTGGATAAAATCTGTAGCTATGGACAATCGCCATGGCAACTCATGAGTGAAACTTAAAGATAGAGACCCAAGACACAAATTCTGGAGACAGCTTCATGATTTCTTGGCTCTATCCATGCCTGAAGGAACTAGACATCCCCCCTGGACTTTTCGCTTACATTATTCACAAATTCCTTTTACTGTTCAAGCCAGTTTGAGGTGTTTTTGTTTTTTGTGCCCCAAAGAGTCCTGACTAATACAAATACAGACGTAACTGGATCAACATAGGTGTAGGAAAACAATGAAGGCATTCCAAATGAACCCTGTCCATCGCAAGCAAAGGCCATGTGAGGAAACAGGATGTACAATCGGGAGAGCACTGGAGATTACATAATAAGGCAGAACATGAGATAAATATATGCATGGGCAGGTAGGGTCAGCAGGTGAGACTTTAAAATACATTGATGGAAGACCACTGATATTAGGAATCATGAAAGATTTTTGAGCAGCAGCCATATTGACAAGATTATATTTCCATAACATTTTACAGCTTCCAGAGTCATCACCTATCATTACCTTGTATGAATGATCTTTTGAAGAAATTAATAGTATTATACCTATTTTAAATATGGATGAACTGGTGTTTAGAAAGGTGATATAAAACATATATCACATCTCTGCTGCCTAACCTTCAACAGTTTTTCATTGTTCTTAGAATAAATTCAAACCCCTTACCAGAGACTGATTCTTGCATGATCTGATTCCTTACTTGCTCTCTAGCTTCATCCCACACTATGCCTTGTGTATACTCCCTGCCTTATTCCAGGATACAGTGCTCCAAGATATGGCGTCATCGTCCAGTTCCTCAAAAGCTCTATGTCTTTCAGGACTCAGAGTCTTAACACATGCTCTTCCTCTGCCTGGAGGAACACATACATAACGAACACACGTATAGTTTTACGTTTTGTATTAGCCACATAAAAGTAAAAAGCAGCAGTGAAATTAATTTGAACAATGCACTTTAACCCAAATATTAAAATACTTCAACATGCAATGAATAAAATACTATGAAATCAATTTATTTTTTTTCATACAAAGTAATTGAAATTTGATGAGTATTTTATACTTATAGCCCATGTTAATTTGGACTAGCCAGATTTCATAGTGTTCAAACAGGAATATGTGAGTAGTAGCTACCATATTGGACAGTAAAAGTTAAAAGTATTTTTTTGACAAAGTCTATATTGAACTAAATGTTGTTGTTGTTTTTCCCAGACACCATCATATGGGACTTCACAGGAAGACTAGAGCAAACATAGAACAAATAAAATAATTACTTTATATCTGCCTATCTGCATGACCACGTGAGTTAATGTTTCAACCCCATGTTTATAAGTCACTTAAAGTAATGGCTGGGACAGAGTTAGAATTCAAAGAGTGTGAACTATTTTTATTATCATCATTTATTTTTAATCCCCACCTGAGGATTTGCTTAGAGAGAGGGAGGGAGAGAGAGAAACATTGATCAGTTACCTTCCACAAGCAATGACTGGGAATCAAACCCACAACCCAGGTATGTGTCCTGACCAGGATTCTAACCAGTAACCTTTCGGTGCACAGGACGATGCTCAAACAACTGAGCCACTCCATACGGGATTCTATTATCAATATTTTTAATAGCAGAGAAAGAAAGGGGCCCAGGGCTCCTGACTTCTAGCCAAATGCCCTTTCCAGAATCCCAAGGGGCCTCCCATATTAAAAATGCATTGATGCTGAGTTCTGTGTCATGGGTAGCCACCAGCAGCATGAAAATGTGCATGCTGGATTCTGGTGCTGTAAGATCTAAGCCGCTTCAAATCATCTGCTTGCAGGACAAAGTACTGAAATACAAAACAATTTCATTTTCCTGACTTGACCTTTAAATCCATGCATGGTGCCTCTGCTATGCAGCCTGGACTGGGAAGGACCCTGGTGCTCTTATTAAAGATGTAGGATCCTGCTTGTGAACAGAAACACTGGATGCCTGTCAGGGATGAAAGTCAGTGCTGGGAGACCCTGGTTTTATGTGAATGCACTCCCATCAATGAGTGAGTTAATGATGCCACACTTGAGCTACATTCCCACTAATGAATCAACTGAAAAAAAATGAAGACTAAAAATACTTCATAACAGCCTCAGAACTGACAATTGGAAAAAAGAAGCATTTTCTTAAAGCAAGAACATCTTGAGGACAGCTAGAGTAACCAAATCAAAGCCAATGATTACATAGAAGGGAGAGGATAATACTGAACGGTAAAGGCCTAATTAAGTCTATTTTGTAGACATAAATCCACAAGATACATTTTTTTCCTACTCAACTAAATATTTTTAAAGGTTACCTAGTCTCTCAGGAAACTGGCCCTCATATTAATAATTCACTGAAATACAGGAGTAGACACAGATGCTATGACCACTGGTGTGAGAGAATCATTGGTAGTGAACGTAGGATCCTCCTTCACACCCTCTCCACAAGTTAATAAGCAAAATCTGCACTTTTTCACTGTGGGCAGCAAATATGTAAGGGGTTGGGTGTGCGGTGGATCATAGAGCTGCTATCAGCAGTTGAAAATGGTGACTTTATTTATTCCTTTATCACACTGCAGTTGCTTGTCTACCATGAGCAAGGTACTGTGATATATTCTGAGGCTAGAAAACAAATACTGTCCTGCCTCCATTTTTTAAATATATATTTTTATTGATTTCAGAGAGGAAGGGAGAGGGAGAGAAAGATAGAAACATCAATGATGAGAGAGAATCATCGATAGGCTGCCTCCTGCAAACCCCACACTGGGGATTGAGCCACAACTTGGGCATGCGCCCTTCACTGAAATTGAACCTGGGGCCCTTCAGTCCACAGGCAGATGCTCTATCCACTGAGCCAAACCAGCTAGCTGTCCTGCTCCATTTAACTTACAGTCACATGGAGAGGGAAATAACATTTATCAAATACAGCATCCTCAAATAACATTTTGTTCATCATTGATTTGTTATATTAATGAGATGCTTGAGATGCCATAGGAAATTAACTCTTGTTTATATCAATTAGCCTATGGTGAAATTGCTTTTACTATACATTGTTTTGCTTAAAGTAGCAGAATCTATCAATGATGTCGAGTACTTACTATAAGTACACAATAATAAATAACCTTAATAACTTAGATAGATGAAACACTTTGTTCCAAGACCTATGATAAGCCCTTCAAATACACTATCTTCATTAATATTCCCACTTAAAATTAACATCAAATTACAACTAAGGTGAGTGCTATATAGGAGAGGAGCATGGTTATGAGAGTGCATAATAAGAGGCTTTAACCAATTTGAGAGAACAGTGAGGAAATGATAGTGAATAGTAGCATTCTGGCGAACAACTAGCATTCCAGAGGGAAAAGTGTGATGTGTAGTGTTTGCCCATTTCCATGGTATAAATATTCCCACTGTGCCTTCTTGAAGCTTCCATTGTGATGTCACTAAAGGGGAACTGAGAACAGAGATGATGGATATGGAAAAAAATATACCAATGTCCTACCAATAAAAACTGGTAAAACAAATAATAAATCTATCAACTTCTTTTGCCTTTGGGTCACTGTCTATGAACACACATTATAATTAAGATTATACTTATAGTTATCACCAAAAAGCACTTAGAGGAATCTATGTTTTGTTTCACTTACTTATGCCAGAGAACTTCGGCTTAAGGTCTTTGGTTTAGAGAGTAAGAGGGGGGGAAATCTGTTTACAAATGAAAGATTTAGAACAGATACTTTTTATGGTGAGTTTAAGTAAATAATGCTTGGTTTCCTCATTTTTAACATTTTAGAATTAGTTTTTTTAACATTTGGGATTTAAATCTGTGTGTGACAGCAAGAAATAAAGTCAAAGAGTGGAATACATTTAAATAACTGAGTTCCTGATTGATTTCTGTATTCAAGTTTTGCATAATGTTTAGCACCCCTAGACAACATCAAGCCTTAGTAGACAGAATTCTTAAAGGAATATGCTTATATTATTTTGTCCACTCCAGGCCCAATGATTCACTTCTTTCTTTTAGAGCTGTTGACCCAACAGTCTCTGTAATGTGCCCCATGAAGTTCCCAAGAATTTGTAAAGGAGATTATTCATTGTAGTTACTATTGTCAGACACTGATCTAGGAACTCAGTGAACAACAGGGACAATTCCTGCCCTGCCCTAACATGGAAAGGGGTGGGTTCCGAGGGCTCCAATTGTTAACTGTCCACTGTCAGATTTACTTTGGGAGTTAGTGGTCTGTTATGTCATCTCCTTTAAAAACGTGAGCCAACACTACTTGGAAATAATTGGTTTATGTTAAACTTATACCTTAAGATTGAAAATCTATGATCTGAATAAAGCAGTCAGATGGCCTCAGGTTGCATCCAGCTAGTGGCAGAGCCAGGACTAGAATCCAAAGCTGCGGGTTTCCAAGTGATTGCTGTTCACTCTCCCACATTATGTTTCTGTTCTCTCTTCCCTTGGCAGACTGACTAGTGGAAGCTCACAGATTTGGAGGAGTCTTCGTCTGAATTCCTGATAAATTAAATACATTTTCCTGGCTTCGGTTTCCTCATTCATAATATGAGGATACATGTGGTTTGTTAAATCAGATCAGCCAAAGTATTTTGTACACAATCTGTAAACTATAAAATACTCTACAGATGTTACCAATTATAGTCTGAGACCTTATGTCTGTATTGATACTCATCAAAGTAAAAGATTGGAGGATGGAATAATAAAAGCAAACTTAGGGGAAAATAATATATACCAATTAGTCAAATTGTTACAGTTGAAGCAAAAATAAAAAATAAAAATATCTAGGTTGCATCCTGGTCATTCTTCTTCCTATGATGTCAACTGAGAAGCGTCCTACTTGCACTGTTTCAGGCTTGAGCTCTAGAGAGTTAGACTTAAGTGCTTTAAGTTCTACAAGTCTCCACTGCTTCAACTATAAAACTGAGACAAAGCTACAGAGCCTATTTCATTGGGCTGCTCTTTGACATGGTGCTTTTAAAGCATCTAGTACAATGTCTAGGACATAGTAGGTGCTCAATAATAATCACCTGTTATTTTGAATTCTAAAATATTGACAATAATTCTTACTTCATGGGCTAGTCATTAGAATTAAATGAATGAAGGTTCATTGCATATCCAATAAGTGACTGGTGTAGATAAAACATGGAAAATATGTTCTTTCCCTTCCTCTTTCCTGAGGTGTAAATCCAACTGCAAGAACAGTGTTTGCTGTAAGGGGCATGTCATAAATCCATTCTTCTCAGTCCATGGCTCCAAAATTTTAGTGCATGCCATAATCTTCTTGAGATTTACTAAAGAAAGTAAAAGTATCACCCTTGGTCCCAGCTCCTGGGGAGAGGGAACCCAGAACTCCGACTTTTCACAGATTATCTCAATACAAATAACACAAATAATAAGTTAAAATTTCCTGAGTGGTCTGAGCCCTTGTTACTCAAAGTGTTAGTCTTATTCCAACAGAAACAGCACCACCCAGGAATTTTCTAGAAACAGAGAATCTCGGCAATGTCCCCAGATAAATTCCATGTATGACCCTCTGAGGAGTTAGGTGACTAATGCTCCTATGGGTCTCTTAGCTTCTTTCTTTCCAATATAATACTTTTGTTATATATCATCATAAATGTCAGGTTTATAAGAGACTGGTAGAAAAACTGGGCATGTTAAAATATCTCAACATTTCTACAAAGTTATTGTCAGAGATTTTGTCCATTATATTTTTTCAATGTCTTTTATTAAAAGACTACATGATAAGTTAATTTTACAAGTAGAATAATGCTTCTAAAATCACTCTCTCCTGATAATTTAACTTTTATCTAAAAAAAAATGGGAGCAAAAAAAAATTAGGATTTTTTTCCATTGGCTGTTATCTCAAAATTAAATTTGATATTTAAGGACAGTAATTCTACTAGTCTAGGTTTTGGATGTGTTCATCACTCTCTCCACTAGCATGGTTCTAGCAGTTTTGTTGCTCTTTTAAAGATTTTTTAAAACATAGGTATAATTTATACATTATAAAGTGAACAGGCCGCCCTGACTGATTTGGCTCAGTGGATAGAGCATCGGCCTGCGGACTGAAGGGTCCCAGGTTCGATTCCGGTCAAGGGCATGTACCTTGGTTGCGGACACATCCCCAGTTAGGGGGTGTGCAGGAGACAGCTGATCGATGTTTCTTCTCTCATCGATGTTTCTAACTCTCTATCCCTCTCCCTTCCTCTCTGTAAAAAATCAATAAAATATATTTAAAAATAAATAAAAAATAAAGTGAACAGGCCTCTTTGCATATGTAAATACCTATGTAGACACCATCCAAACAAGACATAGACTATTTCCCTTTTCATGTTCCTGTAAGCTTACTTTACACCCCTTCCCAATCAATAGTTCCTAACTTCAAATTCATCGTTCTGACTTCTTCACATAGATTCGTTCTGGCTATTTTTGAACTGAATATAAATTAAATCATAGAGTATACAATCCTCTGTGTCTGGCTTCTCTTATTTAATACAATGTCTTTAAAACCTAGTTGTATTATTGTGTTTATCAGAGTTTGTCCTTTTTATTGTTGTACTAGAGGCCCGAAATTCATGCATGGGGGTGGGGAGGGTGTCCCTCATGCCAGCCAGCACCCACTCCAATCTGGGACACCTAGAGGGATGTCCGACTGCCCATTTAGGCCCGATCCCACTGGATTGGGCCTAAATGGGCAGTCCGACATCCGTCTCACAATCGAGGACTACTGGCTCCCAACTGCTCGCCTGCTTGCCTGCCTGATTGCCCCTAACCTCTTCTGCCTGCCAGCCTGATCACCCCCTACTACACCCCTGCCAGCCTGATAGACGCCTAACTGCTCCCCTGCCAGCCCGATAGCCTTTAACTGTCCTCCCCTGACAACCCGGTCACCCCTAACTGCCCTCCCCTGCTGGCCTGGTCACCCTTAACTGCCCTCCCCTGCAGGCCTGATCACCCTTAAATGCCCTCCCCTGCAGGCCTGGTCACCCCTAACTGCCCTCCCCTGCAGGCCTGGTCTCTCCCAACTGCCCTCCCCTGCAGGCCAGGTTACCCCTAACTGCCTTCCCCTGCAGGCCTGATCCCCCAACTGCCCTCCCTTGCAGGCCTGGTTCCTCCCAACTGCCCTCCCTTGCTGGCCTGATTGCCCACAACTGCCATCCCCTGCCAGCCATCTAGTGGTAGCCATCTTTGACCACATGGGGTGGCCATCTTGTGTGTTGGAGTGACAGTCAATTTGCATATTACCCTTTTATTATATAGGATAGTATTTCATTATATTGCAATTTTTTATTCATGCTTCTGTTGATGAGCATTTGATTTTTTTTTCTATTTTGATAATATTATAAATAAAACCAACATGATCATATGTGTATAATTATTTTGGTACATATGTGCACTTATTTTTATTGGATATATACTTAGAAATGAATTCCCCTTTTAATATTCTTCTATGTATGCATAAATCTTTTCTGGATATAGGTGGGATATATATGAAAATTGGAAGGAAAGGAAAAAAAGACAAGAAGGAAGATGCATAAGACAAAAAAAGAAATAAAGACGACAATAGAACAGCATTTAAGGATTAGAGGTGTGCTATAGTATAGGGGAAAGTGCTGGTTAAGCAGTCTGGAAACCTGGAATTTTTCTACTTTAGGCAAGTCACTTCCTTCTGGAGCTTAACTGGTTATTCATCCAACAGATGGTTGGTTGATTAGATGTCCTCAGTGGTTCTTTCTACCTTGATAATCTAGGAATTTAACAAGAATTTTTAAAGTGAGTTATTTACATATTTGAAAAGGAAACACATTAAAGAGTTCTTTGTGTTTAATACGTTGTGGGGGAGGGGACTTCTAGAACTTTTGTTGAAGATTTTGATGCCAGGACTATCAACCTCTACTCCTTCCTGAATCTCTCTCTCAGAATGAGGCATGGCTGAGCTGACTGACCAAAGTCCATGTATTCTTAGGCCCCACTTACTGGTGGGTAAGGCTGTCTGTGCCTTATAGGACAGAAACCCAGGTGGCCCCATCTCTTTCTCATCCTAAATCCTGGTGCAATAAACTCTACTGAGCTCTGAGGCTGATGGTCCACCCCATTTGCTTGGTTGGATGAATAAGTTCAGGGAACTTTGTGCCTTTTTATATCTTCCTTTCCATATGGGTGTGTTTTAGCCCAGCAATCCCAAAATTTAAATTTGGGGAGGCAAGACACATCATTTCATCCCTAATTTATCAAACCCTACTTTAAAGTTAGCAGAGAACTATATATTAGTAGTACTTAATTCTTGGTTACTAACAAAACATTTTTCTTCCAGTTGAGGTTTTCCCACCTCTATGTGTAGCACTCTCTTAATAAAGAACCCCAGAAGAGAAAAGGCTTTCAGAGAGCGGATATTGAGACATCACAGAAATTCTTCATGCATGGTGATTAAAGGTTGTGCCAGGAGAGGTGAGTTGTTAAAACGAGGAGGTGTGGGGAGAATCCTGGCTGCCAGGGAACCAAGCTCTGTGTGCATTCCAGCGTCAAACCCCACAGCTTCAGATCATGAGGGCTACTTGGATTAGGACACCAGTGGAAATCAGGTGTTAAGGAAAGGCAGGGGCTCTGGGACCCACATCCCATCTCCAGACTCACCTGCAGGAGGACCCGAGCATGTCATGGAGTGCTGACCCCGCCTGAGCTTTTCTCTCTATAGAACACATTCATCTGTCCCCGACAGCTTTTTATTATTATAAGGATTTATATACCCACTCCAGATGGGATAAAAAATACATTTAAAATGATTAAGTCACCTGCCTTAGCACACAGAGCTAGTAAGTGGTGAAATCAACATTAGGCTGCCTGACTGCAAAACCCGTGACATCTCTGTCATGAGCAGCTGGCTCCATCTATCATTCCACAGATGAAGACACTGTAGTCCGGGAAGCCTAAGTGAGATGTCAGAGTCAGAAGGAGAAGCAGGAACTCCTGACTCACTATAGGATCAGCACTAGTCCTTCTGCCTCATTTTGTTAATGCCAAAACAAAGTCCCTGCACTTTCCAAGACATGTTCTGAAATGTCATGAAGGGATTGTTTTGTCATCTCTCTTTTAAGGACTCAGGTACTGGAGTCACATTGTCTGGATTTGAAGCATAACTCTGCCATTTGGGGTGTCACATTAGTTTTTCTGTTCTTTAGGATCTTCATATATAAAAATGGGGGAAATAGCAGTACCTTCTCATCCAGTGCTAGGAATACTAAATGAAATAATCCACTTAATTAGTTTACCATCATAGTGGGCAGATAATCACCACACCGGAAGTAGTGGCCGCTACTGAGTATTGATGTTCTATTTCTGACTCATAAGCAGGCAAGGTGGCTCCTTCAGAAGATCAAAGGATTTAGGAAGGAGAAGGGTGATGACTTGTCCCATGGCATCATGGGTCAACGCAGGTATTCGTCCCTGGGGAGTCAGATCAGATCTACATCTTCAATAAGAGCAAAGTCCTAGTCCATCTTAGTCTCATAATTGTCCACAGGTTAATTCATTGCCATGTGCCAGGCTCTGAGCTGGCCCCCAGACTCCAAAGATAAAGAACACAGAGTTCCTCTCTCGCAGTTCAGCCAGAAACTATATCATAAAAAGATGTACCTCTGGTTGTTAGCGTAGTTTGAGGGAGAAGAGAAGAAGCAAATGTGCAGCAATAAAAATTACAGGAAGTGGAAATAAAAATCAGAGAAAGAGAGAAAACACAATGAAACAACACATATGGTATAATGCCATTTCTGTAAAATATCGATGTCTAAAAATTAGAACAAAAATTATATGTATTATAATATATAATTTTATTTACTATTCTTATGGAATATAATATATAATTATATATAGTATATATTTATATGCATTGAAAGCAAAATACATATAATAAAATGTAAATATAATTATGTATTATATATAAATATATTTATTTATACACTAGAGGCCCGATGCACGAAATTTGTGCAAGGGGCTCGGCCCTTGCAGCCGCAACGCTTTGCCTTGGCCATCGCAGCCCCAGCTTTGTCCAGAAGGTCATCCGGCTGTCTGGTCTAATTAGCATATTATGCTTTATTATTATAGATATATGTTATATATTTCTAGTTTTATGTATAATATATGTTATAAATTCTGGTTCAAGCCAGAACAGAGATAGAGAAGGAGGTAAGCAGTGGTTGGACCCTGATTATACTCTGGAAGAGAGTCAAGAGGACTTGCTTAAGGATTCGGTGCTCAGCCACAAAGGCCCAACTTAACACAGCTGTGGCAAAGTCACAGTTCTGTGGTTTCATGTTAATTACCTTATAGTGACTGTCTGATTAGTACCACTTAATGTATGTTACCAATGAATAAATGTATCTACCCCAAACTAGATGTAGTATTTTTTGTCTAATTGGATTTTCTATTACTGATTTGTCATTTTTGGTCTGCACACCATCTCCTCCTTGGTGTTGGGGAGGCATGAAGCTCAGCATTTGGTTTAACTTGAGATGTTATATTAGTTTACTCAAAGCAAGCTGGCTATTCAGAGTATGTGGCTGAGACAAGATGCTAAAATCTTGACTTACCTCCAGTTTCTAGTTTGTGTACATCTGGATGGTGAAGGCTGTGTGTATTCTGTAGAGGACATGTGGGCAGCTGCAAGATTTTTGGGAGCTGAGCCAATGGAATGATGTAACTTTCATAAATGAAGATAGGGCAGAGCACAGGTAGAGTCAGTATTAAGGAGAACAATAGGAGTTCCAGTTGGACATACTAAGTTTTAAGTATCTATGATATAGGCAAAGAGTGCTGATGAGTAAACAGCACAATATTCAAGTCTGAAATTCAGGCAGAGGTCCAGTCTGGAGGTGTAAATTTGGGAGTCAACAACCTAGAGATTTTTAAAAATATGTTTTTATTAATTTCAGAGAGAGTAAGGGAGAGGGAGAGAGAGAAACATCATGAGACCCATTGATCACTTGCCTCCTGCATGCCCCCTACTGGGGATCAAGCCAGCAATCTGGGTAGTGCCCTGACCAGGAATCCAGCCTTGATCTTCTGGTTCATAGGTTGACATTCAACCACTGAGCAACACCAGCCTGGCAACCTAGAGATTTTTAATGGCTCAGAATTAAATGATATGATGAAGGGAATAATGGGCCAGAGAAGAGGTCCAAAGACTAAGTCCTGGATGAAAATAGACACAAGTTATGTTATATATTCATGATATATTATTTTAGAAAATAAGTTTTAAAATAATATGTATTGTATGATTCTATTTGGTTTAAAATAAATCAAATAAAACCTTGCATTATCTATATATATAAAAAGCCTGTGGCCATAACGCCATAATGTCTTAACAACCAAACAATGGGTCACCAGGAGGTGCATTGATAGGTCTCGCTGGTGCGGCTGGTCTGGGGTCTGGGGTTCCACCTCGCGTAGCAGGTCTGGGGTCTCTCGCGATTGCGACTCATGTGGTGCAGCCCACAGGCTCCAATTGCAGCAAGGCTGGTGGCTGGCAGGCAGGCGGGAATGTGGGAAGGCAGGCGGGTGGGCATGGCCAGGCACGGCAAGGCAGGCGTGGGTGGGAGGGGCTGCGAGTGCAGCAAGGTGTGAGTGGGTGGGTGGGACTGTGAGCATGGGTGAGGCACACGAGTGGGCAGGGCTGTGTGATTTTGTGCACTGGGCTTCTAGTCTATCCTAATATATAAAAAGCGAGGGGCCATCACGACCAAAACAACCAGAAGGACGACTGAACAGCAGGCTGCGTGGGGCGACAAGGCCAGCAGGGGGGTTAGTGAGGGATGACCAAATGACTGAACAGCAGACTTTGTGGGGCAACCAGGCCAGCAGGGGGGCAGTTGGGGATGACCAGGCCAGTGGGAGGGGGTAATTGGGGGCAACCAGGCCAGCAGGGGACTCACTTAGGGGTGACTAGACCAGCAGGGGGGCAGTTTGGGGCGACCAGGCTGGCAGAGGGGGGCAGTTGGTGGCGACCAGGCCAGCAGGGGGGGTAGTAAGGGGAGACCAGACTGGCAGGGGGGAGCAGTTAGGGGTGACCAGGCTGGCACAGGGGGGCAGTTGGTGGCGACCAGGCCAGCGGGGGGGGGGGGGCGGTTAGTAAGGGGAGACCAGACCGGCAGGGGGGAGCAGTTAGGGGTGACCAGGCTGGCAGAGGTGGGCAGTAAGGGGCAAAAGGCTGGCAGGGGGGGCAGTTAGGGGTGACCAGGCTGGCAGAGGTGGGCAGTTGCAGGTGACCAGGCTGGCAGGGCAGGGGGGGGGGCAGTAAGGGGCAACCAGGCCAGTGGGGGAGCAGTTAAGGGTGATCAGGCCAGCAGGCAGAGGTGGTTAGGGGTGATCAGGCTGGCAGGGGGTCAGTTAGGGGCAATCAGGCAGGTAGGCAAGCAAGCAGTTAGGAGCCAGCGGTCCCAGATTGTGAGAGGGATGCTTGGGATCAGGACTAAACCGGCAGTCAGACATCCCCAGAGGGGTCTTGGATTAGAGAGGGTGCAGGCTGGGCTGAGGGCCCTCCCCATGCACGAATTTCATGCACTTGGCTTCTAGTATACATATAAAAGCCTAAGCAACCATTACAACCAAACGACCAGAACGACTGGTCAACCAGTCATTATGACGCACACTGACCACCAGGGGGTAGATACTCAACACAGGAGATGCCCCCTGGTGGTCAGTGAGCTCCCATGGCCAACCTCCCACGGCCCCTCCCCCTGGCTGGCTGTCCCCCATCGTACCCTGGTGCTAAACCATTTGTACACTACCTGCTTCTGGGTTGGGGTTTTGTATGTAGCAGAGCAGCTCCCTCACTGTGATCTATTGAAAGTCAGCTCTGGGCACAAACGTTTGTCTCACTCCAGTCCTCTCCCTTCCCTGGGGGCCACCCACCTACAGCAGTGGTGAGGAAAGAAGGAGGGGGGAGGCCAGGAACCATGCAGTGGCAGGGCACCAAAGGTGGTGTCAGCATCCGTTCCTTCCATGCCTAGCCTAGCAACCATCTCTTCCTCTCCTGACCCTGCCAGGGCCTTCAGGCCCCAGGTTGGGACAGGGAACCTGGGGTAGGTGGTGGTGGATGCGGCCCCTTTCCCATGGGGCCCAAGGGCCAGCTCCCTCCTCAGAGGCAGCAGCAAACCTCCTGTGGTCCCTCCCCCCAGCCAGCCAACCTCCTGTGATCCCTCCCCCTGCACAAATTCATGCACCAGGCCTCTAGTTTTATATAATATGTATCAGAACGAGAGTGAAAATATAGCTTCTTAACATTAGCTCCTTCAGAGGCCTGGAAATAAAGGTGTCACTGTGGAGGGGATCATTAGCTATACCTTTATACATCTTTGGGTCTATTTTTTTCTTTAAACTTTTATTTGTTATAACAGGCAATATTTATAATTTATAAAATCTGAAATAGAGAATGAACATTAAGTTTTCACCCCACCAAAACAGCAATTTTGGATTTCTGTCTATGTGGTAGGAATAATAATGCAGATTCTCTGCAAAGCCCTGTGCAAACATTCAGGCCAAATTGGGAAGACAGAGAGGCCTCTTTCTGCTCTGCAATTATGCATCTTATCAGCCAGAGGTGCTGAAGAAGCTGGCATCTGAAAGTTTGCCTTGAGCAAGAGCTCAGCTCCAGGAAAAAGGTCAGCTAATCATCTGCAGCTCCAGTTAAGGGAGGTGGAGGAGAACAGATCCTTCCTGGAACTTGGAGATGAAAACTGGGGGAAATGCATCCATATAGACAGGAAGGTTCAAATGGAAAGCTTAAGAGGGAAGAAGCAGCAAGAGAAGGCGCCACATGCTGGATTGAAACTGGAGGGAGGGTGTACATTTCCACTGGTTTCAGGAGCACTTACAGATGTCAACTCTACAGGATATTGGATGAGACCATAGGCTCTGAATTCACACTGACTTTATTCCAGCTGCAGCTCTGCCAATTCATCATCTCACCCAGGGCCAGGGTTCCTACCTCTTTGTATCTCAGTCTCTAGATAAAAATTGTGTAGTGATGATGATGATGATGATGATGATGATAGTAGCAGGAGTAATAATAATAATAACAAGTCTTGCTTCATAGGGGTGTTTTGATTAAATAAGGCAATCCCTATAAAATACTTAACTCAATGCATGGTATATAGCAAGCATATCATATTTTCCATTTTGTTATATTAATCTCAGTAAATTAATTTGGTTGGTGGTGAGGGTTGAAACAGGTTTTACAAAGATATATTTTCATGGGCTAATATCTGGCATCTCTGAACATGACTTTATTTAGAAATAGGGTCTTTGATGATGTGATCATGTTAAGAGGAAGGTGAAGTCATACTGGATTAGGGTGGGTTCTAATTGAATGACTGGTAAGAAGAGGGCAATTTGGACACAGGCACACAGGAAGGATGTCATTGGAAGATGGAGAGTTTGGAGTGACACAGCTACAAGTCAGAGAACACCAGGGAGTGCTGGCAACTGGCAGAAGCATGGAGAAAGTTATGGGCCAGAATCTCCCTCAGAGCCAATCAACCCTGCCGACGCTTTGATTTCAGACTTCTGGCCTCCAGAACTATAAGACAACCCACTTCTATTGTTTAAGCCTCAAAATTTGTAGTAATGTGCAAAGGCAACTGTAGGAAATTAATACAGTTAAAGATGTGTCAGCAATTGGTGAATTTAACTAGCAATAGGCACACCACCACATTGTCTGAGGATTGATTATTCTCATGAATTTGGACCTGTTGGTTACCAAACATAAAAATTATAGAAGCCATTATTCTTTCTTACTATTATATAGGGTTGTAATGTAATTTAAAGAGGTTAACAATTAAGAGATTAATCATTATATATTAATATACATTAAATGCAAAATTGTTACAATAATGAATAGGACATAGTAAATATACTGATTGTTATCTAATATTTTTGTTACATTTTCTAAGAAAATAGGCCTTTGGTATTAATATTTTTAAATGGTTATTCAGAGACTACAACCAGGTCCTGTTCTAAGTTGGCATTCAACTTCAGTCCATTAGGTTACACAGACATTTATTCAATGCCTCTTATGTCTGAAGAGTTTGTGCCCCAGGTGGGACTGTGGCTGTCTCTGTCCTCCTTGACCTATTATGAAATCCATAAGCATTACATCTCATTGAATAGAAGGGATGCAATTTATATTAATACATAATTACTAATCTTTTAATTATTGATCTCTTTAAATTACATTATAACCCTATATAACAGGAAGAAATTATAATGGCTACTATGTTTTTTTTACTCCCAGTGAAAAAGTATCATGTTAAAGAACCTTGAAAAGTATACAGTACATAAAACAAATTCAGACTATGAAAAATTTCTGTCCCCTTACTATGGTATAAAGTTGTTGTTGGGAAGTAGTTGCCAAGTCATGGATCATAATTTCCAATCCCCTTGCATTTACTCTGTGAGGGGCCCTGTTACTCATTTTTAACAAACTAATTATGAGCAGAGGTGATATGTGTCAATCCCAGGCCAAAGCATTCAGGGGTGGGGAACATCAGGCCCATGGGACATATAAGGCCCAAAAAAATCATTTGATCTGGCCCTGCCAAGGCATTAGGGGTGAGTTAATTAAATGTTTAACCAAATATAGCAGGCCAATTCTAAGCTGATAATTTTGTATGGCCCACTAATGGTATTTTAAATATCCAAATGTCCCTTAACAGAAAAAAGGTCTGCCACCCCTGAATAACAAACCTTTATCATGTCCTCTCTTTCCCTTCTTCATCAATTCTGGAAACCCAGTGATGAATAGGGGCCTGCATCACTGAGTATTCATTGGAGAGAAAGCACCCAGAATGGCTGCCTCAATAGGAATGTCAACACTGCATATATTTACACTAATAAATAAAAGAGTAAGATGCAAATTGACCATAGCTTCGTGTCGCCCACCAGCCAATCAGGAGTGAATATGCAAATTAACCCAACAAAGATGGAGGGTTAATTTGCATATGCAGGTGCCTAGCGGCCAGGGGTGGGGCGGGATGCTTGTGTTGTCCCCATGGTGACGATGCAGGCATTCCACACTGGCCCAGCTGCTCTGAGCCTTTGGGCAGCATGGGAAGGTGGAAAGGCAGCTCCGGCCTAAGCAAAGGCAATGCCGGCAGCCAGGGGAAAGAAGGCCCATTCTTGCACAAATCTTTGTGCATCGGGCCTCTAGTCGTATCTAATAAAAGAGTAATAAGCAAATTGACCGTATCTCCACTACACCCACAAGCCACACCCACCAGCCAATCAGGAGCGAATATGCAAATTAACCCAACCAAGATGGCTGTGGCCACGGAGAGAGCAGGAGGCTTGGGTTTCCCCAGCAATGGAGGAAGCCAAGCTTTTTGCCTGCCCTGGCCTGCCTTGGCCTCTGCTTAAGGCTACAAAGTTTCAATTATAGAAGATAAATAAATCCCACATACCAGAGCCTCCGATTGGGTCGCTGGGTGGCGTGGCCAGCTTGCAAACCACCACAGGCCCCCTCACCCAGGCCACCCCACATCCCAAGGAAACCCCCAACCTGATCCGGGCCACCCTTCAGGGCAAACCAGCCAGCCCCCACCCATGCACCGGGCCTCTATCCTATCTAATAAAAGAGTAATATGAAGATTGACCATCACTCTAACACACAAGATGGCTGCCCCCATGTGGACACAAGATGGCCACCACAAGATAGCCAGCAGGGGAGGGCAGTTGGGAGGGACCAGGTCTGCAACGGAGGGCAGTTGTGGGCGATTAGGCCAGCAGGGGAGGGCAGTTGGGAGGGACCAGGCCTGCAAGGGAGGGCAGTTGGGGCAATCAAGCCTGCAGGGTAGGGCAGTTAGGGGTGACCAGGCCGGCAGAGGAGGGAAGTTGTGGGCAACTGGGCCTACAGGGAAGGGTAGTTGGGGGGGACCCAGGCCTGCAGGGGAGAGCAGTTGTGGGTGACCAGGCCTGCAGGGGAGGGCAGTTAGGGTCAAACAGGCTGTCAGGGGAGCAGTTAGGCATCAATCAGGCTGGCAGGGGAGTGGTTAGGGGGTTATCAGGATGGCAGGCAGAAGCAGTTAGGGGCAATCAAGAAGGCAGGCAGGTGAGCAGTTGGGAGCCAGCAGTCCTGGATTGTGAGAGGGATGTCCAACTGCCTGTTTAGGCCCAATCCCACCAGGGACATCCCTCAAGGGGTCCCATATTGGAGAGAGTGCAGGCTGGGCTGAGGGACACCCCCCCCCCTCCGGCACGAATTTCATGCTCCAGGCCTCTAGTATATATATAAAAGGCTAAGCGATCATCCAACCATCTGACTGGCTGGTAGGTATGATATGCACTGACCACCAAGGGCCAGGAGCTGCTGAGCTGGGGTCCTGGATTGCAAGAGGGCGGTTCTCTGGTGACGCACCCCGGAACCAGAGAGGAGGGAGCCTGATTTCAGGGTACATCACTCCAGAACCACCCTCTCGCAATCCAGGACCCCTCAGGGGATGTCGGAGAGCCAGTTTCAGCCTGATCCCCATAGGCCAGGCAGAGGGACCCCACCTGCCAGAGGGACCCTGCTTACTCTGAAGATGCCCTTTGAGCCAAGGCACCACCCCAGATGAGGCCCGGGGAGGGACCACAGGAGGTTGACTCCAGAACATATCTGGCCCATCTTGCCCAGTCTTGCCCTGCTGGCCAACTTCTAGTTAATTTCCTTTCAATGTGCATGAATCTAATCCGTGCACCGGGCCACTAGTCTATATGCAACTTAAAAGCAGGTAGCATTTAGCCTATACAGCTTATCATTATTATTGTTACCATTGAAGTTATTACTATATAGCTTTTCATTTTCAAGAGAAAAGAATGGACACTTCAAAACTCTAGTTACATGGAAGCCATTCCAACTAAAGAGAATTTACTGCCTAAAAACTGACTGCAATGTCTCTCATGTCTAAAGTCTAAATCAAGTGAAAAATATTTCTTGATGCATTTGTTCACTTTATTTCTAGTCTCCTTCCAAACAACAAAGTTAAAAGCCTATTTTACCTGAAGTTTTTGGAAAAGACACTTTTGTTGAAGATTGCTAGCTTTCAGATTGTGACTCCCAGCAGTAGACAAAGGTGTCAGCTAGACCTGGCTGATCAAGGTCACCCATAATCAGTTATAAACAATTTGGGTCATGTCCACATCACTGAGTGGCTAAGGACATGAAAACCTCATTCCTGTCAGATCGCAATGTAAATTTATAACTTTGTAATGTTCTTTGGAAGAAGAGAAACAAGGTCACCCATAGTGGGAGACTGGGAGAGGTAGGGAAATAGAACTCAAAAATTCTATTTTGGCCAGCACGTAATTTACAAACCATTTTCCCTGCAAAAAGCTGAAATGTAATCAGCAATCCATTTGTTTAGTCTTAAACTCTGGTTCTCTTGATTCTCATAATTGTATATCATAGCTGGTGTCCTGGAAGGAGGGCGAACTTTAGTATAGATGGAACCAGGTAGAAATGCCAATTCTCAAACTGTCCAGTTGTGTGAATCAGGGAAGTCATGATCTCTGAGCCTTTCTTTTCTCATCTGGGAAATAAGTGTATTATTATCCCCCTCACAGAGTCACTTGAAGAAAGGTTATTAATGAAGGATCTGGCATAAAGTAGATCATCTTCCTTCTCATTTATTTATTTATGCAACAAACAGTTTTGTCTTTTGTGTCAGGTATTTTTCAGGCACCATTCCTAGCACTGGTATTGAGATATGAACCCTCATGCACCACACATACATCCTTGTTGGCTATATATGGATGTGGATCTATGTGCATAGAAACACAGATCCATAATTCTCAACCAAGGTAATTTTATTACTAATAGGACATTAAAAAATGTCATTCATACTAGGGGAAGATGCAAGTGGTATCTAGTGTGTACCGGTAAAGACTAGGGATTCTGCTAAACTTGCTATGATGCACAGGACAGCCTCATCTAAAACAAAGAATTATTCAGCCCAAAATGCCAATAACATGTTAAGAAATCCTGATATAGAGACACACGTGTGTGTTTGCATATGTGTGTGTGCTTAAAAAAAATGATGAAGAGTACAGAATGGAAAGTAATAGAGTGTTCTAGAGTTCTAATTAAAGAGACAAACCCAAAATAAAATAAAATCTCTCTCTTTGTAATTTCTAAGAAGAATTCTCCAACGAGAGGAACTAGGACTTATAACTGACCACCAGCACAAATCCTTAAAAACCTTGACTCCAATCTTAAATGTCAATTCAAAGTCAGATATTAATTAGGCTCTAATCTTTAAAGCTTTTTTTACTTTCTTATTTTCTCATATTGTGAGTTGTGACGAGAAAGACAAGGTTTTTGAAGATTAATGGACTTAGTACTTTATCCTAAATGTCTTGTAGCCCTGGTTTCTTGGCCTGTAAAATAGGATCAGTAATAGAAAATACATAAAATAAAGTTGTTTTGAAAACTAAGTGGAATAGCCTATTTTAAATTCCTATATCAGCTTCTGACACACAGTAGGAATTCAATAAAAAACCATCTTCTGCCTACCCAATTGTCTTGGAGATGGGAGTGAAGAGAGGGATGATCCAATGAATGCCCCTTGTTTTTTGTTTTTGTTTTTTTCTAATTCTATTAATTACCATTAGTAAGTTATTGGCTAAAAATCTCAGAATCATTGTTGATGTTCCTCTTTCTTTCCCTCTCCTCCTGAATCAGTCCCAAAGTCTTACAGATTCAGTCTTTTTTTGTAGAAGTGGATAAGTGGTATTTAATAGTTTAGGAGCTGACCAAGGGAGCTGTCCAGCAAAAAGTTGGAAATTCAGGCCAGAATACACAGGAGAAGCTGATTCCTTTGTTGGCATTAGGAGAGTCATCCGCTTTGTAGAAATGCCTCAGAGGAAGAGATCCTCAAGGAAGAGCACAGTTGACTGTACCTTATGGAAGATATTCATATAAAGGGAAACATCTATCAAATTGGTAGGATGACCCAGAAAAAGAAGTCACAAAAACCTGAAGAAAAATTAATGTGTTCAGAAAAATCAGATGTGCTGGAGGAGAAGGAGGACCGAATGAATTTTGTAATTGAAAGGGTACTGTCAAGTTACCAGTTAACCAGTTTAGTGGAGCTGCATGAATGGAATCCTTATCTCAAGGGGATCCATTGGAACATAAAGATATTGAAGTAATTTGTTTAGGACATTTTCAAGATGCTTGAAGCAAAGGTAAGTAGAGAGATAGGATGACATCTTGAACAGGAAGAAGGGAGGGTGACCTAGTACAGAAGTAAAATATTATTTTGGGCAAATAGTGGAGAAAAAACAGTAGAATGGAAGCCATGTGAAGACACAGGATATTTATGAAGCACATAAAATATAACTCCTACTATATTTCAGCAATTTTCCAATGAGGCAGGGGGTGAAGATGGTCACTGTGAGTGAGTCGGTAAAGAGTTTGGATGACAATTAGAAAGGTTTGAAACCGTTGCTTTGGAAACATGTCAGATATTTTTTTAGATAAATCAAGAGATATTAAGTTGTGGGCAGACACTTACTGAGGTTAAATGGAATCAGATTTTCTTTTTTGTTTGTTTTCTTTTGTATTTTGTTTATATATTTTGGCAGCAAAATTGTGTTTATTAAAAAGAATCTGGTCTATGAATACATTTCACTGCTTCAGTTGAAGAACCCTAAGCTAAATAAAAATACCAATATTAAAAGCATCATTGTCTTAAAGATACATAAAAAGAATCAAATGCTACAGTGTAGTAAATCAATCACCCCCATATCAGAAATCACAACTTCTTCCAAATAAAGAATATGACCATTTGCGAGGCTTTCTTCCAACAGTGGCTGGCATGGAGCAGAACAAAAGCCAATCTACTGGACATTAGATGGCCTGCATCAGAATGTTGGAAGGATGAGAATGAACAAGTAAAAAGTTAAAAGGAAAACTTCAGAAGGGCAGCAATGTATAGAGTTAGTCTATGCATCAGTGTTCAGGTTGGCTGTGAAGATATAGGGAAAGAAAAAGAACAAGGAAAATATATTGTTGTATTCACTTATTCATAAAACATGTACATCTACTATGTGCCAAGGATCTTGACACCCAAGGGGTTAAAGGACTGTTGAGTGTTTTAGAAAACATCCAATTGCAAGGGAAAGTAAGTCACTGAAATGACCTCAAACTCAATAGGGAATTAATTATAAGTACAAGGATATAGCTCATAGAACCAAAGGGCATGGACTAAAATTGCTCTTTAATGAGGACTAGAAATGTAAATAGAAAAACTCTAAGGAAAAATAATAGAAAATTATTCTCAATTCCTACTTTTATTGAGTTTTATCATCTTATATCTTTGAGCCTTCATCTGCAGCCTTGCATTTTCTGTTCTCTTATATCTTCTCACCCATGGTTTAATGCCTCCCAGTTAAAAATTCAACCAATATAGATTAGAGTCACCATATACTGATATCAAAATCTAGGGAGAAAACATGATTGACTCAGCCCTGACAAAAGATTGATTCCTTCTGGGTCAGAAGTCCATACTTCAGTCAATCAGCTACACCCAAGGGTTACCTTGTTTGAAACAATGGGACTATAAATTGGATAGAGACTCAAAAGGAAGAAAAAAGTATCCAGGAGGTCAGTCTCAGAAGGACTTTTACCTGTTCCAACTGCAAACTGAGATTGTGAAGTAAACAATTACACTACTATTTATTACTAGAGGCCCGGGGCATGAAATTTGTGCATGGGGGGGGGTGGTTCCCTCAGCTCAGCCTGCACCCTCTTCAACTGGGGACCCCTTGGGGGATGTCCAACTGCCTGTTTAGGCCCGATCCCAAACCGGCAGTCAGACATCCCTCTCGCAATCTGGGACCGCTGGCTCCTAACTGCTCACCTGCCTACCTGCCTGATTGCCCCTAACTGCCTCTCCCTGCCAGCCTGATCACCCCTAAGTGCCCTCCCTTCCTAGTCTGGTTGCCCCAAACTGCCCTCCCCTGCTGGCCATTTTGGTTCTGATTGGTCTATGCCAGTCAGCATCAGAAGCTCCACCTTCTAGGCAGCCATTGGTTCTTCACAGCACCCACATTTGGTTCTGATTGGTCAGTTCCTATGCCAGTCAGCATCAAAAGCTCCACCTCCTAGATAGCCATTGGTTCTTCACGGCACCCACATTTGGTTCTGATTGGTCGGTTCCTATGCAAATCAATGTGAAAAGCCCCACCTCCTAGGCAGCCATTGGTTCTTCACAGCACCCACATTTGGTTCTTATTGGTTGGTTCCTATGCCAGTCAGTGTCAAAAGCTCTGCCTTCTAGGCAGCTATTGGTTCTTCACAGCACCCACATTTGGTTCTGACTGGTCAGTTCCTATGCCAGTCAGCATCAAAAGCTCCACCTCCTAGACAGCCATTGGTTCTTCACCACACCCACATTTGGTTCTGATTGGTTGGTTCCTATGCCAGTCAGCATCTCTGGGCCTATCTCTGGGCCTGACCAGAGAGGCGGGGCTTAACAGCAGCCCCCTAGGAGGCCAGGAGAGAAAGAAAAGCCTGGCTGCTGGGAAAGATCAGAAAGAAAGAGGGAGAAAAAGAGAGAGGCAAGTACTGATCAACAGCTGCCACTGAGGCTGTGGATCAGACCCTGCCTCTTTCTTTGGGTTGGTCAGCTTTTGGCTGAGATCAGTCCTTACAAATCTGGCCTTTTATATATTAGATTATATATTAGATAATATGTGCCAGTCACTGCAATGTGCTTTAGTGGATTGGGTTGAGCCAGAGTTTCTTGAAAGCAGAGACAGGCAAAAGCTTGCATATAGAAAGATTATTTAGGAATGTGATCCCAGAGAATAGGATCAAGGGTTAAAAAAATGAAAAAAGAAGGACAGAGAGACAACTAGTCATCAATCTCAAGAGATTCTTTTCAAATCACTTTATGAAATACTTCTCAGAACTGTCTGCCTAGGGAATAGGTGGCAGAATATTTATTAATCAGGTCCAGAAACAGATCCACTGTCATTTCTTCCCCTCATACTTCTAGGTATGCTGTGCACTGTGCATTGCAATCTTCAGCATCAGAAAATCTCCAGGGCAGGAAGTGAGAGGTGTTCAGTGCAGACTTGGGGGAGATGCTGTCAGGTTGCACCTGGTGAAACCAAAGCAACCTGCATGAAACTGGTCACTACAGCAGTGAATGTCTAAAGGGTAGGGCCAAAAGAATGTGAAGTAGTGTGCAAGGGGATTCTAGAACAAGAGATGTGAAAATGTAAACAAACTAAGAGGTGAGGCTGTAGGAACTGGCCTCATCTTCATCTTTATGGGCTCCTCATTAATTCAGATCTCCCACATTCATCAAGGGCTTTCTATTTTCATATAAAAGTTTAATATTTATAACTATCTGCACATTAATTAAATAGCTTTATACAATGTTGTCTTTGAGGATACACAAATGAGGACTTGTTGGCCTTGGTCAGATATTGCTGCTTTTCCAGGTGGGATCATGCCAAAGCAATGTGAATCATGATAAAGCACAAGAGTGCTAAGCAATGAACAGAGCTCGCAATTTACTTGAGAGAATATAGTCTTGTCATGACTTTCTCCATGTGGCTTTCTCCAGCAATAGTGGCTGGTAAGGAGCAGAGCAGAAGGCAATAGACTTGAAAGCAGTTGATGTTGGGCAAGATCTTGGGAGGTTGTGTTGAATAAGCCAACATGGTTCCATAGCTAGATGGTGAGACCCTTTGGTGAAATGCTTTATTCCTCTCCATTCTCCCAAACCCATAGCCATAGACACAGGTACACATGCACACATGTGCGTGCATGCATGCATGCACAAACATATTTAAATAAGAATTTTCAGAAATATAGAAACACAGAACAATTTGGAAATAAAAATTATCACTTGGATGTCATCTCTTTGTTTTCTGGGACAATTCTTTGAGACTAACAATGATAGCTACCCTGTACTTAATGTTGATGATGAACTCAGCTTTCTCCCACTTACTGTTCAAAATAAATCTTTAAGGTGAGCATTTATTATGCTCATTTCACAGATGAGGAAGCTTCAACTCAGAGACATTAAATAATTTGCCCCAAATCCTCAGCTGTTGAATTATAAAGCTGAGATTGAATCCCACGTTTTCCTGATTGAGAGCTCAGATTTTCCCAGTACTCAAATGGAAATCCCCATTCATACCTTGCCTTAAGATTATTTTATTGAGGAGTTAGAATTTATCTGTCTATCTTCTTATCCTCTCTGTTATGTTTCACCAGATGCTAATAAAGATCACTACTTTCCTCCTTAACACTTGATCAAGACTAAAAAGTGACAAATTTTTGTATATTGTCCACTTAGTTTTAATTTCCTTATATTTTTTCTGTATATATTGATTACCCTTACGGGACTGTAAACTAGTTTTTGAATTATGGACCATGGTTCTTCTATCCTAAACATTTAATTCATTTATTTCATACACATTTATGATATCTAGTATTTTGCTAGATATGATGTCCTTCACTTCAAGGAGTTGATAGTACAAATAAGCAGGAAAGAAAAGGAGACACTAGGAAATATGCAAACTGATGTCATACTGACAGTCAATACAATGTACTATGAGAGCACAAAAATCTTCCCCCAAATTAAATAGTATATCCTAAAGAATTTTGTAGAAAAGATCTTTGTAGCTAGCAAATGGAAGGGAGTATGTGTCATCATCTGAGATAGGAGGTGGAAGAGTGGAGAAGGTTGTGGTGGTGGTTGGGGTGGGGAGAAGATTGACAGGTTGAGATTGAGTTGTCTATAAGACTTCTAAATAGAGATGTGAAGTAAACTGTTGAATATAAGATCTGGAGGTTGGGAAATAGGTCTTGACTTTTCAGCATATAGATTTTCTTTAAAGCCTGATATTGGCTGTAATTAGCAAAGACATAATTATGTAAGGAAAGAGAAGAACAAGCATGGAGCTGGGAGCAGCCCCAGGTGATGAAGTTACAAAGACAAGGAATAAATAAAGTAAGCTGAGAAAGAACCACCAGTGAAGTAGAAGGAAAATAATGAGAATTTAGAGCCCAGTGAATCCTTTAAAAAAAAAGTATTTCAAAGAGAAGTGAATCACCTGTGTCAAATGCAGCTGATAAATCAAGTAAGATGAAGATTGAAAACTGGCCACTGGATTTAGCAGTGGAGGTCAGTGGTGACCTTGAAGTGAGTGATTTCCATAGGGCAATGGGAAGAAAATCTGCTTAGACTGGTTTTTAGACAACTCTTTCAAGATTTGCAGCAATGAGGAACACAAATGTGGTGAAGACTGACAGGAGAAATAGAGTCAAGTAATTATTTTTAAGACAGAAAAAAAATAGCACATGACTATCTGCTGATTGGAATGACCTAATAGAGAGGAATGATCATTGAGGGTGAAGCACATACAGGGAAGAATCAATAAAGCCAGGTACTTTATACAGGATGTGTATAGGGGCATGATATGAAGAGTTTTTGTTTGTTTTATTCAACAGGAGAAGGAAACTATGAGCTTGACACCTGTCTTATGCTAAGAACCACACAAATGCTTTGCATTCACTATTCTGTACAGTTTTTCATAACAGCTATTTGAGACTGTCCCCAAGGCTCAGAAAGATTAAATATTTTGAATTAGTAAATAGCAGAATCCTCACCATTCTTAGTTAAAAGGTTGTACTCTTATCTCAACATGTGCTACCTGCTCTGAAGAGAAAAACAAATGAGCAAACAAACAAAATGAGTTTCTGGCAATGTAAAAGATGGGGTGAATTAGGAGGTAGACACCTATTAAGAGGCTATTTTTATTACCAGCATGAGCAGTGGTGACCATTAGAGCCTTAACTATGAGCTTGGCAGTGTACTGAAGACCAGGCCAACTAAGAGATCTTTCTGAGGTGGTCTCTTATGGGTCTGGATTGATAAGAAGTGAGGAGTGGTATTGGAAAAACAGAAGAGACAAAAGGGAAGGGAGGAGTCTAGGATGACTTCCAACCTTCCCATGTGGGCAGATAGTGATCCTGAGGGCTATGAAATGAGGATAGGAGAGGGAGGGTTTTTATAGGCAAGAAAATACCCATGTGTGTGGATTTGTGTTCTTCCCTTTTTCTCTCCTCCTTTGCTCATAACTCTCCCCTCTTCCATGTCTTACTTTCACCCCTCCTCATAGAAAAAGGTAAGGTCAATTCCTGGTAGAGAGATCATCTTGGGAAAATAAAAATGGTAACAGAAAAAGAACCATGCTATCAGAACACTGCTTACAGTGTTCATAAAAGGAAAAATTGGAAAACAGTATAGTAAAAATGGAAAGGATGAGAGAGGAAAAAGAGAGTCCCATAGTAATTTGGTAGATTAGAGGAAAGAGATGGCTGTTTTATGAAATAACCATCATCATTAACATTTACTGACCATTTACCTTGTGGTAGATATTGGTGTGTGTGAGAGAGGGGGGGGGAGAGAGGAGGAGGAGGAGGAGGAGAGAGAGAGAGAGAGAGAGAGAGAGAGAGAGAGAGAGAGAGAGAGAGAGAGAGAAGAAGAAGAAGAAGAAGAAGAAGGAGGAGGAGGAGGAGGAGGAGGAGGAGGAGGAGGAGGAGGAGGAGGAGGAGGAGGAGAAGGAGATTGGGCAGAGAGGGTACTACCTTTAATTTTCATATGTAGCCAATAAGGTAGGTCCCTTCATTAGATCCAGGTGACTTTTTTGAAATACATATTTTATTAGTATTGATTTCAGAGAGGAAGGGAGAGGGAGAGAGAAATAGAAACATCAATGATGAGAGACAATCATTGATTGGCTGCCTCCTGTATGTCCCCTACTGGGGCCCAAGCCCGCAACCCAGGCATGTGCCCCTGACCAGAATTGAACCCGGGACCCTTCAGTCCACAGGCCGATGCTCTATCCCCTGAGCCAAGCCAGCTAGTGTGATCCAGGTGACATTTGAGAACACTGTAGTAGGCTAGAAAAAATAACCATCTAAAAGATATCTACATTCAAATCTTCAAATCCCTGAAACCTGTGAAGGTTATTTTATCTGACAAAAACAGGCATTCACGGATGTTATTAAATTAAATGTCTTGAGAAGGAAAATTCTCCTGGATTATCCAGGTAGACCCTAAATGTAAACACATGTGTCCTTACCAGAGGAAGACAGAGAAATATTTCACTACACATATAGGAGAAGCCAATGTGATGTCAAAGCAGAGAGTGTTAAAGACACTGGCTTTGGAGATTAGAGTGATGCAAGCACAAGCTAAGGAATGCTGGCTGCCACCAGAAGCTGGAAGAGGCAAAGAATGAACTCTCCTATCTTGGAGGGAACATGACCCAGTCAACACCTTGATTTGGGATATTGAGTTCATATTTCTGGCTTCCAGAACTATGAAGGAATATATTTCAGTTGTTTTAAGCCACCAAGTTTGTGGTAACTTTGATAGCAGTCATAGGAAACTAGTACATACAGCATAGGTAATTGGCCCAGTAATTGCCTCTTACACCCAGGCACTCTGACTTGAGTGGCCTTGAACACCTCTGGTATGGTCTCTCCCAGTAATTGGACTTCTTTAAATGTTTGATAGAGAGGGTGGAAGACTCAAAATCCCTGCCTGGCTTAATCCTTTAGCAGCAATAATACTCTGCCACTGATCTTAGGGGTTCCTGTTGATAAGCATTTCAGTAGGAAGGCAATAAAGTTGGTGAATTGTTAATCCAAAGCTCTAAGAACTGCCTTGTAATAACTTTGAACAGTCTCTGGGAGGCTGAGTGAATAATGCCTGTGGGGTCTGGAGCCTTCCAACTGGCTGGGCCTCAGACCTCCAACTAGCTCCCAGGGCAGACAATTAATCCTTTGCCAGGGCTCTGTCTGTCTCACCTTCCACCCCAAAGGAAGATGGAGCCTTGCCTTCACTGAGGGGAGGGGCTTCAACCCCCACCAGCCAGCCACTTACAACCCCTGTTTCTTCCCCTGAGCATTTCCCAGCCACTAAACACAACCATCCTACTGGAATGGGCAGTGGGGTAGGGAAAACATTTGGTAAAAAAATATTTCCTCATCCCCTCTCCTGAACTGAACTGTGGGCCTTCTTCACTAAAGCTTTAGAATAAAAGTAAAAGCTCTTCTAAAAAGTTTCATATTTCCATGAAAAATCTCTCTGTCTCTGCAGGTTTGTAGTCTCTCAGTACTGAGGGGCTGGTGGCTCTATGCTCCTCAGTACCATGGACAGCCCCTCATCAGCCACCTGGTGCTGGGGGTGGGGCTTGAAACCTGCCTGCTCAGTTTTAGCCCTGCCTACCCTCCTCCACCTACACATATTTTGTTCCAGTCACAGGATCTCCTAACTTGTTCAGTACAGAATCCCCCTTTTTCCCCAGTTTTCTCTGTGCCCTGTAGGACACACACAACCCCCTGTCAAACTTGGCTTGACTTAGCTCTACTCTCAGGGGTCACTCTACTGTGGGTTCCTCTGGGAAGAGCTCTTCCACCAACCTTCCACTAGATCTCTGGATCCCAGACCCCTTGTTGTAGCCTGTAACACTGGACAGTATAATAATCTATTTTATTGTCTGTGAGCTCCACAGGCAAGACAGTTACTTCACTTACATTATTTTATGCAGAATCCTGGCACATCATAGGGATTCACTGGGGTTTGTCAATGATTGGATGAAAGTAAAAACAAATGAATGGCTGGCTTTGAGTGTGTGTGTGTGTGTGTGTCCTCTTTGTTCCTTAGTGAAGGCCCTGGTGTGTAGCTAAGGTAGCTTTCTTCTACCTCCATCCTTCATAGGGCTTTGCCAGAGCAAGTGCTGGACACTATTATCCATTGATTCCAATTGAAAATTAATCTTGATTAAAGGTATAAAATGGTCCTTGTGGTGTTAACCTGAGCACTCTGAGTTCCAATAACCTGGAATCCATTTTCAAAACTATCACTCACAATTGCTCCCCAAAGTCATTCAACATATTAGACTACTCGCTGTTTTCCCACAGAACATACAATTAAATATCTCCGTGTTTTTGTCTATTGCTGTTGTCTCTACCTGGAAAATCCTCTTCTTTCCAACTAGAAAATGCTCCTGGTGCCCCTAGGCTCAGCTGAAACACCCCTCCCCATCCATACTTCTGTTGGGTTGTGCACCCACTTCTATCATAGTATATTCTACATTTAAATCAATGTAGTTGTTTAAGTGTAAGCCATTGCATGCTGTGAGATCCTTAAAAAATGAGCAGTTTCTTACTGAACTGTGTACCCTGGAACCTAGAGCTAATCCTGGGGCCTGGGGTATCAAAGTAGTCAAAAAGAGTCTGAGAAAATTGACCAAGCCAGAGACCAGGAGGTCACCCCTAATATCTACAGCTTAGAATATTTACTTTCAGAACCATGTTTTCCAGAAAAATTAGCTTAGACACACAAAAGTCAAATAGGCCCAAGTCCAAAAATTTATAGTAAGTTGGTGGAGTAGACAAAACAAGTACCAAAGCCTCCAGATCCCAGCCTAATGCCTTTTCCACTTGTCAGTTCTGAGAGGGTACAGCTTGGTCCTCCATCCACCTCCCTGTATATTGGGACTCACCAGGGGCTGAGTGAAGGGCCTGGTTTCCCTAGAGACTACTTGTCCCAGCACATATGCCCGCTATGGGATGACTGCAGATAAGCAAGATTAGCTCCTTCTCAATATTCTGAGCAATGCAAATGTGTTCCACTCACACACCAGTGACATCCATTGTCAGCCTCTGTGCCAATTAATGCCAATTAAATGCCAAGTCTCACTAACAGGTGTGCTGATTACCTCTGCAACATGAGTTACTAGAGCAACTCTACAAGTGTCAAGTAGACAAGAAAGAATAGAAAGAACATTCTGTCCCCCAGTCCCCCTCCCACCACCCCCACCTCCTCCTCTCTCCCTTAGCTTTTACATTTGATCCCTGCTTCCAAGAATTTTTCCCCTTAAAAGAAAAATCAGAATCATGCTAGATGTATGAAAACTAAGCCATTATAATTTCTGATATTTAATCTCCCTCTCACTACCGCCCCACCACAGGGCTGACCCTGAGGTCTTTCTGGAGCCCTCTCCCTGAAACCCAACCACCCCACTCATAGCCTTCTGAGAAATCTTTCTAAAAAGGGAAAAAAGCTCTCAGTCTGTCATTTTCCTAGTCAAAAGCCTTCAGTGACTTCTATTGTCTGTTTAATCGAGTGCATATTCTTCAGATGGGAACTCGAAATCTTCTGTCTTTTGGCCCACGCTATTTTTACAAAATAATCTCCCACTGCACATTAGCCCACCAGGAACCTTCCACTCTACTTTCAATGCATGCTCCCACCAGCAATGCCTTTTCCTACAACCTCAGTCCAGTGAAAGAACCCTTCCTCCAGACCCACCTCACAAAAGAAACCTTTCAGAGCTCCTGAATGGGAAACTCTGTCCCTTTTCCCCAAATCCCAAAGTTAGCAGTGCAGAATGACTGGGTTTGGGGCATTTATTGCACATGTCAGACACACGCCGATTGCCTTATTTGTCTTCATTTCATCTTCACAAGATGAGATATTGTCATCCTCTTTTCACAGGTGGGGAAACTGAGTCTCTGAGGGATGAAGTGACTGGCCCAAAGTCACAGTTATGAGAGACAGAACCTCGCATTAAACCTAGATTGGGGGCAAGTCCAATGCACAGGCTTTTATCCTGCAAGCGTGTGTTGACATCCTGAGTAGGATATTGCTAATAACCATGTACACGACAACTATTCATTTCTGTGGCTACCTCTATTATCAAGTTCTAAATCCTGAAAGAACATGCCATTTCCACATTTGTATGCCTAGTACTCAAGGTGGAAACTCAAAAATAGACATTTTTGAAGCAATTCATTCTAGGCTAGGAGGAACATGTCTTTCCCTCTACCCACTTTTCTTTAGTGGTGTTATAGGCATGCTGCATGACATTGTGGATTTAAATTCCCCTGGTGTAGAGGCTTGGCTCTGTATCTTATTTATATCTAAAGTCTAGGAGCCATAGAGGTTATTTACCTAATGCTTACAGCCTGTAAAATCGAATGGTATCACCCCAGACTCATCAGAGCCCTGTATTTCCATCTCCTTTGTTTCTGCTCTCGGTTAGCCTAGGACCCACCCAGAGAAAATCTTTGCCATCCCTGCTGCCTTCTGAGGTCTGGCTTCCTTCCCCCAAGTCTGTAATCACAGTGACAGCCCTGCTGCTCTCAGATGGGGCTGCAGAGAAGCCTGCCCAGACACAATTTTCATTTCAATGCTCAGACATGAGAAGCGCTCACTGGCTGTGTAAATGAACCCACTGTTTTCTTGTTAAATCAAACTCTGCTAAAGGAAAGCTGGAGAATAAAACTGGCAGAGGATTTGGGGAGAGGGGCAGTGGGAAACCAAACTTTAATAGCTGTTATTTTTTCTTTTTAAATTTTTTCAGCTAAGCTTCCTTGGCTGAGTAAATGAACTGTGTTTTCTGAAGATGCACTGAAAAAGGAGAATAGTGAGGCAGGCTTGTTTAATGATAAGGCCTGATGTCTATGACCCATAATCTAATTTAAGTTGCTAATTAAACTGCTTCATCCAGCACCCACACCACTGAAGTAGTCTGGACTTCAATTCCAGGAAAGGTTCACAAGCATTCATTTTCCCAATATCCATGAAGTAGCAGTCATTTGGCCACCTCTGGAAAACTACAAAAGAAAAAAAATCTAAACAATTTTCATAGTAGGCAGAGGGTAGATTCTACTTTCCTTGGGTCTCAGTCTCTTCTACAATTCTAATAGGTGAGTGGCTAGTAGAATATACTAGTAGTTATTCAGTTCCTTGGTAAAGTAGTCTTTGTCTTTCTCTAAGAATATTTGCATCTTCACATAATTTTGAGAGGGCCCCACATATATTTAGGAGAAAGGAAGGAGAGAGGTGAGAAGAAGGGGACAATGGCCAGACAGACCATGCCACTGGTCATCCTTTTACATGTGACCTCTGAGACTACCCAAGCTGAAGTGCTGTGATTTTGAGAACACACACATTACGCCTTAGATAAATAATAAATCAACAACAACAAACCCCTTCCATTATCACGTGACACTTCCTCCTAGTGTTGTTAATAGACTTCTACTCTGTTAGAGTCTCAGGGATCTAGAGAACACCATTGCTATAAATGTTCTTGTACCTTCTTTTGGTGGTCTACCCCTTTCTTCTTACTGACCAAACCCATTCTTCCAAGGGCCGTGAGGGAGATATAAGTGCGCGCGCACACACACACACACACACACACACACACACACACACACACGAGTCTGGTAAGGGTGGGAGCAGAGCTGATGCTGAAATGGAGCTAGAATTAAACTCCTAACAGCCAAAGTAGTTAACAGGGATCCTAGACTGGATCACAGGGAAACTTAATACTCCATTGGTTTTCCAGCTCCATTCTACTTCGCTCAGTGCCTAAACCCTAGTTCCAAAGGTTAAAACATTGGATGCTTGCAAAGAAGAACCAAAGGACAATGATAACAAACCCAGTTCTCTTCACTTCAATTACACAGAAGCCCAAATAAAAAGAGGGAAGGAGAGTGATGGCTAGACCTGCTCCCACAATACTCTCTGTCAGTTATCAACGAGGCCAAATGCATTGAAGAGGAAAAGGAGAACAGAGATGAGAGTCCTCCTTCCTCCTGCACTGCACTCTCTCTACTCATGCTCTCACAGTACAGCAGACAATGTCTTGTCCATGTGCCCTCTGAACAACACACTGTGATCCCACCCTCTGGTGAACCAGGCTAATCAGTGATTTGGATATGACTGCTAACAGTAATGTCCCTGTCTTTAGGGACCGAATATGAGGAGGAATGAAAGAACCCCATGAGAGAGAGAACATATTCTAGATATAACTTTGGCATGGTATTATGTGGAGGAAAATGGGAAATTTGAGGGAACAAGGAGAGTGGAAGGAATGTATTTTAATGTTCAGAATCCAATTTAAAAATAGGTAGAACACATACTGTTTCGAATATCACAGCCTTCGAATAGAGTGAAATACTAGAGAAAGCATGGGCTTTAGAGTAAAAAATGGATTTCTACTGGTTCTGACTGTCTGAAAACATACTTTGTTTTACTTTTCCTTTTAAACAATTTTTAAATGGACAAAATATGTAAGTCATCTAGTAGAAGAACTTTGAAAGGTGGTGGTGAAAGGATAAGTCATGAGAGACCTCCGGGCTTGAGTAAGGACAAAGAACCACACTTGGGTGAAGCCTCTGAGCAAAGTGCTCATTTTACACCACCCCTGAGGAACTAGATGGTACTCTTTCCCCTTCCCCGTCAGAACCATGGACACTTTGGGGCAGAATCCTCTTGTCTGGGTAACATACACATTGAGCAGACTAGAATAGTGCTTCATAGTCTTTAAGCACTAAGTTTTATATTTAAACCACAAAAGGGAGCCAGGACAAGAATTCTGAACCTTAAACAGGTTGGCAGCCTACTTGCTATGGACTGAATGTTTTTGTCTGCCTGAAATGCCTATGTTGAAGCACTTCCCCCCGCCATTCTAATGTGATGGCATTTAAGAGGCGAGGCCTTTAAGAGGTAATTAGGATTAGATAAAGTCATGAGAGTGGAGTTCTCATGAATGAAATTAGTGTCCTTATAAAAGTTAACAGAAAGCCCGACCAGCATGCTCAGTGGTTGAGTGTTGACCTCTGAACCAGGAGGTCATGGTTCAATTCCCAGTCATCCTGGGGTTGCAGGCTCAATCCCCAGTGTGAGGTATGCAGGGGCAACAAATCAATGATTCTCTCTCATCATTGATGTTTCTATCTTTCCTTCTCCCTTCCTCTCTGAAATCAATAAATATATGTATTTTTTAAAGTAAAGAGAGGACCTGCTTCTCCTCCCTGCTCTCTAACATGCTGGAGTTGGCAGTCTGCAACCCAGAAGATGACTCTGGCCAGACCCCAGAGCACCTTCATCTCCAATTTCCAACCTCCACAATTTTCAGGAATATATTTTTGTTGTTTATAAGCAACATGGTTTATGGTATATTTTTATAGCAGGCCAAGCTGACCAAGACTCTGATAAAATAGAAGATATAGACAGGAACTGTAGTCTTTTAACACTCAAAATGTCCATGGTAGAGTCCAAAACAGTCAAGAAACAGAAGAATATCAACTTAAAGGAGAAAAGACAACAGACACAATACCAAGATGACACAGATTTTGGAATTGCTCTTTAAGGATTTAAAGACAGCTACATTAATCACAAACACTACTGAAACAACACATTTCTGCAAAGAAATAAAACATAGAAAGAAGAATAAAATAAAATTGTAGTTCTAAAATATAAAATAACTGTACTAGAGTAAAAAGTACCCGAGTTTGATGTAGTAGCTTGAATAGTCTTGTGATCTGAGTTCAAATGACAACCTTTTAAACTTCTAATTTTTTTGTAGTTCTTGATGAAACGGCATTGAACTGTTTGTGCAAGATCAACCTACATGTGTGACTGAACTTTGTAACAGATTCAAGCTTCATCAACATGGAAGAGGACAGGTTGGTTGGATGAGATGCATAAGCCTAGCTTTTAATCTTGGGTTCCATTGATTTACTAGTCATGTGGTTTTAGAAAATGTATTTAAACTTTCTTACCCCATTTAAATATCTATAAAGTGGAGCTAATATTAATTTCCTGCTTCCAGGACTAATGTAAGAAGTAGATGACTTTAAGCCAGACCACATTTACCCTTGATTGCATACATTAGCAAAATTGAAGTATCTTAACAAAGGTCCTTCACGCAGTAGATGGTATAAATAAGTAAACTGAGTAAGGGGATTTGTATTCTGTATGCCACCTGGTATAAATTATATACCAGTAGGAATGCACTAGGCATTTTTATATTCAGATGACAAGAATGCAAATGATGATTTCATAAGAAAGGAGAAAGTAATCTGGAAGAGAGCAGCTCTTTTAAATTATATAAAAAATAAAAAATCATCAGAAAAAGATAAGGGGGAGCTTTCTTATTATCTGTCTGAAGTGAAAATTAGAAGCAAGACCCCAGCTTCCAGAATCACATCATTTTCTCATCCCCTGTGTTAGAGGAAAGTAACTCAATGGGCATGGTAGGGATTCAGACTACATAATTAGATGGTGAATGATAATTAATCTTAGACCTTGAATCAGCTCCCTGCCAGTATGCTTCCTTTCTATTTCAGCTCTCCATAGCCCAGACTCCCACAGAATCTCAAACCCACATCCACTAATTTTAGTTCAGCTTAATTAATTTATCCTCCAAATTTCACTTATTGCCTTTGCTCTTTGTTAGGCTTCTATTGAATTTCCCCACAGATTACATTTGTTTCCAGAGCCTGGAGGAAGGGCAATAAACACACAATCCCTCACCCTTTGCAATAATCTTCAAGGACATCTGGAACGTCCCATCCCCTTCCCATTTTTGCTAAAAAATCTGCATACAATTGACATGACACACATTTGCAAAGTTTGTAAAGGACTGACATGAACAAAGCCCAAAGGAATGAATATGGTGTTATTTTAAGTTCTATTTTGGGTAAACAAGGTTGGATGTACTTCAGAAGTTCCCATTGTCACCAATGACACATAAATCATTCTTGGTCAAGCCTTGACAATCTCCAAGTGCATAATGTAAAGAAAATAAGAATAACAAGATTTTAAGACTGACTTGAAAAGAGTTGTTAATAACCCAGATTCTGCTATTGGGCCAGGATGAATAGGTGTAGGCTTGCTCTGAGAAGGGCAACATTGGACTAGAAACTAATATTAGGAAAAAATGGTAATGGGTTCAGTTTTGGAAATGTTGAGTTTGAGTTGCCTTTGTGACTTTAATAATCCTAACCTTTATTTCCTTTCTGGACAGAAACACTCCTTGAAAGTGATATTTATACACACTGTTTTAAGTTAGGGTTCACAGAAGGAGGCCAGTAAAGAAGTATTTGCATGGAAATGAATAATTAGAAAATACTCATCAGGCAGATTCCCACAGAGGGTAACTTTGGCTCAGCCCCCACCCTCCCCCCCCCCCCCCCCCCGCCCCAGGAGCCATAGAGATAGTGTAAGTCACAACTCAGTGTCCAAAACAGGGAGCGGAGTGGGGGAGTGAGCAATGACACCTCAGGACCTCTTGCATTTCCATTTCCCCTGCTTTGCATGTTTTCCTCTGAGATTTTTGCTGATCCAGCTCCTTATGATTCAGGTTGACTCGGATATCATTTTCTCATGGAAGCCTTCTCTGACAAGATAATCTGAAATAGCCTTCTACCACACCAACTGCCATCACCACCATCCCCATCCCCACCCCTACAGTCACTATACCCCTCCCCTGACCACCATGATCATCAGCACCTCCATTACCACACTGTCAGCAACAGCACCCCAAATGCTACTACCACCCAACTCACCACCATGCCTATCATTGCCAACAATACACCATCATTGCCTTCACTACTACCAGACACCTGCCTTTTCCCCTGACCTTACTTTAATTTTCTTCCTAGCATCTTGGAAGAAGATGCACTACTTGATGTTAAATTATATATTATCAACTTGTTTAGAGTTGTCTGTCTCTTCCCTACTAATTAAAACCTCCTTGAAAACAAGGATGAATTTGCAGTTGAATCACCAGTGTCTCTAGCAGGCCTACCCCATGATAGACTGAAATATCTATAATACAGTTGCTAGCTAGAACTGGAGAGATGGGATCACTATGGCGGAACAACCTTGAAGAAAGGAGAAGGGAACTGAAGCAAGAGCACAGGAAAGAAGTGAAGTTTCCCAGGAAAAGGGAAACCTCTCATTCTTTTGCTGAAAATAAGGAGGTATGAGTGGGATTTCAGACCTAGCAGATTTCTAATTGCTCTGTTAAATGTAAGGTACTTTTTGCCCATCTCAGCCCTAAGTAAGCTCATTAAACATAGTCTAGGGGAATTTTCTTAATGGTTTCATTTGAGAATCTTACTTTATGAGCTTATCAATTAATCCAGTGTACTTAATTTATACTCTATATTACATGCTTTCATGCTATTTTATGTGCTTTAAAGTAGAGACTAGAATGAGATTGCAGATGGAGTCCTGGGGTCGCCATCACCCTGGTCTTGGCTGCAGAAAGACCTCTAGAAGGCAGGGGAAGGCACAGCAACTCCTATCAATGCTGCACATGCTGAAATTGGCCTCTTCACAGCCAATGACTGTTTCTCACATTTGATCCCACAGAAGAAACATGTTTTAGAGGAAATAATGTTAGACACTGACCCAGGTGCCCCCCTCCTTGTTGCCAAGGGGTCTTGGGAGTATAATTGTTTCTGGGTCTAAATAGCAGGTGGAGTAAGGTGACCTCCATGACCCCTTTATGCTCTGGGGGCCCTTGAAACTATATGACTTGATCAACCTTGTATTGCCATACACTTTTTACAAGAGAGGAAACTGAGGCTCAGAAATGTGAGTCAACTTGACCAAGCCACATAGCTCTGGAATGGCAGAGTCAAGCCTAAAGTCCACATCTGTCCAGTTCTGAATCCATTCTCTTGCCCTCCCCAGCACACTGCCTTCCATTCACCTGGCCATCATTGGGGCTTCAAGCAGAGAAGTCCATAGGGATACTGCTGCTGGGCCAACAGCCCAGGGTGATGAGTCCCAGGCTCGGCCTGTGGCAGAGGTGTAGGTTGGTCCGCCCAGGCTGGGCCTCTGCAATAACTTGCTTAATCCTCCCTCCTCAGCACTGCAGATTCTTCAACCCACCAAGATATGCACATCACAGCTCCTGGTGCCAATGTTTATGTGAAGACTGTCAAATGATCATGTGACTAAGAAGAAAGAGGCAGAGAAAGGGGTAAGAAGGAAATGGAAATGATTAAATGAACACAATGCTGGATTAGACTCAATGTCTTTGGGGACCCACTATGATCATCTTTGCTTGGCATGAGGAACAGTGTGGCCTCTTAAGAGGAGGAATGCCTTGGTCTCAGGGCACAGCTGGCTTCACTCCAGCCTGCTGCTACATGTGTGAGTGGGCAAGACCATTCTCTTCTCTGAGCCCCCGTTTCCTCCCTGTAAATAGAGAAAACAATATCCACCTCAGAGAATTGTAATATGAATCATAGAAAAAAAGCTTGCACAATGCCTGCCATCCAACAGGCATTTGATAAATGGTCATTCTTATTTTGTCCTGAACTGAGCAATTTGGGGTGATGGGCTATTTGCTGTCCTGAGCAAAGAAATATCTTCAGACAGATGGCAGCACCATCCTGGACACAGCATCTCTCCCAACATCTGCACCCTGCCCAACAGGGTGCCATGCCATAACCCAGGCAGGTGTTGCTGTTGCCATGGTGATGGAGTTCCATGCCCAGTCCAACTCTGGTCAACCACACACAGGATGCAGGTCAACAGCTCTTTGTTTGGAATAGATGTGAAGTTTCAATTGATGAGGGAGGCACGAGTAATCCACAGTCTCAGGACTGTCAGTGCTCTGGAAGCAACCCACTTGACTTCAGTAGACTTTGATTTCTTCATCTATAAAGGGGAAATACTCAAACCTGGCTCCAAGGGTTGTTGGAAGATTGAATTTAGTTATGCATGTGAAATCACTGAGGATGGTGCCTGACGCATAGGAGGTTCTTATTGAATGCTAGTTTTTTTTTTTCTCTTTCTTTCCTATTAGTTTCAATGAGATAAAAAGGAAGAAGAGGAGGGAGAGAAGGATGAGGGAGAGGAAGAAAAGAGCAAAAGGATGAGGAAGGATAAAAGATACAATGACCATAATGGTAGTAAAAGCAATAGCATTCAGTGTGCCCGCCCAGTCACTTGTTGTCCCAGGCCATTAGTACACATGGTTAACAATCTGCAGTGTATTTTTCCCATGTTGCTATAACACATTATCCAAGAATGGTAGCTTAAAACAACACAAATTGATTATCTCGCAGTTCTGGAGGTCGGGAGTCTAAAATGTGTTTACAGGGCAGTGTTCCTTCTACAGACTACAGGGAGTGTCCATCCCCTCTTTTCCAGCTTTCAGAGGCCACCCGCATTACTCAGCATGTCCCCTATGTCACTCCACAGCATCACTCCAACTGCTCTTGTCTTTACGATATCTTTTTGTCTGACTTGATTCTCTCACCACACTTTATCACTTATAAATGTTCTTGAAAATACATTGGGTCCCATCTGCAAAGTCTCTTTGGCCATGTAAAGTAATATGTTCATAGGTTCTGGGGATTATGATATGAATATATATGAAGGGCAGGGTCATTAGTCTAACTATCACATCCATATATATGATTAAAAAAATGACTTAGAAAAGTTAAGAAATTTTCCCCCAAGATTACACATTTTAAGTAAAAAAGCAAAGATTCAAACCACACTGACTCTGCAGCATATGTTCTTTCTGTGCCTATACCCTAAGATACTCAGTAAATGTTTCTTCTGAAGCCAGGAGGGCTGCATTGGATAATCTCTAAGATTCATCTTCTGTCTGATATTCTGTGGTTCTTCAGGAAGAAAAGCAAAGGTTCTGTTCCAGCCAGTCTCACCATTGTCCATTTCTCTTCTCCTTCTCTGAACCTAAGAGGAAAAGTGAGAGACCTGGGGCATCTGCAGAAGGAAGAGAATGATGGGGAGTGAGCATTTTCTAAGCAGGAATTTAGAAACAGGCAGAAGAAGCTCTGCTTGTATATATATGACCTTGGAATTAGAAATACAAAATCTGCTTAAGATCCCCCATTGGGCTCCTCTCCTGGCAGCCCAACTGTCAAAATCAATGACAATCATGTTGGCGTTTTGCTAATTGAACCATACAGGAGGTAGCTGGTCTTGCGAAATCCTATAATGAAGTAATTAGTTACTCCATCAGTAAACGGAAATAATAATCACAGATTGCTAAAGCTGAAAATACACTTTCTGATTATAGATGGGGATTTGCAGCCCAGAAGTGTCTGACACCTGACATAACTGTGAGGGACAAACCTGAAACAGACACGCAGGTCTTTTGGCTCCTGGTCTCAGATTCTTTCCACAGGATCATGAATCTCTGGAAGTTTGAACATGACTCAGTGGTTTTCCTGTAACGTGGCAGCCTTTACTCCAGGTGAGGGATGGGTGGCTGAAAAGTCCAGTCTGTGTGCGGCTGGGTCTGAGGCTAGGCCGTGGAGAGTCTTGGGTCACATGTACCCATTCACACACTATCGGATGATCTCACCAGCCCCCTCAACATTCAAAGGCCATTTTTCCCCTTTTTCATTTCAATTGTGAGACTAATGGATCATGAATAAAGATCATTTGATTCGTTCTTGAAAAAGCAAAAATAAAAACAAATCATCCATCATGAATTCCTCATGTTAGTCACTCTGAATATCAATTTTTTTCTCTATGCCTACTGAACAATTATTTAGAAAAAACAATCCCTCCCTTTATATCCTATATAATAAAAGCCTAATAAGCTAAGTGTCCGGTCGTCCTGTGGTCCGTTCAACCAAAGCGTAATATGCTAATGATATGCTAAGGCTGCTCAACCACTCTCTATGATGCGCACTGACCATCAGGGGGCAGATGCGCCAACCATTAGGTTAGCTTGCTGCTGGGGTCTGGCCAGTCGGGACTGAGCAAGATAGGCCGGATACACCCTGGAGCCCTCCTGTGGTCCCACCCCTGCTGGCCAACCTTCCATATCCCTCCTCAGCCCTGATTGTGCACTAATGGGGTCCCTCAGCCTGGCCTGCACCCTCTTGCAATCCAGGACCCCTCAGGGGATGTTGGAGAGCTGGTTTTGGCCCGATCCCACAGGCAGGACAAGGGATCCTACTGATGCACGAATTTGTGCACCAGGCCTCTAGTAACAATAATAAATATTATTATGGTCCCAAAAGCCTCATCTTATTCCCTAGTCCTCTAAGTAAGCATAGTGAGCCCCAGTGATCTATGTCTGGGTTACAGTGCTTTGTTCCAACATGGACATGTGAACCAAGCCCAGACAACAGAAGATTGCTCCTGAACTTTTGCACCTGGATAGTTGGAAAGTTAAAGTGGACCAGGGCCATGGCCTCCTTCTGCCCTGGAAAGAAGAGTTGGGTCGCTGCAGATGGCCCATGCCATTCCCTGCTACAGTCATTAGATAAAAAGTAAGGTGATTTAAATATCCCCAGTAACTGTTTTCTTTCAGTGCGTAATTGGTAATACCAGTCTTTAAAAATGTGCCTTTCTCAGAATGTTCCAGGTGAGATCTACTTTTTCACTTGTAACATCTCTAAATCATCTTTTGCCAGTTATTTCTGTTCTGTGTGGTTTGTGGTATGGACACTGTGAATAATCTAAATGTCAAGGAATTGTGGAAGATAACAAATTAGTATTAGTATGAAATCTCATCTTTATTGTGAAATAATACAGAGAGAGTTATCTTGGAAGATCTTGGGTGCATACAATGTTTTCAACAGATGTTGAAGTGGTGGAGATTATGAATGATCTTTTTCATTTTTCTTTCATGAGTTTCTATTACTTTTTAAATAAGAAAAATTTAAGAAGCATAATAACATTTTTAAAATAATTCTATTAAAGCTTATTTAAGGCATCCCAATGAGTCTCTTGTTTTTGGACATTAAGGTTCATTCATTTTATTATTCTTAATAAATAGGGAATCAATTGTTGGCTAAACATCCTTTGGAACTTGAAAAATAGAGCAGAAAAATAAAAGACAAAATTATTAAGAATGTGTTACTATTTTAACATATTCCATAGGACATGAAAATTACCAATACTTCACTTGCAAAAAAAAGGCTGGGGTTTAAATCTTAACCAAGTCCACATTTGACCAAACTGTAGTGATGCTTGTTTTTTGCTTTTTGTTTTTTAAACCAAGTAGTGATTCATAACTTATACAAAAAACAAACAGGATGGCATTCATGGCCTCCCTGAGAAGACAACAGGTGCTAAGGTCAGACACCTAGGTTCAACTCTGACAAAATTTATCATTACCCTTTGACCTTGGGAAATGTATGTAAGATTAATGCATATATCAGTTTCTTTATCTGAACAGTGATGATGATAAAAGCTTCTCCCTCATGAGACTGTTGTTTTAAGAAGAAAAGTAACCTACCTAAAGCAACTAATTATGACATGTGTCATAGGGTTAGTTCTCAATAAATGGTTATGGTTTATTATCCATTCAGATTACTCTTGAGCACCTTGAGATTCTCATTTGTCATCTTCCAGCTTCCAACCTGGGTGGTTGCTGCTGCCTGTGGAGATGCTGGGTTGCTGCAGAGGACTTCTTATGTGGTAAGCACAGCTTCTCATGTGCTTAGTGTTTTCTAAGGGAATGAAACTGAGTTGGAGCCAGAAGGTGCTAATTTACTCATCACCCCAGACCCAGTGATGCATTCTCAGCTCTCCCAGTAAGGCATTGCAGCCTCTTTGCCCAAAAAACTCTGTATATTGGGTTGTGATATATACAGCATATAACACATTGCATTATAATTGGTTGTAATGTTTCCCCATTTAGTCTGTTTCCCTACACAGACTGAAAGTACTTGAAACAGGGCCTATGACTTATGTATGTTGTCTTCTTAGTGCTTGGGATAGTCCCTCTTACAAAGAGATGCTTATTAAATGATGGATGAATGGTTAAATGGATATATAAATAAAAAAATGTTTAAGATTGGTCCTTCTCATATATATATATATATATATATATATATATATATATATATATATATTCTGACTTATTTATTTTTATGTAAAACAAAAAATAGCCATAGCAATAGAGTAAAAATAGCAACATTAATGCCTCCAGTTCTATAAATGAGATAGATTTAGCTTTCTCTGAGCAGTATCCAATAGTAATAAAAAGGCATAGAATTATTTTCCCAATTTTATATCATAATACATCAGTTAATTTTGTGTTTGCTAAAGGAGAATAAAGTCTATTTATAACTCTAAAAATGTGTTTAACTATTTTTAAAGTGATGAGAGTTTAAATCTTATTAAGTGACTAATGAGAAGGAAGGAAGACAAGAGGACTAAGGAAGAAGACAAGCTTAATAAATTCTTAGGAAGGAAAAGTTTATGGTCTCAGAAATATTTATTTATTGAAATTTACTTTAGAATCTATCTTTTCTCGTATGCATACACATGTAAGTTTTATAAGGTTCAACTTAACTTATTTTCAATCCACCATTTTCAAATAATTAGCCCTCCAACTCCTTTCTTTTTCTAGGTAGTCTACCTCATCACCTATCTCATGAAGACAATATAAGCAACAAAAACAAACCAACAGTCAAAAACCTGGAAACCAGCCCTCTTCACTGCATACTCTTTTTTGTTTGTTTGTTTCTGTAGCATTGAGATTGGTGTCTCTTCTCCATCTAAAGTTTAATCCCATTACTTCAACTTTCTTGGGGGCTTAGCTCATCAATTATCCCTCATTCTCGAATGTATTTTCCAATCTCCTCTTCTATTTATCTCTCTCCATCATGAGATAAACATCCTCAAATTTGCCCAATTGAAACAAAAGGTGTCCATTTCTCCTTCTTCCCTTCTGGCTAACACTCTTTCTACCCATCCCTATCTTTTCATTTCCAAAGTCTTCAAGTAATTGTCTACCTTCACTGTCTTTATTCATCACTTTGTCATATCATGTCATACATGACCACATATGAATGCACTTTGAAATTAATAACTATCTCCTATCTTATTTCATTGATCATTCAGCAATCTATGTAGAGAAATCTATATACCTATCTATGTACATCTTTTTTGCAGCCCAATATCTCCCCAGAGGAACACATCTCTGAAATGGTTTCACTTCCTTCCTCCCCAATGAAATGGCCTCAGTCTAGATCACTACCAAAATAGCCTCTTAGATGTCCATGTGCTTTCGTGGTTATCTCTGTAACTAATTGTCTATAATGCAACCAGATTACAAATTTGTAATGTGCCCACCACTTGCATCATCCAAGGATTTGCAAAAAGTCATTAGTGTAATAGAGTAATACATTCAGTGAGTCTAAGCATCATTTGGCATAAAAGGCCCTATACATTTTGTCCCCTACATGCCTCTATATAGCCTTTTCCCAGCATCCACAACCTGGTCATAATGGACTTCTTTCAGGTCCTCAAAACATTAAACTCTCACCAAAATCCAAATCTCACACATGCTGCTACTTTTGCCTGAAATATTATGTCCCATCATCTCTCTTTGACAAACTCTTATGAAAATTTTAAGTATAAGTTGATATCACCCTGTTTCTTAATTTTCCCTGAACCTCTAGGCTATTTTAAATGGTCTTTATCATGTGCTCCAAAAGCACACCATCCTTTTTTCATTATTATTGATTTTTTTTCCAGAGATGAAGGGGGAAGGATATAGAGCCAGAAACATCGATGAGAAACATCTATTAGCTGCCTCCTGCACACCCCCCACTGGGGATGAGCCTGCAACCAAGGTACATGCCCTTGACCGGAATCGAACCTGGGACCCTCAGTCCTCAGGCCGACGCTCCATCCACTGAGCTAAACCGGTTAGGGCAAGCACACCATTCTTACTGTAAAGTAATCATTATCACACTTTCCTGAAATTCTGTATTTAATCATTTGTTTCTATCACTAGACTGTATGCTCAGAGAGAAAAGGGCCTCATTTACTGTTACAACCCTGAAATCTATTAGAGGGACCTAAAATTGTAGACAGGAGAAAAGTGTTTATAAAATTAATGAATGGATGTTGGATACTCAGAAACTGATTAAGCCACCCATCATTTTAGATGGTTAGTGGGAACAAGTGAAGGTTGGGGGCTTTTGATTAGAATAGTGGCAATTTTACTTAGATTTACATTTAGTAATGAAAGTAAGCTTTACTGTCTAATATCTTTGCTAGATAATAGTTATTGTTGAATATTAATAGTTTCCATTTTTATCATGGAGTTTGCAATAAGCATTAAAAATAATACATTCACACACAGAGAGAGACACAAAAATATTGATATATTCCCCTTTCCTTCAAAAAGGCCATTGTAATATATCCACTTTACCTTAGCATTCTCATTTCCCAGGACTCCTCAGCTTTGAAAAAAACTACTTAGTTTCCTACAATTTCCCCTAAGAACAGAAACAAGATGAGGATGCCCACTTCCACCACTCCTGTTTGACATAGTACTGGAAGTGCCAGCCATAGTGATCAGACAAGAAGAAGAAATAAAAAGCATCCAAATTGAAAAAGAAGTAAAACTGTCATTATTTGCAGATGACATGATATTGTACATAGAAAACCCCAAAGTCTCCATGAAAAATTACTAGACTTAATAAATGAATTTGGCAATGTAGCAGGATATAAAATTTACACTCAGAAATCTATGGCTTTTTTATACACCAATAATGAACTCACAGAAAGAGAAACTAAAAACAAAACAAAACAAAAACAATCCCATTTACCATTGCACCAAAAAAAAATCAGACACGTAGTAATAATCTATAGATTCAATGCAATCTACATTAAAATACCAAAGGCATATTTTAAAAAAACAAACCCTAGAACAAACTCTCCAAAATTCATCAGCAATAAAAAAGACCCTGAATAGCTGCAGTAATCTTGAGAAAGAAGAACAAAGTTGGAGGGGTCACAATACCAGATATCAAGCTTATTACAAAGCCACTGTTCTCAAAACTGCCTGGTACTGGCACAAGAAAAGAAATATAGAGCAATGGAACTGAACAGAGATCCCAGAAATTGACCCAAGCCATTATGCTCAATTAATATTTGACAAAGGAGGCGAGAGCATACAATGGAGTCAAGACAGACTCTTCAATAAATGGTGCTGGGGAAATTGGACAGATACATGCATAAAAATGAAATTAGACTACCAACTTACACCATACATAAAAATAAACTCAAAATGGATAAAGGACTTAAATGTAAGACAGGAAACCATAAAAATCTTGGAAGACTCCATAGGCAGCAAAATAGCAGACATTTGTTGTAGCAATATCTTTACCAAGACAGCTCCTGAGACAAGGGAAACTAACAAGGAAATAAACAAATGGGACTACATCAAAATAAAAAGCTCTGCACAGCAAAAAGAACCATCAACAAAACAACAAGAAAGCCCACTGCATGGGAGAACATATTTGCCAATGTTATCTCCAATAAGGTTTTAATCTCCAAAATTTATAGGGAACTCATACAACTTAACAAAATGAAGGTAAACAATCCAATTTTAAAAATGGGCAAAGGATCTAAATAGACACTTTTTGAAAAAGGACATACAGAAAGCCAAAATACATATGAAAAAATGCTCAAAGTCACTAATTATCTGAGAGATGCAAATCAAAACAACAATGAGGTACCATCTCACACCTGTCAGAATGGCTATCATCAACAAATCAACAAATGACAAGTGCTGGCAAGGATGTGGAGAAAAAGGAATCCTCTTACACTGCTGGTGGGAATGCAGATTGGTGCAGCCACTGTGGATAATAATATGGAGTTTCCTCAAAAAATTAAAAATGGAACTTCCATTTGACCCAGTAATTCCACTTCTGGGAATATATCCCAAGAAAACAGAAACACAAATCAGAAAGGATATATGCACCCCTATGTTCGTAGCAGCACAATTTATAATAGCTAATATTGGGAAACAGCCTAAGTGCCCATCAGCAGATGAGTGGATTAGAAAACTGTGGTACATCTACACAATGGAATACTACGCTGATGTAAAAAAGAAGAAATTCTTACCATTTGCAACAGCATGGATGGAACTGGAGAGCAGTATGCTAAGTGAAAGAAGCCAGTCAGAGAAAGATGAATATCACATGATCTTACTCATTTGTGGAATATAATGAACAACATAAACTGATGAACAAAAATAGTACCAGAGTCATTGAAGCATAGAACAGACCGTCCAACCTATGAGGGAAGTCTTCTTAGATTTTTATGGTTTCCTGTCTTATATTTAAGTCCTTTATCCATTTTGAGTTTATTTTTGTGTATGGTGTAAGTTGGTGTTCTAATTTCATTTTTTGCATGTATCTGTCTAATTTCCCAGCACCATTTATTGAAGAGTCTGTCTTGACTCCATTGTATGCTCTTGCCTCCTTTGCCAAACCTATGAACAGACTGTCCAACCTCTGAGGGAAGGTGAGGGGGTAAGAGATCAACCAAAGGACTTGTATGCATGCTTATGAGCATATCCAATGGACATAGACAGTAGGGGGGGTGAGGGCATGTGCTGGGAGGTGGGAGCAGCCTGGGAGAGGCCAATGGGGGAAAAGGGAGACTCATGTAATACTTTAAACAATGAAGAATTTAAATTAAATAATGAAATTTATAGATACTGTGATGAAGAACAGCAGTAGATATGAAAATTTTAGTTAAGGTTTACAATATGGTGTCAAAAAATGGGATTTTCCTCTCGGGAAAAATATTACATTGAAGATTGGTAAAAAAATTTATTTTAAAAAATACTTAATTTCCTCACCATTTCATATATTTTCACTGATCAGCAACTTTACATCTTTCTATTAGCTTTTCTTTCTCCCTGAAAGACCTTCCTTCTATTAAGTTTTATCAGATTTCCTCTTTTTAGCTACTTAAGGCAACTAAAACTTCACCACTTTTCTATATCGCTCATAGAAGTGGAAGTCCTTTTTTTCTCATTTTATATCTCCCAGTATAGCACTGTATTCAGGACAGATGAGAATCTCTGAAAAATGAATAAATAAAGTAAATAAAGTGAAGGAAAGAATAGGTGTGTGAATGCATGGAATGATAGCTGAGCAGATGAAACAGTGGATAAATGAAATGAATGGATGAATAAATAAATAAAGTTTAAAAATGGATCTACCCCTTGGACATCCCTCTGAATTGTTTCAGGGATGGGGATACATATGCCTCAACTCATCTCATTGGTTAGTAAACTAAATCTCAAAGATATTATTACATGTACAAGTGATCCAGCAACAAGAACCACAATGGGAAGAAGAACTCATTCTCCTAAGTTCATGAAGAATCTGTGTCCCAGCTGAGATGTACTAACATCAGTAGTAAACACCATTGGATAAACACAAATGTCTCTCCCACCAAATCTCATATAACCTCAGGTTTCTCCAAATCACAGATTACCTCTCTACTGTGCCAGAATTTGGACTTGACAAGCTCTAAGATCATTCCAGATTGAAGAATTTGTATTTTACTACAGACCCTGAAAAGGAAAATGGGGGAAATGAGTCTCAGACAGAAATCAGTCAAGTGTCCAATCAGGAAAATGGAAGGCACCTTAAGTATTTTAACAAAGTAAATTTAGTATGAGGAACTAGTTAATTAGGTAGGTGCTAGAGGTAAGAGGCAAACAGGTGTCATGGAGGTTAAATAGACAGCAACTGCAGGCAGCAGCTACTGTGGTCAGAGCTAAGGGACACTGTCTGTTCTTGCGAGGGCAGTTCAGGTGCATTCCTAAGGCCACACAAAAGCTATGACAAGCAAATAGAAAAAGCCAATCCCTCGCTCCTGTTTGACCTTTAAGGCTTTATCTAGCACCATTTATTGGTAAATCCTAACAGTTGGCAAAACAGAAATGCAGTATGCAAGTTCCCAGCTTTGGCATTAAAAGAAAGAGTACAGAAAGATGGATTTGGTGCTGAGATGTTGCAAAATGAGAGCTTAATATAAGGCAAATATAGTAATCTTGTTTCCTAAAAACATAGACACTTCCATTGTTAGGGGAAAACAAAATATTCTTTAATAACACTGAGATCCTGCAGAAGAGCAGCTGAATAAGCAAAATGTAAATGGGAGATATGGAAAGAAAAATTAATTTTATATCCTTTGGTAGCCAGTGGGAAGAGACCCAAATGGAATATACTAGACTGGAAAATTAGAATGTTCATATGATATAAACAATGTATCTACATAAAAAAGCAATCTACATGGAAGAGAGGAGAGCAGAATCTGGGTCTTTCCCCAGGGAGGCTAAGCAGGCTTAACACACTAGGATGACATACAGAATATCAGTTAAGACCCATGACTCTGAAGCCAGTAGAGTCAACTATTAAACACTGTTGCTTACCACCCCTGTGATTTACACACTCACCGCCTTAGTCTGTGTTTTTAATCATTAAAATTGAGACACAAGACTATTTTCTTCCCAGAGCAAGTCCATAAATGATTTTTAAGGAATAAATGAAATATGCTCTTAAAGTGATTCCTAAGAACACTTGGCACATAGTATGAATCCAATGCATCGGAGCTATGATCAGTGAATCGGCCTCATCCCCTCTGACCTTCTGCTGGCCGTTGCCATATTTTCTTCAAAAATTAAAAGGTTGACAGTTTAGGACTCCTTTGTGGATGAGAGTGTGTCAAAGAAATTTCTAGAACTAAGGAGGTTACTAAGTTCACTCTTATTCTCTGTCTACATATGGAAGAGCCCCAAATCCCCCTAACCTCTTCCATTAAACAGAATTACTCTAAATTACTCTAACTCTGAACTATCTTTTATGCCCAAGGCCCAAGGTATCCCCATTCCTGCCCCCAGCTGGTCCAAATTTTTAGTCATACACTGTTCTCCCTGGGTGACATCTTTGTCTTCTGCCTGGCCCCACATCAAACTCATATTAAACTACACTAATTCATCAAACAGCATATAAGTTAAACATAGATTACAACAAAACAAAGTAGTCTTCTGTCCTTTAACCCACTTGATCTTCAGTTTAGAGCAATGTTTCTGTGAGCATGTCTATGTTTTCTCCACTGGTTAGCATTATGAATCTTCAAGTTCTCTACTTGAATTTCAATTATTCTATTTTTTCATAAAGGGAGCTGACCGTTGGGGGAAGTAAAAACTTGGGAGAAAAATTTTTGGCCATTTGTATCAAAGATAGAAGAGAAATTATATTCTGTTGATAAAATAAAAAATAAATATATAGAATGAAAAGCTCCGTGAATCCAGAACCAACTACAGAATTTGAACAGGGCTAGAGCAAAACAAAACATGTGTTTGGGCCATCTGTCATTAGTCCGTAGAACATAGTGAGGGGTTTACTCAAATTCAATTGGTAGAAACAATGACAAAATGAGCAAAACACACATAATGTTGCCTCCAAAGTCAAGTAAGCATTTGCCACATTGGATATGCCCACAAATTGCATCACTACTTTCCCTTATTTTAAGTAATTATCCACAAGGGTCCTCCTTCCGAGGGTAAACATTCTCTCATGGGCTGTTGCAATTGGTTTAATGGGAAGTGCTTAAAATGTTTTCTGTTTTCTCGGAATCCTAATGACTCTTCTAACACAGACTCAGATTTGAAGAACTGCAGCTGAAGCTATAAATGGAAAGTGTAAATTACGTCTCCAGATGTGGGGAATGTTTCCCATCAAACAACAACATTCTCCTGCCTCCTAATCTAAAATATAATAATAATGAGATAGTTCGTGGGCTTAAAGCAAGTATTTTTTTATGCTTGCACATCATATGCACATGGTATGATCATAACTTTTTAAAGATTTGCATTGGAAAATAAAAGAAGAAATGATGAGGTGATAATTGCTTTGGGATAAAAATGTAAATGCCATGGATTTTTCTGAGGTTAAGATTTTTCCAATTGTTTGTTTTTATGCAACTTCTCAGTCCTGTGTCTTAATTCCCATTTGCAGACAGTTTTTCAGTTCATGATGCACTCTTATTGTGTGATTTCATTCTTTAGGCATCACAACAATATTTGAGAAAGAAATTACTACTATTCCTCACTGATGGGTAAGGAAACCGAGGCCCAGAGATGCTGTGATTCCTTGATCAAGGTCACACAGCTAGCAAGCAGCAGCACTGGGATTGAAGCCCAGGCTGGCCTGGTGACAAAATGAATGCCTTTTCTAGAAATCCTTATTGTCAGCAGTCCCTGCTCTCAATCTCTTTGTGAGCCTCAGGAAACCTCCTGGAGAACGTCACACATGGAAATGGTTTCTTACTTCCATCCCTGAAGATTTTAAAGACAGAGGCTAATTCTCATTAATCTCTACATCCTCAGGGCCTCATAAAAGGCTGGTAACAGAGCATCATCCATTAGACCTCAGGCTGAGAGACCAAGTTTACCTACTCTCACTGAGTCCTATTGGGAAGGGAAGCAGAACAGAGATGAAGACCTGTATTCTAGTCCCTGAGACCCAGTGGGGAAGGCAAAAGGGGAAAGGAGAATGGTAAGGGATGGAAGCTGAGAATGAGGACACAGAACTCCAAGATTCCCCAGAGGAACACTCATGGCACACAATGACCATAAAACGCTCAGGTTTTGGTAGACCTCCAATAAACTTATGGCACCAGGATGAGAGAAGTGGGCCTGAACAAAAAGTCATCAGGAGCTGAGTGGCTGGTTCACACTTTTTTTAGACTCAGTAGGAGAGGGAAAAAATAAAACACACAGGTTCCTAAAAATAACTTGTTCTACTCTCACACTGATAAATTGTATGTATTTTTATTTAATTTTTTTATATTTTATTGATTTTTTTAAAGAGAGGAAGGGAGAGGGATAGAGTTAGAAACATAAATGAGAGAGAAACATCAATCAGCAGCCTCCTGCCTACCCCACACTGGGGATGTGCCTGCAACCAAGGTACATGCCCTTGACCAAAATCAAACCTGGGACCCTTCAGTCCACAGGCCGACGCTCTATCCACTGAGCCAAACCAGTTAGGGCTTTATTTAATTTTTGTTGGGATTATTGGGGTGGCATTGGTTAATAAAATTATATAGGTATAAAATATATAATTCTGTAATATTGTATTGTGTGTTAGTTATTCAAAGCCAAGTCTCTTTCCGTTACCATTTTCCCCCCTTCATTCCCTTCCACCTCCCCACCCCTTTTTCCTGTGGTACATTTGATACTGTTATAATAACCTGGTTATTAATTAACAGGAAAGGAGTAAAGGGAAGCAAGATAACATAGGCATGCCATTTGTGCCAGGAAGATGCAGTTAATATTCTCCAGGTCTGTTCCCCCCAGATAGATGAGGGAAGTGACTGGACAATAGATACATTCCCAGTAAGATCTGGGTGATGTGGGAAAGTGCTTACTTGTCAGTTACATCTGGGAACAGGGCATTGGCCAGAATAGGCATGGCCACTGCAGGGTATTAAATATGAGATACTTAAGTTCCTGAACAGATGATGTTCCCTTTCTTGGCCCTCTTGCACTCCTGGGACTCCCATTGCAGGGGGAACATCCCTACATTAGTCCACATGGCTCATAGCCATGGGGAGCCCACACACAATAGACTAATGGACTGTGACTAGCCTGATGCTACAGGGGACCCAGTTCCACCATGGAATGGAAACTCTAGACACTGGTTTTGCTTCTAGCTCTGCTGAAGCCCCAGCTGCACATTTTCCAAGACTGGATTAAGGAAAATGGGACTTTGGAAACTGAGGGATATGATTTCATGCAAGTAAAAATCATTCATTCTCGCATGCAAGTCTTAGAAAATTATTTTTCTCAGGAAACCGAAAGAACCCAACCCCCACTTCCCAGTGGGGAAAGGGATAACCCACTCTTACTAGCATCGGAGAAGTTCCACTCATACAGTCCTCTGATAACACATTTACACAATGGAGTACTACTCAACCACAAAAAAGGAAGAAAAGCTCACCTTTTGCTACAGCATTGATAGACCTGGAGAGTATTATACTAAGTGAAATAAGCCAGTAAGAGAAATACAAATACTATATGATTTCACTTACATGGGGAATCTAATGAATACAATTTTACACCTTTAAAGATAAAGACAGACAAATTTACCAGTCTTCAAAACAATACTAACTAGCATTTACTGAATTATGAATCTGGGTCAGTCACTCAACTGAATGGTCCACTTACATTGCTCATTTTTAAGCCTCACAACTCTCCTCTGAAATAGTTTTCTTTTCCCTTTTACAGATTAGCAGAATAATACTCAGAGAGGTGAGTAACTTGCCCAGAGTCACAAAACCAAAACTTTATAAGCGCTTTCTCTTCTGTCAAACAGGGATTATAACAGCTCCCTACTGGGGTTGATGTCAGGATGAAAAGAGAAATGTATGTATTGGAACAGAGCCTAGCATACAACAAATAACAAGTCTTGTTATTGAAGGCAGAGGAGCAAATGTGGTTTAAATGAAGGTAGTTAAAGTCCCAGGTTTCACAGCCAAATACAAGGGTTCAAACACTTGCTCTGACATTTTCATCTGTGTGGGTTATCTTGGTTCTAAACATAAGCCTGCTTCCTTATGTCTAGATACTAATAACAATAGAAAATGTCTTGTGAAGCTGTTGTGATAATTAAATGAGGTTTTACTTTCTGGTAGAGGTTATCGATGCATAAAGTCCAACTATACCTAAAACATGAAGGGCCTTCAAATAAAAAGGGACTCTGTGATGTGGCTGGGTGAGATCAGCCTTTATATAATAAGCCATGTTATTTCATTTTAGGTTTACATCATATTATTAAATTAAGTGACATTTTTGGCAGATTGAATAACAGTAACAAACATTCAGTTCACAGCCATGATATAATATGCACATGCACTTAAAAGGCTCTCTGACAGTCAGCCTGAGACAAATTCATAAACATGTATTTTATAACCTGCTTAGTTGGATATTAAATAATTAGGATGGATTCATCTATCAATTACTCAATGAATGAAAATAGAATATTTTCAGAATGAAGAATGTTCCTTTTCTAAGGTGGTTGATGGGGCGGGGGGAGGTGGGCTTCTTCCTCAGACTCCGGACATCTTTAAAATAGCTGATGACATGATGATGAACACATCAACAGAATCACCAAATGACCAACCAACAGGGAGCCTGTCTTGCCATGAACAAATATTTCTTTGGCTATAGCACTGAATTAAGACTCTATTTACACAGCCTTTCTATACCCAGCACTGCATATATATATATATATATATATATATATATATACCCTAAAAGAAGAGAATTATTTTTATGAACCCATCCATTGTTTTGATAAATAAGTTGATGAATACCTCCAACAAGCTAGAAAATAAAATTAAAAATAGCACAGAGAAATCTAAAGCAGTTTCATGACTTGACCGATGTTACACACTTAGAAAGCAAAAGGAGTTAGTTCTCAAACGCATGGCTCAGCTCTGTTGGGTCGCTCCTGGCATGTTCTCTGGCCACAATAGAACTTACTTGTTTCTGTCATCATGATGGAAGATGCAACTTCAAGGGGGGCAAGATTCAGTAAGAATTAGCTCCAAAAGACAAATGATGCTGTTGTTCAGAAGGATTTTGCCTAGGACGGTAATCATTATTGGGGGTGTACAGAGATATGCACCAACCCCAATGCTAAGCACTGGATCTCCCAAGACAGTGTAGTAAGTAGTCACCTACCCATTTACCATCCAACACTATTCACATTGACCAGTCACTCTAGTTGAGATTTTGGTTTGTAATTCTATCAATCTACTGTAAAGTGTGCTCTCCAAATATACTTTCTTGGAAGGCTATTGGGACCCAACAACAACAACAAAAATCCCATACCACTTCCTTCAAGACCTTCACCACATTCTTCTCTCAGTACCTGCAGTCCACTGGCCATTCATTCATTTACTTGACAAATGTTGATAGAGCACCTCCTGTTTTTGGTCACCGTCAGAATGGAATTGATTTTCACTAGGTGAGAATACTTCTCAATCACTTTTCCTTCTGTTGGGAGAGGGAGAGAGAGATAGAAACATCAATGATGAGAATCATTGGTTGGCTGCCTCTTGCTTGCCCCCCACTGTGGATCGAGCCCACAACCTGGGAATGTGCCCTTAACCAGAATCAAACCTGGGACCCTTCAGTCCGCAGACTGACTCTCTAGTCACTGAGCCAAACCGGCTAGGCTGAATCTCATTTTTATTGCAGCCTCCTAGCAGAAGCATTCTATTGTTTCTAGATCTTGGGTAGAGATCAACATTTATGGTTACACTGACCAACTAAACAGGCATGGAGAAGAATAAGCAAAACAGTGAGGACCCTTGACCTATGGCAGGTAAAGGCAGCTGTGGAGGTGAATGACTAAGAGGATGGGCTCTGTAGCCAGACTTCATGGGTATGAAATCTGGCTCTGCCACTAGGTAGTTGTGTATGAATACTAGGCAGGCTACTTTACCTCTCAGTTACCTAACCTTACCTGTATAAGGAGAATAATAATAATTATTATATCATAGGGCTATTGGAAGAATAATAAAACCAACATAAGAGCATAGAACAGTGACATTTGGTGAGCACTCAGTAAGTGTTAGCTATTGTTATTATTAAAAATGTTAAATATTTCTATCTAAACTCTAGATCTTTTTGTATAGCATGCGAATTATCTTCCCTAGCACGTGTCAAAAAAATTTGTTATGATACCTTCCATACCTGAAGACATGTGGGAAATTAATGCCAGAGTCATTATTATAAACATGGGTTACTCTTTTATTATCAGGGCAAGAAGAAACAAACACTATTTTTAAAACTCATATTTAAAACATGTGTTGGTTTTCTTATTCTTACTCCTTCTTCTTATGATCTTAGTTTTTCAGTTCTTGTGTATGTCCCGGGTCCTATGCTAATCTTTCTTTCATTCTGATTCTTCTTCTCTGGCTCTTGAGCCACACTACCTGGGTTTGTGTTTTGGTTCTTCCACAGCCTGTCTATGAGAACTTGGAGAATGTACTGAACTCTCTGTGCCTCAGTATTTCCATCTGTCAAATAGGGGGAAATGTTGGGCCAGTGCATTACTTTGTAGATGTAGGCTCCCAATAAATTCTAGTTACTGTTATCACCCTGAGGTCTCAGGACAATGTCGGACAAGGTAGCTGTTTCTGTAAAGACTTGCTGAGGTATGTTCTATGAGCAGTAAAGACACAGACCAGGGAATGTGCAGGGTAGATTGTGGACATGCAGAGTTCCATGAGCCTGAGCATGTGCCACTACAACCGTTAATGTCAAGCTCTCTTCCAGATGTTCAAGCATGCTGGCTCCCAGGCACAACCCCAAGCCAGGCCTCCCCAGACTGCGCAGCAACTAAGGCCAATAAGCTGCCTTAATTTGGAAAATTCCACTCACGTTCCTGGCTTCTGGCTCTGTGCATGTCCCCAGAGGCTTTTATGCCAGCCTTGAATCCCAAATGCTGAAGAGAAAGAAAAGAGGGAATGGAAAAAGAAAAAAAAAAAGGTAGAGGAAAGGTCGGAAATTTAAACTGAATTGTTTGGTAATGGAAAGTCCCTTTCAAGCCTCCATAATTCTTTATTTGGATTCCATTGAGCACGTGCCAAGAGGGAAAAAGGAAAGGTTAAATCCTTCTATCAGATCTGGCAAAAGAGCTCAGTGGAGCAGCTTAAGAGCGGATTAGCTGTCCCACAATGCAAAAGTGTTAATACACAGGATGCCAGTGGGCTGCACACACCCTGCCTGCCTGCCTCCCTCCCAGCCTTGGGGTCCACTGGATCTGGGAGGGGGGAACTAGCCCACCAGGTGAGAGTTAGATCCCCAAGGAGGTGCAAAGTGGTCCATCTGCCAGGGGTGGACTGAGGCCTCAGGTATCTTCACCCTTTGAGAATATGATAAAGGCTTGCCTCCTCCCTGAAAATACTCACATGTATAAGATTTTACTAGAAACCTGAGGGGACCCAAGGAGCTCGTGTATCCCACCCACAGACCTTGAACCTCTGCCTTAAAAACTTCCAGAACTTTTTTTGCTGGAAGTCTTGCTGTTTTTCACATGCCTCTTCCTGGCAGGCTTCCCTGGACTCAAAACCCTTTTGTTAAACTAAGATCAGATCCAAAATTTAGAACGTGCTTGTCTGGGGCCTGATGTGTCTGCGTTGGATTCAACAAAGCAGGCAAGTTTAGTGAAAAGTTAATCTGTCATTGGAGTCAATACTGGTTCTGCTCCTAGTGCCAGCCGTCCGAGCTGGATGAGGCTGGGAAGTCATTTCTTGCATGCCCAAGTGATTTCCCAGTGGTTAAAAAGGCTGCATGAATATGAAAGGTTTAGGGAGCAACGATGACATGGCAGATGCTGGAGGTGCTGAGGGAAGGGATCACGGGTCCTTCCTTTTCCAAAGGAGCTTGCGTGGGGTGAGGAGGAGGACCAAAAACTTAATGACCATAGCTCATTGCAATCAAGTCTTCAGATAAAGGCTCTATGAGACCTCGCAGGCGAAGAATGCATCCTCTCTGAGAGGGTCCTTAAAGATTCTGAGGCAGAAGAATATCTGTGCTACATTTTCAAGGACAGTAAGAGTAGCCAGCTGGAAAAAAAATGGGGCAGGATATTTCAATCAAAGATATCACCAAGTTCAAAATCAAAGAGAAAAGGTCTGATGAGAATTGCCGAGTATCTCATATCATGTGGACACACTACTTACTGTGTCGCTGGAAGTTTTTAATGAAAACAAATACTTAAAGGACAATTCAAGGCCAGTAGAATGGGACTGAGGATGTAGAGATGTTTGAGTTAGGGCCTTCTCAGCAAGTCTTCTCAGTGCCCTTCAGAAAGGCAGAGGGAGGCTCTGAGACTGAGCCTTCTCTCTGCTTCCAGGTCTGCCTGACCTAGGCCTCTAGCTGCCATGGTTCTGCTGAGGGGAGTTGTTACAAATGACTGCACTTCCCCTTATGTTTCAGATTCCTTCACCTTCTTTTAAGATCTGTTGCCAAATTTCAGATTAAGAGAAGTGCCTACTTTCTTAGGATCTTTGAGATCCTGTGCCTAAGTGAAGGACCCTGTTGGACATCAAGAGAGAAGGCCTAGCTCTCTGGGCAGAGGAAGCTCGGTTGGTTTTCCACCTGAAGAACGTCCTCTAAAGCATGTATGAATGTGTGTATATAAAAATTCATAGGATTTGGAAAAGCCAAATCCCTTTTTCCCCATGAAGTTTTAAGCTTGTGTGTGTCTTGAAAGAAATGCAATCCTCATGTCCCCTATGTACTTAGATTGAATATGTTCAAGTGCTTCATGATAATTTCTGCCATCAAAATTCTTAGAGCCTAGAATTTTAGTCTTAAGTTCTTTTCCTCAAATCTGGAAACTGAAGATTTTCCCCAAGAACAAAAAGAGCATGAACCAGACAGAACAGAACTTCAGTTGTTTGTTTCATGAAAGAAAGAAAAAATCTTCTACAATAAACCCTTCTGTTGAAGTCCTCATCTGCCTCACTCACCTTATTTATTGACAGGGCGACCTCTTACCTTCCATTTCCTCAGACAGCCCAGTTCATGCCCTTTGCCCTGGCATCACTACCTGCAGTTCCCATTTCCATTCTCCAAATATCATGGTTTAAATAAGAAATGATAGAAAACCCATTATCAGGCAAAGTTTTGCCATGCCCATTCTAGCCTTCCTTTCTATTTGTTATGGTCCAGAAAGATTTACCACAAGTCACATATGTGATTTTGTCTAGTAACTGCATTAAAAAGGGTAAAAAGAAATAGGCAGACTCCATTTAAATAGTATATATTTTAAGCTAATATAACCAAAGTATTATAATTTCAAAATATAATTAGTATAAAATAATAAGATAACTTACATTATTCTATTCATACTAAATCTTCAAAATTTACTTATGGCATATCTCAATTAGGACCACCATGTTCCAAGTGCTCAGTAGCCGCACGTGGCAATTGCCTATTGTACTACTGTACTAAAGCATGCCACTCCCTGCTGGAGCAGTCTGTCACGGAGTTTCTTCCAAGTGGTAGCTGACAACTCTAAAACTTAATACAAGAGGGAGCCTGCTACAGTTCCCACTACTGAAGCACCAGTGTAATAATTGAAATTCATTGTCACCTTCATCCATAACCCATCCTAATTTTCCTGGGAAATTATAATTTTGTTCAATTAATAAACTCACACTCTTTCAATTACATCACATTTTTAAACTGAATGAGAAAGCAAATTTTTAAATTGCAGGTAGGCAGAAAGGGAGGGAGGCAGGTAGAGAAGGAAGGAAGGAAGGAAGGAAGGAAGGAAGGAAGGAAAGAAGGAAGGAAGGAAGGAAGGTAGGAAGGAAGGAAGGAAGGAAGGTGGGAGGGAAGGGAGGGAGGAAGGAAGGTGGGAGGAAAGGGAGGGAGGGAGGGAGGGAGGAAGAAAAAGAGAAAGGGAAGGAGGGCGGGAGAGAGAGGGAGGGAAGGGGAAGAAAGGAAGGACACTAATTATCCATCCATCTGGCCCCTTGCAACAACACAATCTATTAGCCATTGAATCTATTGCATACTGTCCTGTGGGTCAAGGCATTCTGATTGCCACTCTGACTTTGCTGTACATATGGGAATTCTGTCCACCTTGCTTCAATGGTTAAGTGCTACCACCTGGCTTTTGCTCTTCCAGAGACCTATCATTTCATTTGATACTAGAGAACCCAAGTCCATGGCAACCTCTCCCCTGGTCAACAGTGGCCTACAGAGGACAGACACTACTAAGTTTATCAAAGACCTCTTTCCTAAAGTGTTTCTTACTTAAAAGGCATGTTCTTAATTATATAGTTGAAAATATAGTCACAACATTACATTTTCTTAAACATGGCATGTATTGAAAATACTATGTATAGACTTCTTAACTCAAAAGATATTAGTTTCCAATATTAACTTAAAAGCTGAATTTTTGTCCTAGCTGGTTTGGCTCAGTGGATAGAGTATCAGCCTGCAGACTGAAGGGTCACAGTTTCGATTCCAGTCAAGGGCACATGCCTGGGTTGTGGGCTCAATCCCCAGCAGGGGGGGCATGCAGGAGGCAGCCAATCAATGATTCCCTCTCATCATTGATGTTGCTTTCTTTCTCTCCCTCTCCCTTCCTCTCTAAAATCAATAAATATATTTTTAAAAAACACGAAACTGAATTCTCCCAAACACATAATTTTAAACTGAGGCATTCTCAGTCTTGTACATGGTGTACAATGGGGCACTTCCTAACTTAAAGAAGGGCTAGTTTCAAGGCTCTTATCCTTAATATAAGGCCACTTTCTGATCCACTCATCTAAGCCATCAGGCTAATCTTGTATTTTGCATTGGGGGCTCTTAAGATAATAAAATGCATTTTCCTGCTAACTCTGCAGGACTTTTAACTTGATGGGCTTCTGCATTCTTTTCATGTCCAACGTCTATCTTATTAAAATTGTAGTGATTAAAATTTGGATCTCCCTCATGGGTCTACCGGTGTATTCGCTTACATAAAAGGCCACTAGACCCTGAATAGCTGCAGTAATCTTGAGAAAGAAGGACAAAGTTGGAGGGATAACAATACCAGATATCAAGCTATACTATAAGGCCACTGTTCTCAAAACTGCCTGGTACTGGCACAAGAACAGACATATACTAGTAGACCAATGGAACAGAACAGAGAACCCCAAAATTGATGCAAGCCATTATGCTCAATTAATAGTTGATAAAGGAAGCAAGAGCACACAATGGATTCAAGACAGACTCTTCAATAAATGGTGCTGGGGAAATTGGACAGATACATGGAAAAAAAATGAAATTAGAACATCAACTTACACCATACACAAAAATAAACTCAAAATGGATAAAGGACTTAAACATAAGACAGGAAACCATAAAAATCTTAAAAGAACCCATGGGCAGCAAAATAGCAGACATTTGTTGTAGCAATATCTTTACCAAGACAGCTCCTAGGACAAGGGAAACTAATGAGGAAATAATCAAATGGGACTACATCAAAATTAAAATCTTTTGCACAGCAAAAAGAACCCATCAACAAAACAACAAGAAAGCCCACTGCATGGGAGAACATATTTGCCAATGTTATCTCCAATAAGGTTTTAATCTCCAAAATTTATAGGGAACTCATACAACTTAACAAAATGAAGTTAAACAATCCAATCAAAAAATGGGCAAAGGACCTAAATAGATACTTTTTGAAAGAGGACATACAGAAAGCCAAGAGACATATGAAAAAATTCTCAAAGTCTCTAATTATCTGAGAGATGGAAATCAAAACAACAGTAAGATACCATCTCACATCTGTCAGAATGGTTATCATCAACAAATCAACAAATGACAAGTGTTGGCCAGGATGTGAAGAAAAAGGAACCCTCTTGCACTGCTGATGGGAATGCCAACTGCTGCAGCCACTGTGGAAAAAGTATGGTGTTTCCTCAAAAAACTAAAAATGGAACTTCCATTTGACACAGTAATCCCACTTCTAGGGATATATCCCAAGAAAATAGAAACACAAATCAGAAAGGATAATGCACCCCTATGTTCATAGCAGCACAATTTACAATAGCCAAGATTGGGAAACAGCCTAAGTGTCCATCAGCAGATGAGTGGATTAGAAAACTGTGGTATATCTGCACAATGGAATACTACCCTGCTGTATAAAAGAAGGAATTGTTTCCATTTGCAACAGCATGGATGGAACTGGAGAGCATTATGCTAAGTGAAATAAGTCAGTCAGAGAAAGATGAATATCACATGATCTCACTCATTAGTGAAATATAATGAACAACATAAACTGATGAGCAAAAATATCACCAGAGTCATTGAAGCATAGAACAGACTGTCCATCCTATGAGGGAAGATGAGGAGTGAGGGGATAAGAGATCAACAAAAGGACTTGTATGCATGTATATAAGCATAACCAATGGACACAGACTGGGGCGGGGGGAGGAGGGCATGTGCTGGGGGACGGGAATGGCTCGGGAGAGGTCAATGGGGGAAAAAGGAGACTTATGTAATACTTTTAACAATAAGGAATTAAAAAAATAAAAATTAAAAATAAAAGGCCACTCACTGACATCTGCCACTGGAAATGATGGACTTTCTCCACAACTCCCATATTTGATTAGTGGTAAATCCAATTCCCATTTATTGTCTCTTCCTCATCAAAGTAGGTTTCTACGGGTCATGTACATCTATCTATGTGTTTCTGTACAAACACATTCTATTACTAATTCTTATATTCTTTTGTGAGTCTCTATATTATTAAAGTATGACTTTTATATTAATTATTTTCTCTTTTTCTTCCTCTCTTCCTCTATTTTTCTCTATTTTCTTCCTTAGCACTTTTTCCTGAGATTGACACATAATAACCAATAAATACTTTTTAGCTAATTAATAATTGGACAAATTCCAATAAGGAGCAAGATTATTTTTAAATCTCTCAAGAAAAAACTCACAGCTGAACATTTAAACACGCAAGAGCAGCTTTGGAACTCTCATCATTACCAGCTAACCAGCATTATGGCATATATAAACTGGAAAACTCTACAACACAAAGTTGTTTTGGGGACAAAAATTATAGTAATCATGAAAACTTTAACTTAGAATTCCAAGATTTGAGGATAATTAAAATCACAGCTTGCATGCTGGAGGAATAACTACTTGAGTTTAATGTACTATTGTGTGCAGTGTAAGGGCTGATTATTTTCTCCACCCCCAGCATTTTGAACTTTGGTATCATTTCCTTTTTGTGAGTTAAATTTACTTAAGTGTCAATATTTTCCAACTCAAAGTGCAAATTAACTTTATGTACTTTTTCCCCAATAAAAGCACCAGTCTACAAAATTGTAAGTGCTCTCCTGTTTTGGATTTTGCCAAATACTTTGGACTTGAGTTTTGTTTTAGAAATCCGTGTGTCAGCCTCAGCAAACCCAGAGTGTTTCTAGACCAAAAGACTTAATTATCAAGTGGATCCACCATAACATTGGTTTCCCATTGGGATTCCTCCGCCTTTTTACCCTGGGGAGGCAGTGTGGCAAAATTAAAAGAGTATGAGGTCTAGAGAACATTTTATTTGGAACCCAGCTCACTGTGGATAAAATATTTTATTATCTTTTAGTCTTTCTAAAATAATGATAATTGGAGAAACCAAGGTGGCGACATAGGTAAACACCTAAACTGCTGCCTCGCACAACAATATCAAAACTACAACTAAAAGACAAAATGGACACCATCCAGAACCATAGGAAAGCCGGCTGGAGTGGAAATTCTACAAATAGAAGGAAAGAAGAAAGCATATTGAAACTCAGAAGAGCTGCAAAAGGCTGAGGTATGGAGATGCACGTGCGCAGAGAGGACAGGCGGCTGACCGCATGGGCGGCTGAGTGCGCAACTGGCTTTCTAAAGCAGGAGAGAGATGTAAGCTCCCAACTGCACTGAACTCCAGTCCCGGGCGAGACTCTGGGAACCCAAACTCATCTGGGGGGAATCTGGACTGTCAGGAAAAGAGAAAGCACACTGAGACTCAGGGGAACTGCAGAAGGCAGAGGTCCACAGGCGCACGCATGCGCAGAGAGGATTGACTGCTGAGTGTGCAGCTGGCTTTCTAAAGTGGGAGAGAGACGGAAGCTCCCGACTGTGCTGAACTCCAGTTCCAGGAGAGTTTCTGGGAAACCATACTCATTCAGGGAGAAACTGGACTGTCTGGCAGTGGGCAAAACTCGAGGGTGGCTTTCTCTCAGAGGTGCTTGCAGCGATTACCGAGGGACACTGAGACCCAGGGGCCTCATAGGGCAGGGCTGACAGGAAGCCAAGGCTGTCTGCTCTGCCCTGAGATTCTGCCCCATCCAACCTGAGCACAGAGGCTTTTGCAAGTCTTCTCCCATAAGGGTGTTCCCAGCACAGAAGTTCTCCCAGCATAGACACAGCTGATCCTCACAGTCAATTCCTCCCAGTGATACCAACAACAATCAAGACTTAAATACAACAAGGCTGTGCACACAGTCCACAAAGGGGTGCACCAAAAGTGTCCACCTCAGGTAACTGGGGGAGGCTGAGCCACTGGGCCATTTAGGACATCTACCACACAAAGCTACTCTACCAACTCAGGGAAGCAGCTAAAATGTGGAGAGAAAGAAACATCACAAATGAAAGAAATGGAGGAAAGCAAAAGACTGGATATAGAGTTCAAAACCACGGTTATAAGGTTTTTCAAGAATTTCCTAGAAAAGGCCGATAAATTTAGCGAGACACTCGAGGATATGAAAAAGGACCAACTAGAAATTAAGCATACACTGACTGAAATAATATACAGAGACCTAACAGCAGACTAGAGGACCACAAGAATCAAGTCAAAGATTTGAAATAGAAAAAAGCAAAAAACACTCAAGCAGAAAAGCAAAAAGAAAAAAGAATCCAAAAATATTAAAATAGTGTAAGGAGCTTCTGGGACAACCTCAAGCGTACCAACATCCGAATTATGGGGTTGCCAGAAGAAGAGAGAAAGCAAGATACTGAAAAACTATTTGAAGAAATAATGACCGAAAACTTCTTCCACCTGGTGAAAGAAATAGACTTACAAGTCCAGGAAGTGCACAGAACCCCAAACAAAAGGAATCCAAAGAGGACCACACCAAGACACATCATAATTAAAATGCCAAGAGCAAAAGACAAAGAGATAATATTAAAAGCAGCAAGAGAACAACAGTTAATTACCTACAAGGGAGCACCCATATGATTGTCAGCTGATTTCTCAACAGAAACTATGCAGGCCAGATGGGAGTGGCAAGAAATATTCAAAGTGATGAATAGCAAGAACCTACAACCAAGATTACTCTCCCCAGCAAAGCTATCATTCAGAATTGAAGGTCAGATAAAGAGCTTCACAGATAAGAAAAAGCTAAAGGAGTTCATCACCACCAAACCAGTATTATATGAAATGCTGAAAGGTATTCTTTAAGAAGAGGAAGAAGAAGAAAAAGGTAAAGATAAAAATTATGAACAACAAATACATGTCTATCAACAAGTGAATCTAAAAATCAAGTGAATAAAAACTCTGATGAACAGAATAAACTGGTGAATATAATAGAATCAGGGGCATAGAAAGGGAGTGGACTGACAATTCTCGGGGGGAAAGGGGTATGGGGGTACGGAAAGAGACTGAACAAAAATCGTACACCTATGGATGAGGACAGTGTGGGGGAGGTAAGGGCAGAGGGTGGGGTGGGAACTGGGTGGAGGGGAGCTATGGGGGGAGAAAAGTGGAACAATTGAAATAATCTGAACAATAAAGATTTGCTAAATTAAAAAATAAAATAATGATAATGATGATAATTTAATACTTACTGTGTGCCAGGTTCTGTTCTAAGTACATTTCAAACATTATTACACTTAATAATTATTTTTCAACTCATCTTACTACCATGAAGATAAAGAAAATGAGGCTTATAGAGGTCAAATAACATGCCCAAGATCACTGAGCTAGTAGAGAGTAAAATCTTTTATTGTTGTTGCTTTCATCCTCATCTGAGGAAATGTTTTCATTGGTTTTAGAGAGAGAGGAAGGGAGAAGGAGAGGCAGAGAAACATCAATCAGTTGCCTATCATATGTGTCCTGGCTGTGGATCGAACTAGTCACCCAGCTATTTGTCCTGAACAGGAATCAAATCCATGACCCTTCAGTGCAATGTTCCAACCAACTGAGTCACATTGGCTAGGGCTAAGAGTAAAATTTTGATCCCAATTCATTTAACGGAGTCCCAGTTCCACTGCTTCCTGTTCTCCACTCATTGGCTGCTATAAACTGGAAGTGGCACCACTGTCAGAACCTGGACTGGGAGAGCTGATACAGGGACCATACACCTGACCTAAGCCCAGTGTTGTTAATGAACCATGACAGTCCTGACCCCTAAACTAGTCCTCTTCCTGACTTTAGAGATGATCACCCAAAACCAACTTGTCAGAACCTTTCCAGGGGTTTGAATTCACACAGTCCTGCACAATAAGCATAGCACCAGCTCCTGGGAGAATCTGCCTGCCAGGCTGCCTCTTGGAAGTGTGCCAGTCTAGTGTCTCAGTACAGCCCTGTAGGCAGAAGTTCTAAAGAAACTCATGGCATCTAGTCTACCCACATGAGGTTCAAAGAGTCAAGAGATGCCCCAATGGGCATCACAAGCAAACATCATGACCAGACCTGGAGGCCAAGGCTCTAAAATTTCAGCAACCCTTGATGCTCAGGGCAGGGCAGGGCAGGGACCACACTCTCTTGGGCCTAAGAACCATTATCAATCAGATGTCCAGCTCTGGGGAGGAGGTTGATCTGAGAGTAAAGAAAGGTGATGGAAATATCATCTTGGCAATATTCACATTCCTACAGGCTAGACCCCTTCTACATTACATGAAACACCTTACTGTCCTTCCACTAAGCTCACCTATTTTTGCTTAAGCCAATTTGAGGCAAGTCCCTGCCTCTTGAAACCAAAATAATCCTGAAAAAAATACACCAGTGAACAATTTCATGCTGGTGATTTGTTCTAAGTTTGTCTTTGATAAAAATGTTTCAGAGGACTGTGTCAATCAAATTGAGAGTTTAAGATCATGAGTTAGGACACTAAGGACAGGTTCCCATCTGTCACTTACTGAATGCATGACTATTAAGCCAGTTATTCCACTTTTCTTGCTCAGATTACTCACCCTGTTTAAAATAGCAAATACACACACACACACACACACACACACATGCACTCCCTATCTTCCTTTCTCACTGTATTTATTCCATAGTATTTTTCATTTCTAATCTACTAAATAATTTACTTATTCATTTTGTTAATTGCCCTTCCTACTAAAAGATAAGCTTCATACAGACACAGCTGGATCCTCTTGGTCCAGAATGAAATTTAATTCCCGAGAATTCCCTACACAGTTGTGGCAGTTACTGTTGAATGTATTATGTGAGTTGATTAGACCATATCAGGGGTTACCCTCTTGAGATCTTACGAACCCCATGAGTTCATAAAGACAGCATTAGAAAAGCCTTAGGCCAACTTAAATATTACTAAAAGCATGATGAAGATAACACATTTTAACCATCACCACACTCTTCTGGCTAACACATCTACCATCTCCTTAAACAGGAGAATTTAATGCTGCTTAAAGTTGCTATTTACTATTGTTTTATAGCATTTTCATGAATTATGTAGGTCCCATGTTTAGTAAAAATGATAATTCCATTAGTATGACAAAAAAGTGCAATTTTTTTTTAAATGAACAAAACCGGGGAGATGAATTCAGGAATTCTTTGCTGTGTGACACTTCACAAGTTAATTAATCTTCTCAAACCACATTCCATCACCTTAAAATGGGCATGGTATGACTACCCCAATGTGTGCTCAATACATGTTACTCCCTTTCCTTCACATATGAAAAATAAGTTATTTTGTAGGCCTAAAATCAAGGAGCTGCACAAGAAGTGCAAGAAGATATGTCAGTGCGGTGAAAGTCCAGATTTTCCAAAATGTCCTATTTAGGTTAGGAATTATTTTTAAAAATATAAGTTCAACAGACATGTAATATTCAGTGAATCCCTGTTTAACCCCCATGCTCTCAACCCTCACAACAATACTACAAAATAGGCTGAGGAGATAAAAGCTCAGGAAAGTCAAGTAAAGTTCAATGGTAAGCAGCACACATGAGGATACAGTTTATCTCTCTGATTCTCAAGGAAAACAAACAATATCTGGGAGTTCATTTGATAGTTTAATTCTGATTATAAATGAAGGGAATAGGCATAGCTGGAGGAATGAGATATGGTCTTAGGAGAAACAGAAAGAGGTCATTGGGAAAAAAGAGTGACAGGCAGGTGGGCAAACAAGCTAATTTTTTCCTTGTGCTAACGTCCGGATTATCTGAAATTAGTATCTGAGTAGCATATGAAACCAACATATTGCTTTTTCTCCATTGGTTATTAAGCAACCAGGAAGAAGGTCAGAAGAGCAAAATTTCATATGGAACAGAGCATAGAACCCAGAAATTAACCCAAGCCATTATGCTCAATTAATATTTGACAAAGGAGGCAAGAGAATACAATGGTGTCAAGACAGTTTCTTCAATAAACAGTGTTGGGAAAATTGGACAGATGCATGCAAAAAATGAAACTAGACCACCAGCTTACACAATACACAAAAATAAACTCAAAATGGATAAAGGACTTAAACGTAAGATGGGAAACCATAAAAATCTTAGAAGACTCCATAGGTAGCAAAATAGCAGACATATGTCGTAGCAATATCTTTACTGATACAGCTTCTAAGACAATAGAAACTAAAGAGAAAATAAACAAATGGGACTACATCAAAATAAAAAGCGTCTGCACAGCAAAAGAAACCATCAATGAAACAATAAGAGAGCCCACTGCATGGGAGAACATATTTGCCAATGTTATATCTGATAATAGTTTAACCTCCAAAATTTATAGGGAACTCATACAACTTAACAAAACGAAGACAACCGAATAAAAAAAATGGGCAAAGGACCTAAATAGACACTTTTTGAAAGAGGACATACAGAAGGCCAAGAGACATATGAAAACATGCTCATAGTCACTAATCATCCTAGAGATGCAAATGAAAAGGACAATGAGGTACCATCTCACACCTGTCAGAATGGCTATCATCAACAAATCAACAAGTGTTGGCCAGGATGTGGAGAAAAAGGAAACCCTCATGCACTGCTGGTGGGAATGCACACTGGTGAAGCCACTGTGGAAAACTGTATGGAGTTTCCTCAAAAAATTAAAAATAGAACTCCCATTTGACCAAATAATCCCACTTCTAGGAATATATCTTGAGAAATCAGAAACACCTATCAGAAAGGATATATGCACCCCTGTGTTCATAGCAGCACAATTTACAATAGCTAATATTTGGAAAGAGCCTAAGTGTCCATCAGCAGATGAGTGGATTTAAAAATGGTAGTACATCTACACCCTAACTGGTTTGGCTCAGTGGATAGAGCGTTGGCCTGCGGACTGAAGGGTCCCAGGTTCGATTCTGGTCAAGGGCATGTACCTTGGTTGCGGGCACATCCCCAGTAGGGGGTGTGCAGGAGGCAGCTGATCAATGTTTCTCTCTCAGATGTTTCTAACTCTCTAATCCTCTCCCTTCATCTCTGTAAAAATTAATAAAATATATTTTTTTAAAAATGGTAGTACATCTACAAAATGGAATACTACACTGCTGTAAAAAAGAAGAAACTTTTACCATTCGAAACAGCATGGATGGACTTGGAGAGCATTATGATAAGCGAAATAAGCCAATCAGAGAAAGATAAATATCATATGATCTCACTCATTTGTGGAATATAATGAACAACATAAACTGATAAACAAAAATAGGTCCAGAGACATAGATGCATTGAACAGACCATCAAACCTCAAAGGGAAGGCAGGGGAGGTTGGCAGGGGGTAGGGATAAGAGATCAATTAAAGGACTTGTATGCATGCATATAAGCATAATCAATGGACACAGACAGTAGGCAGGGTAAGGGCATGTGCTGGGGGGTGGGAATGGCCAGGGAGAGGTCAATGGGGGAAAAAGGAGACATATGTAATACTTTAAACAATAAAGAATTAAAAAATATATATGGATTATAATAATTAACACTCATTTTACATACTGATCATTCTAATGACATTAAGAAAAGGTTAAATTGGGTTCATTATATAGTAACAAAAAATATAAAGCCTAAAAATTTTTGAAATGATAATCTTAATTTGTCAACATTGCCATGCTCCTTTGTAGTCAGGAACCTTTTCATGGTTATCTCTGTCTAGACTTCCTGAGGCTACTCACTGAGTCTTAAACATAATAATAACTATCACTTTGGAGCAATTACTTTATGCAGATGTAAACTTGAGTGTTTTAAACATATTATCTTGTTTCATTTTTATGCTTAAAAACATAATTATGTGGATATTAATACTCTTACTTTAAGGATGAGAAAACTAAGTCTCAGAAAGCTAAAGGAATTTTATAAATCAATGATAGGCTAAATTAAGAAACAACCTTCAACTCTCATTTGTTCAAAGTAACAAAGATTTATTTTCCACATAAAGTCCTTTCTGTTCTGAATCCAGGAGACTCTCTAGGAATGAATTTTCCCCATATGTTGAATTGACAGTTCAAACTGAACACCCACCCTTGAGTCTTTCATTTTAATGTGAGGGCTTCTTGATAACCATTGTGGCAGGAGAAGGGAATAAAAGAAGTGGAGGATCTCACATTGACACAGTCTACAGCCCAGAAGTGGCATGTGTCCCTTCCATTCTCAGCTCACAGGCAAGAACAAGCCCCCACTCAATGAGCTTACCCACAAGCAAAGAAGAACTAGGTACTGGTGAACCCTAACACAGACTTATCTAAAGCCACACAGGGAAATGACAGAGTAACAAAGATAGTATCCTAAGTCATTTGATTTCAAATTCCTATCTTATTGTTTTGTCAACCATCTCAAAATGTTTCTGTGTTTAAACGGGAAACTGTGTAAGTGCAAGATTCTCAAATACTAACAAATTTTGGAGGACTGTGAATGCTTAGAAATGATTTAGGACAAGTAAAAAGCTTCTTCTACCTTAAATTAAACCCTAGTGTCAGCCACATATATGGGAAACCTCAGATGCCTCTGGAATTCTAGCCCTACTCCCCAGTAGTGCCATCATGTTCAGCTCAACACATCACCCCAAATAAACAATCTACCAGTAAACATTACTACTGCTGATAATATAGTCCACATTTGTTGAGCAATTGTATCAAAGCAAATGTTCTTCAAAGTTTTTTACACATATTTATTCATTTCATCACTACAAGAGCTCATTGAATTAAATACTATTGATGTTCTCATTTTCATGTGAGAAAAGTGATGCAAATAGGGATCGAATAATCTAGATTTGCTATGCAAATTCAATTGAAGAAAATTTCCCTACCTTTTCCTTCTTACCAGATTACTCTTATGTAGGCTCCTTGTGTATCTAAATTCTAGAGCTGCCTCCTTCTGGAAGGGATTAAATATGAACAAGTCAGCACACCAAGTTCTCAAAAAATCAGAGAAGGCACCTGGCCAGGCCCAGAGAGACAGGTGCCAAAGTTCAAAGCTTTGGTTAAATACCAGACAGTCAAGTTACACAAAACAGTTCTTAAGATAACTCAGTGAAAGGAAAAACAACAGGAACAAAAAGAGCAAGCATTGTTGGACCAGTCCATGGGGAGCTCAGCACCCTGAAAGGGTCTTAGGGACTCTAGGAGGCAATATCAACAGCTTCCTCCTCCTCACTTATGATCATCAGGGATTCTTGATAGAGTTTAATACAAAAAAACAAACAAGCAATGAATAAATAGAAAATATATTTTTAAATAAACTATTTTATAATGGCATAAAATATCAAGTACTTAGACATAAATCTAACAGAGATGGAAAGGAGCTTTATGGAAAATCATATAAAACTTTATTGAAAAACATTAAAGAAGGACAAAATGTAAAAGTTCTATATCATGTTCATGGATAGTAAGATAGAATGTTTATGTCATTTCTTTTCAAATTAATCTATAAGTCTACAAAGTCAGTGTAAATTCTAATATTGTTAGGACAGGTTATTTTTAAGGAACTTGGCAAGTTGACTTAACCATTTTATATGGAAGAGCAAAGGGCCAATGAGAGCCAAAACACTTCTGAGGGAGGGAGGGATAATGGTGGAGTTTGGCTTTCAAATATTCAGCATTATTATTAGGTGGTGGTAATTAAAGCAGGCTGCTGTGGGTGTGCACATGGACCAATAAGTACATGAGAAGATAAGAGAGCCCAGCAACAGGCCCACACATGTGTAGAAATTTGATTTATTACAGTTCCAGCATTGCATATAAGTGGGGGGAAAAAGAACTATTCAATAAATGATCCTAGATCTATTGCTTATTTATATGGACAAAAATGAAATTTGGCCCCTATTTCACACCATATTCAAAATCAATTCCAGGTGGATTAAATATTTAAGTGTGAACTGTAAAACAATAAAACTTTTAGAAAATAATATGGGAGAACACTAGAATATCTTTATGAATTTTAGATAGGGAAGAATTTCTGAACAAGAACTAGAAAGTACAATTCATGAGGAAATGAACAATATTAAGAACATCTGTTCATCCAAAGACATAATACAAAAAATTACATGACAAACCACCAAGTCAGAGAAGATGTTTGGGAGAACATAATAACAAAATTAGTATCCAGACAGTAAACAGAATTTATATTAATCAAAGAATAAAAGACAACTCAAAGAAAAAAAATGTGCAAAGCCTTTAATAGGCACTTCACAAAAGCAGAAATTCTAATTCTCAATAAACATTTTAAAATGTTATTCAATGCACTAGTAATCAAAGAAAACTAAAACCATGAGGAGGTTTCGCTTTTCATTCAACAGGTTGGCAAAAATTAAGGATTGAGAATATCAAGTATTGGTAAGTATGCGAGGCAACCATATTCCTTATATACTGCTGGCAGAATTACAAATGACTATAGTTACTTTGCAAACAAGACAATAGCATTATATAATGGTACTAGAGGCCCAATGCACGAAATCCATGCAAGGGTAGGCCTTCCTTCCCCCGGCTGCCAGCGCTGGCTTCTCTCTGGCACCCAGGACCCGGGCTTCCCTCGCAGCCCTGGCTTCATCTGGAAGGATGTCCGGTCTAATTAGAATATTACACTTTTATTATTATAGATTGAACATCCGCAGATCCTGGGACCCACAAGTTTTCCTCCCAAATATCTACCCTATGGAGAATCTTGTCCACCCACATTATGAGATTACATAATAATGTTGAGAAAAGCACTGATAATAATAGGGATAAAAAGGAAGCAACTAAAATATTCATTAGGAGTAAAGTGAGTAAGTGAATTCTGCCTTATCCATACACTAGTATATCTGCAGTACCAAAAAGAGTAAATTATAGCTACTCAAAAAATGTGGATGTGTCTCAGAGTACAATGTTAAACAAAGCAAATAGCAGAGGATGAATAGCAATGTGATTCCATTTATATAGATATCCAAAGCATGCAAAACTAAAATGTTCTATTGTTAAGACATGCAAGCATAAATAGTATAACTATAAAGGAAAGCTAGGGAAGTTTTAGCACAATATTCAGGGTTGCTATTGCCTCTGGAAGGACAGGCAGATGATGAGGGTGGTGGGGGGTGCATATACAATGGGTTTCAAAAATAATGGGTAATGATATGTAGGTGTTCATTTTATTGATATTTTGTATAAAGCATACATATTTTAAAATCAAGATTTTATTTAATATTTAGTATACAATTTTTAAAGACACATTGAATATGTACAAGAAAAGTATATACTGCCTTGCATTGGAAATCATTAATTTATAAATTTCCTGTTACTAAGTATTTTAGTGAATGATATTAATAACTAATACTAACCCCTTAATACATGCCAGGTACTGAGTAAATATGTTATATGTTTTATCTCACTTAATCTTCTCAAATCTTTTCATCTTTATGCCCATCATGTAGATGAGAAGACTAAAGTACAAAGAAGTTACATATACCCCAAAGTTTTATAGGTGTCAAAGTGGCCCCTGCTGGCTCCCTTGAGCTCCCCAAGCCTTAGCTTTCAGTATCACACCAACATCTAGATGCTTAATACATATTCAGTGGTCAGTGTACTAGAAATATTGTTCCTACTGCCAAGAAGCTTGAATAATCTGACTCAATGACCTTTGGAGATGAGGCTTGAGACCGTGACCCCAGACAGCAGAAGCTGATAACAAGTGAAAGCAACAGGAAACATGTTAACCATCTTGGACACTATAGGTGAGTCAATTCAAGGGGATGAATTCAAAACAATGCATAAAGCTGTGCTAATCTTATAAGATTATTGAAAAAGCACACAAGCCTGCTATTGAGGGAAGGAGCAGAAAGAATCCACAAGTTCGGAGTAGTCCTTCTGGGAGACCGTCACTTTCTTTGTACGTTATCATTTTATTTTCACATTTATCCTACCATGGGTATGTTTTTTAAATGTACTTTTATTTATTTCAGAGAGGGAGGGAGAGGGAGAGAGAGAAACATCAATGATGAGAGAAAAATAGTGATCAGCTGCCTCCTGCATGCCCCCTACTGGGGATCGGGCCTGCAACCCAGGCATGTGCCTTGACTTGGAATTGAACCGTGACCTGGTTCATAGGTCAAAGCTCAACCACTGAGCCATGCTGGCCAGGTGGCATTTTTTTATTATTATTATTTCTTTTGTGGATGAGAAAACTGAGTTTAGGCATGCTTTCTGCCTCACCAAGGATGCCCATCCAGCAAGAACGGGATCTGGATTTGAATCACAGTCCACCTGACTTCCAAATTCCATCCATCCCAATCCATCTTTCCTCTGCAGGGCCACATCCAGAAAGTCACACTACTGAGCTCTTCTCTGTGCCAATCTGCCCAATGGGTACAAAGTGAAGGGTATAGTGACATCTCATGTGATAACAGATGGTGTCAAATGACATGCTCAGGTTTGAATACAAAATTTGTATGAACCTTGATCTTTATAATTCTCACCTGAAAAATTGTACTAATTAACAATAATAGTATCTGGAAAATTGTACTAATTAACAACAATAATAATGAAATAATAATGAAACCAACCTTATAAGACTGTCTCAGCAATTACAAAAATGATCGCCTATGAAATGCTTGACATCTGGAGGAACATAGACAGTTTTGTGCTCTGATCCATCCCCCCTTTCTGTAAGTAGGAAGCTGCCCAGATTGGCCTGGATTCCCCACGGAGTAGCAGAGAGGCCTTGGTGGACTGTTGTCCATCCTCTAGGCTTGATCTCCTCATTAGTGCAAGGGTGATAGACAAGATGACATGAGGAAGGACCAAGCCACAAGGGCCACCTTGGACAAATAAAGCTTCAAACCTGAGATGGCGAATATCCTCTATCATGTGAGGGCAGGGAGTGGGGGTGGGGGGGATGAATCTTGATCTATTTTCCTCTGCTCCAACTGGAAACCTAACCCTCACCACCCACCTCACTGGGATCTGGGAAGGATTAATGAGACATAATGCTCAATGCTCTGCTGAGAGCTATTACCACCTCACAGAGGGGAAAATCCCATTGTTGCCAGCAAACCAGACTGCCAATTTGATGAGGTGTGAATATTTTCAGTGTAACAGTATGTAAACACCGCTTTTTTCATCCAAGTCATCACTCTGCACACACTCTCATGCATTTTTATGAGGCCGTTTCTCTGTGGCTGTAAATATTCTGTGCTTGCCCTTTTCCATGAGCCCAAAGAATGTGCTGATCGGGGGCCCCAGCTGAGCCTCCTCCGAGCTGATTCCGAAGCCTCCGTCATGTCCTCCTGGAGAAATGCTAATCGGTGTATTCCCATTTTGTGCCAGTGTGTGTGCCTTCCCTCTGGTCGCTGCACATTGCATCATGCAAGCCAGGGGCACCGAGAGGCCTCTGTTGGAGAAGGTCCAGCTATTTCATAGGAATAAATGTGGAACAGCAACATGATCACTGAGACACAAAAGTGGAACAAAGGCAGGATGCCTGATTCCAAATTGTGTTCCGGCCACACTTGCTTACAAAGTCAGAAGAAGCCTAACTCTTCAAACCAATACCTTTTCTGTAAACGATTCCACTATTCATTCATTTGGCAAACATTCACTGGGCACCAGGTGCTGGACACTGGGCTACACACTAGCCTGTAAAAGTGAGTACGACTCAGCTCCAGCCTTCACAGGGTCTCATTTCAGTGAAGAGCTTCATAAAGAAACAAACAGAACAACTCGGGGTAACTATGCAGGGCAGAGCTACCCTCCCATCCCTCTGCCGCACAACCCCTGAAGAGTGGCCTTCTCTGCAATATTTGAGGAAGATGGGGTTTGTCTTTTGTCTTCCTGGAGGGGTTGCCCTTGACAGCTGTTTCTGAGGTTAACATTTGCTCCCCAACTCTCACTCTGTGGCTGGTCGCATCTCAGATTCTAGGTCCATGGCTATCAGGGACCGTGTTCGTGAGTTGCCCTTAGACCTGGGCAGTAGGTGAATGAGGGGGGGCCAGGCTTTCCTCTGTTGTTCCAACATGCACTGTGTACATGACCACTGAGCAAAGTCACAGGCACACAGCTAATTTCACTGAAGGATGGCATGCATAGAAGTCCAAATATAAAATTATACTGAAAATAGCAAATTCTCAATCTACAGATGGTGTATCTTATATAATTTTATTAACCAATGTCACCCCAATATATTTAATAAAAAATTAAAACATATAAAAATAAGAGTACCAAATACTGCCATGTCCACCCCGCAAAAATTCTCAAATCAACAATTCTCTTCACTGCCAATAAGACAGCCCTAATCCCAGTTACTCATAATTATGTTTAATTTGATTCATGTAATAAGATACTACCCCTGATTTTTCAGATTCTACTATTTGTCCTACTCCAAAAATCTATTCTCCTTCAACAATCAGAACAACTTTTAAAAATATAAATTATATCATATTTTGTATTGCATGAACTCTTCAATAACTCTTAAAATCCAGAATCTTCCACTGGTCTTCAGATCTGGCCGCTGCTGACCTCTTCAATGGTTCTCCGACTTCTCTCACCCTTGCACCCAAGTCCAAACTTCAAGTCCTTTCTATGCCTACAAGATGCTCTGCTTATTTCCACTTTGAGGTCTGTGCCTTTGCTTTTTTATTCTGTTTAGAATCCACTGCCTCCAGGTCTGCCCTTGGCTGGCGCCTTTACATCATGTCTCAGCTCAAATTCCCTCTCCTTACTGACTGTCCAAATTACTCCCCATCCCTCCAGGTGCTCTCTAACAACATTTCCATTTTTATTTCTCACATAGCTATTATCATGACTTGGACACATCGTGTACATTTCCCTGATTTTGTATTTATTTTTGTCTTGCTCCACTAACTTGGTAAGCCCCATTAGGAAAAGCTTCTTGCCACCTGTATCCTCTGTATCTCTAGCACCTAGCACCTGCCAAATGTCATGGCTCAGTAATCGAATGAGCGTCCTCAGAACACAAAGGAAAACTATAAGAAAGTTTAACTCTTCTCAGTTCTCAGACAATGCATAGTCCAGAAAACCACCTTTCTCTGGGCTTCCATGCCAATCCCCAACCCTACCCACAAGGCTTATAGAATCTACGTCCTGACAGTGCCTGATGCCTTTGCTCTCCCCCTAAGCACTCAGGAACACACAGCCATATCCCAGCAGCACATGTTTCAAAGTCCACATCATTCAGTTTAAAGTTTCAACAAGTTTTCCCAAGATCAGCTCTGGCCCTCAACATTCATCATGGCAGTTTAGTCTCTTCAAATTCTCTTCTGAGCCAGTTGCATAAATTCCCCCTCATACTTCTCAATCATCAAATGAAATATATTAGCACACGAGACTTGGTTGGAAAGTTTGTAAGGAGGACATTCTGATAAAAGGGAAGTGTGTGGAAGGCTGCCTGCCCTGTTTATCGACGTTTTGACTTAGATGAGACAGGGGAGTGTCGAAGGTGGTGCCCCTAATTATTCCCTGACCTTTCCAAACAAGTCTGTGCATGGGCAGACCCCCGGGTGTTTACTGGAATCCTTATGCTTAATCTCTGGAAGCCCTTGCCTAGAGGACAATGTAAACACGTGTGTCCTCCCAAGATTACTCACCCTGTTGATTGTATCTAAAAGATAAAAATTCCAATAAAAGCCTAATGAGGCATACAATTGAGGCTGCTTGGACCCTTGAGCCAGGCAAGCCCCTTAGCCTTCTCTAAGTAAGTGTCTGAGTAATCTGTTCATCAGTCATTCAGGGGCTGCTGGTCAGCCCCAGCACAAGAACACACACACACACACACACACACACACACACACACACACACACACACACTTTCTAAGAATGAGCACCAGTTCTCAAGCACAAAGCCATCTACACCCACCTTAAGTAACAGCCATGATCGCTGCACAGTTGTCACTATATGGAGAGGGAAGGCCACATGCCTTCAGGTTATGCCCTGGGTCCTTAGAGATTTCTGAGAAACAAGGCTCAGCACAGAACCATCTGCTCCCACTGATCACCCCTTAACTGGTGGTAGATCAGTAGAAACAGGTTTGAAACAATGTGATGCTCATTTAGTGTTGTTGTTTTTCTTTTACTCTTTGATTGAGGCCACTTTTTCAGTAGATTGTCTTCCCGTTGTTTCTAGACGCAGAAGAAATGGATACGCATCCCTTTGCCCAAGCGAGGGAGGAGGTGATTTTCCTAGGGAGGAGTGGTCCTTCCAGGTACAGATGACAGTGATAAACCCCAAGTGCCTTGCTGCTTGGAGGAGAGGCCACTCACACAGCCCAGGGGGACGGTGCCTGTGGTGGAAACGGGAGTAAGCGGGGAGAGGTTTCCCAGGCAGGTGATACTGGAGCCATCCCTAAAGAGTGAATGGAGTTTCCAGGCAAAGAAGAAAGGAAATCATTTCAGCCAGCATCAGTTGGGCAAAATCCTCAAGGCAGGTGAGAGCAAGAAACATCCGGGGAACCCAGGGAATTGCACAGCCAAAGCATAAGAAGGCAGAAGAAGGGAGTGGCAACAGGTGTGTGTGAAGAGGTAAGAAAAGCCTCTCTCATGAATAAACTGGTGACTAAAAACAATGTCTGCACACTTCTCCAAAAGTAAAAGAAAACAGTGAAAGAAAACAAGTGAAAGGTTTTTAAGCAGAGGAGAAAGGAATTTGGATTTCAGGACTTCACTTTAGCGTCAGAGCTTGCTGGGGCAATGCCTGCCTCTCCCCTATTGGTGGGTATCCTGCCAGACTCCTTTTCCCTGGCTGCCTGCACCTGAGCACTGAGTCATCACCAGGCACTAGGATTTCTAAGAACAGCAACCACAAACCATTACCTGAGAGACAGGTTTGTGTTCTTTATGATGGAAGAGACCTAATTAAAGTTCCCAGAGTTAAAATGAGCAAATGTTACTTATATAATGTCTTATTCATTAGACTGTCTGTATTTCCAAATGTCTTGTTTACATAAATCTTGATATTTAGAAGGGATTGTTGGTGTCAGAGGTACCTTTCTTTGGGCTTATATGTGACTGTTGATCCTTATCCAAAACAAATTGAGGTCAGCTGGCTAATCTTTATGCGATAGACCTGGCATTTTCATTCTCAAGGTTATTAATCAGTTGTTATATACCAATTCAGGTTCTTGTAAAAAGAAAAAAAAATATCCCATACATATTATCCACACCAACTCTTCAAGGTCTCCCAGCATTGTGTTGAACCAGCATCCTTTCAGATAATGTTCCCAGCGAAGAACAAACCGAACAAATTGATGTTGAGTTGTGTTAATGCCTGCACTCACCACGTGATTAAAATACAGCTATGTTGAACAAATGGGAAAAATAGTGATAAATGTAATTAGAACATCAACTGCTGAACTTTAGAAGCCATGCCGCTTAGAGGAATGAGCACTAAACCATGGAATCAAAGGCCTCCATTTGCACTCAGCTCTGCTCCTGCTTCACATCTCCTAGTAAGCTCCTCCTCATCTGTAAAATGGGCTGCATGAGGAGGTTCACCTAAGACTCCGCATCAACATGAAAAGCAGGTATCCTGCTTAGAAGGTGGTGCTATTACTCTCATCATCACCACCATTCCATCATTGGGTGGAAAAAGGAATGAATAGTGGAGGCTAATTTTTATAGTGACTGTGTTTCCATAAGCAGGAATTTGGAGATTGTTTGTTTCATTTTGCCTCTAGTTGGGGTCCACATTCACCCCTTTGTGTCCTCAGTGAAGTTAGCCAATCTTTCCTAGCCTCTATTTTTTTTTCCCATGGGTAAAATGAACATAGTAATAACTTCTTCCTCAAAGAGCTGTTATGGTGATGAAGAACATGCTCCCACCACCCCACAAGGGACTTGGAATGTGCTAATGCTTATTCTCTGCACTCTATAAAAAGTTTTGCTGTGTGCCGAAACCGGTATGGCTCAGTGGATAGAGTGTCGGCCTGCGGACTGAAAGGTCCCGGGTTCGATTCCGGTCAAGGGCATGTACCTTGGTTGTGGGCACATCCTCAGTGGGAGCTGTGCAGAAGGCAGCTGATCGATGTTTCTCTCTCATCGATGTTTCTAGCTCTCTATCCCTCTCCCTTCCTTTCTGTGAAATATCAATAAAATATATTTAAAAAAAAAGTTTTGCTGGTATTTTCTACTGAAACAAATGAGTTACCTTCAAGAAGGACCAACAGGATCAGGAAAGATGGGCTGTGTCTTCACCTCTCTGGGAAGCCTCCCTTGACCCTTCATCTGTCCTCTGACATGTTGGCTCAGGTTGCTGAGCTCCCTTAGTGCAGGACCATCCATGCGGTGCTGTAATCCACTGTTTATTAGGCCATCTCCTCAACTAGACTGAAAGTTCTTTAAAGAAAATGACTGTATTTTCTTCACCATTGTCCCTTGGGGACCATCCACATTGTCTGGCACATGTGCATAAATATTGTTGACTAAAGATAAAAATAAAATAAAGGTGTTAAAATCCTTGTGACTCCCTGGGGACCCTGAGGGATACTCAAGATGTGTGATTTCAACCAACTTTGTTTGATGTCTACCAGGTACCAGACATCTGAGTAGATTCTGTTTCGAGGTGAGCTCCATAAACAATGAGAAGGAATCTTGCAGTTATAATATATGGACATCAGAAAATGGATTTCAAAAGATGTTGTTGAACCTCAGGAATTCGGCCTTGAGCTTATATAGTGAAGAAGTCGAACAAGAACCTCTTTGGAAAGAGGGAAGGAGAATATGATGAACAAAAGCAGGAAACATATATTTGGGCTACATCAGAAAAGGCTGTAAAGACCCAAGAAATTTGGGCTGTATTCTGTATATAAAGAGGAGCAACTCCAAATTCCAAAGCAGGAGAATAACAGATGGGAAAGCACACCACAGGCCCTTGCCGGGCACTCTCAGGCATGAACACTGCGTAAGACACTCCCTCACAGAACTGAGGATTCTGTTGGAAAGTCTCTTAGTTTTCTCTTTCCTTGGTTGGATAAGCTGATCTATATTCTCATCCCACCTCGTGGACACTGCTGAACAGCCTGGAATTCAGGTCATGCCTGATAATTACGCATAAAATAAATTATATCTCCCTCCCAAAAAAGGAACCTTTTCCTACCTGACAACACCAGCCCACTGCCTTCTTCCTGCTCTACTTCCTTCTTCCTGTCAAGAAATGTTAATGAATAAATGTTAGAGATACAATGGATCCAGTGGAGGACCCAACCTTCATGAAGCTTACACAACCCAAAAATCATACAATGTATCACCGCAAATTTTGATGAGTGCTGGTAATGAAAAGTGTTGAGTACCACTGAAGCACCTACCAGGTCATCTGCTCTCTTTTCAGAAGTCAGGGACATCTTTTACTGTGGGAGGGTTGCTTAAACGTCAACAGTAAGTACAAACATCACGTGTGTGTGTGTGTGTGTGTGTGTGTGTGTGAGAGAGAGAGAGAGAGAGAGAGAGAGAGAAAGAGAGAGAGAGAGAGAGAGAGGTGGGTAACATTCCTAGAAAAGGGTGATTGCATGTATAAATATCCCCAGGCATGAAGAAGATGGATTGTGAACACTGAAGGAATCAGGTGATAGAGAAGGCCCTCAAATAATGTTGTTTTGTTCAATGTTATTTCCTTATAACATTGAAGAGATACCTAAACACTTAACTCTTGTTTATATCAATTATATAATGTCAATATATCAATTAGTAACATTGGTTTTGTTATACATTATACGTTGTTTCCCTTAAGGTTGCAGGAACTATCAACAACATTAAGTGAGGACTTCCTGTGTTCAGAAAACCTTTAGTGAGCACTTACTGTGTACCAGGACAGTAATAATAATGCAAAAATACATGCAAAGTCTCTGATCTTAAAATATGTACAATAATAACAATGGTCAGTGGCAATTAAGATGAAACAAAGTCATATAAAATAATAACACATTTTGTTTGACTTATTGTGCAATCACCACATGTCCAATAGTGTATAGTTCAATTTCTGTAATCACTCTTTAAAAGAAATTCTATTTTTAATCCTAACAATATAGATGAGAACACAGAGGCTTAAAGATATTAAATATATTGTCTATGTTGGTACAGATAGTAAATGGTGAATATTAGATTCAATCATGGAAATATTTGAGTTCAAAGCTATTGTCAAAAGCAATCAACATATTCCTTCAGTAAATATTTAGAGTCTAGTATGTGCAAAGCACACGGGTTCCAAACATTGCCCTCGAGTAGCTTATATTCTAACCCAGTCTTTGTTGCTCAGTGGTTGAGCATCAACCTATGAACCAGGAGGTCACTGTTACATTCCTGGTCAGGACACATGCATACCCAAGTTGTGGGCTCAATCCCCAGTAGGGGGCATGCAGGAGGCAGCTGATCAATGATTCTCATTATTGATGTTTCTATCTCTTTCTCCCTCTCCCTTCCTCTCTGAAATCAATAAAAAATATATATTAAAAAAAGAAAACAGTAGGGGTTGAGGGCATGTGCTGGGAGGATGGAAGTGGATAGGGAGAGGTCAATGAAGGAAAAAGGAAACTTATTTGATACTTTAAACAATGAAGATTTTTTTAAAAAAGAAACACAAACCTCCTAACAGCATGGCAACTCAAAAAAAAAGAAGCTTATATTCTAGATTCTGGAGGAGATACACAATAAGCCACAACATACTATGTTAATTATTTTAATCAGTTTAGGTGTAAATAAAATATAATAAAATCCAGCAATATTAAGTTTAAAATTAGATGAATTTTGTTAAATTAATATAGTCATGTCACTACCACTACCCTCAAGATTTAGAACATTTCCGTTCTTCCCAAAAGCAACCTCATGTCCCTTTGCAGTCAATCCCTTTCTCTACCCGCAGCCACTAGTAACTAGTGACTTGCTTTCTGTCACCATAATTTTGCCTGTTTTTAAAAATTAGTTTTATATAAGCAGAATTACACAATATTTAAAAATTTGTTTTGGGCTTCTTTAAAACATTTGCATAATATTTTGAGATTTATCCACGTTGTCTTGTGGATCACTAATGCCTTCCTTTTTGCTATTATGTGATTGAATAAATATAGTGCTATTTGTTTCTCCATTTACCAGTTAATGGGCATTGGATTGTGTCCGGTTTTTAGTTATTCTGAATAAAGTACATGCCCTAGAGGAGAATAAACTGGAGAATGGGTCAAAGGAGTATAAGGTCCCACGTGATGCACATGCATAAGAATAATCCCAGCCTCCCTTGTGAGAATAAGGTACCTACTCTTTTCCAAGAATTATGACAAATAACTATTGCACGAGCTATTACTTACTGAATGTTTACATTTTGAAAGGCATTGTATAAGTTCTTTTAACTTATGGATGCATTTATTACTCACAGAGTCCCCATCAGCAGAGTTCTGTTATTCTTCCCATTTTACAGATGAGGAAACTGAGGAAAGAGAAGAGTAGTAACTTGGCTAAGGACATAAAGCTAGATGGTAAAGCCAGTATTTGAATTAAGGGAAGTTAGTTCCACAGCTCCTACTCTATGTTACACAACATTCAAACACTAGATATGGAGAAGTAAAATAATACTCTTTAAAACCAAATATAGCAAAAGGTTAACAATCAATGAAACTAAGCAGTGGGCTTATGGGTGATCAATGCACTGTTCTTTCAACATTTATGTGTATTAAAACATTTTATGATAAAACAGTAGATAAAAAGTTATTTTTGAGGAGTTTACAACAATATGATTAAAGATCCAATACACACAGATACATACACAGATATGCATACAATACACACACATATACACACACACACAGAGTCATACATACAGACACACACAGAGACACACACACTGACACACACCAACACACACAAACACACAGAGACAGACAAACATGCAAATATATAGATTAGTAAAGGACAGTAAACTCTAAGAATCTAAGTTAGAGTAGGAGATATTTCTTGGCAGGCCAGGTCTCCCCCATTTCCAGCTTCTGAGCTCCCCAAGGGTAGGAACTGTGCCCTGTGCCCACTGCATCCCCTGTGCCCAGTACTGGACCTAGAACACAGTTGGCACCTAATGAATGCTCAGTTACCAAATGAATCAAAGAAAGGGGGTCAGCACACAGGCTAATAGAGGATAGGGAGATGGTTAGGACCATAGTGTATCAGTTCCCTAGGGCTGCTGGAACAAAGCACTGAAAACTAAGTGACTTGAAAGAGTAAAAATCGACGGTCTCACCAGTCTGGAACCTCAAAGTCCAAAATCAAGGTGTCAGCAGGACTCTGCTCTCTCTCAAACCTGCAGAAGGAAGAGTCCTCCCTTGCCTCTCCCTGGCTTCTTTTGGTGGCTGTCACTCTCTGGCATCCCATGACCTGCAGTTGGTCACTCCAACCTCTACTTTCATCATCACTGTCACCACATACCATGACATTTGTCCTGTGTGTCTCCCTCTCTGCTTCTTATAAGAACACTAGTCCTATTGGACTAGAGGCCCATCCAACTCCAGTATGACTCATCTTAATTAATTATATTTGCAATGACCTTATTTTAAACAAGGTCACCTACAAATGTCCTGGGGATTAGGATGTAAACAAGTCTTTTGAGGACACACAATTCAACCCATAATATAGGTATTGGGAGAGACACAGGGAAAGGAAACAGGGGTCTTCATCTCTCCAAAATGTCCAGAAGGACAGGAATCCCGCCAGGATGCTCCAGCATGAAAGATGGAGAATAGACTTAATAGATGTGTGCTGACAATACTCACATCACAAGGAATTTTACAATCCCTGCCAAGAGAATGCCAGCAGCTGGCTTGCCCCCAGTGCCAAGTCAGCTTTCCCTCAACAGCTTATGACTGGCTTCTCCGTGGCTGTTTATGTTTTCAGAATATTAAGCAGTGTTTAGTCACTTTCTCAGGGAGGGCTTCTCGGTGCGGTTTCTCAAAAAATGTGCTGAGTGTGTTTCCAGAGAGGAAAGGCGCCAGAGGGCCCTTGATGAGGCACATGGAGCCTGGTAATCATGAACAGATGGCAGAGCTCCTGCTCTGCCTCCAAGAAACTAGCAAGGGTCCTGATGCCAGCTCACAGTCAGCCTGGGCAAAACCACTGTGTTTTATCTTACAAAACTTGTCAAAAGTTGCCCTGGCCAGTGGTTCTCAGTGGTTAGAGCATCAGCCCACATGCCAAAGGGTCTCAGGTTTGATTTCTGGTCAAGGGCACATACCTGGGTTGCAGGCTCCATCTCCAGCTCCAGTTGGGACATATGTGCAGGAGGCAACCAATCAATGAGTCTCTCTCATATCAATGTTTCTCTTTCTATATCCATTCTCCCTCTTTTTTTTCATTCTCTCTAAAACAAACCAAAAAAAATCAATGGAAAAAATATCAAGATCATTGGGTGAGGATTAATAACAATAAAAATTGTCAAAAGTTGTTAGGAACTGCTGGGTTCTATCAAGTGCTCAACCCCCCAGGGGACTTGATTTTCTGATATAACTAGAGGCCTGGTGCATGAAATTCATGCATGGGGGGTGTGTCCCTCAGCCCAGACTGCATCCTCTCCAATCTGGGACCCCTCAAGGGATGTCCGACTGTCTGGTAGGATGGGGCCTAAACGGGCAGTCGGACATCCCTCTCACAATCCAGGACTGCTGGCTCCCAACTGCTCGCCTGCCTGCCTTCCTGATTGCTCCTAACTGCTTCTGCCTGCCAGCCTGATCACCCCCTAACCACTCCCCTGACAGCCTGATTGATGCCTAACTGCTCCCCTGCCAGCCTGTTTGCCCATAACTGCCCTCCCCTGCAGGCCTGGTCACCCCTAACTGCCCTCCCCTGCAGGCTTGATCGCCCCCAACTGCCCTCCCTTGCAGTCCTGGTCCCTTCCAACTCCCCTCCCCTGCTGGCCTGATCCCTCCCAACTGCCCTCCCCTGCTGGCCATCTTGTGTCCACATGGGGGCAGCCATCTTTGACCACATGGGGGCAGCTATCTTGTGTGTTGGAGTGACAGTCAATTTGGATATTACTATTTTATTAGATAGGATAAGAAGACTGCCTTCCTAACCCTGTGATAGATCAGGAATCCATAAAAGACTGCTGTGCCTCAAGGTTGTGGGACAAGCATTCTACAGAGGCTTTTGCACTGGAAGAAGTCCCACATTTCTAGGTAACCAGCTTGACACCTCTAGGTAACCAGTTAACACAGGTGAGCTCTTCTTTCTGACAGAGTTCTTGGAGTGCAACCCTCAGAATCTGACTAAGTTAAACACAGGGAGCAAAGTGCATATTGGTTGAACACTAGGGGAGCCTCTGGAACTATGGGAAGGCTCCAGGAGTGCAGGGACAGGGAACAGGTTTAGGCACCTAAGCAATGGGAGAGCTTGCATAACAACACCTTCATAGTGATGGATCCAAGAGCCCTCCATGTGTGGGCATTTCCAGCCAAGATTCCAATTCCTGACCTACATGGAATCATCTACCTTCCTGGGTGAAGAATAATGTGAGAGGACCGAGTGCTGTTAACAAAAAGAGGAAGAGAAGTGTTCTGAGCAGACAGCGGCAGCAGCCCCGTGGGAAGACTGACCTGTGTGTGCAGAGTACTCCCAGCATCCCTCCACGGGTAGGTCTACTGCAGCCTGCTTTCTCAGAGCCCCACTCTGGTTTTCCTACAAAGTCAGCAGGCCCTGGGTCTGTCTTATGCACCAAAATAAAGGACAACAGATACCAGATGGAGAAGAAACCCAAAGAGAACAATATCTAAATAGAAATTTGTTAAAGAGCCTATTGAGCAACAGCAAGGGCATTCAGTGTCCTGTGCATCCCTCTAAACCCAGCACCTGCAGAAAGTGCTGAGACAGTGAGCCCTGCTCTAACTCCAGGATCAGCTTTCTTAGTCTGGTATCTAACACCCTCTGTAGCAGCAATTTTCTCCTCCCAGGATGCTTTCCAGAATGTTCCCTGATTTCTACACTGGGCTCCTGAAATACTGATAGGCTAACTCATCTATGCCCTCCACACATTACAGTGATAAGTATCAATACCCAGGAGCACTCAGCAAAGGAAAGGCTTCCTTGAGCAACTGAAAGTCTCCTGGGTCTCCAAACACGGGGCATTCTATGGGCAGAGGATGGGGGGAGAAATTGTTGGGCAAGGAGGCCACAGTGCAATTTGGGGATCACCCGAGGAATATTTAGCAGCAGAAAGGAAGTCTATTAAGAGCACTGTGTTTATTGAGAGAAATATGAGAAAACTTCTAACAAGATTTAAACACTATAAATTCTTTTTAAAATAATAATAAATGTAAGTACATTAAAAAGTAAATATCAAACCAAAAAATCCACAAATAGCAAATGAGGAGATGAATATTTGCAACAACTATATCAGAGGGTGATATTCTTTTTTACTCTATGAGTTCATTCAAATTAATAATAAAAGGAACAATTACATGAGCAATATTTTTTATTGATTTGAGAGACAGAGAGGGAAGGAGAGAGAGAGAAAGAGAAAGAGAGAGAGAGAGAGAAACATTGATTACATTGATTTGTTGTTCCACTTATTTATGCATTCATTGGTTGCTTCTTATATGTGCTCTGACCAGAGATCAAACCGGAAACCTTGGGGTATTGGGACAATGCTCCAACCAACTGAGCAAGCTGGCCAGGATGGGCAGTATATTTAATTGTTCAACAAATATTTATTGTGCACCTATTATGTGCTGGTCTCAGAGAAAGGAATTGCTTAGGACGATATGAAGCCTAACCTCACTCAGTGATTTAATAAATTCAGACTAAAACAGAAGGCTATTGTTTTTATTTTTACCTGTCAGATTGACAATAACTAAAAGGGATTACAAAACATGGTTTGGGCAAGGTAGATAGATATTCACACAGTGGTAAAGTGTATATAAAATGGCATAACCTCTTTAAAAGTCAATATGACAAAAGGTCAATATTTATTAAAATATCCTATAAGTCGAATTTTCCACTGCAAAGAATTTTTTCCTACAAGCATACGCACACATGCACTCCACCATGAATGGCTAAAGATATTCATTGCAACATTGCTTGAAAAAGAAATAAAAAATAAAATGCTTCAACCTGGAAACAATCTACATGTTCACCAATAGCTGACTGTGGATATAAATTATGGTACATTTACATAATGAAATACCTTAAAACCATTCAAAAGAATGGCCTAGAATGATATAAAAGGAATGATATATGTCAAAATAAAAACTTCTGCAATACATATAAAGTTAAAAGTGGAAAGCAAGAGTGGTGTTTGTAGAACAATGATTATAGAACCCCTTCATTTGAGTGTGTCAGCTAGAAAGTCAGGAGTGTGTGTGTTAGAAAGTATATGCATTCTAATCTACTTGCAAGGTTATATGTGTGATAATTTCTAATTCATTTTGTCTATTCTCTATTGTGTGAAATGCATGTCTTGCAATTTACAGATTTTTACCAGATTAAATTTGTTTTTGGATCATCACATCCTTGTAGACTATTTTGCTTTCTTGGGAGCTCCTAATTATTTTTTTATCCTTATTCCATATTTTATTATCTCCTCACATTGTAATCAGCTTTCAAACATATTGCAATCCAGTGGAGCTCTCTTTTTAATCTCCCCATATCAGCGAGTTTTGCATAACTTTCCCCAAGGCCAAGTGCTTCCTTTGAGAAAGAGAACTCTAATGTTTGTGCCCCGACAGCCACACCATAGTATTAGATGAGCAAAATCCCCAAGTTGGACTAGTTCTACCTACTGAGTCCGATCCATCTCTCTGGTAAGCATATGCCAAGAGAGGAAGTCAATAGAGTTGACTGGTCAGGTGAGAGCTGCTCATTGTGGTCCTAGAAATATAGTCAAAGGAATTTATAAACAGATAAAGTATCCTGAAATGCCCCCAAAAGTTATCACACCTGATTCATTCTTTCTCTGCTTCAGCTCAGCCCTCCAGGTTTAAGTAACCATTTACACCCTTTACACAGGACACCCCAGAAACATTTAATTCAGCGTTTTGGGAGTTCCCCAGAGACAGGCAGTCCTGCTGAGAAGAAGCACATCTGGGTGTGGGTCCTGTGCACCTGCTGTGGACTTAGTATCCTCATACCCTCCAGACAATGGGTAGACAGGGACTCAGACACCAGGGACCCAGAGCTATTGTTTAAACTAGTGCTGGAAGTCATGACTGCAATTCACATGTCAGCACATCCCTCCCAGATTGTGTTCTTATTAATGGCTAGGAAACATTTTAGAAGTCATGCAAAAGCCTTGGGAAAGGAGCTATTAGCTACCACAGCAGAGAGTCGTCTAATTAGAAACATAATATTCCAGTTCAGCCAAGATTTTGGAAATCACAATGGCAGGGAGTAGAGCAGCAGCATTCCTTATGCCTTTTTGGGGGAAGAGGGGTCCCTGTCCCAAGCCACATTTTGAATAAGAAAAAGTAACAGCAGCAACAAGCACTTATGTCCTGCTCCCCATGTGACAGAAACTGTTGTCAGCGCTTTTAGGGGAAGTTCATTGAATCCTCACAGGAGCTCTGCAGTCCCTGTTCCTGCTACTGCCACATGTCAAGCCAGGAACCGAGGCACAGAGAGATGGAGCCACACAGCAAAGTTCTCCCGTTCATCAGTGTGGAGGTGGGGTGACGCTGGAACTCAGGCAGAGTGGCTCCCACACAGCCTTCCACCCACTGGGCTGCATCCCTCTCTGTAACTTAACTGGGTGCCTCCATCAGGCCTCCCTTCCCTTCTCCTGCCCGAGCAAGCACAATGGCCTCTAATAATGGTCATCTGTGTTTGAAATGCCTCGATTTCTTTGCATAAAGTTAAAGACCAGAGGCAGGTATTGGAGTTAGACCTCTGTTAGGAATTTGCTCAGTCACTTGCTCACTGTGAATCCTTGAGCTGGGCATTTATTATCTCTGACTAAAGTATCCTCATCTGGAAAATCAGAACAAGAATATTCACCTTGGAGAATCCACAACTGCGGCACCCCAGGAACAGCTGCGAGCCCCAGAACAACGCTCCCCAACTGGCGCAAGCACACGGGTTCAGAGGAGCTCTACACTCCACCACGGAAAGGTCAGATTTCGCCTGGGATAAGGTGAGGTCTCTGGTCCCGGCGGGAGAGAGGAACGCGCGTTTTGCGGGAGCTGGAGGACCAGGGAAGTCTGTGCCTAGAAAAATCCGTGGCTGTAGGGGCTGGCGTGATCTGTGATTGTGGAAAGGGGTCCTCAGAGCTGCTAAGAGAAGGGCACTCTAAAAAGCAACCCATTTTGATCTGAAGTGCAGGGACACCCTAAGAATTTCAGGCTGTCCAGACTTACGCGCAGCCCGTGCGCTCCCTTTGTGCCTGGGTTTACTCACAGTCCTGGAGTTCGCACACTTGGGCTTTTTCCTCTTCAAATCCTTGCTTCTGATTACTAAGCCCAATACATAGGATCACCCAGTTGGGGACACCCTGGGAGACTGCAGGGGAAAGTTGTTTTTCTGGAACCTGGGGATCGGAGCGGGGAGTGACCATCAGAGAGTCAGCTCTGAGGCAGACCACGCCCACAGGCCGGTGGCGAGTGCCACAGGGAAAGAAGGCTCTAACACTGCCTAGAGAGGCCATAGATAGACCCGGAAGTCAATCCAGAAACACTGCCACCCAGGGGCTGAATCACAAATTGACTCTTGCGTAATCAAAAATAAAGGAATACGAGAAATTAAGACACAACGCCTGCTTAAAATCAGGACTGGCTTACAACACCGAAGAGCAGTGGATCGCAGGGAACTGCAATACTGTCTGGACTGAGAAACAGGCGTGCCAAACAGAAAAACAGAGGAAGTGAATGACCTTCACTACTTCACATTTTATTTTTACCTTTTATTTTTTTATTTTTTTATTTTTTTTTATTTTCATTTTTTGCATCTTTTAATCAAGAAACTTTTTTTTCTTTTTTCATCACTTGATTTTACCTTTTTAATGATTACATTTTTATTTTCAATCCGTATTATTACTACTGCTATTTTATCTTTTTTTTTTTTTTAAGTGTCATTTTATTTTCTCTTCATTTTATTTTGGGATTAGGGTTCTACATTCTATTTTTTATCTTTCCTTTAGCATCGTTTTACTCTATCTCAACTCTACCTTTAGGCCATCACTCTCTTCCTAACCTCCCCCTTTTCAGTGTCCTGTTTGTCTTACCCTTTTACTGCTTTAGATTTTCCCTATTCTTTCTGTTTACCCCTTGTTAAAATTTCACCCTACTTACATATCTAATCTCTAATCCCCTGCTCCAAGTCCACATACACCTCTCCCTTCGCTGTCTGAGCTATCCATAAACTTGTCCTTCTCTCTGTCCTTTTGTTGTTGTTTGCTTGAATGTAGATTATATCCAATTTTTATGCTGTTTTTGTGAGATTGTTTTGCTTATTCTTCTTTTGTTTATTTTTTTGTTTGTTTTGTGCTTCAGCTTTCCCTTGCCTCAATCCATATTAGTTGGTGTTGTAGTTTGTATTAATCCCCAGGCACTTGTTGCTGGCATTTGCTGGGATTAGTGATTGTTCTATTGGAGTTTTATCCCCAATATATATAGTCTGTTCCCCTTTCTCTCTTAGTCACTTTCTTGTCTCTCTTACTTTTTTTTTTTTCTCTTTACTTTCCCTTTTCCCAATTTCATTTTCACACTCCTTTTTTCTTTTTTTTCTTTCTTTCTTTCTTCTTTCCTCTTCTTCTTTCTCTCCTATCACCTAATTTGCCTTTCTCTGGTGGTCACCTTTATTGGAGGTTATTAATATCGTGAATACATTCCTGTTCAGTGCCTTGTGAGTTGTACCTGGTAGTGCTGTATTTTGGGCCTTTAAATCAACCCAGGAGAGAGAGAACTACATAACCAGACACCCAGAGAAGAGAGACCATGGGGAGACAAAGAAGCAGCCCGCATATGAAAGAAAAGCAGGCATCACCAGAAAAGGAAGTAAACGAAATGGAGGCAAGCAACCTTCCAGAAAAAGAATTCAGAGAAATGGTCATAAGGTGGCTGAAAAGAATGGAAGACAAATTCGACAATATGAGCAAGAACCAAGAGGAAATGAAGAAGAACCAAGAAGAAATGAAAAATGACATCGCTGCTGTAAAGAACTCAATAGAAAGCATCAAGAGTAGACTAGAAGAAGCAGAGGACCGCATCAGTGAGCTAGAAGACAAGATGGAAAAAAATACCCAAGAAAAGCAACTTCTAGAAAAAAAAATTAAAAGGCAGGAGGAGAGTCTAAGGGAACTTTGGGACAACACGAAACAAAACAACATCCGCATAATAGGGGTTCCAGAAGGAAAGGAAGCTGAGCAAGGAATAGAAAACCTCTTTGAAGAAATAATGACAGAAAATTTCCCAGATATAGGGAAGAAAAAACCCACACAAATCCAAGAAGCTCACAGAGTCCCAAGCAAAATGAACCCCAAAAGACCCCAAGGCACATTATAATTAAATTGGCAAACACCAATGACAAAGTAAGAATCTTAAAAGCACCAAGAGAGAGACAGAAAGTTACATACAAAGGAACCCCCATCAGACTAGCAACTGATTTCTCAACAGAAACTCATCAGGCCAGAAGGGAATGGAATGAAATATACAAAGTCATGCAAAGGAAGGGGCTGAATCCAAGAATACTGTACCCAGCAAGGCTGTCAATCAAAATTGAAGGTGAAATCAGGAGCTTCACAGACAAAAAAGGACTAAGGGAATTTATTACCACCAAACCAGCAATGCAAGAAATGCTAAAGGGTCTACTGTAAAAAAAAAAAAAAAAAAGAAAGAAAGAAACAGGAAGCGAAGAAGTAACACAGGGGTAAAGAATAGGAATGGCGACAAATAAGTACCTATCAATAATAACTTTAAATGTAAATGGATTAAATGCCCCAATCAAAAGACATAGGGTAACAGATTGGATAAGAAAACATGACCCATATATCTGCTGTCTACAAGAAACCCACCTCAGAAAAAAAAGACGCACACAGACTGAGGGTGAAGGGATGGAAAAAGGTTTTCCAGGCAAATGGAACTGAAAAAAAAGCTGGGGTAGCAATACTTATTTCTGACAAATTAGATCTCAAACTGAAGGACATAACAAGAGATAAGGAAGGCCATTTCATAATACTAAAGGGAGCAATCCAACAAGAAGAAATAACTCTGGTAAACATATATGCACCCAATACAGGAGCACCCAAATACATAAAAAAACTCCTGGAGGATATTAAGGGAGACATTGACAGCAATACAATCATAGTAGGAGACTTTAATACCCCACTATCACCATTGGACAAATCCTCTAAACAAAACATCAGCAAAGAAACATCAATCCTAAATGACTCACTAGACCAGATGGAATTAATTGACATCTTCAGAACATTTCACCCCAAAGCCACAGAATATACATTATTCTCAAGCGCACATGGGTCATTTTCAAAGATAGACCATATGTTGGGACATAGGCAAAGTCTCTTCAAATTCAAGAAGATAGAAATCATATCAAGCATCTTCTCAGACCACAGTGGCATAAAACTGGAAATCAACTACAATAAAAACAACCCAAAGAAATCAAACACATGGAGACTAAACAGCATGCTATTAAACCATGACTGGGTTACCAGAGAGATCAAAGAAGAAATAAAAAACATCATGACAACAAATGACAATGAAAACACTACAATCCAAAATCTATGGGACACAGCGAAAGCAGTCTTGAGAGGGAAGTTCATAGCTCTACAAGCCTACTGCCAAAAACAAGAAACAGGGGTAATAAATTACCTAACCCAACAACTCAAAGAGTTAGAAAAAGAGCAACAAGAAAAGCCCAGTGTAAGCAGAAGGAAGGAAATAATAAAGATCAGAGCACAGATAAATGACATAGAGACCAAAGAAACAATACAAAAGATCAACAAAACCAAGAGCTGGTTCTTTGAAAGGATAAACAAGATTGATGAACCTCTAGCCAGGCTCACCAAGAAGCAAAGGGAGAGGACCCAAATAAACAAGATCAGAAATGAAAGAGGTGAAATAACAACAGATCCCGCCGAAATACAAAGGATTGTTAAAAAATACTACGAACAACTCTATTCCAACAAACTGGACAACCTGGAGGAAATGGACATATTCCTAGAAAAATATAACCTTCCAAAACTCAATCAGGAAGAATCTAAACAGCTCAACATGCCAGTAACTATGGAAGAAATTGAAGCAGTCATCAAAGAGCTTCCGGCAAACAAAAGCCCGGGGCCAGACGGCTTCACAGGAGAGTTCTACCAAACATTCAAGGAAGAACTAAAACCTATCCTCCTCAGACTATTCCAAAAAATTCAAGAGGAAGGAACACTTCCCAGCTCCTTCTATGAAGCCAGCATCACCCTAATACAAAAACCAGATAAAGACAACACAATGAAGGAGAATTACAGGCCAATATCCCTCATGAATGTAGATGCCAAAATCCTCAATAAAATTCTAGCAAATAGGATCCAGCAGTACATCAGAAAGATCATACACCATGACCAAGTAGGATTTATCCCAGGAATGCAAGGATGGTTCAATATCCGCAAATCAATAAATGTGATACATCACATAAACAAATTGAGAGATAAAAATCACATAGTCATATCAATTGATGCAGAAAAAGCATTTGACAAAATCCAACACCCTTTCTTGATAAAAACTCTCAACAAGGTGGGAATAGAAGGATCATACCTCAACATCATAAAAGCTATATATGATAAACCCACAGCTAACATCATACTCAATGGGCAAAAACTAAAACCATTTCCCCTAAGAACAGGAACAAGACAGGGATGCCCACTCTCACCACTCCTGTTTGACATAGTACTGGAAGTATTAGCCACTGCAATTAGACAAGAAGAAGAAATAAAAGGCATCCAAATTGGAAAAGAAGAAGTAAAGCTGTCCTTATTTGCAGATGACATGATATTGTACATAAAAAACCCTAAAGACTCCATCAAAAAACTAACAGACTTAATAAATGAATTCGGCAATGTAGCAGGATACAAAATTAACACCAAGAAATCTATGGCATTTCTATACACCAGCAATGAACTTACAGAAAGAGAGACTAAAAAAGCAATCCCATTTTCCATCGCACCAAAAAAATTAAGATACTTAGGAATAAACCTAACCAAGGAGGTAAAAGACCTATATGCGGAAAACTACAGGACACTGAAAAAAGAGATAGAGGAAGATGTAAACAGATGGAAGAACATACCATGTTCATGGATTGGTAGAATCAACATCATTAAAATGTCCATACTACCCAAAGCAATCTATAGATTCAATGCACTCCCCATTAAAATACCAACGGCGTATTTCACAGACCTAGAAAGAACTCTCCAAAAATTCATCTGGAATAAAAAAAGACCCCGAATAGCCACAGCAATCCTGAGAAAGAAGAATAAAGAAGGAGGGATCTCAATACCAGATTTCAAGCTGTATTACAAAGCCACTGTCATCAAAACAGCCTGGTACTGGCACAAGAACAGACATATAGATCAATGGAACAGAATAGAGAATCCAGATATCGACCCAAACCAATATGCGCATTTAATATTTGACAAAGGAGGCATGAGCATACAATGGAGTCAAGACAGTCTCTTTAATAAATGGTGTTGGGAAAATTGGACAGATACATGCAAAAAAATGAAACTAGATCACCAACTTACACCATACACAAAAATAAACTCAAAATGGGTACAGGACTTAAATATAAGACGGGAAACCATAAAAATACTAGAGGAATCCACAGGCAGCAAAATCTCAGACATATGCCAAAAGAACTTTTTCAGTGATACTGCCCCTAGGGTAATGGAAGCCAAACAGAAAATAAACAAATGGGACTACATCAAAATAAAAAGCTTTTGCACAGCAAAAGAAACCATCAACAAAACAACAAGAAACCCCACTGTATGGGAGAACATATTTGCAAATGGTATCACTGATAAAGGTTTAATTTCCAACATCTACAGGCAGCTTATACAACTTAATAAAAGGAAGATAAATGATCCAATAAAAAAATGGGCAACGGACCTAAATAGAAGCTTTTCGAAAGAAGACAGAAGGAAGGCCAAGAGACACATGAAAACATGCTCAAAGTCACTAATTATCCGAGAGATGCAAATCAAAACAACAATGCGATACCATCTCACACCTGTCAGAATGGCTATCATCAACAAATCAACAAACGACAAGTGTTGGCGAGGATGCGGAGAAAAAGGAACCCTCGTGCACTGCTGGTGGGAATGCAGACTGGTGCAGCCACTGTGGAGAACAGTATGGAGTTTCCTCAAAAAACTGAAAATGGAACTCCCATTTGACCCAGTAATCCCACTCCTAGGAATATATCCTGGGAAACTAGAAACACCAATCAGAAAGGATATATGCACCCCTATGTTCATAGCAGCACAATTTACAATAGCTAAGATTTGGAAACAGCCTAAATGCCCATCAGCAGATGACTGGATCAGAAAACTATGGTACATCTACACAATGGAATACTATGCTGCCGTAAAAAAGAAGGAATTACTACCATTTGTAGGCACTTGGATGGAATTAGAGAACATTATGCTAAGTGAAATAAGCCAGTCAATGAAAGAAAAATACCACATGATCCCACTCATTTGGGGATAATGAAAAACATTATAAACTGATGAACAAAAAGATAGTTACAGAGGCAGTAAAGCATCAAACAGACTGTCAAATTACAGTGGTAAGGTTAGGGAGAGGTGGGGGAAATAAGAGATCAACTGAAGGACTTATATGCATGTATATAAGAGTAACCAACGGATGCAAAACATTGGGGGGTGAGGGCATATATGGGAGTGGGGTGGGGGTGGGGGGCAATGATAAGATATGTACACATATAATACCTTAATAAAAATTTGAAAAAAAAAAATAGCACCACTAACACAAAATTCAGCTTGAATTAATCTTTGTTAATTCAAATTAAGTGTATTTCAGTTATCCCTATTATTCCTATGTGTTCTGATAAAACAAAGTAATGTCAATGCTTACGAAAATCCTTTTAGAAAACTGACCCATACTGATTTTATTATTTGTTTGTTTATTAATAAAAGGTTAAAAAGAAAAAAAAAAAAAAAGAATATTCACCTTACAGATGAGAGGAGTGAATGAGACATTTGCAATCTCCCCACCCCCCGTGGAGGGAGACACACATAGTAAGTACTCAGTATTTATTGGTTCTCTCTCCTGTCTTAGCTGTTCCTTTTTTACAGCCCCCTGTCTACTCTTATTCACTTCAGAGTAGAAAAATGCTGATAGAAAACTGCCTTCTGATTCTTCAATAGCCCCAAGCATTCATTGGCTTGCAGCTGTGGCATTTCCTCTTTTAAAAAAAATATTGATTTCAGAAAGGAAGGGAGAGGGAGATAGAGAAACATCAATGATGAGAAAGAATCATTGATCAGCTGCCTCCTGCATGCCTACCACTGGGGATGGAGCCCACAATCTGGGCATGTGCCCTGACCAGGAATTGAACCATGACCTCCTGATTCATAGGTCAGTACTCAACCACTGAGCTATACCCAACAGGAGCAGCTGTGGCATTTCAATCTCTGTCTTCAAGGTTACATGGCATTCTCTCCTGTGTGTCTCAGTCTTCACATGGTTTTTCTCTTATAAGATATAAGAGCACCTGTCATATTGGATGAGAGCCCTCTCATAAGAACCTCATTTTAATTTGGTCACATCGGAAAAGACCCTATTTCCAAATAAGGTATCATTCACAAGTACTAGGGGTAAGAATTCAACATATCACTTGGGGGGGACATAATTCAACCCATAAGAAGGGTATGAACACACAGTGGCATAGCATTGAGCCAGGGGAAACAGAACCAAGGCTCATGCTTGGGACTTTTTGTGGATTTGCTTCTTTCAATCAGGAAATGGTGTTATTGTCATAATTAGCTAGTTTTTTATTAATAAAGGAAGAGGGCAAAGGGGAGGCCAGACATTATAAGCATGGCCATCTTGGCAGCTTCACCAGGAAGCTGTAAGTTCACACTCACCACTTGTCCATTCCCTGCAGATCACTGGGGGAAGGGATTCAACAAAGGGGAAGATGGGCACGTGCACAGTGAAGCTGAGGTGATATAGGGAAGTCTAACCTGGCTAGGGGTGTGTGCCCCAATTCAATTGTGAAAATTTGGGAATACATAACCCTAGACAAAGAGTTCTCTTGTGCTCTTGCTTAGCTCTTGCCTCTTGCTCCCTTGTGCTCTCTTACTGTGACCATGGCTCAGCTCTTCTCCATAGCCATGTGGCCTTAGACACTGTATTTCCCATGACCGTGCCAACTCCACACACAGGATAATGGACTGAACTGTGCTTTAATATGGAGTGGAGGCTCTGGATAGTGGCCTTAATTCTAGCCATGCTGAAGACAAGATTGAACTTTTTCAATGGTGGGTAGAGGGAAATGTGACATTGGAAACCCAGAGGTTTAACTCCATGGAATAAAGATCACTCATCTTCCATGCAAGTCTCAGGAAATTTCTTTTCTTGCAACATTGCAAGAACTCTACTTCCACCAGTAGCAGATGGGGACACAGAGGACACCCCACCAATAACAATGGGAATCACCACCAACACACTCTGCAGGGAAAACAGTGGATCAGGAGGCCAGAAGCACTGAGGAAAACTCCTTTCTCATAAGAACAAGAGTCAACTTTCTCTTCTAACATCTACCATTACGGAGCCACTCCACATCACCTCATTTGAAACTTCTAACACCCTTGTGAGAAAATACAAGTAAGGGAAATAAATTCACACTCACGAATGATTAAACAACTTGCTCAATATGAGACCACAGTAAATTTCAGGGCTGGAATGTGAACACAGCTCTGTCTGGCTCCAGAGCCTAAGAACTGATGAGATCCACTTAAGGGAAAATCCATAACAGCTGTTCAGTAGTGTACACACGTAAGGAATTAAGGTTGTTTATTATAATATCACTGTAAGCCTGTCATTATTATTGCCACATGGAGATGGACACTGCTAGATATAGATGAGCTCACCAAAAGGATCTAGGGTCATTTATTCAATTGACCTGATCTCTCTAAGCATCCTCCTTCTTCCTCCCCTATCCTGCAATCCCATCTCATCTCTGGGTCCAGATGGGGCAATCCCTGAGGTGTGTGTGCAGCTGTGGCCCATTGAGACTCCTACAAATTGGCCACAGGGTGGAGTGCTAAGATGCTGTGCAGAGTCTGAGTCTACCACACCTGAGTTGACAACCCTTCTGTCCTTAACTAGTTCTGGAACATCAGGCGAGTTACCTAATATCACTGAGCTTCTGTTTCCCATATGTAAAATGAGGATAATTATACCTTGTCATAGGGTTGTTGCGAAGATCAAATTAAATGTGGCAATATGTGAAAAAACACCTGGGATAGCACTGAAGCCTAGTATGTGTTCAATTAATTCTACATGATATGACAAATTTCTTACCTCTGTAAGGCAATGGGCTCTCCTGTATTTTAGCTCATTGCACTAGATTTCTGTAATCTGATTCAAATGTGTAAGAAGTGGAGTTAAAGAGCACTGGAACCATAAAACACAAACACAATGAAATTTTGCCCAAGGGCCATCATATTTCAAACCAGGTGGTGTTGGGTACAAGGAAACACAGGGACCATTAGTTTCCTAAGGCAACGGTAACCTCAACCTCGTACCAAAAACTGGATAAGTTAAAAACAACACAAACATATCATCTCACAGGTCTGGAAGCTATAAGCCCTAAACCAAGCTGTTGGCAGGGCCACGCTCTGCTCTCACTAAAACCCCTAGGGGCTAATCCATCCTTGCTCCTTTCAGCTTCTAGTAGCCTCAGGAGTTCCTCAGCCTATAAACACATCACTTCAATCTCTGTTTCCATCTTTGCATAACCTTCTTCCCTGTCTCTGTGCCTTCACATGGCTGTCTTCATTTAAAGACACCAGTCATATTGAATTAAAAACTCACCCTATTTCAGTATGACCTCATATTAAGTGATTACATCTACAATGACCCCATTTCCAAATAGGGTAGCATTCTGAGGTCTTGGAGGTTAGGAGTTCAATATGTCTTTTGTGGGGGACATAATTCAATCCATAATAGAACACAGACCAAACTCCAAGAGGATGCCTTTTCACTCTGTTCCCCAGGGCCCAACTGATGAGACCACTGAACCCCCAAACTCAAAAGAACTTCCATGCACAACTCTTTCCAATTCTGCATTCAGTGACATCACACTGATAGTATTTACACCATGGCAATCAGCAAGTGGTTCGCAGAGTGCCTATTGTTCAGCATTTACCAGCTCACAGGGAGTCCCTTAGTTCCTATGGGATAGAAAAGAGCCAAGAAATGTGGGTTTCAGGATATTAGAACAGGTAGAACCGAGAGAGTGCTCCATATGAATTGGTGTCAGTAAGGAGAAATCCTGATGTCTTCAATGCTACTATACAGGCCTATAGTGAAGACTGAAGGAGATAAGGGCAGAAATACAAGGTGTTCCTTACAAGCTTAAGACTTGAATGTTTTTGGGTTTTTTTCCCCTGGAAGAGACTTGTTTTATTCATCTTTAAACATACAAAAAGCCTTGGGAGTGTCACATGGTGGGCACTCCATATTTGTTAAATGAAGCATAATCACCCCAATCGGAAAGGCAGGTTTTTCTGCACCTTGCTGCAATTTAGCTTTGGTAAAAATCATAAGTAAGTCTAGGATACTATCTAATTGCTAAGGCAGAATGCCTTAGTGAAAGACCTTTTCAATAATTCACCTTGGCAACAATTCACACAGCAGTGGCCAGTCCTTTCTCCTCTGTTTCCAACTGGAACCTGGACCAGAACACCACGTTTGTTCTCTCCTTCATCCACCCACCTGCCCAGCAACTTGTGCACAGCCCTGTCCCCTGGACTGTGACATAAGCATTGCAATGACTCTTCCAGCCTCCTACTTACCCACCCACTCAGCCATGTCTCCACCCTATGCCTGGCGTGTTCTTTCTAAGTACACATCTGACCATTTCATCTTCCTGCCCACCTCAGATGCAACCCAAACTCCTGAACACAGCATTCAAGGTTTGGGGACTACTATTTGGTTTGGGTCCACCCAGGAGCATTTCCCATCTCTCTTTTGTAAACGTATCCTGACCCACCACAGATTGAGATGGCAAGTAACTCAAATTGAGGCAATCATATTTCCACATCAGCTCGTCACTTTGATTGGTGATCAGGAAGATCACATGACCTAAGCAAGGCCAATCCGTATTCCCTGGGATTTATTCTATTACATTTATTTTAATTACTAGAGGCCCGTTGCATGAAAATTTGTGCAAGAATAGGCCTTCCTTGCCCTGGCTTCGCTCCCGGCTGCCTGGGAGCCACCAAGTCCCCCATCCCGGGCCTCCCGGGAGCCTGCAAGCCCTCACTCTTGGCCGGAGCACTGCTCCTGTAGCTCCCCCCAACCCTCCACCCCCTCATAGCAGGCGTCCCGCACTGCCCAGCCACTCCCTGCATATGCAAATTAACCTTCCATCTTTGTCGGGTTAATTTGCATACACACTCCTGATTGGTTGTGGGCATAGCGGAGGTACAGTCAACTTACATGTTTGTCTATTATTAGGTAAGATTCCTTTTATTTCAAGTCATTAGCTTGGAGATAAATAATCCCAGACTTATCAATGACTGTTTTCCTTACCATGTAGGGAAATTCTATATTTGCAATAAGATGTCTTTAATCTTGGGTCCAGTTTCTCTAGAAACAAGTCACTTCTGCCAATATGCAGGCTTTGCCACACAAGCCCCCTTCCATTTCACCTCTCTGGTTGGGTTTCTGTGATGGAAAATAATCCTGACTAGCAGGACTGTCCTGGCACTCTGTCCTTCCAGCCTCACCCATTTCTCTCCCCACCCTCTGTGCTGTCACATCACCTGTGAACTCCTGGTCTCAGACTGTGCCATGCTCTCCACACTGCCACACCTTTGCACAATCTAATGTCTCCTCCCAGAATACTTTTGTCCACTGGATAAACATCCACCTGGTATATGCACAATGAATACTTTGTTGAAGAAGTGAGTGCATTTATCCACAGGATGGGAGAGAATGTGGTTGTGATAAAAGATCACAAGCTTTGATGTCATTACTTGCTAGACCTTGAACTCACTGAGGACAGGCACTGGGTCCTATCATTTCTAGTGCATGCAATGCCTAGCACATGGTAGGTGCCCAGTAAGTGAGTGGAATAACTTAGTCTAAAAATAAAATTTTTGGAAACTAGGGAGTGCCCAAGGAGCCCCTAACACTTGAGGGTACTCAGTAAATCTGTGTGTGGACCTAAGTGACAATTAGTCTAGCTTTTTTTCCTAATTACTTTTCTACATTTTTGGAAGGAGTAATAAATTGCTTTATTGGTGATAATAGTTGCTTACATTTATTTATGTCACTAAATTCAATATCTGTTTATGTTCTTTATTTTTTATAAAAATCCTACATCATAGCTACTTTTTTTTTCCTTTTTTCAGAATAGAAAACTGAGGCTCAGAACTAAGTATTATGCTCAGAAGTCCATGACTGCATGTTAGAGCAGGAGCAGAGCCCATGGCCCTCTGGCAACACCTGCTGGGCCCTTGGCCACTCGCCATCACCTTAGCTTGGCTGAGACTCTATGGCGGGCCCCATGCTCTCATTGAGGATAGAGCATGGCCTTCAACGGTCTCTAAACCGTTTCCATTCTCAGGGAAAACAGAGAATGACATCTAAGCAGGCACATCAGAGTAAGGTACAGAAAAGAGACCTAGTCCTGCTTAGGACAGTGGGGATAGGGGCTCAGAAAAGGCCATGGGGGCTGAATTCTGAAAGTTAAAGAGGAGTTAGCTAGGAAAGGAAGCAGAAGGGATAGAGAACAAGGGAGGAGAGCATTCTCCAAAAAAAAAAAAAAAAAAAAAAAAAACAAGTGTAAAGGACAAAGCACTGAGCAGAGTTAGTAAATGAGCTCAAAGAAGATCAACACCTGAGGCAGGGAGTTGGGAGGTGGGGGGAAGACCAAGGTTATCAATGTCAAAGGTCATGGGCACCTCACCAGGTAGTACCCTATCCTGAGATTCAGACATGAAGCACTAGAACTCAGATCCTGGCCGTGAGCTTTGCAATCAGGCAGGTCTGTGCTGTTGCAGACTGGAGCCCCTGAAATGAGGAGTTAAAATGAGGGGCCTCTGTCATGTTTCTTTATGATGATCCTGGAGAGCAGGTGTGAGGGAAAAGGGAAACAACAGGAGGTTGGACCAATAAAAGATGCTTGATCAAGTTGGCCGCCACGAGGTATGACTAGTTGCCTGATCCTGCAGGAAAATCTATAACATGCATTTCTGCACAGCCAGCTGTCCAAGGGACTAAGTGGAGATAAAGCCATTCATTTGGTTTCATTTCCCACTATCAAAGGTGTGACCCAGGGGCCATTAATTTCCGGTTCTTCTTAGCTGTGTATGCACAAGTGACTAGGGGACTACAGATCCAAGGTCACAGAGAAGCTCCAGGGCAGAAGGAAACAGGCATTATGCAGAGGGTGCCCACGATAAAGTACTGGCAGATCTCACCTGCCTAAAGCTGCTTGTTGCTATAGCAGCTCCTGGATCCACAACAAGGTGAAGCTGGGTGGTGCTTCAGTCAAATGCAGACTCTCATATCACTCACAGGCTGTTGTATCTTTTTTTTAAACTTTATTTTTATTGTTGACACTATTACTATATATGTTCTGTGCCTTGGTTTCCTCTGATGAAAATGGGAATAGTAATTATCTGGCTCAGGAGAAAATTCAAATGCCTAAGATTGCACCTGGTACCTAGGAAGTGCTCATTAAATGACAGGTATTATTATTATTATTACTATCATGATCATCAACAAGACTATTATTGAACAAACTTTTCCTAAGATTTCTACTTTGAATCACAGTTGGTTTTAACCTATTATGTACACAGCAGTGTATCATGAAAAAAAAAAATCAAGAATTACCTTGAGTATTAAAAATAAAAATTCAGCCCTAGCCGGTTTAGCTGAGTGGATAGAGCATCAGCCTATAGACTGAAGGGTCCCAGGTTCGATTCTGGTTAAGGGCACATGCCTGGGTTGTGGGCTCGATCCCCAGTGGGGGGCGTGCAGGAGGCAGCTGATCAATGAATCTCTCACCATTGATGTTTCCATCTCTCTCTCTCCCTTTCTCTCTGAAATCAATAAAAATATATTTTAAAAAATAAAATAAAAATAAAAATTCAGCACTTTATTTTAAATTTCATTTATCTCAGTCCCTGGAATCAAATTGACCCCTCTTTCCAGAAACCTGATTTTGAGGACCCAGAAGACACAGGCCTCACTTTCACCCCTGCACACAAGCTGAGTGTCCTTGGGCAATTCCACCGCTCAGCCCATTACATGCACTAACTCTGGGCAGGCCCTGGGCAGGCCTTGGGCCTTGCCCTGTGGATCAAAGATCAGTCTGGCTCAGCCTTCTGAGAGCTCACAGTCTAATAAGGCAGGTACGTCCCCTGAAAGTGCGGATGGTGGCATCAGGCAATGCATTCTTCACTATTACAGGGAGTCTAGGAACAAACAGAGAATCACACAGGGCTCTTGACATGGGTTTCTTCACTGGTCAAAAGAATGCACCAGTGTGTCCCAGAGTGCAGAACAAAGCCCGCTAAAGAAATGGAACAATTTAGGTGGTACAAGACAGGACGTTAGATTAAGTGAGGTAGTTACTCTCTTCACAATCCTTCTGGTTCATCTAACAGAGAGCTGCAATCTGAGGTTCGCTAATCATCATTACAATGAAAAAGAGGGTAGGCCAATGGCTCAGAGTTTTGTTGGCTGATATGGCATCCAGGTTTAATTTGTTTCATTTCATTTCATTTTATTTTCTACAGCTTTTATGGAAAGCATTGCTTTCTAACTGAAGAGTGTCATTTTTAAATATATTTATTTAAGTTTTCAAAAGTAAGTTGATTTAGAAACATTATGTAAAAATAGTATAGACAGCATGTAAATGTAAGGAGGTAACTTTTTTACTACATGATTCAATATGAAGTATTCACTTAGATGGAAGGCATACAAATATAGCAGAAATGATGACGGTGGAATGAAAGTTGTTAAAGTTTGGAAAACAGTGAGGTAGGTGACTTGAAAGGTCTCCCATTTTAAAATATCCCTTTGTTCATTGCACAAATACATACAGCAAACACTGCTTGGTTGAGTACTTTAAGGGAGCTGACTCAGCTCAGATGACTTACTTATCTGCTTCATCTTTCTGTGTCTCAGAATAAGGAGATGATGGCAAGAGCTAAAGCAACCATTTTGGACCATGAGGTGGTCTTGATGATGGATACCACACTCTAAGAATAGGAAGAAAGGCACCCGGGACACTGAGGAATGCAGAAACACTAAAGCAATCCTAGACCATCTACTGCTAGACTTCTTTTATATGAGACTGAAATAAACTTCATTCCAGTGTATTCCACTGCAATATTGATATTTCTGTTAGATGCAGCTGAACCTAATCCAAACGATGCAGAGTTCAGTGCTTGCAAGAGATGCACTGTAAGAAATAGCATCTAAAATGTGGCATTTCCTTATTGGATAAGTCACTAGAGGTAAATATTAAGGTCTGGGATATTGTAGGAAAGAAATCTTGTGCCTCAGGCTATATGGGACAGAACATTTGCCTGCTCAAAGTGGGAACACAGACCACGTACTCATTGAGGCTGAAACATTCAGATAAAAGGAAAATTCCAAAATGTTGGAATAGCAATTATCTCCAAAACAGCAGCAAATGTTTTTTTAATCTCAATTTCCAATGTGAGATTAGGACTACAAGCACAGTTTAGCTGGGTCCCTCTTGATCAAAGTTGCTTTTAGGTTACAATCAAGGTATTGCCTGGGGCTTCAGTCTCATCTAAAGGCCAAGTGAAGTCCACTAACAAGCTCACTGGCACAGCTGTTGGCAGGATTTAGTTTTGCAGAACCTATTGGACTAAGACCCTCAGTTTCTCACTGGATGCTGGTCAAAAGTCTTCCTCTATTTCTTGCATGTGGGCCTTTACAGAGGATAGCTCACAACAAGGCACCTAGTTCTCCTCAGAGAAAGAATGTGATGGAATGAGAGAGAGAGAGAGAGAGAAACACCCAAATTCTAATCTCCCAAGCAGCATCTGCCACCTCTATGGTATTCTGTTAACCAGTAGTGAGTCACTAAGCCATCCCACACTCAAGGGGAGTAGATTTTATAAGTAAATGCCAGGAAGTGGGGATCACTGGGTACCACAAGATGGTATGTGACAGTCATCTGTAACTGTTAGCAAAGTTTTACAAGAAATGAAGTCAAACAAAATCTATCCATTTATATGAAGAAATACAGTGTGATTTGCCTGAAGACTTTCATCTGGACTAAGAATCCATAGCTGGAGACCTTGAAAAGTTATTAGCTAACCTGAATCCATTACCACCAGCTGGAGTAGCTAAACTTGGGCATTAAATAGACTTAGTGGTGAAATGGTAATAAATGCATTGCTTCTTGAAAAGAAGCCTATTGTTTCACAGGACTATCAAGTTGGAAGGGAAGAATGGAGAGAACACAGACATCTGTACATAAAATCCAAGAGCCTTCATGTTTAAAACTTCTAACTAGACAAGATTTGGGGCTATGGTTCCTTGTACAAGAATTTTACAGAAGCATATAGGATGGAAACCTTCAAAGTTTTTAAACAATAGCCTGCCCTGCAGAAGATGTCATTTTCCATGGCTTGGTGGCCACTGTGTATCCCATCATCCCCTTGCTGGTCGGTTCCTTCTGCAGGCATGCAGCCTCTGCTTCATCAATGAATTTGGGCATGTGAAAGATGAGAAGCAGTCAGGCTGTCTTAGTTTATAGGTCATCGAGGTTCAAGGAGACACAACCAGATTTGATGCAGAGAACTGCACATCTTTTGAGATGCTAGACTTTCAACAAATACAATACCTGGGTGGAATACTGGAGTCCTAAAAAGGTAGTTTAGGTGCTGGGGATAAACTGACAAAATATGTTGGACACCTACCCAAAATCTATTGTTTCTTTTTGCCTTGTAGCAGCCTCCCACCACAAACACACTGTTTATTCAAGGTGGTGATACACCCAGATAAAAGGCTGCATTTCCCAGCCTTCTTGCAGCTAGATAGCTCAAGTACACTAAGTTCTGCTCAATGAGATATAAGCTCAAGTGGTGTGTGGGACTTCTGGGAAAACTCCTTAAGGAGAGCTGACCTACCTGGAAGGCACATCCATTTTCCCCTAATTCCTTATCCTCTTCCTGCTGCCTGGGATGACACATGATGGTTGGAGCCTCAGGGAACATGCAGTGACCTGGAGGCTAGCAACTAGCGCTTGAATGATGAAGTACTTGAACTAGAAGGAGCCTTGGTTCCTGATGAACACAGAGTAGCCACACCAGTCCTAGGCTTTCCACCTCTGGACTTCTTTAATATGAAGGAGGAATACATTTCTACCTTATCTCAGCTGCTGTTATTTTAGGATTTTACTGTTACTGCTGCAAGACTGATTGTAGCACCCAGTTCATGCCCAATTGTATGAACAGAGAGTTCTTAGAATAGTACCTGGCACACAGTAAGTGGTTAATAGCTAGAGGCTTTGTTACTACTCTAATGCCACACATGGGTGGGTCCATTTCATCACCCCAATAGCCCTAGGGTGATGAAAAGGACCATTTTTATTTTACATATGTAAATCCTGAGGCACATTAATTTGCCCAATTTCAGTCAACCAGTAAGTAACAGGGTAGAGATCTGACCAAGGCATTTTGACACCAGAATCCATGGTCTTAAGTATTACCCTCAAATGCCTCTCAATAAAGTCAAGCTGTCTGTCTTCACAGCCTACATTACATCCCATGGGTCACCCTACACTTTCTATGAGCTATAGAGATGTTAATGTATAGCTGGGGACTCATTGGACTGCTGATGGACTATAAAGGGGTCAACAAAATATGAATTGCAGAAATGTGATTCCTGCTATGGTGGACAATACCCTTCCACACACATTCTGTTTTTCATTTCCAGCAAACCAGGGTCCCACCTCTTCTTCTGATCAGAGCTGGCTGCAAGGAGTTGACCTCTTGTCTTCCCACCCTGCCTCTGACCCATGGCTATTCCCAAACCAGAGTGAGAAAAGGATGAGGGAGTGGCTGCTAAACTGAGACTCATATAATTAGGGGCCAGGGCCAAAGTAAGGTTCCTGTAAGAGGAGCAGGGGAGACAAGCACAGTCTAAAGGGCAGAGCCCCCAAGAAAAACTCCACCTTGGAAGCTTGCTGCCTCACTCACACCTTTGCATCAACTGTTTTTCAGGGCTCATCTCCTCACACCCAGCTGAAAGGACTGAGCTTTACTGGAGGAGCAGAAGAGAAACGAGAACTTGGAAATCAGGGGAGATGAGGGAGTCCTAAAACGGCTAATGTGCAACTCAAAGGCTCTGAGCAAGCAGCTCCCAAAGGAAGCTGAGAAGGTAAAATGGACACAATGGCCCACCTTGAAGCGCTTTCTACCATTAGTGAGATCAAGAGAGAGATGTGTGGGAGTAAACATTCAGGACTAATTTAGGAAGTTGCGGAACTAAGTTCCTCCAGGTTGATACAGTTTTTCTGTGGTGAAGAGGGAAATCAGAAATAGGAAAAAAGAAAGTGAAACAGGAAATGTAGAAGGAGTAAACATTACACAGCACATACTGACAATTGCAGATGCAAGATAATGGTGATTACTGCGAAGACACTGGTTATGCGCTGGCCTTGTTCTAAGCACTTTACAACCACCACTGATCATTTAAGCTTCTCAGCAAAGGGATGCCACTTATCCCTATTTTGCACATAATGAGGTTGAACCACAGATAGATTAAGTAACTTCCCCAAGGTCACACAGCCAGGATGACAACCAAACCCAAGAAGTAGGTCTCCAGGGACCATGTGCTTAATTGCCACTTCCTCTGAACAAAACTCTTTGAATCAGCAAGGGAGGGAGGGAATGAATCAATAAACAAATGGCCAAATTAATGAATAAGTAAATTACTGAATGAATGAATTTACAAACAAAGGAATTAAATAAATGAATTAATAGATGCTCCCACTTTTGTGAGAACTACCTGGGGTTTGTCAGATCTCCTTAGTCTTTATCTTGATAATGCATTCTCCAGGTAATCTTTGAATCTGATCAAAATTTTTAGCAATGGAATCTCAGGTCCAGCAGGAAGGGGAGAAGGGGAGCCACCAACATGGCTTCATGCTTTCTTCCAAGCCCAGCCTTGATGGCTCCCATCCCCCAAATCACCTGTCAGTTACTTCCCAAATTGATTATCATTTTCTCCTCCAAACTGCTATTATTTATAAATTCACTTGGGCTGAGTAAAAAAGAAAACATAGGGTGGAAGTATGCTGTCAGTCATTCATACCTCATCATTAGTTTACTTATTTATCAATTCATGTGTTCAACACACCTCCAGCTCAACTACACACCAGGCTCTGTGCTGGCCCCAGCCCTGCATTGAGTAAAGAGTCACTGTCTTATCTTTGACTGCCCTAGAAGCGCTCTGAAACCAGGATGGCATGCAGGAGCTTTATTTGGAGGCAATCCCTGGATAAATGATACAGGAGTTGGGGCTTGGGGTGAGACTGGACAGAGAAGGACTGAAATAAGGCTGTTATCATGCTGGTAACTGCTGGGGCTCAGCCTTCTCTGGGAAGTCAGGGTCATGTTGCAGAATTGGCTCCCAAGAAATCCTGCCCAAGGGGTAAAGATGCTGGGCTACATAACTCCTTTCCATCATTGGTTGAGGTGAAGGCTGCTCCCAGGGACCCTCTTGTACTTCTGGTTTTCCCTGCCTGTGGGTGAAGAAAATCCCCTCAGGCAAAGAACTTCAGGTGCCTGTGGTAGGACACAGGCATGCACTAGAATAGTGGTGCAAAAAGGGTATAGATGGGGCCCTAGAGCAACTGCCACAGTGTGCATGTACATAATTAAGATGGGGGCTAGAATAGAGGCATAATCTAGGTGCTACCTAGGACAACTGATGGGAGGGAATGACAATCTTTTTTTCCCCTCTGGGCTTCCCTGACCATTTCCAACACATACACACATGCACATACGCATACTTACATGAACACGCGGAAACACACACACACACACACACACACTTTCAAGCCAATTAAACACCTCTTCTGGTTTCTTTCACAACTCACAAGAATTTCTTATTATTAGAGTACATAGTATAAGTTTAAGTTTTTTTTTCCTTATAAGGATGAATGACTTTTTGAAACTTCAAGCCTTGGAAAGACTTTGGTTCCTTTTCTTCTGATATGCAATTCAATAAAAATACTCCTAAAGGATAAATACTTGTAAGGAAGTTCAAATCAATTGGGATTTTTCCCCATGTTGCATAGTTGTGTGTGTTTAAAAATATCAAATCATTTCAAAACAGTTTCCTGGTATCCAGGATTTATTGGTACCCCAGACACATACTTACTCTGCTCACTGGGTGGTATCTACACTGTTCCCAAGACTCAAGTATCATGATGATGAGGTGAACCTTGTCTAATTTAAGATAAGTGGTATCTCCAAGGCCTAGTAATATCAGGCACAATCTAGAAAGTCATCAAATGTTATATGGAAGGAAGGAAGGATGGATGGATGGATGGATGGATGAATGGATGGATGAATGGATGATGGATGATTGGATGGATGGATGATGGATGGGTGATGGATGGATGGATGGATGGATGGTGAATTCTATTTGGATGGAGAGAAGTCCTGGAACATGAGAGAAGTTTCAAAATGGTGAACTCGGAAGTTTTGAAGGATGGCCAATGGAGGTCATCAGATTGAGGTTTAGGATGGGAGATAGAAATATCTTGACAATTATCTTTCAGATGGTATGAACCACCATTTAACTTAACTCAGTTCTAGTCTCAGGTTGGAATCCATCAGGCCTTTCTGGCCCTTCTAGTCAGCGTGACATGGAAAGACCTCATGGGTGGTCTCTGAAGTTGTCAGCAGCCTTGGCTACTGTCACAAATAATTTATTCCCTCTGCTTGGGCTTTTGCTACTGAGAGGGACAGGCTAATTGGGTCTTCCTGGCACTCCATGTCAGCCAGAAGCTTCCTGCTAAGACCAGCCTCCCTCCTTTCCAATCTTTCTGGTGCCAAGGCATAAGGAGGAGGAACATTTATAAAGCACATGCCTGCTGAGAATCCCCTCTGGTGATTGTTTTCCCCAATGCAAGCATTCCCTGCCAGCTACTTCAAAGGCTTTTGAAGTCACTGCTAATTTAAAAGCAATAATAAGATTGACATTGAAATGCTTCCCAGCTGGTTTTTCTGGGCAATAACTCTCGCCAATTCCTTTACAACCTGCTTTCTGTTACACTTTGGGATTTGCAAAACATAACTTTTAAAACACATCCAAGCAGAACAGAACATGTTTCTAAAACAAAGAAATAACATGGTCCTAACACAGATATAAACATGTTCTTCTCTATTTAGGATATATTTCTTCATAATGAACCTCAGTGAATGCAGATTTGGAGTCAATGAGTCCGAGGAACAAAGCCCCACCCTCCCATTTATTAATTGGGTGCTCTTAGACAGGTTATTTAAGTTCCTGGAAAATCTTCTCTTTAAAAAAAAAAAGGCATAAAAGTGGTTTTATGAAAAAGCTGGTCAGAGAAGTGGAAGCCCAAGGATAGAATACACAGGTACGAGATCCAGTTCAGACCTGAGGTCAAATCTTAACTCTGCCAATTTTCAGCTGTAACCTTAGGCTTAGTGATCACCTGACCTCCCTGAGAATCAGGTTCATTACATGTAAAATGGAAATAATAATATACATCTCACCTGGCTGGTGTGACTCAGTGGTTAAGCATGGACCTATGAACCAGGAGGTTATGGTTTGATTCCAGGCCAGAGCAAATGCCTGGGTTATAGGCTCCATTCCCAGTAGAGGGCATGAAGGAGGCAGCTGATCAATGATTTTCTCTCATCATTGATGTTTCTATCTCTCTCTGAAATCAATAAAAACATATCTTTAAGAAAAGATGTATCTCATATGATTGGCATAAGGATTAAATCGATATCATATATAAAGTACAGTATTTGGTACCAAGTAAATATTCAATAAAACGGTAGCCTCTATGGTTGTGAAGATAGGTGAGAAAAAGTATGCAAGTCCCTGGTGCAGTACCTGGCACTAAGCGTGCTTGGCAAACATCATCTATTATAAAAATGTTTTCATCAGCACATCTGTGTCAGCTGTTGCTTCATAATCCATCACCCCAAAGCTCCATGATGGATATGTTCACTGTAAATATGTTATCAATGCTTAAGCTCTGGCTTGCTGATATGACTCCTGAGTGGACAGCTCGGCTGTGGGCTGGCAGCTCTGCTCAGCATGGCCTCGGCTGCAATGCTGTCCCTGTTCTACAGTTTCTCATCCTTCAGCAGACTAGCCCCAGCTTGTTTACACAGGGTCTGGGCAACCTCCCAAAAGCCAGTGAGCAAAGGCTTAGAATTGGCACTTTCTGACTTCTGCCAGGTTTATTGGCCAAGGCCCATCACCAGGTCAGCCCAGATCCAGAGACTAGAGGAACAGACTGAACTTCTTGCTAGAAGGAGCTGCAGAGGCAGGCGCCAAAAAGCATGAATATGGTGAGGGTGGAAAGCGCACCCGTTTTTCAATCTGCCCCAATGCCCCCTAATAAATTGTAGTGGACATTTTATGAGTTCATCATGAGAGCTCACGTGCTCTGTCTTAAGTAAGACTCAGAAGCAGACTTTCTGCCTTTTCAGAAGTAATCGGTTCCGAGATTTTCCTCTGGAAAAACTTGTTAAGCAGGCAGTTTGCAACACGTGTCCTTGGTAGAGCTAACGTCACATGCTGTCAGTAAGACATTTCACTATCTGATTGTACCTTCCCATACCAGTAGCAGGAGGGTGGTGCGGGCATTACTGTGGTTCCCATCCAAGGGCTGCTGCAATGTGCTTGCTAAAGCTGGAACAGGATAATGGGCAGGATGCAGCTCCTGAATGCCAACCTTGTCACAAGCCCATCGGACCATCTGATTCAGGGTGGGTAGCTTTGCTAAGGATCTGGAACTTGTTGGGGCTAGAAGAAAGGGTAGAGCTGGTGCCTTCAGGGAGAGGAGAGGATTAGAATGCCAATCCTTTTCCAGTCACAGGGAAGGTAGATTTCCAGCTTACTCAAGGGGGAAAGAAGACAATTCTTACAAACAGATCTTACTTTCAAGGCTTTATAGACACTTGAATTTTAAAGGGCATAGGATTTAAAATCACAATTTGGTGTGATTCCCAGTTCTGCTATTTACTCACTGTTTGGGTGAACTGCTTACCACTCCTAGCTTTCAGTATTCCAATCTCTATTATGGGGACAAGAGTAGTTAATTTACAATGGCATCATGAGGAATAGATTGTGGGAATACCACCTACAGAGGACTGGACACAAGGTGGGGTTTCTATAAATATCTAGTCTACCTTCCATCACTCTAGCAGGCTCCCAAAATTGAACCTGAGTAGGACAAATAAGAGTGGACTCTTTGAATAATGAATTTTGCATAGATTCTGTGGTAGGATCTGTGCACTAACAAGAGCTGGTAAAGGAGGAAGTGACCCCACTTGAAGCTTCAAAGGACTGGACTTATGTAAATGCTATCTCCAGCTTAACCCATTCATCCCCAGATAGTCTGGGGGCCTCAGTTTTTCTATTCTAGGCTGAGCTGGATGGTCACCTTAGCCAGAATTACCCATATGAACATAAAGTCAAGGCCTGATGGGACACGTGAGGTTCTGAACCCCACCCTTCTGCCAATCAGGATAGGAAAAGGAGTTAAAACCACCTCTAATGCATACTCATCCTAAAAGCTGTTCTAGCACAGGCCTGGCCTCAGTCACCCAAGGCAGGACTCACACTGACTAAGACTGCTAGGCTCCATGAAAAACAACATAAAATAATTTTTCAATCAAGGTTTACCCCAGAACATGAATTGTATTTTATGTAATTCTCAACAATGTACTAAATATGCAATATGTACCAAACTAGGTAATATTATAATACTAACAACTAGTACTTATTTGGTGTCAACCATGTGTCAGGAACATCGAGCAAAATATATTCAGTACTTAAAATGACTCTACATAAAATATTGTACAATTAAGGTGATATTTGACTAAAAGTAAGGGATACCCCGAAAATAATAGTGGCTTAAGACAAAAGTTTATTCTTCTCTCATTATAAGTTCTGAGACAGAAAGCGGGCTAGTATGTTGACTCTGCTCCAAAAATTTTTTAAGAATGCAGGCTCCTCTGGATGTGACTTCCATTCTCAAGGTTTCCTTATTGCCCAAAAATGACTGCTTTAGCTCCAGCCACTATGCCTACATTACATCCAGCAAGGAGATGAAAGGACAAAGTATAGGGGCAAAGGGGGTGCACCTAGCTGTCTTTTTTTTTCATTCCAAGTACAGACCTATGTAATGTTAGCTTGTATGTGATTGTCCAATAAGTTGTAAAAGGCTATAAGAGCAGCTGAAAAATGTCTGTATTCTGAGTGACCATTCTCTATTTCCAAGGCGAAAAAGGCAAATGTATATTGGAGAACATTTGTAGTCTATGATATTGATATTAAAATCCTATGATACAGAGAAGAAAATAGCCTCAGAGATGTGTTCCTTGAGTAGCTGGTAAGTGGCTAATCCAGATTTGAGCCTAAGATTGTATGAGCTTCCACAGATCCTCTTTCCACTAAATTATATTGTTAAAATTCTGTTATTTCTAGGGGAATCAAGACTACAGATCATGTCATTAATGAGTGAGTTAGTGCAGTAGAGTTCCAGTAATGCTCCATCCCAAACTTTGTACCTCTCCTTCCATTGCTCACAGCAAGGTTTGCGATGAAAAATTCCTGTTCTACTGTCAGTGACACCTTTTACTAGCTGAATCATCTTGAAGAAAAATCACAAAATCTTCTTGCTCTTTATTCTCCTTATCTATAAAATGGGTATAACAGTACCTACCCTACTGAAGTCAAAATCCAGAGCTTTAATATATGTAAAAGTAATATATAAAGAGAACACTACAAGTAGATGGGAACACATTTTGTGGTTGTTTTTTGGTTTGTTTTTTTTTAATAGAAGGCACCAGTTTTTTTAATAGATGTAAGTGGGTTCTCAGAAACAAGAAATATTTATTTCTGCTTGGGTCAATATTTAAAGATTTTGTGGAAGCTGTGGCTTTTTTATTTCCTTGGCAGTCAGAGATTTGAGTGGAAGATGCTTTAGGCAGAGGGCACCCATTATAAAGAGGCATATATTGGGGCAGGGCAAGGTGATTGAGAAAGAGTAGATGGTGAAAAAAAAATATTGACTGGGACTCATATGATTGGATTCTAGGTTGGTACTATCATTAACTAGTTATGTGACAGTGGATACATCACTTTATTTTCTGAGACTCAGCTTTCATTCTGGAAAATGAAGTTTCCCTCCACCACCACCCCATCAGTTAGGGTCATGGCAAGGAACAGACAGCTCGTGCAAAATAGGTCATAGCAGAAGGATTTAGAAGATGAGGGCTGGGAGAGGGTAAAGTGCATAAGGATTGTGGTAGAGTACCCAGGGCTTACACAGTAGAGAGATGCCAGCAATGGCAGGTCTGAAAGGACATGTTTGAGAGCAGATACTGGATCACAGAAAGAGTAATTGTATGGGAGGGCTGCCCAACAGTGGCCTCAAAGATGTGGCTAGCATTGAGCAACCTGCAAGAAAGGGGTGAGGGGAGAAATATCCCGTTGTCATTCACCTCCCACCCATCATCACCTGCTGAGCTGAGGCTCCTCGTCAGAAAGACCCACCCAGAAGTCAGGGTGAGAGAACCTCTTGATGTGGTCCGTTTATGTCAGTCTTCTGAGGCACAGAAGAGGAGAGAGAAGGGTCTGGACTTCCAAAGACTCCAGTAAGGGTTTCTGGGTCACTCCAGGTCTGACAGGCTGATGAGCTGTCTATTGAGGTTTCCAGAAGTTTGCAGACTTAAAAGATTAGTTTGACAGATTTACCTCCTTTTCCTCTCCACTGAAAAAGTGGCTCTGCTCAAAGATAATAAAGACAACTATGTAATTGTGTCTGATTTCCCCCTGAAAATGAAATATTTGTGCTAGACTTTGAAGCCTAGTTCTGGACCCATTACACCTTTTCTCAGAGCCTCAGTTTCCTCATCTGCTTCACAAGATTGTAATAACGAACTAAAGTGACAGATTTGTGCTTTGTAAACATTAGGCTTTCTCATCAAAACTAACTGGCAATGAAAATAAGCAATTTTTTGAGGTTTGCTCTATGCTCCTGAACTAAACACTTAATAAGTATTCTTCCAGATAACGCTATTATAAAGATGCCATCATTCCCCATTTTGTAGATGAAAAAACAGATATTGAGAGGGATTAGATAATTTACCCAAAGTCATACAGAAAAACAGCACCTCTCAAACATGGCACCTGGGAATCGACTTGTGTAAGTCAGAAACAACCAGTAAAATGCGTATTCTGATTAAGAAGGCCTGGGCTGGTGCCTGAAATCCTGAATTCCTAACAAGTGGACATTGCTGATCTACCAGTCCTGTCCTTCATAGCTGGGAATTGCAAAAGGGGGAAGCGGAAATGCAAATCTAGAAATCTGCCTCCAGAATTTAAGGAGCTTTGGGGAGGAGGGTTGGAGGCATTGGTACACAAGCACTTACTTACCAGTAGGTGACCGAGTTCAGGGAGGACAGGTATGAGGGAAGAGCACATCATACAGCCAGGTATGAAACCTGGGTAAAATTGAGGGCCCCATTGCCTCCCTCACCCCTTACCACCAATCAAGCCCCAAGTACTAGAACTCCTGCCTCTTCTGTTCCATTCTGACTGTCATGGAACAACTCTGGATCTTAATTTTCTGGAGCTAGCCCTCCAGGTGCAAATTCTAGCTCTGCCATATATTAGCTGGGTGACCTTGGGAAAGTTATTTATTCTCTCTTTGCCAGATAAAGGAATGTATTCCTTCTAAGATTGCTGTGAAGGCTAACCTAGTAAATATGTATTTAAAATGCTTAAAATAATGCCTGGCATGGAGTAAACACATCAGCTAGTCAAGAGCATCATAACTAGTCTCCTTGACTTCAGGCTAGTTCCCTTCCTTTCCTTCCTCTCCATTAATGCCAGACAGATATTTCTAGAATCTAAATTTGTCCCTGCCCATCTGTGGCTTCAGACCCTTGCGTGAGAGCTTTTGACTTCAGAGTGACATGCTTAGCATTTTCTCCAGGTCCTGATCTCTGTTATGCTCCTATACTCTCATCATATCAAAGGACCCACGATTCTCTAAAATTGGCATTTAACCTTTGCCTTAGACCTTTGTACACACTGCTACCTCCACCTGACCTGCACCTCTTGGTCCTTCCAGACCAAACTCCAACACAGCATTTTCTGAGATCCAGTGCTAATTCTCCCCTTTCATCCCCCCAGATATGACCCATGTTCCAAAGACTCCATTGCCCCAGAATTCAATATACCCTCCATATGAAATATCAGAGGGTGCCCCATGTGTCCATGCTCCTTTCTCTCCTCTAGAACAAGTACATATCATTTATCCCTTGGGCCTAATCCTGGTCCTGGCATATGATGGAGTGTTGATAGGGGTTTGATGAATGATAAGGAAAACAGGAAGCAAAGGGAGGAAGAAATAAAAGGAATGAAGGAAAGGGGGAGAAGAAGTTGGGGTAATTTGTGCTGCCATGAACCCGGTAACTTGAGTTACAGAGGTGACTCACACTGACCCACCAATAAACAGATTCACTCTTCCTTGAAATCTGTTTTGTTGCCAAAAGTTTTTAAAATAAAATGTTCCTGGTTGTTTGGGCTGAAACCACATACTTGCCCACACAAGCGAGGCTATATTGTGGGTTTGCAGATGGTGATGTAAGTTGGAAGCATTTTGTTATGGATTGGTCCCGGACTTTCAAGCTACCTGCAGAAGATTGTCTCTGAGGGAAAATACCTCCTGAATAGTAACTGAGCTCATAGGATGGCTCCCTTACAAGCTGGGGGAAGAAGCAGAGAAGAATAGGAGACAGGAGCTCATTCTGAGTCAATGTTTGGGAGTTAATTTTTATTTGTAAAGTGTTAGTTTAGCTCATTTGCATAACAAAAGGTACCTTTTAGCTGCCTGTGTGTATGTGTTGCTGTAAAAGCCTGTTATTAGGACCGTGGATGTAGCATGCAGTGAGGAGACTCTGAATGCTGAAGCAACTCAAAGGATTAAGACCTACTGGTTACCTGTCGCAGCAATGCTGTGGGCTAAGAACTGTTGACATTATCATTCTCCAGAAAAGGAAATGGAGGCAGCTGATGGGCTTAGTTTCCAGAGTCATCAGCTATTTAAGTGGTCTCCACAAAAAAGATATGTCCACATCTAACCTCCAGAATTTGGGAAGGTAACCTCATTGGGAAAAGTATCTTTGCAGATATGCTCAAGTCAAGGTGATCAAGATGAGGAGATCTCTGGGACTATCCAGGTGGGCCTTGAATCCAATGACAAGTGTCCTGGTAAGAGACACACAGAAAAGACACATGGAAGAGAAGGCAATGTGAAAATGAACCAGTGAGAGAAGAGGCCACAGGCCAAGGAATGCCACCAGCAACCAGAGGCAGGCAGAGGCCAGGACAGGATTCTCCCCCCTCGGAACCTCCAGAGGGAGCACAGCTTTGCAAACACTTGGATTTCAGTCTCCAGATCTCCAGAACTGTGAGAGAATAGGTTCCTGTTATTTTAAGCCACCACGGTTAAGTCATTTATTACAGCAGTCTCGAGAAACTAATAGAGTGGCGAAGGCAGGGTTCACACCTAAGTCTGCCTGGCTCTGCTCTGTAAGTTGGAGCAGGTTATTTCAGGGATTTCATTTCCTAAGCCTGTAAACGAGGGTTACAACAGGGGTTAAACAAAGTAATGTGCTCATGTCCAGTACCTATTACACTGCCTGGGAGGGGATGCTCAGCCTTACCTGAGTGAGAGTTTATGGAGAAAGGAAGACACAGAAAGAAATGAACCTTGGAAAGCCATAAAGCTTGGGTTCAGAAGGCCAGACAACCTTCTCTGCCATTTCCTAGCTGTGTGAATTTGATCAACTATTTAACTTTCTGAGCTGAGTTTCCTCATTAGTAAAATGAAGATAACATCTACCTCCCTGTACTGTTAAAGATATTAAATGAGATCAGATAAAAGCAAGTTAAAATAAAAACTAGCACCATTGGTTTTCCTTTCTTCCTTTCCAGTTGCTCAGAATTAGAAACAAGAACAAGTTAGCTACATATAAGGCAAGATGTGCCTATATTGTTTTGAAATATTCACTAAAAAGCCCAGTTCTTCAAAGTTCCAAGGGTGTCCACGGTGAGTCTGCCCACACTGGGCTAATAGCTGGAGCTATAGAGCTGAATACGGATGAGCAGAATTCATTGTACCAACTTAAAATTCTCTCAGAATTCTGATTTGAGCACTCTGAACTGAACTTGAACCCTTTGGCATTCTCATTGGCTTATACAGTTTTGATTGCAAAAAAAGGATAATTTTAAAAAATCATTAAACTAGGTGAAAAGCCTTATTGGATACGAATTGGCTCTTAAAGAATATTACAGTGATATAAAGCTCAACTGGGTTAGAAATTTATGAAAGTCATTTCCCTTAAATAAAACATGATTTTAATATTCAAGGGAGAGCACTTTGCAAAATGTACTTGGTGTTTTATAACATCTGAAGGACTGCAAGAGTTTTTGCTCATCCCAAGACATTTGTGCTGACGTCAGGATAGCTGCATTAGAACTGAGAGCTCCTCTGGGCCCAAGGCTCATGGCTTAGGAGCCTGCACAGCCCTGCTGGTCTCAGGACAGAGCCACCCTGACTACTTGTCTGCCCAACCAGAAAGGCCCCAGAAGACCTGGGTGTTGGACACACAGTTTGGGAGCCCCAAAATTAGTACTGCATATGCTATATTAAAGTTATCTGCTCTTTAAACAGAATGTGAACTTCTTGGAGGAATAATAGGCCTTTTTTACTATTATATTATTCAACACTTTACACAAAGAGGTAGTTAATCAATGGAGCTGAGTGAATGAGTAACTGAAGGGAAGGAAAGGAAGGACAGAGAGAGGGAGGGAGGGATGGAGGTAAAATTGGTAACATAGATAGAAGGAAGGTAGCTTATATAGAAGGATGTATGGATAAAAGGACAGAAGAATGTATGATGAATGAAAGGAAGGAAAGAAGGAAGAAAGGAAGGAAGGAAGGAAGGAAGGAAGGAAGGAAGGAAGGAAGGAAGGAAGGAAGGAAGATTGATGATGGATGGATGAATGCTGGATATTTAGATGGAGAGGTAAAGATACTGCCTACCACAAAATTGCTATTTGAAAGAACTACCTCACATTTCCAGGAAGATTCTAGTCCCAAATTTCTGTTTCTCTTCTATAACATTACATTTACCTTTTACAATAGGGTCCTGTAATGCCTTAATCCCAAAATAATACACTATATCTTCATAGACCTTTTTAGTCAACAATGAAATAATAAGTGGTAATGAACAAAGTAACTTGGGCTCAGAAAATCTACATTCCAACCCAGAATCTGACACCTCCAGCCCCTGTGGTCTTGGCTAAGTCATTTATCTCTCTGAATTCTGTATAATTATTTCTAAAATAAAGGTGTATTCAATACTAGGATTTATGGGAATAAAAAGAAACATTTGAGAAGAAAGTCCGTGGACTATCACCTCTTCGCTCCCGGCTTTTGGGTTGTATTATATGAAGCATTGACACTTGGAGCTATAACAGTAGCTATTTTATAACCATGAAGAGAAAGATGAGAAATTACAAGGCTGACCCATACGCTTGGCATTGTTGTGGCTGATAATTCAAATTCAGAATCTATCCCTTTCACCTCTTACACTATGAGACTTATAGAAAGTCAGTATCATATATAGTATCTTCCATATGCCAGCTACTATTCTATGTAAATTAGCTCATCTAATCTTCAAAACCACAGGTATTATGATGTCTATTTCACAGATGAAAATAGCAAGACACAGAGAGTTTAAGAGACATGCCCAAGGTGACAGCTAGTAAATGGTAGAAGTTATATTTGAATCGGGCCAGGCATGTAAGTATCACACCATGCTGCTTTCTTTTGTTTGCTAAGTGTTTAATTTTTTTATACCAATTTATACAAAACCTATCTTTCTATCTTGTGTGACTGTTGAGTACACATATTGATGCCAGTGTATCATGTAACCTTCAAAGCACCCTAAAGAAATATTTAATATTATTCTCAGATGTATAAATTAGGACAATGGTGAATACAAAGGTTGAGTCATCTGCCAAAGTTCACACACGGCAGATAAGTTGCAGAGCTGGGATGGACAGAGTGGTCCCCCTGGCCCTAAAGCTGATTTGCTTTCCATTCTTATTCCTGCTTTCGTGAGAGATGCCAATTTATTTGCACAGTGATAAGGAGGCCCAGAGGAGTCCTCAGTGATGCTAATGAAACCTGAATCCTGGGCTGAAAATAGTCCAGCAGGCCAGTGGACAGATTTGGGAGCAAATCCCAAAGGGATGTTCAATACTCTCAAATGTTCCTGCAGTCTACTCTCCTGAAAGGTCACCTCATTCCCAACTTTATGATTTAGGAAGACGAGTTTTCCCTTGGGGCTCAGCAGTTTCAGAATCCATGGTTTTTCCTTGCCATGGGTCATTGCTGTCTTGCTGTTGAGAAAACGCTACTAGCACCCATCAAGTCTCTAAGCCCAGTTGGTCCTCACAGTGTCCTGAGCTAAGCCTGTCTCATTTGGAAGGGGCAGAGATGGAGTTAGAGGGAGACTAAATTCACAGAGAGCCCAAGGGGTTGGGTAGGTTGTGTGGCCAAGAATTGGAAACCTTGTGACCCAGAAAGCACTGGTGATCATCTCAATAACATCTTCAACTTATAGACAGTGGATGTGAGACTCACAGGCATTCATTAATACTTACAATTCTCATCCACACGTCAGACACTGTGATGTTTAAACTCACTAATCCTTACAAAAATCTGAGCTAAAGGTGATATCCCAAACATAAAATGAATGCTCAGAAATAAGAGGTAATATACCCAAGGCCACAGAGTTATACTGAGTGGCATAGACAAGCTATGCAAGCAACATGTCTATCCTAAACCTCTGCTCTTTGCACAGTTCCTTGACATGTTGAAGTCCCTAAGAAAGAGCTGACATTCAACATAGAAATCAATGAGTGAGGTAGAGAGAGCCTAAAAGAATACTGAGAATGGAGAAGGGACCAAGGGGCAGGCTTGATGCAACACATAGCCCCAGAGAAATGCACGCAAAGATGTGTGCCTGTGTGCATGGTGGAAAGGAGGGAAGGGCCACAGCTCTATCAGATTCTCACAGCCATCTGGTAATATCTCTGAAGTACCACTGGTCTCATGGGGTTGAAAGGGCAGCAATTAGAGACTCTCTCCAAATCACAAAGCAAGGTAGTGATAAATGATGAAGGACTCCTGTGTGTGTGTGTGTGTGTGTGTGTGTGTGTGTGTGTGTGTGTGTGTGTGTGTTTGCTTTCTCTATTTTTTCTAGTAGGTGGAGTTGCTCTCACTTTTTTTAAAAAATCTGAAAAGTTATCTGGGAAAAGAATGGAAAAAGAAATTACAAACTAATGTAAGAGTATTGGAGTTCAGAAAGCACCTTTGTGCATTAGTTGTACAAGGTTCTATAGGTGGGCTGGGGAGCACAATTCGGCTCCTGCTATTTTTGGTGCCTTTTTGATATCATGAAAGAGTCCACCCATGTGCTTCCTTCTCTGAATCCACAAACTAACCAACAGACCCCTGCCCGCTTCTTTTTCTCCCTACAGCAAGTTTAGCATGGAGGAAGGAGGTCAGTGAGCCAGGGTTTGGCAATTAATTGTAGGCTTCTAGATATTGCTCCCCACTCTCCCACCTGGTGATGTGGGTAAGCCGTGCCTTGCTCTGAGGTTGTTTTCTTGTCTCTCCAGTGGAGACAGTCACCACATCTGCTGCCTTTCTTTTCTCTGCACTGGAGCTATGCTGGCTTTTCTCAAGCGAGCCACAGATTCAGGCACACACACACATCATTCCCTCATCCTGGAATACTCCCCTCACCCTCCCTTATCATACTATCTCCTAGATGTGTCTGTTGATCCTCACAGACCCATCCAAGCTGCCTTGTTCCATTCCTCTCAGTGGCTGCTTGATGTTGTCTCTCTCCCCCATCATGAATAATGACTTGGGATGAATAATATCATCTAACATTTACTCAGTGCTTATCATGTGCTAGACACTATTCTAAGCTCTTCTCATAGTTTGTTTTGTTTGTGTTTTTTTTTTCTTTTCAATTAATCCTCATAAACACCCCTTGAGGCTTGTACAGAGCAGTAAAGGGACGAATGAGGAATTTATGTCATTTGTGCAAAGTCACACGGCTCATCAGTGCAGGAGTGAGATGGGAATCTCCTCAGCTTAGCACCACTGAACACATGTGTAGGTTAAAGAAGACATCTACTGACATCATTTCCCTTCAGTTATGGTGCAAAGAAACAGTGAATATGCTCAAGATATGGACATCCTTGGTGGGTTTTTTTGTTTGTTTGCTTTTTAAGAATCACAAACTTGATGACTCAGCAGTTGAGGGTGAAAGTGAAACATCCAGTTATTTAATATAAATTTAGTACCCATACCTAGCATTCTGAAAAATGGGTTAGTTGGGAGGATAATCCCTGTTTTACATTCATTTACTGAGAAGTCATAGGTAGAAATAATGGGAGGGCCCATGGCAGGTTGAAGTATCTTCAGAGTAGCTGAGACCACCAGAAGTGGCTTGCCTGGTTCTGTCCCACTTGAAGACTGTACCCAAACCTTGAGTTTAGGCACATTCAGGCTGAAGACCTTAACCACGGGCCTGCTCACTGTCAGACTACAGTAAGTCATTGCTCCCCCAGTGTTTTCTCTCCTTAGGACTCACTCATCCATTCCAAACTATGTTCTAATCAGTCTTTCCAACCGATTCAATGTAGTGGGTTATCTGTTTTCTTGTGAGATTTAAAATATTAACAGGCATCTAAAAGCCTCATGGTTTAGGATTTCAAATTTAAACCAGTTATTAATGAGTACTTACTATGCACCAGGTATCTTACATCTGCTTATCTTACTTGTCCTCATAATAATAATCACAATAATGCAATGTGGGTGTCATTACTCTCAATAAACAGGTGAGAAAACCAAATCTCTGAACAGTCAAGTAACTTGCCTACATGCACACAGCTACTAGCAGCAAAGCCAGGATTTAAACCCTGGTTTGTTCCTGACAATATGTTCCTTCCACCATAAGCATTGATGTCTAGATAGCCATGGACTTGGGATCTGATTTAATCATCCCATCTCACCAACGGTAAGCTTGTAGTTGGTAAAACGATAAATGACACAGTCATTTCATCTCAGATAAATCTCTGTAAGCCACATCATTATTGCTATCTCATATTTGGCACATTGGTTAAAGGATCAGTCACATGGTTTCATCACTGAACCTTCTCTAGGATGTCTGGGCTGCCTGTTTCCTGAGAATGGGGCTGTGGCCAAACCCACTTGATATTCAAACAAGGCTCAATACCATTTGTTCTTCTCTTACCATCAAACCCTTGAGGTTTTCATTGGCAGCAAGTTTCATCAAATCAGGAACACGCAGCCCTGGCAGCTGGAGAGTTCCAGCTAATGAAGCACCCAGTGACTGGAATGTACTCTGTAGGTATGGAAAGCAGACAGACAGGAAGAATTGTACTCTTAAACAATACTGGTTGGAGCATGCGAGCATTTTGGTAAAACTGGGCAAAAGTACAAACCTACAAACATTTAGACATATGGCATTCCTCTTTGAAGAATTTACCTCACATGTAATCCACACGTGTGTGGAATCATGCATGTATTACTAGCGCTGTTTGTAAGAACAAATGTTGGAAGCAATGAAAATGTCCATCAATGTTGGGCAAGTTCAATAAAACAGGAGAGAGTTCCATATTCTCTTATCCAGAACCCTTGGGGCCAGTTTTGATTTAGAAGGTAGATTTTTCCCTTTTTATTTTAGTAAAGTAGAACAGCCATGTATAATATATGCTCCCACCTCCAACAGACCCTGAACTACACCCTGGAATCAAATATACTCACGCTTCTGAAACAAACACCATGAGCACTAAGTGGGGTCACCAAAAACTATGGTGGATATTTTCATATATGTTCAAGTCAGTTTTGCTGCCAGATAAGTTTCTGTTTCAAAATTGGGGGGAAATTATGTTTTGGGGGCTTTTGGGATTTAGGAATTAGACATAAGTATTGTGAACCTGCATATGTATATAAGGGAAAATTGTGAACCTGCTAAAATAAAGGAAGCATCTCCATGACTGATATTAAAGTTCCCCAAGATCCCAAGATATATTGTATATTGTAAAATGAAAATGGTAATGTCAGGCAGTGTATCTAGGAAGCCATTATTGGTGCTTCACGCACACACACACACACACACACACACACACACACACACACACACACACACAGCTGTACATGCATAGACACTCTCTGCAAAAATACACAAGAACTAATTTTAGCCTGGCCAGGGTGCTCAGTGGTTGAGCATCAACCTATGAACCAAGAGGTCACAGTTCAATTCCCGGTTATGGCACATACCCAAGTTGCCAGTTCGATCCCTAGTAGGGGGCATGCAGGAGGCAGCTGATCAGTGATTCTCTCTTATCATTGATGTTTCTATCTCTTCCTTCCTCTCTGAAATCAATAAATTTTTAATAAAGAACTGACTTTAGCTTTTGTCTCTGGAAAGGCAAATGTAAGCTGGGAAACAGGAGTAAAAGGAAGGCTCCCTTTTGCTCTATACGCTCTAGCTGTCATGCAAGTGTTCCCTGACAGCCCAGCCCTCATCACCCTCTAGCACATCCTCGTGGTTAATTTTCTTCCCAGCACTTTCCACCAACCATGAGTTCCTCTTCCTGGGCTTGTCTTTTCATTTTGTCAGAAAGTCTCTGTAAAATGCAAGTGAATTGCCTGCCTTGATACTGAGTGGAGGCCAGAATCTGCACGGGGCAGGTACTGAGGAATTATGAGGAACCAGGAAATCCACACAAGGGGTGGCTGAGGTGGGAAGCTCAGCACACTACGCTTTGTCCAATTGCAAAGCCTGACCTCGGAGCGCACACAGAGGTGACCCTTCTGGTTGTCCATAAAAGACACATTTTCAACTATTTCTCTGTTAAAGAGATGGATTCCAGAAGGCTGGCCACACTCTCACCTTTGACCCTGCTGTGACTCAGGACTCCAAAGACTTTACACAGGTGTCTGGTGAGGCTGATGGGCTCTGAGAAGGTCCCTCCCTCCCTCCTTGCCCTCGAGGAAAGAAACCCACACAAGACACCTCCCTGCAGACCTCCCTGTGCCCCTCTGCCATGAAGTCTATTCAATACCCCTGCTCTTGAGATATGCCAAGGCCCCCTGTGTGCAATCCACTGCAGCCCCCAACCCTGTTCCTCCAAGCCCTCTGCCCTGAAGGTCTTCCCAGCTAGTCTCTGTTTAGGTACAATTCAAAACACCATTTCTACCATGAAGATCTCCTAAGTCACCCCATCCAGACCAGTCACTTCTTCCTGGGTTCCCCTCCCCCCAAGCACTCAGGCAGGCAGATCTTGCAAGGAGTCCACTCTACCTGGCACCACAGCCAGCCTTTCCCAGGTCAACATCCCCAGCAGTGTGAGTTTCTAGAACACAAAGAGCTATCTGAAGGGACCATTCTCTTCTAGTCTCCAGCACTAAAGTGGAATGACATATTCTTAGGACATAACCTGTTTTAATTTGGTGCCAGGGAATGGAGGAAAAACAACAAGAATAGAAAAAAAAAAAAAAAAAAAAAGCAATGTCCTGTACTATAAAAGGGCGTAAAGGCTTAGGAATGAAATAAACATGGTTTTGAATCTTGACTCTGCTACTCACAATTCTGTAACATCGGCAGTTCTTTTAACTTCTCCAAATTTCAGGTTCCTCAATTCTAAAAATGGGCCAACAAGGCCTGCTTTATAGGAATGAGGTAGCGATCAAAGGATCTGCCTAGCCAGGGAGATAACACACAGTAAACACTCCATAAAAGCTGTTTCCTTAGTTTCCTTTATTATATGAAAGAAAGGATGGATGAATAAATAAGTACATAGGAAAACATAATAATATTGATAGTTACTGTTAAATCCGGTTCATAATTGGGCCATGTAGGGAGTACACTTTCAGCCCAGGCCCAGTTTCAGCTTGAGGAGCATAACCCACGTTTAGAGGGATCCAATCAACCCATAGAAGACAACTGACTTCTGCCTCAAACGGAACTACCGTCCCCAGAGGTAAAGCCATGATTCCTGAGCTTTCACATCAGTAAGTGGAATGTGAAGGTCACTGCAAAGCATCAATCTTCTGAAATCTTGTCCAGAACAACTTAACATGTCAAGATTTCTCTGATTCTTATGAAAAACAAAACATGGGACTGGGGCATCCTGTGCCCAACTCCAATCTGTTTCTTGCCAGAGACAGGTGAGACATCAAGGAGCCACCAAGAAAAAGCATCCTCAGTTGGAAGCAGTTAGACAATACATCCTCCGTTAGAAGCATCTCTGGGGGTCAGAGCAGACCTGGTCCTGGGCTCCAGGGAGCATGCTCTTTGGTTTATTTGTGCTACCTGCACTCACCCTCCCATGTTCCCCTGGTCTCAGTTGAGTGCCAGGAAATTAGTTCCTCTGCAAAAGGAGACTGACTAAATGATCCTACATTTGGCCCTAACTGGTTTGGCTCAGTGGACAGAGCATCGGCCTGCAGACTGAAGGGTCCCAGGTTCGATTCCGGTCAAGGGCATGTACCTTGGTTGCGGGCACATACCCAGTAGGGAGTGTGCAGGAGGCAGCTGATCGATGTTTCTCTCATCAATGTTTCTAACTCTCTATCCCTCTCCCTTCCTCTCTGTAAAAAAATCAATAAAATATTTTTTTTTTAAATAAATGATCCTACGTTTGCCTCATTCCCAGTTCTGCTTACTACCAACCCAAGAGTTGGCAAAATTGGCCCCAGACAAGAAGCACTGGGCTGCATTCAATTAAGTCAGAAGTGCTTGACCAACATGGATGTACTTGACGCCATGGTTTCAGAACACTCCTCGGTTATGAAATCTGTGACATGTCATCACATTTACTTAGTACTCAACGTGCAATTCCGGCCTGACCTTTTCAGGAATCTCCCCCTGAGGGGAGGGAGGCATGATCCTGGGGGTCCCACAGCAAAGGCTGGTGTTAAAGCTTTGGAGGATCCAGGCACTCTTGTTTTCCGAGGCCCCCTACAAATGTTATTAAATAAAACAAAGGTATCCCCCCAACATGTATACACACACTTTGAATAATTATAAAGGCAGTGTTTATTAAAATATATTTCATTTTCAAAACTGAGCTGTCAGCTATTAAAGTGTGTATACATTTTGGGGGATACCCTGTATAGCCACATCCTATGGGAGCAATCTTATTTTATTTAAGAAAATGTTAAGGATTATAAAGCTAATTCTGAATTTGTTTTGGTATAAATTATTGACTTTTTCCTCTTGTGGTTTAAGCTATGTTATATTTAAATATATAAAATATATAGTGTATGTACAAATAATATTACACATGTATGTTTTATATATGTGTGTTGAGTTGCAGTAGGCCAGCTGACATATTATGAAATTTTATAAAATTAAAGTTAGCATTTCTTCATTTTGGACTTTGCCGTTTTCTTTTGGCCCTTTGGAGCTGCCATATTTTCAGCTATCTGATATTTGCTTTTCAGTCTGCGGAAAACTCACAGGCCCCCGACTATTCACTTCAAGTGGCTAATGGAGAAACTAGGTCAGACCACAGCCCCTTCTACTTGGTATGTTGGAGAAGAGTAGATTTTCATGAAGCCCGCCCCCCCCCCCCCCCCCCCCCCGCCACGAGGCGCAAATCTCTCAGGACAGGACCCCCTGGTATTTGTGCAACCTGTCTATGTGCAGGGACCTCCACTTATTGGGGGCCTCAGGGACTGACCAAGGGCTGAGTTCTGCCAAAAACATTTCCACTCCATTCTCCACCAGAGGCCATTTCTAGTTTTCACCAGATGAGAAGCTACTAAAGCAAAACAGCAGGACTCTTGCTACCTGCCCTATTTTCTCCTTCAACAAGAACTTTATCCACGCAAATGCCACTTCATGGTCGACTTAAAAAGTTCCTTTAAATAGGGCTGGAATGTGAAGGTCACTGCAAAGCGTCAAACATAGAATGTTATTTTCTAGGACTGCAGCTCAGCCATGAACTTTTGCTCCAGGCAGATTTCAACATGCTAGGTCTGAGCTGAAAGATAAAGGTTTCATGCATTTATTTCTCTTTAAAACCAGAAGCCTTTTGGTATTCTTGTTTCGCACATAAAATCTGGGAAGATAATGTTCTCCCACAAGATTCTCTTTCAAATAGAGCAATCTACAATGTTCAATCTATTCTTCTTTTTCTTGAGAAGGAAACTGACCTAGCTGAAGGATTGTTATGTAGTAGGTTCTGTACCAAGTTCTGTCCATGTACGTTTTCTCCTTTCTAACTTGTAAGAACCTTGAGAAGGGTAGGTAGATAGCATTGTTTCCATCTTACAGAAAAGGACACTGGGGTCAGAAAGGTTACAAACCTTGACAAGAATCAAACATCAAAAACTCATCAGTGCCAAAATTGGAAATCAATTCTTGCCACCATTCTACAATTACACAAAGTTACCTCAAGAGCTAATTTAGGAAAACAAGTGATTCAAAGGAAATATATTCTGTGTATTGTCCCTGCTGATGGTAAGAGTTCTGGGAGAATTTTCCCATCAAGATAATTAGACTCAACTGTGCTGAGTCTATTGATGATACAAGTAGGAACACCGACCATCCCAAAGCATGCAGACTTGTTGTTTTGGTTCTCACAGTGCCTTGTCATTCATTCTCTGGTGCTTTGCTATTCAGTTTAAATGTAATCCGCTTTGCGGGGGGTGAGGGGAAGTATTTAAGAGAACTTCATGATAGCAATCCTCTTTCTTGTCTAAGTTCCAAATCAATAGAGAGATAAACAAAGAAGGCAGGCCGATGGGGCCAAAGTTTGACCACCATTAAGCTGATAGTAGATTATCCGGTTTATAACCACTGGAATTTGGACCTCCTGACACTGGATCCTAGAACTGGTCAGAATTATCTACCAGCCATGCAGCTCTGAGCTGGGGCAAATCTGGAAGAGCAGTATTGAACACATGTCTACCAGACAGCCCCTCAGAGGAAGAGAATCTTCTACTCATGGCCAGTTTCTCCCCACTACCCTCTTTAGTGATTGAGTTACTCCTTCCTCTCTTCTGGGGGAGGAGGTCAGTAGTAATATAGTAATGGATGTTTCTCTACATGGATTAAGAGTACCAAGGGTGGCTCACACTATTATCTAATAACCTTTCCTGGATACATCCTGTGTGCCAGGTACTGTTTTAAGCCCATTATATTCTTTAACCCAATTTGTTCTCATAACAACACTATCAGGTCAGGACTATTCCTAACCTCCATTTCAACAGACGAGAAAACTGAGGCCCAGAGAAGCTAATGAGCTTGCCTGTAGTCACTCTGCCAATAAGGGGTGGAGCCAGGATTTGAACCCAAGAAACCAGATTCTAGAGCAGCTGTGGGCAAACTACGGCCCACGGGCCGGATCCGGCTGTTCTATCCAGTTCTCTTGCTCTCCCCTCCGCTCCTTTACTTTGAATTTATATTAGTTCATACAAACACTCCATCCATGCTTTTGTTCCGGCCCTCCGGTCCAGTTTAAGAACCCATTGTGGCCCTCGAGTCAAAAAGTTTGCCCACCCCTGTTCTAGAGTCACAAATGTTAACCACCAGGCGATGAGGGGCTCAAAATCTACTAGGAATCAAAAGTGCTCTTCCCTACCACTTCAATTCCACCCATCTTTCAACTCTGCCCATCCTTCAAGGCTGGGCAAAACTCTAGCTCCTCCCCAAGCCTTCCTGACAGCAGGGGTCCTTAGGGCCTCTCCCCCATCAGTCCTGCAGGGCTTTGGACAAGCCTTCACCCTTAAACCTGCTCCCTGGCAGCCTGAACACTGCAACCATTGTTCACTGTGGACCAAAACCAAGGGACCCAGGGTGAAGCCATCGAGACCTGAAGTCTGATTTGTTCTGATCATTATTAGATAACTTCATGTGAATGAAATGATGTAGAGGAGGGAAAAAATGACAAGAAATAGAGTCTGGTTTGTATCTTACAACTTGCTTAGCACTCCATTATGCACCACCTCCTGGTATTATCAGGGCTGCCTGCTCTGTGCTGGGCACTGCTCTGAAGTTATGAATAAAAAAATGCAAGGCTCTCTTCTAACCTATGTGTGTGTGTGTGTGTGTGTGTGTGTGTGTGTGTGTACTCACTTGCTCATGTGATACTCATAACAGCACGTGGAGGAATCCCAATACTGTTTCTGTTTTATACACTAGGAAACTGAGGCACAGAACATTGAGTGACGTGCCCAGATCACAGGGATGGTAAGCAACAGAGTTGAAATGTGAATCCAGAAAGTTGGTTCCCAGAGACCACCTCTCAAATGAAGGAAGATAAAGTCCTTTATCCCTCCGGATCCACCCAAACGCAAAGGACTGGGAAACCCCGGGTTTTCCATCTCCCTACATTCAGCCCTGGCCCCTTCCTGTGTCCAGCCATGCCTGGGGCTCTGGGGCAGTTAGTGGCATTTCTAGGGGCTTTTTTGAGCCCTTGAGCCAAGCAGAGTAACACTGACAGATCCTGCAGGGCTGGGGGCTGACCGAGTCCAGTTGAAACTAGTCTGGGGATTAAGAGAAGAGAAGGCAATTTTGTTCCTGTCTGGTCCCTAGCCAGGATGCTGAGATTAGCCGAATAACTGCCAGATGGGTTACTGAATCTCCGTGCTTTCCAATTACCAACATCCAAAAGCCCAGTTCCCGTTCCAGGCACAGAGCAACTCCCAGCAAATGCCATCCTTGCTCCGAGGATGCTCGCCTGGCAGGTCCCTTGGATTCTGAGGTGGCACATTAGCGTGGCCAGCGCCTGCTTCCTCTTCTTTCTGTTTTCATTGAGCTGAGCTCTGTGAAAGGAGTGGCTGGCTGCTCCCCACCCTGCCCTTAGGTCCACACAATGGACAAGGGACAATGGCCCCTATCAGCACAGTGCTGGGGCTGGCAGGAGGAGGGAACCTCTGCAGTAGGCCCACAGGCCAGCTCCTGCCACTGGCCACCTCCCCAGGGTGCCAGCTGGGGCTTTCACTGAAGTCAGAGCACAACATCTCTTTATAAGACAGAGACCCACCCCGTCTGCAGGCCGCCCGAGGCCTGAGAAAGGCTTTCTTCCCCTCTGGCACCAGGCCTGCACCACTGCATTCAGGGCCCTCAGCCACTGGACCCTGGGCTTGCAATGAGGAGGGACTCATTTCATTTCATTTCAACAAACACTCATGGCACATCTACTAGTGCTTGTGCTTGGAGCACTGGGTGAAGGGACATCAATGAAACATCTGTATCCCTGCCTTTATGGTACCCATTACTTAGGAAAGGAAAAGTGAGGCAAGGAGAGAAGTGGGGGCCCATGGAAAGATACACAATACAAGACAGCATAAAGTGTGTTGAAACCTTAAAAAAAAAAAAAGCAATGAGAATCATACTACTACATGGGACAGCAAAGCACTGTGCTGTGGGTGGGGGTTGGAAATCCAGTCTGCCAACTGTTTTTATAAATAAAGTTTTATTGGAACACAGCCACAGTCATTTGTTTGCATACTGCCCATGGTCATTTTCACCCAATACTGGCAATGCTGAAAGACCATGTGCCCTGCAAGCCTGCATTATTTACCATTCATTCTTGTATAGAAGAATTTGCTGACTTCCATCAACATGAATACTTAACATGCTTAACTCCATTTAATCGTCACAACTCTTATCCTATAAGTATTATTAACTCTATTTTGCAGACTGAGGCTAGGTTACATAAAATTTTTAAAAAGTGTCTGGATTTGACCCAAAGGCACTGCTCTTTCTTTATACCTGTGAGCTGAGACTTGTGACCAATCTCTAAGTTAACAGAAGATTTTAGCAGAAGATTTTAATTAATGACAAGGAGGTGGCAGAAACATACCAGTGAGGAGGAATGGGTGGGACAGCACAGTGGCAGGAATGAGCACAGCCAATAACAGCGGGGACCTTGAGAAAGAATGTTAGAATCGCAGAGCCACAAGGAGCCTTCAAGATCAAGTTTATAGAACCCTGTGTCTTAAACAGCTCAGGCTACTGTAACAAAATGCCTTAGGTGTGTGGCTTAAACAACAGACATTTACTTCTCATGGCTCTAGGGGAGATAGTCCAAGCTCAAGGTGGCAGGTTTGGTTACTCTTCCTGCCTTCCCACTGTGTCCTCACATGGGAGAGAGAGAGAGAGAGAGAGAGAGAGAGAGAGAGAGAGAGAGAGAGAGAGAGAGGGCACTCTCTACTTTCTTTTTCTTTCCTTATAAGAACACCAATCCTGTCATAGGGGCTCCACCCTCGTGACCTCATCTAACCCTAATTACCTCCCAAAGGTCCACCTCCAAATACCATCACATTGGGGGTTAGGGCTTCAACATGAGAATTTCCAGAGAACATAAATATTCAGTTCATACTGGGGAGGAGGAGACTGGAGACCAGAGAAGCAAAGCCATGCACCCAAGGTCACACAGCAATGAAGGACAGGCTTTAAGCAAAAACATTCTTAGGGCCTTTGCCTTTGTGGGCCAAACCTGCCTCCCTGTCAGATGCCTGTGTTTCCTCTGGGTGATCGCAGTCCCCGGAAGCATCGAGGCCAGAGCCCCTGCATCCTGGTTGGAGTCCTAATCAAACCAGTTGCAAACGTGGTGTTTGTTTTAACTGCACACCCTCATGTGACTGTAGTTTCTGTTTGACCAGGTGTAGAGAAAGGACACAGGACTGGCAATCAGCCGACTTTGCATCCTGTTTGTCACTGGCTCCATGTGTGACCTTGGATAAGTCACTTAAACACTCTGGCCCCAATCTCTGACTGTACAAAATGTGGGGGACTGGGTAGACAACATGTTCAGCTCCAGTTGTTCCTGTTGAATAAGAGTGATGAACACAGAAATCACTCAGGAGCCCAAAGAATACACAGCACTAGACTGGCTGTTCTTCTTTCTCAGTCAGACTTGATCTCACCAAATCAAGAATCATGAATGTATCGTCAGACTGGCATGGCCCAGTGGTTGAGCACCAACCTATGAACCAGGAGGTCACGGTTCTATTTCCGGTAGGGGCACATGCCCAGGTTGCAGGCTCCATCTCCAGTGTAGGAGGCAACTGATCAATCATTCTCTCTCATCATTGATGTTGTCTCTCTCTCCCTCTCATTTCCTCTCTGAAATCAATAAAAATATATATCTTTTTTTAAAAAATCAGGAGAGTATTATTTGAATTGGTGAGACAAAATATAACTAGAATCCAGGCACTGATTTCACTAAAAGTATTCATCCAGCTTAGTTTTTGCCAGGAGTTGCACTTCATTAGGACACAGTTGTGAACAAACAGAGGAGGAACCAGATAGTGCAGAGCAGTGTGAGAAATGCCACCCACCAGAAGCAGCTGAGAGCATGTGACTCAGAACACCTCCAGGTCAGCACCTGACCACACACACCTAAGGATCTCTGTAGCCTTATGCAAGTTCTTTATCTTCCCTGGGACAGACATCGTCCTCTGCAAAGCCGAGATAAAAGTGGTGTCTGTCTCAGGTTGTTGTGGAGGAGCAGTGAGTGCATTCTTGTTCTTCAGATTGCACCTGCATAGATGAAGCACTCCCTTGTCAGTGACTGTGATGATGATAGAGATTTACTGGGTGACAAAGGAGAACAAAGAAAAGGCACCCACGTGATCCAGGCCAGGGGTGGGGGACATGAGCCGTGAAAGCTTCCCAAGGGAAGTGACATCAAAATTAAGGCCCAAAGGATGAGCAGGAGTTGGAGGGTGGCGGGGCATGAGAAGTCTCCTGGGCAATGGAAAATGGGTGTGCAGAAGCCTTAGACAAGGGCATGTGGGGGCTTTGGGGGAGCTACACAAAGAGTGCTGATAGTGGGACTAGGAAAATATGCCCAAGTCTAATCAGAAAATACACCTTAGCCCCCACTCCCACTCTGGAACTAGAGACGTAGACCCATCACACCATGGGTAAGTTTAACTGCATGGAAACCTCTGGGGAATTCTACCCCTACATTCAGGGCCAGGTCAGCACTGGGGGTTGGGACTCCAGTTGGAGTTTGGTCAAACAGGATTTTTACCAGAAGCTTCCAGGGCTGGAAGAGTCCAGGGTGAGTGCTGGCTGGGCGCAGTCAGGCTCAGCCAGGGAGGGCAAGGGCAGCTGCAAAATCGAAAGAACTAGAGGAGTTGGAGCTGAAACCAAAGCCAAGAGGGCCAGAGGGTAGCTAAGTAGGCATGGGAAGAAAGGGGAGAGAGAGATCAGAGTAGAGAAGAAGCAATAGGGTTCAAGACAAATGCCTGACGCAGGCCCCAGTGCCAGCAGCCTGTGGGTATGGGCCTGATCCCATGGTGTGAGGTTGGACAAGCCTGCACTGAGAGCCATGGGTCTGGATGAATGTCAGGCACTCATTCTCTCTACTAGGATGAGGAATGAGGAGTGGCCTCCATGAGGTGAGCAGAGGTAAGATCACTATAGAGACTCATACCTGTGCTCCAACATTGCCCTCTCTCCTTCAGCTGGGATGAGAGGCCTTCGTGAGAACGTTTCTACCATCATCAGCCCAGTGGGTCCTGGAGAAAGGTGGGAGGAGAAACACAGCTCTTAGCAGCCTCTGCTCTGAAGCCAGAAGGTCTGCAATCACCACTCTGCCTCTATCCCATTTACATGTAAGTGCGGACAGGAATAGTGCCATCAGGTTATTTTTTTGTTATTATTTATTTACTTTTATTTTTTATTATTTTATTTTTTAATTTATCTTTATTGTTGAAAGTATTACAGATATCCCCTTTTTCTTTTTCCCCCATCAATTCCCTCCCCCCTTCTCCTGCCCCTTCCATCAAGGCCTGCACTATTGTCTGTGTCCATGGATTATCGGTTATGTGGTTATACATATATACATAAAAGTTTTTTGGTTAATCTCTTCCCGGCCTCCCTTTCCCCCTTTCCCTCTGTGATACATTAGTCTGTTCCATACTTCTGTGTCTCTCTTTCTATTTTATCCGTTTATTTTGTTCATTAGATTTCACATATGAGTGAGATCATGTGATCACATGAATTAACATAAGCAAAGTGCTTATAACAGTGTTTGAAATAGAGTAAGTATCCTATGTTATTACTTAATATGGTTTCACTTTACTTATTTTTATAAAAGAATTATTTAACATCTACATTCTAGGACCTGAGTTGGCTGCTCAGAATATAAAGAAGAGGAAGGCATGATCCTTGCCCTTGAAGAGCTCACTATCTACTGGTCCACTGAGGTAGCCAGGCAAGTGCCTGGGTGAGGACAGGACAGGGTTCTAGGGGCTGTGGCAGAGAAAAGAGTGGGGGTGGGAGCCCTTGGGACACAGAGGAAGGGAAAACAGGTTGTGGACAGAAATATAGATGGTAAATTCAGAATGATATACCCTGCTTTCTCACACTTCTCAGGAGAAGCCAGGGAGGAAAGAGGAACAAATAACATCAAAAACAAGAACTGGTCTAGCCGGTGTTGCTCAGTGGTTGAGCATAGACCTATGAAGCAGGAGGTCATGGTTCACATCCCAGTCAGGGCACATGCCCACGTTGCAGGCTCAGTCCCCAGTAGGGGGCGTGCAGGAGGCAGCTGATCATTGATTCTCTCTCATCATTGACATTTCTCTCTCTCTCTTTCTCTCTCTCTCTCTCCCTCCCTCTCTGAAATCAATAAAAATATTTTTAATTAAAAAACAAAAACAAGAACTATGAAAATCAAGTGGTGACGATGGCCTGACCCATCATCAACCCACTGACTGCCATTGGAGGAGACCTGTTCCCCATCACGAAAGAGAAAAAGTGATAGTCAGCACTTTGTAGCTGGGAATAAATATGCATTTCAGAGTCCCCAGCAAGTTGTGACCAAGTCTCTTTTCCTTCCTGATATTCAGGCTTCTGGGTTTTTATTGTTCCCAATCGATTTATAGATGCAATAAAAATAAATATGAGAGGCAATGGATTTGTCCTATGTGAAAAAGAAGGCATCAGCGAGTTTCAAATACATCCTGGGCTTTTATTTCTACTTGGACTTTTATGTTTGAAAAATTAAATATATTAAGTGTTAGGATAACTATAATTCTTAGTTGCTCCAACATCAAAACAGTTAAAGCAAGAAATAAAGGTCTTTGCCTATGAAATAAAGTGAGAATGAAAACAGTTACCAGAATAATTCAAGGCTTCCTAAAATCCATTTTTCTTCAGTTTCTGGAAACTGACAATTTGGCCAAAATGACACCTTTGGAGATTCATGTTTCATCTGCTCCCAGAAAGATATTTGAGTGCAAGTGTGGATGTGTTTCTTCTGACACTATGCCCTAAAGTAGTGTTAGGTCAAACTATTTCTTTCATCTGATTTTAAAACTACACATGCTATTAGGGAGAAAATGTGGAAGTACAGAACAACTTAAAGAGGAATAGCATAACCCAGACTTCAATTCCTTGGGGCAACCGGTTACTCAAGAGTATCTGTTGCCTGGCTGGCGTGGCTCAGTGGTTGGAGCGTTGATCTATAAACCAGAAGGTCGCGGTTCGATTCCCGGTCAGGGCATATGCCTGGGTTGTGGCCCAATCCCTAGTGTGGAGCATGCAGGAGGCATCTAATCAATGATTCTCTCATCACTTTTATTTCTATCTCTCTCCCTCTCCCTTCCTCTCTGAAATCAATAAAAATATTTTTAAAAGAGTATTTCCTTTTTGATGTCTTATTTTGATGCGTATTTTTGCTGTCTACTCATATGCTTTAAAATAGTTAAGACCCAGCTGATTATATGTACTTGTATTCAACTTTTTAACTTAATGTAAGGCTATAAACATTTTTGAGGACATCATTACACATTGTCTCTACTTGTCTGATGACAGTCCTACATCATTTTCTCACTGTGTTCACACAGGGAAGTTTGGTGTGTTTGGTAAAAAGGGAAGGGAAGATCATTCTTGAAGCTTCACCCAGAAGGATGGGGCTCTGGGGAGAGGACACTTTGGGGCCTTGAGAGTATTGACTCCTCTCCCGCATGGCACAGCCTGGACTGGGAAAGGCAGCTGGACCAGCCTGAGGAGCAGTCACCTGACAGGAGGCACGACAGGTAAAAATCAAAGCAAAACACTCAGGTCCACAGTTCCTGGAAGCCAGTGTGTCAGAGCCTCTGAGACACCTTCAGCTGCTCTCGTCCTTGCCCAGCTGACAAGCAGGACTGGTATTTCCTCTCCTGTGAAAGGTGGCATGGAGAGGGAAGGCAGCTCCCCGACTTCACTGAAAATGAGGGGGGGGTGCTGCTTCTAAAACCTGGCAAAGGCTCTAAGTTAACCATAACAGGGTTTGACAAACATCTTATCTCAAGGACCAAAGAGTAATTATTTAAGACATTGCCGGCCACTGACTGTCTCTCTCATATTTATCTTCATCTTTGTTTAAAGACTATTTAAAATTGAGAGGGGAAAAAAAAAAAAAAAGTCTTAACACAGGCTGTATAAAACTAAGCCATAGACCAAACAGTGTGGAGCCTGGGACAGGGGTGGGGTTTCTTTCCCTTTTTAGTTTAAAATAAATTGCTGAGAAATGTTACAAAACTAGTCCAATTTTAGTCAGCATCCTGAGAGATAATCAGGACAGAGAGTTAAAGGTTCTGTGATGGATTGCACCTCTAGCTCCCACAAGGGCAACAGTGAATGCCCACAAGTTCAAAACCACAGTTATCAAAATGCTCTTTATATTTTGGGGAACTCACAAGTCTTATAAGGTTTAAGAGGACCCTTTTCCATAATCAGAAAGGGCTAACTATTGAATTCAACAAGTGGTCTGTAACTTGATGAATTACAAGTAAAGAATTCTGGAAAGAACCATGATTTTGTCAATTGTCATCCTTCCCGAAAGCACAAAACACGATGCTGGACACATTCTCTTGACTTGGAGAACTTTTGAGTTGAGTTGAATGGAGAATTTTCACCAATAGTTAATGACAGTGAGAGACTGTATGTATAAATGGACTGTGGCCAGACCACATGTGAAAATGGAACTCTGACCCACAGTCATCAGTAACCAGCCCAGGAAGTCAACCCCTTATCAGCAGTACCGGGTCCAGGAAGTCAGTCTGCTATTTCTAAGTCAAACTTGTAGGAAATTAGACTGCTATTAACATTACAGGGCAGCCAAACAATAACCCTTATACCAAACAACCCAAAATGGGCTGTTTGATTTGATTAATTACGGACAGCTTTCCTAATTTTTGTCCCCACTTCCAACTTAGCAGCAATTAGAGTAACTCAGGGACTCTTTCATTTGAGACACTAAAGTTATTGATGAGAAAAGTAAGGCATAGAGATTTTTTTGTTTGTTTGTTTTATTTTTTTAATAAATCTTTATTGTTAAGATTATTACAATTGTTCCTCTTTTTCCCCCCATAGCTCCCCTCCACCCAGTTCCCACCCCACCCTCTGCCCTTATCCCCCCACACTGTCCTCATCCATAGGTGTACGATTTTTTTTTAAATAAATCTTTATTGTTCAGATTATTACAGGTGTTCCTCTTTTTTTTCCCCTAGCTCCCCTCCACCTGATTCCCCACCCCACCCCATGCCCTTACCCCCTGCCACTGTCTTCATCCATAGGTGTAAGCTTTTTGTCCAGTCTCTTCCCACACCCCTCACACCCCCTCCCCCCTGAGAATTGTCAGTCCACTCCCTTTCTATGTCCCTGATTCTATTATATTCACCAGTCCATTCTGTTCTTCAGATTTTTTATTCACTTGATTTTTAGATTCACTTGTTGGTAGGTATATATTTGATGTCATTTTGTTGTTCATAATTTTTATCTTTACCTTTTTCTTCTTCTTCCTCTTCTTAAAGAACACCCTTCAGCATTTCATGTAATCCTGGTTTGGTGGTGATGAACTCCTTTAGCTTTTTCTTGTCTGTGAAGCTCTTTATCTGACCTTCAATTCTGAATGATAGCTTTGCTGGGTAGAGTAATCTTGGTTGTAGGTTCTTGCTGTTCATCACTTTGAATATTTCTTGCCACTCCCTTCTGGCCTGCATAGTTTCTGCCGAGAAATCAGCTGACAGTCGTATGGGTGCTCCCTTGTAGGTAACTAACCTTTTTTCTCTTGCTGCTTTCAAGATTCTCTCTTTGTCTTTTGCCCTTGGCATTTTAATTATGATGTGTCTTGGTGTGGTCCTCTTTGGATTCCTCTTGTATGGGGTTCTGTGTGCTTCCTGAACTTGTAAGTCTATTTCTTTCACCAGGTAGGGAAAGTTTTCTGTCATTATTTCTTCTAATAGGTTTTCAATATTTTGCTCTTTCTCTTCTTCTGGCACCCCAAAAATTCGGATGTTGGTACACTTAAAGTTGTCCCAGAGGCTCCTTACACTATCTTCATATTTTTGGATTTTTTCTTTTTGTTTTTCTGGTTGGGTGTTTTTTGTTTCCTCATATTTCAGATCTTTGGTTTGATTCTTGGGGTACGTTGATCTACAGTTGAGTTTCTGTATATTCTTTATTTCAGACAGTGTATGCTTAATTTCTGACTGGTCCTTTTCCATTTTTTTGGCATTCTCATTAAGGTCCTTGAAGGTCTCACTAAGCTCCTCGGAGGTCTCATCAAGTTTCTCGGCAGTTTTTAGAAGATTCTTGAGTAACCTTATAAATGTGGTTCTGAACTCTATGTCGTCCATTAATTTGCTTTCCTCCATTTCTCTCATTCGTGACATGTTTCTTTGTCTCCGCATTTTGCTGCTTCCTTATGTTGATGGAGTGGCTTTGTGTGGTAGGTGACCTATAGGGGCCAGTAACTCAGCCTCCCCAATCACCTGAGGTGGACGCCTTTGGTACACCCCTTTGTGGGCTGAGTGCAAAGTCTTGGTGTAGTTAAGCCTTGATTGCTGTTGGTACACTGGGAGGAATTGACCTCCAGGCCAACTGGCTGTGAGGACCCGCTGTGTCTATAATGGAAGAACTGCTGCGCTGGAGACACGCTTATGGTGCAGGACTTGTTTCAGTGAGGCTTTGGTGCTCACTGAGTCTGCTTCTTGAATGTATCACTTATGGATGTGAGGAGTTGAAATCTGGTGTCTCACACTGACCACTAGGTACACTGGCTTTTGGATCTCCAATGGGGTGCAGGTCAGCTACTGTCTGAGGCCACCCAGCAGGAGCTACAGCAAGAACTACAGTTTTCTCCTCTTTTCTTGGAGTTTGGAGGTTTTGGAGCTGTCTGACCCGGGCTGCAAGTTTGCTAGGTTAAGCTGCAATAGGGTAGGCCATTCATATGCTAAATCCGCTGCTTGGAGCTTGGGTGGGTTCGTAGATTGTGCAGGGCGGGGTCCCAGGGCGTGACTAGGCTAGGGCGTGGCAAACAGCAATGGCTGCCAGTAAGCCAGCTCTGCGGCTCTGCGTCTCCGACCGTGTCCGCGTCCCTCGCCCCAGCACAATAAACAATTGTTCCTGCGCGCAGCCCTGCAAGCAAGCCTCCCTCACTTTCCGACCCCACAGCAGACAGTCCAGCTTCTCCCTGTAGGAGTTTGGGTCCCCCGCGTCTCCCCAGAAACGAGTTCGGAGTAATCGGGAGCTTATCTCCCTTCGGGTTGAAAACAGCAGCGCTTTCAGTCACCCGTCGCCAGCCCGATTCGCACGTCTCCGTACCTCAGCTTTTCAGTGCTTGTGCACCCCTCAATGCTGTTTGCTCTTTCCTTCTAGTTGTAGAACTTCCACTCAGCCAGCTTTCCCGTGGTTCTGGGTGATAGACGTTCTGTCTTTTAGTTGTAGTTTTGAAATTGTTGTGCGAGGCAGCAGTTTAGGTGCTTACCTATGCCGCCATCTTGGTTTTTCAGGTGTACGATTTTTGTCCAGTCTCTTCCCGCACTCCCCACTTCCCTTTCCCCCTGAGAACTGTCAGTACACTCCCTTTCTATACCCCTGATTCTATTATATTCATCAGTTTATTCTGTTCATCGGATTTTTTATTCACTTGATTTTTAGATTCACTTGTTGATAGATATGTATTTGTTGTTCATAATTTTTATCTTTACCTTTTTCTTACTCCTCCTCTTCTTAAAGAATACCTTTCAGCATTTCATATGATACTGGTTTGGCAGTGATGAACTCCTTTAGCTTTTTCTTATCTGTGAAGCTCTTTATCTGACCTTCAATTCTGAATGATAGCTTTGCTGGGTTGAGTAATCTTGGTTGTAGGTTCTTGCTATTCATCACTTTGAATATTTCTTGCCACTCCCGTCTAGCCTGCATAGTTTCTGTTGAGAAATCAGCTGACAATCATATGGGTGCTCCCTTGTAGGTAACTAACTGTTTTTCTCTTGCTGCTTTTAATATTCTCTCTTTGTCTTTGCTATTGGCATTTTAATTATGATGTATCTTGGTGTGGTCCTCTTTGGATTCCTTTTGTTTGGGGTTCTGTGTGCTTCCTGGACTTATAAGTCTATTTCTTTCACCAGGTGGAGAAAGTTTTCTGTCATTATTTCTTCAATTAGGTTTTCAATATCTTGCTCTCTCTCTTCTTCTGGCACCCCCATAATTCGGATCTTGGTACGCTTGAAGTTGTCCCAGAGGCTCCTTACACTATCTTCATATTTTTGGATTCTTTTTTCTTTTTACTTTTCTGGTTGTGTGTTTTTTGTTTCTTTGTATTTCAAATCTTTGACTTGATTCTTGCGATCCTCTAGTCTGCTGTTGGATCTCTGTTTATTATTTTTTATTTCAGTCAGTGTATGTTTAATTTCTAGATGGTCTTATTTCATATCCTCGAGGGTCTCGTTAAATTTATTGGCCTTTTCTAGGAAATTCCTGAAAAACCTTATAACCGTGGTTTTGAACTCTATATCCAGTCATTTGCTTTCCTCCATTTCTTTCATTTATGACCTGTTTCTTTGTCTCCGCATTTTGGCTGCTTCCCTGAGTTGATAGAGTGGCTTTGTGTGCTAGGTGTCCTATAGGGCCCAGTGGCTCAGCCTCCCCAGTTACCTGAGGTGGACACTCTTGGTATACCCCTTTGTGGACTGTGTGCACAGTCTTGTTGTAGTGAAGCCTTGATTGTTGTTGGTATCACTGGGAGGAATTGACTTCCAGGCCAATTGTTTGAGGATCAGCTGTGTCTACGCTGGGAGAACTTCTGTGCTGGAGACACCGTTATGAGGCAAGACTTACTTCAGTGGGGCTTTGGTGCTCACTGAGTCTTCCCCCTGAGTGTGTCCCTTATGGATCTGAGGAGTTGTAATCTGGATGGTCCTACTCTGACCCCTGGGTACACTGGCTCTTGGATCTCCAAGGAGGTGCTAATTTAGCCTCTGCCTGAGGCCACCCAGTAGGAGCTATGGAGAGATCTGCAGATTCCTCTTCTTTGTTTGGGTTTTGGAGGTGCCCAGATGAGGCCCAGCTGTGAAGCAATGCAAGCTGCTGTGGGACCTTGGGTCTTCTTTTGGATGTTCTGGGTCTCTCTGACTCAGCTGCAGTTTGTTAGATAAGTTTAGATTTCAAAGGACCAGACCATTCATATGCAAAAGCCTCTGCACACAGCTTGGATGGGGCAGAGTCTCAGGGCGGAGCAAACAGCAATGGCTTCCCATCAGCCCTGCCCTAAGAGGCCTCCGGGTCTCAGTGTCCCTTGGTAATCACTCCAAGAACCTCTGAGAGAAAGCCACCCTCTAGTTCCGCCCACTGCCAGACAATTGAGTTTCTCCCAGTATGAGTCTGGGTCCCCAGAGTCCCACCCGGAACTGGAGTTCAGAGCAGTCAGGAGCTTGTGTCTCCCTCAGGATTGTAAAAGCCAGCTGCGTACTCAGTTGCCAGCCCTCTTCGTGCACGTGCCTCCGTACCTCTGCACTTTACTTCTGCAGCTCCTCTGAGTCTCAGTGTGCATTTCTCTTCCCTTCTATTTGTAGAATTTCCACTTAGCCAGCCTTCCTGTGGTTCTAGATGATGTCAGTTTTGTCTTTTAGTTGTAGTTTTGAAATTGTTGTGTGAGGCAGCAAGTTCAGGTATTTACCTATGCCGGCTTCTTGGTTTTTCCTCATCAGCATAGAGATTTTTGATCCGATGTTCCTTCCATGACATTACACTGCCTGCCTGAAGGTGGGGTGATTTCACACCAGGCTGGGCTGAAGTGCTCTCTCTCTCTCTCTCTCTCTCTCTCTCTCTCTCTCTCTCTCTCTTCTCTCTCCTTTCTCTCTATCTTTCTGAAATGGGACACAGAACCCAATGAATTGGCTGGGTGACATTTGTTTTGCTAAATATTTACTATGTGTCCAGTGTTATGACAGATATAGAGACATACAATATGATCAACAAAAATTAGTTGAAGAGGCCCATGTGTAAAGAATTTGGAAATGATATAAAATGTACAACTATGAAATTATTTAAAATGCACAAAGAATATAAGATAACATTTCCAAAGTATATTCCAAAGAGTGTCAATAACTGCTAAGTAAAAAAAGAGACTTTTATAACAAAAGCATTCAGAAATCAGAATCCCAGCCTGTTATTTTGTGGATTTTGACACACTGATTCTAAAGTTTACATGAAGAGGTAAAAGACCCAGAATAGCCCACACAATCTTGAAAAAGAAGAACAAAGTTCGACTGACGTGACCCAACTTTATGAACATCTGTTTTGTTGTCTAACACATAACTGCTATTCAATAAATATTGATTTCATGAGTGAAAACCATAGTCTAGCAAATAGCATGCATGAAAAAATGTTAGCATCACTAATATGATGAAAATTATTTTAGGAATGTTTTGGCCTTCCATAAACACACTGCCACCACAGAACTGAACTTGGGTCCATGAAATGAGATATTAATCTATCTTGAAAGTCTCTTGAGAGAACAAACTGAGCAAGAATCCCAGGGCCTCAATGCCAACTTGAAAATGTTAGTTTTTGGGCTCTATTAGACATCTCTCAAAACTGGCCAATGGATTTACTCTTTAGTTGTGACTGTAGTGAAACATCCTTCTTGGTCCACTTGTCTTTCAGTTGTGAGACAAAAGAAGCAAAAATAGAGCCTGGAACATGCCCCAAAGACACCAGTAACATGCTAACATCCCCCAAAGGAACCTTCTCCTTTGCCCTCTTACAACTATCAGGCATCAGATTCAACTCTCAGCATTCCAGAGAGAAACTGCAGTACCTTGTTATATGGTACTGGTACATTTTTAAAAATTCTTCTCAGTAATAGTTCTCTAAGGAGCTACCTTAATAAATAAAACAGAGTTTATATTAAAGAGGAAACCAATAACCTTTCTACTTTGTCCCAAGTAAGTGTATTTCTTCTCGCAGTGTGGCCAGTATGGAAGCACCTTGACACATGTGGGCTACATGATCAAGGTTAAACACACCCAGACTCTAGGGAGCATTTAGACACTCCCAATGTCAACCACCTGGTCTGGGTGGATCCTTAGTCAGGAACTGAGATAGGGGTGAGTAGTTTACATGGACATTGGATTTTCTCTTGTCTTTCATTCTTGACCTGCACTTGAGGCATCCACACGCTTGTGAGGTCACTTCCAAGTGGGAGTTAGAAACAGACTCTGGCACTTGGGGGTGGATGCATGCTCATAGTAATCATGTCTCATGCTGATTGAACACTCACTGTGTGCCAAGCACTCTGGTCAATGAGTGATCTCATCAACTTTTATAGCAACCCATCCTGTATGACCTCAAGCTACCAAAGGTTTAGCAATCAGCTCAAAAAATTCCTGGAAATGTAACAGTTGGTTCCCCTAAGCTCCTGCTAGCCAGCTCCAGCATACCCCTGGCAGAACTAGACTCTCCAAATCCATCCAGAGGTCCCAGAGGCCCCCAGGCAATGCCCTTCTTTAGTGTCTGAGTCCCAGATTCTCAGGAATATCTTTAAGCTTCTAATTTCTAATCACCCCAATTTCTTTCCTGTGCTCCCCAGCCCTGGGGATGGTTGCTGCTTTCTGCATTTAGCGTCTCTGTTACCTCAGTGTTTGCATTCTCACCAGTCCTGCACAGTGGATGCTTGTTGTTAACATAATTAGCATATTTTTTGTTTTCCTGACTAGAACCTGATGGACACTATCAATTTTAGGACCCAACCAGGTTCTGCCCTTTTGCCTCGCTGCTTTTAAATTCACAGGTCCTTCTGCCTAAAATCCCATCCCCTAGCTCCTCTGTCTCATCAAGTCCTTCTCATACCTCAATAGCAGTACATCTGCATACTGTTTACTTTTCTTCCTGCACTGTGATCACCTTGCAAATAGGGACTCTATCTTCTCATCTTTGCCTTGTCTCTGTATTCCCAGAGAGCTGAGCACAATTCTTAGAAGACCATTGTGTTGAGAGACAAAGAGATAGAACCAACTGCATATGCATATGAAATAAAAAATTGGCTTGTACAATCAGGAAGGCTGGCATATCCCACAATCTACAGGGGGATTTGGCCAGTGTGAGGCCCAGGAGAGCTGATGGTGCAGCTCCTGTAAGGACCCCAGGCTTGAGACCCAGGAAGAGGCAATATTTCTATTCACATGTGAAGGCAGAAAAAGTCCATTTTATTTGGGAGAAGGTCAGCCTTTTTGTTCCATACAGGCCTTCAATTCATTGGATGAGGCCTGCTCCCATTAGGGTGGGCAAACTGTTTTTTCGTGTGTGTCTGTTTTTATTTTTGGCACTATTATAAATGTCCCCCATTTCCACCCACTTTGCTGTCCTCCACCTATCCCTCTGCATCCTCCCTCCCCTGGCCTTCACCACACAGTTGTCTGTGTCCATGGGCAATGCATATATGTCCTTTGGCTAATCTTGTCACCTTCTTTTAATCAGTCCCTGTTTTACTTAGGCTACTAAATTAAACATTAATCTCATCCAAAAACACCTTCATGTAAACACTAAAAATAATGTTTGGTCAAACATCTGGCTATTCCATGGCTGAGTCAAGCTGACACATAAAATTAAGCATCCCAGTGTGGTTCACTATCCAGTGTGAAAGTTCACTTCCCAGTGTGGTTAAAAGTTTAGGGATGATTCGTATGAATGGTATGGTATGGTATGGTATGGTATGGTATGGTATGGTATGGTCTGACCAGAGAGACCTGGATTCAAGTCTCACTCCACCCCTTTCTAGCTTGTGTGACTCAAGGCATGGGACTGGGACTATACTCTCTGACCTTTGTTTCCTCATCTATAAGGGAGAGTGGCCATGCCTGCTCAAGGCTATTGGTTCTGTGACCCTGAGCTGAGAGGTGTTTTACAGATTTTTCTTCACTCTTTAGAGGCCAGAAAACATTGCAGACCAAAGAAAAGAAAGATCCCTGCCAGGTGGGTGGGGTTGAGGAAGGAACCTGGTTCTCCACTTAGGATGAAGTCATTCAAGGACCTACCAAACCACAGGCCTGGCAAGTGATGATCAGTCTTAAGTTTCTGATCAGAATAAGTTCCAAGTTCTGCTGGGATCTCCCAAACAGCCCAACCTGAGTCAAAGGATCTCAGTCCTGCTGCTGACTTTATAAATGTCCACAGGGCCACAGAAATAAGACCTGCAGCTCTCTCTTTGCTGTCCTCTCTTCAATGAGACAATGGGTGGATTCTGGGGCCCTGGCTCTCAGCACCTGCAGTGGGCCAGGGGCTGGTTAGTTCCCCCTCGCCTGAGCTCTGTCTGTAGGGGATTTCTGCTCATTTACTTTGAAAGCAGACCCAAGGATTGTCACAGCTCAGCCACTCAGCTGTCTGACCTGTTGAGTAAGTGGTTTTACTTCTCAGATCCTGAGTTCTTTCATTCATAAGCTAGGGTAAATAATATAAACTACTCAAAGCATTATTAATAACTGGAATTTATTGAATTCTTACCATGCCCTAGATGCAGCAATTATCTCAAAAGCTGTAGGAGGGATGGTTTCATGTTTCCCAGGGCCCTGACCTTTGAAGGGCCATCTTCAAATTCTCAATAACTTTTTAATAAGGCTTCCAATTTTCAACTAGAACTAGACGCTGAACATTTTGCAGCCAATCCTGGCTCTAAGAAACAAAAATTACCCTTGTCTTTCTTTTACAGATGAGTGAATCATGACACAGAAAGGTTCAGGAACTTGTCCAAGGTCATACAGCTAGTAAGTAGTAGAACAAGGAAGTCCGCTGACGCATGCTTTTAACTACTTCTGGATAGTGTCTTAGTGAGAGAACTCCACAGAAAGCCATTATTAGTCGATGCTTTATAACTCTGTTTGGCTTCCATCCCTGAGCAGTCTTTACCCTCATGCTATTGACCCTTAGCCCAGAAGCTATTAAGAAATGACCCCATGTTGCAAATGCATATGATTCTGGAATAGGCTGCCTTGTGTCATGCTATGATTACACAGAGATGGCCTGCCACAATGAAGTCATGGCCCTAGGTTGAGGTTGAGTCTCTTTAAAGGGAAGCAGGAGAGGGAATACCTGATATGAATACTTTAGAAAAGAGACAATAAATTATAAAGTGGACAAAGTCTGGGATAGTCTCCCATCCTGGAAGATCCAGCTCTCTGGTTTTTAGTCACAGAATAGTCAAAATATCTCAGGTCTATCTCTATCCCGGGCAAATGGGTGAGCAGTACAACAGTGACAGGGAAAAGGTTCCCTCCAGGAAGCAGCAGGAAGAAAGAGCCAGGGCCAAAGCAGTCACCAGGACACAAGGACCCCTGAGTTTGCACCTGGTCTATGGGACTGAAGGACCAGTCTCCTAGGGAAGAATCAGAAACACATCAAGGCTGTGAGTCTGGAACCCAAGAGAAGGACAGGGTATGGCAAGAGCAGAATCTGCACCATGCCTTCCGGATACAGTTTAATCCTTTTTGTTTGTGAGTTTTTCTTTGTTTGTGTGTCTTTGCTTTGCCTCTGTATTTATGTTTTGTTTGTTTTAAAGCTGCTAAATTCGACTGTGCTTAATGAAATCAGGAGAATGGGTTTGTGCCCATACATGGGCCAGAGTTTAAAAGGGGTGGGAACCATATAGGCCCAATAACTCTCTCTGCAGCACATGGTGGTAGCAGTGGAATTAGAGAGTAATGGTCAGGAGGAGGAGGCAGGTCCTTTAGATCAGGTGGGGGTCCCTTGGATTGGTGTTTCTACACCTTTACTATGCACACAAACGATTAGGACGTCTCTTTAAAATGCAGACACTGATTCAGGAGGTTTGGGTGGGGCCTCAGCCCTTGCATTGCTACCAAGCTCCCGGTGGTGCAGATGCCACTGGTCAGCAGACCACATCTGGAGCACCAGGTCCTAGAAAAGGGCTCACTCCTTAGGCTCCGGGCCTCTCGTCAGGTATATGTTATTGTGGAAATGTGAAGAGGAGGAAAATGCCAGCAAGCTACATCCAAGGAAGAACGCATCCCCTACAACAAAGTCTGATAACTCCAGTCCATCCAACCCTTTCATTTTATACAGAAAGTCGTCTCCTAAGGTTATATGCATTCAAGGTGGATGTATCTAAACCTATTGTACTATTTGTCCAGACAAACCACCTCCTTACCTCCATTTCTTGGGATTACCACTGCAAAGAGAATAATCAGGAAGAAAAATAAGCTGAATATTTTCATTGACACATTCATTTTTTCTTTTGTGAAATTTAGTATGATTTTAGGAATGACCAAAAGCCCCAGCTATATCTAGTACCAGTCCTGCCTTTCCATGGTGTTTGAAATTCCCACCTTGAGGAAAAACTACTGCACTTTATTAAGGCAGCATTTCCTCATGAGTGTCCCACTCACCGCTCTCTCTTTGGTGGGTCACTCCATGTAATCCTCTAAAGTCTAAATCTCTACTGAAAATGTCTGTGAGATAATACAGAAGTCCACTCATGTTACTACCGGACATTGATTGCAAACTCCAGGTACAACTCTCCAGCTCTCCCTCTATCTCTGACTATTGCATGTGACCAGGGAACCCCTTCCATGAAGCCAGTGAGGGAGGCTATTGCTTTGGCCCTCAGATCCAGACTGGCCTTGGCAATACCTCCGGGGGCAATGAGGAAGTGCCAATTCTGCTAAGACTCTCATGTCTCTGCTCTGTCTCTTGGGATCCTGCCACCACCATACATACAAGCCCAGGCTGGCCTCCTGGAGGATGAAGGACAAAGTGTAGGAGAGCTGTGAGCCCACAAATAAGTGAGGTCGCCCAGCCAAGATCACTTGGCAGTAGAACTCATCCCTAAGGCCTTGGCAGGGCCAGACCAAATGATTTCACAGGCCTTTATATAGCCCATCAGCCAGATATTCCCCACCCCTGGATAAGTTATAGAGTTATAATCCTATCTAATAAAAGAGTAATATGCAAATTGACTGTCACTCCAACACACAAGATGGCTGCCCCCATGTGGATACAAGATGGCCGCCACAAAATGGCCATCAGGGGAGGGACCAGGTCTGCAAGGGAGGGCAGTTGTGGGTGATCAGGCCAGCAGAGGAGGGCAGTTGGGAAGGACCAGGCCTGCAAGGGAGGGCAGTTGGGGGCGATGAAGCCTGCAGGGGAGGGCAGTTAGGGGTGACCAGGCCAGCAGGGGAGCAGTTAGGCATCAATCAGGTGGCAGGGGAGTGGTTAGGGGATGATCAGGCTGGCAGGCAGAAGCGGTTAGGGGCAATCAGGAAGGCAGGCAGGCGAGCAGTTGGGAGCCAGCAGTCCTGGATTGTGAGAGGGATGTCCGACTGCCCGTTTAGGCCCAATCCTAGGATTGGGCCTAAACGGGCAGTCGGACATCCCTCGAGGGGTCCCAAATTGGAGAGGGTGCAGGCTGGGCTGAGGAACACCTCCCCCTCCCATGCACGAATTTCGTGCACTGGGTCTCTAGTGTAATATAAAAAGAAAAGGAAAACTACAGGATGTAAAATTGTATCCACTAATATGAAATCATTAAAATAATTAGGACAAAAGGGGAAATGGTATACATTAAAATGAATGAATGATTGTTTGAAGGCAGTGGGCAGATTGAAATATTGATGTATTTTTCTTTATCTTTCTACCGTTCCACATTTCCCAAATTTTCTCTGATGAGTATGCATAACTGTCATCACATTTGCATATTATAAAAATGGTTCTCTTAAGTTAATAACTCAGCAGTCTTATGTATACTTGGCATCTGCCAGATACTCTAGAATCTAAACTAGTCCAAGGAAAAGTATAAGTATTTCAAAAATTATAAAATATCTTAGAACCTCAAAGGTGTTAACAGTTTTTTTTTTTATTGTGGTACATATATGCATAATTGTTAAATGCTCTGATAGGCTACAGCTCTTTCTGCTCCAAAATTGGTAGCGTTTTTACATTTTGATTTGATTTGAGGTTAAGAATGTATTAACCCTAAGAAACTAGCAAAGTAATGACCTGAGAATTCCAGCCAACCTGCCTATCTCTAAGTAATGCATGCTAGCAATAACAAACACATTTCCTGCCTGTATCTCAGGGCAACTCCTCTCGCTAAAGAAAGCTGAGCTTTCATCTCAAATGGTAGCTCTGGAAACAGTGTGTATGGAGCAATCCCTGAGCTGTTTACAGAGACAGTAAAATGAGGAGCACGTCCTCTCAGGATAAAGGCTGTTTTATGGTACATAAAGAAAGTCCTTCTTTGAAAGTACAGCTAAAATTGAGGAGACTTTGTAGTTCTATAGCAACTTTCATCCAAGCATCTGAAAGCGTTTTATTGACATACACCTTTAATCTATACAACCTCCTGAGGGTAAGTGGGAAATTTACTATTCCCACTTTACAGGTTGAAAACCCAAGGCAGAAAGATACCAGAAAAGGATATGTATTAGTTACATGTCTTTAATTGCAAACAACAGAAAACAATTGGCCAATAGAAGCAAAATATATATTAATATATGACTCTGGGGGAGGGGGAAACCAATAGCTCCCAGGCCGTAGGTGCCAAGAACAAAAGGAAAGTCTCTTTTCAAGGTGCTGGTGTCTGGATGAAGCAGCTACAACCATTTCTCAATGTGCTGTCAGTCAGTTCAGAAGTAAATTCTAGAGAGAGAATGCCTGACTACTCTAGTCAGGATCACAGGCCAACCCTATGAGTATTGCACAACATGATTGAGAGATAATTCCCAAAAAGAAAAATCAAAAGAAAAAAAAAAGTGAATGTGGGATAGGGAAAAACAAACAAACAAAAATATCCACCTATGCACTTTATGAGATGATGGAAACTAATGGAATGTGCTTTCAGATTTCTCCCTGTCCATCACTCTGCCTTTCCTGGAAACTACCAGGAACCTCTGGAAGCCAGGGGGAGGGGGTACGCTAGAGCCTGTCCCACAGCCTGCCAAAGAGTTGTGTTGAATAAAAGAACATTGAATGTCCAAGTGTATGCATGAACCATTTGGTATCTGTGCAATCCTTGACAAAATATTGCAGAGTTTTATTTGTCTCCCATTCCTCTGCTACCCATATCCTCACATTTCAATACCCCAGGCCATTTTCTTTGTTTCTAGGACCCTTCCCAGTGGGCAGTGAGTGTGTTTCTAGCTACCAAATCCCCTACCGCCTAGCTTTGTTCATTCTCAAGTTTTCGTCCATAACTGGTTCTAGTGTTGCTAGAACTTGAGTCCTCTGCTGCTTCATTTTCTTACTCGTCAAAAGGGAATAGATAATAATAGTTCTACTTATAGGGTTGTTATGCAGATTGATTGAAATTTTATTGTAAAGCACTTGTGGTAACCCTGGCACAGAGCAGGCTTGTTTGTTAGCTGCCATCATCATCTTACTGTCATTCTTATTATGGAACACTTCATATTTATTACCAACAACTTCCCATAGTGGTAGATTACCCTCAGTGCACCCAGTGTCACCATCATCATTCTCATGTAATAAATAAAGACCCGAGGTCAGAGAGTATAAGTTATTAGCCCAAGACCAATCACTGTTAGTTGGTACATTATATTACTTCTCTCTAAAACCAATCTTCTTTCCACTACGTCATGTTTATGACCAAAAAAAAAAAAGGCAAAATGCTTAATTAAAAATTGTGAGCTTTCAATGGTGGATTTCCAGGCACATAAGAGGAAATTTCCCTCCTAGTGACTCATAACTCACTTTGAATAGGAAACATTTCCCTGGTTATGAGGAAGACCCATTATGGTAGCCCCAATCATTTCCCCCACTAAACTGAGTTCCTTGAGCATGGAGAGGTGCTCTCCTAGCACAAAGCATGGCTCCCGGCCATAGTAAGGACTTACAAATATCCATTAAGGTCAAGAGACTCTATAGGAGAAAAACGCGAAATTCTCCAGAAAACTTCTATGGTTTGGATCTTTGGGAGAATTACTTTTTCTTCTTCCTTCTTGCCATCTTTTTTTTCTTCTCTTCTCTTCCTCAGTGAAGAATCCCATATTTATTTGGCTTTGTATATATCACCCTTCCCTACTCAGCCCTCTCCCAATTCTGGCCTTTTCTCTGAGCCCAACCTGTCATTCCAATGACCACTTACATGTCCTAGGAGCAGTACAAACTCAACATGCCTAGTACCATTCCCACCCATTTATACTCCTCTCAAACTTGTTCCTCCTCCTGTAATTTCTAGAATTTCCTGAATGCATCACCAACCAGGACAGACACTTCAGGGTCATCTTTTTCCTCTCATGCTTCCTCACCTATCCACAGTTTAAGGCCTGACACTCTGTATCTAGGAGGATCTTATATCATTTCTCTAATTTCTATTCTTACCACTTACCATCACCTCTAACATGGACTTTTGCAACAGTCCTTTATTCTTATGTCCTTTAAATCAATTTTCTGCTCATCCAAAGAGATGCTTTGGTGCAGAGATGGACTAGTCATTTACCAAATCGGTTTCCCATTTCTTTAGGGCAACAGTCTAGTAACATTTCTCTGGCTGCTTCCCTGTTACCTGTCATGATGTGACTGAGTTGGCTGAGTTCTGGACAGTACAACATCCAGGGAAAGGATATAGCCACTCCCTGACAAAATTTCTAAAAACTTTCTTCACAAGTCTTCCCAGTTTCCTTTCCTAGTCCATTGGTTCAGTGACACTGTTTAGATAACTATATAAGTCACATGTTAAAAATGACAGATTCATGAAAACCTGGGACTCTGAGCTATGTCGCCCATCATTTATAACATTTCTGCACCTACTATGTGGCTTGTGATAACACGTCTTGTCCCTTGAGAAGTTCATCCCGTGGTTGAGAAGATGGATGATTAAATAGAAAACCAGAGTACAGTGAAGTACAGTGAGGGCTGGGCTGGAAGGAAGCCCACACAGTGGAACAAATGCACAGAGTAGGTGCCTTGCTCTGCCTGGCAAATGAGAAGAGGCACCAGTATAATAGATTTAGACACCACAAACCGGTCAGATGAAGCAGGACAGAAGAGGGGGGGGTGGGTAAGATGTGTGTTTTTTCCCTTTCCATTTTAACTATAAAAATACTCTTCCTCTTGTTAAATAGAGGTTAAGGGGAAGTCATTAAAGACCGTGAGCATGCAAGTGACATGATGACTGGGCAGGCTGGAGGGAAGCCAAACCGGAGGCGGGAGGACCAGTTCCAAGGCTCACTCTCTGCTTTCCTCCAGAATGAGCTGCCTGCTAATTATAACCCGCCCATGAAGCCACAGCCCAGTGGCCTGTGATGACACAGCACTAAGAGGTCCTGGCTTTTGCTTGGATTCCTGATGTTTCCCTGGACAGAGGACTTGGCTTTCCCAGTCTCTAATTCTTTCGCAAAGCCCCAGAATCCACCTGATGTCTCAGCCCTGGGCTTCTGTGACCTGACCTCTGACCCACGAGTGCCCCCTTGACGGATAGTTCTCTCAGGGTGAACAAGGAGAGAGCAATTAGCTGCAAGAGGAAAACCCACAGAGGAGGCATGGAGTTCCCCTTGGCCAAAGGAGAAAGCCTGTGCCAACCACAATGGTTCTGCTTGAACTAGGGTGCTCCTTGACCTTGAAGGATTGGGCTTAAATGTATGGTTATTTTGAGACTCTCAGAAGCCAGCATGAATCAGACAAGTGGATTGGCTTGGGAGGAGGGGCAAGTGATGAGGTGTGAGTCACAATGGAGAGAAGGACTTGTTAGTATGGGGCTTAAGAAAGACCTGTAGCAGATGGTGAGGGCGGTGGTGTTCTCTGGCTTCTCGCATGTTTCCTTTAAAATGTGAGCTGAGCCAGGGACTTCAAAAAGAACTGGTGGCCTCTTATAAATGAGCCTAGGCCAGTGGTCGGCAAACTCATTAGTCAACAGAGCCAAATATCAACAGTACAACGATTGAAATTTCCTTTGAGAGCCGAAAACCGACATCTGAGCATGGGCCACGAAGTTTCAATCGCACTGTACGTGCGCGCCCGCATGTGGTATTTTGTGGAAGAGCCACACTCAAGGGGCCAAAGAGCCATATGTGGCTCGCAAGCCGCAGTTTGTCGACCACTGGCCTAGATAATTAGAGAAAAAAAAACACAACAGGCCGGGAACAGGGCTGGCTCAGGGGAACCAGAACTCAGAACTCCAGGTGATTTTAGAAAAATGAATAAGAGGCACATGTCACATTTTGTCTTTCTGCAAAAAATAAATAAATAAATAAATAAATAAATAAATAAATGCCACTTGGGAACACTGTGGGACTGCAAGAAGTGCAAGAAGTACATAAGTGATCTATGCTCAGTCTGTGTTAGACCCTAGTTCTGCCACTTCTTAACTGTGTAATTTTTTTTTATCCTCACAAATGACATGCTTAGAGAGAGGAAGGGGGAGAGAGAGTAGGACATGCTTAGAGAGAGGAAAGGGGAGAGAGAGTAGGACATGCTTAGAGAGAGGAAGGGGGAGAGAGAGTAGGACATGCTTAGAGAGAAAAAGGGGGAGAGACAGGGAGAGAACCATCGATGTGAGAGAGAAACATCAATCGGTCGCCTTCCATACATGCCCCAAATGGGCATCAAACTCACAACCCAGGCATGTGTCCTGACCAGGAATCCAACCAACACAGGATGATGCTCAACCGTCTGAGCCACTCCAGCCAGGCAGCATTAGCTATGTAATTTTACGGACAATTTGCTGAATCTCTCTGAGCCTTAGCTCTCTTACTTTTCAAATAGATTTAAGCAACAATAATAATGGCCCTCACTATTGAACAATTGATAGGTGCTAGGGAATGAACTTGGTGTCTTACTGATATCATCTCAGATAATTCCCATCCCTACTGTATAACACTATGTTTATTTCGGGGTTGCTGGAAAAATTAAATGGATAATGTAGTGAAAGGGTTTAACTCACTGCCTAGCACATCCTAGGGACTAAACAGTTCTGTTTTCCTTTACTTTCTTTTTTTTAAATATTTTTTCATTGATTTCAGAGAGGAAGGGAGAGGGAGTGAGAGACAGAAACATCAATGATGAGAGAAAAATCATTGATCAACTGCCTCCTGCATCCCCACATTGGGAACTGAGCCCACAACCCAGGCATGTGCCTTGACCAGGAATCAGACAGTGACCTCCTAGTTCATAGGTCGATGCTCAACTACTAAGCCACACCTGCTGGGCAGTTTTCCCTCTAAGGAAGTGTAACTATCTTGAGCCTGAGGTTTTCTCTGGACATGTTTATTGAATTTTGTTAGATTTGTTGGTAAAACAAATACATGCGCCTTTTAGTTTGATTGTTCTTGTGCTGCTTTGCTTTATGTGCATTTTCCCACCAACATTAGCCTCGCACACATCATCGTAACTAATTCTGATTTGTAACATGTGATATCTTAGAAACTAGCCCAGGACATAGTAGTGAAAAGCCAATCTGCTTCAGCAGAAATGAGATTGGGAATAACACTGTCTTTGATGTGCCTATTCCTGAGAGACCTTGAAGTTAGAAAGAGGCAGCTGGTCTGGCTTTGCTAGACTGACCTTCAGGTTATACAAATCAAGTCCATTTGGCACTGGACACAGCACTTAGTCCAGATTCTAACAAGTGGGAGAGTGTGAGAGAGGAGGAGGGAAGAAGCCTGTCCTTTGGCCTCGGATTCCTCCTCCACATTCAGAGTGGGATTCCTTAGGTAAGTTTTGTTTCTTTTCTTTTTAAAAAAGATTTTATATAGATTTTGAGACAGAGAGAGAGAGGGAGAGAGAGAGAGAGAGAGAGAGAGAGAGAGAGAGAGAGAGAGAGAGAGAGAGAGAGAGAGGGAGAGGGAGAGAGAGAGAGAGAAATGAGAGCAGAACACTGATCGGCTACCTCCTGGGTAACTCCAACTGGAGATCAAGCCAGCAACTCGGGCATGTGTCCTGTCCAGGAATCAAATATGCAACCTTTCAGTACTCAGACGACGCTCAATCAACTGAGCCACGCTGGCCAGGGAAAGTCTTGTTTCTTACAAAAGATATAATTCTATAATAATTTAGAACTTCAGCTCCCTAAATGCAGGGATTGTGGAATTGCTTTTGTTGAATTCCCCATGATGAATAATGTGCAGAAATTCTCCACAAATTGTTGATAAGCAAAGGAGAGAACAAGAAAGAAGACTGAATTTTAACTGCACTCAACAAATGCTGATTCCTGCCCTAACTGGTGTGGCTCATGGATAGAGCGTTGGCCTGCAGACTCAAGGGTCCCAGGTTCGATTCCGGTCAAGGGCATGCACCTTGGTTGCGGGCACATCACCAGCAGGGGGCGTGCAGGAGGCAGCTGATCTATGTTTCTCTCTCATTGATGTTTCTAACTCTCTATCCCTCTCCCTTCCTCTCTGTAAAACATCAATAAAATATATTTTTTAAAAAAGAAATGCTGATTCCTGTCTGCCCAGGAGCTAAGAGAGATGGCAGATGAGCACTGCCTCAGAATCAGAGAGTTCTTGAGTAAAACCCAAGCGCTGCCACTACCTTGGAAGAGGCATATCAATTTTCTGAGCCTCCATTTCTTCACCTTTGAAATTGGGACAGCCATACCTTTGTTCTAGGCAGGAATTTCATCTATATGTAATTATCTCTCCTCTCTCTCTTTTCCATCCATTAATCAATCAATAACCTAAGACCCTATGAGAAAGTTCACTCCTTTACCAAAGAAGCAGTTTGTTCTTTGTCATTATCATCATCTTCTGTACAATGAAGACACTAATAACATTTACTTCCTGAAACTGTTAACCATTGACATATGTAAAGCACTTAGAATGGTGTCCTGTTCATAGTAAATATTCATTGAATCTTATATCCCTATGGTTGACCTCACTTTACGGATGAGTAAATGGACTCCCAGAGGCTGTGACTTGCCCAAGGTCATACAGCCAGAAAGGAGAGCAGAGCACCCATCTTCTGCCTCAGCTGAGATCTCTTCCTAGTCACCAAGCTGCAAGGGGGTGGGAGCAAGAGAGGAAGGTTCAGGCTTGTTAGCAGAAACAGCCTTGGGAGCCAATGTGGAACCATGGGCAGCTCTTAGATTAGATTGCTTGGAGCATAGAAATGCATATTAATCCATTTCAGATTCCCAGGGCCCAGCACAGTATCTGGGCCAGAGAAAGCACCAAGGGAATATTTGTAGAATGAACTGATAAAGAAATCAATGAGAAAAAATGGGGATGGTAATAATAATAGCATCAAGACTTTTGAACCCTAATGAATGAGCTGGGTCCAGAGGGTGGAGGGAATCTAGATTTCTAGGGAAAGAGTGGCAGGCAGTCCTGTCTCCCAAAAATACAGCTCAAGGGCAACCTGTAGAAAAGAAAGGGGGACCCCATCCTTGATTTTTGAGATTGGTTCCATTATGAGTATGTCCAGGGAGAGGGACAGTATATGGCTGAACTTCCAGTTCTCCAGAAGGCCTCCCCCTGACTAATTCTCCCTGCATCCCCTTCAACTCGAGCCTGGCAACGTTTTGGTGGAAACAGAGTGGCAATCAATCCACTAGTCAGGAGAAGTCATTACCAAAATGACCCCAGTAAGACATTTTTTTCATGGAAACACCTAAGCTCTCTTCCAATACATATTCCTGTCTGTTATGCCATTGGAGCCCCTACAAGATAGGCAAGGCAGAGTTTGTTATCCCCATTTCACAGGTGTGAACACTGAGGGCCAGGGAGCAGGAGAGACTTGCTCAGGGTCACCCAGAAAGTTAGGGTCAGAAGTCCTACTTCCTACCCAATTCATCCAAGCTCTCAATGCAAATATGGAAAACCCCATAGCCCAAGGGACCTAGTGGGACCACACGATTCCCTCCCCTAATCTCACCCCACCCTCCCACTCCACCATCCAGGTGTGAGGGTCAGGGAGGGACTCTGCTGGGTCTCTTTCTCCCAGGGTTGGAAGGAGTCTTGATTTGGCCACCCCTCTGATGGCTCTTTGTAAACTATTGAGTCATCTGGTAGTTTGAGTGGTCAGGAGAATGAGCTTGGGCAACTGCCTGTACTCAGATTCATAGCTGGATCCATACCGACTATATGGCCTTGGGCAAGACACTCAACCTCTTGGAGTCTCAGGTTCTTACTCTTTATAATAGAGAAAATATAGAGGACATTTTAGCTCTACTTAAGGATTCCTCTGAACAGTAAGAATTCTCCATGATAGAGAGGGCTGCCCCATCAGGGAATGAGCTCCCCATCCCTGGAAGTTGAAAAGCAGACTGGTGCATACAAGCATCTGCTCTTAGGGGGATGCTCTAAGTAAGGTGAGCGCTGGATGATAGGTGTACAGGACCCCTGCTTCCCAAACTACCAATTACATTTTGTAAAGGACATTTACAAAATGCAGGACTGTTGGCCTCTCCCTTGGGTGTTCTGATTGCAAATGTGTCAGATGGAGCTCAGAAGCCTGAAGTTTTCTTAAAAGTGTCCAGGTGTATCAGTTTGCTAGGGCTGCTGTAAGAAAGCACCACACCCTGGGTACCTTAACCAACAGATATGCATAGTCTCTCAGTTCTGGAGACCAGAAGGCTGAGATTAGGGTTCTGGCAAGACTGGTTTCTTCTGAGGGGGTGAGGGAGAATCTGCTCCATGCTCTCTCCTAGCTTTTGGTGAATTGCTAGAAATCTGTAACATTCCTTTGCTCATAGAGGCACCACCCCCATCTCTGCCTTCACCTTCCTGTGGCGTTCTCCCTCTGTGCACTTTTGTCTGAGTCCAAATCCCCCCTTTTTATAAGTGATATTGGATTTGGCCCATCCAAATGATGCTAAGCATCTATCTGCAAAGGCCCTGTTTACAAACAAGGTCTCACTCACAGGTGCCGGGGTTTAGGGCTTCAAAAACTTTTTGGAGGACACAAGTCAACCCATAACTTCAGGTGATTCTGTTGTGCAGCCAGGATTAAGGACCAGTGTTGTAGATGGAGTGGGCATGCAGCCCCCTGGGAATCCTGCAGAACTGCAGATTCTGACTCGTGGGTCTGCAGAGCCTGAGCTGCTTTCTAACAGGAGATGCTGATGTTGCTGGTCCGGGGAATGGCACTTTGAGTACCGAGGTCCTTCCAAGACACGATTCCCAGGAAAGCCCAAGATGATTACTAAGCAGGTAGAAGCTCTTTGCCCAATTTCTCCAGTGCAAAGGGTTGATTTTTGTCTTTTTAGTTTTTAAAATCTCTTAGTGTGCAGAAAAAAAAAAGCCAGTAGAACTATTGGTCCCTCATGCCTGTTCTGAAGGGAGCAGACTGGGGTGGGAAGAAAGGATCGGGCTCCTAGACTCGGGTAAAAGCTTCCCTTCTTCCTGTTCCCCCTCCCCTCGCCTTTGCTCTGTTGAATCTTACATAGTCAGGGTTATTTTGTTGTTCCTGTTCTGTCTGTCCCTGCCACTCCTCTCCCTTTCCCCACTCCCTACCCCAACACCACCATTGGGTAACCCTGCCCAGCCTGAGCTTGCACTAGGTTCAGCTGGCTCCCACAAGGTGACTGCAGCCTGGCCCCCTGCACTGGCTGAGTCCAGGACCCGAGGCTCCTGGGCCAGCCCCCATCCTCGGAGAAGCCCACCCTTGGTACCTGTGTCAATCCCGCAAGTACCATTCCCACTCGCCTTGTCCCATAACCGGTAACCTCATCCACCATAGAGCAGGACTGGCCAGGCACAAGGGGACAGCTGCAAGGCAGGGCAGGGGAGGCCTCAGCCAGAGGGGCAACCTCCACACCACACAGCCTCCTTAATTTATTTATAGATGCTCTAGCTCTTTATGTGGCCTAGTTAAGGACGCCTTTCCATAAGTACATAGAAACGGATGTTATTCAAAACCCACAGAGAATAGACACAGCTGTAGAGATTGCTGCTGGATTAACAGCCCCACCTCCCTCTGATCCCCTCATCCCCCCAAAATAGAAAATAAAGTTAAAAATGCATGCCAGGTTTTTTTAAGTTTTTGTATTCAAGACAGAAATTCAACTTAATATGAGCTATTTCTTAGAGAGGCAGGACAAGATTTCTAAGCTATATCTTTGTTAACCAAAACAAAACAACACAAAAAGCTCCCTACCCCACTCCATGGTAGCGATATCTGGGCCCTCTGCTTTCATCCTGAACGATGAACATCTGTTTAACCCAAACATAATCCTCTTGTTCCAGAGGCCACACGTGGTCCATTTCTCTGCAAACTATAATTTGCCCAATACAATTCCAGCTCTTTCCAATGTGATCATTTGGGGCGCTGGCCCAGTAACTGCTCTTTGGAGTCCAAGGCCCAGGAAGAATCAAATCATTACAGAGCTGTGACCAGTCCCCAGCCCTGTCTCTTTGTTATTTCTCCCAGTTCCTTCCACAGACCCTTAATTCTATTAGCTGGCAGTAATTTGGCTCTGTATCTCTCCAACATTCTTTCCTCTCTCCAGCCCCCTTTCTCTTTAATCGATTGATTCATCTGTAATTGGATTTTCTCTGGCTCTTCCCAGCTATTAAAAGTAGCTGTGTGTGTGTGTGTGTGTGTGTGTGTGTGTGTCTGTGTGTGTGTGTGTGAATGAGTGTGCTTTCTAATGAGGAGGCCATGCTTTCAATGCCTCACAATCCTGAATCTCACTTGGGGTTCTTAGTAGGAATTCAATTGCCTGATTCCTTTTGAGGCCCTGGTGAGGAGCAGAGCAAATACAAGCTTTGGACTCAGACAAAACCGTATCGTATTTTGTTTCAGGCTGACATTTATTGAGCTCCTACTACATGCGAGGCAAACACTTTACAAGCATTAATACCCTCACCACCTTTTTTTAGGTGAGTACTGTTATTACTGGAGACAGATGGGGCTGAGTAACTTGCCCAAGGCCACACAATGAGTGCGTGGAAGAGCTCTTGATCAGGGAGCAATTTTCCTAAATCCTACTCTTTCATATCTGTGTAACTTTGGGCAGGGCTTGATTTTTTCTGCCACATCTGTAAAATCAGTAAGAGTAGGTTTTCCTCACAAGACGATTATTAGAATATACTGAGAGTACAGTGCCTGACTCTAATTGGGGATTAAATACATGTCAGATCCCAGTGCCCACTGGACACTTGACCTCTGCCCTGTGAATAAGACCAAGGAATAAATAAGGGAACCACATTAGCATTGAGAACAGAAATAGAGCTCCATCCTCTAAGCCACCACAGTCTTTGTCTTAGATAAAACAACTGAAACCAATGAGATCACTATATAGAATCACTATAAAGATTCACGGCCAGAAAGCAGTGTGATTTTAGTCAAGCCTTTTGGCTCTCCAGCCCTTACTTTTCTCAAACATCAAATGATTGGGTAGAGCTTGCTGACCACCCAGACCTTAGGGGTCAGGCTCAGTGCCAACATATTACCTCAAGGCCAGACCATCTCTGCCATGGCAGTCAAGCAGCACTTGAGCACGTATCAGTCTCCTTTCAAACAATTATTTTACCATCACCACAAAGGCATGGAGTCCATATTCTTACCCCATTTCACAGATAGGGAAACTGACCCACAGAGTGGTTAAGTAACATGTCCATGGTAAGTGGCAGAAACAAGCTTCAAACCATGTTTTCTTCACTAAACGGTAGTTGTTTCTGGGTGTAGGACCTCCGGGAAGATTTGAAGAACTTGGCTTTGTCAATGAGACAGGGTGGGGCAGGGAGCAGGGGTGAGCCTGGCACTGGGAAGGGGTAACCAACTGAGGGGTGAAGGAAGTACCAAAACGGACTCCAGAATAGCTTGTTGCTTGACCGCCACTTGGGTTGTAAAATATTTCCAACCTCCATTTCGTAACAACCCTATAGGCTGTTGAATGAAGTAATTCATAAAAAACACTGAGTAGAGCAGTTGGTCCTCACAGTCTTATGGCTTCCTAATTCTGGGGAATTATAATAATTATTATTGTTGTAAGAATTAATTTTTAAATTATATATATGTATGCAAATGTATACATGATTATTAAAATACTAGAGGCCTGGTGCATGAAAATTCGTGCACTCAGGGGGTCTCTCAGCCCAGCCTGCACCCTCTCACAATCCAGGACCCCTTGGGTAGGGTCCAGTCCCGTCGCAGCATGGCTCCAGTTCCCCAGAGCCTGTGGGCTGGTGGGGAGGGACCAAGAGGCCAGTCCAATGGCAGCATGGCTCCATTCCCACAGCTCCCTCCCACCTCTGTGCCGCACATGGCCAGGGCCCACAGCTCCCTCCCGCTGCCGCGCCGCAGGTGGCCGGGACCCAGACTGACTCCTGCCATGCCGGTTGGGACCCTAGCTTGCTGTTCAGTCATCCATCTGGTTGTTTAGGTCGTGACAGCCTCTGGCTTTTTATATATTAAGATAGTAACCAGATTTCTTTCATATCAGATTAAGGTCAATTTTTTAAGTCAAATTTAAAAAAATCACTCCTAGAAACTAAACAGAATTGGTTCCACCCACCCCCTCCCACTTACCCCTCTTTATACCAGGTTCAAATGCTGCTCAGAGAGACACAAAACACAATTTTGACTGTCACTCAAAAAGGAGGAGTCAGGCATTGACCTCTCCTGTGAAGAAGCACAATAATGTCATTTCACAATATCAGGCAGTATTTTCAGTGACCACACTCAGGAAATCCCCAAAGAATGTTTATCATTCTACAGATTTAGAGATTTGTTTTATTTCTAAATTTTCCCGAAACCACAGCATCCAAAAATGTAACACTCCTTTTCAAATTTGAATAGCCTCTGTACATTAACTCTAACATAGCTCAAAAACATAATGGAACCAAATTTCACAGACTGAGCACTCTAGTACACTATTGCTTCAAATCATACATAGTTGCAAGCAGGTTACATCCAACAGTGCGGAATTAGGTCAGTAACTCTTGGCATCTCAACAGTATTATAATGACTTAGCCAGGGGCTAGAAGGAGGAGGGAACAAGGAGTGACCTCAAAGGGACATGAGATTTCTTCTGGGGGTGATGAAAATGTCCTTGAATTATAAAACAGTTTGGTTGCCCAACCTTGTGACTATACTAAAAACCACTGAATTATAAATTTGAAAAGGGTGATTTTTATGTTATGTGAATCATCTCAATAAAAAAAAATGGTAGTGGAAAAAGATTGGTAGGATTCTTGGTAAATTGAGCTAATAAACTATGATAGAAGATCTGGAATAAAAGGATGTTATAGAAATATACCTATTGACATAGAATAAGATTAAACATATTAAGTGAGGGGAGAAATCAATGATCCAAGTAAACAAATATGATGGGCAATTTGGTGAAAAAATAATAGGTGACTCCATATGAATCTACAAAAATATATACCAAATTGTTAACTGGTTATTACTGGGATGATAGGTGATTTTTATTTCATTTTTATTGTTTTGCCTCTCTAAGGAAATATACAGATATATATTATATATATACTAGAGGCCTGGTGCACAAAAATTCATGCACTGGGGGGAGTCCCTCAGTCCAGCCTGCCCCCTCTCACAGTGTAAGAGCCCTCAAGGGATGTCCTACTGACAACTTAGGCCTGATCCCCCTGGGCAGCAGGCCTAAGCTGCAGTCTGGCCTCCCTCTGCGGGAGGCCACCAGGCTGATCAGAGGAAGGCGCCACCCCCACCACCCCGCTGCTGTTGCCACCACCACTGCCGGCCGCCACTGCTGCCGGCCCTCGGCCCTTGCAGCCGCCAAGGTGTTTTCATCAACATGGACTCCAGTCCCTTCACCACAAAAAAATGACAACTTTCTTTAGGCATTTTCAAGATGTCTCTTTCATAGGATATGACCGGCTTTCTTTCTTTCTTTCTTTCTTTCTTTCTTTCTTTCTTTCTTTCTTTCTTTCTTTCTTTCTTTCTTTCTTTCCTCCCTGAAGATATTTTCCCATTGATTTTTAGAGAGCATGGAAGAGAGTGGGAAAGCAAAGAGAAACATCAATGTGAGAGAGACACATTGATTGGTTGCCTCCTGCATGAGCCCTGACCTGGGCCTGCAGCGCAGCAACTGCGGGGGCTGCTGATCAGGCCCTGCCTCTCTCTCAGGCCCTCACAGCAGCCGTGGCAGCTGCTGATAAGGCCCTCCCCTGGTACAGGCGCATGGAGGCCCCCCGCCACAACCCCACCCCTGCCACTGTAAGTCCCTACCCACCCACGCCTGCTGCACATGCAGCCTGCTGATCAGTCATTACTGTGATGGCATCCCAGACAATTTGCATATTCCTCTGCTATTAGTGTGTATATATAATAAAGGGAAGAAAATAGTTCTTGGGGAGGGGGACAGATGAAAGATGGAAAAGTTCTACTTCAGACCTTCAAACTAATTCAAATTGAACAAACATTGACAGTGTTTCCAGCGAACTCCACAATATGTGCTATGTTAGAAAACACCCACCAACTGCCAACAATGCAGGACAAACAGTAAACAGTGCTCCAGTGTTCACGAGCTGATGCCTCCCACCCACCCCCATCTCTTTCATTTTGATATAGGAAATGAAAAGACCTGTCTTCTAAAATAAGTTACAAGTAAAGCCAACCTCACTTCTCAACTGCTTTGTGATCAGATAACTGCATTTCCAAAGCCTGCATTCAGTCTATTAAGAAGAATGTTTAGATTGGTTGGTTCTGTTCCACTCTTCCTCTATGGCAGGTGTGTTTCCTTTCAGGAGGTATTGATGGTGATATTCACTTAACCTTGACAATGGCCCAGGAGGGGAGTGGTGTGATGTCTCCTGTCTTTGATGGAAGAGGGCCTTGACCAGCTTGAAGCTGCCTGGGTGGTGGGTGGCAGAGCCAGAGTCTGAATGCCTGGATGTCTGACCCCCAAGAATCATGTTCTAATCCTCTACAGACTTTCCCCACCCTTGGTCACTCCAGGTCCTGGTAGCCAACTAGTTACCAAATGGAACCATAGATTTTTTGCTCCTATGAAATAAAAATGATCTGCTGCCAAACTACTCACTAAATTGCTAGAGCAATGCTCAGCCCTGGCCTTCCTCATTGAGAATGAAGCCCTGTTTCCCTCTCAGGCACACACACTCCATGTGCTAGAAACATCATATGGGAGGGGGGAGGGGAAGGTGAGGGGAAGAGAGCAAGTCATTCTCTCTTGTTGCCACTCTACCCATCAAGGGCTCCCCTGGCCCTAGCCCTGCAGTTGGCCCCATTATCACTTCCACCCTAGCTAATAATAGTCACTGATTATCTAACAGCAAGCCCCACTGTCACCTGCTTTGCCCTGACAGATTACGCCATCTGGGCCACGTGGCCAGGGTCCCAGAGCCCCGAAGGTCACAGAGAGGGGCAAATGGTTCTGAATGGGAAGAAATGTGTTTACAGCCCTGACAGCTGATGAGGCCATTAAAGGAGCTTTAGCCATGTGTTCCCAGCTGAAACCCCTCTCGAGGGGCCTCACTATTAGCTAATGGGATGTGGCTGTGCATCGCTCTGGTTCCAAATGTGGACATGCGAGGGGGATGCCTGCTCTCCTTAAAAGGAAAGGACAAGGACCCAGGAGGAACCCGGGGCTCCCAGTTGTTGGGGATCATTGTTGAGTGGGGAGCAGAACCTGTTGCAGAGGCGTGATCCACATCCTGTGCCGTCTGCATTGCATCGGGCATGTGCATGGGACCGACTTTGTGACATTCAGTGACCTCTGTAGGACACTTTCCTTTCTCTAAGAACTTATGTGTCCTGCATATCAGTGTGTCTGTCTCAACTTGAACATGTCTGTGAATGACCTAGGTTTCTCAACTACCATGCAGATTCCGAATCTGTGGATGGGGTATGGGAGGTGCAGGAGGAGCCCAGATTCTGTGTTTCTAAGGAGCTCCTAGAAGATTGCTGATGCCATGGGTCTAGGGACCTTGCTTTGAGTAGCCAGGAACTAATTGGTTGTTGAAAGAAACTAAATTATAGAATCACATTATACAGAAAACCTACAAAACCATATTTCTCAAACTAAGTATTGCAGAATACCAGTTAGCTAAGAAAGCTGCCTCTTTCCCAACAGGTTCTCCGTGGTGTAAGTTCAAGGATTCCTACATCTTCTGTGTCCCCCTGGGAGTCCCCAGTATGTATCATTTGCATAATGGAACTGAGGAGGCCAAGGTGATCTGTTTCACTTTATTTATCTATTTATTTTATCTGTTCTAGTTTAGATGTGAACAGTTTGGATTCAATTAAAAGTTTGGCGCTCTGTGCCCGAATTCTTGTTGCAAATTCTGCACTTTTAGTATCCTGATTTCTTATCCTGTCCATCAATTTCTTGATTTGAAAAATGCCATGAGGTGTTTGTTATTCACGGAACACATGAAACTCACACAAGTGAGAGAAGGGCTCTGAGACCGTGAAGGAGGTCCTGTCATGAAATGCAGGCATTTGGGCAGGTAGCTCCCTCTGACACTGCAGAGTCCATTGGTCATGGCCCCTGCTCTCAGCTTGAGGAGGAAACAGAGATGGATGAGGGAAAAGCCAGGGACAAGAACCAGGGATAAGACCATGAGGACTGGTTCAGTAGTATCTCTGGGGACCTGATCATAGAGGCCAGTTATCTATGGAGGTTAGAGATTCAAGGAGGATTTGCTATGAAGGCCAAGGGAGGGGGAAGCAGGGCTGGGTGGAGTGGGCAAAGGTGGAGAAAGGGGGACACCTGCAATAATGTCATTAAAAATGTTTTATAAAAAATGGAAAGAACCCTGGCCTGTTTTTCTCAGTGGTTAGAGCATTGGCCTGTGTACTGCAGGGTCTCGGGTTGGATTCCCAGACAGGGACATGTACCTGGGTCCAAATTTGCTCCCTCCTCCCAGTGCGGGTGCATGCAGGAGGCAACTATTTGATAGGTCTCTCTCACTTCTCTCTCTCTCTCTCTCTCTCTCTCTCTCTCTCTCTCTCTCTCTCTCTCTCTCTCTCCTCCTTTACTCCCCTCCACTCTCTCTAAAAAAAAATCAATGGAAAAAATATCCTCAGGTGAGGATTAAAAAAAAGAAAGAAATGAACCTGGAGACTAGTATAACTGAAGAAAGATTCCATGGTCTTTGAAAGTATAGTCTAGTCTGGATAGAGAAGTAAAACTGAATGTGTTTTGTACACAAAAAAATAAATAGCCTCAAATCCATAAAAAAAAAGACTGATTTGCTTAAAATATAACTTAAAAGAAATCCAAGTGTATCAAACTGCTTTCTAAAAGTGTTTACATGACATCATGACATGCTCACCATATAATATTAAGTAAAAAAATAAAACAGAAGGCAAAACGGAAGACAGGATGTCATCACAGCTCGTGTGTGTGCATGTCTGTGCACCTGTGTCTGTGTGCACATGTGCATGTAGGGAGTGTGTGTGCACCTAACGCACACATGACTTGGAAGGAGTATACAGAATCGCTAAGAAAGGTTTGGAGTTAGTCAATGCCGGGTTCAAGTTGTTATGGATCCAAGCTTCTCAGCCTGCTATAAGATGTGGCTGGCAACCCCACCTCTGGCTCTTGTGGAAATTAAATGAGATGATGTCTGGCAAGCACTGAGCTCATTGCCTGGCTCAAACTAAGTACTTGCCAAATGGGAGTTATGATTGTAATTAATACAGAAAAAGGCAGGAAGAAAATGCACAGAACATTAACAGCAGGTCATCTCCAGGTGGTATGTCAGAAGCGATTTTTACTTTTTATTTTTTTTGTATGACTCACAATCATTCAAAGAACAAATGCCATGTTAAGATTAAAAACTACAAAACAAGCTTTATGAAGTAAAATGTTAATTGCAGTTTTTTTCTGGTTGGTAAAATGCGAGTGATTTTTATTTTCTCCTTATACTTTTAATATTTCTTAAATTGTCCGCAACTCATTAGTTCTAACCATTTTGAAATATAAAAAAAAATACTAGAGGCATGGTGCATGAAATTTGTGCATGGTAGGGACCCTAGGCCTGGCCTGCGATCAGGGCCATCTTCCCTGGCTACTGGCAGCCGGCCCTGCCCTTGCCACCCTTGTCCGTTGCCACCCACCTTCAGTTCCCCATTCCCTATTGGGCGATCAGGCCTGCGTGCTGGGGGCAGCTCCTGCATTGAGCATCTGTCCCCCAGTGGTCAGTATGCTTCATAGTGACTGGTCGTTCTGCCTTCCAGTCCATTTGCATATTACACATTTATATATATAGACTAGAGGCCCAATGCACAAAATTTGTGCAAGAGTAGGCCTTCCTTCCCCTGACTGCCGGCACCGGCATCCCTCTGGTACTTGGGACCCGAGCTTCCCTCTGGCACCCAAGACCCAGGCTTCCCTCGGGCACCTGGGACCTGGGCTTCCCTCACAGCCCTGGCTTTGTCTGGAAGGACATCCAGTAGAATTTTCATATTACGTTTTTATTATTATAGCTAGCCATCCATTTTGGACATTTTGGGAAAAAAAAGAAAAACCCTGAAAAGAAAGTCAAAATCACATATGGTGTCATAATTTCTCTGTTTTTATACTTTTTGTTTAAATTTGTGAAGTAGATATTCACATCTCAGTGACTAGTCCCCTGGGAATTGTACAGTGCAGGGACAGCCCTATTCACTGATCCTGAAATAGCACCCCCACTTCTCATCCTGCTCCCCAGAAGTGGTCACTAATGGGCTTGATATGAATTCTTCCAGTGTATGTATAACACCCACATATATATTCATATACTAGTACATACATGCTCAGATGATTAAGCAAAAATGTCCATGTAAGAAATTTCAAGAGAGATTTTAGAGGCCCCCTGGTGATACATGGATGAATGAGATACATTTCCTCCCTACAAGAACATGAAAATCTGTCCCATTCAGCAATCAAGTAAACCCACATAGCAAGTGAAAGTATGAATATTAAAAAAAAAGAGGAGTTTTCTAAAACTTGTTTTTATTAGATGCACTTAAGTCCTACTATGTATTAGCTATGTGCTCTCACTAAAGTCTGCTTTGATGGAATCCTCACCAGGGAAGCCCTAATTCCTTTCCACCCTGGCTGGAGGCTCTGGAGGCCTCTGGCTTCTGTTGAACAGGTTGAGTCCCAGTGGGCTGGACCTAAAGAGCAGGTGGAGCCCGAATCAGCCCAGTGAGGGCTTTCTGTGTAATCTGACTCATCTGTGTTTTGGCCAGGATGCTGGTCAGATGCACCTGTCTCTTCTCCTCCCTCTCAAATGAGGTCTTTATTATACTGGTGTACTGCTTCATGCAGCAGAAGCAGTAATTAGTGGCCCTTGCTTGGGTGTTTCACCACCCTCCCCATGAAACAGGGTCTGACCTCAGTATACACACAGTGCTTTGCACATGACCACATGATTGGCACCAGAATGTCCTGAAAGAGTATTTCTATGCTAAAACTCCTGTTTGTTTGGGAGGATGAGCCCATCACTATGACAAGCAACCCTAGATAACAAACCAGGAGGCTACCAGAGTTGCCTGAAACTGTCCCACCAATGGGGCAGGAGGCAGGGCCTGGCCTGGCCCTGGGAAGGGTCCTATAAGTGACACACACAGGCTTCTGGCCACCCAGGGGGTGACTCTAAAGTGCCTCTGAGGTCACTAGACATCAATAGCAACAGGATCAGCAGGATCATCAAAAAGCAAATTACAGCCCAATGTGGCTTTAAATGCCTGTGGGATCAGTCCTTTACTTTGCAAGGGCACAGCCACCTTTCTGATCTCCGGTCAGGACTGCTGCAATAGCATTCTTACCAGACATTTGGACCCGCTCCCTCCCCTATCCCACCCACCCTGAATTTTCTACTTTTTCTCCCAAACAGCACTGGACTCAGACGACCTACCTGGAAGGAGATCAGCATCTCTCAGTCTATCCCAGAGACTCAGCCCCAGTGTCTGGGCCCAGCACTGCAACTGGGCTCCCACAAGGCATAGGCCCTTCCCACATTTCCCCTCCTCCTCCCCAGACTCTGCTTCAGCCAAAGGGATGTCTTCCCTTCCCTCTGATATAATGAAGCTTCCCCTCTGCCAGCCCAACTCTGGCATTTCACCTGCACGGGAGAGCCTTTCTCTCTCTCTCTCTCTGTCTCTCTCTCTATCTCTCTCTCTCTGGACAAATCCCCTTTATCCACTGAAATTTAGTCCCAATTCCACTGCCTGGTGAAGCCTCCTTGGACCCTTGCCATTGAAAGTGCTGGGTTCCTTTCTATGTACTTTTTCTGTATATCTTTTGGAGGTTTTTGGTTTGTGGTACCATGAGGTTTATGTATATATCATTCTAAATCTATAGCATCTTCTTCCACATAATGTGGGGGATGGAATCTTAGGCTCAGGAGTCACAGGCCCAGTGATAACCCTTGAAGTGCCTTTAGCTAACTATCTGGCCTAGAGCATGCCTTCTCTTCTTTCCAAGTCTCAGTTTTCTCATCTGTAAACGGGGATAATAAAAACCATCATGTGGGGTATGTGGCTTATTAAGAATGCAGACTGAGTGATCAGAAAGTAGCTGGCATAGCAAGTTCTCAGTAAATGTCAGTTGGATGCATTAAAGGAATTATCATGGTTCACTTGCTGGCTGGAGCTTTGGCTGTGAGGGGAGAAAAGAGATGAGATTAGAGAACTAAGTCAGGTCCTGGTGATGAAGGGACCCCTGAGCCAAGGGAAAGTCTGGACTCACCCAGAGGACTTGAGTGGTCATCGAAGGGTTTCAGCAGGGAAGGATAAACTTCCCTGGCTCCCATGGAAAGGATGGTGTAGACATTGGGTAAACTAAAGTCAGAAAAATCCAGTTAGGAGTCTGTGGCACTCACCTTGGCAAGGGCAGATGAGTGGCTGAGGTGGGGGCCCTGGGTGACCATGAAACAGTGCCTCTATCTAGAAGTTAGTCATAAGTGTGCCAAGGTGAATGAGACCCAGCCTCTGACTTCAGGGAGCTTGTGGTCTACTTAGAGAGATAGATAAGAAAACTACAAAAGTATAATAAGTGGAAAATGGTAGGAAAAGAAATGAGTACCACTTAGAAGCAAAGAGAAAGAAGCTCCATCTGCATGTGATTTGGGAGGGGGCGCTGTTTGGACAAGGTTTTAGGGAGGGCATGATCAGTGAGGGTCCTATCTTTTCCTAAGGATCCTTTATGCTGTCTTCAGGTTGACCTAGATATAAATGTCTAGAGATTCTGCCCTAGCTGGTTTGGCTCATGGATAGAGCTTTGGCCTGCAGACTGAAGGGTCCCAGGTTCGATTCCCTGTCAGGGCACATGCCCAGGTTGTGAGCTTGATCCCCAGTAGGTGGTGTGCAGTAGGTAGCCTATCAATGATTCTCTCTTACAGCAGACCCTTTAGTATTTCTTGCATTGCTGGTTTGGTGGTAATAAATTCCCTTAGTCCTTTTTTGTCTGTGAAGCTCCTGATTTCACTTTCAGTTTTGATTGATAGCTTTGCTGGGTACAGTATTCTTGGATTTAGACCCTTCCTTTGCATGACTTTGTATATTTTATTCCATTCCCTTCTGGCCTGATGAGTTTCTGTTGAGAAATCAGTCTCTAGTCTGATGGGGGTTCCTTTGTAGGGAACTTTCTGTCTCTCTCAGGCCGCTTTTAAGATTCTTACTTTGCCGTTGGTGTTTGCCAATTTAATTATAATGTGCCTTGGCGTCGGTCTTTTGGGGTTCATTTTGCTTGGGACTCTGTGAGCTTCTTGGATTTGTGGGGGTTTTTTCTTCCCTATAACAGGGAAGTTTTCTGTCATTATTTCTTCAAACAGGTTTTCTATTCCTTGCTCAGTTTCCTTTCCTTCTGGAACCCCTATTATGCAGATGTTGTTTTGTTTCATGTTGTCCCAAAGTTCCCTTAGGCTCTCCTCCTGCTTTTTAATTTTTTTTTTTCTAGAAGCTGTTCTACTTGGGTATTTTTTCCCACCTTGTCTTCTAGCTCACTGATGCGGTCCTCTGCTTCTAGTCTACTCTTGATGCTTTCTATTGAGTTCTTTACAGCAGCGATGTCATTTTTCATTTCTTTTTGGTTCTTCTTCATTTCCTCTTGGTTCTTACTCATATTGTCGAATTTGTCTTCCATTCTTTTCAGCCACCTTATGACCATTTCTCTGAATTCTTTCTCTGGCAGGTTGCTTGACTCCATTTCGTTTACTTCCTTTTCTGGTGATGCCTGCTTTTCTTTCATATGCGGGCTGTTTCTTTGTCTCCCCATGGTCTCTCTTCTCTGGGTGTCTGGTTATGTAATTCTCTCTCTCCTTATCCCAGGCGAAATCTGACCCCTCCATGGTGGAGTGTAGAGCGCCTCTGAATCAGCGTGTTTGCGCCAATTGGGGACCGGTGTTCTGGGGTTCACAGCTATTCGGTGGGTGCCGTAGTTGCAGATTTTCAGGCTTCCAATAACATCCACTTTCCCCTTCAAGATGGCGCGGTCTCCACCTCCTAGCCGGTGGCTCCGGGAGGGGACCCAACAGCAGTGGGGGCTGCCCGGTCAGGGGACCCCTGTCTAGCAGTCCCCCACCTTCCTGGAGTATAGCTGTCCCTTACTCACCAACAAACACTCCCCGTGCGACCCTCAGCTGCTCTTTCTATCTGCTCCAGGACAAGGCTCGGGACACGTCCGTCTATTCCGCCGCCATTTTTTTTCTGTTTCTCTCTTATCATTGATGTTTCTCTCTCTCTCTCTCCCTCTCCCTTCCTCTCTGAAATCAATAAAAAATATATTTAATAAATAAATAACTAAATGTCTAGATATTCTAATATGGTCCCTTGACAACAGGAGAGGAATTCCTACCACATATAATGGACATAAAAGGAGACTATGAGGATCAGATGCACTGAGTTTTTGAAAACCTCTAAATTCCATTTTCAACACTATATTTTGAACTTTTATCTTCCTTTTGTGCTGTGATGTCAGTGTTTTGGACTTTGGATGGCAGTTGTTTGAAGAGGCACAATCACTTGCTCTTTTATTTGATCTATCTATCTATCTATCTATCTTTAAAGATTCCGGAGGGAAAAAAATTAGAGGAAAACAGGAGCTCTAAAATGAACTGGAAATTAATGCTGTTCCATTAACATTTTATAAAGATACCTTGGGGAGATAATTACATACCAGGGGAGCAAATTGATGGTGTATGCCATAGGTCTTCCAGAAAGAAAATGTTTCAAAGTGGGTTGTGTCACCAAAAATTATTTGGTCTCGACAATTATGACCTAAAACAGTGTTTACATTTGGAGGACTGGTTTATACTTGGGTTGGGCATTAAGTGATACAGTGCAGGAGTCATGCTAAATTGAAACGTTATCTTAAAGCCTCAGACAAGAAGGTAGTGATTAGTTGTGGAAGGCAAGAAATGCACAACTAACTCCTGGGTCCTAGCTACCTTGGGCTGCACCAGAAAGGGGTGGAGAGGCCAGGGAGGAAGCCAGGAATGCCCACAGGGCCAATGAAAGCCAACTCTTTCATAGAATTTTATGAGCAATTCCCAAGATTTTGTTTGATCTCACTGGAGAATAGGCAGGGTAAGTGCCCTGGTTTGTCCCTGTTTATAGCTGTGGAAACAAAGATTCAGGTGACACATCCCAATACAGAATGAGGGTAGAAAGGGGCCACAAGTCAGGCCATCTCTTCTGACTCTCAATCCTGTGTTCTGACTGCCCTGACTCTCAAAAACCTTCTGGTGCTAACAGCTCATAGCAAGAACCTTGGCAATGAAAGCACATTCTAAATGGGGCTGGTACACTAATGGGCATAAACTCATTGCACAGAAATGACTTGACTTGCTGCTGCCAGGGCAGTGGGCACGGTGCTGCTGCTGCTGAGGCCCCGCAGGGTAGCTGTTTTCAGCTCAGACCCACAGCTGTCAGTGCTTTATTTGACCTGCCAGGCAGGGGGAACTCGGAAAAAGAGAACACAGAGAGAAGGCCCTCATATTAGACAGGAAGCAGAGCCACTGGGAGTGTTGAACTAATGAAGTCCTGGTAGAGAAATACTGTTCTTTGAGGGAGTGTGTGCATAAGGCAACACTTAGGAGCTCCTGTGGTGAGAATGAATGGATGCAAAGCAAGAAGCAAGCACCTGGTTCAGATCAGGAGATACAGGAGGGCAGGGTGAGGCATGAAGACCAGAGACAAATCTCTTCCCATTGACCACGGTGATACAGGAGTCCAGCGGTCCATTAGGGAAGAACTGGAAACTGTAGCAGACCCACTTTCAAAGATTTCCTCAACTGACCTGGTGATAAAGTGGAAAATTCTTAGAAGAATTCACAGTTCCCCGTGGGGTCCCACCCTTGCTTGACTCTCTAGCCTCATGTCTCATTATACTCCACAGCTCACATGCAGACTCACACACAGTCTCTCCAGCCATCCAGCACATTTACTGCTTTACTTCCATTGCGAGACATACTCTCTCTTGCTTCTAGGCCTTGACCCCTGCTGCTCTTTGTACCAGCTTCATTTCATCCTTCCTATCCCAATGGCTCCACACCTCCTAATCCTTTGGGTATCAGCCTAAAGGCCACTTCCTGCAGGAACTGTCTCTCCACCCCCTCCACCCTCACCAGGCTTGCCTGCCACACTCTCCCATATCAGTCTGTACTTTCTCAAGCCTCCCTTTAATTGCTTGATTCATATTCCGTCCTCACCAGCTGGCAATTACTTGCTGGAAGCAGGGACTGCTAGTGTGCTCACTATGGTAACCCCAAGGCAAGCGCTGTAGTATTTGTTGAATGATGGAATAGATTAATTCTTTAATTAACTTAGCTGGTGGTAAAATCTAGTAAACAAAAACCATTTCTCCTTTATAGATATCAAGTTCAGTTGGTCTCAGCTCCACAAAGATCTAGCTAGACAAGCTCCCACCTCTCCCCAAGGTTACATAAACACCTGAACAGATTCTATTACAGTCAAGATTCTGCTGGAAAAGTGCGGAAGAGTCCTGTTTACAGAATTCATTCTTAAGAAGGCTGATTTCTGTCTGTGTGTGATCCAAGTTATGGAGGGCTTTAAATCATTGGGGAAGACATTATCTTTGGAAACTAAAATCCAACCCTTGTCCCTTGGTTCTTGCCAAATATCTCCCACAACCCACATTAAGTGGATTACTCTGTCCTTAATCACACACTAAATGCCTGCATCTGTGGTTGGCATCAGCTGGCTGGGAGGCAGCTGTGCTCGCCACGTACACATCCTGCTATTATGGCAGGAGAAATATTCGATAAAAAGCTCCAAGTAGTGAATGAGAGTGAGATCATTCTTTAATTTATTTAGTCATTTAGTCATTCAACACCAGTTAAGGGTCAATTACATTCTAGGTATTAAACAGAGATAAATAAACACATTCCTTTTTTCTGCAGGAGCTCTCTAGGGAAAAAAAAAAGTGTTTGGAGAACTAAAACTTCCTTTTAATTGTTTAGTCTTTGCTTCTCAAACATTAATTTGCACTTGAAATCACCTAGGGATTAATGTTAAAACGAGATTCTGATTCAGTAACTCTGGGAGAGCCTGAGATTCTGCATTTATAAGAAGCTCCTGGGGGAGCCTACACCACTTGTTGGGGGACCACACTTTGAGCAGAAAGCATCACCATACGGTCTATATAGAGAGACAATAATTATATCATTACCTTCTTTCTTCTCACAAGAATGCTAAGAGTAGATAGAGGAGGTTTTTTATGATCCTTTCATAGATAAAAACATTGAGTCTAGGAGAAATCAGCTACTTTTCCCAATAGTATCAAATGTTAAGATCAGGATTCATTCATTCATGGCCAGCACCTCAAATCCCCAACATAACCACCTATATTCCCTACCCTTAGCTGCTGATGACAGCCACAATGTCCTTCCACCTTTGGACACAGACTTGGCATCCCCAGGTGGCCTCCCAAACCCCAGGTGGCACACTGGCAGCCATAGCCCTCTCCTCTGTGATTGGTCTCAGCTGACCTTTATGGATTTGGCAACTCCCATGACAAGAAAAGACAACCATAGGGAGCAGAATAAAAAGGGAAGTATGGATTTTCCTGAAAGAACCTATCACCTTAGGGTCTCAGAAAGATCTCTGTGCACCTGTCATCTTGTCCACATTTCTGTGGTATTCCAACTCAAGTTGCTCACATATGACAAGACACCCTCTTAAATGGAGTGGAAGAGAATGACATTTGGTGGGTGCCTACCATGTATAGGACACCAGGCAGGTGTTTTCCCTGAGCTCTCTCATGCCACACGTGCAGTGTTGGTGAAGGTCTTCACTCATGCAAGCATTCACTCAACACTAGTTAAGAACCACCTGTGTTCTAGGTGCTGAATAGAGATAAAAATAAATTTCCTCCTCTCAAGAGACGACATGCCAAAATTACCCAGCTAGGAAGTGTTGCAGCAGGAGCAGGAAACCACTCCTTCCCCATCCTAAACTCATCGTTTTTTCCAACCCCAATAAAGTCTTAAGACCAACAGCCCTCATCATTTGGGGAACCTATTAATATTTGCAGAGATTATGATTCCATAGATCTGCATTATCACAATCACATCAAGGAATTCTGAGTCAAGCAACCTCCAGCTCATACTCTGAGGACAATGACTTCAGGCCAACTGCACAAGTTGGATAGGAGCACCGCCCTGCTTCTCTGGGAAGCTGCTTGGGACAGAGAGAGCAGACATCCTCCCACCTCAGACAGACTGAGTTGGTTGGAAAGAAGAGTGCAATTATTGCATCCAACAAAATTTGGAAGCAATAGAACAAGTGTTACGTCTGAGGCCAGGAATGCAGCCATGCTAGAATGTTGCAGGGCCAGCAGGGCGTGTGCAGGTAGGGCAGCTCACAAGCACCATCCCCACACCCCAAACATCACAGCATGTTATTATGCTTGGTGCTCTTCTGTGCAGGTGTCCTGCCATGTGATTATCATGTTGTGGTTCTCAGCCCCACAATCTTAAGGGGTGGGTCACTTGAATCCTTAGGTAGGCAGATGCCCTAATAGCTTGAGTCAGTACTCTCACCTTCCAGGCTATGTGTTTTCTACTTTAATTGTTAAATTCTAGGAGAGAGAGAATCCCATTGGCCCCAGTGAAGTTGGATACCTACTCCTGGCTTAACCAGGTGTGGCCTGGTGGTCAGGGTCACTAAATGGAAACATGGCCAGTTAGAATCCACTGCTTGTGAAAGGCAGTTCCCATCCCAGGCAAGGAAGCAACCATACCAAGGTTGAACACAATGATAATTCATGAAGATCTGAATCTTCCCTGGCCTTCTAATCCATTTCCAACTTCAACTGGTGCCCTGTCCTTCCTTAGGCCTACCTATCAACCCCTCTGAGCTGAGCTGCTGTGGTATGCAGAGCTCATAGCTGTGCTGTGCTCACAGAGCTGCACCAAGAGCACCGACCTTAGTCCTTCACAATGCACACACTAGCACAGCTCCTTCCTCTGATACCTCATTCTCTCTATCCCGGGAGGTCAGCCATCACTCAGTTCTAGAGTTGGGTAGAAAATGGGCTATGATCCACCCCCAGCAAAATGCTATCCCACTGCCATTTTCCAGAAATCCTCTAAGTAAAACTTTATGCAATATTATTATGATGCAAAGTTCTGTGCTTGGTGCTGGGGATAAAGAGAAACCCAAACATACATATATAATCCCTGCTTTCAAGGGGCCATGAGGAGTAAATTAGGAAAGAAAAAAGAAAGGAAGAAAGAGAGAAAGAGAGAGAGAAAGGAAGGAGGGAGGGAAGGGAAGAGGGAGGGAGGGAGGGAGGGAAGGAAGGAAGGAAGGAAGGAAGGAAGGAAGGAAGGAAGGAAGGAAGGAAGGAAGGAAGGAAAGGTAACAACATAATAAAATAGTTCCCAAGTGCTTTCAGCGGCCCAATTCAGAAAGCAATGGATGGACTTCAGGTAAGGAGAGCATCAGAAAAGCATTTCCAGGTTAAGGTGACACTTCCCTAAATTGTGTTTTAGAGGAGTAGAGGTTAACCAGAAGGAAGGATGGAAGAGAGGACCAGACAGGAGGAATGGCATGGGAAAGGGCTCAGAGACATTCTGCAATGCAGCAAAGGAGAGGAACAGGAGCAAGACTATGTAAGGCTGAGTCAATCAGGCTGAAATCCCGTAAGTGTGGAGGAGGGGATGGGAGTGGGAGACAGGAAGGCAGAGAGGCCAGCAGGTAGGTGATTACAGTGATCCAAACAAGAGATGAAATAGATATACTGCAAGGTACAATTTAAGCTAAGACCTAAACGACCAGAAAGAGGCAACCTCAGAAAGATCAAGAGAAGAATATTCCAGAAAGGAAACAAACAATGTGAAGCCCCAAGGAGGAAACATGCACTACTTTTCAGAGGAGCAGAAAGTAGTCTAGTGAGCGGCTGAAGGAAGTAAGAGCACTAAGGTCTCAGTGAAGAAGCCCTGGAAACCTGGGAAAGATGTTTGAATTTTCTTCACAGGGAAGCCCTTGGGGAATTTTAAGGGACCAATCTACATGATTGCATTAACATTTATTGTTAAAACTTCTCCTTCTTGTGCAGGACTCAAGGGGGTGGGGATGGGGGTGGGGGGTGCGTGGAGGACGGAAGCTGAGATAGTGATGTATTTCAGGCAAGAGTGAGGCTGGCCTGGGATTAGGATTGTGGCCAGGGGGAGAGTGACTTGGGCAGATTGGGAAGAAGTTTTGGAGGTAGAACTGACAGGGATGCCTGATGTTTTTGATGAGGGGTGGTGAGGGAAGGAGAAAAACCTTGTCTCTTTGCCAAGAGGATGTGAGTTACAATAGTTACATTTACTGAGATGGGAAGTCTGGCAAAGGCATGAGGTTATATTTTCAGGGGGGATAGAGGTAATATGGAAATCAAGAGTTCTTTTTCAACTGCATTGTGCTTGAGGTGCAGTTTAGATATGTAAGTGAAGATGTCAGGTAGCAGGTGGTTACATAATTTCCCCTTTGTGGCTAGAGACACAAACATGGGTGTTATTAGCATATAGATGGCATTTGAAGACATGGGACTGGAGGTGATTATTCTAGACTCTAGAGTGAGACAGAGAAGAAAAGGAGATTCAGGACCAAATCTTGGGGCCCACCAACATTTTAAGATAGAGAGGAAGAAGAGAAAATTGAGGAGCAATAGCATGTGGGGTGGGAGTAAAGAGAGAAAGCAGTTTCAAGGGACCCAAAGCAGGGGTGAAGGTGAGGGTTGGGATGTATCTTAAGAAGGAAAAAGTGGCCAACTCTCTAATTTTTCAGGGAGGGCAGGTAAAATGAGGACTGAGAAATAACCACCCTCAGCCCCTAGGACCACAACTGGCACATAGTAGATGCTAAATAAGTATAAGTGGAATTAATTAACTAAAAAAATCTAGTCCAGGGATAACAAAAACTGAAGATTTTTGGCTTTCAGGGTACCACTCCTCATCTTTCTTCTTCTGTGACAGGCATTAATAATCAATCACTGCTTATTTTGTCTTTCTTTTTTCCCCCAGATTCAGCCTTGGGGGTCCTTACGTTCTAGGCAGGCACTGTCACGTAATTGAAATTGTCATGCAAATGCAAGCCTATTTGCCACTCCTGGTATAGACTGAAGAGTCAGTACAGGACTTGATATCACAGCTACTGAACAATGCAGCTTCGGAAGGAACCACACACTATCCATAAAGGGCACACCAGAAGGAATTCCTGCTTATATAGGATTGAACCAGGTGAGCACTAAGGCCCATGGAGGAGTCCATGGTTCCAATGGCAGTTCTTCCCATATCTCAAGCATCCCCCTGCTCAAAGCACAAAGAGGAAAATCCAACCCAGCCTAGGTTAATATGGGTAAATTAAATCTTTCTTCAAACTTTCTTCTATGCATTTCTTTCCCCTCTTATTTTTACTGGCCTTCTGAAATGCCTTATCTGCAAAGGCATGATTCTGTTCTAAGTCTCTGTCTACGAACACAATTACCATTTCTGCTTCTTCTACAAGGTAAAAAATGAATCATGAGATTCAAGACATTAATTTAACTTATTCACCCAGCCATAGGCAGACTAACTTCATCTCCAAATGCTGCACTCCCCCACATAAAATAAAGGCAGACAGTTTTATTCTTCAATCCAATGCACTTAGCATTCCTGAGAGACATCTGCTGCAGACAAATCTTGGGTCTTTAGAGTCTTAGTACTTTAAAAGTTATTCGCCTCCACCAGCTGGAGGCTCGTACATGCATTTGTGGACTTTTCCACCCATTGCTGTGGTGCAAGTTCATAAGCAGCTGTCGGTTGATATGTGCATTGTAGCTCTTCTATGAAAACTCCTACATCTGCAGCAGAAAGAGCAGAGACTTAACTACCAGGAGCCTCCATCTCCTCTCACCTTTATTAATCAATTCAACAAACATGGACTGTCAGCCAGATTTTAAGCTATTTTCTACAATAGAAACTAGGCAGGGGTCCTCAAACTACGGTCCGCGGGCCACATGTGGCCCGCCGAGGACATTTATCCGGCCCGCCGGGTGCCGCTGCCTGTCCTGCTTAGCAGCCGACTCGTCCCGGGCCCACAGTGCACATAGGAATTTCTTCATAGTTGTTTTTTTAAACTATAGTCCGGCCCTCCAATGGTCTGAGGGACAGTGAACTGGCCCCCTGTTTAAAAAGTTTGAGGACCCCTGAAGAGGTATAGCAAGTAAAAAGATATAGTCTCTTTCCCACCTAGGGCTTATGAATGGGCTTCAGAAGGTCTATGTGTCCTCTGCAATGATCAACAAAATTCTCTGTGTATATGGACATATGTGTATATATCTCCAGAGAACGGTCTATAAGACTATAATTTTCACTGTATTAGAATCCAAAAAGCGTAGGGATCAATGGGAATGTAAAGGCAACTTTGACATCTCCCTCTTCTGCATCTCCAGTAACATACAAAGCAAACACAAACGTTTGTCAGTTTTTTCTCCTCAACTGCTTTACTTCTAACCCCTTTTCTCCATGCTGCCCTTCTTTTTGAAAATAGCCTCCTCATAGTCCCCTGAGGTATCCTCAACCCTTCTCCAATCTGTTCTCCGAGCAAAAGCCAGAACATATTTGTGGATCTCTAATCTGATCATTTCAATCCTACACTTAAATCATTTTAATGACTTCACTAAGCATGGATGGAAAGCAATAAATTGTCACATGATCACAAGCAATCACAACAACATCACCCTTCATTCTCTTTCCCCTGTGAACTCCAACGTCAACAAAGTTCTTCCACCTCTTCACATTCTCCATGCACTCTCCTGCTACTGGAATTGTATGCATTCTGCAGTCTCCACCAGAAAGGCATCTCTCTCCTTTCCTCAAATCCTATATCATAAAAGAGTAATATGCAAATTGACCGTCACCTCAACACACAAGATGGCTGCCCCCATGTGGTCAAAGATGGCTGCCCCCATGTGGACACAAGATGGCCACCACAAGATGGCCAGCAGGGGAGGGCAGTTGTGGGCGATCAGGCCAGCAGGGGAGGGCAGTTGGGAGGGACCAGGCCTACAGGAGAAGGCAGTTGGGGGGGACCAGGCCTGCAGGGGAGGGCAGTTGGGGGGGACTAGGCCTGCAGGGGAGGCATTTTGGGAGGACCAGGCCTGCAGGGGAGGGCAGTTGGGGGGGACCAGGCCTGCAGGGGAGGGCGGTTGGTGATGACCAGGCCAGCAGGGGAGGGCAGTTAGGGGCAACCAGGCTGGCAAGGGAGGGTAGTTAGGGGTGACCAGGCCAGCAGAGGAGGGTAGTTGGGGGTGACCAGGCCTGCAGGGGAGGACAGTTAGGGGCGACCAGGCCTGCAGGGGAGGGCAGTTGGGGGGGACCAGTCCTGCAGGGGAGGGCAGTTGGGGGCAATCGGGCCAGCAGGGGAGCAGTTAGGCATCAATCAGGCTGGCAGGGGAGTAGTTAGGGGGTGATCAGGCTAGCAGGCAGAAGCAGTTAGGGGCAATCAGGCAGGTATGCAGGCGAGTGGTTGGGAGCCAGCAGTCCTGTATTGTGAGAGGGATGTCCAATTGCCTATTTAGGCCTGATCCTGGTCCCATTTAAATGAGCAGTCAAACATCCCTTGAGGGGTCCCAGATTGGAGAGGGTTCAGGCTGGGCTGAAGGACACCCCCTCTCCCCCCGTGCACGAATTTCATGCACTGGGTCTCTAGTTGTATTATAATCATTGCTTCTCCTGTCCACTTCCACTGACCTTCCTAACAAGATCAACCACCCTATTGTGAGGCCTCATAGCTCCATGAATGTCTTCATAGCCTTTGTCCAAGCTGGAATTATGCCAGATTTTATGACCCATTGATTAATATCTCTTCCTCAGCAAACTGAGCTATTGGTCATTGTATCCCCCAAGCTTCACAGAATGCTCGGCACAGGAAGGCAAAGACTGGATTAATACCCAGTGAATGAACAAATGAATGATAAAGTGAGTAAATAAATAAGCAATATGGTAGATGCCATAATTTTAAAGAATCACTAAGTACTGCTGGAACACAAAGGTGGGAACATCTCTGTAGTAGGTTGGGGGCAGGGACTGTGTCTCATTCATCTTCAGTGTCTAGTCCAGGCTTATCATGTAGGATACATGAGCCATGTGCATTGACAGAACCTGGGAAAAGAATCTGACTCTGCCTGGGAGAGTGACGGGGGCTTCCAGAGGAGTCAGCAGTTGACATCAGTCATAAAGGGAAACTGAAAGTATCAGATCAAAGGGGAAAGCAGTAGGCAAAGGGCATTTCCAACAGAAGAGATAAGTACAAAGGCCTGAAGCCACATACAAAAATAAAGGAACAAAAATTCTGAGAAGAAAAAGGAGGGTAAGTCCTGATCTTCCTTCTGGGAGGGAGGGCCTTGTTGCCCCAGCTACTGTGTGTGTGGAGGACTGACACCTCCAGCTGTCAGGTCCTTCGGGGTGGCCTCTGTTGCAGAAAGGTCACCTATTCTTGGAACAGCCCACTCCCAGGTGCAAGTCCTAGACATCATGGATCATCCGGGAACAATTCTGGTAGCATTTTAAGTCCAGTGCTCGAAGCAAGACCCACACTGGCCACCAGCCCCACCAGTAGGGTTGATGGATGCCACCAATGGCCCTGCATCATCACAACTTAACTGCCCCCTCAGCCCTCCTCCGCACAGGTATTGATCTCACCTGAGCAGTAAACTGTGTGAGAGGCTAGATGGGGGAGGCTTCCAGAGTGGGTTTATACTGGGAAACCAATTGGAAAGTGAGTTTGGGTCTAGAGCAGGGGTGGGCAAACTTTTTGACTTGAGGGCCACAATGGGTTCTTAAACTGGACCGGAGGGCCGGAACAAAAGCATGGATGGAGTGTTTGTGTGAACTAATATAAATTCAAAGTAAACATCATTACATAAAAGGGTACGGTCTTTTTTTTTTTATTTCAATAGTTTTATTCATTTCAAACATTTTAACAAGAAGAATGTAAACACTAATTATTATAATTTGAAACTTCAAAAAATGGAGGAATCATAGCACAATAACATACCTTATATTGAAGATGGCAAAGGCAAAATAAAATTGCCTAACAAAGGAAAGGTACAAAAGCCTTTCAAATTAAACTTAAATATAATAAAATAATTTAAAACTAAAACAAATAGAAAAGAACAAAATGTGTAAACAGTAAATTAAACATTTTCTTTAGTGCAACTTCCAAATTATGCCCAGGACGTAGATGTAGATGGCAATGTAGACTGGGTTGAAAGGTTTTTGGTCTTTAAAACATCAACTTCAGTGGGAACAGTGTTGTTGGTCTCCTTTTTAGCTAATGCTCTGATACTGTGCTCTCCAGGGGCGTGTCTCCCTACATCACCACATAAGGTGTCTAAGCGTCTGCGGGCATTACAAGGAGCCTCTGGAAGATTGAGAGGTTGTTCCTTCTACTGAATGGGCGGATATAAATCCGCCCACTCAGAAGAAGGAGCCTCGGCTGTGTTTCCCGATGTTGCCATGTTAACACTGCTGCTGGTGAAGGAGCGGAGGGGAGAGCAAGAGAACCCTCTGCTCTTTCGGCTCCGCAGGCCAGATAGAACAGTCAAACGGGCGGGATCCGGCCCGCGGGCCGTAGTTTGCCCCCGGCTGGTCTAGAGTGTTAGGCCCTCCAGTGCTGTGCTAAGAGGTGCCCAGGTTTCCCCCAGGCAGGGAGGAACCAGAGAGGCCTTTGAAGCAGAGGGTGCTGGGGTTAGAAGTCTGTATTAGAAAGACCTCCCCAACTGCTGTGTAGGGACTATATAGGAAGGAAGCAAGGAGACCTGCTGGGAGTATACTGGATCAGCCTAGGAAGGAGAAAGGTGAGGTTCAAGCTGCAGAAGTGGTGGGTAATGGTGAGGAAGATTGGTGTTGAGAAGGAAAAGTCAGTAGGCCTTCATGATACATTGTCTCTGGGGCAGAGTAAGTAATAAGTGAGCATTGACACTGAGGGAGAGTAAGTCCCAGGTGTGGTGGGGAAACACTGCTAACTTGGGTTAAAAATAACATCAAGCATTAACAACACTGTATTATACACTTAAACATCTGCTAAGAGGAGAGTTCTTTTGTGAAGTGTAGTTATCACAAAAAAAAATAATAAAAATAAAAAGAATGGTAGGAAATCCTTTGAAGAGGATGGCTGTTTATGGCATAGATTATGGTTATGGTTTCACGGGTGTGTACTTATGTCTACACTCATCCAGTTGTGTACACCAAGTTGTACAGCTTTGCATATGTCAAATGTACCTCAATAAAGTAATTTTAAACATATATATATATATATATATATATATATATATATATATATATATATACACATATATATAGCAACCTGGAAGAGAAGTTCTTTCTTCCAAGGCTCTTTTCAAGGCACCCCACCTCTGAAAGAATGAAAATGATAACTGGGATGTTCCAACAGCTTTAAAATACTTAATAAACCAGCAAAGTTTCATATGAAAAGAGCCATCATCAAAGTTTTTGTTTGTTTGATAGGATCTTGGTGCTTTTTGCTTGATATAATCTGATATTAAATTGCTAGAGAACATTCTCATGTCAAACAGGCAGATCCTCATAGAAGAGAAGGATCAAGGGTATGAATCTGCAAAAAGTAAGGCCAAATCAATGCTGATTGAAGAACTTGGCAGGAATATTATTCATTCAATAAATATAGTGAGTCCCCCCCAAAAAATATATGCACATTTTAACAACTGATAGCTCAATTGATGTTTCTTTCTTTTCAGATTTAACCCAGTTGAATTAATAATTATTCAAATTCTGTATACATTTTTTGAGACACTGTGTATTTACTGAGCATCTTCTATATGCTAAGCACTAGGCTAGGCACTGGAAATACAGTGATGAGGAAAGTCCCACGGACTCCATAACAGAAAGCAAGCACATAACTGGGGAGATTAAATATAAAGAAAGTATGGGTTGCTGGGTCTAGCACGGCCTGGCACATCAGTTTAGTTCAAATCCCTCCTATTAGGCATCTGCAGCTGTGTATTTTGAACTGGAATTATTGTTCATGGTTCTTTCCTCTATCTGCAAGAGCAGATAAATATACCGATCTTTATCTGAACCCTTCCCAATGGTGTGACCTTGAGCAAGTTGCACATCTAGTCAATGTGGACGATTATACCAGCAGCCCACGGTGCACTTGAAGATGCACTCAGGCAGTGTGTGCTATATTTATTCCACTACAGGGACGTGTCACATAAACATTTACCTTACCTGAATTCAACAAAACCAAAGGAAGATGATGAGGAGGAGAGGGAAATAACTTAAAGTTTTGACCCGAACTGACTGCATAATGTGGAGGGCTCAGAGAAAAATGAACTAGAGGGGATGATTTGTTCAAAAATTATTAAGATACTTAAGGTGATAGCAGCACAGCATTGAGCTGAATACGGGGACCTTCTGAAAACAAGGCCCCAGGATGCACACACCCATGAAGCAGGCCCAGGATAGGACTCTTCCATTCCTATCTGCTCAGTGACTCTTGGCTCCTGCATACTTCTAATGTGCTGAACATGTTGTCCTGCAATGAATCTGATGCCAGTGTAAAAATACATGTCTGTTTACCTGTGTTTTGTTTCCAGTGGTCACTAAGCAGAAGCAATCTTTCTGTCTACATAAAACCATACAGGCTGTCCTTCAAGTTAAGGGATTTTCAAGGGTGGATTTTACTCTGCTTTTCCCTTTCCACACTGGCTTTCAGAAGCTTGCAGAATGTTAGTCTGTAGCTGTTGTTTCTCCAGGGACTTTAAGGCAAGGGGCCCACCTTGAGTCAGAGTATAAACTACCTTCTTTACCTACAGAACCTCATTCAACCCTCAGGCAACCCTGTTAGGTAAATACTACCACCCTGTTTCCTAGAGAGGGAGGAAGGGGAGACTCAGCACAGGGGAGCAATTTGCTCAAGTTACCTAGCAAATAAATGGCAAATCTGGGACTCAAATACGGGTCTTTGGACCCCAAGGGCCTCGCTCTTTTGATGTCTTAATAAATGTTTGCTATCTTCCAACTCTCTGCTTGTCTGAAAATCTTGCTCCAACTCTTTGAAATGAAGACTTGTGTGGCAGACAGGAAATGTGCTTTTTTGAGTTATGATGACGGAGAATGGTTCACCAACTCACTTTGGCACAGAAGGTGAGAGGCAGAGCCTCAGGGAGCCTGGGAGTCTGACCTGTGCTTCCAGGGCCTTGTTGGTGGATGGTGGAAACTCGGGATGACATCACTAATCCCCACCCACCAAATGTGAGCCCCTGTGGAGAGAATCTTATAAGGGGGGACATACCAACAGTCATTTTAGAATGAGTGATCAATGTAACTAATGTGACCGACAATGAAAACCTCAGTTGCTGAAAGACAAAAGAGTTAGTGGTGAGCTTGATGTGAAACTACGCGCTGTCTGCTGTTGCTCAAATACCTAACAAAGAGAAGCAGTTTCTTGCTCAATACACACAAACTTTCGAGTTGAAAACATCATTTAAAAGGTAGGAAAGCCCTAACCGGTTTGGCTCAGTGGACAGAGTGTTGGCCTGCGGACTGAAGGGTCCCAGGTTCGATTCCGGTCAAGGGCATGTACCTTGGTTGCGGGCACATCCCCAGTAGGAGGTGTGCAGGAGGCAGCTGATCGATGTTTCTCTCCCATCTATGTTTCTAACTCTCTATCCCTCTCCCTTCCTCTCTGTAAAAAAAAAAATCAATAAAATATATATATTTTTAAAAATAATAATAAATAAATAAAAGGTAGAAAAAAAGCAGACTCTATGTTCTATTTCCAGTGCAGTCATGTTTGCATGCGTGTGCCCTCTCAGAGTTTATTGTCTTAGCATTAAGGTCTTTTCATAGCCCAACCCCAGGTTCCCCGCCGTGATCACCCACCAAGGTTCTTTCACTAACAATCCAAATCCTACCAGTCACTTCAAAAGCAGCTTCACCTCGACAGTAAGCATATCCGATCCCTACCTAAGAAATGCATGCCATACAAGGGCAGGACCTGTTTGCAGAATGAGAAGTTCCTGTGTTCCAGAATTTCAGTCCAGAATTCCCCTTTCCACCTCACCATCTGGCCTGCATGCCATCTCCACACTGAGTGAATCCCTTCCTTCTCTGAGTGTGGTCAGCACTTACTTCATGCATCTATGACAGGGCTCAGCATGCTACAGTGCATTACAAATCTTGCCATACCCCTTGAAAGCTCAGAAAATATTGGTACATGGGAGTATCTTTCCCACTAAACCATGAAATAGGTGAGAGTAGTATCCTCAGACTGCTCATCTTTGCATCTCTCACTGTCCTTGGCATAGTGTTTTGAACAAAGTAGGTGCTCAGTAAATATCAAATAGATGTATTTGCATCTATCAGGATTGCCATTTAATGAACACAAATGTGTCACATTCTACATGACATTTGGTGCCTCTTGAAAACAGAGGCAAACTGATTATTTAATAACACAGAGATCTTACCAGACTACAGGAGGAGTGTGAGGAAAAATAAGTGATCAATGTAACTAATCTGGACTAACACAGATGATGCTGTATTGAATTATTGAAAAACTAAAAATGGCATAGGATGTATAACTGATAGAGCAACAAACATGAAAGGACAACTCAGCTCCTCGTGAAAAATAATCCTTCATCTGGCCCATGTAGGTAAAGTGGAGTCACTGGTCTTGACCCTACAAAATTAATGCTGATAATAATAGCTATTGCTTTTTAGTGATGTATCATGTGCCAGATACTTGCTCAGCCCTTTGGTAGAATCATATCATATTAAATTCTCTTGCTAGTCAAATGAGGAAAGAATTATTATTATTATTGCCATTCCTTATCCCTTTATGGATGTTAAGCTTCAGACAGGTACAATAATTTTCCTAAAGTTATAGTCAGTAGGCTGAAGAGCTGGGTTCAAATTTAGCTGTTGTTCCCCAAGCCCATGCTCTAAGCTAGTCTGCTCTGTAAGGTATAATAAGGATATCAGGTGATGCTCTGTTTTATAAAAATAAAACTGAGATCCAGAGAAAAGAAAGAATACAGGGTCTTAGAACCTCAGGATTGAAATACACTTTAAAATTCACCCAAACACATTTATACCCAGTTTATGACTTAACATATTTTAATAGCCTTATTGAAATATGACCCACAATTTCACTAATTTAAATATACAATTTAATTGTTTTTAGAAAATTCACCAGACATGAAGTATGCTCCAATGTAAATCTATAATCAAAGTTGTGTGCCAATCTATAATCAATTTTTAGAACATTTCTATCACCCCCCCCAAAAAAAACCACACACACCCTGTACCCAATATCAGTGAATCCACATCAGACCTCCAACCCCAGCCATAGGCAAACACTAATTTGTCTCTATGGATTTGCCTATTGGGAACATTTAATAAAAATGGAGTTATATAATATGTGGGCTAGGTGATTAGCTTCTTTCACTTAGCTTAGTATCTGTTTCTGAATATCTTAAAGGCAGCAAATTAGTGGCAGCCACAAGGAATGGTGGAGGTGAGCATGTTTCCTCATGCAACCTTCATTAGCTCCACCCTATAAAGTACCAAATAAACATGAAATCTAAGTTATGGGTTGAATTGTGCTTCTTCTCCCAAAATTCATATGTTGTATTCCTAAAACCCAGCACTTTAGAAAGTGAGTTTACTTAGAGATGGGGTCATTACAGAGCTAACAAAATTATTAGAGCAGGCTCTAATCCAACATAACTTGTGCCCTTATAATAAAGGGAAAGTTGAAAACAGACATGACCACCAGGAGAATGACATGGGAACACTGGAGTTAGAATACACCAGCCAAGGAACTACTGGAAGCTCGAAGAAGGGCCTGGGAAATATTCGCCTCTCAGAAGGGACCAACCCTGCCAACTGCTAGAGGTCAGACTTCTAGCCTCTAGAACTGTGAGATAATAAATTCTGTTGTTTAAACACCCAGTCTGTGCTATTTTGTTGTAGCAGCCCTAGTAAACTAATACAATATTTAAACACAGTTTCGACACATTTTCTCTCCCTGGCAAGTACGTTGTTACCCTTAAATCTACTCCCCATCAACATCTAAAAATTGCCATTTCTCTAAAATCATATCCATAATATTTTTACCCAATCCTGATCTTCCAAAGATCCCTAGTTTAGGCACTGGCACTGCTAACCAAACAAACATCCCAGCAAGAATTCCAGAAGTCATCATTGACTCCTCTTCTCCTTCGTGCCCCACCCAACCACACCCACCCATACACACACATGAATAGATACACACAGCTCTAGGATAAGAGTTTCACAAGAGGATTCTAACATGCCTTTCAAGACAGTGTCAGTACTGTTTAAAAATATTCCAGATCATTAAAACTTAAACTTGCAAATTTCTTCATGAAGTCAGCAAATTATTATCAGAACCTTAAAATAAATAAATAAATAAAAGAAAGTCACAGAATCTCAGTATTGAATATCTATATAAACCCTGATTAAGATATTCAGCTACTTAATCCATGGCTGTTTAAAAAGAATAATATGTCATGACCAAATATAAATTAGCTCAGGAATGCTAGTCAGCTGCCTCTCAATTTACTGGCCCAGAATGTTGTTATATAAGCACTAGATGCTCAGTGCACAAAATTCGTGCACTTGGGGAGGGGGGCGGTCCCTCAGCCCAGCCTGTACCCTCTCACAGTCCGGACATCACCCGAGAGGTAATTAGCACTGCTTTGGAGGCAGGAGAGATTCCTGCCACCGCCACTGTGCTCACCAGTAGTGAGTCCGGCTTCTGGCTGAGCGGCACTCCCCCTGTGGGAGTGCACTGACCACCAGGGGCAACTCCTGTGTTGAGTGTCTGCCCCTGGTGGTCAGTGCACATCATAGCGACCAGTTGTTCCGCCATTTGGTCGTTGGCATATTAGCCTTTTATTATATAGGACAGTGGTCGGCAAACCGCGGCTTGTGAGCCACATGCGGCTCGCGAGCCGCGGTTTGCCTCTCTGTTGACTAATGAGTTTGCCAACTACTGATATAGGATGTTATTATACAACCCAGTATGATTTGCCTGTGAAAATCCTGCATTCCTTGTTACTTAGTAGCCTAATATACTTTCAATATATATGTTTTTTTTCTTGTTTTTTTTCAGGAAACTTTTTAAGTTTCTTGGCTCTGGACATCATGCTTTTCCCATTTTTTAATGCACTAATAGTTTTGAAAACCTTTAATCTATTGAAATGTCTTCTACTAGAGCCTCTTACCAATATTAATGCCGAAAAAAACGCTCACTGCCAATATTTAATGGAGGTGAGCAGTTACATAATAGTCAAAAACAACCTTTCTCACATCTGAATTTGAATTTAAAGCCTCAAATCCAATTACTGGAGAAAAATTTCCTGGAATATTTTCTTTAGGTCTGAAATCAACCTAACTGAATGTCACTACTGTCATCATCTATGGCTGTGTAACACAATATCACTCAAATAAAACAAAAAAAAATGTATTATTGTCTTCCGTGGTCCCATGCGTTGACTGAGCTCAGCTGGTTGGTTCTCCTGTTGGGTTTCTCATGTGGTTGCAGTTGGTTGACAGTTGACCTATACTGATCCTTGCCTGGATTGCAGGTCTAAAATGGCTCGCTCACATGACTAGCAAATGATGCAGGTTACTGCCAGGAAGATCCGTGGGGCTTGTTGACCAGGACACTCTTTGCAATTCAGATAGTCAACAATGTCAGAGAAGTAAGACCAGGAACTTTAACAGGCACAGCAGCCAATGACTGGCTGGAGCAACCCACTGCCAGCTCCCTTATATCCTCTACAGTATAAATACACATCATGGAAAGCTCTAGAAACTCATGAAAAAAAAATTCTATGCCGCTTAGTGATCTGGGTCTCAGTCCTGTGTGGAGAGAGACCTCTGGAACACCACTCCAACATCCTTGAAGGTTCTTTGAGCACTGGCTTTGAGTCTGACAAGCCTAGGTTCCCAGCTGAGCAGATTTTACAACTTCATAAGCCCCCTCTTTAAAATGAAGACAACATTGTACAATTTATGAAGTTGTGGTGAGATTTTTAAGAAGTTAATATGTGTGAAGTGCCTTGTAAAAGGTGGGGGGTTAATGAATTTTATTTATTATCATTGCCATTAATATCATTATTGTTTTTGCAGAGAAAAAGAAGGGCTATATTTGGAAAAAACAAATGATTTTCATATTTTAAACATCTATAGCTTAAAATACTATTCCTTCTTATCTAACTATGGGTGCCATTTTCATATAAAAAGTCACATGAGACTATGCGATCTACATTCTCTCAATTAGTTTCCTATCTGAACATATTTCTATTCTATATATGGTTAAAAAGAAAGCATTAGACTGTGTGTGTGTGTGTGTGTGTGTGTGTGTGTCTATATATGGTTAAAAAGAAAGCATTAGACTGTGTGTGTGTGTGTGTGTGTGTGTGTGTGTGTGTGTGTGTGTGTGTGTCTGAGCACAGGGAAAGGATTGGAAGAATATATACCAATATGTTAAGACATCATCTTTAGGTGATAATATTAGTCACACCTTTGTAATTTCCCCAAATTCTAAAGAATTACTCTTAAACTCAAAAGAAGCAAATAATACAATGTGCTCCCATGTATGTCAGACTTCTTGTCAAGAAAATAGAAAATACATAAAATATAAAACTATTTTTCTGGCTGTCCTGATGAGCCTATAAATAATGGAAACTAGCATTTCTGTAGTTATAAAGGCCATTCAGTTATTTGCCCTCATTTACAGTTGTCAAGACCTGCAATGTCCTGGGAATTCAGACAGACTCTGAAGATGCTTAGATAAAATGAGACCCTTATCCCTCTTTAAAAAAAAAAAACACCCACCTCTCCCTAAGCTTCCCCACCTGTCAATATCCTGGTGCACCCTTCCTCTCCAGCCCCCTCTAAAGGTATCTCCCTTGTGTTGCACACAGTGTGTGTCTGAGGAACCTGGGCAAGTGTTCTTGACCCCAATGGACCATGTGCTCCTTGGAGAAAGAGATGAACCCCTCTCCACATCTCTCTTCACTCTGATTCATTCAGTTAGTGGAAGCCAAATCATTATCTGTTGGATTAAATGTTGCTCAACTCCCTTTTTTCATAAAGTAACTCAAACCAAGGCAGGTTTGTTATATGCCTGGAGTCACACAGCGGAGCCAGAATCTCTGCTCCTTCCTCCCCAGCATGTACCACTGTGCTCCTCCAGTCAATGCTATGGGCAGCTTGGACAGGTGTGACATGTAGATAGTGGGACAGGAGGAACCAGGAACACATATCTGTCCATGAGGACCCTTCTGGACAACTGCCTTCCCTACCAGGCACTCTACCTGGCAGTGTGGTCCCCTGGGGCAGGGCCTGTCCTACTTAGATGAGGTAGTTGTACAGCCTGAAGTGTCATAGCAGAGAAGTGCTGAGCTCTGGGGTAAGCAGGCCTGGGATTGAATTGCATTTCTTACCAGCTGTGTAATATGGGGTAAATCATTTTTTTCTTTCCTGAGTTGTTTTCTCCTCTGCTAAATGGGAGTTATAGCACCTACCTGGAAGGAACAATGTAGATGACCAGTAAAGGAAGGCTGTTCTGTATTATTGTTTTTAATATATTTTTATTGATTTCAGAGAGGAAGGAAGAGAGAGAGAGAAACAACAATGATGAGAGAGATTCATTGGTTGGCTGCCTCCTGTACACCCATTAATCAATACTGAGTATTGATCCCACAACCCAGACATATGCTCTGACTGGGAATTGAACTGAAACCTCCTGATTCATAGGTCGATGCTCAACCACTGGACCACACCGACTGGTCTTTTCTGTATTATTAATGGTTTTGACAATGACACAGTGCCCTGGTTGCCCACAAATGTAACTTCACTGTCATACCAAATATCTACCCACTATCACATCTCTCATCTTCTGCCCTGTGGATGAGGCTCTGGGACTAAACTACATGCTGTCTGGAGTAAGAAATAAGTAATAGTAATAAGATTTTTTCTGGAATTCTTAAGGAACCACCTTTGGAGAGGCTCTGGCTATCTACAGTGGGCATCTCTCCACTCCAGGGGTTCACAGCTACTTGGGGGTTCCAACGCAATCTCCATGCCTCTTCCCTAGACTCCCTGTCTGCTATGTGTTTTCTTGGATGAGACATTCAAATAAGACAGTATATCAAAAGGCAGTAGATTAAGTAGAGTCTCCATTTTTACTTATGCTAGGTGCCCAGAGAAGAGAACCATTGGTAGGAATTAGAGGTGTTCAGTATCTCCTGAAAGAGATGATATTTGGGCTGCAATAAAAGAAAGGAGGGGGTACAACTAGGGTTGAGGGCTTGGTCCACTCACACATTGAGCCCTAGATGACATCAAAGGGATTCAGCACAGATACTGGGGAGAAGCAGCATGGTGTTATGTGTAGGGTGGGTATGAGGAGAGATGGTGCTGTTAAATTTCAATGAGGGCCCAGTTCTTGTCCCGCCCCATCCCCACTTTCTGTGACACACAGCTTTGCAGCACTGTCTCACTCTGAACTAGCCTAGACATGCTGGCCTAGCAATGATAGAGGCATGCGATTGCAATGCCCAGAATGCAAGGCTGTTTTAAGACACTGCTTGTGTCATGTTTTGCCATTGGCTAAAGCAAGTCATGTGAGGAAGCCTACTCTCAAAGGGTCAGACAGAACAGTGGCAGGATTGAAATAGCCTCTACAAGCCAGCAGACTTGCATGCAATGGCCCAGAGAAGGAGGAAACCCAGCCAAGAGTGTCCCGTGTGAAAACTTAGTAACCAACACATAGGGCAGCCCATGTTCCCCACCAGCTCCTGTATTCCTGCCTGGCCAACTTCTATCCTATCTGCACAGCAGAAATTAAGGAAAGGGGTTGGGGAGGGTTCCTGTGACCTGGTCGGGAGTCCCAGCTCTGTTTTCTTGCTCACTATGACTTGGACAGGCCCCTGCACCTTGCCTGTCCTCCTCCATTTTCCTCCAGTGGGGAGAGGTAGCAATGCCAATACCTGTTCTAAGTCCTTCCCATGCTTAGTTTAGTTTAGTTTGGTTTGCTTTTATTCAAGAACTTATTGAACACAGGACACGTGACTTAATTTTTCAATGGTTCCCTATAGCCTACTCATAAATGCCAAGCTCCATACTAGGCACTCAAAGGCCCTCTATGATCTGAGCACTTTCTAACTCCTAAGCTGTCTACGTTCTGCTTTGCATTGGAGTTGTTTCTGTAGAAATCTTATCTTGACTATTCTGGAGATCTTCTTCAGGACAGGATTGGGGTTATCCAACATTTATCAGAGGATCTGGGCTCTAGTAGCAGGTGCTTCAGATGTTTTTGACTTGTTGATGAGATAAAGTATCAAACAATGCCAAGATGTGGCTAATGTGATCATCTCTGAGGTGAAAAGTGTACTGGATGGGAGTCAGAAGACCTAGTTCTAATTATTAACTCAGCTTCTTGCTTCTGGGTGAACTTGGAACTATTATGTATTCTTGCCAAGTGTCAATATTCTTGTCTTGTAGATAAAATGATTATATCAATTTCCCTGGTTATTGTAAGGGGAATAAAAGTGCAAATAGAAAGGAAAAAGATGCAGGACAACCTAAAAGAGATATCACTGGAATTATTATTTAAACCAGAGCCTTTGAGGAGTCCAAGGCTGTCACCACCAGACCTGTGACAGTGCAAAGTTTAACAGGGGTTTCTTTCCACCAAAGTCAATTAAGTTAATTTTGTTTTGCAAAACTAAAGACACATTTTATTTTAACAAATTGTGAATCTTAAAACTAGAGGTAACATCATTGAGTCAAAGACTTTAAATTAAAATAGAGTCAAAGACATCAGGTAAGATAAGTAAATGGCTCTGTGAAAAGTAAAATGTAAGAGGTAATAAGGCATCGTTATACTAATTTTACAGCAAGACCTCTACGGACCATGAAGGCCAAGTGATTTGCACAAGCTAACAAGTTATGAGTCAAGTATTACACAAAATATCTCAGGAAAGAAGAAAAACGCATCTATATTATACACACACACCGCCGTGTTTAGTTGCTCAGATCATGGGAACACTTTCTGTGACTGTCCCAGGCTGTCCAGATATGGATATCTCAAAGAATAGTGTTGAAGTGAAGAGAGCTTTCACTAATCAAACCCAGCCAAGAATGTCCCGTGTGAAAACTTAGTAACCAACACAATTTGGCACTATTGCAGAAGTGAACATTTTTTTTGTTTTTTTCTATCACAAAACCAAGTTCACTAGCAGTCTGAACCTGTGCCTGCATTGGAGATCCAGAGCTCAGTTGTCTCTAAACTAGAAAGATCCATGAGCCTTTCATTGCTCTGGGGAGAGACTACAAGTGCTGAGAAAAGAGGAGGAGGTCCTGGGTACAAGGAAGTTCTGCCTTCTGCCCTAGGGCACTTTCCCATTCAGGTTTTGCAGGTCTCTCTTTGGAAGCTGCTTCATTTCCTCAGGCAGCCTTCCTCCAAACTGCACTGGAAATCCTTTCCAGCAAAGGAGGGGGTGGTCCTAAGTAGTCCAGTCATCCTATTTAATGGGCATTCATTTTACAACTTAAATTACAACTACACTCCCAGACACTGGCCTTTCAGCTTTGGGTTACAGTCAGTCTTGCTAGGAAGCCAAAAAAGTGGCTACTTCTGTGGGAATATGGGGAGACATGAGCAGACTGTTTGGTTAGGAAACATTGCCCTTTGACTTAAGTCTGTCTGTAATTCTTTCATTAAAACTTAAAACTTCAGTATGCTTCTTTTGATAATCCCATGAAAGACTATCCTTGGGAGAAGATCCCCTTGCAACATTGTTAAGGCATCCTTAGAGGGCATCTGATCAACTGCTTCACTTTTTAGGTAGGAATGCAGAAACAAGAATGATTAAGGAACTAGCCCCAGGTCACCCAGCAAGTTAGCAGCCAACAAAACACAAACACCAGGTTCTCACCACCCCTTGTCCAGCCCACTTTCTACTGGGTCATATTCAGCTTCTCAGCTGTTTAGGAATATCCCAGCAAGGATTCTTGGGTCTCATAAGCCAGTTCCCTGGGCTTGACACTGGAAGGAAAGAAGTGAGTGGGAAGTCATTTTCACTCTGAATGTTCACTCAGTCTATACAGAGAAGCACAGTCATAAAACAAAGACCAAAGTAATCCAATGGAAGGAGTGCTTCAGTGGAGGCCTATGCAAGGTGCCAGGGAAGAGCAGAAGATGGAAGTCCCTCTGGACAGACAGGGTTGGAGAGGCCTCTCCAAGGAGATGACAGCTGATCTGACTCTCAAAGGGAAAATGTGATGCAACAAGACAACGAAGGAATATGTGCAGTGTTCAAAGTCCTATTCTGAGAACCCTGAGCAGGGCCTAGATCCTCTAGATCCTCTCTGGAGAACGGAATAGTGAGAGATGCTAGAAAACAGGCAAGAACAGATCCTGGATGACCTTGTACATCGTGATAGTGGTCAGGTACTTTTACCTAGTACCAATGGGAAGTGCACTAGTTTGATAGGGCTACTGTAACAATGCAGCACAAACTGAGAGTGGGGTAGCTTAAATGACAGAAATGTATTATCTCACAGTTCTGGAGGCTGGAAGTCTGATATCCAAGTATCTGTAGGGTTGGTTTCTTCTGAAGGCGGTGAGGAAGAATCTGTGCCACACCTCTCTCCTGGCTTCTGACGGTTTGATGACAATCTAAACGGAGATGTAGGTAGGCAGTTAAAAGTGTAAGAAAGAATAGGGATTTATTTTTTAAAACATATTTTTATTGATTTCAGAGAGGAAAGGAAAGGGAGAGAGAGATAGAAACATCAATGATTGGAGAGAATCATTGATCAGCTGCCAACTGCACACCCCCTACTGGGGATCAAGCCTGCAACCCGGGCATGTGCTCTTGACTGGAATCAAACCCCGGACCCTTCAGCCTGAAGGCCAATGCTCTATCCACTGAACCAAACCAGCTAGGGCAAGAATGGCGATTTCTTGCCACAGCTACTTCAAAGGACCTACTAAGTGGATGACAGTCTGCTGGAGTTTGAGAAACAAATGTGAATTACAGCAGATATTCTGTTCTTTCCTCCTTAAGGAAAAATCCCCAATTTGGGGCATGTTAATCTTCCCATGTGCTCAAAGAAGATGGTGCAAGGCTAGGCCCAAGGAATGATACTGGTCAGTCCAAACCAATAGAGGTGATTCTATTCCTTTTGACAGGGCTCCATTAGGCATGGCTATGTGATGCAACCCTAGGCAGTGAGGCACAAAGGGAAGTTGGGGCATCTATAAAATATTTTCCTCCCTGATAAAAAGAAATAGGTAACCCTAGCCGGTTTGGTTTAGCGGAGAGTGTCAGCCTGCAAACTGAAGGGTCCCAGGTTTGATTTCAGTCAAGGGCATATGCCTGAGTTGTGGGCTCAATCCCCAATAGGGGGCATGCAGGATGCAGTTCATCAATAATTCTCTTTCATCATTGATGTTTCTATCTTTCTTTCCCTCTCCCTTCCTTTCTGAAATCAATAAAAATATATATATATATTTTTTTAAAAAAGAGAGATAGGGCCTTAGATGGTTTGGCTCAGTAGATAGAGCATTGGCCTTCAGACTGAAGGGTCCCGGATTCGGTCAAGGGTTCCGGTCAAGGGCACAAGCTTGGGTTGTGGGCTTGATCCCCAGTAGGGGGCATGCAGGAGGCAGCTGATCAATGATTGATGTTCTCTCTCTCTCTCTCTCTCTCTCTCTCTCTCTCTCTCTCTCTCTCTCTCTTGTTTTGAGAGAGAGAGAGAGAGAGAGAGAGAGAGAGAGAGAGAGAGAGAGAGAGAAGAGGTAGGTAAAAAGAAACACCCTCACAGACAACTCCAGAAACAATGTTTAACCTGGGCACAGGTTGGCCCAATTAAATTGACACATAGGATTAGCCCAATTAAATTGACACATAGAATTAGCCACCTGGCTTCTTTGAAATATATTCTCCACCACATGACCATTTAGCCATCTTCCCATAACTGATATAGCAAGACCTGCCAGGCTGCATTAGCCACAAGACCATCACCTTTCCAAGATCATACTGACATAACTCTTGTTCTTAATGTTAGTTGTTCCCCTAAATATTCAATAGATGAGGAATTTTATTCTGATAGCTTTCCTCTAGGAAGATGGATCCACCAAACTAACAAGCCCTCATCTTCCTCATTGCTGCACTTCCAACCTCTTGAGTACTGAATGTTAGCCAAGAGTCAGAGTCATGCTTTAATGAAAAATAACCAATCATCTCAGGCTCTGCTTTGGAAATAAGAAAAGAAGAAGCTCTCAGCATTTTTAAGTTATTCTCTCCATTGTGTAAGGATTCTAGTCTCCCTGTGGTTCATGATGCCCTGTCTCAAGCTATGGACAGTAGAGCATGTTTCAGGCCACAGTTTTCCAACATGTGTTATCTGGTTATGTCCCACAGACACCAATATTTATACAGCAAAAATAAGGAAAGTAGAAATAAGGAGCTTCTATTGTTCTATACACTTATACAGATTTCTTTACTTTGCACAGATTTCTTTAACTCCATATTTATTTACATCTAGACATACCTGAGCCAGTAATAATCAACTAATGTGTTAACACATGTTAAATACTGTGAATGATACAAGCATATATTAAATGTTCATTAAGTGTTAGCTATTTTATCAGTAAGATAGGTCTGGTTATGCTTCTATAGCAAACAACTCTAAGATCTCAGTGGCTGAGAACAACAAAAAGTTACTTCTTATTCACCCTACATTTCCATCACATGTTGGTGTTGGAGTGGGGACTCATCTTCATTTCCATAATCAAACCGAAGAGGTGAGCTCTAGTAATGGCACTCCACTTCTACTCACATTTCAGTGGCTCAAGCAAGACATGTGTCCTCACCTAACTTCAACAGCAGGAGAAATTCATTCTCTCAGCACACGCAGAAATGGAGAGGGAGATGAGGTATTGGTGAGTGTTTATGTCAACAATCGTCTGTATATCTATTTTCTATCACTATCATTGTTTTTGTTATTATCGCTATCAATATGACTTTCTAAGAATCAATATTTTCAAAATTATTCATCAAAGGAACCAGTTTCTCTTAGAAGACCCATTGATAAGGAACACAGCTTGGAAAGTGCTCACTCAGAATAATTCCCATGCTGCTCCATCCCTCCAATGCTTTATTCATGCTTGAATGATATAATCACCTGTTAGTAGTCACCTGTTGGTGTTGAATTCTCTGCTCTGTGCCCTGATTTAGACCTGTGATTGAGAAGCCATCTCATCTCTCCTCTTATCACTTTGGGTCTTTGGCCACCCATCAGCCCTCATCTTGCCTCTGCTCCGCCTCAGCACTCACCCTGCCCTCTGGCCCCACTGCCCTCTCCTTGCAGCACCTCCCATGCAACCGGACATATACACTCACCCTGTCTCCAACTTCAGTCAAAGAAAAAGAGAGAAATTTGGAAAATCAGCCAGCAAACAAGCTTGTGTTGCTATGTGTTCTGACTGAGGATCACACAAAGAGAATTCAATGTATCTTCACATTTTTTCACATTCCAGCATTTTCCTGGAATAATAATTAGGTTCCCAAGGGGTAGAGGAAGTAGGAGTTAGTGTCCCTCATTTTCCCCTTTTGCAGTTGGCCATTTTGGGTGGAAAAGTTGGGGGAAAGGATATAATGGCATGATGCTGGCCCACCTAAAATGTCTGTTATGAAACTGAGTTGCATAAGCCGTAAGAGAAAATAAGTTATATTCTCAGGAACAAATTCCAGTGAATCAGCTCATTTTAGCCTCATATCTTCATCTGTCTCTAAAGTGGCTTATTTAAATTTTAATAGAAAATGTTCAATGTGGGTTCAAATGGAGGGAAAGAAAATAACACTGTTTAGCCCCAAGATAAAATTGTGTCAGGATCAAAAAAAAAAAAAAAGAGGAGAGAGAGAAATGTGATGCAAACTTCTTGAAAACAAACCTCCTATGTTCCACTTCTTAGGGACTGGACAAAGCAATATAAAGTCTATTGTACTGAACAAAAGCAACGATGGTACATTGAGAAACTCACTGCCCCTTTTTATTTGGCTCTTTAAAAAAATCATTCAAAGAAGAAAAGTGCCCATGGGGGAAAGTGAGAAAAGCTTGCAAAAGAAAGTTTTGCCACCTCCAAGGAATAGTTGCAGGATAAAAAGAATAGGAGAACGCATCGGGCAGCAGGAAGGTCTTTCATGGGCTTGGAAGTAAAAGATATCAGTTCAAATACTGACTTTGCCACTTACCAGCCATGTAACATGGGATAAGTACATTAACAGTGACAGGGTGTACATTATTATCTCTAATAAGGAGAATAATAACTGCTGCTGTAGGATGCTCTCATGAAAAGAAAAGAAAATGTCTTTCCCAGCCCACCCTCCTCCAGGGTCATATGTCAATGACCTTCACACCCTTTGGACCAGGAGTTGGCAAACTATGGCCTAAAGGCTAAATCTGGCCTGCTTGCTGTGCTTCAATACGGCTTAATTGACAGAGCCATGCCCTTTGTTTACCGTTGTCTATGACCACAGACAGAGACCACATGGGCCCCAGAGCCTACAATATTTATCTGGCATTTTGCCTAAAAAGTTTGCTGAGTCTTCCTCCAGAGAGCTGTGAAATTTGGGAATCATCTCAGGCAAACCCATCACGTTTAGTCTCAGGTCCAATCAGTCACCATATCTTGTGGATTTTATCTCCAAAATATATCTGGAATCTTTGCACATCTCCAGAGCCACCACCCCACCCAAGTCACCACCGGGACTACATGAGTCTGCCCACTTTGGTTCCTGCCCACTTTCCAAGGCTTCGCATCAATTCTGAGCTTCTTATTGAATTCATTTTCTATTTAAATAAGCCAGAGTTTCTTTTTGTTTGTTTGTTTGTTTGCAAACAAACTGAGAGGAACAAATATATTATATACAATTAACTCCTTTTCCATTATCTCGTCAATTGTCGGAACAATCCTACTAAATGGGCAGTATTCCAGTATGGAACTATTTTTTCTAGGATTCCACATGTTAAAAGGGTATAAACAACAAAAAGTTCTTCTAACTAATATAATTTATAATGGTCAACCATTTATTAAATCACCTATTAGTAATGCATGGGTTTGCTGTGGCCTACTGTGCATGGGAATGATGTGATCTGATGGGCTAAAGATACCTGCTGTGTAATGCCTCAGTGATATCTCTGTGCATGCCATGAGAGTTCTTGGCCATTTACATAATCCTAATATATAAAAACCCAAGGTCTGTAATGACTGAAGGCTCAACCGACCAGAAGTCAGTCCTGCAGTCAGTGAATACCCAGCACTGAATACTGAGGGGCTGCGGATCAGGCCCAGACAGAGGCATGGAGAGAGAAGCAGGGTCTGATCCATAACCTCCATGGCAGCTGTTGATCAGCCCTTGCCTCTCTCTTTCTCTCTGTGCCTCTCTTTCTCTCCAGTCCCCCGAGGGGGCTGCTGATCAGCCCCACCTTTCTGATCAGGCCCAGAGATAGGCCCAGAGAAGCTGACTGGCATAGAAACCAACCAATCAGAACCAAATCTGAGTGAACTGCGAAGGCAGAACCTAATGTGGGGGCTGAGGAGGGGTTTTAAGGGCAACAGCTGTTTGGTGTAAAGAAAGCAGTTCAATTTTTTAATGACTAGTTTAGCAGTATAGTGCATATGGCTGGCTATCAGTCCAGATATAGGGATTATGTATTTTTGTCTGCCAAGAGCATCTCCTCCTGCTGAAAAAGGCTCCCCCCCCCCATTTAAGCAATCTTATCCTATATAATCTATCTATACTAATAAAAGGGTAATATGCTAATTAGACCGGGTCAACCGGCCATCTTCCAGACGTCCAACTTCCTTCCAGACAAAGCCATGGTGGTGGGGGCTGAGGCAAAGAGGGCAGTTGGGGGTGAGATCAGGCCAGCAGGGGAGGGCAGTTGGGGGCAACCAGGGAAGCAGGGGAGAGCAATTGGGGGCAAGATCAGGCCAGCAGGGGAGGGAAGTTAGGGGTGATCAGGCAAGCAGGCAGAGACAGTTAGGGGTGATGAGGCAGGCAGAGAGATTAGGGGCAATCAGGCAGGCAGGCAGAGGCAGTCAGGGGTGATCAGGCAGGCAGGCAGGCAGGCAGGTGAGCGCTTAGGAGCCAGCGGTCCCAGATTGCGAGAGAGATGTCCAACTGCCGGTTTAGGCCCGATCCCTGTGGTCCCCGATTGGAGAAGGTTCAGGCTGGGCTGAGGGAACCCCTCCCCCATGCATGAATTTTGTGCACTGGGCCACTAGTTTAATATAAAAACTATTGTGAAGAAATGAATTACAATTGTGTAAATATACATCTAATTTCTAAAACTCCATAATAATAGACTTTTTTAAAAGCCAAGAAAATATCCCAAAAGAATGTACCCAGAAAATATTAAGGCTGGATCAAGTCAGTCTCTCTCTTATTATTTTACTCTTTTACTGTTGATAAACCTAAGCTACAGAAATAGTCCTACAATGATATACACCAAATCCCAGACATTCTGAATAAATTGCCTCTTCTGTTTCTATTTGACAATTGAGAAAACTGAGGCTCAGATGGGTTCCATAACTTATGTCTAAGATACTACACCAGTAAATCTGAGACACAGTGCTCACTCACACTCATATCTTCTACCTCTTTGTCTCTCTAAAGGTAATTTAACTTGTCTAGATCTGACTTCTAACTCACCTTCTCTTTCTTTGGATGTGTTTGCAAAGAGCTTAAAAGTGTGTGGAGCATATAGTAATGTATACCTGCCAGCTGTCAGCTCATCATTATGATTCATCCTTTCTTGAACCCATCTATTGGATTTTAATTTCAATAATTATATTTTACCTCCAGAAATTCCCTTTCATTCTTTTATCAAATCTGTTAAGTCATGATTGATAGTCTCTTTCTCCTTGCTATTTTTTATTACATTTTTTCCTTCTTTAAGCATGAAATTCTTAGGTAGTATATCTTCTGCATCTTATAATCCCAACATCTGAAGACCTCCGGGGTCAAAACCTTTTGTTAATTGTTTCTGATGATCAACCCTCACAATGGCCTGCTTGCACATGGATTTGGTTATTTTTCATTATTTTATATTTGGCTGAAGTTAACATGTGAGCATCCTGAAGGCTCTGAGTTTAAGATGCTGACCCCTTAGAGAATGTGCATGTGGTGTTTCTAGACACCAGGGACAGTTCTCAAAATAGGGCCACTTTAATTTGTTGGCTTTACTTTTACTGAAGCCATGAATGGTATAAAACACACTAGGTTTACATGCGGAAAGACCTGGATTGCAGCTATCACACTCCAGGGAAGATAAGTATTATTGTCAATTAAATTTCATCAAGAGTCACTTTCTTGTCAGTTGCAGTCATTTGTTTGTATTTTTGTTTTTAGTGCAGCTTTTCAAGGATTGTGTAGAGGCTTCAGGAATTGAGATTTATGAAGGGATCTCAAGCAGTTGCATAAGCTCCAGATCCATTTTCTCATCATCTGTGTGATTGGATCAATAATCTTCAGAGCTTCAGGCACTTGGTTGTGTCATTTTACCCATGATTGCTCTGCTTTCATGATGACTCACCTCTCTTGTTTCAGCTCATGGCTTGTTAATTTGCAGTTGTGTTTTTTATTTCAGAAATCCCTTACTTGTGGGCTCAGCAATGCACTGGCAAGTGTATGTGGGGGGAAGGGGTGGTAGGGGGAAGGAGCAAGGGGGTGTTGTTATTATAATTTACTTGACACATAGGTATTTCATAGCAGGAACATTCCCTGGGCCATCTTGTCTACCACATGTCTGGAAGAGGAAATTCATACAAACTAAAGAAATGACTGCAATTATAATGACTGGGCTCCAGGCCAAATTAGCTTGAAAGAAAGAGAACACTACAGAGCCCCAGTCAGTGTGGCTCAGTGGTTGAGCATCCATCTATGAACCTGGAGAGCATGGTTCGATTCCCAGTCAGGGCACATGCCCAGGTTGCGGGCTGGATCCCAAGTGTGGGGCATGCAGGAGGCAGCTGATAAATTATTCTCTCTCATCATTGATGTTTCTATTTCTCCCTCTCCCTTCCTCTCTCTGAAATCAATAAAAATATTTTTTAAAAAGAGAGAGAGAGAACAGAAACTTTCTTGCTCCCACCCCTCTCAAGCCCCTAAAAGAGTCCTGCCAGGCCCTAGGAAGGTACTCATGAGTGAGAATTACCTGAATTTTACCTTTTGCCCTTGTCCTCTCTGGATCATGGTGCTACTATTACTGGTCATCAATAACACCAAACTGACCACTCTGTTCCCCTTGTCCACCAAAGGACCCGCCATCCTGCTTTCTGCTGCTGCCCAGTGCTGCCCAAGGTCCAGGACACTGACTTCATGACCAAGAATGCCAATGCCAAGGGTCTCATCCTCAGCCAGCCAGTTTACCCTTGTGACACAGTGCATCATTCCAAAGCTATTGGCATCTAGGTCCCCAATCTCCTCAGTAATCATAAAAAGATTACTTTTTTATTTCATCAGTAGAAGTCAAGATCAATGACATTCATTATCCTTGTAACATTTCCTGAGAGTACCCAGCACTGTGTGTTTTCTCTGCACACATTCTCCCATCCATCCCATGACAATCCTAATGTCTCCAGCCAGGATTTGCCAACCAAATTAAGGTGTCTCCTACATTTTTCAAATGAGTATTTAAACTGTGGTTAAGAATGCTGGCTATGGAGACTCACTTGGTTTAAATTCTTGTTCTGCTGCTTACTAGATGTGTGCCTTTGAGCAAATGACTTCACCTGTCTCATAGGCTTAGTGTTCCTATCTGTAAGATGGAGCTGATAAGGTGATATGTCCCATAGGGTTGTCATGAACATCAGAGAAGAGAATCACCATGAAATGTTTCATTCTAAGTGCCAAATACATGTTAGACATTCTTCATGGTGTGATATTATTGTGGACATCAACATAAAAGAATAGATTTTGCTCATCGTGACTTTTCTATTGAATGAATACTAAACGTATAGTTAGTATGACAAAGTTGACACAGAAAACAGGCGGGGGGGGGGGCACAGATTTAAAAAGATTATAAACTACTGGCCTATGCCTACTTCAGAGGACTATTGTGAGAATTAGGAGAAAATGGAACTGGGTTATCCTAGGTCCAGGAAGGTCACACTCACCTTTCATGGAGATCAAGGCCAGCAGGACCAGGGAGGATGGGCTCTGGAGCAAGAGCAGCTTGTGTGACAGAGATTGGTGCAAGGCTGTGCCAGATATCCTCCTAAGTCCCTGATCAAGGGTTTGATAGACCAGACCTGCCTACATATTGAAGTTCTAAAACTGTTGGGAAAGGTTAAAACATACGAAGTCATCATTTCCTAAGCACAGGATCTCACAGTGGGTGATAGGAGAATGGCTTTCAGGAATCTTTTATGGTTTCTGAGTTTTAAAAAGATATATATCAAAGTAACATACAAGAGAAGAACAAAGGGAGGCCAAATGAATGGCACAGACTTGAAGATATACCAGGGAGATTATACTTATATCTATATTGAAATCCACAGCTGTACCATATCTGTATTTATATCTGTGCTTTTATCACTAATCTCATCTTTCCTGTGCAATTAGGAGTCGTCTTATTCAGACTTGGCAAGCAACATGATATTCAGGATGGCCCTAAAATATAAAAATCCACAGTGATAATTGCTTATTTTCTATCCCTCTCTCTCTCTTTCTCTCTGCTCACGCTGCATGACTTTTCTCTTTCTTGGGATATGGAATCCTCATTTATACTCATTAAAATGTGTTAATGAGAACTTTGCAGAGAGGAAAAATGAGGAAAATGAGGAGGAAAGGGGGGGAAAAGACACATCAAGGGAGTTTAGGTTCTAGTTAATAAGCAACAGATCAAAGTCATACAAAACCAAAATTGTAATTTTTGGTCATGAACATACTGTTAACTCACTAAAGAAGCTTATTACGCCTTCCCTGGTTCCTATGAGTCCAAAGAAAACTCTTAGTGGAATGAGTTTGTTTTTAATTCAGTAAATTTATTTTTAATACCTACTGGACATAAGACACATGGCTGGATGTGTTGAAAAATATGAAGCTCAAAATATGTCTCTTTTCTTTCTGCTCAGGTCCACTTTATTCAACCATAGTTACCCTCCAAAGTTCCTATGTGCTTGTCCTATAGTAGGTGCCGCTCAATAAATATTTGTTTAGTGAATAAATAAATAGGTCTACCCAAACACAATCAAGACACCCCATAGTACTAGTGGGCAGGGCCATGCCTCTTTCTTTGAAAATAACTCAAAACAGACAAACCATGACCATTAGTATGTGTTTCCTTCCTTTGAAACATCCTCATTTAGGAATTCCTCTTACTTCCTTCATCTTTGTAGTTTCTATAAATCCCTCCCAATTCCTCACTCCAGTTCTGGCACCTTATACCTGTTGCATGCTATCAGCACAGCTATTGAAACACCTGTCCTCTGATTCTGACATTGCTGCAATATTTCATATCAGACCTTTAGACTGGGTGTGAGGTGAGCTTTCAGTTTTTTAGGAAGGCACCCCCAGCATATACTAGGTGTCAGTCTCTCAGCTCTGCTTTTCTGCTCTACTCTGTGTTTAAGGGATGTATTGGACATGGTCAAGGCTGTGTTCTTTGGGGAAGATTACTGCAGAAAATGAGAAATTAAAGGGAAATTAGACTGAAGGCAGGAAGTTAAGAAAATATTCAGTCATCCAAGTGAGAAGAAATAAATGTCCAAACTAAGGTAGGGGGAGGAAAAGAAGAAATGCGATACATTAGGGAGGCAAATGGCCTTGGAAAGTGAGTGGATGAGAGTCGGGCTCCATAGACAATGGTGAACAGGTGATCTGTAAGCATGTGCTGTGTCAGAGAAAAGAGCGGCCTGAGAAGATGCCATAGAGATGATGAAACAGGAGCCAAGTCCTTGAAGACAAAGGCATGGTGGTAAGTAGATCAGATTCCAGGTGGGAGACAGTGAATGGGGAAAACCTGGTGGAAACCACAGAAGTGATCTTGAATAATGTAGTGGCCTTCACATGAGGACACATAAATGAGAAAGGTTTAATGGATGTTTGTTGTTCCTGTCTGTCCAACATTCACTTCCCCTTCTTCTGGAAAGAAAGACAATCTTTCCTGTGGACACCAAAAGTTTATGAGTCTATTCTTTCACCTGGGCTCCCAGAGTGAACAAATCACCTAGACGCAGCGAATGTGAGGATTCTATCACTCTGACCTTAGTTATTGACTCAATTTTGGACAATTGGCCCCAAAAGATCCAATTATAATTACTTAAAAGATTGAGATCACTTATTCCAAGGTAAAATTTCTTATTTTAGCTAGATTTGAATGGACTCTAATGTATTTTTACCTTTTCTCTACCCCACACACCTACTGTTGCAGTCCCAATGATCTATTGGTTACATGTAATAAAAATAAAAATCCACTGCCAACTAGATTAAGAGCTTAAGACCAAAAAAATAAAAAATTATTCTGGTTCCCAGGCTAATTTTTCTTCCACTATCCCCTACTATCTTTATCACCCTGTAGAGACTTCAGCAAAGTTGTGTAATGAAGACAGTTTATCCCTCCTGAGAAAAGAAATTTATTCTGCTAATTACACAACTGTCCTCTTGATATTGCTGCTCTGTTAACTCTTCACACGCTTTTTTTTAATATGATAGAAGGTGATGTTACTTGGCATTTACGCCCCCACATAACCATGCCTTCAGAAAGGCAGGGCCACTAACTTACATCTGTTGCTGTTTGGTTGCATTTGCAGTTCTCTTTCTTTTCCTATGCTGGGCTTTCTGAAGAAAAAAAAAATAGCCTTAGAATCGAATAGAGGTTAGTGATGAACCAAGACTATTCTAGTGCTGCAAGAGACTAACCTACATAGCTTTAGAGCTTGCCTCAACCTTAATAGAATATTGAATCTCTCTTTGTAACTCTTTATCTTCATAGAAATCTACAAACTACCTATTACAGTATACACTGACAAATGCTTTGAAAACATGGGACAAGCATAAGGTGCTGTAGCAGTACATGAGGGGGCATATAACCCAGATAACTCAGCCTTTGGGGGTGAGGTCAGGGAAGGTATCCTGGAGGGAATGATGATATTGGGCTGAGTTTTAATGATGAAGGTACTTTTCAGGAAATTAAATGGAGAAAGTTTTCCAAGCAGAGAGATCAACTACAGAGAATGAGAAAGAACAAAGCATCATTAGGGATTATAATCATTCGACATGGTACAGGGAGGTTCTGGAAGAAGTATGAGCAATGAGGTGGAAGATCAAGGTGGAGACCAGCTGATGGTGGGTCTATATCCCAGTTTAGAGATTGTGGACTCCTCAGGGAGTTGGAGAGATTGAATCACTTGGTGCAAGAGAGATTCCGTGATCAGATCTGTCTCTTACAGACTTACTGGAAAACTTCTGGGAGGACAGAATAGAATAAGTTGAGATCAGAGGCAGACTATCCCACAGCAATGACTGGGATGTGCATTAGAAAACTGGAGGTGGTGATGGAGCGGGGAATGCACATTTAGCAGACATTTTTAGGAGGTAACATGAGTAGGATTTAATGACTAATGGGATGTCAAGGGCAAGAGAAGGAAGAGCACTGGCTGCCTTGAAGGTTTTAGGTTGGTTTCAGGTTGGTGGAACTGGGTCAATGATGATGCCATCTGCTGACCTAAGTAGTGCACAACTGAAGTAGTGGCAGAGGTGTGGTTGGTGATAGTGGACATAAGTGAATATTTCACTGATGTCTGAGGATCTCAAATGGGTTTTATTCTGAATATGTGAAAATCTACCTATTGACCATGGCTTTCGAATTAGAATTATGTACTGCGCCAGCACAGCCAAGTGTTTGGCAAGCCTGAGGGGGGCCGGCGAAGGATGAAGAAAAGACAGACAAAGAGAATAAGCTGGGTCTAGGTGGATCTTCAGTGTCTGGCTGAGACCACAGAACAGATCCAGACTGCAAGCTAAGTCTTTATTTTATAGTCAGAGGTAAACAAGGTAGTGGTCACCATAGTTACAATGTTCTTGTGAGTTTCACTTGTTTTGGTAGCACTTGCTGCACCTCCCACAGCCCATTTAGCTACCCAGGAAGGATCTAGGGAGTGTCATAAGGTCAAGCTTAATTATGCTAAGAGGGCTGTGCCCTCTAAGCTGGGACTTGTTTTTGGCTTTGCCAACAGGTCAGTCCGAGGCTTAACCCTATAACCACTCCCTACAGAATTATAGTACAAATTGAATGTGCAATGTACTCCAAGAGAAGGAAGGCTACATACTATCTATAGAGTGTCTAACATTTTTAAAAATATCATTCAAATCCCAAAATAAGACTTTCAGGTAAATCGTATCCACATTTCACAAATGAGAATACCAATTAAAATGTAAAAATGATTTAGTAACTAGACCAGGGTCACAGGGTTCGTCCAAGTCTGGGGATCCTGACTTTACAGCCCATCTTCTTTCACATTGACTTCTGGACAAAGAGGCGAAGGGTGCTTTGAATCACACGTCTCCATTTACTTGCTGTCTGAATTTTGGAAATTTGCTTAACCACTGCACTCCTCAATTTTACTAACTATGGGATCTTAGATACTTTTAATTGACCCTCTCATGTCTCCTTTTTACATGCCCCCACAAGCTTGGTGGCTTCACATGACAGAAATGCATTCTTTCCCAGTCCTTGATATCCACAGACTGACATCAAGGTGTCAGCAGGGTAGGTGGTACTCCCTCAGAAGGTTGTAGGAGATGACCTGTTCCTGGCCTTCTCCAGCTTCTGGTGACTCAGGGTGTCTCTTAACTCATGACCATGTCCTGTATTCTCTGCCTCCATTGTTACATGGCCTTCCCCCCTTCCCTAAATGTCTCTCCTGTGTGTGTTTCTTATAAATATCTTTGCCATTGTGTTTATGGTTCATCCTAATAAACCAGATATTGTCCTCATCTTAAGGTCCTTAATTATTTTTGCAAAGACCTTTTCTCAAATAAGGTCACATTCATAGGTTCCAAGGACACAGATATAACATTTTGGGGGTGGGGGGATGCACCATTCAACCCACTACAAGATGCTATAATAGTTAGCCTCACTCTTATATTTCTTGGGAATATTGAATGAGATGATGTATGTAAAGCTCTCAGAACAGTACCTGGCAGAGAATAAATATTCAGTAAATGATACCTAGGATTAGTATTAGCATTAGTATTATTTTCCATAGTGATTGTATTAGAGGTTGGCACATATATAGTCCCTTAATACTTGGTTTCCTAATTTAAAAAGTGTTTTTTAAGTAAAAAAATAAATAAATTAGAACACTTGAGACATATTGCTAACAGCAAGGGTTTAACTAGGTTTTGCTAGTTAGTCTTCACTTTAATAATAAAGGTCAATTAACCAGAGGTTCTCTTCCCCCAGCACACATGAACCTTGGCAGTGTTGTCCGTAGTAGCTGTTTCCCCAAGGGAGATTATCCGTGCCAAGGGCAGGGAGTTCTTTGCTCTTTGCCAGTCCCAGAATAATGAATGACTTTATTTGAAATAAAGTTGGAGAGGTCATGGGTATGTGATTATAGACCTGGAAGGGCTAGGATCGCAACCATCAAATAACCACTCAGCAAGATTATATATATGAGGGTGTATCAAGGTTGGCAAACAAATTATTTTCCCCAGATCACTTCTTGAGTTGGTGACAAAGCTAAGGCTAGTACCCAGGTCTTCATATTTATCCCACTCTGATTCTCATCAGTGATCTAGTTCATCCCGTTGCCACTATTCAGTACAAGAAATTAATGCAAATGTTAACATCAGCTACTTAAAATGATAGAGAAGGTCAAGAACCAATTTATGCAACTCAGCACAGTCTTATTGTCATTTCAATATTCTGTTCCATTGGACCCATATAATAATATAGGTAATAGCCACACAAACTTATATTTCATTTTTATTTGGTAATAGCAACAAAGAAAAGTAGTGTAGTATATTTGAGTCACCTTATTTTGACTCTCATGTTCCTCTACAACTTTCCTTGATACTATGACTACTTTCTCCTCCCCTTCACATACCTTTTGCTTCAATTAAACAAAGTGTCCACTAACTCCATACCTATTTCATGCTTTCAGCCAGTCCACATTTTTATTCTAGCTCTTGTTCTTTGTATGTTGAAGACCTTCTCCTTTACTTCTACATCTCCAAGTCCTGCCGTCCTTGAAGGCTCAGTTCAAATACTATATGATCCAAAGAGCCTCCCTTGCTTACTGCCACCTGGAAGTGACATATTTTTTGTCTTTGGATGCTGTTTCAGTGTTTTTTACATCTCTCTTGTAGCATTGGTAATTTCTTAATTTATATTTTTATATATTTTCTCTTAATATGCTAAACGCTCATAGATATCAATAAAATGAGAGTTAAATAATATTTCTGTTAGTTTGTTACAAACTGGGAACCCCATGTCCACAGGACTTTGTGATAGTGTCACCATGTGAGCTCGATATCGTGGCCACCACTGAATGGGCCAGGATGGGAACCCAGTCTAAGGCCAACCAGTCTCTGGACTGACCAGTCACTGTGCAGTGGCAGACATAAATGGAAGTGATGTCTTAGAGTTGGCTCATACTGACTGTTAGGATTTAATGGTTCAATGTTCACACTCTGAGGAGCCAGGTGACATCATGTTGGTAGATGGAAATAAACTATAGTGGGAGTATTTACACCAAGAAAACTGGCAAACATTACAAACCAGGGCTTCTCCTCCACCCAAGCCTCCACAGACAGCCAGTTATTAAACATTTACCAGCACCCCACTGAGCTGACAAGCTGAATCTTCTCCCTTAGCAATTTGAGTGTGAGGCCTACAGAATGAGCCAGTGGTCCCTAACAGAAACAAAAGCAGAGGAGCTCCTCAGACGAGAAGGCTGTGAGAAGAAGACATGAGACAGCAGAAGCTATGGGGGACCAGGAGCACATGGCAGAGACAGAATAGAAATACCTTCGTTAGTGATGGCAGGTTGAGTGTAAGCAGAGGCAGGGAGTGATAAAGCTGTTATGATGACAAGCTCCTGGAGTAGGAAAACACAGACGCCTCCTTCTTGGATGGTGACTAATCCCGTTTCCTGGAGCTCTGCTGGATCCCATGTGACCTTTCCTAAACCCTGCTCTTCTGAGAAGCTGGCTCTGCGGCGACTCCTGCTTTCCTTACTTCCCTGTCTCTCTTGAAATAAAAACTCTCATCACAGGGGACTGGCAGCCAAGAGCATGACTGAGTGACCGTGACACTTTGCAGCGCATAGGGGCTGTCACATCCATCCTCACATTTAACTCTCACAACAAGACACACAGGCTGCCAGCTCTCGTTGGCACCAACCAGCACACGGGGCAAGGAGGCAGAGGCTCAGAGGATCTGAGGGACTTGCCGAAGACAGGCAGCTAGCAAAGAGCAGAATGAGACACAAGCCCAGGTGCCTGGCATCAGCATCAGGATCCTTGCTCGCTTTGGGCCCGGGTCTGACACTCTGCCCACCCAAGCACATTCCATAAACAACAAAAGGGTTAGTTAACCATCATCAGGAACACAGGACAGAGGTAGGGAATGTGGGAAAATGGAGAGAGAGGGAGAAAGGGGAAATGTGATTTGAAAGTTTGGATGTCATATATACAGATAATATAGTATATAGGCACACATACATGCTTACACATATCTGTAAATGTAATACCACATAGATTATATTTCATATATATTATGTAGCGTCAAATATACCTGGGTTCAAATCTAAGCTTCCTATTTGTTGCTTGTTAGAATATGAGCAAGACATATATTCTGAGACTTCATCCATAAAATGCACATTAATTTATCCATCTGCTTTATAAGATTCTGGTAAGACTTAAAGAGAAAATGTATGTAACTATTTGGCACAGAGCTTGCCACAGAGTAAACATTTGATATATGTGATGAACAATTGCTACCATTTTAAGTCAAATAACAAAAAGCAATGACTAACTCTAATAACTGTAGTTAATCTAACTTTGTTCTGAAAAACACTGACCGCTAATGAGCCCCCACTGCACATAGGTGGGCGGTATTTTAGACATGCGCACAGTCCGCTCTGCCACACACAGAATGGGAACACACAGGGCTCAAAGTAAACGCCCTTAAATAAAACATAAAGCAGAAACAGCTGCTGCTGGAACTCGGTCCCCAGGCAGATTTGATGTTTGAAAATGGCAAAGAGGCCCAATTGCGCTTGAATTTCTGGGCTGCGTGAGAGCTAGGAAGCGTGATTGCTTCCCCACGCAGACAGCCTGCTGAGGGGGAAGATGCAGATGCTTAAACAAAGGAGGTTGTGTATGCTGGACACACAGCTCTCCGGGACCCTCGGCCAGCAGGGGAGTCTGTGGCCACATCACAAACAGTGTTGCTGAATTTCCTTGCGTTTTCTGAAACAGCAACCGCCATAAATGAGACGAGACACCCTAATGGGCACCCTAAATGCAAAAAGAGCAAATTCATTAGGCTGATATAGAAAAACACTCTTTGCCGTGGGCAGCGAAATCACCTCTATTTCCAGAGACCTCAGTATGTGGCCTTCTCATTTCCTAACACAGCCTCGGCTAATAGAGCACGGACCAAGGCCAGTTCCACCTTGGAGATGAGTTTCTCGTGCTGTGTCCTAGAAATGAGACCCAGGATGTCCTTGGGAGATCTTTCTGAGTATAATTCAAACGTAGTTCTTTTTAAATCGAATTTCCAAGTTAGTAAAACAAAACCAAAGAAAGCACACACTAGAGGCGAGAATAAAACCTACCACCAAACACATCACCTAACACAATTACTGCCTTGTGCGCAAGGGCTTTTGCTTCTCGCATGGTTGCTTTTGATGAGCAGATGTCAGAGTAGCCATAGGATTTTGCAATGTGGAGTTTCAGGCACTGGGCTGGCAGGCTGAGAGGTGCAGTAAACAGTGGAAGGTGATTTGAAGTTGTATCCATTCTGCCCCACCCACCTGCCTGGATACCAGAGAGTCCCCTGTAGAGGAGACTCATTTCTTTAAAGAAAGGATTATGAATTCAGGTGCTTCCCTCCGAATGAGTAGGAATATTTCAGGAATAAAATTAAAAAACAACCCAGCTGGTGAGGCTCAGTGGTTGAGCATCAATCCATGTACCAAGAGGTCACAGGTTCACTTCCTGTCAGGTCCCAGAGTTTGGGCTTGATCCCCAGTAGGGCGCATGCAGGAGGGAGTTGATCAAAGTAAACATCCTTAAATGATACATAAATCTCACTCATGATTGATGTTACTATCCTTCTCTCCCTCTCCCTTCCTCTCTCTAAAAAGTTAATAAAAACATTTAAAAAAATAAAAAACAGCTCCTTTGTCATAATGCCAGCTTACCTTTCTTGCCTTCTCATATCACTGTCTCCCTCATACCCAGTGTTCCTGGCACAGTGAACCGATTCCAGGTTTTGACCACCTCTCAAGGTATTCATTTTCCCTGAAACTCCCCTCCAGATTATGGGTGACTCCTTTGGACCAGTCAAGTTTCATCTTCCATGCTCCTCTGCTAGGAAGCCTTTCCTGACCTGACCCACCACCTGGGACTCTGGAGCTGATTCAGACCATTGCAGCTGTCTCATCATGGCACTCATTACACTAACCTAATTTTGGTTTCCACATCAGTCTCTCTCCTAAAGGGAAGACATGAAGTCACACCCAGAAGGGAAGGGAAGATCAGGAACCTGGCCTGTGCCACCACACATAGTGTGCAGAGAGCTATAATGGTGTGTGAGCTGCAAGAATGAAGTGTGAGCAGTGACGTCCAGTGATGGCCCACCCTGGAGACCACCGGTGTGTCCCTCTGAATGCTCCTTTCCCGGAGTTCCTCATGGGCTTCCAGTCTGGGTCAGTCCTTAGGAGGATCACACCAGGAAAACAGGAATCTTCAACAACTTGGAGGAATATAGTCATGATCAAACAGCCTGAGGCTCAGAGAGGAGATGGGCCAACATTAGTTCACTGTGAGACATGATTCTGGGATAGAGTGACAGCTGGAGGTGACTAAAGCCTGGGGTGGGTGCTCTCTGAGAAACTCCAAGACTCTGAACTGTCAGGAATTAAGAGGAAGACATGAAGCCATGGACAAGAAGAGCATTCAGCCTCAGCTGCAGATCACACCCCTGTGTTCAGAGAAAGGGGCCAGAATGAACTCAGAACTATGGTCTGCAGGGCTGAGGCTGTCCAGGGTAAAAGAGATTAGAACTGCCCACTGCTGTGCTCAAGGCTAGGATTTCTCTAGACCACAGACTTCCAAAATAGTTTATCTGTACACCTGTGACCTCCTCTAACAGCACCCAAAACAAGAACTGGTAGATGGAGCATGCTGGATACATATTTGTTGGATGGGTGGATGGATGGATGGATGGGTGGATGGATGGATGGATGGATGGATGAATGAGTGAATTGCTACTATAGGATTACTTAGAGATAATTGTGCATTAGCAAGTAATACAAAACACAGTATTACTCAGGCAGTTCTGTGTCAACCAGGAGCCTGGAAGGACAGATCCAGAAGCAAAGAGAGAAGCAGTTAGCAAGAGCACAAAGGGAAGACTCACTGGCCGTGGTTCTGTCCTTCAGCTGTACCCTCTTCTTGACTAGGTGTCATGCTAGGGAATACTCAGGGCAGAGTTCTAGCATCCTTAGGTGCAAATGAAGAATGCTCTGGAATTTAGAACCTTAAAGGATTTCAGGAGTTCTGAAGGAGCTTTAGCAGTCCCCAAACTATTTCAATAGTTCAGATATCCTTACAAGAAATTTACCTTTATCAAATTAAGTTCACATGGGCTAAGCATGATGGAGATCACAAAAAAAATGCAAATGGGTTAAATTCCTCTCTTAAAGGACAGAGTCTGGGGGTTGTTTGTTTTTAAATACGGGTTAATGTATCATAATACACACTCCTAAAACAAAACCACCAAAAAATAAAATAAAAAATGAAAGATTAGAAAATGATATGATAGGCACAAGTTGACAAATGGCAAGCAGATATAGCATTATTAATATCAGGTCACCTAGTTTAACTATAAAATTGCCTCTTTGCTAATGATTGGGATTTTATCAATACAATGAGATGTTAATGTAGGTCATCACCTGCTGACCAGCAGCTATTCCACTGGCATATCAGCATTTTATTTACCTAAATAAAAGTTAAGTAAATTAATACATATAATACTATCACAAAGTAAAAATAAATTAACAAAATACATATAAACTAATAAAAAGTAAATATACTCAATGTGTTTGGTGAATAACAATGTTCAAGATATAGATTCCTTGTGGCAACAGTAAATACAAGGGAGGTCCTCTAGAGGCAAGCATGAGAACCCCAACATTGTCCAAAGTTCTCAAAGGACTGCAATGAGGCCAGCAGAATTTCTGGAATCTGCCCACAGACATACCACTGGGCGCTTTGACTCTAACACTCATGCTCTTTTGTATCCAGTCAGTTCTGTCCAACAAAATGAAAGGCTGCTGCAAAAGGCTGGGTGACTAAGGACCCTGCAGCCTGGGTGCTTAGCCCCCACCCCAGCATGGCACCCAGCAGGTGATGGCACAGAGTCTCCCTTCCCCAGTCTGCAGTGAAACAGCAGACGCTCCTCAAGTGCCCTGTGAGTCCCAAGGACAGAATCTGAGGGTTGTTTGTTTGATTTTAAAATACAGATTAGTGTATCGCAATACACACTCCTAAAACAAAATCATCAAAACATAAAATAAAGAATGAGAGTTTAGGGGAGAAACCAAGATGGCGGCATAGGCAAGCACCTAAACTGCTGCCTCGCACAACAATTTCAAAACTACAACTAAAAGACAAAACGGACACCATCCAGAACCACAGGAAAGCTGGCTAAGTGAAAATTCTACAACTAGAAGGAAAGAGAAAAGCTCACAGAGAATTGGAGGTACGGCAAATGATCTTTGTGCGCGCAGAGAGGAAAGGCGGCTGAGAGCCTGGCTGACTTTCTCTGGTGGAAGGGGGAAGGAAGCCCCCGACCGCACTGAACCCCAGTTCTGAATTCACTGAACCCCAGTTCCAGGCGAGCCCCTGGGGACCCACGCTCTTACGGGGGGAGTCTGGACTCTTGGGTGGAGACTCGGGAGCTGGGGAAGGCAGAGGTCTGAAGGCGTGCGCGTGCCAGTGCGCACAAAGGCTGCGGAGGTTGCCACAGGCTTTCCCTAGTGGAAGGGAGTCGGAGGCTCCTGACTGCACTGGGCCCTAGTTCTGACTGCACTGAACCCTGGTTCCAGGCGAGCCCCTGGGGACCCACGCTCTTGTGGGGGGAATCTGGACTCTCGGGCGGAGACTCGGGAGCCGGGAAAGGCAGAGGTCTGAAGGCACGCACGTGCCAGTGCGCACAAAGGCTATGGAGGTTGCCACAGGCTTTCCCTAGTGGAAGGGAGTCAGAGGCTCCTGACTGCACTGAGCCCCAGTTCTGACTGCACTGAACCCCAGTTCCAAGCTAGCCCCTGGGGACCCACGCTTTAGTTGGGGGAGTCTGGACTCTCAGGCGGAGACTCGAGAGCCGGGGAAGGCAAAGGACTGAAGGCGCGCGCGTGCGCGCAAGGGCAAGGCTGACGGGAAGCTAAGACTGTCTGCTCCACCCTGAGACTCCACCCCATCCAAACTGAGCACAGAGGCTATTGCACTTTGGCAAGTCTAATCCTATAAGGCTGTCTCCAGCACCGAACTTCTCCCAGCATAGACACAGCTGATCCTTACAGCCAACTGGCCTGGAGATCAATTCCTCCCAGTGATACCAACAACAATCAAGACTTAATTACAACAAGGCTGTACACACAGTCCACAAAGGGGTGCACCAAGAGTGTTCACCTCAGGTTAACTGGGGAGGCCGACCCACTGGGCCATATAGGAAACCTAGCACACAAATCTACCCTACAAACTCAGGGAAGCAGTGAAAATGTGGCATCAAAGAAACAGATCACAAATGAAAGAAATGGAGGAAAACAAACGACTGGATATAGAATTCAAAACCACGGTTATAAGGCTTTTCAAGAATATCCTAGAAAAGGCCGATAAATATAACGAGACCCTTGAAGATATGAAAAAGGACCAACTAGAAATTAAACATACACTGAAATAAAAAATATTATACAGAGACCCAAAAACAGACTAGAGGAACACAAGAATCAAGTCAAAGAATTGAAATACAAAGAAGCAAAAAACTCTCAACCGAAAAAGCTAAAAGAAAAGAAAAAAATCCAAAAAGTTGAAGATAGTGTAAGAAGCCTCTGGGACAACTTCAAGTGTACCAACATCAGAATTATGGGGGTGCCAGAAGAAGAGAGAGAGCAAGATACTGAAAACCTATTGGAAGAAATAATGACTGAAAACTTCCCCCACCTGGTGAAAGAAATAGACTTACAAGTCCAGGAAGCGCACAGAACCCCAAACAAAAGGAATCCAAAGAGGACCACACCAAGACACATCATAATTAAAATGCCAAGAGCAAAAGACAAAGAGAGAATATTAAAAGCAGCAAGAGAAAAACAGTTAATTACCTACAAGGGAGCACCCATACGACTGTCAGCTGATTTCTCAACAGAAACTATGCAGGCCAGACAGGAGTGGCAAGAAATTTTCAAAGTGATGAATAGCAAGAACCTACAACCAAGATTACTCTACCCAGCAAAGCTATCATTCAGAATTGAAGGGCAGATAAAGAGCTTCACAGATAAGAAAAAGCTAAAGGAGTTCATCACCACCAAACCAGTATTATATGAAATGCTGAAAGGTATTCTTAAAGAAGAGGAAGAAGAAAAAAGTAAAGATAAAAATTATGAACAACAAATACATATCTGTCAACAAGTGAACCTAAAAATCAAGTGAATTAAAAATCTGAGGAACAGAATAATCTGGTGAATATAATAGAATCAGGGGCATAGAAAGGGAGTGGAATGATAATTCTCAGGGGGAAAGGGGTAGGGGGGGTTCAGGAAGAGACTGGACAAAAATCATACACCTATAGATGAGGACAGTGGGGGGGAGGTAAGGGCAGAAGGTGGGGTGAGAACCGGGTGGAGGGGAGCTATGGGGGGAAAAAGGAGAAACAATTGTAATAATCTGAATAAAGATTTATTAAAAAATAAAAAAATAAAAAAGTTCAAAAGAAAAGAATAAGAGTTTAGAAAATTATATGACAGGTACAAGTTGACAAAAGGCAAGCAGATATAGCAATATTAATATCAGGTCATCTGCTGGAAACTCAAGCAGGGTGTCCATGTTGCAGTCTGGACACAGAATTCCTCCTTTGGGAAAATGCAGCCTTTGCTCTTAAGGCAACATGATCACCACAGTCTAGCCAAGTTGATTCACACAATTAACCATCACAGCCACACTTCCATCAGCATCCAGAAAGCTCTTGCAGCAGAAGAAGAAAAAAAAAGCTCTTGGCTTTGAACATGCAAACTTCTTTCTTTGACTTCCTTTCCAGATTCTGGCAAGAGTGAAATTATACATTCTGGGTGAGAGAATTACAAGTTTTTAAAGTGCTGACAAGGTGCAAAACAGCCACAAATGGCCTTCCAACTGGGTGATTACCACATGCAGGGCAGGGCTACCTGGGCACCGCCTTCTCAGTGCCTTCCTGCACTCTGGGCACAATCCATTGGCCCATGTGCCCTGCATGTTGTGGGGAGTGGGAAAGACCTAACCCACACAATGAAAAGGAGTTCCTTTATCATTAGATGCGACTCTTGCCCCAACTTGCTCTATCTTGCTGGCCTGCACCAGAGCATTCATTGTATTGCCAGGTTCTCATAAATGTCTTCCCAGCCCCAGCCACATGTCCTTTCTGCTTAGCTGCATTTTGGTATCATGGGAAAGCATTCACACACCCCTGCCCTCTGTGAGCCAAGGGGAAGTGCCCAAACAGGCTGTGGGAACCCTGGGGTTGGGTGTCCCGTCTCTGCAGCCTGCCACTGACTGAGACACTACAGACTTGGTTGGTTTGACTCATTGGCTCCTTCCTGCCCAGGCCCGAGATATCAAGGCTTTCCTTCTTAAGATTTCATTTATTGCCTGGCCGATGTGGCTCAGTGGTTGGTCATCGACCCATGAACCAGGAGGTCAGGGTTCAATTCCCAGTCAGGGCACATGCCTAGGTGGCAGGCTCAGTCCTCAGTAGGGGTGTGCAGGAGGCAGCCGATTGATGATTCTCATCATTGATGTTTCTCTATCTCCCTCGCCCTTCCTCTCTGAAATCAATATAAAAATATTTTTTAAAAATAGATTTTTATTTATTTACTTTTAACAAGAAATCTGTTGCCTTCTCCAGTGATAAAGCATCTTTCTGCTTTAGAGGTTGACTGTACCCCTATAATAGAGTTGGCAGCAGACTCAGTGCAGGCTACTTTATTCTCAGGGCCCTGGTCTGGAAAGCAGGAAGGACAGCACCTACCCACAGAATCCTTTGAAGAGTACATAAGATACTGACTCTGGGTGCTTAACACCAGTGTGCACTGAACAACATGCCTTTCCTCTTTCTTATTATCTATGTGACCTTCTTGTTGCAACCAAATCCCCATGTGTTGTCCCACTGAACCACGTGGCATCCCCTTGAGACAGGCATCCCCAAAAGGCAGAAGAGGAAATTGAGAGACAACGTGCCATCCTCCCTGCTTTGGGCTGAATGGGAGGAAGACCCACTTTGTTCCCAAATGTATCCATTAGCATGACAGACTCAGGTTTTTGCCTGACAATAGATGACAGATCAGGACAGGATCCATGTCTGAGAAGTTAATTACAACCAAGCAGAACAGGCTAGCCAAGCTAGCCCTGGAGCCACTGGAGCAAAGCCAGGCATAGAGGGCCACAGAAGAGGAAGAAGGTGGGATGTGCCGGCTCCTGTGGGTGTTCAGGGAGCTGTGGGGAGAGGATTGAGTATCTGAGCCACACAGGAAGAGCAGAAGATGATTAGCAATCCATCTGGGTCTGTCACTGCTCCTGGGAGATAGGCCTTCACCAGGTAGGAGAAGCCAAGCTGTGAGAAAGGCAGATCCTCCCCACCCCCACCCCCACCCCCCCCCCCACCATGCTTGGTAGAAGCCACTGTCATCTCTAGCCTGGAAAGTGCAATAGCCTCTCAGCTGGTTCCCTCTTCCAACCTCGACCCCTTCAGCTTAGCCTCCACACAGCAGCCAGAGAGAGCCCATGCAGGACCTAGTCAGCTTATGTCACTCCTTTGCTCAAAACCTTGCCCTGGTCCTGACCAGTTTAGCTCAGTGGATAGAGCGTTGGCCTGCAGAATGAAGGGTCCCAGGTTCAATTCCAGTCAAGGGCATGTACCTTGGTTGTGGGCACATCCCCAGTAGGGGGTGTGCAGGAGGCAGCTGATCGATGTTCCTCTCTCATAGATGTTTCTAACTCTCTATCCCTCTCCCTTCTTCTCTGTAAAAAATCAATAAAATATATATTTTAAAAAAAACAAAAACCCTGCCCTGGCGCTCATCTCTAAGCAAAACTGAAGTCCTCACAGCATCCTGCAGTGACTTCTGTGGTTTGCTATAATCTTCTCTCCATCCCTAACATCCCCTCTTCTCACCACATCTTACTCTGCTGCAGCCAAACCAGCTGCCTTGCCCATCCACACACAGCAGGTCTGAAAGCCTTTGTATTGGCTGTTCCTCCATCTGGAATGTTCTTCAAAAATCTTTGGTTAACGCCATTGCTCACATCTCATATTCAATCTTACTCAAATCTTGTATTCTCACCTGGCTGGTGTGGCTCAGTGGTTGAGCATCAATCCATAAAGCAGGAGGTCACAGTTCGATTCCCAGTCAGGGCACATGCCTGAGGTTGCAGGCTCGATCCCCAGTAGGGGCCGTGCAGGAGGCAGTCAATCAATGATTCTCTCTCATCATTGATGTTTCTATTTCTCACTCCCTCTCCCGCCCCCTCTCTGAAGTCAATAAAAAAAATATTTAAAAAAAATTTTAAATCTCATATTCTCAATGAGGCCCACCCTGCATGTCCTAGTTCCTGCTGCAAATTACTCCGAATCTCCACAGTCTCAATTTCCTTTCTCAGCTCTTCTTTCTTGTTTGTGTCTACATGTTCTTTTTTAATTGTTTTCTCTTTATCACCTGTATTACATCACTAGAATAGCAGCCTCATAAAGGCAGCCATCTTTGTTTTGTTCATAACAACATTCTAAAGTCTAAGATTAGACCCTGACAAACAGTGGGTGCTCTATAAACATTTGCTGAAGGAATAAATGAGTGAATGAATGAAAATGGACTTTGGAGCCAATCAGACTTGGGGTTTGACTCTACCTCCACGCTGCCCCTTTTGAGCAGGCATATTAAGCTTTCTAAGGCTCAGTTTCCTCATCTGTATGATGGAAATCATCATATATACCTCATAAGCTTGCTATGGGGATTAACTCAGAGAAAGTTCCTGGCATAAAAGAGGCTTTCAATAAACATTAATTTCCTTTAAATGCTTTTAGAGATAGCACTAAGAGTATCTAAAAAGAGGGGCTGCTTAATTTGATATTGTGGACTAAAATAATCAATAAATATGTGTGACCACCAACTCAGTGCCAGGCCCAGTGCTAGGCCAGTAAGAACAGATAAGAAAGAAAGTGTCCTCAGGGAGAAGTCCTGGAGAGAAGCAGAGCCCACAGTTCTAAGTGTGAAATGTTCTATTAGAAGCATTTGGAAGGTGTTACAGGAAAGAAAAGGCAGCAGAAATGAACTCTAAAAAAAAGTCTTGTTTTGAAATAACTTTAGTTACAAGAAATTGCCAAATAATGCAGACAGTTCCTGTGTACCCTTGCCCCTGGTAACCAATTACATAACCACAGTCCATCATCAAAACCAAGAAATTGACATTGGTCAGTTTTAACTACTGATCTTATTCATACTTCCCCGGTTTTTATATGCATTGTGTGTGTGTGTGTGTGCACATAACTATGACACTGATATAGAGAATAATTGTTTAAGAAAATAAGAAAGGATTCACAGGGGCAGCATAATATCTTGTTTGCTGTTCTGATGCTGTGGGTTTAATATTTCCATTTAACAGACAGTACAATGAAGCTCAGAAAAGCTAAGTGACTTGCCTAAGATGACATGGTTCCTAAGTGGCAGAGCTGGTTGGTACCTGCATGTGTCAATGTGGAAAACCTTAAGGTCAGAGTTGGATGCAATAGTATTAGAAAGGGTTCATCAAGGCTTTGTCTTTGTCCTAAACTTGCCATGGATGCATCTGTTGCTACAGAACTGTTGGTTTCTAAGATCTACCAAATTGCTAGTTTCTTTGATTTGCCCCAACATCTGGGCTTCGGAACATCTTTTACAAAACGCAGGGGAAAGAGCCCTGCTATTTCAGGATTTACTGGAGAAATGATTCCCCAGGAGCCTCTACTCTCCTCACACTTTCCAGTCAGACTCACCCTGGGCTGTCAGCTGGAATCCTACAGAGCAAAGAAAGCAAAAAGGTTTGAAATCAGGGGACATGGGGAGAGGCTTAAACAGCCTGGGAGGGATCCTGCAGAAAGAAAGTGACTGTTGTTCTTCCCTCTGAAGCTCCTTTTTGTTGCCCAGTCTGGCTGGAAGCAGCAGGGTCTGAACCGCAGCCAAGGGACAAAGGGCTTTTTCTGGCTAAGAGAAGCAATTGTGGTCAGGATGGGCCAAAACAGGAGGGGAGTCTTTTACGTGGAAACAGGGCCTACCAAATGTCAGGACTGGCGCCTGCAGGATGTAATTGAATTCTGCAGGCATTTACTAAGCACCTGCTTTGTTCCAGGTGCACTCACATGATTAAGAGACAACCCCATCCCTCAATGAATGCCCAAACTAGTACAGGAGTCATTCCTTCTATTCACTCATTCATTCAATCCCTCACTCATTTGGCCATATAATATAGTAGTTAAGAATATAGCCTTGAACTAAGAGAAACAGGTTTAGTGACTCATTCAAGAAATATTTGTTTGGTGCCTACTGAGTGCTCAGCAAAGCACTAAGGGAACAAAGGTAGACAAAATATATTTCCTCTGTATTGATTAGTTGTAGCCTGGGAGAGGAAGACACAATGAATAATAAACATAACAAATAAGTTATCTTACCTAATAATAGACAAACATATAAATTGACCACAGCCAATCAGGAGTGAGTATGCAAATTAACCCGCCTATGGAAGGTTAATTTGCATATGCAGGTGAGGAGCAGCCAGGAGGGGCAGGACACCTTCTATGAGGGGGAGGGAGGGCGGCGGAGGGAGCTACAGGAGCAGTGCTCTGGCCAGGAGCAAGGACTTGCAGGCTCCCGGGCAGCCAGGAGCAAAGTCAGGGGAAGCGAGGCCTATTCTTGCACGAATATCATGCAACGGGCCTCTAGTATAGTATATGAGAAGCTGATAAGCGCTATGGGAGAAAGAAAACATAGAACAAGTAAGGGCCTGGGAAGTAGGGACCAGAGGTTTTAGAATGCAGAATTAAATAAGGTTGTCAAGGTAGATTTTACTGAGATGGGGCATGTGAGCAGAGATGGAAAGCAGGTGAGGGAGTGGCAGTCATGTGGATATGGAGTTAGGGAGGGGAAGAATACAGACAGGGAAGCAACTAGACACAAGCCCCTAATGTGGGGACATACCTACTCTGTGCAGAAACAAGGAAGGCCATATCCTTCATAGAAAAAGTTTACAAACCCTTGACCTAGATCATTGTTTTTCCACATAGATATGGACATAGATCTGTGAAATCCTTTCTTCAAATAAAGTCTTAGAGGCTAATGTATAATAGAATCATTGTGGCTCTAGCTACTTGAAGAGCAGGTGTGGGAGTGACATGGAAGTTTCTATTCTTACCCAGACTCTGACCACTCTCATGTCCAAGGTAAGCTAGAAGGCACCCCTCTTCACCTCTGGGGTTCCTAAGAACACAACCTGAAAAACAGGACTTTAAGATCCTCTCTAGGTCTCTTCCTGGTCTGTAATTCCAATAGTCTATAGATGATGTTCAAACAAAGTTTAAATAAACTCAGATCAAAAGTGAACAGAATAATGAAAACAACTATCTTCAGCAAGGAAACTATGGCAAATACACTTTATAAGTTGGATAAACTAATACTTGGGTTGAAAGCCTCAACATTGTTTTTTTTCATTCATGGGAAGTTAATGTAAAGCCAAAATTCAATATGTGTTGTTTGGTTCAAAAGCCCATGTTACCATTCATTACTACTCAATCTCTCCTTCATGTTTCATAAATAAAATGTACATAATAATATATGTTGCCATTTATGGAGTAGTTCCTGTTTGCCAAACTCAATTGCAAATATTTAACATGTGTTAATGTATTGTATTAATTAACCTATATATAATACACAAACACACATATGCAAAATATGCAATATATACATACAATATATACTTTTATATATACAGTATACATACAAATATATGGTATATATATTTATCACATATACAGACTACAACATATATACATATATGAGTATATATGCATGTGTACATATGCACATACATCTAGATATATACATGTATGTAAGTACCTTAGTATATGCTTTATAATGTATACACACATGTATATATGTATGTATGTATACACATATAGAATCATATGGACTATATGATACCATTAAACAGAAGAAGACAAAGAGGGTAAATAACTTGTTCACAGTCTCATGGTGGACAATGACTCCTGCAGATGTGAACCAGGACTGCTGGATGCCACAGCCAGAGCTGAAAGTGCAAAGGTTTGCCACCTGTGCTCATTCTCTTGGCTCACAGGCCTGTTTGTCTTCCCTAACATCAGACTGTGAGGCCATTAGGGACAGGAACTCTGCTGTGTGCATCCTAACCCTCCCAGTACTTAGCCTTGCCTGGCACACTTCCATAAACATTTGTTGGATTGAATTGATTAAGTTCCGGGAGAAATGCTACAAGAGGAGGACTAGGGTTTAGAATCTGTGAGGTTTAGAGGAGGAGCAACAATGTCCGCCAGAAAAAGAAAATAGCCTGGCATCTCAAGAAGCAAATTAAAGTCCAAGTGTTTGGTGAACTTCTCACTGTTTGTCTTTCTGGTGAACTACGTTCTTGACACTGAGCCAGGGTTGTGGAGCCCAGGCAGCAAGGAGGCCATGCCGGCTCCCCCAGCCTGTCGAGATCGCCCTTATAACCGTCCTCTTGTGCGTCTCTAGGCCAAACATTGCTCAAGGACTCACGAACCAGGAAAACGTATTTCCCTTTGCATTGGAAGTTCTGGGAATACGTCTGAGACAGAGAGAATATCTCTAAAAGTTTATCTTCCATGTTTGGTACATAAATAAAAAATGGAGGCTGTGCGAGGAAGGTCTTAAGATTTCCTAGTGAGGTGACAGGGACACATAAACATAAAATAAATAATTAAGATTTGTGAGGGGCTTCAGATATCACGAGGCACAGTCATATGCAGTATCCTGATTAATCCACCCACATCAGATCTAATCGCTTTGACCAAGCAAAAGGAAGTGGGTTTTCATTTGGTTGTTGCTGCTCTTTTGTTAACTTTTAATGAACCAATATTTGGACTTTCTGTGAAAATGGAGTATTGCACTCACACTCTGTTCCTCTTTTCCAAACAATTAGAAGTGACAGAAATATATATATATATATATATATATATATATATATATATATATGTGTGTGTGTGTGTGTGTGTGTGTGTGTATATATATATATATATATATATATATATATATATATATATATGCAAAGAGACATTGCCAGGAATAAAGAATAAAGAGCAAAGTAAAGATTAAAGGTTATCTTCCTTCGATAAGGAATGAAACAGAGACACAAATAAGCTATAGCCAGCTTCTGCAGGGTGACTGAAATAATACTTGTCACCCCAAGTATGAGTGGGGAGCCAGAACTAGGCTCCCCACTCAGAGCCAGAGGATAGCTATATGGGGTTTTCCCACTTAAGAGAATGGGAAAAAAGCCTGGGCATGTTTGGCTCAATGGTTGGATCATTGTCCCATGGACCGAAGGGTCGTGGGTTCAATTCTGGTCAAGGGCATGTACCTCATTTTCAGGCTCGATCCCAGGTAGGGGTGCATGCAGGAGGTAATCAATCAATGTGTCTCTCTCACATTGATGTTTCTCTGTGTGTGTGTGTGTCTGTCCCCCTCCCTTCCACTCTCTCTAAACATCAATGGGGGGAAAGTGTCCTCAAGTGAGTATTAACAACAACAATAAAAGATAAAGAAAATATCTGTGACCCAACCTACCCCCACCCTTACCCCTCATCTCTCAGCTGTGGATGAGAGAACCAGGAGGACAAAGGCACCATCTCTAAACAAATAATGGAACGTGCTAACTTGGAGACTGGGATCTTCAATATCCCCTTTACGGTTGTGTGTGAGACAGGATTTCTGAGATGTTAGGGTGATACCTAGAGATCTACAGGTGGGCCTGGAAGCAAGGGAAAGGCAATTGTCAAGTCATTAAAAAGGTGGGATTAACAAAGATGGAGAGAATAAGTAAAATTATCTCCTTTAACTCTATGCCTAACTCTATTTCTATTTCCTAGTCCAGTGGTCAGCAAACTGCAGCTCTGTTGACTAATGAGTTTGCTGACCACTGTCCTAGTCTAATCCTACTGGAATAGAAACCAGGAATCAGAAATACTTGATACCTCTGAAGTTGGTGATATAGTGGATCAAAGACTAAGAGGAATCATTAAAAGTTAATAGTTATGCACCACTTAACCACAGGCATACATTCTGAGAAATGTATTGTTAGGTGATTTCATTGTATGAACATTATAGTGTGCACTTACACAAGCCTAGATGGTATAAATAGCCTACTACATGCCTAGGCTATGGGGTATAGCCTATTGCTCCTAGGTGACAAGCCTATACAGCATGTTTCTATACAAAACAAAATGAGATTAAATCAAGCACAAGAGAAAATGATACCATCAAGATAGGTGATAATATTTGACAAAGGAGGCAGGAGCATACAATGGAATCAAGACAGTTTCTTCAATAAATGGTGCTGAAAAATTTGGTTAGATACATGCAAAAAAAAAAAAAAGAAAAGAAAAGAAACTTGATCACCAACTTACACCATACACAAAAACAAACTCAAAATGGCTAAAGGACTTAAATGTAAGACTGGAGACCATAAAAATCCTACGAGACTCCATAGGCAGCAAAATAACAGACATATGTCGTAGCAATATCTTTACCAACACAGCTCCTAGGGCAATGAAGACTAAGGAGAAAATAAACAAATAGAACTACATCAAAATAAAAAGCTTTTGCACAGCAAAAGAAACCATCAACAAAACAACAAGAAAGCCCATTGCATGGGAGAACATATTTGCCAATGATATTTCCGACAAGAGTGTAATCTCTAAAATTTACAGAGAACTCATACAACTTAACAAAAAGAAGATAAATGATCCAATAAAAAAATGGACAAAGAATCTAAATAGACACTTTTCAAAAGAGGACATACAGAAGGCCCAGAGACATATGAAAACATGCTCAAAGTCACTAATCATCTGAGAGATGCAAATCAAAACAACAATGAGATACCATCTCACACCTGTCAGAATGGCTATCATCAAGAAATCAACAAATGACAAGTGCTGGAGAGGATGAGGAGAAAAAGGAACCCTCCTGCACTGCTGGTGGGAATGCAGACTGGTGCAGCCACTGTGGAGGACAGTACAGAGTTTCCTCAAAAAGTTAAAAATGGAACTCCCATTTGACCCAGTGATCCCACTTCTAGGAATATATCCCAAGAAACCAGAAACACCAGTCAGAAAGGATATATGCACCCCTATGTTCATAGCAGTACCATTTACAACAGCTAAGATTTGGAAACAGCTTATGTGCCCATCAGTAGATGAGTGGATTAAAAAACTGTGGTACATCTACACAATGGAATACTACACCGCTATAAAAAAGAAGGAACTTTTACCATTTGCAACAGCATGGATGGAACTGGAGAGCATTATGCTAAGCAAGATAAGCCAGGAGAGAGAAGCCAAGATGGCGGCATAGGTAAGCACCTAAACTGCTGCCCCGCACAACAATTTCAAAACTACAACTAAAAGACAGAACGGACACCATCCAGAACCACAGGAAAACTGGCTGAGTGTAAATTCTACAACTAAAAGGAAAGAGGAAAGCTCATGGAGAAGGAGCGGCAAAGGGCTGAGGTACGGAGACACGTGCGCGCAGAGAGGAAGGGCGGTGGAGTGCCTGGCTGGCTTCCTCTGGCGGAAGGGAGAAGGAAGCCCCCGACTGCACTGAACCCCAGTTCCGACTGCACTGAACCTCAGTTCCGGGCAAAACCCTGTGGACCCAGGCTCATACAGGGGGAGTTTGGACTGACAGGTAGAGAGAAAGGCACATGGAGACTCGGAGACTCGGAGACTCGGGAGCCGGGCGGCAGAGGTCTGGAGGCGCGAGTGTGCACAAAGACTGACTGAGGAGGTTACCACAGGCTATCCCTAGCGGAAGGGAGTCAGAAGCTCCTGACTGCACTGAACCCCAGTTCTGACTGCACTGAACCCCAGTTCCAGGCAAGACCCTGGGGACCCACGCTCTTACGGGGGAAATCTGGACTGTCAGGCGGAAACTCAGGAACCGCGGAAGGCAGAGGTCTGGAGGCACGTACGCAAGGGCAGGCTGACGGGAAGCCAAGACTGTCTGCTCCACCCTGAGACTCCACCCCTTCCAAGCTGAGCACAGAGGCTTTTGCAATCTGGCAAGGCTAATCCTATAAGGCTGTCTCCAGCACTGAAAATCTCCCAGTGTAGACACAGCTGATCCTCACAGCCAACTGGCCTAGAGGTCAATTCCTCCCAGTGATACCAACAACAATCAAGACTTAAGTAAAAGGCTGTACACACAGTCCACAAAGGGGTGCACCAAGAGTGTCTACCTCAGGTTAACTGGGGAGGCCGACCCACTGGGCCATATAGGAAACCTAGCACACAAAGCCACCCTACCAACTCAGGGAAGCAGTGAAAAATGGGGAGACGAAGAAACAGATCACAAACGAAAGAAATGGAGGAAAACAAACGACTGGATATAGAATTCAAAACCACTGTTATAAGGCTTTTCAAGAAAATCCTAGAAAAGGCCGATAAATATAATGAGACCCTCGAAGATATGAAAAAGGACCAACTAGAAATTAAACATACACTGACTGAAATAAAAAATATTATACAGAGACCCAACAGCAGACTAGAGGAACTCAAGAATCAAGTCAAAGATTTGAAATACAAAGAAGCAAGAAACATTCAACCGGAAAAGCAAAAAAAAAGAAAAAAGAATCCAAAAAGTTGAAGATAGTGTAAGAAGCCTCTGAGACAACTTCAAGCATACCAACATCAGAATTATGGGGGTGCCAGAAGAAGAGAGAGAGCAAGATACTGAAAACCTATTGGAAGAAATAATGACAGAAAACTTCCCCCACCTGGTGAAAGAAATAGACTTACAAGTCCAGGAAGCGCACAGAACCCCAAACAAAAGGAATCCAAAGAGGACCACACCAAGACACATCATAATTAAAATGCCAAGAGCAAAAGACAAAGAGAGAATATTAAAAGCAGCAAGAGAAAAACAGTTAATTACCTACAAGGGAGCACCCATACGACTGTCAGCTGATTTCTCAACAGAAACTATGCAGGCCAGATGGGAGTGGCAAGAAATATTCAAAGAGATGAATAGCAAGAACCTACAACCAAGACTACTCTACCCAGCAAAGCTATTATTCAGAATAGAAGGTCAGATAAAGAGCTTCACAGATAAGAGAAAGCTAAAGAAGTTCATCACCACCAAACTAGTATTATATGAAATGCTGAAAGGTATTCTTTAAGAAGAGGAAGAAAAAAAAGGAAAGATAAAAATTATGAACAGCAAATACATATCTATCAACAAGTGAACCTAAAAATCAAGTGAATTAAAAATCTGAGGAACAGAATAAACTGGTGAATATAATAGAATCAGGGGCATAGAAAGGGAGTGGACTGATAATTCTCAGGGAGAAAGAGGTATGGGGGGGTGCAGGAAGAGACTGGACAAAAATCGTACACCTATGGATGAGGACAGTGTAGGGGGAGGTAAGGGCAAAGGGTGGGGTGGGAACCAGGTGGAGGGGAGCTATGGGGGGAAAAAGGAGAAACAATTGTAGTAATCTGAACAATAAAGATTTATTAAATTAAAAAAAAAAGAAATAAGCCAGTCATAGAAAAATAAAAATATCACATGATCTCATTCATATGTGGGATGTAATGATCACCATAATTTCATGAACAAGAATAGATCCAGAGACAAATGGTTGTTGGGAGTGGGGTGGTTAGAGAGCAACCAAAGGACTTGTATGCATGCATATTAGCATAATCAATGGACACAGACACTGGGGCAGTGGAGGCTTGTCCAGGGTGGGGATGCCTGGGGGGTGCAACTGGGGAAAAAGGAGACATATGTAAAACTTTAGACAATAAAATAATAATAATAATAAATTTTTTAAAAAGATATGTGATAAACAGGGATATATAGGGCTGCTAATTGTGTAATACAACATACTGTTTTACAGCAAACATTTTATTTTTAAGTAGAAAGAGCTGTCCAAAAGAACAATAAAAAGTATATTGTAAAAAGTGTAGTAAATACATAAACAGTAATTTATTATCATTACTGAAAATGTGTTACATACTGTACATAATTGTATGTGCTATATTTTTATATAACTGGCAACATATTAGGTTTGCTTACATCAGCATCACCACAAACACTAGAATAAATGCATTGTGCTGTGATGTTAGGATGGTTACAATGTCACTAGGCAATAGGAATTTTTCAGCTCCATTATAATCTTTTGGGGCAATCAGTGTGTACATGGTCTGCCATTGACTGAAATGTCTTTATGTGGCATTTGACTATCTATATATATAAAAGGCTAATATGCAAAGTGTCCCTTCAGAAGTTCAACTGGGAGATCAGGAGTTCCATCTCTCACTATGACATGCGCTGACAACCAGGGGGAGGCTCGGAACGAAGAAAGGCCCCGGCCGGCAGCCAGAAGGCCCCAATCAGCCCTGATCGCCTGCCAGGCCTAGGGACCCTACCTGTGCACAAACTTTGTGCACCAGGCCTCTAGTATATGTATAAGCATTTAGGCTCCCAGGACACCGCCTGTACCCAAAATGATATAATTATTCTTCCCATTGCACTCATCGGCATGGCCACAAAAGACTAGAAGGTTATTATTGAAGCCATTGGACCTCAGAACTGTGGACTCAGGAACACTAGGGATAGCTGAGCTAAAATGAGAGCCAGAACCTTTCTTTCCCTCAGCTCCCAGAAGGCTGTCAGTCAGGCTTATCCCCACAGTTAAGAGACTGCAGGATACTGGGATTTCATAGAACCCTATAAGCCCCAGTGAAAAGACCTACCATCACTGGATAATTAAAGAGTCTGCAAGGATATAGCTGATTATTTGCTCAATTGCCCCAAAGTGAAACTCACCACTCAACAAGCCCTGACCATGTGTTGGGCTTTCAATTAGCTTTTAAATGCCTTGTTTTACAATATGAATAAATAGCAAAGAATCATCAGTTTTTGAAGAACACTTCTAATATAATAAACAGACAAAAAATAGATAAAATGCAGGAAGCAAAAGAAATGTTGTATGTATATATTTATATTATATTACATATCTATACTAATAATAGAGGAATATGCACATTGGCCAGGATGCCATCATGTAATGACCAACCAGGCCGGGGGCGGGGCCATGGCAGAGAGTTCTCAGCACACCTGCGCCGGGGGTCCAAAAGGCATGGAGAGGAAAGGAGAACAGAGAAGCAGTTAGGGGGATCAGGCCAGGAGGGGAGCGCAGATAGGCAGTTAGGGGGATCAGGCCATCAGCGGAGAGCAGATAGGGAGTTTGGGGGATCAGGCTGCAGGGGAGAGCAGTTAGGCAGTTAGGGGGATCAGGCCAGGAGAGGAGAGTAGTTAGGGGGATCAGGCTAGGAGGGGAGAGCAGTTAGGGCCATCAGGCCAGCAGGGGAGCAGTTAGGGGCATCAGGCAGGCAGGCAGGTGAGCAGTTAGGAGCCAGTGGTTCTGGATTGCAAGCGGGATCCCAGATTGGAGAGGGTGCAGGCCAGGCTGAAGGACCCCCCTCCCGTGCATGAATTGCATGCACCAGGCCTCTAGTAATATATAATAAATCAAGTTAAATTTAAAAGGGAGAATACAAAAGCCCATTAATGCAATACACCATATTTTAAAATGTAAAGAAAAAAATCTCAACAGATATGGAAAAATTATACAACATAACTCAAAATTTATTCAAGGCAAAATGCTTAGCAAACTAGTAGTAGTAAAATAGGATAAAATAGAATATTTTTAAGCTAAAATAATTGCAAACAGCATATTTTAAAATGTTGCTTTAGAAGTATTCAATCTAAGTGAAAAAAATAGTAGGTATTATTAGCACTTCTAGAGGTCTCATATGTTTCAGACACTTGTCCGATGTTGGCTCATCGCCACCTTAAATGTTAGACACTCTGTTGATGCCCATTTTATAGATGTATTGGAGGCTCCATAGGCACACGGAATTGTATTTATTTGTTTGATGAACAGTGCCTGGCACATACTAGATACTCAATAAGTAGCTGATGAATTAAATAGAACTGAGACTTGCCCAAGGTAACACAGCCAGTAAGCAGTGAAACCAGGACTAAAGGATTTGAAACTAGGTAATATGGCTTTAGGAATCTAACTCTTAACCAGTATCCCATCCTGCCACTAAGAGGATGTGAATTTGCAAAATCGAGAAAAGGAAATAATTACCCAGTAATCTACCACTCAGTTGGTCAGCATTAGTATTTTGTGGATATTTCCTCCTGAGTTTTTTTTTCTTGTTTTGTTATATTATTTCCCCCCAAAGCTATGTTAACACTTTAGAAACATGTTCTGCTTTTTAAATTTAGCATTTTAACAAATCCTATTTCTATGCCATTATAAACTCTTCATAGACAAAACATCATATATTTCATTGAGAGGTTGTTACATAACTTAAGTATTCCCTATTGTTGGAAATAAGTCATTTCCACTGTTTTTTCTTCTACAAACAGTTCTCCAGCAAATATGTTAGTTCATAAACTTTTAACAATATTTACAGTTATTTTTTAGAATTACTTCCAAAACAGAAAAAGAAAAAAATATTCCTGGGCTAATTGGTATAAAAATGTTAAAGGCTATTATTACTATACACTGACAAAATGCTTTCCAAAGGAGAATACCAATTTATACTCCCACCACCAATTTGCAAAAGTGAAAACAGTATATGGTGGATATTCTGTGTACTAAAACATTTACTAATTTCATAAGCATTGTATAATATCTTATTACTTTAATTTGTATTTCTTAGGGGCTGGAATGAAAAAACATACATATACCTACACTATGACCCAGTAATTCCACTCCTAAATGCATACATACGCCCACCAATTCAATCTTAGAAAGATACTCAAAGGAACTAACTACATGTTTACCATCGTTGTTTTGTTCATAACATCCAAACATTGGAAACAACTCAAATGTCCATCATCAGTAGAATAGATAAATCAACTGGAGTACCTTCATAAAATGCAACTTTGGAGAGAAATTTGAGAACGAATAAACTCCATGCAACATGAATGCCTCCCACAGACATTATCCTAATATATATAAAGAGTTAGGTGGCATCACAACCGAACGGGCGACTGGAGCACCTCTGGGTCCCCCCTCTCCCCCAGCCCCTGAGCCACTCACCATGAGTGGGGGCTGGCAGTGGGACAGGACTGTGGACTGTTGAGTGGTGGTGGCAGGCTGCTTCGTGGGGTGGCCGTGAGCTTAGCAGAGCAGTCACTCAGGTGGCAGCGAGTTTCACGAAGCAGTCACGGGGCAGAGGAGTTTTGCGGAGCAGTTGTGGGGTTGGGGAGCCTCACGGAGCAGTGGCGGGGTGGGGGGGATTTCCTCGGAGTGTCCAGCAGCAAGCTTCGTGGTGCAGCAGCAAGCTTTGTGGAGCAGTCAAGGGGCAGGGGGAGCCTCGCAGAGCAGTCGAGGGACCGCGAGCATTGTGAAGCGTTCTGAGGCGGGGAGCTTCATGTAGCGTCACAGGGCAACAGAGGCCATGCGATGGAGGCCAGGTTAGGCCTAGGGACCCTAACCGTGCACGATTTCGTGTGCGCTGAGCCTCTAGTGTTACATAAAAGAAATCAAGCACAGAGAGGGAAATAGTGTAAAATTCCATGTTACGTTTTCATTGAGCTTAACATGAATTTATTATACAAAGGTTGGGCCTGTATGGAGAGTTAAAAATGTGAAGATAAAAGTAAATAACGAAGCATGAATTTTGAAAAATTCTGTAAGTATGCAGACCTTCTAGTGAAGGTCCTTTAAGGGAAATGGTTCACTGCTCTGTTTTATGGGAGTGGGAATTGGCTTTCAGAGTATATCATGCTTTGCTGTTCAGGGAGTTAGATAATGAACTCACTGAACTATTTACACATATGTTTGAAGGTTATAGGAAACTGGAATGGTGCCCAAAAGACTTAAAGAGTAAAGAAAGTCATTTCAGCAATTACCGCCCGGCAAATTTACCATTGCAATTATTATTTAAATAACTCTTATAAGGACAAAAAATGATAAGACTATATAAAAATAAAAAAGGCGTCATAAAAATCTTCAATAGCAGGGATGGCACAGCACTGGGAATCAGAATGTCTGCATTCTGATGGGTTATTGGGAGGTTCTCCAGTAAATTTCTGTAACAGCAGGTATCCCTGGCTTTCTTCTTCCTTCCTTTCCTTTTCAGTCTTCTTCTTTTTTTTTTTTTTTTTTTAAATATATTTTATTGATATTTCACAGAGAGGAAGGGAGAGAGATAGAGAGCTAGAAACATCGATGAGAGAGAAACATCGATCAGCTGCCTCCTGCACACCTCCCACTGGGGATGTGCCCACAACCAAGGTACATGCCCTTGACCGGAATCGAACCCAGGACCCTTCAGTCCGCAGGCCGACGCTCTATCCACTAAGCCAAACCGGTTTCGGCTCCTTTTCAGTCTTCTTTAAGTGCCACCCAATCTTCCTCTTTTCCTTTAAATGTTGGCGTGTTCCAGGGCACCATATCCCTACATAATGGCGTGTAATTCCATGATTTTGAGTACCACCGATAAGTCACTGCCTCCCAAGTTTACATCTCCAGATCTGACCTCTCACCTAATCTTCAGACTTATGTTTCTGCCTGCTTGACTTCCCCATTAGGTGCCTCATAGGCATCCCAAGTTTAAAGTCTTGATTTTCCAAAACTACTCTTCTCCCAGCTTCTCCACCTCAGACCAAAGTAGCCTCAAAACCCCAAACCCAGAAATAGAGAAAGATCATAAAATTGTGAAAGCCTTTTTCCATTTTTGCTTTTATTCACAGCATTTATCACCATTGTCTGTGCCATACATTAGTTTGTTTGTTTTTCAATATTTGTATTGATTTCAGAGAGGAAGGGAGAGGGAGAGAGAGATAGAAACATCAATGATGAGAATCATTGATTGGCTGCCTCCTGTACACCCCACACTGGGGATTAAATCCACAACCAGGCACGTACCCCAACAGGATATCGAACTGAGATCTCCTGATTCATAGGTATATGCTCAACCACTGAGCCACACCGGCCGGCCCTACATTAGTATTTTTATTATCTGTCTCCCCAAACAAAAATGAAAGCTCCATGAGAACAGGGGCTCTGTGTTGTTAATTGCTGTATCATTGGTGCCTAGAACAGTGCCTGGCGCATTACTGGCACCTAGAATATGTTGGTTCAATGAACAAATGATATATTGAACATCATATATTGTTGATTAAAATAATTTTTAATACTATAAAGAATCATCTTTAGTAGTACTATCATTTATTTATTGGGTCACTGTGAGGTTTAAATAAGGCATTATAGAAAATGTCTGTCTTTTTTTTTTTTTTTTTTTTTTTTTTGGTAACAAAAATGGCAGATTGCTGTCTCTGCAAGGACAATGACCTCACAAAAACTCTGACATTGGCATTTGTAGGTGGAAGTCAGAAAGTTTGTGTTTAAGTCCTGATTCTGTCCCCAATTATTAAATGGGGGACCTTAGGTTATTTTTATAATCTCTCTGACTCAGATACTCTCATCCATAAATTAAAAATAATTAAACCAGTCTCACAAGGTTATAATGCAAATTGCTTTAAATGATACCATGTTTATGAGCCTGTCAATCAAGTACAAGTTCCTAAAAAAAAAAAAAAAAAAATGCAGGCATCTGCATTTATGTAAATTATGCCATTGATCATTATGCTTTCCTAAGAGGTCAAGTACAAGTTTCAAACAATATTTATTATCCTTTAAATAATATTTATTTATCCTAATCATAAATACATACTAAATAAAAATTGTGAACTTTTAAAATAATCTTTAAATATATATTTTTTAATTTTTCAATTACATTTGATATACCAAATTAGTATCAGGTGTATAACCTAGTACTTAGACATTTATATAACTTATAAAGTAAATATTTTTAAATGAAAGTTACCTACCTCCCAGAGATAACCACTGCTGACAATTTGATTACATATTTTTCACATCTTTTTAACATGTATGTATGGTATTTTAACCTGTTCTTATATTAATAATGTCATCCAAATTCTTAAAGAAGAGGGCTTATAAAAGCTGTTTTTATTTTTTCTGAGCTCTTATTGATGGTCTATGGGGTTGATTTACATGTTTACAGCCATAATAGCATTGTTAATAAATTTGTCATTATTTCCATGGGTGAAATGTCCAAACGTAACTACTGAATAAAAGGTAATTAAAACAATTGAACTTTTTATGCATTTTGCTAGTTCTCTTCCCAAAAAAAATCTTCCTAATTTACACTAAAATTGGTAGTGTATAATTGCTTATTTTCACACATTCTCGTGAAATATTGAATTGCAGTATGAAATAAAAAAGCACAAATACCATTGTGGTACACACACATAAAACCTTATTATTTTATTTTTATAATATGTAATACTATATTTAATATAAATGTTTAATGATTAGTTTACTATATTTGTAAAAATTTGTGCTATTATATTTTTGTTTTCAGTAAAAATCTGAATTTCACCATCTAATAATAGCGATTGTCAATTCTTTCTGAATACAATTTCAGATACCTTTCATATGGACAGACAGGTAGTTAGATAGGAAGAAAAGGAAGAGGGTGAAATAAGGTTTGATTAGGAATAGTCAATTCACATTATTGGTGGATTCTATATTCACACATTTGCCTGCATATGGCACTGTGGTGAGCATTTTATAATATGTGCAAATACCTAATCCTTATGCTGTACACCTGAAACTAATACAACGTTATATGTCAACTACATCTTGATTTAAAAATTTAAACAAAAAACAAATTAAAAATAATAATTTACTCGTAACCTCCACATCCATATTCTTGATGCTTTAGATAGTCAATCCCTGACATGCACAGAGGGGAAAAATATTTGGGTCACTCGACTTGCACTGTTCCCCACTGAGGTCACACAAAGAAATGCTCTGCCTTCCTGCTTCAGATTAAGTGGCCTCTGTGCAGTTTACTTAGTGTGAAATTCTCTTCATTTTTGAGCATTTTATAGTGATTTCATTATTTAAATTGGCCCCCAGATGTTGAAGGGCTAACGTGTTGTCCAGTGTTCCTAAGTGCAGGAAGGCTGTGATGTGCCTTAAGGAGAGGATACATGTGTTAGATAAGCATGTTTGGATGTGAGTTGCAATGCCAATGGCCATGAGTTCACTGTCAAGGATTCAACAGCATGTAATAGTGAATAAGGTATATTTAAAACAGAAACATACATAAAACAGGGTTATGTGCTGATCAGTGGATGAAAATGCTGTGATCAGAAGCTCACAGGAATCTAATCTGTATTTCCCCCTAAGAGCAATGGTTCCGTATTTGCTAATTAAGTTTTTGCCATGACTTTATAGAACATAACTACCATGGATATCAAGAATGGGCTGTGCTTTAGAACACTTAGAAATAAGATTTTTTTAATGGATCATGTTATAAGTGCTATTATTAATATTAAATTTATTTTACTTGAATTAACAGTAAAAGCATAAATCATGTAGAATTAAAGGATTTGCTGAAAATTATTCAATTCTTTTCCCAACACGATATCAATGCTGAGATAGAAACATCAATGATGAGAGAGAATCATTGATTGTCTGTCTCCTACACATCCCTTACTGGAGATTGAGCCCACAACCTGGGCATGTGCCCTGACCAGGAATGGAACTGTGACCTCCTGGTTCATGGGTCAACACTCAACCACTAAGCCACACTGTCAGGGCTTAATTTTTAAATGATCCCTTTACATTATTAAATCTCAAGGGATGAAAATGATTTTGAACTTATTAAGAGGCTGGTGCCATCAAGCCTATAAACTGTGCTTCATTGTCACCATTCATGGGCCCTCTGATACATGGACAGTGGAACACGCATACTTGCTAGCACACACATCTTTTCTCCACCTTTCACCCTGAGTGTGTTACATGGTTATTGTGGCTTTATCAGAGGCTATATCATGAGTAATTGGAACTGTGAGCATAAAATCAACAGGGTTTCAGACTTGATCTGTTTTGAATCTGATTCAATATCTACCACAGTTTCTCCACTCCTGAACTCTGACTTTGCAATGAAGTGGTTTGGTATTATGGTTTCTATTATTCTCATTGTAAGTGATTACTGGACTCGAATTACATTGTTATATTTAGAGCAGAGGGACATGCCTTTGGAATGCACATACACACATACCACACACACACACACACACACACACACACACACACACACACACACACACCTAGAGTACCTAACCACATCACACAGAACTAGAAAACCCCTCACTGCCCCACTTACTAGGGTACAAACTGTGAACAGGCCTGGATAGAACAGCTACCACTGTCAGGGGAAGCCAACTACCCTGAATACTATATCCAGGTCCAGGAGCCACACAGCTTGGTGCATATTGACAGTCTGAAACTGACCTAGAAAGAAACAATGGCCTTGCTGAATTTCATTGATCCTAAGACGCACATTTTTTGGTCACATTTTAACATTTCTTAAAATGAAGTGTGCCTTATAATTGATGTCATGTCAGCGTTTAATTGGCAATGGTTTTTGTTTGTTTATTAGTGAGTCATAAAAGTAACGGTGCATCTTAGAATTGATGGCATCTTTGACCCAACAGAATGCGGAGGCTCAGAACTGGAAAGGCAGTCATGAAGGAGGCTGGGGGAATCTGTAGGTGACTGGCAGGCAGAGAAAGGTTTGTGTAACTGGGGTAGAAAACGGCAAAGGTGAATGAGTAGGAAGATTCACAGTCACGGACAGGGAATATTTCAGTTGAAAGAATGTGCAAAGGTCACTTGTTCATGAGCCTCTTCCTCAAATATTTGCCAGGCTGCCGTGTGGAAAGAGAGAACACAGCAGTTGTGGGCAGCACCTGAGGGCAGGATTATGACCGATAAGTAGAGTAAATGGTGCCACTTTGGGCTCCTAGGAGTAAGGATTTAAAAAAAAAGTTTTTTTAAACAAATTGGACAAACTTCTACATGAGAAAGTGAGGTTTATTGGAAGGAGTAAGGAAGAGACATGTTTCTTTAGAAGGCATCTCTACCTTGAATTTGAGATTTGATGTAGCAACTTCTCTCCCAGTTTTAAGTTCTAAAACTGTAAGAATGTATGCCCATTTTAGCCTCTTCTAGGAAATTATTTTATGCAAATAATCAAAAAGAATAATGGATAAATGTGTAAGAAGCTGTTCATTGTAGAGTAAGAAAAATTAAATCAATTTTCATATATTGGGATATGGTTAAATAAACACAATGTGATTAAATACACAGCTGCTTAAAGTGACCATTATGAAAACCATGTACCAGCAAGAAAAACTGCATGTGATAAAATATTAAGTGAATAAATTACAACACAACATTACATCTTCACTGAGAGGGCATAAAAGTGTCGGCATATGAGCAAAGACTAGATAGTTATAGAGAAACGGAAATGTGATTTTTGTTTTGAGTGGCAGAATTCTAGGTTAGTCTTTTTCTTTTTTAATCTTTGATTTCTGTTATCATTGTGTTAGCGGAGGTAGGGAGAGCATGAGGCAGAAATGGACACAGTATTTGAAATTGTGGTTGAACATTTGTAAAAATTACTGATAGATTTTGAAATGTCTGTTGGGGTAGTTGGGAGAAAAAGTATAATGATAAAGTAGTGATTTGTTTATTTAAAAAATGAATACAGGCCTGTTGACCCAGATATTATTATGCTAAGTGAAATGTATTCATTTTTAAATAAACAAATCACTGTGTCCATTTCTGCCTCATGCTCTCCCTACCTCCTCCCTTCACCCTTCATCCTCTCTCCCTTTGCCCTCAGTCCTGGGCTCCTATCTGGACCCATTGACCTCTAGGCTTTCTATCCAGCCTTCCTGCTGAGCCTTTTGTTTCTCCACTCTTCTCTACACCAGGCATTAAATGCCCTGGTTTTTAATTCCATGCCTTCCTTCTTCTTTACCAACTCCTCATTTTATAAATTACACCCCTTTGTAGCTTTCTAAGAAGAGACGTGTAGTGGTAATATGTTTGAGCCTTTCATGTTAGAAAATATCTATATACTACCTTAAACCTACAATCAATACTTTGGCTGAATATAGAATACTAGGTTAAATATAATTATCTCTCTGAATTTTGAAAATGTTGCTCTTCTCTTTTAGCACCCAGCGGTGATGTATTTTGAAGCCATTGTGAATTGTGAATCTCTCTCTCTCTCTCTCTCTCTCTCTCTCTCTCTCTCTCTCTCTCTCACACACACACACACACACACACACACACACACACATACCTTTATTCCAGGTGTAATCTCCTTTAGCATACAGTGTGCTGATCAGTCAGGGAACTTGACAAGACGTTTATATAAGTCACCTAGGGGAGAGATTCCTGCATTATTCCTTTGATAATTCATCCTTTCCATTTTCTCTGTCTTCTCTTTCTGAATCTCCTAATGTATAGATGTGGAAGTCCCTGGATTGAGTGTCTACTCTTCTTATCTTTTCTTCCATTTGACTATCATTTTCCCTTTAATCGGGCAACAAAGTTATTTTGCAAAACTTTTATATGCTTTTACACTTCTTTGGGGTAGGGGGAGGAATGAAAACATTATTTTCCCCCAAGAGCTGTTGATTTTTCTGATGGCTCCTTTTCCCAAGCATTTTATTGGTATTCCATAGATGCAACAAATTTTCTGATCTTTCTGAAAATATTAGTTGCAGATTTATTTTTTTTTCTCTACTGCCAGCATGGTCTCTCTTTCACTGAGTTCCTTTTCATCGTTGTTTTCTGGTGGTTTATTTCAGTGGGTAGTTGGGTTTTCGGTGTATTTTCATCTCTTTCATGTGGAACACCTCCTCAAATAACTAGTTCTCCTGGATTGTACATTTGTATGTTTTTTTAAAGAGTAAAGCACCAGATGTTTTATCTGGAGCTCTGTGAGCATGGGCAGAGACTGATTTGCCAGGTTTTACTTGGGGTAATAAAAGGGCATGCCATCCTTGTTGAAGGGAAGCTCCAAATGCCTGTCTTTGGAACTTTTTTCTCTGGACCTACTTCATTTCTCTGCAAAATGACCTTCCAATCTGCTGCTGGAAAGGTCTTAGAAAAGGCTATATGCTTGGGTGCTGGTCTACTAAGGCAAAAGGGGAAGTGTGCTGAGGGTCTCCTGTTATCTAGATTATGCTTATTCCTCTACTAGAGGCCCAGTGCATGAAAATTCATGCACTGGAGAGGGGGTCCCTCAGCCCGGCCTGCCCCCTCCTACAGTCTGGGAGCCCTCAGTGACGGGAGTCGACCCAGCGATCAGGGGAAGGCAACGCCCCCATCACACCTCTGCTGCTGCCACTGCCAGCAGCGCAAGCCTCAGCTGGCCCCGGTTACCTGAGCCTCGGGCGGCCCTGGGCAGCTGGGCAGCCACTATTTGAGGCTTGCCTGTGCCTTGGGCCAGCCCTGAGTGGCTGGGCAGCTGCCGTATGAGGCTTGCCTGTGCCTCGGGCGTCGGCTGGGCAGCTGCCATCCAAGGCTTGCCTGTGCCTCGGGACAGCCCAGGGCCGCTGGGGGGCTGAGGGGACTGGAGGACTCCGGAGGCAGGAGCGCGGAGTGGCCCGACCCACCTGGGGGTGGGCCCAGCTGTGCTGCGCACCTGCCACCCCAGTGGGGCTGAGGGGATTGGGCACCACCATCTTGTGGCTGTGGGAACTGCCAACTTTGAGGGTGTGGCAGTCAATTAGCATATTCCCTCTTTATTGGCTGTGAGTGCCGCCATCTTTGTGAGGGCATGACAGTCAATTAGCATATTCCCTCTTTATTAGATAGTATACTTTTTCCTCTCTTGTAGCCCAATGCCACACTACCCTGCTCTCCCAAGATCTTAGTGTCCCTGAAACCAGAGTTTCACTAGTTTAATTCTCCAAAGTCAAGGAAGTAACCTTCAAGGATTATGGAGGCACCTAGGGGGTCTGCCGGTCACCCAGTTTTAGCCTGTGCCCCTCAAACTTCCACTATTCCCCATGCTCCTCCTACAGAGCCATTCAGAGGCTCCTGGGCAAGTCAACTGAGGCCTTTAAGTGAGAACTTTCTCCACTGTGCTGAGCTATTTGCCACACCTACCTCTGTTTCCTATAATCAGAGAAGCAGTTGAACTCTTCCTTCATTATTATCTCTCCTACTAGTCCTCTTGTCCCTGCAGACTAGTCTCTTTACTCTTCTGCCACAATTTCAAGGGTTGGGAGGAGGGAGGGATAAGTCTGTGTAGACAATGCATTACGATTAACCAGAACCCTAATGTCCATTGTAAAGGAACAATGGATTTAGCCGAGGGAGGAAAATAGAGCAGTCCAGACAGAGTGCTACATGGTTGTCTTCTGGCAGACACATAAAATGATCTATCCATGGAGAAGACCTTCTACCTGCTCCAGAAGAGACATTGAAGTAGCATAGCACTTAATGTTTAAGCTCAAGATCTGGAAGGATACAGACTTCATCTGTGGTCTCTCACTTAGTACCTATGTATCTATCAGAAAAATTAAGCCCTTTAGACTTCCATTTCCTCAACTGTCAAATATGGAGGACAACTGCATCTACCTCAAAACTTACTGAGCCATTTAAATGAGGCAATGCTTTGTGAAGAGTTTAGCACACTACCTAGCAAAACAGTAAGCACCAAATAAACAAATGATCATCATCATCAACATTATCATTATCAATGCAAAAACACCATAATAGAAAAAAATCTGACTAAAGAGAATGGGAACAATAATTTAGATGAGTAGAAATGGAAAAAACAAGGAATCAGCGATAGAGTTATGAAAGCTTCACATTGGATTCTGCTTCCTGGAGTTACTTGAACACTTAAACTAAATATGAGTATTTGTGTAAGGTGCTACTTTAGAACCAATCACATAGGTACGCATTATGTGGTAGCTATTTTGTTATCATTGTTATTGCATGCGATAAGAGTAGGGCAAATAAGGCACCTTCAAAGTTCAGAAATGGAAAGTTGAGATTAAGCACCAAAGGCTTAAAAACTGGCCAAGAGGTACACTCTTCTATTCCATCCAATTCCCTACAAAAAGAGGTGCCCCATTATTTCCTCCTGTAGGGGCCTTGTACATATCTTAAACATCTCATTATCTATTCTTCTCTTCCCCACAGAGAGACCATCACTGTTAATAGGAGGGACCCAGGGAGTCCAATTCTCCTCTAAATCCCCAGCACCTAGCACAGTGTCTGATACTCAATCATTTTTTTTATAGTAAATTCTCTAAATAAATATTTTTTAAAGTAAATGAGGTGATGGGAAGAACAGAAAATAGACCAGTTTGGCATGACTTTCATTCATGTTCAAGGCCTAACATGCATGCAAATAGTTTATGTTCAGCCTTTTAGTTATTTTTTTTTACGAAGTTTCTTATTCATAAACTAGGTACATTGAGCAGCACTGAACAAAACAACTTAATTTGCTCCAACTCTTTTCACAAATCTCCCAGGTTGGCAAATTCCACAGGAGCTTCCCCAGCAGCACTGGTCCCCATTTTGCAAAAGGGTTGGTAGCAAAGTGTTTCTGGAAAAGCCTACAGGACTAACTGTATTTCTTTCCACCTAATGCACATATCATACTTTTCTTATTAGCTAGACATTGTGTCGCGGATTATTAAAATGAAACAATGCTTGTTAAAGCAAATGGAAAAAAAAGATACTCTCTGTTATGTCTTAACTTTTACTCTTTGTAGACTTGCCAAAATGCAGAATTCTAAAAACTTTTCTGTCACTGAAGGGAGTGATTGACTTTTTCTGCATAGTACCCCGAGTTGAAAAGCATCTTATGATGAAATCTCATACTCTGATGGTGCATTTTTACTTCTCAAAGGGCTTTCAGGTATTTATATTATTTGGTTCTACCTAGTAATCCAGTGAGAATAATTCTGTTCTTGCAATGGAAAAACAAAGACTAGGCCAGGTTTAGGTGACTGAAGTCAAGGTCGCAGAAGGGGCTGAAAGCAGCAATCTAGAAAGGAGACCTGATTCTCTTCCTGTCCCTGAGTCTGCTAAGCTATGTAACCTGGGCCTGTCACCTCATCATTCTGGGTCTCAGCTTCCTTATTTGAAAACTGAGAAGGTTAAACTAAGAACCCTCCTAGTTCTAACACTCAAATTATAGAATCCAACCTGGATTTTCTGAGCTTTTTTCCACAGGTCAGAACAAGGTAGATTATTCTCTGGGATTCAACTTCTTCTATCCCTAAGAACCCAATGCATCTTTGTTTCTCAATTTTCAGTTGCTTACTTTGAAAAACAACAAACTCTATAAATAGACTGAGTGACTGCTAATTGCCAGGCACTATACTACACAGTAATGATAGCAAGGTGAAGAAGCCAGTGAATGCCCTCGAGGAACTTCCTGCCTAAAGGAGGCACATAACCAGCTACAAAGCCTTGTCGTGGCTGCAGTAATGGATAGATGATGTACAAGGTGTACAGGAAGCATTTTTTAAAGACACCCAGCCAGCATGGCTCAGTGGTTGAGCCTTGACCTATGAACCAGGAGGTCACTGTTCAATTCCCAGTCAGGGCACATGCACGGGTTGTGGGCTCAATCCAATCCCCAATGTGGGGTATGTAGGAGGCAGCCAATGGATGATTCTCTTTCATCATTGATGTTTCTAGCTCTCTCTCCTTCTCCTTTACTCTCTGAAATCAATAAAAAATATGTGTATTTCTTAAAAAGGCAAGCTCAGGTCTGCCTTCCTCAAGAAGTGCTTACTCCTGTTAATGTTCAGGAACAAAATACTGTGGTGATAGGTGACAACAGATGCTTTCAAGAAGGCACATCTAGAAAACAGCCAGTCCTTCTGCAGGTGAGACAGAGTTGAAAGAGAAGTATATACCAAAGAGACAAGGTTGGAGATGTGGGCTGAGACTAACTGTGAGTGACTCCTCTTGTTGACATTGACTGTCACTTTTTTTTTATTTTATTGCTTTTTTACAGAGAGGAAGGGAGAGGGATAGAGAGTTAGAAACATCGATGAGAGAGAAACATCGATCAGCTGCCTCCTGCACACCTCCCACTGGGGATGTGCCCGCAACCAAGGTACATGCCCTTGACCGGAATCGAACCCGGGACCCTTCAGTCCGCAGGCCGACGCTCTACCCACTGAGCCAAACCGGTTAGGGCTGACTGTCACTTTTTAATCTTGTTTTATTTATGTTCTGCCTTGCTCTCAAAAGTATTTGAAGTTGTTTGCCCCAACAAAATTCATATGTCCAAGTCCTAACCCCCAGGAATGAGAGCTTCCTTCTCCACACATGCCTCCCTCCTAGGTCAGATTTGACAGCGTCACACACACACCCTAGTTTATATATGAGCTCCAACAGTAACTGGCTGTGTGATTTGGGCCCAGTTGATTAACTTTTTTCTGTTCCTTCATCTTGATCAATGATATGCCATAACTAAATCAAAAACCAAACGAATACACATAGAGACTTCTCATATAGTTTCTGCCTTATAACAGGAGTCCAAATGTGAATCTCCTTGGTCTCTTGCTTTCCTTATAATGGAGTACACATTTCCCCATAGAAGGAGTAAGTAGGCCTCTAAACACTTGACAATTTTAAGATATGCTTTTTCCTTTAATATTATAATTTGGCAGCGTTCTACATTAGGCAGAAAATGTGATGGCTAAGTAATAAGATAACAATAAAGTGAAATTTTATTTTAGAAAGAATTAATTATTGTGAACTAAACATCCACATTAGTATCTTAAATTTTTTCATTAAAAAGCAATCCCGGTCTACTGAGTTTACTTAGGAACTTTGGCTGAGGTTTACACTTAGAATAAATGTTTCCAATTTCATTATACGCTACCAAACTACCAAATCGTGCATGTAAACTCAACCTCCGTATCTTGAAAACGTACTTCTGTTTCTTGTGCCTTACTCTATGTAATTTCCATTGTTTAATTTTTTTCTTTACTTCTCAATAGCTGAGTTCTCCTCAAACCAAGTAAAGACCAAAAGGGAACTGTTTCAATCATGGGTTTGAGGTCACTTAATCCAGTGATCTTTGACTTTCCAGAGGTTAAAGCCAAACTTAAATCAAAGAACTTTTACAGAACTAGCAATAAAGAGTTTATTTCTATTCAAGCTCATTTGCCATGGAAGAATAGAGAAAATTCAGTAGTACTATTATTTACTCCAAGCCCAAAACTCCAGGTTAATATTCTGCTTCACTTAATATGACCCAGTAGAAACAATTATTAAAACAGGAACAAACATGCTATAAAAATTACAAGTTCTTAAAAAAAAAAAAAAAAATTACAAGTTCTTTTCCACATGAAGCTCTTTGCCTGGATAGCTTTATCCCAGACTGAACTTGGCTAGAACCTTCTTGTCATGCAAGCATTTTCAAATGCAGCTGCCTCAAAAGAGACTTCCCTTGACCAAGTGATCTGAAGAAAACCCCCAATCACTCTGGTCTGAGCCCCATTATAACTCCCTCCACAGCACTGACTACAAGCTGATCTTTCACTGTGTGCTTTTGTATGACTTGCCCTTCATTGCATCTCTTCATCCCCTGTCCTCTTCCTCAAATATAAACTCTATGATTGTGGAGGCTACTATATTTCCAGCACCAAGAACTGTGCCTGGAACATAAAGGGCTTATTAGTTTTTTATTGCTGCATAACGAATTACCATCATTCTGGTGAGTTACACCAATACTCATTATTAGCTCACAGGTCTGGAGGTCAGACATTCAGGAGTAGGTTGGGTAAGTGTTACAACCTGGCCAGGGCATCAGAAGCTGAAATCAAGGTGTCAGCCAGGCTGAGTTCTTGTCTGGAGCCTCTGGAGAAGAATCTGCTTCCGAACTCCTTCAGTTTGTTGGCATGAGGCTGTAAGATTGAGGTCTCTATTTCCCTGCTGACTGTCAGCCAAAAACCATCCTTAGGTCCTAGTGGCTACTCACCATCCTCACCAAGAGGTCCCCTCCATCTTCAAGCCAGCAGAGCATGTCAAATCCCCCTTGTGCTTTGAATATCTGACTTCCTCTTCATTTAAATAAATATATATTTTTATTGATTTCAGAGAGAGAGGGATAGGGTGAGAGAGAGATAGAAACATCAATGATGAGAATCATAGATCGGCTGCCTCCTGCATGCCCCACACTGGGGATTGAGCCCACAGCCCAGACATATGCCCTGACCGGGAATCAAACCATGACCTCCTGGTTCACAGGTTGACACTCAATCACTAAACCACTCCAGCTGGGCTGACCTCCTATTCTATAACCAGCTGGAAAACTCTCTGTGTTCAAAGGAGTCATGTGATTCAGAGTCAGGCCTACCTGGATAATCTTCATATCTTCAGGTCAACTTGCCAAGTAACATAACTCCATCTAAATCGATCATATACACAGTCCTGGGGATTATATAAAACATGCACACCACAGGGAGGGAATCTTGGCCCGTTATAGAACTGTGACTACCACAGAAGGTATTCTGCAAGCATTTGTTGTATAAAAACAATGAATAACAAATGTGCTCATCTAACGTCATAAATAATCTCACAAGTGTTAGCATTGAAGTAATTATGATGTCATGAAAAGGTTAAAGTGTGTCCTGGCCAGTGTGGCTCAAGTTGGTTGAGCAAAGCCCCAGGCACTGGACAGTTGCAGTTCAGTCAAGGCATATACACAGGTTGCCGGTTCAATCCCTGGTTGGGGTGCATATAGGAATCAGGCAATCGATGTTTCTCTCTCTTTCTCTCCCTAAAAATCAATAAAAACCTATATTTTAAAAAATTATTAAAGTGGATATGAATTGTCATGCTCCATTAAAGAAAGACTATTTTTTCTTTACATTTTAGGGCTCAGAAAGATTAAATTCTAATTAGCTAACAAAGTTTAAAAAGATGAAAGCAAAGGAGGTAACCAAGATGGTGGCATAGGCTAACGCCTGTACTTGCACCTCCACAACCACATTAAGTTACAGCTAGAAAACAGAACAACTATCATCCAGAACCATCAGAAAGCTGGCTGAATGGAAGTCCTGCAACTAGAGAAGTAAAGAAGAAAGCACACTGAGACTAGAAGAAGGTGCAGAGGCACAGAATGGGCTGGTCCAGAAACCACGTGTGTGACTTTTTTCTCAACTTGTGACAAGTTGAGAACTGCTTCTGTAGAGCCTAAGACCATCGGAAAACACAGATATTTACATTACAGGTATTTACATTATGATTCATTAACAGTAGCAAAATTATAGTTATGAAGTAGCAACGAAAATAATTTTATGGTTGGGGGTCACCACAACATGAGGAACTGTATTAAAGGGTCGCGGCATTAGAAAGGTTGAGAACCACTGGCCTGGAGGAACAAGGGATCACAGCCTCGAGTCCCAGAGCTGGGAAAAGAAGTCCCCATAACTACGGGCTATAAAAACCAGTGCAAATTGGAGCTCAGTGACCGAGAGGCTGCTGGAGACCCAGCTGCTCCTCTTAAAAGGCCAGCACTATGAAATGAACTTACAAGGTCCTTCTTCCTCTGAGCTCCAGCGTCAGGGCGAGGCACTTGGGGCCACATTCATCTGGCATCAGGACAGAAACTTGGGGGTGGCTTTCTCCCAGACAGAGGTAGTCACAGAGATCATTGTTCCTGTGCTGGGACCTCCCAGTTGGTCACAGGGCTGACTGGCAGCCATTTCTTTTTGCTCCACCCTGTGATACCCTAAGGCCCTGACTCGTCCAATTTACAACCCTACCCAACCTGCCTGCAGTGGCTTTTGCATAAGAATGGCCTATCCTTGAAAGTCTCAAAAAAGCTACAGCTGGGTCAGGGAGCCCAAACCTATCAATAAAAGGCCCAAGACCCTGCACCAGCACCAGCCTGCCTTGCTTCACAGCTGGGCCTCGTCTGGGCACTTCCAAACCTAATACAAAAAGGAGGAATTTGCAGATCTCTCTGTAGCTCCTGCTGGGTGGTCCCAGGCAGTGGCTGACTTTGCACCTCCCTCCAGTGTACTCAGTGGTCAGTATCAGACCATACCATATTACAACTCTACACATCCACAAGCAACACACTCAAGGGGCAGACTCAGTGAGCACCAAAGCCCCACTAAAGCATGTCCTGTTCCATAGAGGTGTCTCCTACACAGCAGCTCTCCCACTGTAGTCGAAGCTGATCCTCACAGCATATTGGCCTGGAGGTCAATTCCTCCCAGTGACACCAATAGCAATCAAGTCCCAACTACAAGCCTGTGCTCACAGCCTATAAAGGGGTGCACCTAGAGTTTCCAGCTCAGGTGACTGGGGAGGCTGAGCCACTGGGCCCTATAGGACCCCTACTATACAAGGCCACTCTACCAACTCAAGGAAACATAACAGCTCTACCCAATACATAGAAATAAACACAGGGAATCAGCCAAAATGCGGAGACAAAGAAACATGTCACAAATGAAAGAAGTGGAAAAAAAGCAAACTACTGGATATAGAGTTCAAAACTACAGTTATAAGGTTACTCAACAATATTCTAGAAACCTCCAAGGGACTTAGTGAGACTTTCAAGGATCTTAGTGAGAATGTCAAACACATGGAAAAGGACCAGTCAGAAATGTAGCATACACTCACTAAAATAAAGAATAATATACAGGGATTTAACAGTAGAGTAGAGGATTCTGAGAATCAAATCAGTGATTTGAAATATGAGGAAGCAAAAAACACCCAACCAGAAGAGCATAAAGAAATAAGAATCCAAAAATATGAAGATAGTGTAAGGAGCATTTGGAACAACTTCAAGTGTACTAACATTTACATTATGGGGGTGCCAGAAGAAGAGAGAGAGCAAGATATTGAAAACCTATTTGAAGAAATAATGACATAAAACTTCCCCTATGTGGTGAAAGAAATAGACTTACAAGTCCATGAAGCAGATAGAGTCTCAAACAAGAGTAACACAAAGAGGACCACACTAAGACATATCATAATTAAAATGCCAAGGGCTAAAGACAAAGAGAGCAGCAAGAAAAAAGCAGTTAGTTACCAACAAGGGAATGCCCATACAACTATCAGCTGATTTCTCAACAGAAACTATGCAGGCCAGAAGGGAGTGGCAAGAAATATTCAAAGTGATGAATAGCAAGGACTTACAACCAAGATTACTCTACCCAGCAAAGCTATCATTTAGAATTGAAGGTAAATAAAGAGCTTCACAGATAAGAAAAAGCTAAAGGAGTTCATCACCACCAAACCAGTATTATATGAAATGTTGAAGGGTGTTCTTTAAGAGGAAGAAGAAGAAAAAGAAAAACATCAAAAATATGAACAACAAAATGGCAACAAATACATACCTATCAACCATTGAATCTAAAAATCAAAATAAACGAATAAGAAATCTAATGAACAGAATAAACTGGTGAATAAAATAGAATCAGAGGCATGGAAATGGAACAGACTGACAATTCTCAAAGAGAAGGAGGGTTGGGGGAGTGAAGAGAGATTAACCAAAAATCTTATATGCATATATGCATTACCACAGACAATAGGGTGGTGAAGGCCTGGGGCGGGACAGAACCCAGTGAAGGGAGGCAATAGGGGGGAAAAAAGAGGGACATCTATAATAATCTCAACAATAAAGATTTTTTAAAATTAAAAAAAAAAAAAAGATGAGAGCAAAATAGATGATAGCCTGGGTGTTCATTTGACTCAGCTACTCACTGGCTCTGACTTTGGGCAATTTAACACCTACAAGGCAGGTTTCTTCTTTCTCAAATGGGCAGCAATTCCACAGGTGGTTGTGAGGTTTAAATTATCAGATGCATATACACCACCTAGTATGTTATCCAGAGCTTAGCATCTACTTGATAATTATCTCTCAGCAGTCTGGAGAAGTCAGCTGTTTAGAGTGAAAATTCATAGACTTGTTTCATCCAGACAAGGTTTTTCAGTGGAGTTGCAGGGCAAGAAAGAGGGGCTAGGGGGTATGTTCTAATGTAAGAAAATGAGAGAGAGAAATGAGAGAGAGAGAGAGAGAGAGAGAGAGAGAGAGAGAGAGAGAGAGAGAGAGTTCAACATTCTTTTCCCTTAGGAAGTTACCACATTGAAGACTTAGCAAATTCAGTACAGCCAGTTTTTCTTTTAGCGTTAGAAAAAACATCTTATTCTTTTAGCTGGGTGTCACGCAAGGTAACTGACTAAAGTTTGGAGGACATATTTTATTTAAAAATACTTATCTTTAGATAATGCAACCTCAGCACAGCAAAGAACTCCTAACATGAGAGACAACACAGTGCAATGAGGTAAATCCCAGCCCTGCCACCTATTGCTCCGTGAGGTTGGACAACTTTACATTAATCTCTGTGTACCTCTGTGTTCTCATTTGCACAATGGAAGTAATGATTCACCACAGGGCTGATGTGAGGACTAAACTGTTCAGGGTGTACAAAATGCTTAGAGCTATGCCTGACATGGAATAAGTGCTACTAGTACAAAATACTTATGTTACAAAAAAAAAGGACTCAGAGAAACAAATGGAACCTGACTGAGGGAAAAGCAAAGCAGATCTGCATCCCTGCTCTGGGCATGTCCCCATTCAATAGACAGCAAACAACTGTGCCTACTCTATTAAGTCAATCTTCTTTTCCCGCTTCACCCCATTTCATGACCTGCAGACAGGCACCAGGAATGGATTAGATGTACAGGAGATTCACTGGAGGAACAACTTGTAGGAGCAGGATTGGGCATGGAGAGCATTTGGACATGAGACAGGTCAGATACCTGTGAGAGGAGAGAAGGAAGGAAGATGGGCTTAGAAGAGCCACAGACTACAGAGCAGTTCTTAGAAAGTCTCAGCCAGGCCAGCGGGCGTCCAAAGAAGACCCTGCCTGTTAGAGGAAGCCCGTGTCAGGCTCCAGTGCACCTGCCAACCTCGGATATTGACTAGGAGGAGCCCAGGGGAAGCACAGCCTTGGTGCGTTTGGTTGTGAGAAGTCCAGCAGCTGCCCTCCGCTGAGCTCCCCGCAGTGGCATTTCATTTATGCAGGTGAAACGCACTCAGGATGTAATGTCTGCTGGACACTTTGTTGGGCCATCATTGGAAGAGATTCGCTGGGAGGTGGGCACTACACTGGGTATTACTACACACCTTATTATTGTTTGGGGACCAGCCAGGAAGAGGCAGCTGAAGCTAAGTGGCCCTCTGGTGGGACCCATCCATACGGAAAGTCAGTGCCTTGCTGGTGGCATGTGTCTGGGAACTAATGCTTTGAACCCTTCCTGGATTAGGTTTTTGCTAAGCATGGACTCCAATGATGAGCAACCACTTTTTGCATGAAGGCAAATTCAGGAATACGTATGTACGTATGTATGTATGTATGTATGTATATGTGTATGTATATATGTGCATGCATGAGGGAGGTGTATTTAGAGACTGTTTTTCTTTCATTCAGAACAAAAATAGCCTTACTGGGTCCCACATAAAATACATCTATTCTTGGAACTTGAATTACCTACTTGATTGAATAGAAAAATGTCATTAGAAAAGTTGGCATTGCTTTTTAGCCACCAAATTTGTAACATTCAGACTTCTTTGTAAAACATCAATAATAAGGTAACTTTCTAAGTTTTCTTCTTGAAAAGAGATCACAAATAAGATTCCAAAGCTGGGAAGCCCCGGCTGGCTCTCCCCTATGCATTGACAGCATCTCTACTGTACCTGGCATTATAAGGGCACAAAGGGCACAGAGCACAAGGACTCGGTGCCAAGGCGGGGAGGATGCAGACTGCTGGGTGAACAGACAAGGACAAAACAGCCATAACGAGTGTTTAGAAGTCCTCTGGGAATTCAGGGGAGTGAGTCACAGATAATGGTTTTGGGAATGTCAGTGTTTAGCTGCGACCTCCAGACAGCCGGCTCTGTCTTGACAGGCTGCTGCACACACTTGACAGTCAGCTCTTTCCTCATCTCGCTCTAAACCTTGGCTTCCAGCGTAACCTTGGCTCTCCCAGTACAGACAGGATCAGTGTGATCCTTGCCACCCCACCCCTGAGTGATACCATCATTCATTCACTCATCCATCCTCCACCCATCCTTAATGAAGGACATAGGAAGCACGGAATGCACTCAGATCACGGCGTGTACTAACACCAGGTCCCTTACATAATAAGTATCTATTTTGTCATATTAACTTGTAATATTAGCCAACTCGGATCCCTTTGGGAATAAATGGAAGGATAAAGAAGGTGAATTCCAGTAATTACAAAGGACCTTCTTTCTCAGCTGCATGTTGCCCAGATGGCAAGGTTGAAAGAGAGTGAGCTTGCGTCATGATTCTCAGCATTGACCACGGGTATGACCTGGATGTGAACCTCATTTTTCTCATCATTATCTAAAAAGTAAGGATAACACATCTTGCAATGTTATGTATTAAATCATATACGTGAAAGGCAAAGACTATTGGAGCAAAGTAAAATGAAATGTAGAAAATAAACGTATACTAGTACACATGAAAAATGGAAATTTAGATTTCTTAAGATAAGTTGGATGTAGGACAAGTCTTCCTAAACATGCAAAAAAATCAGAAATCAGAAATAAAAAGCATAATTATTTGAATACATAGACTTTATTAACCTCTATATGGTCACATATAGCATAAACAAAATTCTTTAAAAAGTATATATATATATATATATTAAGATATATATATCAAAGACTAATAGCCATAGTATTTAATGAATCCCTGCAAAGGAATTTAAAAAATGCAACTCCACAGAAAAATTACTGTATTTATATGAGCAATTCGCAGAAGAATGACAAGTAGCCAATAAAGACCTGAAAACATTTCAGGCTAGCTAGTTCTTAAGGAACACAGATTTTAAAAATAGGATAATTACATTGTTTTAACACACCATACTGACCAAAAAATTAAATATTGATAAATCGCTTATAGGCAAATATATGGGAAATGGTACTTGCCTATGCTACTACATATGACAGACTACTGAGTCAAGGTGCTTGCTGTGCAGTAGGCTTCACTACTATCACTCTTAGTTCCAAATATGGGGGAAAGCACCTTCAACTAACATGAGGTGGGGAGGGGGAATAATTACTATTCTCATAATAAAGAGGTTAGGATATTCCCTGAAGCTCATGCAGTTTGACTGCAGAAAGACTGGGAACCAGGCACTCAAATTGCATTTGGACTCCTCCCTTCTACTCTTCTCTGTATTTGGGTTCAGATTTCTCTTTTTTGGTGCTGACTGGCTTGCTCCATTGGGTGGAAAACATGGCAACCAGCAATGTTGGAGCTGAGTTCTATGTCTTACAGCTCCAAGTACCAGAAAATTAATGATTAAGTATCAAGTTCTCCAAGTCCAAAAATCCTAAGGAAGGGACTCACTGTTCCTGATTGGAATCAATGATCATGCTGAGACCAATAATTGATGACCAGAGAGATGGAATTCCTTGCATCTGGGCCCATTCCTGACACAATTCACTTCATCAGAAGATGAGTACACATTTCTTTGGCATCTCCCACCAGAGGATAAGAGAAGGCATAATTCCTAGAAGAAGGGAATGCTGTTCCTAGAAGTGAAATATGCTAGCCAGATATAAAAGGGGTCAAAATACATCTATCAAGATTAAATGTATATAACCTTATGTTCACTAATTCCACTTCTAGCCATTTACCTTAAAAAATAACACATATACACAAAAAGAGATTAATTAAAAGTTTAACATTCAATAAATATTTGGTGCATGCTACATGCCTATACTGTTTTAAAAGTTGGAATAATAGTAGTAAAAGAGAGAAAAGTTTTATGTATTTGTATTTGAGTGGGGAACACATAGATGATAAGCAAGTGATTGGCCCTTGGCAATTGTTTATTAAGCATTCTGTCCAATTTCAATTTCTGGGCTTCACAATCTCACAATATAAATGTGTTTTCTGTTTACGCTCAGGGAGTTTTCATTATCTTCAAAGCTCCATGTGTGATACCGTATATACTCGCAATTAGAAATGGTATGCAGTTATGTCTAATTTTTGATAGAATTGTACACTTTACAAAGAGCTTTTATATCTACTATTTCATTTCTTTCATGCTCCAAAACTGACTTAGGTAAAGGCAGGCATCATTATGATTTTGATCACCCTTGAATCTCCAGAACCAAGCAAAATGCAAGGTATAAAGCCGGCACTGAATAAGAGTTTGTTTGTTGGAGGAATCAAAATTAAAAGATATGGCTGAGCAAAAAGAGACACTTAGGTAGCATAGCAAGTCATCTAACTCAAGACTGTCAATTCTTGGGCTTTTCCAGCTACACTGTGTTTGCAATTTCTAGAATCACCTAATCATAAGATTTTGGTTACCTCCATTTGATATGGTAGCTGCCATTTCTTCTAATATGGAGGACCCTGAAGTTTTGCTTTTTTGTTTTTAAATAAATTATTAGATATTTTGTTGATGGTTGATTCACAAAACATGAACTGCTTTTGCAAAACCTGGAACTGGTAGCAACTAGAGCTCCAAGTACAGAGTGGAGAAAGGAGTGTTGGTAACACTCCAATCTGAGCCTCATGAGAAATCTGAGACGTGTGCTGTAATTTTCAGCACATAGGTGTGACTTGGACCAGTCGCTCTGCCTCTCTACGAAATGAGGTGATTGTTCTAATTGAATGTTGATTCCTTCCAGCACCAAAATATGATGATGCGGTAACATTTTAGTCACACCTGCTGGATAATTATGGACATCCAGGTCGCGTTTTAGTTGATGCTGAAGAACAGGAATACACATTGCAAAACAAAGTCATTTCAGGAAGTTCTTTGGGCTGGTAAGTGCTTTGGGCTCCACAGATGCAAACTTAATTAGGACAAAGAGCAGAATTCATTCTGTTACATGATGGAATGAGTCAACAGAGGAGAGATTGTTTGGGCCCACCCTCTTTCTTGGAGAAGTAAGACTCCTCAGATGCTATGACATAACATCGCTGATGTCCAGGTAAAGGGAATGGACGTAGACTATAGAGAAGGAAAGTCTGTTCTTAGGCAGTGGTTCTGTACTGAAGGTCTGCTGACAGAACCAGTCCTCAGGCAGGATATTACATCATTAGCTACATCCCTCCAGATCACAAAGAATAACAAACACGCTTTCTCCTCACCTAACTTATGTGACACCCTTTGCACTGGAAAGCGAATGAGCAAATTCCAGCCTCTGCCCTGAATAACCTTGAATAAGCCATTTAATCTGGCAAAACCTCAAATTTCTAATCTACAAAATTAGGATAATAATATTTACCTTCCAAGATTTAAGTCACAAAAGTATTTAAGCACCTGGTAGGGTTCTGACACCAAACAGATGGTGAATAAACATATGGATGTACCTCAGTTGAGCCATTCACCTATTGAAGGATATCTAGGCTGTTTCCACTTTGCCTGTTATAAGGAAAGCGTCTTTGAATGTTAATGTACAGGCTTTTATGTAAACATAAGTTTTCATTTCCCTGAGAAAAATGTCCCCGAGTAGAATTGCTGGATTATGTGATAGTTGCATATTTAGGTTATAAATAATTTGCCAAACCATTTCCAGGAGTGGCTGTAGCATTTTACATTCCCACCAGCAACAAATGCATGAGATCAAGTTTCTTCACATTCTCACCAGCATTTCATATTGTTCCTGTTTTTCATTTGAGCCATTCTGATAGCTGTGTAGTATTATCTCACTGTGGTTTTTTAATTTCCATTTCCAGAATGGCAAATGATGTTGAACAAACTTTCATAAGTTTATTTTCCATCTGTTAATCCTCCTTGTTGAAATATCTGTTCATGACTTCTGCTCATTTTGTAATGGGATTATTTGTTTCTTTTCTGTTGAGTTTTTGAGAAGTTTTTATGTATTCTAGATATTTGTCCTTTGTCAGATAAATGGTCTTCAAATATTTTCTCCAAGTCTGTATCTTGTCTCCTCATCTCCCTAAGAATTTTATTCCCAAAGCACAGTTTTTAATTTTGATTAAGTTCAATTCATCCACTTTTTCTTCTGTGGATCATGCTTTCAGTGTCATATCTAAGAACTCTTCACCCCACCCGGGTCACAACGGTCCCTTCTTATGATCTCTTCTAAAAGATTAATGATTTTGTGCTTTACATTTAAATATATGATTCATTTTGAACTAATTTTTGTATAAGGTGTGAAGCTTGGGTTGAAGTTCATTTATTTGCCTATCTACCTAATAGAAGAGTAACATGCTAATTGGCCATACCTTTGTGATTCCCAGCAGCCAATCAGGAGTGAGTATGCAAATTAACCCAACAAAGATGGAAGGTTAATTTGCATACACAAGCGCTGAGTGGCTGGGTTTGGGGCAGGATGCTCCGGGCCTCTGGGAGATGTGGGAAGGCGGAAAGGCGGCTCAGGCCAGAGTGAAGGTCCTGCCAGCAGCCAGGGGAAGGAAGGCCCATTCTTGCACGAATCTTCGTGCATCAGGCCTCTAGTAGATTATAATTGTCCTAGCACCATTTGTCCAATGGGTTATCATTCCTACATTGAATTAATTTTCATCTTTGCCAAAAATCAGTTGGGCAATTTTTTGTGGTCTACTTATGGATTCACTCTCCAGTCCAATCTATTGGTCTTTCCACCAATAATATGCAGCCTTGATTACAATAGCTACAGAATTATTGAAACTGGGTAAGGTGATTCCTCATACTCCAGTCCTCTTTTTCACATTTGTTTTAGCAATTCTAGGTCCTTTGCCTTACTGTGGATTTCCCCTTTATTTCTGAAAGATATTTTTACAGATATAGAATTTTGAGTTGATAGTTGTTTTTTTTTCATCACATAAAAATTGTTGTGCTGCTTCTTTCTGGCCTCTGTGATTTGGGATGAGAAATCTGTTGTCATTTGAATGTTTTTTTTTCCCCTGTATACTAGTAAATAATATGTTATTTCTCTTTCACTGCTTCTAGAATTTCTCTTCATCTCTAATTTTTACTTGCATGACTATAATATGTTTTGGCATGGATTTTTTTGTTGTTGTTGTTCAGCCTGTTTGACATTCTCTCAGCTTCTTGAACCCATAGGTTTGTGTCTTTTGCCAAATTTGGGAACTTTCCAGCCATTATTTCTTCAAACACTTTTTCAGTCTCAACCTCTTTCCCCTCTCCTCCCAGCTTTGGTGACACAAATGTTAGGTCTTTTGTCCTGGTCACACAAGTTCCTGAGTTGCTGATTATTTTTACTTGAGTCTATTTCCTCTCATTATTGAGACTGGGTAATTTCTATCCTTCTTTCTTATGGTTTACTGCTTCTTTCCTCTGATTGCCCATTCAGCTGTTGAGTCCATCCATGGAATTGTTTATTCTGGTTATTGTATTTTGGAGTTCTAAAACTTAAGTTTCTGTATAGCTTCTAATTCTTTGCTGTGGCTTTTATTTTTTAATTTGTTTCAAGCATGTTTGTCATTGCTCATTGAAGCATTTTTATGATGGCTGCTTTAAAATCGTGCCAGCTGAATCGAAGAACAGAAAAAAGAATTAGTGAGCTGAAAGGAAGAACAATAAAAACTTACCCAATCTGAATAACAGAGAACAAAGTGAAGAGAGACAGACTGACGGGCACTCGGAGACCTGCATGACCATCATAAAAGCTCTAACATTTGTGTCACCAGGATATGGAAAAGAGAGGAAAAGGAGGGTAGAGCTAAAAAAAAAAAAATGGCTGCAGACTTCCAGCATCTCTGTCATGCCAGTTTAGCATTCATCGCCTTTACTCACTCTTGTGGAAATTTCCTTGGTTCTCTCTGTGATGAATCATTTCATCTGGAACCTAGACATTTTCAAGATTGTGTTAAGAAACTCCAGATTTATTTCTGTCTTGGCTACCTTTCTGTAGTATTGCTCTGTCAGGGAAAGTGGGGTGTTGCTTCATGATGGCCAGGTGGAGAGAGAAGTTCAGGGTCCTCTTGGCCTCTGTTGACACCTAAGGAGGGCAGGGGCTCCCCAGAACTACTGGGGAGAAGTGGGAGACCCACTGCCCTCTAGGCCTCCTCTGATTCCCTGACCTGGAGGAGTAAGAGTGCCCATTACTCATCCCCACACATCCTCCATTGTTACCACAGGGCTTGTATGGCTGCATGACCACTGAAATCTGATAAAAGTCTTTTGTTTTAAAAAATATATATTTTTATTGTTTCAGAGAGGAAGGGAGAGGGAGATAGAAGCATCAATGATGAGAAAGAATCATTGATTGACTGCCTCCTGCATGCCCCCTATTGGGGATTGAACCCACAAACTGGGCAAGTGCCCTCACCTGGAATCGAACCTTTACCTCCTGATTCATAGGTCGACACTCAACCACTTAACCACACCAGCCAGTGGTTGACTCTCCTCTAGATCTCCTCTGCCATCAGCCCAGTGGGGAGAGGCAGGAGAGCCTCATTACTGCAGGCACAGGAGAAAGTCCAGGCTTCACACGTGGTCTCCCCTGACACTGTGGATGGGAGAGCTTTGTGACTACTCAGCAGCAATGGAAGTCCTGGCTCCCTGCTCACCTTCCCTCATACAACCCTTGTTGCATCCCAGCCAGAGTATGGGAATCTCTAGGCTACCCAGTTGTCTTCACTGATACCAATGAGGGTGAAGCCATGATTTTTCTGCAGCGTTTGGCTGGAATAGAGCCATTATAGTTTTCTGCGATGTAAGACTGACCTTCCTTGGTCCTTGGGCTACAGACAGCAGGCTTCTACTGGGGCCTTTTAAAAAATATATGTTTTTATTGATTTCAGAGAGAGAGGGAGAGGGAGAAAGAGATAGAAACATCAATGATGAGAGAGAATCATTGATCAGCTGCCTCCTGCACACCCCCTATTGGGGATGGAGCCCCCAACCTGGGCATGTGCCCTTGACCCTTCAGTCCGCAGGCTGACGCTGTATCCACTGAGCCAAACCAGCTAGGTTGGGGCCTTTTTGTTTTTACCTGCTGGCATTTTTCATGCTTGAGCTTCTCCAGATCCAGTTTTAGAACATGAGCCAAAGAACACCCAAGGACCTCACCATGTTATTGTCTCTCAGGTTCCAAGTCTCTGGCAGTTTTCCTTCTTCTCTCCACCTTTTAGATATTCCATATTTGTTTTATACATAATTTCCATGGTTGTTAATTGTCCTTAGTGGGAGGAATAGGGACAAATCATCTATTCCCTCTTCATGGAAGCAAAAGTTTTGCATATTCGCTTTTAATAACATTTTATTGTACAGACAATTTTGAGTGACTTTAAATAAATGTTAAGACTAGAAAAAAAGTTCTTATAATTTTTACTAATATTAACATTGTAATTACAGGTGAGATTAAGATTTGCAGGCGGTATATCCATAGCAAAGACATGGACATGTCCAGCCACTGATCCAAGCTGATTGCTATCTTGGTAGGCAGGCAGATAGATAACTGCCTATGGGTGTGTAGTTTGATGGTGCTAAGTAAGCCAGCCTTCCTCAGATAAATCCTCTCTCTGGCTAGTGGATAGCCTTACCAGGCTTAAGCTTTATCTCCTTAGCTTATGTCTATAATGCCTGCTGAAATGTAAACATCCACAGAGAATATGTGCTATTATTCTAGACACCAGTAGTGCTGTAGGCTATGAATGCTCACCAGTAAGAGGAGCAAACAGATGCTTAACAGAACCAAATAGATGTGAGGACAGTGCACCAGGTCTCTCCAATATGTTCTTGTACACACACATACACAGTCACACACATGCGTCTCTTACCATCCAATGAACAATCAAAAATACCCAATTGAAAAGGCACTTTGGGTTATAACTACTCTATTGACAACGGCTCGATGTGTTGAAAAGGTCACAAGAGGTTGGGTGCAATATGTCTTCCCCACAAGCCAGAGGAGAGAGGGCTTGGTTTCAGCCATTCAGGAACCAATCTCAACAAGTATTTATTAAGCACTTACTATGTGACAGGCACCACATTACATACTAAGGATAAGAATTTATAAATCACTTCTCTATGCTTTCTCTTATTTGATAGCTCTTATGCCAGAACAATATTTCAAGGAAACTGGCTTTCTTTATCATATATCTGTATTGCATTTTAGAAACTGTTTTAGAAACTGTTTTTCCTCCCTTATCTCAACCCATTAATTCTTAAAATACGGTAGAAACATTACCTGTTATTGCTCATATTTAACAAATGAGGGCAGTGAGGCCCATAAATGTAAATGTCTTTCTCATAGTCCTCCAACCAGGAGAACTGGAGCAAAGTCATTTATGTATGTATGTATGTATGTATGTATGTATGTATGTATGTATGTATTTATCCAGAACATTTTAAATTGAATTTATTGGGGTGACATTGGTTAATAAAATTATATACATTTAAGGGGTGCAATTCTATAATACATCATCTGTATATTGTATTGGATGTTCACCACCCCAGGTCATGTCTCTTTCCATCACTACTTATTCCCCCTTTACCTTCTGCCTTCCCCCACCCCATTTTCCTCTGGTAATCACCATACTGTTGTCTGTCTACACGGTTTATTTTATTTTATTGCTTAATCTCTTCACCTTTTTCACCCCCCCACCTCCACTCCCTCCCCTCTGACCGCTATGAGTCTGTTTCTGTTTTGTTTGTTAGTTCCTTTTGTTCATTAGATTCCACATATAAGTGAAATCATATGGTATTTGTCTTTCTCTGGCCAGCTTATGCCACTTAGCATAGGAGAGCATTATGCTAAGTGGAGCAAAGTCTGAAATAGCAGTCTTCTGACCCATAGGCCCAGGACATATTCCAGACCACACCCTGGTCCTGCTCAGCTCCTACAAGCCATTTCCCCAAAAGATCTGTCAATCTTTGATTAAAATCCCATCTTATGATTGTGGTCAGTTTTCTAAATTTTTCCACCAAACCGAAAACTCCACAAGGATGGAAACATTATCATTATAATTCATTATAATTTTATACATCTGTCTCTGTTGGTATTCCATTAGTACTTATTTAATCTCAATGCCTGCAAAGGACTCTTTATATATATAAAAGGCTAGTATATGCTAAGTGTCTGACCATCTGACCGGTTGCTATGATGCACACTGACCACCAGGGGACAGACGCTCAACATAGGAGCTGCCGAGCTGCAGTGACTTGGCAGTGGCGGTTCTCGGGTGATGCACCCCGAAACCAGAGAGGAGGGAGCCCTATTCCTCGCAGGGCCACACAATTCCACCTTCGGCCATGGGTTATGTTGTTGCTGGGACACTGCGGGCCCCGAATCTGGTTTACTGCAAACTTGCTTTTGTGTTCCACATCCTGTACGACAGCTACTTTGCAGTGTCCTTTGCATTCCGGGACCTCTCGGGGGATGTTGGAGAGCCAGTTTCAGCCCGATCCCCACAGGCCCAGACCAATGGACCCCACCTGCCAGAGGGACCCTGCTCACTCAGCACACCAGGGTGGGACCAAGGGAGGTTGGTTCCAAGGCGTGTCCAGACCATATCACCCAGTCCCGCCCCGCCGGCCACCTTCTAATTAATTTCCTTTCGATGTGCATGAATTCGTGCACTGGGTCACTAGTTATGAAACAAAAAATAACCCTTGCCATGGCCAGTGTGGCTCAATTGGTTGAGCATTGTCCTATATACCAAAAGGTGACAGCTTTGATTCCCAGTCAGGGCACATACCCAGGTTCTGGGTTCCATCCTTGGTTGGGAAGCACATGGGAGGCAACTGATCAATGTTTCTTTCTCACATCAATGTTTCTCTCTCTCTCCCTCTCTCTAATGTCAACAAATAAAAATTAAAATTAAAAAAAAATAACCCTTGATGTCCTTCACTGTCATCAATCCACCTGCCTTGGTCCCTTCCTAGTTCTGTGATCTCAGTTAAATTAATAAAATTCCCCAGCCCCCACTGGATAGCAAACATTATGAGGGCAGGGGCATGTCTATTTAAAACCCATAGCACAATGCTCTGTATTTAGCCATTGGAAATAGATTGGCTAAATGAATTGCTAAATTAATACAACACTACAAAAGGATTTTTAATTATCAGTGTTATAAAGTATATAACTTTACTAAGATCAAGTTGTTACAGTATTTTGGCAGTATAGTAAATCTATGTATATCTTATAGACTAAAATAAAATATATGATCATCTCTCTGAGCCTTTTCACTTTAATGTATTTACTCTATTATTTATTTTAACTTTGAAGTCCCTATCAGCTCCCTACCACCTGCCTTTATCCTTTCCTGGGAACGAATCATTCATTCATGCATGCAATTAACATTTACTGAGCACTTACTGTCTACCACAAACCAGGCTGCAAAGATTCATAAGGCTCTCTCCCTGCCTCTAAAGGATTTATATGTTACAAAGAAAATCCAATGCATAAACAATTTATAATTAATGGAGGTGTTATGATAGAAGTACGAAAAAGTGCTATGGTTATAAGAGTGATTCATTCTGCTTGGGGAGTCTGCTTCTGGGAGCTTACATGTGGGAAAGTGATTTTTCTCCTTGCAAACTAAATTGACTTACTGGTAATAAAAATAGTTTCCATTTGTGTGGTACATTGCAAAGTGCTTTCACATCCATTTATTATTTTAATCCTCACAGTAAAGGCTCTATAGTGTAGTGGTTTTTAAAAATATATTATTCATCAAAAAAGGTAGCTATAAGGTCAACAGATAAATAATATGACATTCATTCTAAAGCCCAGAGGTAGATGATACAAGTCAAAACTGGAAATGGGACTTAGTTGAGGCCTCTGAGAAACCATTCCAAGAAGAGCTCAGAGCAAAAAAAAAAAAAAACCGTCTTTTCCCATCGTCCTCAGTGTCACTGCCTTACCTCAAGCCTGAGCCAACATTTTGCTCATAAGTTATTATAACAACCTTCTAACTGTTTTGTGTCTCATTGCCTCCAAACCATTTGCTACATTGGCCACAAAATGATAATTTTAAATGTAAATTGAACCATGTCATTTTCCTACAGATTTGCTCATTCCCTAGAGGATAAAGTCCAAATGCTGCTGCATAGTGCATAAAGCTCTCAAACATCACCCAAACTATCAAATTTTTCTATTTCTTTATTGGTAACTCTCTTCTAGCAATCTTACAGATTTTTCGCAAAACCACCATACTGTTTCCATTTCCATTCCTTGACAGCATCTTTGTCCTAGAATTTCCTTAGCTCTCCACTATTCAGTCTGGTAGAATGTAGGTGGATATAGAAAGTGTGGCTTTTTTGTTGTTGTTTCTATATACACTTACACAATAGTAATGGTAAAATCCTGGTAACACAATTTTTCCTCCTTTTTTTTTTCTTCTCTTAATTCTTTACTGCATAAAATATAGTTTGGGAACCACTAGTCTAGCATTTTCTCCTAAAAGCTCAAGAAGAGATCACTATAGCCATTGGAAATAGATTGTTGTTTTTTGTTATTTATTTATTTATTTATTTATTTAAGGTATTACATATGTATCCTTATCCCCCATTGCCCCCCCCCCTACTCATGCCCTCACCCCCTGGTGTCTCTGTCCATTGGTTATGCTTATATGCATGCATACAAGTCCTTTGGTTGATCTCTTCCCCATATCCCCACCCTCCCCTACATTCCCTCTGAGGTTTGAGCATCTGATTGATGTTTCTCTGTCTCTGTCAGACAAAGATAAATATCACATGATCTCACTCATTTGTGGAATATAATGAACAATATAAACTATGGTTTTTTTATTGCACATCAAAGATTCATGACATTTACATGTATTTAATAGAACTAAAATATATTCTTTTGTGAGCCTTGTCTGTGCTATATTCTAAGGAACCAGTTGAGGATAAGTCAAAACAAGACAGAGACAAATGTATGACAGATTTTACATTCAATAAAGTAAACAATAAAATAAATGAATAAGTTGAATCTTATAAATTGGTGATAAATGCTATTAAGGATATAAAGGCTGGTCTGAGAAGAGAGGTAGTTTGGAGAAGAAAGTCCATAAATGTCTCTAGGAGGAAATGACATATTAGATGAGGCTTGTAAGATATGAATCCTATGATGCAGTTGGGAGAAGAGTGTGCTGAGCTGAGGTAGAGCCTTGGAGTAGCTGAAGAAGTGAAAGATCAGTGTGGTTGTGCATAGTGAGTGATGGGGAGAGTAGGGTGGGTCAATAGTAGATCAGGCAGCACCTGACAGGCCAAGGCAGGAAGCCATTGAAAGATTTTAAGCAAGTGAATGATAAGCCAAATGCAATACTAGTTGCAGGGTGCAGGGTAGAAACACAATGGAATGTTATGCAGCCATAAAAAAAAAGGAACTCTTACCTTTGTGATAGCGTGGATGGACCTGGAAATTATCATGCTAAGTGAAGTAAGCCAGTCAGAAAAAGACAAATACCATATGATCCCACTTATATGTAGAATCTAATGAACAATAAACTGATGAATAAAATAAAGACATGGATATGTGGAACAGACTGACAGCAGTCAGAGAGGTGGGAGGGGCATATGGGATGAAAGAAGGTGAAGAGATTAGCCAAAGGACATATATGCATCGCCCATAGACACAGACAATAGTGAGGTAATGGCCAAAGGAAAGGAGGGTGGAGACTGGGTGGAGGTGGGCAGGGCTGGGGGGCATTTGTAATACTGTCAACAATAAAATAAAGAGAGAGAGCACAGAAGAAGCAAGAAGACCAGTTAGGAGGCTATGATAATGGTCCTTTAAGTTATTTTGATGAATAGAACTATCTTGGTGGCAATGGCAGTGTAGAGAAGTGGATGGATTTGAGAAACACTTTGGAGATTAATCCAACAAGACTATTTTGAAGGAGAGCAAAAAAATAAAAATCAAGTCCTAGGTTTCTGGCCTGAAGCAGCAAGATAGATGACATAGTCATTTACTGAGATTGGGAAGACTGAGGGGATTTTAAAAATGAAAAAAGGATTGAAGTTTCATGTTGGACATGTTGTGTTTGAGATGCCTAAAAAACATTACAGTGGAGTCACCATGTAGGCAGCTGGACAAACAAGTTTGTACTTCAGCAGGAGGTCCTGAGCTAGATATGTAGGTGTGGGAATTTTTAATATAGAGATGGGTGAGATGAATTCATGCATTAAATGTTTTACTGGAAATAATGCATGGAAATAATGCAGCAGGCTCTGGTGGGCGGAGACTTGTGGTAGCAGAGATGGGGACGGGGAAGCTGGGGTTGGCACTCACACTCAATCACAACCGCACACACACACAGACACACACAGCACCCACCAGCTCACAGCCTTTTCTCCCTTTCTTTCCCTCCCTCCCAGATTGCTCTCGGAGCCTCTCTCAGAATGAGGAAACAAAACAGACTGGGCCTGAAGAGGCCTGGATGGAAGGGAGGGTGGGCAGAGGATGGAGCGGCCCCCACTGGCCCTCCCCTCTCCCTGCAAGGAAAGAGGAAGAGGGAGACAGGGAGGCAGGGAGGCAGGGAGGACTGCTGAGAAAAATAAAGAGAGACAGAGACTGGGTGAGATCAGGCCGGCAAGGGAGGGCAGTTGGGGACAACCAGACTAGCAGGAGAGGGCAGTTGGGGGTGAGATCAGGCTGACAGGGGAGGGCAGTTAGAGGTGATCAGGCAGGCAGGCAGAGGCAGTTAGGGGCGCTCAGGCAGGCAGGCAGGTGAGCGGTTAGGAGCCAGCCAGCAAAGGCCATCCCTTTCAGGCCCAGATTGCGAGAGAGATGTCCAATTGGAGAGGGTGCAGGCTGGGCTGAGGGAAACACTGCCCCCCCCCCTGCCGTGCACGAATTTTGTGCACTGGGCCACTAGTATGTATATAACAGAAAAAGTGTATATTTGTGCATAATTTAGTTTGAAAAGTATTTTTTTAAAAACTGAATGGCAAGGTAGTTAAATTATTCAGATTTTCAGTCTTAATACCTACATATAAAATAAATACATTCTAGAATGTTGACCCATTTATGACATAGTAGATTAATTTTTATGCTGTGAGATGCACAGTGGTTATGGTTAAGAAAACGTGGTTTCACCTCACACTTCCTGTCTTTGTTATTTACTAGATGTGTAATTTTTGGCAAATTATATAGCCTCTCAGTTCCTCAATTTCCTCATCTGTAGAACACAGATAATTATAATACATAGCCAATCAGGTTGTCATAATAAATGACAATAATGTGTGTAAAATATGTAGCACGGTGTCTTAAGTAATCAATATATGACTGATCAATTTCAGAGGTTCTCAATCCTGTATGAATATTATAATCACCTGGGGAGTTTTAAAAATACTGACATCCATGCTTCATCCAAACCAATTAAATCAGCATATCTGTAGGTAGGGCTTGGGCCAACAACAATTTTTTAAAAAGCTCCCCAGGTGATTCAAATGTGTAGCAAGGGTTAGAACTATCGAACTATAATAACTTGTACATAAAATATAGAAATCTAATATTTGTATTGAATGATACCTGTTTGATATAGCGTGTTGCCAATTAAACAAATGGACAAAAGAATTTCAAAATCTGTCTAGTAATTTAGTTTTTTGGGGAAAATTAAGTTGGAAGAGTAGATAAATGACCATTAGGAACACAGAAGTGGTTTAGCATCTCTGGAATAGGAAGCCTGCACTCCATTCTCCACCTTTTATAGCTTTGTATTTTCAGTCAAGTTACTCAACGGCTATTTCCTCATTTGTAAAATAGGGGTAAGGATGGTGCCTACCTCTCAACTGCATTGTCAGAGCATTGGGAAATTTAATATTTGTAAAATGCTTAAAACAATGCCTGGTATGTAGTAAGCACTATATTTGTTTAAAAATATTAATATGGAAATATTCAAAATGAAATGCTAGCTCTTAATATTGAATCTCAGTAACATATTTTCGCATTAAATTAGAACTGAAAAATAGGCTCTGTACAAAAGTTCTGGAATGACTGTTAAAAAACACACACACACAAAAAAAAAAACCCAACATCCTTTAGACCTTATATCAAAGATCAAACTGATCCTCAGTTCAAACAACCTACCTCTCATCAAGGAAGATGATGTGTGAATCTTGCCAGGACCTGTATAAGACACCACAAATTATGTTAGCTGAGGTATCCAATATTCCTGAAGCACTGAAGCTCAGACCTTATATAAGAATTTTAAAAACATGATCACCATCTATAGATATAGCAGACGCTCAATGCAGGAGTGCTCTCACAGCCAACCTCCCACAGCCGGCCAACCTCCTGCTGTCCCTCCCCATGGCCGGCTGGCCCCGATCAGCCCTGATCAGAGCTGGCTGGCCAACCTCCCATGGTCCCTCTGGCCAATCGCTGGCCAAGCTGAGGGACCCCATCTGTGCATGAATTTGTGTACTGGGCCTCTAGTAAAAATATTCTAATATATAAAAACCCAAGGCATCTATAGATGCCTTGTTGGGTTCAGGTCCTGGAGGTGGATTTTTAGTGATGGGTCCTCTCGTTGTCTCACCTGGTGTGGCCCTTGTCTACTTCTCAAGCCTTGTTCTAATGGCCTCGCCTCACACCGTCCCTGTCCAGACAACCTTCCCCCCCCCCCTCCTCCCACCTGTCCTGCTGTTCTTTCCCCCAGCCTTGGCTGCTCTTGCTGATGCTCTTCCTGGAGTGCTCTTCTCATTTTGCTCTTCCCATCCCATCCTCAACCTACACATCTTTCAGGACTCAGTTCTAGTACTAACCTCTTCTATGAAGCTTTTCCCAGTGCCCCAGGTTGAAGTAACCAGCCCCTCTTTCATACCTCTTTATCCCTTGGACAGATAAGTGGCCACTCTTAAAACCATGTTTGAGTCTTCGTTTTATTTACTAGATATCTATTTATTTAAGAATCAGCACCTGGCACAGAGCCTAGATAGTTTAATTTCATTGACTCAGAAAATGGAACGGAGGGAGGGAGGGAAGAGGGGAGAAAGAGAGGGAGGGAGAGAGGGAGGGAAGAAAGAAGAAATGGCATCCATTTGTAAGGTTTTTTTACAGAGAGGAGGGGTGCCATTAGTGGGCAAGAACACATCAGTGGGCATCTATGGCTCCTGGGTTCCAGTAAGATCAATAGGAAAACCATCCTAGCACAAAGCCCACCAGCTTCTCATGGATGTAGGACACGGTCCTGCCTCTGCACAGAGAAACACTGTCCAGATTTTGGTGACACTCAGTGGTCTGAGGCAGTGGAAGAAGAATCCCTCAAAGCTACACCAGAGAGTTCATTTTCAAACACTGCAATTTCTCTAGCTTTCCAGGTTTCTAAATGTATCCCCATCTTTGAAAGAGTCTCTAAGGTCCCATCACTTCTTGGAAGTCTTTTCAGTTGAGTGGAGCCAAAGTCGTAAGACTCACAATAATTTGAGCACAGGTTTGCTCGCCTGTGATATGAGGACAGTAACAGTTCCTATCCTGGAGTTGTAGAGTAGAGTAAATGTATGGAATAGCTCCTTACATGAAGAGTACTAAATCCATGTCAATATTTGATATTACAAATTGTTAATATTATGTGTTAGTTAATGTCATAGACAAGAACTACTGAATTCCCTTCCTTCATTCCATCTTTCCTTAAATGGGAAAAATGTAGGTGCCTCTGAGCCTATCAATCATTCTCTCTCATCATTGATATTTCTGTCTCTCTCTCCCTCTCCCTTCCTCTCTGAAATCAATAAAAACATTTTTAAAAAAACAATAAATAAAAAATGTAGGTGCCTCTGTTTTCATTAGCATAGCAATGCTTATTTTAGAAGTTAAGAGATTAAATGTATTGGCCACATTGAAGCTATAGATTCACCTTCTGTATAAATGACAAAGTCTACACTTAAATTACTAAACAGCATTTCCCATCTACTAGTCCTGGTATTTGGTTTGGTTTTGCTTTTGCTATCCAGCCCCAGGACAACCACTCTGTTCTACATGGCTTTCAAGCTGACTTTTTACTTTAAGCTGCATCCGTGTTAGCAATGGTGACACTTGACAAGATGGCAGAGAAGTGGTGGGGCAGCCTTGTCTATGGTTCATTAAAAGTCAAACAGGGCAGTATCTGTTGGATGCACCAGAATACATCTTTCCCCCTAAACTGGAATAAGCTGAACACAACTGTAAACCTTATTATCTATCTCATTTTCATGTCCTTTGAACTCTTCAGAAGTTCTCTTCCAACTAAGGAGCCCAACCATCAAAGAAGAGTCTATGTGTGGTAGGGGATTCGGTTAAACAAGTGTCTATAGAAATTCCATATCCATTGTTCTTTTTCCCATTCTCTTATTAAGAGGGCCCATGACTAGCTATTACAAAATACATGAAAAAAAAGTTATTTTGCAACATTTGGAAATTTTAGACCTTTCATTTTTCTCTTTGAACTCACATTTCCATTATAGTATCTCCCTGGATTTTATACATATACTAGAGGCCTGGTGCACAAAATTCATGCATGGGGGAAGTGGGTGTCCAGCCCAGCCTGCACCCTCTCCAATCTGGGACCCCTCGAGGGATGTCCGACTGCCAGTTTAGGGATCGGGTCTAAACGGGCAGTCGGACATCCCTCTCACAATCCAGGACTGCTGGCTCCCAACTGCTCACCTGCCTGCCTTCCTGATTGCCCCTAACCGCTTCTGCCTGCCAGCCTGATCACCCCCTAACCACTCCCCTGCCAGCCTGATTGATGCCTAACTGCTCCCCTGCCAGCCTGTTTGCCCCTAACTGCCCTCCCCTGCAGGCCTGGTCACCCCTAACTGCCCTCCCCTGCAGGCCTGGTCCCCCCCAACTGCTCTCCCCTGCAGGCCTGGGTCCCTCCCAACTGCCTTTCCCTGCAGGCCTGGTCGCCACCAACTTCCCTCCTCTGCTGGCTTGGTCACCCCTAACTGCCCTCCCCTTCAGGCTTGATCGCCCACAACTGCCCTCCCTTGCAGGCCTGGTCCCTCCCAACTGCCCTCCCTTGCTGGCCATCTTGTGGTGGCCATCTTGTGTCCACATGGGGGCAGGATCTTTGACCACATGGGGGCAGCCATCTTGTGTGTTGGAGTGATGGTCAATCTGCATATTACTCTTTTATTAGATAGGATAGAGGCCTGGTGCATGGGTGGGGGCCAGCTGGTTTTCCCTGAAGGTTGTCCTGGATCAGGGTGGGGGTTCCCTTGGGGCGTGAGGCGGCCTGGGGTGGTTTGCAGGCCGGCCACCCCCTCTGGCGACCCAAGCGGAGGCCCTGGTATCTGGGGTTTATTTATCTTCTGCAATTGAAACTTTGTAACCTGGAGCGGAGCCAAGCCTTCTGCTTGCTCCGTGGCGGCAGCCATTTTTGGGGGGATTTATGTATCTTCTATAATTGAAACTTTGTATCCTTAAGCAGAGGCCTGGGCCGGCCAGGATGTGTGGAAAGCTTGGCTTCCTCCATCACCAGGGGCAACCCTAGCCTCCTGCTCTTTCCAGCTCTGTGGCTGCCACCATTTCTGTTTGGGTTTATGTATCTTCTATCATTGAAACTTTGTAGCTTTGAGTGGAGGCCTAGGCCGGCAAGGGCAGGCGGAAAGCTTGGCTTCCTCCATTGCCGGGGAAACCCAAGCCTCCCTCCTGCTCTCTGTGGCCATAGCCATCTTGGTTGGGTTTACTTGCATATTCGCTCCTGATTGGCTGGTGGGCGTGGCTTGTGGGTGTAGCAGAGTGATGGTTAATTTGCATATTACTCTTTTATTATATAGGACTAGAGGCCCGATGCACGAGATTTGTGCAAGAATGGGCCTTCCTTCCCCTGGCTGCCGGCACTGCCTTCGCTCTGGCCAGAGCCGGCCTTTCTGCTCTGGCCTGGAGCTGCCTTTCCACCTTCCCATGCTGCCCAGAGGCCCAGAGCGGCTGGGGTGGTGTGGTAGCATGCATTGTTGCCATGGTGACAATGCAAGTGTCCCATCCTGCCCCCCCCCCCACCCGGTGGCTCAGTGCCTGCATATGCAAATTAACCCACAGTCTTTGTTGGATTAATTGGCATACTCACTCCAGGTTGGCTGGTGGGTGTCACCAAGGTACGGTCAATTAGCATGTTACTCTTTTATTAGGTAGACAGGGTGTCCCCAAAAAAGGACATAATAATAACACAGTCGATCCACAATCTTCCCAATACATGCAGAAAAAGCAGTAATAACTTTATTGATTACGTGATAATATTTTGCATATGTTGTGTTAAAATACTGTGGCTACTAGAAAATTTCATATTATATATATACGTATATATCTCACATTGGTGACTCACATTATAATTCTCCTGGATTGGAATGGTCTCCATGTATCTTAGTTTGAAGCAAGTGCTTTAACAGCAACAAGTGTCTCTCATGCATAGTTCCCTAGTTTACTTATCTAAGGTCGAACTGACACTACGAAAGGTTAACATGGCCAGGTTAACACACTCCAGTGTCAGAACAGGTATTGGAATTCAGCTCTGTTCTAAAAGCCAGAGTTTCGCCTATTTACATTCCTGGTCTTCCTTGGGGATTGAGTAGTCATTGAATATGCTTAATGTTTAACTTTTAGAATTATTTTCTTGTTTTTCAAATAATGAATTTAGCCTCTCATTTTCCATGTTTTGTTTGGATTTATCTTTCCATTTCTGTCCATGGAGTTTTACTACCATTGCCATCATCCCCTTGCGTGCTTTTGGTAATTTTTGTTTTGTTTTGGTTTTGCTTTTCTATCCAGGCCCCAGGACGACCACTCTGTTCCACGTGGCTTTCTAGCTGACTTTTTACTTTGAGCTGCCTGGCAGATGACAGCACAGATTTGTGTATTTGTTTAAGCGTCTATTCTGAGTCAAACATTATAGAAGACTCTCCACTTGAAAGATTGCTAATCACATTCCCAGCAGTCCCTGCCTCACAGATGATGGTTGTTGTTCTTTTCACTTCAAAGATGAGAAAATGGAGGTTCTCAAAGTTTAACTGCTGAAGTTACTCAGTAACAGGGAGAGCCGCGACTAAAAGCCAGGTCTCTGTCTCCACAGCCTCTCGGAGCTCATCATACCACTCCTCCAGGTGAAGTAGGGATCAACTGTGGCCTAAAAACAGTAGTATTTTCATGTGACTCATGCCCTTGTGAGCATTTTCTAAAGTTTCTTTTTACTATAAAATGTTTAAAATGTTTTCCATGGACAATTGAGCTCTGCTTTTCTTCGTATTGTTATTGTGTTCTGCAAACCTAATGCAATGACATGCACTGATACTAATTTTGGATGCAAGAGGACAAAAAGTCCCATAGTACTGTGCAAAGCACCAGACCCAAAGCAGAGAGTTAGTAAAAGTGAATTGAGAGCAGTGAGGACTAACCTTAACTCAAATCAAATATCCTCTTTCCTCAGAATGCTTTTCATTCATTGTCTTTCCAATTAGTGAGTCCTTATACGAAGGCTGGTGATAATGCCTGCTACCAAATAGACTTCCGGGGTTTTCCTTTTTACTGAACATTCACAGTCTACAAAATAAACATTTAAAGTTTTAATCTTCTCTCTAAGATTCTAAAAATATTGGGACAAACTTGATAGATGCAATACTCTTCATCTTCATAAATCCTGAATATTTAATATTTAATCAAAATGCATCTTCACTTCTCTCTGCACAGACCAATTTATCAACTGAAGGAGTTAGCTTTCTAGAATGTAAAAATAAAAGAATTAAATGCAGTATATCCTGTCTATACTGCCAGGCCTCATTCTTCTAATTGGAGAAAAATGAGTAAGGGCATTTGAGGAGTAGTGCTGAATTTTTGTGGCATATATATTCTTAAAGTAAGATGCTTCCACTCTGAGATCACTGCTGTCAATTGTTATTCATTTAGTTAGGTGTCACTGAGAACGCTTTAAGGATTATCCTTTCTGTCCCTCCCTTTTATAGAAGCAGCAAGCATTGTTTTTAGGGCCTGTCACTGTGACTCTGTTTTGCTCAGAAATGTTGCACATCTCCGGTGACAGCCTGAGGGACACTCAGGAAGCAGGAGACTGAGAAATAGGAAGATAAGAATGTTAAGCCCAGGCTGTACACGCTGCGTAAGTAAATTACTTTGTTTCTCCGCTTTAGTTTTCCAACTATAAAATAGGAATATTGTTTTCTTTCTCTACTCACAAAGTATATTGTAACAAGGAGATAATAAATGGAAATCTCATTTCAAGTTACAATTATAGTGTGTGTTAGGGTGTAATTTCTTCAGCCTCCCTGCTGAATTTGCCTTACCTCAACATTCCCTAGGCATCTCAGGGATCCACCCAGGACCAGCCCAGCAATGCTATGTTGCAGCACCAAGGACTCCAATTTATTAGGTCAGTTTCAGCCTGGAATCTCACTGTTTGGGACTCTGTCTAGAGCCAGTGGTCGGCAAACTGCGGCTCGCGAGCCACATGCGGCTCTTTGGCCCCTTGAGTGTGGCTCTTCCACAAAATACCACGGCCTGGGTTAGTCTATTTTGAAGAAGTGGCGTTAGAAGAAGTGGAAAAAATTTGGCTCTCAAAAGAAATTTTAATTGTACTGTTGATACTTGGCTCTGTGGACTAATGAGTTTGCCGACCACTGGACTAGACAATTAGGTCTGGGGTTTATCATAACTAGAATCAACAGCAAACACTTACTTACAGCTTCTTTGATTATGCAGAGAACAGTGTGTGTCCCCTGTTTTGTTCATGGTTGTATCCCAGGTCCCCAGGCCCAGTGTCTGACATATGGTAGGTACTCAATACATAGTTTCTAGATACAAAAGTGCATCAGGAAGAACTAGGGAATTAAGGGACTATGTAACCCATAGCCACTACCTTCCAAGATTGATAATCTAGTCAAGTTGATTTGGATTACAGACAAAAGGCAAGAGGCAATGGAACAGTTGAGTCAATCTACACAAGTGGCCAATGAGCATAATGAAAAGAATCACCTGGAGAGGTGCAGGGATTCTCTCTTAGGTGAGCTTACTAAAATGGTATGCCAAATCTCCAAGCACTTCAAAGAGTGACACCGCCTGAAAGCTATTTCATCATGTTTGAGGGCTATCCTTTATCATCAGGGCAAGATTCTAAATCTTTTCCTTCATCCACGAGTCAGTCCTTCCGGATGGCCTGGGCCAGTTTGCTTGTGGTGAGCGTGGTGAGAGGTGGTTGGATTCTGGATAAAATATAAAAGATGGCCAAGCAGTCTGTAATGATGGCTTAGATACGCTGCAAGAAAAATAAAAGTAAGAATGACCCCAAGATGTTTGGTCTGAGCAGCTGGCACATTGGGGTGCCATTCCCTGAGATGGGGATTGAGGCGGGGGTGGGGGGGGGTGTTCAATTTTGGACATGTGAGATTTGGGATGTCATGAGACACAGGTGTCTTTGAGGCCATGTCGTTAGCACATGGGGGAGGATCTGGTGCACCAGGGGAGGGCCAGGCCTTAGACCTCGGATGGGAGCGTGGGGCATGGACAGGCCCTTCGTGTAGCAGAAAGGAAGATGAGGTGTACAGGGGCAGAGTGACTGGAAAAGGGGGCAGTGAGAACCTGTGGAAGCTCTCCTGTAACTGCTTCTTTCTCTCAGTTTCACAGGAAGCCAGATCAGCAGCTGAGAATAGGAAGACAGGTTTTAAGATAAAGAAGATGTGAAATACTCTCCTAGGACACTGTGCTTAAAAGTCAGCTCATGACCTAATTGTGGGTCTCAATATCAACTTAGTTATTTAAAAAAGTAAACAGTTTTAACAATAAAGAATTTAAATTAAAAAAAAAGTAAACAGAATTTTAAAATAGAGTTTGTTGTATGTATTAAGAGTAAGATTTGCTTAATAAAACCGTTATTTCAGTTGCATGTTTGTGTATTTGCATGAGTATCCATGTGAGTATTTGTGTTTGAGTCTTCCCTGGGTGCTGGAAAAAAAAATATTTTTAAAACACTGGCCCAGGACAGTGGGAAGAAATGAACAAGGGGCTGTCGAATAAAGTCAGGGACCAAGGTGATGGTTATAGAGCTAACATTTTCATGCGGGAAAGATTGTACGCCAGACTCATAATATAGACATGGGACCTCTTAGAGGAGCCCAACCCCTCCCTACCACCACTAACCCTACAGGAAACCTTTTTGTGTGAAGATCTTCAATGACAGGATGCTCACCGGATTAAAAGTTTTAGATTTCAGAATATCATCGTCCTCTTATTAAAAAGTGGGAGGGTCTGGCAGTGGGAGTTTGGAATTTGGTGTACTTCATATGAAGTTTGACCTTATTATGTAATACCAACCTTGATGGCTTCCTTCTATTTCAAAGAGCTCTAAACTCTCTAAAACAAAACCAGTATCAGAAAACCAAGAAATCTGTTTTTCTTCAAACTTTAGCCCAGAATGGCACCAGTTGTCTTTTAAATGCATGCTCTCATAGTAGTACATATATCTCCTTTTTTTCTACATGTGTAATACTTTAAATAATAAAATAAAATTAAAAAAAATAAAATAAAACAAAAATAAATAAATGTATGCTCTCTGTTATTTTAATGGGTGCTTGGGCTACGGTGTGTGCCTATGTATCTTTCCTCTTTCAAGGTTTGTTGTTGATTCCAATCCAATATAACTTTACTTAGAAAAAAAATGTATTCATCTTAAAGACTTCACATGCTTTGATTGTTGAAAGTTTTTTTCTGTAAAACATGTTAATAAATAATAGTTAAAATGTGTCAATAGGTGCTGTGAAAATGGCCATTTGTAGTTTTAATTCTAATGAGCTGTTTACTTTCTAGACAATGTAATTTAGAATAATAAAAGTACTTGTCCAGTTCCATATTTTGCCTGATTGTTGAAAATGGTTTTGAAATTATTCACTGAAACTAATTTTCTATGCACCTGACCCATTTCTCAATCATTTATGAGTTAAGTACTTTTTCCTTATTGTAAAGGCAGTATCAAATTTAGTTCATTAGACCAGATATCAGACATGCATGCACATTGTACATAAAATGTATCTTCTCCTTACAATGTTGTTCTCTTTCTACTGTATTTATTCTGATTTATTTAAATTTGAAGCACTAGAATAACAAAAGTGGAAATGAAATTTCACTAAAAGAATGAGGGCTCAAAAATGTACACTCTGCCTACATCAGTAAGTGTATGCTAATTTATGACACTATTTAATCTTAGCCCAGTTGTAAATCAAATCAAGTAGTGTGAATCCATTTTCTATCTTTGGGAGTACTCTATTCTAGGATTCATTCAGCAGTTTCACTTCTCTAAGTGCTCAGAAAATGTTAAAATTGCCAAACAGGAACACAAACACACACACAATTTCTTTTATGAATTCTGGATCACTTTGCTATTCTTTATGTAGACACTCATATGATTTTTTTTCTGTATGTAAAGTTTTTCTTTATGACAGGAAATATGCAAGATTAGTTCCTCTTCTATTACTTCCAACGAGAGCCCTACCGTGGAAAGCTCTGCCCCTTCCATTTTGCAAGCCTCAACAAGTCTGTTGCTGAGTCAACCTCTTTTCCCCTGATGTGAGAAATCTTTCTCCCTGGAATTCATAAAGCTTCGGAAATGTTTAGAGCTTCCCTAGGGGGAAGGGGTGGGGATGGCAGACTGCATGTGGTGGGGAGGAGTCCCACACACAGCAGTCCCCATGATAGCACATTAAGCGCTTTTATGAAAGAGAAGGACTTGGAGCTGGCCCAGGGTTACCATGGGAGCTGCCCTAGGAACCCATTATATGCATATATGTGTGTAAAACCCCGTAGGGAGCCGTGTTAGGTACCAGGGACTTTGTTCCTCACTAGCGGAGTGAAAATGCTTGGTATACCGCGGGAGCCTCAGGTTTACCCTTACAGAAAACACCTCCACGTGGGTGTAGGAAGGTCGGTGACAGCACGGAACCCAGCCTGAGAAGGCACTTTCTAGGACAACCAGGAGGGCTCCAGGTCGGGGCCAGGAGGGCTCCAGCTGGCCATCTGCAGGGCAGGCAGCTAGCTGGCCAAAGACCCCAGTACTGAGCCAGGAGGGCGGGAGGGGTCGGGGTCCCAGCTCCTCCGGGACTGAGGACCTCACCTAGTCGGTCTCCCCAGCCTCAGTTTCCCCTGCCGGCCAGCCCCACCCAAGGAAGGCCCAGTCCCAGTCCTAGGGAAGCCCAGGTCCCTGAGGCCGGACCCCACGTGACCGAGGGTGGGGAGGAGGGGAACCCGAAGGAAGCAGGGCCGCGAGCGGCAGGGGCGCGTTCGACCCCAAGCTGCAGGGGCCGTTGCCTCGCACTCGTGTACGCAGCCCGCGCGTGCTCATCCTCCCCCTCTGCGCGCGCCCGGAATCCAGCGGGCCGCCCGCCACCCCAACCGGCCATTCCTTCGCCCAGGGCTGGGGAGGGGAGGGGAGCAGGAGACGCGCCGCTCGTCCTCGCGTTCCCCACCCTCCGCGCGCGCCGCCTGCCGAGCGCGCATATTAATGAGGGGCGGGGCATCCGAGGGGGCGGGGCCACGGGGCGCGGCGGCCTCGCGCCAGCGCGAGCTGGGACGCACCGCGGGGGGCGGGGCGATTGTGAGGTGGCGATGACGCACGTTCCGGGGTTCTTAAGCGGCGAGGGCGGCGGTGGCGGCGGCGCCCGAGCCGGTCTCGGGAGGTGGCGGTGGCCGCCGAGAGGGGTGGCGGGGCCGAAGTGGGTGCCCCAGCCTCAGTCACGGTGTTCCTCCCTCCCTGACTCCCCCTCCTTCCACCACGGCCGCGCCGCCCCAGACCCGGCGGCTACTTAGGCGGGCAGCGGACGGGGCGCGTCTCCTCCCGTTGCCGCCGGCCTGATAAATGAGGGACTTCGGGTTCGGGGTGTTGCAGATCGCCCAGCTCAGAAGCAGCAGCCCCGCGTCCCTCTTCGGCGGCGGGACGTACCGTCCTTACGCCGCGGGGCCTTCCGCGGCCACCGCCCCGCCGCCCTCCGCCACGCCCTTCGGCCCGCTCTCGCCGCCGCCGTTGCCTGTCACCGGGTTCTCGGAGGCCGCCTCCCCCTTCCCCGTGCCCCTCGGCGGCGGCCGCGCGGACAGCTCGGCCGCCGCTTCCTCTTCCTCCCAGCTCCTGGCGCACCAGCAGACCATGCAGGATGAGCTGCTGCTGGGGCTGACACAGCAGCCGGCGCGGCCGCTCTCGGGGGCGGCGGCCGCGGAGAAACTCCCCAACCACCACCCCGGCGGCGGCACGAACGCGGGTGTGACCCACCTCCTCCCCTCCCAGGACTTCAAACCGAGTCTGCACCTCCCCGCCTCCTCCTCCGCCTCCTCCTGCTGTGGCTGCCGCACCTCCTCCCCGCAGGACTTCAGTAAGCGGCAGCAGCAGCAGCTGAGCAGCCAGAAGAGGAAAGAGTTCAGCCCTCCCCGCCTTCCCCACCCTCCGGACTCGCAGCCGCCGCCGCCACCACCGCCGCCGCCGCCGCCGCTCCACTGCCCCGGCCGGTTCAGCCCGCCGCCGCCGTCCGGCCCGCCCCTCCAGCCGGCGCCGCTCGCCCAGCGCCCGCAGCCGTTCAGCCTCCCGCACCCGCCGCACCTCCCGCCGCAGGACTTCGCCCCGCGGCAGCGCCCAGCCGACCTGCCCTCGCTCCCGCAGCTCCAGCCTTCGCCGCCCGCAGCCCCGCGGCGCCGCCACGGAGGCGCGGGCAGCCCTCGCAGGACCCCGGCCGCGGGCGAGGGCAGCGCTGCCGAGCCCTCCAATGCGGGCTTGGCCCCCTCGACGCCGCCGGTGAACCCTGCGCCGGGCTCCATGGAGTCGCCCAACCACCCTCTGCTCAACAGCCCCGGCAGCCTCCTACCCGGCGGGGCGCTGGGCGCGGGCGCCTTCAGCAGCCTGCAGAGCCCGGACCTTCCGCACCCGGGCGGCGGCGGGGGCGGGGGGCCCCCCGGAGGCGGAGGGGGAGGCGGCTCCGCGTCGCCGCCGCCGCTGCCCGGCTTCGGCACCCCCTGGTCGGTGCAAACCGCGTCGCCGCCGCCCCAGCCCCAGCCGCCGCCGCCCCAGCAGCCGCCGCCACCCCAGCAGCCGCCGCAGCCGCAGCCGCCGCAGCCCGGCTCGTCCACTGCCACCCCGGGGGGCAGCAGCGGCGGCGGCTCGCTCAGCGCCATGCCGCCGCCCAGCCCCGATGCGGAGAACGGCTTCTACCCCGGGCTGCCGTCGTCCATGAACCCGCCCTTCTTCCCCAGCTTCTCGCCCGTGTCCCCGCACGGCTGCGCGGGGCTCAGCGTGCCGGCCGGCGGCGGAGGCGGCGGCTTCGGCAGCCCCTTCTCGGCGGCCACGGTGCCCCCGCCGCCCGCCCTGAACGTCCCCCAGCAGCCGCCCCCGCCTGCCGCGCCGCAGCCCAGCCGCCGGTCGCCCGTCAGCCCGCAGCTGCAGCAGCAGCACCCGGCGGCCGCCTTCCTGCAGCAGCGGAACTCCTACAACCACCACCAGGTACGGGGACCGGGCACGCGAGCGTGGACCCCGGGGACGTGGAAGCGAGTGACGGGTCGGCTGCGGGGGCGGACGGGGTGCGGGACGCGGGACGGCTCCGCTGGCGGATCGCGTTGGGAGCCGGCTGGTGCCCCTTGAACACCGGGAGCCCGGTGGGGCCGGCGGCTCTCGCGCCCCTCGCTGCCGCCCACCGGCGACCCCGACCCGCGGACGCCCGGGGCCGGGAGGGCGCTGTCGGGTGCCCGGGGCCGGAGAGTGGCGGCGGGGACCGGCTGGGGGTGCGGAGCCGGCGGGCGCGGGCGGCGGGAGCGAACTTGGAAAGGAAGGACGCGGTTCCTGGGGACGGTGCATGTCGGGTTTGTTTCTGAACCGGCCGGCGTGGGGCTTCGCGGAAGAGGCGGGGGCGGCCGGACCGGGTCCAGAGCGGGGCGGCGGGGCTGCTGCTCCCGCAGCCTCCGCGCCGTCGGGTGATTCCTTAACCGGCAACCCGGCCAGGTGTCCCCGATGCGCCGCGGCGGCCTCGGCGCTGGACTTTCTCACGCCTGGGGGCAGGGTGCGGGTTTTAACACCAAACTGAAGTCGAGTCTGGGATCGGTGTGCAGCCTGGAGGGGGAGGCCCTGGGACGGCTCCGCGGACCGAGCTGCCCTGGATGACGGGCGTTTCTATGTCGAGTGGGTCGTGTAATTATGAACTAACCCACGGGGTGGTCGTTCATCCGGGGCCTTCTCGACCGAGTTCCTGTCTGTCCCCGGGGCAGCGTCCGAGCGCCCACGGGCCGGTGAGCGGAGCCCGAGTGTTCTGTGCATTTCTGAAATGGTCAGCATTTGCTGTAGGGATCCCGCTGTGTAAGGCCATTTCCTGATGGAGGACTGAGCGAGCAGCAGAGTCGGACCAGGGCTCTCCGACTCCTATAACTCTTCCCATTGACCAAAGTGCCCAGCGATGAGCCAGTTTACTAGTAAAGGGTGAAGACCTATCTAAATTTTACAAAAGTGACAGTTAACAGTCTGTTTAAGTTAACCAGAGTAACAGTTAACAGTTTTTTGTTGAATCACAGGTTTCTCCCTGAGAAAGGAGAGTGTGGTCAATGAGGATTGAAAATGGGGAATTTTGAAATAATATTCCACTTTTTTTCATGATTTGCATAATTTTTAACTGGAAACTTGCCCCAGAAAATTTTAGGTGTTTTTTTTTTTTTTTTGCGTTTCTGAAGACATGATGTAGATTGTAGAACATTGGAAGACCATATGCCACGATCCATATTTAGCTCTAAGCTGTTTTTTTTTTGTTGTTTTTGTCAAAAGGTGGGTCTGGCAGTGGGGTGTGAGAGGTGGCACTGCTGTCACATGGAATTTAGGTCACTCGAAGGGAACTTGGAGCATGTATCGGTGACAAGCGGTTTCTCCATGGCCCCTTAGCTATGTTTTTGAACTGTGTGGAGGGTGAAGTTGTTGTAGTCTATATTCATCATTATGTTCCCATTCAAATTAATTTTTAAAATAGATAGTATGTATCAGGTTTGGATTCTTTGTCTTGTAAAAAACAGGTTTATTTGAAGGGTGCTGTATTTTTTGACTTACAGTAGCTACATGGTTCATACGTTTTTTTGGCGACAAGTTAGCACAAAATTGTTAAAGTATAAGTTTATTGACCATATAATTGCTAGCAATGAAAACATTTTAAAAACCTATAGTTAATAGGCTTTTGGTGTATTTTCCATTCATTGATGACATAACGTTTTGCCATAGATTCTAGTTCGGAGTACAGTTTACTTTTTAAAATGAATGAAGTTGATGGAGAGTTGTATTACTAGGATCTTTACTAGAATAGTCAAATAGTTGTTTATTTTTGTATATCTCAGTGGATCCACCTATGGGCGACATTAGATAATTGCTTAACAGTTCATGGATAATTAAGTGAAAAGAAACAAAAACACTTTAAAAGAAGCTACACTCAATCTGGAATAAAAGATCTTAAAAGTACAGTAAACAGTACAGAAAAGGACATATTTCCTATATTGTCCCTATCCCAAAAGGCCTTTATTCATTTGTACAACAGAATAATACCAAACTTCATTATTCACTTTTGCAGCCATGCAACTTGTTTTGGAAAACTGAAGTCTAAATATTTCACCCATATGGTTGATATATTTTGACTAATAAAGATCATGCTTTTAGTTGTATACCTAATGGAATGTGGTTGCTTTAAGATCATAATGTAGGGTATATTTTTAAGGATCTTCAGAGTTAATTTCAATTTAAATGTATATCTTATGTATATGGTTCTCTCTGAAGGGAAAAAAAATAACCACATGCTTTCATTTTAGTAATTGTCATTAAGTGTCTGCTTGTTCAGTATAATTTATAGTAGGCAAGAGGATGAAAACTGCCTCACATTAAGCTAATATTTTATTATAGCAAGATCTCAAGCCTATTACTTTTTGTTAACTAGCTAAGGATATATTCTGTGTATTCTATATTTCATTTTTTTAAAAATCTTAGCTCAGGTCTAAAATTTGAATTTCAATAATAAGCCTGTAATTTAAAGAGATATGTTTTTCTCAGCCTCTTCTGAAACAATCTCCTTGGAGCAACCATCAGAGCAGTGGCTGGGGCACCGGAAGTATGTCCTGGGGAGCAATGCATGGCAGAGATCATCGTAGAACTGGAAACATGGGGATTCCAGGAACTATGAATCAGATATCTCCACTGAAAAAACCGTTTTCTGGTAATGTCATAGCACCACCGAAATTTACTCGTTCTACTCCATCACTGACGCCAAAATCTTGGATTGAAGATAATGTGTTCAGAACAGACAACAATAGTAATACACTCTTACCCTTACAGGTAAGAATGGTATGTAAATGGCTTATTTCTAATGTTAATCTTTCAGAATTGGAAACTGAGTGGTGGTAGCAGTAGTATGGTAAAATTAATGGATTAAAAAAGAGAAAGTTCTTGTTTTTAAGCATATATAATTTCATTATCAAAGGGTAAAATACCTAGATGAAGAAAATTGACACTATAAAAAATCTGTAAGCACATGATAGTAAATAAGCTTCAAAAAAAGGAGAAAAACCTGCATTTTTTAAATATTGAAGCTTTTAATTGGCAACTTCTTAAGACTGTCTTAATTTATTAAGCTTTAATGGGCCACCAAAATGAGTTTTTTCTACAATACATCTAAACTAAAATGTTTGTAATTATGCATAGATTTGGCTATGATCAGCTGTAGTGTATTAAAATATACTTAGTACAGCTGTGATTATGGCAAAATAATACGGCTTTTTACATAGCATTAAATTTTGTCTTCACTGGTTCAATGACTTTTTTTCTAAATGTGGCCTAGTAGTTATGATGATTGACAGTTTTTCAGGCCTTTTAGTATTTTGCTGATATTGCAGGTTAATGAAACTCTCTTATGGCTATTTAACATTAGGTGGTGTGTGTGTGTGTGTGTTTTAAATGAGGTTGTTGTTGTTTTTTCCTGAAACCTTTAGAAAAAGGAATAAAGATAGAATTTTGGTTTTTGTTTTATTTTCTTCCTTTTTGTGTGTGTGGGTGGGTATGGGAAAGAGAACTGCATATTTCTGATGAAAACTTCTATGCTGTTGAAGGTGAGATCTAGTTTGCAGTTGCCAGCTTGGGGCTCAGATTCACTCCAAGATAGTTGGTGCACTGCAGCCGGAACATCCAGAATAGACCAGGTAGGCTGCACAGTGTGTATTTTTCAGGACTTTGGCTAGGAGTTTAGTAGTATTTACATTAAGAGGAGGATTTATTACTTACTTTCAGTATCTATTTAAGCATATGTCAGAGAGCATTAAAGCAATTTATTTTTAAAGGGTCACTTGACTTAAACTATTTAATATAAAATGCTTCATTTTTATATTTTAATGTAATTCATAATAATTTTATATTTCCAAAACATAATAAATTACTTTTTGAAAAAAAGGAATTATATACCCAAGAGCACCTGGCTTTAAACATCAGTCAAATGGAACAGATATTTTATCTCCTTTCAGAATTATTTGCAATTAGATACAAAATCCTGTTTTTATTTAATCTCCAACTTTACAATTTCATCAATGTTTTACATAATTTTTAGTAATGTTTTTCATAAACTCTGCTACGTTGGTCTTGATACACTTTCTTAAAAAGCCCTATCTTAGTTTAGCTTTTTCAACTTGATAAAAAACTTGGATACAGTATTTTTTCTAAATTTTGTTACTGCTCTTAAATACTATCTTCTTCCAAATAATCAGTTTCTCTAGGAAAAACCCTGAGCCAGAAAACTGGGAGGCAGTCTTAATCAAATTACTATCAAGCCCTTATACAAAAGGTGATCTCTCTTCCTGCAGACTAAATGTGAATGCATACTGGGCACTGGGAGATGAGAATTATTACAGGATACATAGAAAAGTCAGTCCTGTGTAGGAGGGTTCTTTCCTACAGAACCCAAGTTTGAGCAGAGTCGACACCATGGAGCTATTCTCCGTAGCTAAGGCTCTTAGTTCATTTATCAACATGGGATTATTTTATAAGTAAGCTCTGTGTAAACAGATTAATAATATGCTTGTAACTAGCATTCTAACCTGGAGGGTTAGCAGTAAGTTTAATAATCAAGCATTAACACTTGTTTTAGACAAGTCTCACCGATTTACCAACGTAGTCCTGCCAGGACCTTCACTTAGACATTAAGTAGCTGTCTCATGTAGTGTGTAACTTCCTGCCTTGCTAATGTAAGTTAGCTATCCATCTATTTCTACTCTCCTTTTCAAAACCTTGGTTTTTTAGGCCATATCAGTGTCATTTTTATGATAGCATTTTTATGTCATTTGTATTGAATATATAAATGCCTAGGAAATGGTGTGTTAGAAGAGGAAAATAATGATAATTATTTTGAAGGTGGCAAGAGACGCATTTTTAGAGCAGAAGAGACAAAAATCTTCCAAGATAATAGGATACACATAAGAGAGGGATATTCTGTATGTCTCCAGAGAAGGAAGACAAATTAACTGCTAATATAAAGCGTCTATGGGTTGGTGGGGGGAGCATATGTTGAGAAAATAGGTTATTGAGATGGTGTCAGTATTTGGAAGGCTAGAGAGCAGAGGTGATAAGGAAAGGCCAGTTTGCAAATTGGGCTCTTCAGAGGTGCCCCTGGGGCTGCCCCAGGGCAAGGGCCTCTAACCCTCCCATGTAGACCACAGTCAAAGCCACTCTGCTCTTACCTGTTTTATAATCTAGGGTTTTAGGTAAATTCATTTTGGTAATTAAAGATTTTTTATTGTTGTTGTAAATTGCTGAGATATTGGCATTCCCTGTGGACTCTTGACCAAGAGGTGTGATGTTATAAGTTGAAACAGCCATGAAAACAAAAAGATAGTGAAAAGTGAACTAAACTACAAGGAGGTTTGAAACCTGAATCACCTTTCTCTGCCTTTCACCATCTTTATGACATTGTACAACAGTTCCTGGGCCTTCATCTGTTCGGGTCATTATTGTGAGAGGACCTTGAAGTAGGTCCTGGAAGACCTTTTTAGTTCTTACACTTCCTCTGGTCTCTTTTGGCCATTTCTTTTCCTCCCTCCTCCCTGGACTCTGCTACCCATCCCTCCCCCTTATTTTCAGAATCCAAGGGCCTTGGTTGATTGGGGTTGAAGAGAATGAGTATTGGTCCCAAGCCACAGGAGTGTAGTGTATGACTTTTCAATGGTGTTGTCGTCGCCTTTTAGTACCCTAACGGTACTTACACAAAATTTGTTCTGTGTTTATACCATAAAAGGTTGAGGTATTTGAAGTTGAGATTCTTAAAAATACAGCAGCAGCTACAAACTACAATTGGTATCTTAAACTGTTGGGTAGTTCCTCGCTATTTGGCTAAGTTAAAATTATAGAAAATACTTAAGCATTTAAATATCTGGAGAGATTATTTTCATCTCTAACCTTTTTGGATCATATACAACATTTTAATACTAAAATTTTAGTTAAAAATACATTATTTTAGAAGTTTTCATTTCCTTTAGTATCAAATTGATTAGGCCTAAAAAATACTAAATTCTAGAATTGAAGTCTTAATTCTTATACCAGGATACTTCAGGCCTTACCTATAATTGAATTCAGTAAAAGGAAAAGAAATAGTTTTGTAGGTTGATTTTATTTCAGATGTATGTAAAATTTTTCGGGTTGGCATGACCTTATTTGAAACAAGTTTTTATGGAAAAGGTTCAAATTAAAAACTTTTTAAAAACAAATATAAATTGTTCTGCATATTTCTGACCTTAAAATGAATATTATATACAGGCAGTCCTCGGGTTACCTCGGACTCCACTTACGTTGTTTCTTGGTTACATCACCATCTCCCATTTATTTATTGAAAAAAAGTTCCATCATTTTGACGTATGTACGTATGTGCTTTATGTGTTTTATTATTTATTTACCACAAGTAAAGGTCAGGAATTGTTCTCCTTCTTTTAAATTTTTTTTACTGTTTCACTTCACTACTGCTGTGTGTGTGCTCCATGTGAGTGACGTAGGTGCTTATGCAGGTGGGTTCCGACTTAACGGCGAAAATTGAGTTACATCGTGCCGTAGGAACGGATCTCCGACGTAACCCGAGGACCTACTGTATTTCTGTTAAAATGTTAAGGCTAAGAATTACTTTTCTTTAAAATTCTGTTAGCTAGTTACTCTTGCAAGAAATCATATTCAAAAGTGTGAATTCTAAATTACCTTAATATTGAATTTTATTTTTTTTCTTTATTGATTAAGGTATTACATATGTGTCCTTACTCCCCTATTCCCTCCCTACCCCCCCACTCATGCCCTCACCCCCTTGGTGTCTGTGTCCATTGGTTAGGCTTATATGCATGCATACAAGTCCTTTGGTTGATCTCTCCCCTGACCCCCACCCTCCCCTACCTTCCGTCTGAGGTTTGATGGTCTGATCCATGCTCCTCTGTCTCTGGATCTGTTTTTATTTATCAGTTTATATTGTTCATTATATTCCCCAAATGAGTGAGATCATGTGATACTTATCTCTCTCTGACTGGCTTATTTCGCTTAGTATAATGCTCTCCATTTCCATCCATGCTGTTGCAAATGGTAAGAGATCCTTCTTTTTTACCTCAGCGTGTAGTATTCCATTGAGTACATGTACCACAGTTTTTTAATCCACTCATCTGCTGATGGGCACTTAGGCTGTTTCCAAATCTTAGCTATTATAAATGGTGCTGCTATGAACATAGGGAAGCATGTATCCTTTCTGATTGGTGTTTCTGGTTTCTTGGGATATACTCCCAGAAGTGGGGTCACTGGGTCAAATGGGAGTTCCATTTCTAGTTTTTTGAGGAAACTCCATACTGTTCTCCACAGTGGCTGCACCAGTCTGCATTCCCACCAGCAGTGCACGAGGGTTCTTTTTTCTCTGCATCCTCGCCAGCACTTGTCCTTTGTTGATTTGTTGATGATAGCCATTCTGACAGGTGTGAGATGGTACCGCATTGTCGTTTTGATTTGCATCTCTCGGATGATTAGTGACTTTGAGCATGTTTTCATATGTCTCTTGGCCTTCCTTATGTCCTCTTTCGAAAAGTATTTAGGTCTGTTGCCCATTTTTTGATTGGGTTGTTTATCTTCCTTTTGTTAATGATTTTGAATTTACTTTAGATATTAAGGTTGCAATATATTTGTTCATTAACACTTGAATATTTTAAATCAAAGAGTAAATATACTGGTAGCTGAGGTTATTACAAGTTTTTATATGGCCCGTCAGTTCTCTGTAAACAAAACGACATCAGGCCTTTAAACCTGTAGTAGAGCCCATGAAGCCTATAAGATGTGTGTTGCCCTGTCCTCTAGTTGAGCGATTATCAATATATTCAACTAGATTTCTGTTCTTATGGAAGCTCTGCCTCCAGTTTTTGAGCATGTCACATGAACCACCTTGAATAATTGAAGGTATTTTCACCAACCTTTAAAATTTAGCTTATAATGATAATGTGGGCTTCTCTTTCAGAAAAATGTATTATTTGGGGTCTTTATTCACCTTGCACACACAAAAAAAAATGTACTGTATTCAACCAAGTCCAATTTTTTATTTAATAAAGGATTTCTTAAACTGTGGTGGTTAAACTAGATGAGCTTTAGGGACCTTGGTAGTTACCAAACCTTACACCTACTGAAAATGAGAGAGAACAGGCTCTCTTACACATACAATATAGGTAAGTAGATACTTTCTTCTTATGTGTATCCTGTGTCCAGTTCTTTAATTATACTTGATATATTCTTGATATATTTTCTACTGCCTCTCCATTTTCTTTAACCCTTTTAGGTACTAGATAGCTTTGGCCATTTGGGGTCTACAAAATTAAAAACAAACAGAATCACTGTTACAGCATTTTTATTATCAGAATAATAGAGAATTTAAAAAATGAATGTGCATTATGTATGTGGTAGTGTAATACTGTTCTTAACCATTGAAAAGTGAAAGTCCAGTATCTGTTTGGAACAACTACAGGATATGACAGTGCTGGGTTGTGTAGTAAGGCAGAGTGGCAGAGCATAAACTGCTAATACCATGCAATAACAGTGTGTGATGAGGAGTGGTTAATCAGTATTAAAATTGAGGAAAATATTAGCACAGCTTTGCTATTTTATTTTAAAACAGGAGAACTAAACTCAAAAATACAGTTTTAAAAGCTGATTTTTCTACTTGTGCGCAAGAACACATGTTCAAGCATCTGGTATATCTTTAAAAATGAGGATATAGGGTTTTTCTGTTACCCATCCTCTTTTACTTTGGAAGAATACTTCATTGTCAAGAGGGAAAGGTTCTACTTGACCACTTCCTTCACTTGAAATAGCACAGGGTTTTGAATATGTTAAAGCAAAAATATGACATGCCATAAAAGTTCCCTTTCAGTTGGAATTCCTCTTGTACTAATTGTAATATCATTGACTTTCTTAGTTATTTTTCAGTGTTTGTAATCTTTTCTCAGGCCATCCTTTTAAGATTGGGGTTATGTTGTGTTTTTCAGTTTTTCTAGGAATTTATTGTCACTCCTCTAAGTCTTTGTGACAAATGTGTCTGGGTTTACAAAAAACAATAAAATATTAGAAAATAAAATATTATTGGTTTTTCCCACCAATGCATTCTAATTTTTGCCTGTTTGTTGTTGTGGGATTCTGTAATCTCAGTTTCTGAAAGCCCAGTTAGTTGATTCTTGACCAGATAGTTTTCATATTTAAAATAGATTGGAGTAAACTTCCCTCATAGAGATTCCTGCTTATGTGAAATATCTCGGCCATTTTCAATTAGTCATGTAGTAATAAACATTAGTTACATTGCTATGATTTTCCAGTTATGCTAGTCAGCATTGACATGTTCATGGTTACTTTAAAATGGTTTTAGGATTGCAGTTTAGTTTTTAAACCAATGGCAGTTTGTGTGATCACAAATTTTTCTTATATTTGTAGTTTATAAGGATGCATGAGTGTTTGTTTTATAATCAGACTTGTTTCTGCCTTTTGTTTTTTCAGAAGTCATATTTTGATTCCCACATTCCATTTAATGAAATTATCTGTACTTTTGAACATGTAAATCTAAATAGCATGGGATGTCTGTCATGAGCTCTTTGCCTGCTCAAGGCTATTTTGTGTTCGGTGCTTTAAAAATCATGTGGGAAGCAGCTGATGAGTAACAAAGTAAACGAAGCTAATTTAAGCTAAGCCTTTTTAAATAGTTTTGCCAGTTTTTTGTTTGTTTTTATTTTTGCTAAAGTAGGACTTTGTTTCATGATGAAAGACTTGTCTGGGGAGGAAAATAAAGGACCTTATAAGTGGGCATCTCACTATTTCAGTTGAATATATACACATTAAAGCTAAAGCTATTAATAATACATATCACACTTTTGTATAACACTTGTCAGAGTTGATTATGGGCACTGATGCTTATGAATAGCTTGCCTATATCTTTCCCCTTCAGACCCTAAATATTGCACATGCCATTGACAGTGTATATAGAATTATTTCGCCCTAGCCAGTTTGGCTCAGTGGATAGAGCGTCGGCCTGCAGACTGAAGGGTCCCGGGATTGATTCTGGTCAAGGGCACATGCCTGGGTTGCGGACTTGATCCCCAGTAGGAGGTGTGCAGGAGGCAGCCAATCAATGATTCCCTCTCATCATTGATGTTTCTCTCTCTCTCTCCCTCTACCTTCCTCTCTGAAATTAATAAAAAAAAATATTAAAAATATTTAGAATCATCTCATAAATTTTACTGTGCTCTAAAGCAAGAGAGGATCACACTCCTTGAAATGGAGTTAGAAGGTGGCCACACAAAAAAAAAGGTTGTGTGGGAAATACCATTTAGGTGGTGTTAATAGTCACCATTAATTAAGTTCATAGGTTGACTGAAGATGAGACATAGTCTGATTCTGTTAAAAAAAAATCGCCCTGAGAAGATAGCCCTGAACTATAACATTTTATTTGAGAATTTAAGGTAAAAAGAATATAAAGAATTTATAATGTACTGTATCTTAGAACGGTGGAATGGAGCCTGAAGAGATTTATTTAGTAATTTAAGACCAAGAAGCTCAATGCTTCTTAAAGTATGGTCACTAGGCCTACAACCTGAGTATCACCAGGGGCCACTCCCAACCTATTGAGTCACACTCTGTAGGTGGGTCCCAGGAGTCAATCCAGATGGTTCTGAAGCATGCTCAAGTTTGAGAACTGCTGTTACAGTTCAGTAATTCTCTGTGCCTCTCTCGCCAATCAAGGTCACTGTTTAGTGAACCCCTGTTACTGATGGGTGGGTACTACCTGAGGAATCCAACTAAAAATAAGGGGTTAAACCATAGCTCATCACTGATAAATTTGGAATAAGAGCCTCTGTTTTAGTAATCTTTTCGTCATTACTGTTACTTTTAAGTTTCTTGACAGCAATTTGTTTAATCTGCACTACTGATTTCAGTCCTCGAGCTTTATAAAGCTCACAACCCTAATTTAAATGTCAAGGTAGAGTAAATAAATCAACATATTCTCAGGAAAGCTCCTTATGTTTTTCTTCAGCTTTCTAAAAGACTGGTTCTGAATCTTCTGGATTGTAGACCCCTTTGGAAAACCAATGAAACACATAAACCTTTCTTCAGAAATCGCCTGCCCTGCCTCCCATATATTCATATGCTTGCACAAGCGCATGTACACACATACACACAAACGGGTAGAGGTTAGAGATGACATATTTTGGTAAAAATCTCCCGGGTGATTTCGGGGGCATGGGCAGAGCCTGCTGTGGTAGTTCCCTATATGTGTTGGTTCAAGTACATTGATTTTATAGTGAGCAAAATACTGTATACATTAATGAACATTAAAGCATCTACTAGGCAAGTTGAGCCGATTTAAAACATTCAGCAAACAAGAAAGACTTCTAATGACACAAAAGACTTTGTTCTGAGACTTGATGGGGTAGGAAATGTGTTAGTTTTTGTTTTGATACTGGTATTTCATGCTTTTGATTTTTAGCGTATAATATGTTTATGCATTCATTACTGTGAAATTCTGACTAAGTCAAATAATGTACAATGTTTGATAGATGTTTAAAGTATGGTGCAATTGAATTAAATCCTTTCCCACAACATTTTTTTTCAAGTGCCAGTCTTCCTAGATATATGAGAAAAGTGTAGAAGTTAAATAACAGCTAAAAATGCTCTGTGTATATCACATTTCAGAAATCTTTATAAGCTGAGAATGATGGCAATAGAAATTATTTTACTGTATTGCATTAATACTGCCAGTGAAATAAGATTGCTTTTGATATATGATTTTGCAGATAAATATATTAAATATATTCTTTGATACAAGAAATATTGTAGTTTATAAGATCCTTAGTTATTGATATTATCTTAGGATGCAGACTCATTAGTAATAGTATATCAATCAGATGTCCTATTTTATGTAAGAAGATTAAGATATAGTTATTACTTTGTGAAAAAAATTGCATAGATTATATTGAGTCTTTTTTTTCTTCTCTTCTAGGATCGAAGTAGAATGTATGACAGTTTGAATATGCACTCTTTGGAAAATTCGCTTATTGATATTATGAGAGCAGAGCATGATCCTCTTAAGGGTAGGTGACTTTTAAAAAAATCCTATACATCTACCAATTTGTCTGATTATCTTACCATTTTTATATGAAAGAAGTTTAGAGCTTGAGCAGCACTAAGTAGCACCTGTGCCACCTATAACATCCTGTGATAACTATTAATAAGAACCTTGTCTTGGTGAAATGTTATACTTTTTCTTTGAAGCTTATTTCAATTTATGCTGATTTATATATAGAGAAATGTAAACCCACCTCTCTGGGCTTGTTTTTTTTTTAAGACAAAGCTACCATTATAGAAACTGAAGTCCACCAGAAGATAAAGAATGGATCTAAAAGTGTATAGTATAGCCCTGGCCAGTGTGGCTCATTTCGTTGACTGTTGTCCCATATACCTAAAGGTCACAGTGGGTTCAACTCCTGCTTAGGGCACATGCTCAGGCTGTACGTTCAGCAGCCAATTGATTTTTCTCTCACATTGATGTTTCTCTCTCTCTCCCCCCCCTCCCCCTCCCCCTCCCCATCCCCCTCTCTTTCTCCACTCCCTCCCTCTTCCTTCAAAATCAATAAAAACATATTTAAATAAAATAAACAAAAGTGTATAGTATAGACACTTTTCTAGAATTCTATAAAATACAGAATATTTTTTTAAAATTTCTTAAGAGTACTTTCATTCACAATTTGCAGTGATTCCAACCTAGAATTTTCCTAGGTTTACTTCCTTATTTTTCTTCTATTTCATATCATAGGGTTTTGAAAGGGGATATTTATAGTAGCTTCTCTGAGGTATAGAACAGATTTTTAAAAAGTTGGTGCAAATGAGGGAAAATAATCAGCCTTATTGTTACCTAACTGTATTTGAAGAATTTCATTAACACTCTTGTTTTCATTTGTCTTTAGTAAATTAATTTAGATTTCTTTATAAATATATCTCATTGGTTTTTATATTATTGGTGAAAACTAGCAAACTGTGAGATTGAGTGATGAGAAATATTAGTTATCTATTGCTACGCAATAAAGTATCTATCCCAAAACTTAGCAGCTAAAAACAACAATAAGCATTTATTACTTCATGCAGTTTCTGTGACTCAAGAATTCAGGAGCAGCCTAACTGGTTGGTTTGCCTCAGGATCTCTCGTTGAATCAAAACCATGAGTTACTTTGCAAGCTTTCCATGTTTTTAATTCTATAAAGCCAAGTAAGAATTCCCTTACAAATTTTAACCTTAAAACTCTAGACTTCAGTGTTGTAGCAAGAGGGGGTGGCGGCAGGGGGTGGCAGGGGGGGGGGGGGGGGTGCGGCGCTCAGGGCTGACTTGGCAATACTAGATATCTAAACATTTTTGTTTTATTTCTGGATTTTGCTTGTAAGGGGGCTTCTGGTTTTTCTACTTTCTTTATTAGTAAGGAGCTTGAGAAGCTCAAGGAATTATTAGTGATTGTTGACAACATGTGGCAATGGTAATTCTCCTCTTAAATGAATAGAGACAATTATACTTTGTTCTGAGTGGGTATTTTCTTTGCTTTAACCAAAATTTAGCATAGTTTTTTAAATCTTTGTACAGTATTGGGGGTCTTGTTATTTTTCACTGTTATGTTGACAGTTCCAGTAGCAATTTGTCTTGGATCCACTGTTTAATAATGGAATCCAGTGGCTTCTGACTATGAAGAATTTCAATTCCCTTGCCTATTTAGAAAAAAAAAACTTTTGGAAATTAATACAATATAAAGCCAACATTAATTATTACCAAAGGATAATGAAAAGTTTTTTATTGTTGTTTCCCTGTCTTATTTAAAAAGGCCTTTTGAAGATGTTCAGAGAAAACATTCTCTGCTGCATTATTAATTATCTCAGCCTTTCTTGTTCTCTAGCCTGTGTTAAGATAAAAGTGGAGGGGAACCTAGAAAGACTGAAAAAGGAAATAGAAGCAGTGCAAGGCTACGTTGAATTTAATAAATAAAAAATCTCAAATAAATTCAAAATTCTTTTGTTAGAAAAATTATCTCTGACCACATGAATGGGCAAAACATGCTCACCACTACCTTTAGCAATCAAATCTGTTTCTAATTGGAGTATTTTATGTTCCACATTTATTATGAAAGGGAATAAAAAGACAAAAAAAATTTGAGAAACCTTCTGTACATGGAATAGAGAAGTAAGACTAGCACTACCCAAGTGCTGACACTTGAAATTTTTTCTTGCTTTTCTCACCAGCATAGGTAGACTCTACTAGCTGCTGGTATCATATTATACTTGAGGCCCAGCGCACGAAATTTGTGCCCGGGTAGGGTCCCTAGGCCTGGCCTGCAATCAGGGCCGATCTTCCCCAGTTGCCGGCAGCCGGCCCCATATTCCTGCTGCCTCTGCCGCCGGTTGCCCTCTGTCTGTGGGGTAACCGGCAGGGTGATTGGGGCCCCGGTGCCATCCGTGTCTGCTGCCACCCACCCCCGGTTCCCTGTTCCTCATTGGGCTATTGGAGCCTGCCAGTGGCGGGGAGGGACATAGAGGTTGGCCTGCAGGCTGGGGGCAGCTCCTGCGTTGGGTGTCTTCCCCCTGGTGGTCAGTGCACGTCATAGCCAACCGGTCATTCTGCTGTCTGGTTGATTTGCATATTATGCTTTTATAGATATACTAGAGGCCCAGTGAATGAAATTCGTGCATGGGGGGAGGGTCCCTCAGCCCAGCCTGCACCCTCTCCAATCCGGGACCCCTCGGGGGATGTCCGACTGCCTCTCACAATCTGGGACCACTGGCTCCTAACTGCTAAACCTGCCTGCCTGCCTGATCGCCCCTAACCCCTCTGCCTGCCTGCCTGATCGCCCCTAACCCCTCTGCCTGCCTGATCACTCCTAACCACCTCTGCCTGCCTGATTGCCCCTAACTACTCCCCTGATGGCCTGATTGCCCCTAACTGCCTCTGCCTCACCCCATACCTGGGACCCAGGATTCCCTCCTCTAGCCAGTTGCAGGCACCCCGGACCCAGGCTTCTCTCCCTCTGGCTGGCTGCAGGCACCCAGGACCCAGGTCAGCTTCTCCTGGGCCGGCCACAGCCACAGGGAATTGTGGGTGGGCGGCTTTGCCTGGGCTGCAGCCGCAGGCGCCCCAGACCGTGGGGCGGGTGGCCTGTCCCCCCCCCCCGGGCTGCATCTTGGGACCGCAAGGGGTGGGGGGCAGCTTGTCCCTCTCCAGGGCTGCAGGTTCAGGCACAGCCGCTGGTGCCTGGGATCGTGGGGTGGGTGGCTTGTCCCTCTCCTGGGCCACAGCCTGGCTGGACCCCATTGCTCTCTCATGAGCTCATTTGTGCCTGGCTGGTCCCCATTCCTCTCTTGCAAGCTCATTTGTGCCTGGCTGGTCCCCATTCCTCTCTCATGAGCTCATTTGTGCCTGGCTGGTCCCCATTCCTCTCTCATGAGCTCATTTGTGCCTGGCTGGTCCCCATTCCTCTCTCACAACCTCATTTGTGCCTGGCTGGTCCCCATTCCTCTCTCCTCAGTATTTAGTGTCTGAGCCTTATGGCTTGATGGCGTGAGGGCATGATGACAATTTGCATATTAGCTCTTTATTATATAGGATAGATATCTTCCTCCCCACACTCTGATCATTTCATGGGTGTTGTTTTATTTGTGGGGTGGGGAGGAGGCTTGGCTGCAATAAAATCTGCTAAGGCAAGGTTTTGGATTTGATTTATTTTCCCCACCCCTGATCTTTAGGGCAGCATTTCACCTCTGCCCCATTTCATATATCTCATCTGCTCCTTCCTTTTAGAAATTTCTGTCTTCTGTTTGACACAGGCAATTCTTATTTCCAAAAAATAGAATGAATCTTATTTTATCCTTTAAAAGGGTTTTCAAATAATCAGGCAGTTACTTTTTCTTCCTTATGGGATCTAATAAAAAGGAGAAGGGAGTTGCAGGTTAAAAAATTTCAATGAATTTCTTGTTTCCCTTTATATTAATAGTGAAAGTTTCTTGAAAAATGTCTTTGTGCTTGAGTGATGAGAGATTATATTAGTTATCTACTGCTACATAACAAATTATCCCTAAATTTAGCAGCTTAAAACAAGAATAAGCACTCATCTCACAATTTTTGTGGGTTAGAATTCAGGAGCTGTTTAGCTGGTTGGTTGTGGCTGAGGATCTCATGAGGTAGCAGTCAAGATGCTGGCTGAGGCTGCAGTCATCTGAAGGGTTGACTGGGCTGGAAGATCCTTTTCCAGGATTACTCACTCATGGCTGTTGGCAAGAGAGCTCAGTTCTTCACCACGTGGACCTCCGACTGGACGCTGAGTGTTCTCACAGTGTAGTTGCTTGATTCCCCCAGAGAGAATAGTAAAGCTCAAAGGCAATGCCCCAGTGTCTTCCATGACCTAGTTTGAGAAGTCTCACACCATCACCCATGATATCCTACTAGCCCTGCTCAACGGGGAAAGGGTCTGCTGCTCAGGAGAGGTGAAGACCAAGAGGTAGGGGCTACTGGAGGACATCATGGAGCTGGCTTCCACAGAGGTGGAGGAAGGAACTGGAAAGTTGTATTCAGTTCTTTTTTAAAGGAAAAGGCATAAACTACTCAAGGTAAGAGTTAGTGTCGGTAGAAAGAATAGCAACCAAGCAGATCTCTAGAATCCAAAGAACTTTAGTGGCAGATTACTGGCCTGGCTAAAAACTGACTTACTGTACTGACAGAAGGGCCCTCCCATCCCTACTTAAGCCCAAAATGCTTTACTACAGCTTATTTTTATTTTCCCCCATCCCAGTGTTTATCACTGGTCGTAGGGAACTTCCATTGTTTAATGTTAATATTTTTATGGTTTAGCCTATCAGGTGGGTAAGGTCATATCTTGTAGGGGCTCTATAGATGTGAAGTGATGGCAACCAAGTGTGCCTGCTTTTGTGCCAGGCAGTGTCCAAGACTCTGGCTTGGACATATGTTATGTGAAACAGACATGAACTTCGTTCTTGTGGAATGTATAGCCTATTGGGGAAGGAGAAAGCTTACGTTATATGTATAATATGCATATATATATATATATATGTATATATATGTGTGTGTGTGTGTGTGTGTGTGTGTGTGTATATATGCCAATATAATATGTAAACATAATATACTAACATAATATAACATATAGATGTAATATATAATTATATACATACTAGGGTCCCGGTGCATGAAATTCATGCAATCGGGGGCGGGGGAGCGGTTCCCTCAAGCGCAGCCTGCCCCCTCTCACAGACTGGGAGCCTTTAGGGGATGTCCTACTGATGGCTTAGGCCCGCTCCCCATGGGGAGAAGACCTAAGCTGCAGTCTGGCCTCCCTCTGCAGGAGGTGACCAGGCTGATCAGGGGAAGGTGCCAGCCCCATCACCCCGCTGCTGCAGCCACTGCCAGTCACCGCAGCTGCCAAGGTGTTTTCATCAACACGGACTCCAGTCCCTTCACCATGAAAAAATGACAACTTTCTCTAGGCATTTTCAAGATGTGTCTTTCATAGGATATGACATTTCTTTTTTTTTTATCCTCACCTGAGTATACGTTTCCATTGATTTTTAGAGAGTATGGAAGAGAGAGGGAGAGACAGAGAAAAACCTCAGTGTGAGAGGGACACTTTGATTGGTTGCCTCCTGCATGAGCCCTGACCTGGGCCCCAGCCAGGGAGGAGCTTGTAACCTAGGTACATGCCCTTGATCAGAATCGAACCCGGACCCTGTGGTCAGCAGGCTGAGGCTCTATCCACTGAGCCAAACCATCTAGGGCAGGATGTGACATTTCTTAGCCCCTCCAGCCGCGGACCTTCATTTTTTCCTCCAGGAGTGTGGTGGAAAAACCCTAGATTACCTTCTTGGATTCTTATAACCCAAGTTACCAAGAACACTGCAAGTGACGGCGTACAGGGAGCTTAGGCAATGAACGGTCAGAAAAGGTGTTTACACTCGAACTGGTTTGACTCAGTGGATAGAGCATCGGCCTGCAGACTGAAGGGTCCCAGGTTTGATTCCTGTTAAGGGCATGGACCTTGGTTGCGGGCACATCCCCAGTGGGGAGTGTGCAGGAGGCAGCTGATCAATGTTTCTCCCTCATCGATGTTTCCGACTGTCTATCCCTTTCCCCTCTTCTCTGTAAAAAAATCAATAAAATACATTTAAAAAAAAAGAAAAGGTGTAGCTCATGTGCAGAGGACCCCCTGTGTTGTGTCCACTGGGCTAGGGGTGTGTCCCCGCTGCCTGAAAGGGCCCACCCCCAAGGCCGGCAGCCAGCCCCACATTGTGGGTACCGGACTGGGGGGCGTGGACTCGGGCCGCTTGGCGCCAGTGCACGCGCAAGCAGCCACAGGGTGGGAACATCCACTTGGCACCTGCGCCCATAGACCTGGAGTGGCCGGGGGTGTTCTGGGACCCCAGCCACCAGGGCCTACGCGCCGGCCTACAGGCTAGGAGTGGCCTGGGTCCCGAGGAAGTTCCCTGGACCCAGGCCGCTAGGCGCCTGCATATGCAAATTAATCCTCCATCTTTGTTGGGTTAATTTGCATACTCACTCCTGATTGGCTGGTGAGCGTAGCGGAGGTACGGTCAATCTACATGTTTCTCTTTTATTATATAGATAGTTATACAGAATGTCAGGGATACTATGGAGTAAGATTATAAGGTGCTTAGGGAGGTAATAATTGGAGAGAAGAGGACACCTAATTTAGATGTGAAGTAGAGAAAGCTGAGACCTGAAGCCCTAAACAGTACAAAGGTGAAAAATATTGAGGGAAAGTGCCAACTAGATGAAGGACCAGATGTATGGAGGAGCTTGTCACTTGAGGAACTGAAAGTGGACTACTTCTGGCATAGCTCCCTTAAGGGAGCCTGTGTGATGGGGTATAACGCTGCCCAGCCCGCCCTGCGGAGTGTGTACTATGTTGGGCTCCAGATTGTGAACATGAACACACTACTGTGTGTTTTCCTTAGTATGAGTGGCACTGACCAACCTGTTTTGTTTATTCTGCAGGGGTCTCTTACCATTAACATCCCGTTTTCTGATAACTGTTTGTATTCTTCGCAAACATTTTCCTTTTCAAAGAAATAAATATGTATTCTTTTAATGGTCAAAGTAAATCATGCTTTGCCAAGTGCAGTTTTGTGACTTTGCAGTTTTGTTTTGCATACCTATATTAAATAATCTGGGATCTTTTATGTATGTGTGGTGTCAATTCACTCTACTTTAAACAAAAGAACAAGGCAGTGATTATTGTTAAACGCTCTTCTCTCCCTGCCCTCAGCAATTTGTAAAAAGGTCTTAGTGTGTAAGTATTTATACCAAAAATTGCTTACCCCTTGCTCAAAGTATAAGGGCAAACAAAAAAATTTAATTTTAGCTTGTAAGAGTTGACTGAACATTATAAGATGAAATGCATTTTATATAACAGTTCTTGGGAGGATCTGTCTCAGCAAGTCACAATGCCATTACCAGTGTTCCCTGAATAATTAAAAGTAATTCAGGAAAAATAATTTAGAGCGTGATTTTATGCCAACAAATGTTCAGAAGTGGATGCTTTTAAAACTTTTTATTGACTGTGTGTTTTTTTATATCTAGCTTCATTTTTATTACTTCACTGCTCAACACCTATTTCCAAGGTTCCTGAAGTAAGAATTTCTGCATAATTTTGACAAAAATAACCCCTGAGAAAACAAGGAATACTTCTTTCTCTAAGTTGCTAAATTGTTGTGGTAATACTAAATAGCTTTTCCTCTTTCTTTACACTTTTATTTTTCCTCTGATTCTCTTCACCCGAACTTAACATTTTGAATCACAAAATAACTTGTGTGAATTTCTGAAAGTCTCTTTGTGAGAACTTACATTTTAAACTTCTGAACTTTTGAGCTGGACAGAAGTTCTCAACTTTGAGAGCATGTTTATCAAAATGACACAGAGAGCTACAAAAGGAATGCCTTTGATGGCAGAAAAAAAATCCATCTAGATAATTATTTGATTTCCATGTATAGAGAGAAGTTTTAGAGTTTTATTAAATTTTGGGACAAATTAGTGACAAGTACTTAACAAGAAACAATGATTAATTCCAGGAAAAACAGTTATATGAAAGAGAATATGTTATAGCAGCGATTTTCAACTTTTTCCTTCTTGTGGCACACATAAACTAATTAATAAAATTATGCGCACACCAAGAAATATAATTTATGCTGATCTGACAAAAAATAGGTATAATTTTGATTCATTCACAGTAGACAGCTATTGTTGTGTTGGCAGTTGTTACTTATTTTTTATTTTTTATTCATTTTATCTAAGGGAAAAGAGGCCAGTGCCCCTGACTAAATAGTCAGGTATTTCATGTTTTAAAAATTCATGCAGCATGTCAGTTGAAAATTTCTGTGTTATAGTATAAAACACTAGGAGCCCAGTGCGCGAAATCGCGTGGCACTGCCCACCCACCTGCAGTCCTGCCTTGACACCTGAACCTGTCCACGCAGAGCTCCAGCGTGCCTGGCCCAGCCCCCAAACCCTCTGGCCTTCTCTGGCCGCTTCAAGCCTCGCCCTCAGTCCCTCAAGTTGCTTCGGGCTGGTCCTGCCTTCTCTGGGCGCCTCCCCGCTTCCACCCCATCTCCAGAGCAATGTGGCGGCTCCGCCCCATCATGGCGCCAGAGGAGAGCGTGGAAGCCTTCCACCTGCTGCGCTGTACTCCTTCCCCTGGCAGGTGGGTCTCAGGGCACTCAGAGTGCAAGCGGTGGCTGGTGAAGGACTGGTGGGGGGGGTCTATGGGCTCTCACCCCTGCCCTCCCTGGGACGGGATTGTCCCACCTCCTCCGGGCGCCTCCCCGGTTCCACCCCGACTCTGGAGCAATGCCCCAGCTAATATGCTAATGACCTGGTCATTCATTACCCGTTACGGTGTCCCAACCATTAGCATATTAGCTCTTTATTACTATAGATATATGGTTCATCTATGAATGTTATTTGCATTATCACAGTAGCATGCCTCCTAATTTATTTTTTTAATGTATTTTATTGATTTTTTACAGAGAGGAAGGGAAAGGGATAGAGAGTTAGAAACATTGATGAGAGAGAAACATTGATCAGCTGCCTCCTGCACACTCCCCACTGGGTATGTGCCTGCAACCGACGTACATGCCCTTGACCGAAAACGAACCTGGGACCCTTGAGTCCGCAGGCCAACACTCAATCCACTGAGCCAAACTGGTTAGGGCATGCCTCCTAATTTAAACAAAAATGGTACTATAATCATTTTGGGAGGACAAAGCAGAGAAAGTGTTAGGGGATAGGTAAGTCAAATTAGACAGTTAACAGATAATACCTAAAATGTAGGAAACAGAAAGCATAAGCATATTACTTACAGATAATGACATGAAGAATCAGTTAAAAAAAAGTTGCATTTGGCTACCTCAATGAATGGTAATCAGAAGTACAGAATGAGGGAGAAGATTTCTATTTTTTTTTTTTATATAAGCAATACGGCACTATATAAGTTTTTTGCCTATGAACATATATTTTTAACTCATTTTTTAAGTAGGTTGGAGGGAAATCAGATTTGGTTACTGAGAATATCTTAATCATAAAAATAGAAAAAGAAAAGATTAGAAAAGTATATACCAAAAATATCAAACATGGTTATTTTACTTTGTGGAACTGTAGAATTATAATTTTAAAAACTTTTTTTCTATCCTTTTTTAGATTTCCTTTAATGAATAAATACCACTTTTTGTAGTAAGAAATGAAACTTAAAAAAAAAAAGTCCTGTGTTCTCTGGAGGAACACATCTTCATTATATTCAGTTACTATAATACCATCTAAAACCTGTCCACTTGTATGGTAGTTGTTTGTTTTGTGTTTTTGAATATTTTGCTTTTCATTCTGGAAGCTATTTCAGGGTATTTTCATGCCTGTGGTTCTGAAATTTTATATAAATGAACTATATGGGTCTTGCAGTGTGTGTTTGGAGGGAGGAGGGCGTAGAAGGCTCTGCCTGCCTGTCTTCCTTTCTTTTATTTCTTTGTTTTATTTCCTCTGATGCATGTTGTGGTCAACTTTTAATTCAGATATTAATTTCCTTCTCTTCTTAAAAATTTGGTATTTCTGTGATAATTTATTTTCTTCTATTTTTTTTTATATCACCTCTTTATGTAATTCCTGTTCTTCAACTCTAAACTTCCTGTTCTCATTGTCAGATTTTCTGTTTTCTGTTGCTTTACCTTTTGTTGTTTTGCTTTTGGAGTGAATTCCTCATGTCTTATTTTTCAATCCTTCTGTAAATTTGTTTTCAATTTGTTTAAAAATTTTCTCTGACCGTTTAAGATCCTCTTTAAAAATATTCTTAGGACTCACTATTCTTCTTTTACCATATTTCATGGTAGTGTCTATCTTTAAACACTATATTATAGTGTTGGAAGATTATTTTTCCAGATCCTTGTATTGTTTATTTTTCTAAGTTCCTCTTTTCTATTTGTTTGTGTTTTTTTGTTTGTTTTTTGGGGGGATTTTTGCTCATGTTGGAGGCTTTCATCAAATATCTTATGATTCTTTGCTATTCACATTTAAAGAAAAGACAAAAATGATGATTGGAAGTTCGATGTACATAGTTGGGGTTTAGTAGTGAGCATTGCTTGTAAGCCAGTCAGATGGAACTCTCACAGTGTCTGTGTCTCAGTCTTTTCTCTTGGTCTGAGAAAGGACCTGGATGTGTGGTTTTCATTCCTTCTGTGAGCCCTAGGCCTGGTTGCTAGCATCCTTAGAAGAGCCAAGAAGAGGCTATGTGTCTCTCACTCAGGTAAAAACTAACAAGCAGTCTTCAGCCTTCCCACATCCATTCTCAGCGATAACCAGAGCCTCATATTTCTGAGCCTTTTCCTAGGTATCTGCTACAGTAAATGGCTTGTTTCTTGAAAGTCTCCCTTTGCACACACCAGTTTAGGTTTCAGTGTTTTCAGTGATTTCTGGTCTACAAAGTCAGTTACCACTCAATGGTACATGCTCACAGCTCCCAGATCTTCCACAGGATACTGTTCATGGGACCAATGGCAACTTCTGCTTTGGCTTTATCTTGATCAACATCTGTCAAAATGTCAAGCAGATAAAAGGGGCTTAATAAACTGTTGGCTGAATGATTACACATTTTCCAAAATTATTCATATTTTTCAATATTTATTTAGAATTTTTAAATGTATTAACATGCATGTGAAATAGTTTGTATAACCATTCCCCTACAGTTGGACATTTAGTTATTGCAAATTTTTAAATAAAATTTATTAAGCTTTTTTGTGTTTATTTTCATAAAATAGACTTACTACAATTGATTTTAAAGCTCTAGGCATATATTCCCAACTTATTTTTGTTTTATGCCAGTTTACACTGCCATTGGCAATTTTGATTAGCCATTGCTTATTAATATGATTTTACCCTTCTACAATGTAAAGTTTTGCAACCATTATTTCAACTTGATTTCAATATTAATTGCATATATCTTAATTAGTACCAGCTTTATCTTACTAGATGATTAATGGCTTGTTTATTTGTGATAATATTTTACAAGAAACAAAAATTTTTGATATTCTGTATTTCTTGGTATTTCTTGATATACTTTGTATTATAGATTACATAAAAACATTAAAAGTTATAAATAATTATTAGGTAAAAAAATTAGGATGGGATCCTGATTTAAGAGTGAGTTAAACAGTAATTTTTCTGGAAACTAAAGTAGATTGATGGCTTTTATTAGATACTAGGAGCCCAGTGTGCAATTCGAAATCTCAGGGTGCCACCCACCCTCAAGTCGCTGGTCCAGCCCTACCTCGCTCCCTGGGACCCGTAGCGGCCACCACCGATGCCGGCCGAACCTGCCTCATTCCCCAGACCCCGCAGCAGCTGCATCTGCTGTTGATCTGGCCCTGCCTCCCTCTCCGGCCCTTGAAGCAGCCACGGCCGCTGCTGATCAGGCCCTCCCCCAGCGCAAGCGCGCACAGGCCTCTGCCACCCCACCCCCGATGCTGCGCGCGCAACCTCCTCCTATCAAGTCGGCCTGTTACAACGTCCTGGTTAATTAGCATATTTCTCTATTACATATATATAGACTAGAGGCCCAATGCACAAAGATTCGTACAACAATAGGCCTTCCTTCCCCTGGCTGCCGGCACCGCCTTTGCTACGGCCAGAGCTGCCTTTCTGCCTTCTCACACTGCCTAGAGGCCTGGAGTGGCTGGGGTGGTGTGGAATGCCTACGTCATCACCATGGCGACGACACAAACATCTGGCCCCCAGCCGTTCTGCGCCTGTGTATGCAAATTAACCTGCCATCTTTGTTGGGTTAATTTGCATACTCACTCCTGATTGGCTGGTGGGCGTCACGAAGGTATAGTCAATTTGCATCTTTCTATTTTATTAGTGTAGATTGCCCAAGTTTCAGTGCTAGTAAGTGGTGAAACTTAGTTCTTGAATTTGAGTTTTTAACCACTGCACCATACTATCTTATTAATTGGTCTAATGTTAATTCTAACTCAGGCTCTTTATGATTCTAATGTGAATTAAATGGTGTTTTTGACACAGACTATGATGTGATGTGGTGGTTACCAGAGGGAAGGGAGAGGTGTTAGTAAAGGGTAAAGGGGGTCACATATATGGTGACAAAGGAAGATTTATCTTTGGGTGATGGGTACACAATGCAATATACAGATGATGGATCATAGAACTGCACACTTAAAATCTGTATAATCTTATTAACCAATTAACCCTAATACATTTAATTAAGAAAAGGAATTGGCAGAATGGCCAATGTTCTCTAGCACTTTTTCATCACTAACAAGGAATAGGTTGGCATCATTAACTATGAATTTAGAGATCATTTTTTTGTCTATGTTTATTAAAGAAAATAGTTATAGAGAAGGGGAAAATTTATCTTGACAAAGAATGAAGAATAGGACTTTTCCTCCCTCTTCTCCCCCTACTTATGAGATTTAGAATGAACTGATAAAAACTTGTTCTGTAATATTTCCATTTCCTTAGAGGATATACTTTCTGTGCCCCACATAAACACATATTTAGGTACTGTGCTTTCGATTGAGCTCACGGTTCATATAATGGAATGATATTTCATTCATCCATTAACAAATATTTGAGTGCCTGTTATGCACTCGGCTCTGTTTTAGATGCTAGAGATGTAGTAGAGGAAAACAAAAATACATAGTCCTGCCCTTATGGATCTTCTGTTTTAATGAAGGATAGAGACAAAAAGAACCAGTGGTGTGAAGAAAAGTCATAGCGTCAAGGGAGAGAGAAAGAAGATGCTGTTTTAGATAGAATGGTCTGAGATGGCATCTCTTAATGACCAGAATTTAGTGAAAGGTGCAAGTTTTGGTCATATCTGGGCAAATGCATTTTATGTAAAAAGAAAAATATACAGACCTTGCAGTGGGAATATGACTGGCATGTTTGAAGAATGGCAAAGTGGCTAGTGTGTCTGAATGGTAGAGGGTGAAGAGTCAGATATTTATTCTAAGTGTGGGAGGGTTTTGAGCAATAGAGCAAGATCAGCTGACTTATAAAAGGATCACATAGTCTGTGAAGAGATGGAATGGCTTGAGCTAGGGAAACAGGGAGCTGGTAAAGAGCAATCAGATTTGGGTCTGTGTTGATGATAGAGCAGGCAGGATTTGGTGACAGATTTGTACACAAATTAGACAAAGTGAGAGGTAAAATTAACCCAATGTTTTGGGATGAGTATCCAGATGGAAGAGAGTGCTATTCACTGATGTGGGAGAAGTATGGGGTGGAGGTAGGAAGGTTGCAGGTAGAGGTATAAATTTGGAACTCCTCTGCTTAGAGGTGATGAATGCAGTTTTGGTAATAGATGATATCACCTAGGGAGGACATGTAGAAAGAGACATCATGTTCAAGGATTGAACATGGGGGCTTCAATATTAAACAGTTGAGAAGAGGAGGATACAGCAAAGGAGACATAAAGAGTGGCTGGTGATAGAGGAGAACCAAGAAAATATGATATCCAGGAAGAGATAAAAGGTGATGCTTCATCAAATAGACATATTCCTGTTACTAGATAATTTCAGCTTGAAGTTTTACAAATATGAAGAGACTAGAGGCCCGGTACACGAAATTCGTGCATGGGGGCGGGGGCGGGGTGTGTGTCCCTCAGCCCAGCCTGCACCCTCTCTAATCTGGGACCCCTTGAGGGATGTCAGATTGCCCGTTTAGGCCTGATCACACCATGGGATCAGGCCTAAACGGGCAGTCTGATATCCCTCTCACAATCCAGGACTGCTTTCTCCCAACCACTCGCCTGCCTGCCTGCCTAATTGCCCCTAACAACCCCCCTGCCAGCCTGATAGACACCTAACTGCTCCCCTTCCGGCCCGATTGCCCCTAACTGCCCTCCCCTGCCTTCCTGGTCACCCCTGACTGCCCTCCTCTGCCAGCCTGTTTGCCCTTAACTGTGCTCCCCTGCAGGCCTGGTCGCCCCTAACTGTCCTCCCCTGCTGGCCCGGTCACCCCTAACTGCCTTCCCCTGTCACCTCTACTGCCCCCCCCCCCCCTGCATGCCAGGTTGCCCCCAACTGCCCTCCCCTGTAGGTTTGGTTCCCCCAACTGCCTCCTCTGCCTGCCTGGTCACCTCTAACTTCCCTACCCTGCTGGCCCAGACACCCCTAACTTCCCTCCCTTGCCAGCCTGGTCCCTCCCCTGCTGGCCTGATCGCCCACAACTACCCTCCCCTGCCAGCCATTTCGTGGTGGCCATCTTGTGTGTTGGAATGGTGGTCAATTTGCATATTACCTCTTTATTATAAAGGATGTTAGGGAAGTGTTTGGCTTCATTTTCATTCTTTCTAGTTCACATTTCTACAATTTTAAAAGGTTTAAATCCAAAAAAGAGGAATAAGAAGTTTTATTATTTTATCACTATTTTATGTTTTTAAAATTGGTAGCAATTGTTTTAGAGAAAGAACTCATTTTCTAAATGGCCTGACTTAAATATATTTTTTTCAAATACTGCTTTGTTAAAATTTTAGTAACTGACAACTTGTCTATATGTGATAAGTTATATGCAGTGCAATTGTCAATTTCTCAGTGTTTTTGTTGTTCAGATATACATCTAAAATAGTTAACATGAATTATGTATATATATTATACACATTACTAATATCATGTATATGTATTATAAACATTACTATTAAATCAAAATAGACTAATAAGATAATTTCAAGATAATGTAGGTCCTCTAGCTATTCACTGACACCTAAGAATCCTATATAATAAAACCCTAATATGCAAATTGACTGAACGGAGGAACAACAGGTCACTATGATGCACACTGACCACCAGGGGGCAAATGCTCAACAAGGAGCTGCCCCCTGGTGGTCAGTGCGTTCCCACAGGGGAAGTGCCACTCAGCTGGAAGCTGGGCTCACGGCTGGTGAGTGTAGTGGTGGTGGCAGGAGACTCTCCCGCCTCCAAGGCAGTGCTAAGGATCCCTTGGGGGATGTCTGACTGCCGGCTTAGGCCCTTGGGGAGCGGGCCTAAGCCAGCAGTCGGACATCCCCCAGGGAGTCCTGGACTACAGGAGGGTGCAGGCTGGGCTGAGGGACCCTCCTACCCCCCAGTGCACGAATGTCATGCACCGAGCCTCTAGTACAGGGGTGGGCAAACTTTTTGACTCGAGGGCCACAATGGGTTCTTAAACTGGACCGGAGGGCTGAAACAAAAGCATGGATGGAGTGTTTGTGTGAACTAATATAAATTCAAAGTAAAGGAGCGGAGGGGAGAGCAAGAGAACCCTCCGCTCTTTCAGCTCCGCGGGCCGGATAGAACAGCCGAACGGGCCGGATCCGGCCTGCGGGCCGTAGTTTGCCCACAGCTGCTCTAGTATATATTTTTTCAAAATTATTTATTTTAAATTTCATAATATCTAAATGTAAAAGAAGTGTCAAGGGGTAATATATTATTTATATGTGTATTAAAACTATTATACAATTATACATTATGATATTTTCACAATAATAAGCATTTTGACCAACTTTATTACTAGAGGACTGTTGTAAGATTAGGTTCTTCTGGGACAACAAAAAACTCATAAATGGCTTAAATAAATTAGAAGTTTGTTTCTCTTATATAAACATAGGACTCCTAGAAGTGTTGTGGTGATTTTCATGGATCTAGGCATCTGTCTGATTCGGTTATCCATAACAGCCAGCTTCTGCCTCATGATACATTATGGCTGTTTTTGTTTAGCCATCTTATCTTCTTTCCAGCAAGCAGGAAAAAGGTAAAGGAAAGGGAATATCTTTTCTGAAACTATTCATACCAATTCTGCTTTACATCTCATTGGCCAGATCTTACATACTTGTGCACATGTAACTGCAAGGAAGGCTGAGAAGTGTAGATTTTTACTCTAGGCATTTGGGGGTCCTGCTATTCACAGGAACAGGTGTTAGTGTACAACTACTAGTCTCTGCACACACGGCTTTTGGATAATAGGGAGAAGAAATTGGTTTTACAGCAATGTATTTTTATCTATATTGAAGTATGTTATCTAATATACTATAGAAAATTCTGTGACTTTTTTTAATGGCTGAATTATCCTATAGCTATGCATATACACCTTCTTTGGAATTACGTTACCACCTAGGAAATCATTATAAGATAGTGATTAAGAGTGTGGAACCAAACTGTCAGGGTTGGAGTCCTGCCAGAGCTATCTGACAGGTGTAACTTGGGCAAGTGATTTCATCTTTTGTGGCACAGAGTCTTCATCTTCAATGGGAAGATCATAATACCTAACACATAGATTGTTGTGAGGGCTAAATAACTGGTTGTGAAGAACTTAGAAAAGCTCCTAGCACAAGCCCTCAAACGTTAGTTATTATCAATTGGCAGGTTCTTGGTGAAAGTAATTTTAAACTGTTCTAAGTAAAATGTACCTGTAAAAGTTAACTTGTAAAGATGTAGTTTTACTGAAGTAGAGAAAAAGTAATTGTATAATTTTAACATAGTCTAAATTTCTTTCTTTCATTTTGGAGTATTTTATTATGTTGAGAGATTTTCCTGCTTTGAGATCTATGTTTTAGAACATATATACAAGTATATATCCATTTGTAAATAGGTAGCTGTCTTTTCAACTTTCCACATGTGTGCCTTTTAAGTCCCTTCAGAGCCAAGTAGTCAAAAACCATTAGCGATGAAAATATCTTGTTATCTGTGTCTTGGGATAAATAAAGTGAACAATTAATCTGTTAAAGGATAATTATGTGGGAGTTGAAAGTTAGTGTTGTTTTTTGTTTTGTTTTGTTTTGTTTTATGTGTGTTTTTTTTTTTTTAATGGAGCAAGGGTTAAGGCTTTGTTCAATTTACTTTTTCCAGGGAGTTTTGCCTGAATCCCTGGACTTGGTTAAATACCTTTGTGGGGGATTTTATATAGCACCAGTGGTCTGTTGCATGAAATTCATGCACATTAAAAGGGAATTAACTAGAGGAAATATTTTAATATGGCTATTTGCCCTTTTTTATAATAGAAGTGTCAAAGATGAAAGAAAATTAGTAAAATATATATGAAAATCCCTCGCGGGACCCAGAGTCAAGTCCCCGCCCACCTGAGTGCGCCTCGAAATCGCGCCAGACCCAGACCCAGACCCGGCTAGCCCCACCCCAGTCAAGCCCCACTGGGTGGGGGGGGGGGTGCAGCCTCAGGTCCCCTGGCCCTGGCGCGAGGGTGTGATGACCATTTGCATATTAGCTCTTTATTATATAGGACTAGAGGCCCTGTGCACAAAATTTGTGCACGGGGGGATGTGTGTCCCTCAGCCCAGCCTGCACCCTCTCCAGTCTGGGACCCCTCGAGGGATGTCCAACTACCCGTTTAGGCCCGATCCTACCAGGATAAATGGGCTGTCGGATATCCCTCTCACAATCCAGGACTGCTGGCTCCCAACTGCTTGCCTGCCTGCCTTCCTGATTGCCTCTAACTGCTTCTGCCTGCCAGCCTGATCACCCCCTAACCACTCCCCTGCCAGCCTGTTTGATGCCTAACTGCTCCCCTGCCTGCCCGATTGCCCCTTACTGCCCTCCCCTGCCAGCCTGGTCATCCCTAACTGCCCTCCCCTGCCAGCCTGGTCACCCCTAACTGCCCTCCCCTGCCGACCTGGTCCCCCCCAACTGCCCTCCCCTGCCGACCCGGTCACCCCTAACTGCCCTCCCCTGCCAGCCTCATCGCCCCTAACTGCTTTCCCCTGCTGGTCTGGTCCCCCCGCAACTGCCCTCCACTGAAAGCCTGGGCCCCCCCCAACTGCCCTCCTGGTCCACTCCACCTGCCCTCCCCTACAGGCCTGGTCACCCCCAACTTCCCTCCCCTGCAGGCCTGGTCACCCCCAACTTCCCTCCTCTGCTGGCCTGGTCACCCCTAACTGCTTTCCCCTGCAGGCTTGATCACCCCCAACTGCCCTCCCTTGCAGGCCTGGTCCCTCCCAACTGCCCTCCCCTGCTGGCCATCTTGTGGCAGCCATCTTTGACCACATGGGGGAGGCCATCTTGTGTGTTGGAGTGACGGTCAATTTGCATATTACTCTTTTATTAGATAGGATACTGTACATAATTCTTTTCACATTTGGCAGATTTTATTGAAATTGTATATTTGTGTCCGTCTTCACTATTACATCATAAGCACATAAGGGAAGACTGTATATTAAGCATATTTGTATTCTCAGCCTCCTACACACTGTCAGTGTGCAAGACTTAATGAACTTGTTATACAGAACAGCAACACAGGTTGCCACTTTCACAGTTTTGATGTTCAGTCTCAAGACAGAAATAATAGTAATTTTTTGTGGTTTTATATTGTTCTCTAAATTTACTCATCTGCAACAAGATGTTTAGAAATAGGCATATTTCCAAAATAAGCTATGATACTTGAAAGTAATGTTCCATGCTATTGCAATCCTGTTTAGGAAAGGTCTGCTTTCTGTACATACTAAGCTATCACAACAATAAACATATTTCTATGCTGTTAGAGTGATGCCTTTGTCTAAGATTTGTCTTGTATGGGATATTTGGACAGAATATAGAGCCCAGAAATGTAGAGTGTTTGCAGAGGTAGTAAAGGTAATGCAGTTTATCTGTACTCTTTACTAATCACGCCAACTCCATTCAGATATTTATTGGTCACGCTTCTGGTGGCAATACATTATTTGTTATAATGTCTTTTTTCTTTCTTTTCTCTCTTTCTTTTCTCTTTCTTTCTTTCTTTCTTTATTCCTTCCTTCCTTCCTTCCTTCCTTCCTTCCTTCCTTCCTTCCTTCCTTCCTTCCTTCCTTCCTTTCTCTTTTTTAAAATCTTTATTGTTGAATTAAGTATGTCCTCTTTTTCCCCCATTTACCCCTTCTAGCTTGCCCCCGCCCTCTGCTCCAGGCCTTCACCACCATATTGTCTATATGCATACAAGTTCTTTGATCTCTTTCCACCCACCCACACCCTCCTTTCCTCAAATTCAACAGTCTGTTCCATGCTTCTATGTCTCTGGATCTGTTTTGTTCATCAGTTAATTTTGTTCTTTACATTCCACATATGAGTGAGATCATGTAATGCTTGTCTTTCTCTAACAGGCTTATTTCGCTCAGCATAATACTCTCCAGGTCCCAGTAATGTTTTTTTTTTAAAAGGGACTGTGCAGAAAGTTGCTAAAATGCAATCTCACAGACATTTCATTTTTAGCAGATTTCTAAATGGATTTTAGTGTATCTCTTAAATAGTCTATCAGAGATTTAGGTGTTAGAGAAAAACCCTATATTTTAATGAACTAAAAACAGTGATTATCCTCACTGTTGGCATTTCATCAAACAAGGTAGAATGTAAAAGTGCTGGATAAATTACAGTATGTTCGTGCATACCTTTTTTTCTTACTATATACTGTTGTCGCAAAACTCCTAAGTGAAGAATGACTCAAAAGAAATATACTATGCTATTATGCTCTTAAGCCTTACTATTTTCATTTTTTTATATTTTTATTTTTATATCATCTTTAAACTTAAAACAAATTAGATTTCCAATACCTGTAATAATACTTCTAAGACATTTTCATTAAACTTCTTTAAAGACAACTATATAAAATGATACTGAATTAAATGGCAAGTCATCATGAATTTTTACTGTTTATTATTTTAATATTCAGGTTTTTTTTATTTAGGAATAGAAATTACTTTTTTTCAAGTTTTATTTTTAGAAAAATAAAATTACAAACATTGTAATATAAGAAATTCTCACATCTATTAAGTTTGAAAGACTAGGATATCTACATTGTTTTTACATTTCAAAATAAATAGACTTTATTCTATAGGGATTTTTTTCAAATCTCATTGTGCTCTTATGATCTAGGAAGTAGGTTAACTGTTTTTGTTTTCAACTTTCAAGGATCATTTTAGTTAATGTACTTTGAGTTAAACATTACCTTTTTAGACCATACGAAATATGCTGTGTTCAATAATTTTCCCTTTATGCCCCTTTCTTTTTTTAAATTTGTAAATAGCTTAATAATCTTCACACTTTCCTGTCTTTTTAAAGGTCGATTGAGCTATCCACATCCAGGAACTGACAATCTGTTGATGTTAAATGGTAAGTTGTATGAAACCATTTTATTTTTCCAGTTGATTTATATAAATAAAGATGGTTGAATGCCTTTCTCTAAACCTTTCCTATTCTATATGTTAGTCATATTATAGGTACAAAAATAAAGCTACAACACTTTCTGTACAGAAAACAGAATTGGGTGTTTCAGTATATTCTGGCTGGCAAAGCCGCCATTGAAGTATATTTATGATAGTATGACTTAATTCAGTTACCACAGTCTTTGGAGACAGTCCTGAGTTTGAATATTGGCTTTTCAGGCAATGGGAGTAATCTTGATGAAGTAACTTCTGTGAGCATGGGAATAAAATCTCAAGGTTTATTAGGAGAATTAAAAGAGATGATGTTTGCAAATATATAGAATTTGTTATTACTATAGCACTTCTGTTAATGTTCAACTAAAGAATATACTGGTGATTTTGTAAAGATGGTGGTCACACTAACTTTATTTATTCTAACTAGAACTTTTACAATGTGAAATTCACCAAAGTTAGAAAAAGAATAAACTTTCATTAAACTTTGTTTTCTTTCTGTTAGACAAACAGAATTGTATTCAGAGAGTTACAGTACTTAACACATTCATGACTGTGGGAGTAAGCATGAAGGATTAAAATATCCTTCGGAAAGGTATTTTTAAATCAGAAGGTGGGTGATGAGCAGGAAGTAGGAAGAAGTAATAATAGAGATAGTATTTACTTTAAAATACATAATTATATCATTAGAATGGCTTTCAACTAAACCTTAGTTGAAAAAAGATGGCAATGAAGTTGGAGAACAAATGCTGAAAAAAGGCCAATGTAAAGCTAGACCATGTGCACCAGTGTTAGTGAAGACTATTTTAGTGGCAGAAAGGTGGAATAAAGTCTAGGCTACCTGGGAGATGGTCAAGGTGGAATGGATTTTGGAATGAAAGAGTAACTGAAGCATTAGATACAGTGATTGGTTCATTGTGTTTGACCATTATGCATTGAGTTGCCCACCACACGTCAACCTAGTCTGAGCACTGAGTTATCTATCAGTGAAGGTTTGTAAGTTCAGTTAGAGCTAGAACTGTCAAGGTCCTATCTCTGGGGCCAGACTGTGCACTCTACGCTGAAGCCACGTCCACCCTGGACCTCAAAACAGTCCACTAGGCCAAGTTTATGAATCCAGTGAATCATGAATCACAGTGTTTATATAGACTTTGACCTTCTGGTACTAGAAATTACATTCCAGGACTTCATTCAACTATTTTTCTACCACAGAATTAAAAAAAAAAAACAACAACATTATTTGAGTAGCTTGTCTCTGACCTTTAAATCTATGACTATAACTTATATTATTGAAATTGATTTTATAAAACTGAAAATAGATAATAATTTTTCTTATTCCTGTGGCTTGAATTATAAAATAATGATAGATTTAGGTAACAATAAATTATTTATATATTAGTCCTCCTTTAAACACTTTTAAAAATATTCTTTGTGGTAAATAAAGATCATTCACATTTCTGTATTAACTTCTAAACAAAGCAATTCAGTTGAAAATTTTGAATTTACAAATGTTTCACATAAGCTGCCAAAATCCATCTGAAGGAAAATTCATCTGAGGTAATCAGTTAGATCATTAACAGATGTTCTTAGATTGTTAAATGTGTAATAAGCTAATTTAGAAGTATATTGTAATCACATTAGAATATGTCGTCAGTTATGTGTGAGCAAAGGGCTTAGTTGCTGAACTGTTTTTACAACTTATACTTTTGGTTACACTAAACATAATTAAATGAATTTATTTCATCAGTTGCTTAAATTTTTCTAAATAATGTAGATGTTAGATTGAAAATGTTTCATCACATAGTAGAAACAAGCATATTTTGTTTCAGGAAAGAGTTGCATCTTGTGGGCAAATCTGTTTTTTTAATCATGTGAGCAGTCTTCATAGTCTGCCACTTTATGGCCACAATACGTACTCAATACAGTAAAGCATCATGGAAATTTTGAACTTTTTCTGGTAAGAGACTGTGCGGATAAAAGGTCATGAAACTAGGACATTAAAGTATGTTTAGGGCAGCAGAGACAATTTGATTCAAAGAGAAAACATTCATTTTGCGCGTTTGAGGTCATTGGTTAAGAGGGGGAAGCAAGAGTCAGAAAATTGGGTATATGTATAGGATAAAGAAGCATTTGAATATTAAAAATTTAAATAGATTTTTGTAGACATCAAAATTTATTGAAGAGAAAAGTAGGCAAAGGGCACTAAAACATAAGGGGAAATTTTTTGAGCTAGTTTGTAACAGCTTGTAATTCAACTATATTTTTAACATATTGTCTCCCTGAGAAATGTGGAAATTAAGTGATGTTAATAACAAGCCTCTACCTATGGTAAATTATTATTGAATATTACTGACTGTTTAAAGAAAGTGTAGATCTTCATACATAGAGCTGCTTCTTAAATTACTACACTTTAGTATGTCAGAGATTTAACTATTAGACAGTTGATTAAATAAGTTGTATTATTTAACCATTAAGCATAGCTAATATTATTTACTTTGAAAATTGATATTTAATAACACATTAGTATTTTGTGTGGTGGTTTAATAGTAGTTCATAGTGGTTGGTACCACAGACTCTGGAGCCAGAGTCTCTGAGCTTAAGCTCAAGTTTGCCCTTTCTAGCTATGTGACCTTGGGCAGCTTACCTAACTTCACTCTGACTCAGATTCTTTCTGTCTAAGAGAGAGCATGCTGCCTGCCCCAAGGGATTGTCTGAGAAGTGAAAGCATTCATTCAAGTAAAGTATGTATCTGGAACAGTTCCTGGAAGGAAACGTTAGCTGTGGCAGTGGGTGATGATGAACAGTGACAAAAATCACTTTGAAAGAGTGAAAATCATGTCCTATTAATAGAAAAAGGAGTTGGGTCTGTTTACTTTGGATAATATAAAATTAAAGAAGGCATAACTTATATTTTCAATTATTTGAAGGATGTTACATGTAATGAACAAAGGAGGCTTGTTTTATGTTATTGCAGAAAGCCAAACCAGAACCATTTTGAAGAAGCTATATAGGGACAAATTTGGGTCAATAAAAGCAAAATGACTCAGGCAGTTTCCTAAAGTGTGGTGTGCTTGCCCCTGTGTTATAATGACTTTTGATGGTACACAAATATGCATTAAAATAAATGCATTACAAATTAAGGTCATTCTTTTTTTTTAATTTTTATTGATTTTAGAGAGGAAGGGAGAGGGATAGAGAGAAAGAGAAACATCATTGATGAGAGAGAATCATTGATCAGCTGCCTCCTGCACACCCCCTACTGGGGATTGAGCCCACAACCCAGACATGTGCCCTTGGCTGGAATCGAACCTGGGACCCTTCAGTCTGCAGGCCGACACTCTATCCGCTGAGCCAAACCGGCTAGGGCAAGGTCATTCTTTAGAAAATACAGAACTGGCAGAAATCTGTTATGTTCCAGTAGTAAGTACTAGGCTTGTGTCCATTTAATAAAAAATAATATATAAATAGTAGTATAGTTGTTATGCAGATAAGGCGAATATTGTAAAGGTTTTATGATCCTATCTTCCTAGTTAATTAGTGTTATGGTTAAACTTTTAAATATTCCTTTAATTAAGGGTCAAATAAGGTATGGGATAAAGGTCAGGAAGTTGGTAAAACTGTGATGTACCTCTGATAAATCTTTAACTCCGAGCCTCTGCTAACTCAGATAGAGAAAAAGGTATAATCCCACACCCATATATCTTATGAAGTTGTATCAATTTTTTAAAAATTGTAACAACAAAAAAATGCCAAGGAAATATAACTGCAAGCAGCTCCTACTTCTGAATAGACCATATTCCTCAAATCAAGTGGAAATCAAGTGGAATCGACTGGTGGAGACTCTGCCACTATTGAGTAATCCAAATGTAGGAGTCCAACTGGAACATCCAGAGGCTTTTTAGGAAAGTCTCCTTGCATAGGAATGGGTAGATTGCTTAAAAACCAAAGGTTAAGTACTCTCTGAAGTCAGAATGACAGCTTGAATGTTTATATTTCTATAAGTGTATAAATCTTACACTTTTTATTATCAATAGTAAAAAAATACACAACAGAAATACTCTCTTTTTCATAATAGTACAAAACATTCAAGGATTTGTTTCTGTTTGAATTGTTTTCCCCTTAACCCCTGCATCAAGGAAGGTAGTATTTTCATTAATGCATAAGGTTTTTCAAAAGGAGAACAGATAGACTAGAAGTATGGGAGGATGGTATTAGCAACATAGTTTGAAATTTAAATTTGCAGTTATTAACCACTTACAACCATGTTTGTAATCAAGAGCTTGATGTGCTTTAGGGAGGAAAGAAGTTACGTGTTTCTTTTAAGAAAATTTACTCAGAAGTGAAATTCTATTTCTGAAGGCAGAAACTCTAAATGTGTTAAGTCACAAACATAGGAAACTTAAGCATGCAGTCAGTTCTTTTTTTATGCTGATGGAAGTGAGTGTAGACAACAGACTTATTTTGGTACTTGAATGGGATTATGATAAGAGTTGAGGGGGTGGTATATTTTTCTCCTGGATTATGGCTCAAGTTTTTAGAGTTATGAAATAAGATTTTTTTTTTTAGTAGTTTCACACCAAGGTAACTTTAACTTTTAAGTATTTCCAGCTGATTTGATATGTTTATTTGTCACTCCTCCTGCTGCAGTAATTCAAGTACCACAACTGAGCTAAGAGCCAATACATATGGGCAGAAAGACCCTAAAGAGAATGCTAGAATTATTCGTTTTGTTTGTTTGTTTTGCTTTATTTTGTTGTTTTGTAGCTATGATTAGAACTTAATAATAATATTGGTAACCCAGGACCAAATTGTAAAGCCACTTGCATAGGAAAGGTCTTCAGGCATTTCTCACAGCCCCTCTTATTATTTTCATTAAGGAAAAGAAAAGATATATATGTAAATACATAATATACATTTTAACATTCATGTGCATACACACAAAAATATGTATTTATATATGTACTAGAGGCCCGGTGCACGAAATTCGTGCACTCAGAGGGGGGGTCCCTCAGTCTGGACTGCACCCTCTCCCAGTCTGGGAGCCCTCAGGGGATGTCCAACTGATGGCTTAGGCCCGCTCCCAAGTGGGCCTAAGCCATCAGTCTGACATCCTTAGCGCTGCCGCGGAGGCAGGAGAGGCTCCTACCACTGCTCCTGTGCTAGCCAGCCATGAGCCTGGCTTTTGGCTGAGCGGCGCTCCTGCATTGAGCATCTGCCACCTGGTGGTCAGTGAGTGTCATAGCAACCGGTCGTTCTGCTGTTCGGTAGATTTGCATATTAGCCTTTCATTATATAGGATTTTAAATAGCCAATTCCCCATTTTTGTATAAAGTATTTTTATAATGTACCTGAAATTTTATATTCTAAATACAGTTTTTAATACTTAAAAAAGGTACTCACTTTTTTCTAAATCATTATAAATGAGATTGGAGGGGTATATTGTTTAAAGGAGACTTTTTAAAAACATAATAAATAGTAATTTACTGATTTTTTTCTCCCTAGGGTTTTCTGATAAAGTTACAGCAGAATATACCCCAGAAATTCACGTAGAAACATTGGTCGGAAATGAGTACACCCATCATTGTTTTGGGTGATGGCAGCAGATTGGTTATTTCCATGACAGGGAATAGGAAATGTTTCACATGGTTTAGCTCCATCTGCAGTCAGTTCTATTTTTGGTAATGAAGAGACTTGCAATCTGAGAGTTGTCTAAAAAACAAGTGGAATAACTCTTTATAGGATTCTAAAATTCCTCAGTATGAGATAGTTGGAGAAATTTTCTAAATAAATGTGTTCAAGCCCGGGAATGAGATGAAATCTAAGGTGCTGTGAGCACTTGTATTTATTTTCACTGTTTTAATATTGAGTATAGCTTCATTAATTTTCTCAGTAAGTTAAGAATTATGTGCCACATTATGAACTTCATCATAATTTGTAATTTGACTTAAACTTGATAATAGTTTTATTTGCTATATAAATGTCCGACCCGCTACAGCCAGAAATGGGATGCTCCAAGGCAAATTTGTACCGGATTAATGTCACTAAACCTTGCCTAGGCATAAGCAGGAAGCCCAGCTCCTGAGATTGTGCTGTGAATTGTTTGGGGCCCTATTAATCATTTTTAGGCTTAATACCACATTAAAGACTTACGGGAATCCACTCTTTTATTGTCTGTTCTTGATAGTATTAAAATTCCTATTTTATCCATCTGATTTTCCACAGTTGATGTTCCATCTCTTTGAGACAGCTTTTTAAGGCCTTTAGAAGTCTTAGAAGACCTAGATAACCAAATTCTAAATGATACTTCCACACCTACCCTCACCCTGAACTAATATTTAGATAGGTAAACTCTATGTATATTACATATAGAGGGTGAGGCAAAAATAAGTTTACAGTTGTTTTTATGGAAAATAGTAGGATAATTATAAATAATAATATAAGAATAACCACTGTTTCGTGTACTCACAACTGTAAACCTATACACATAAACATATATGTAATGTGAATATATAGCTAGCTATATACATAAATTGTACATGTGTATACATACAGGTAAACTATATAGGTTAGGTTAACCTGTAGAACTTTGAGATAATTAGCACTCATGGACAGGTTAAGTCTGCTGTAGATTATATAACTAAACTAGAGGCCCAGTGCACAAAATTCGTACATGGGGTGGGGGGTCCCTCAGCCCGGCCTGCACCCTCTCCAATCCAAGACCTCTCAGGGGATGTCCCACTGCCAGTTTAAAAGCAGTCGGGCATCCCTCTTACAATCCAGGACCGCTGGCTCCTAACCACTCACCTGCCTGCCTGCCTGATCGCCTCTAACCACTCTGCCTACCTGCCTGATGCCCCTAACTGCTCCCCTACCTGCCTTCCTGATACCCCTAACTGCTACCCTGCCTTCCTGATCGCCCCTAACCTTTTTGCCTGCCAGCCTGATTGCCCCTAATCACCTCTGCCTGCCGGTATGATCACCCCTAACCACCCTCCCTTGCTGGCCTGGTCGCCCCTAACCGCCCTCCTCTGCCAGCCTGATCGCCCCTAATTGCCCTCCCCTGCAGGCCTGATCACCCCTAACCACCTCTGCCTCAGCCCCCGCCACCATGGCTTTGTCTGGAAGGATGTCTGGAAGACGTCCGGTCTAATTAGTGTATTACCCTTTTATTAGTATAGATAAAGATAGTAGAATGGCAGAGATGCAAATGAAGTTATTTTCCATAGAAGACTTATGTAAACCTTACATATTTTTTTACTTCTTGAACTGTAAATGACTAAGAGAGTTGACTAATTTGTTCCCTTTTTTATTACAGGGAAACTAATGCTATATTCTCACCTTACAGACACCTTATATTAAAGCCTTGGTATAAAATTTAAAATGCATTTTGAAAACTTCAATAATCGTTATATATAAAAGCCTAAGCAACTATTATGACCCAACGTCAGGAACAACCAGTCAACCAGTCGCTATGATGCACGCTGACCACCAGGGGGCAGATGCTCAACTCTGGATCTGCCCGCTGGTGGTCAGTGCACTCTCACAGCCAATCTCCCGTGACCCCTCCCCCAGGCAGGCCCTCATCAGCCCCTGGCGCTAAACCATTCGTAGAGACCTGCCTCTGGGTCAGGGTTTCATACATAGCAGAGCAGCTCCTCGCTGCAATCTATTGAAAGTAAGCCTTCAACACAAGAGTTTGTCTCGCTTCAGTCCTCTCCCTTCCTGGGGACCACCTGCCTGCCACAGTGGTGGCGCAGCAACGAGGGAAGGAAGAGGGGGGAGGCAGGTAACCATGTGGTGGCTGGGAGCCGACAGCGGTGTCCACAACCGGTATCCATTTCTGGGGCCCAGGGTGGGACAGGGAACCGGGGGTGGGTGGCAGTGGATTCAGCCCCTTTCCCAGGGGGGGCCAAGGGCTGGCTCCCTTCTTGGGGCCAGCGGCCAACCTCCCGCGGTCCCTCCCCCAGCCAGCCAACCTCCCTTAGTCTTTCCTGCAGTCCCTCCCCCTCAGCTGGCCACCTCCCATGGTCCATCCCTCCCAGCTGGCCAACTTCCCACCACAGTCTCTCCCCCAGCCGGCCAACCTCCTGTGGTCCTCCCCTCCCCCCAACCCCCACAAGAATTCATGCACTGGGCCTCTAGTAGAATATATTTAATGAGATGAAATGTTTTCTTTTGGTCTTTAAGTTTTATACTTTTGAGGAGACATTTCTGACAACTGTAATATATATTTCGATTTGAGATTTATTCCATATCAATTTTTCCCAGGCCTAAGACACTGTGAACATGAAATAAGATCTGAAATTCAACTGTCATTTTTTGTTTACTGCCTTGGTTCTGTATATCAATTTCAGGGTAAAAGTACTTGTTGTATACTCAGATTTGGGGGGGAGGAGTTATTTAAAAATAAGTTGTGAATTTTATCTAACTGGTAGTTTCTTACGAAAAATAAATTGTAGGTTTTTTTTCTTCATAAGGAATTATATAAACTGCTAGTCCCAGATGAAAATGCCTTACTAATTTATACTTTTACAGTACTTAAAATACCTACTATTCTATGATAATACCAATAATAATTTGTATCTGAATCCCTATTACCTCAGATGTCAAGATATAAACACTTTAGAAAGCTGTTATAATATGTGCTAAAAGAATAGAAAGCATTATTAGGTATAGTATGTCACTGATAATTTCTTCAACTAAGCAAGTTTGAATATGGATTGATTTCTTTACTGTGTCTTCAGTACTTTTTCCAAGCAGGGTTTGGTATAATGTGAATTGAATCTGAATTAATTATTTGTTGGACTATATATACTAGTAATAAGTAGAAAAATGAGGATTTAATTCAAATTGTTGCCATTCATTGGAATAATTATTTGTGATGCTATTTAACTGTAAAGTGTTACATATTCCTATCCTGCTCTGATGAAACAAATATTTATTCATGAATTTTAACATGAATGAGAATAAAATGTATATTTCCTTTTAATTTCACAGTTGTTATACAGTTCAGGTGAGATATATAATAAAAGTGCTCTGTAAATGGTAAAACATTATGCATATGTTATATATTGGTATTATTGTAGCTCTGAAAACAAAGTAGCACTAATTTCCAGATGCCCACACAACTTTTCATATCACAAATATTTGTATATGTGGGCTTATTTTTAGTTCTGACATTTTACAATTTGTCCTTTGTTTACATGCAGCAAGGAGTTATGGGAGAAGACGAGGTAATTCATTTCTGTTTGCTATGGTATAACTGTTTCTAATTGGGTTTTACTGATCAATGTTGTATTAATTATCACAGATTTCTTATGCAATGTCTGAAAACTCACAGAATTGTATTTTGACTTGAGCACTTACCTAAGTTTCCAATCTAAATCTCTTAACCTTTAAAGAACATTTCTTACTAATAAGGTTATTTAATAAAAGTATCCCTTTTAAACTGTCTAGATTTTAATTATTTTTAAAGTTATTTTACATCTTTTAAAATAAAGCTGTCATTTATAGTTTAAAAGTGTGTTTAATACATACTAGTGAAGATGACATGCAATATGATTTTTCTACTCTAAATCTATAACTGATTACCTAAGCTATGGTATATGATTATATATCGAGTTTATTATTTTAATGTTTGACCCAGTTGAAATTAACAAATTGACACTGATATATAGAAATCAAGTTGCTAATATTCTCTGTCTTCTAAGAATATAACCTCCCCGCCCCATTCCCCTTCTTCCTTCTTTCTAACACACACACAGCACACACACACACACTTTCTCTCCCCACAGTAGTCTTCCCTTCAGGGTTCTTATTATCTTAAGGAAAAAGCTAGAACTGTGTGATGCTGGACTAATAAACATTCTAGGAAAGCAGCTGACAGTTTCTGTGCCTTAAACTTGGCCTTTTTTTTTTTTTTTCATGTGCAGAATTTGAGAGGGAAAAATGTCTTTGGCATGAGAAGAAGTAAAAAACATTATACTACTACATTATTCTTTAAGTGAGCGATAATCATGATATTTACATAGTTGTTAAAAGTGCAAACTAAATAGAAAGAATATTCCTTGACGCCTAAAATCCCCCTTGAGCAATGGAGAATAGACAATAATAGTGCCTTTTCATAAATATTACATGTGTGTGAGTGCTTCAATTTCTTTTTATCTAGTCATGAGTGCATATGCTTGGAAAACAAACAAGAAAAAATATTTGCCACCACTGAGGACAGAAACTGGTATTTTGAGTAGTAGGATTTCTAGTTTTATATTTTACTTTGTCTAAATTTAACATTTTTGGAATCTGAAGCTTCAAATGCTTGACTGAATTTTTTGATTCTTTAGTTTTCTATCTAAAAAACTAGAGCTATAGAAAAAAACCTAAGTAACTTTCTAAAGATTATTATTAGCAACTGAGAAGAGAGAGGGAATGTTTAGAATTTTAGTGTCTATTTTCATATCTGTAGACTGTCTCATTTCCCTGTACTGTTTTAATATGGAGCTTCAGTTCTCTTGCAAAAAGACCCACTTACCAAGTTGTGATTTTAAAGTATTTTTGAAACTACAGAGCAATTTAGGATTATTTTCTTATTACATACTTTTTATCTAATTAGCCTTATCAATTTATGTTTAGTCTTATTAGGCATATGCCAGTGTGAATGTCATGATCTTGGAAGTTCTTAGGACAAAGTTAACAGACGATTGTTTTGTTTGTCTTCTTTCATCTCAGTTCTGTAATTGTAGACTATGGTTATAATATTAAGAAAAAGCAACAGTTTTTGCTTTTAGATAGGAACTTGCTACTACTCCTAAATATCTCTATCCTCTGAGAGCCATAAAGATTTCCTCTGCTTTCAGGCTGCCTCCAGTATTGGAAGAAAGAGGACTCTCACATGGTTTTAAGTAGAAGCTTTCTTTGGGACAGAAGTGACAGTTGTCACACTTATTTAGCTTATGGGAGGATATAATGCCTGAATTTTCATCTCAAATTATATGGCATTCAGTAATTTTTTTTAGTTGATATTCTGTGAACAGTAGAAGTCTGCATTAAAATTTTTATTTTGATGGTCAGAAGAAAAGAATGCCCATTAGAAATAGTTATTGATAGATATTATATGAATTTGAAAATATTTTATACCGTAATATAAAAAAACACAAGAACAACAAAAAAACATGACAAAGGAATGGTTCTTTTCCTATTTTTTACTCATTTTCCCCCTTTCTATTCAGTTTGCATATCTTATTATATCCTCTATGAGAAAAGAATAAACCTATTATTGGGGCAAAATATTTTAGAGTGATAAATGTACCTTGTAATTTCATTCTAAGTTCTTTGGTGAAACATGCTTGATTTGATAAGTAATTCTATCTGATTAAGCAGGTGATGTTTGAGAGAGATCAGGCCTGCTCCTGCTTCTTTTGCTTTGATAGTCTTTTTTATCCTTGCATATGAAATAAAAGTCACACTGGTGGGTTATCTACCCTAATAGAATCATCTCTGGATCTTATAAGTTGGGGTGAATATTCCTATTCATAATTCATATAATTTGTCTTGTTTTTATTTTTAGAACAACTTTTATTAAATAAAAGAGCAGGATAATACATTGAGAGCAAAGAACCATGCTTCAAGCTATAAATTGAATAATTGTGCAAATGTTTTCTTTTTCTTTGCTGCCTTTCCCCATTGATATGTTGGGCAATGTCTTTATTCTGGGCTTCCAGAATAAGGCTAAAAATATGAAAAGTCAAGTATAAGTATTAATGTTTAGGCACATTATTAGCATAATCGCCAAAGTCAGAGTTAGAAGCTCAGTGTAATCTTAGTTATAACTAACCTCATATTACATTATGTTTATTCTTATATTTTCTGTTTCTATCTTTTCCTATTGCAGAACTTTGATTGGCCTTTCATTTGTGTGTACAGTATGTTTATACACATGCATGTGTGTGAATAGTTCTACATTTGTTAAAAATATGAAATCTATAATTTAAAAACAAACTTCCTACAAAGAAAGTTTCAGCCCCAGATGGGTTTAGTGGTGAATGAATCAGATTTTTAAAGAACAAAAGTTTATTCAGTTCTGTATCTATTTATATGTTGTTGTTTGTGTGTGTGTATGTGTGTGTGTGTATTCTTGTGCCAATTTTCAAAGCTTATTTGTTTAAGGAATTTTATTTCCTCTAGTTGTTGAATTTATTAGCATAGCTGCTTATAATATTTCCCTTTTAGCCTCTTAATGTTCATAGATTGTATTGATGGATGTCCCCTTTTTCATATTTAGTATTTGTAATTTGAGTTTTCTTTCTTGAACTTAGGGGTATATAAATTTGATAAGTTTTTAAAGAGCCAACTTTTGGCTTTATTGGTTATCTTTCTGTTAGTCTTCTATTTTTTAATATATTTTTATTGATTTCAGAGAGGAAGGGAGAGGGGAGAGAGAGAGAGAGAAACATCAATGATGAGAGAATCATTGATTGGCTGCCTCCTGCACATCCCACACTGGGGATCAAGCCCACAACCTGGGCATGTGCCCTTTGACCGGAATTTAACCTGGGACCCTTCAGTCCGCAGGCTGACGCTCTATCTACTGAGCCAAACCAACTAGGGCCTGTTAGTCTTTTTTATGTCATGTATTTTGTTTTTTCTTTCTTTTATCTTTTTTGTTTTTAATTTGCTATTTTTCTTTTTATGGCATAAACTAGGATTACTTTAAGTATTTTTTGTTCTCTAATATGCATTTAAAACTAAATTTTCTGCTAAGTATGCAGATTTTTCTCTACATATGTTGCTACATCCCACAGATTTTATATTGTGCTTTTATTATCGTTCAGTTTCACTCTTTTGGGTGTAAAAACTGGAAAACATATCCTAGTTTCATAGTAAAAAAAAGAAAGGTAATTTAATTTTGATTGAAAACTATTGTAAATATTTTAGTCCAAATCAAATTTTGAACAAATTCCACTTCCCTAAGCACATATGATTTTACCTTTATTGCCAGCCTTTTGCATGCACTAAAAAAAAATATGTGTATATAATTCTTGGAAAATATGTTTAAAATATTATGCATATGGAAGACATACATAATTATTTAGTGGTTCCCTTTTATAATCAAATTAATTTGGGTTACAGGAAAGGATAATTGGCAAGGTAAAAAGTAATATTTTTGTTAGTGGTATTTACTCAGCTAACTTCTCTTTTAAATAACTATAGCTTTTATGGCTTTAGAAAGCAGTTATTTTTTTTTTTAACAATGAAGATTCTTAGTGTGGCTAGTATGTAATATGTTCTTAGCCTTTTCATTATATCCTTTGTTCTGGTTAATAGATTATAGATATTTGCTATTTATTAACTGTAACATTTTATTATAGTTAGAACATTATTATAGTTAGCAATATGGAATAATTGTCAATGTAGTTTTAATTATACTTACAGTATCATAATTAGCATAAAAAGTGTCATTTTGAGTCACCCCTCTATCTGACTTTGCTTATCTAGTGATTTCCTTATTGCATTCATGAACCCTAAATATTTATGATCTACATATTTTCTCATGATAAAAATCTGTTAGAAAGACTGTTGTATTCATGGGACTGCTAAATTTGTATGTATGTTAGGACACTTTAAAGTGAAATAATTTTCAAAGCATTGCCATATCTGAAATAAATATAACATTTAGATCTGTCATTTTTAATAAAAAATTAGTATTCATGTTGTTTCTCTATCTTATATTATTCCTTTTTTAAATATAGAATTATTTAAAGTCCAACCTTAGAAAGTTGAACCATTTACTCACAATTAATATTGTTTTTAATAGATCTTGATGAGGTTGATTTTGTTAAGTAAAATAGTACTTTCATTTTGAAGATCTTTCTTTCCATTGATCACAAAAAAATGTTGATATTTGTTTTCTATTAGTCCTTATTTCTGATAGCAAATACTTGATAAGTCTTTCTAAAGAACAAGAAAAAAGTTATCATCTTGCTTGAACCCCTGTATCATTATTTCCTTCACCTACTAAATGAAGTATCTCCTTTAAACTGGCATTCAAAGATGAGTTCTCTCACCTCAAAGTGCTTTTCCAGCTTGATTATTCTACTTCTCAAATAAATTTATTTTTCCTACTTTCTCTTATTTTTTTTCTCCCACTTGAAAAATGTACTCAAAACCATGTTCCTACAAATATTTTTACTTTTAAATATCCTGCCCTTTCTAATGCTCTCAGTAAGCACTGCTACTTTTCCAGTTTCACCACAGATGCTATTCAGTTTCACTTGAGGAATTAAGAAATTACCCATTTATTTAGACTACTCCTTCCTCCACCATACTTCTGAAGCAATGCGAAGTTTTCTTATGGATATGTGCCACAGTTGCATCTAGAGATCTTATCTTTTCTAATGCACATTCCTGGAGAGCAGGGAGTGTATTTTATCAGGTCATTTTTATTTTTTGTCCCCACATGGTCTAGCATCATGATTGCTGCAGAGGATGTGCCCTCTAATAGGGTGCACTCCCAAAGGGCCAGCTCAGCTGTGGACCGGAGTCCAGAGGGAGTGGCTTTCTGTTTTGCACATGTGCAGAAGCCCTGCCTATCCTTTCATATAATTGACAAGTATGATTAATTCAAGACATTATATGCAAGTAATGCTTGATGCCTTTGTCCTTCCTGTAGTCTGCAAGTGGGTTTTTTTTTTATGTCATCTTGTTGTCATTTTCTTTCTGCTACCAGTTTCTAAAATTCTTCCAATTACATATCCAGTCTGACCATCCTCATACATTAGATTCTTGTTGCTTTCCATAAAAATTTGAAGTGATCTAGTGTTTGTGGTGTGTTATATTACTGTTTATTTCTATGTCATTTCTCAGACTGCTTCTCTCTTGAATCTAAGTAATTAAAACCTCAAACTATTTGAATTTCCTTTCACTTTTATGCATATGTCACCTTCATGGTTAAGCCTTTGAATTTGTCATTGCTCTTTTTACTCTTTTTTCAGATCTGATATTCAAGTTATATTTGTTCTTATATTTTAGGTCGTTCTTCCCTCTTCCCAATCGATGATGGCTTGCTGGATGATGGTCATAACGATCAAGTTGGGGTTTTAAACTCACCCACATGTTACTCAGCTCATCAAAATGGAGAGCGAATAGAACGCTTCTCTCGAAAAGTTTTTGTGGGTGGCCTCCCTCCAGATATTGATGAAGGTAAGTTGATGATTTGGTGCTATTCTCTTTCACGACTAATAGATGGTCCAGTGATGCAATAAACTAATAGGTTATTCTGAGTATTAATCAATGTAATAAGGTTTCTATGGACTGAAATTACCTGGAGTATATACTGGATTTGGCTTATATGTATTTCAATGAAACTACCTGACCTGTGTCAGACTGTAGTATATTTTATGAGTATTATAGATTTTTCACATCTTGTTTTAGCATTCCTTTTTAAAATATATATATATTTATTGATTTCAGAGAGGAAGGGGGAGGGAGAGAGAGATAGAAACATCAATGATGAGAGAGAATCATTGATCGGCTGCCTCCTGCACACCCCCTACTGGGGATCAAGCCCACAACCCAGGCATGTGCCCTTGGCCAGAATCGAACCTGGGACCCTTTAGTCCGCAGGCTGACACTCTATCCACTTAGCCAAACCGGCTACGGCTAGCATTCCTTTTTCTACAAGATTTTACTTGTCAAGCAGTAATGGATCTCTTTATTTAATTTAACATAATTTTGGCATGTTTTTCAAGCCAGTGATATTTAAGGATTGGTGTTCTATACATTCATTATTATCTATATCATTTTATGTTGATTATTCTGACAAATGTGCTACTTTAAAATGAATTTATTTGGACAAAATATCTTTTTATTAATAATTTTAATAAGGATATTGAACATGTTTTTAATATTTATATTCTACCTTGTTTTAGGCTATTTGTACTTTAAAATGTTAAATATTTAAAGTAACTTACAAAATATGGGGTTTTAGAATGAATTCTTAAACTAATTCCTAATGCATATTATTATATTTTCTTAAGATGAAATTACTGCTAGCTTCAGAAGATTTGGGCCTCTGGTAGTAGATTGGCCTCATAAAGCAGAAAGCAAGTCCTATTTTCCACCAAAAGGTAAGAGTTTTTATTGCTAATATTTGCTAGGGAATCAATTATATCTAAGTAAAAGAGACAATATAAATTACTTCGTGTTTTCTATTAAAACAGAACTAAATCCAAAGGGTGCTGTGCAACTTAGATAGATAAACAGTTGTTGAACAGAGTTCCAGGCAGGAATTGAAATATAATTTTTTTAAACATTTTATTGATTTTTACAGAGAGGAAGGGATAGAGATAGAGAGTTAGAAACATCAGTGAGAGAGAATCATTGATCAGCTGCCTCCTGCACACCTCCTACTGGGGATGTGCCCGCAACCAAGGTACATGCCCTTGACCAGAATTGAAACTGGGACCCTTCAGTCCGCAGGTCGACACTCTATCCACTGAGCCAAACTGGTTAGGGCTGAAATAATAATTTTAAAAAGGAATTAGAATTGGTTTTTATGGAGACATAAACATTGTTTTACATGAGTCTCATATTCTTTTAAGGGGATGGTGAACTATAAGCCTAGGAAAATGGGTTGGCACAAAATTAATGAAACAGAATACTTGCTGTCTTTGTGACTGTTGTCATTGTTATTGTGTCTGTTTTTAATATTGATTTTTAGAGAGAGGGAGGAAGGGAGAGTGAGAGAGAAACATGGATGTGAGAGAGCAACATCAATCGGCTGCCTTCTGCACTCTCCCTATGGGTGATCGAGCCCGCCACCTGGGCATGTGCCCTGACAGGGAATCAAACTAGCAACCTTTCAGTGTAAAGGGCGATGCTCAACCAACCAACTGAGCCACAACAGCCAGGACTGTTACGTGGTTTTTGAAGTGGTTGTCAGTTTATTTCCTCAAACTTAAAACAAAAAGATATATATTAGCATGGCAAATCATAGTTTTGGTTGTTTTGTTTTGTTTTTTTTTTTGTATAATTATAGTTAATTTGTAGCCATTGCCAAAGACCAGTATTCCCAAACCTTGTTCTTTCAAGCATTTTTATCATTCCTGTAATTCATGATTTTTTCATGATTTGGAAAACACTGGTGTAGAAGCATTCAGTTTGTGAAGATACCTTATAATTAAGGCAGTGACTTGAACCCTGGATACTGAACCACACATTTATGTATGTTTCACTCTGCAATGAATGAGTTTCACCTGTGTGAATATTAGCTTACTCTAATAAATTCTAGAGAGCCATAGATGGTTTATTTTTGGTAAGAGTATTTTAATCTTTAATGGCTTTCCTTAGCTAGATCATAGTTTATTTGCCATGTTTGCTTAATTAATTTTTGTAATATAAACATTTCTTCCCTAATAATCACAAAATAATTAAGCAATATTAAAAATTTTGAATTTAAAGTATTGTTTTTAAATTAAGTATTGTGAAAATAATTATATCAAAAATAATATCACAAAACATAAGCAGCATTAAAAATATTGAATTTAAATATTGTTTTAGTAAACTAGCCTTATATTCTCTTTATTATTATAAAACAGTTATAGTTCTCAAATGCTCAGCTTTGTATCAAAATTAAAAAGCCTTAACTTAAAGAAAACCTTTATTTTTAAAAATTTTTTCAAGCATATTTAAATTGCTTCTAGTAATTAAAATAGTTCTAAAATGCATTTCTTAATCTTGCATAATTGTACCTTTGGAAGTTTCTATTTGTGTGGGTCCATTTGATGTCTTATTTATGCAATCGAGTAATGTAATTTTATTAGAATGAAGTACTTCTCTGTCACATCAGACCTTTGTGGCAGTAAAAGCCATTGTTGGCAGCAAGCAGTGTTTTTGATTTCTATGTAAAACATGACCTCATGCTTCCCTTTGTTTAGTGGAACAGATGTGCAGGGACTGCTTGATGGCTTCTTCATATTAGAACTGGGTGGCAGGCTCCATGTTTGTTTGCACAGGAATCTTGTCAAGGAAAGGGATGTTTTTAGATCGTTCATAGCTATCAGCTGCTGGGGAAAATCACAAAGTAGTAAACCAGGAATGTAAATGTTGATGCTATTTTATAATGAAGTCTGCTTTGCCTGCTGGATACATGGCTGATTAAAGGTTGACAATTGGTATCCCAAGGAAAGGAGGAAGTGCGTTTCTCCCAATGATAGAGCAATTTAAGTAAGAGCTTGGATTTACAAGTCTAAATAGTCTCTAGACTGAAAAAATTGTTTGTCCAAGTTGAGACTTGATTTAAAAGTTCTGACCCACTCTGAAGGAACCTGTTTTATTCCAGCCTCCCTAAGATAGTTTTTTAGTATCATGTGAAAGTTGTCAAGTTGCCTGGGGAATTTTCCCTCTGCGTATGGAAATTCCTGGGCCTTTCCAAGTGTTCTGTAGTCCAAAAGTGTGCTCTAGATCTTGGTACCCTAAGGCATTTAGAGGAAACTTCAGGCCCTAATATGCTCCACTGATTAATCATTCCAAATGCTTTGAGAAGGCAGTATCACTACTAGAAAGAGAATGGGACAGACCAGAGTTTGAAATTATTCAGCCAATTACTTGCTTATGTTACTGATGTCGAACGAGTAACTAACCACTTGATACCTCAGTATCCTATCTAATAAAAGAGTAATATGCAAATTGATCATACCTCCACTACAACCACAAGCCATGCCCACAAGCCAATCAGGAGTGAATATGCAAATAAACCCAACCAAGATGGCTGCGGCCACGGAGAGCAGGAGGAAGGCTTGGGTTTCCCTGGAATGCCAAGCCTCCCGCCTTCCCTTGCCGGCCTTGGCCAGGGGCAGAGCCAGGCAATCGGAGTGAGCTGGGGGTCCCATGCCCAGGGCCCAAGCCTCGGCCAGAGGCTTGCAGCCTTGGCCGGGTGCGGAGCCAGGCGATCGGAGCGATCTGGGGGTCCCCCGCTCAGGGCTGGAGGCTTTAGGCCTTGGCAGGGGCAGAGCCCATGATAGGAGGGAACTGGGGGGCCCCTGCCCAGTCCCCAAGGCTTTAGGCCTTGGCAGGGGTGAAGCAGGAGATCGGAGGTGATAGGTGTGAACTACAGAGGAAACACCTTTTCTGACAGCTCATTGGCTAAGCTCCCTGTATGCCACTGGTAATATTCTTAGTAACTTGGGTATAAGAATCCAAAAAGGTGATCTAGGGTTTTTCCCCCACACTCCTGGAGAAAAAAACGAAGGTCCGCTGCTGGAGGGCTAAGAAATGTCATATCCTGCCCTAGGCGGTTTGGCTCAATGGATAATGCCTAGGTTTGCCAACTGCAGGGTCCGGGTTAGATTCTGATCAAGGGCATGTACCTAGCTTGAAGGCTCCTCCCTGGCTGGGGCCCAGGTCAGGGCTCATGCAGGAGGCAACCAATCAAAGTGTTCCTCTCATTTTGATGTTTCTCTCTGTCTTTCCCTTTCTCTTCCACATTCTCTGAAAATCAATGGAAACATCTCCTCAGGTGAGGATAAAAAAAAAAAAGAAAGAAATGTCATATCCTATGAAAGACACATCTTGAAAATGCCTAAAGAAAGTCGTCATTTTTTCATGGTGAAGGGACTGGAGTCCGTGTTGATGAAAACACCTTGGTGGCTGTGGTGACTGGCAGTGGCTGCAGCAGCGGGGTGATGGGGCTGGTGCCTTTCCCTGATCAGCCCGGTTGCCTCCCACAAAGGGAGGCCAGACTGCAGCTTAGGCCCATTCCCCATGGGAGCGGGCCTAAGCCGTCAGTAGGACATCCCCTGAGGGCTCCCAGTATGTGAGAGGGGGCAAGCTGGGCTGAGGGGGACCCCCCCCCAAATGCACTAATTTCATGCACCAGACCCCTAGTTTTCTCTATAAAGTGGGAATAATGTTTCATAGACTTGTGAGCATCAAGTAAAATAGTTAATGTAAAACTTTTAGCACGGTACTTTTAATAGTAAGTGCTGCATGTAAAGTAGCTACTTAATTTACTGAGTATATGTTTTCACGGGCATTCCAATAGTATATTGTGTTCTCCTATAGAAAATATAATGATGCCAGTTCTATTTATAGGATTTTTCCTTTAATTAAAAACTTATATTTTCTAAACAGTAATGAAATTTGGGGTACAGTCACTTACCTTAACATATTGCCTCATTGTTCATGATTATTACAGGCTATGCGTTCCTTCTCTTTCAAGAAGAGAGCTCAGTTCAGGCACTGATTGACGCTTGCATTGAAGAAGATGGAAAACTCTATCTGTGTGTTTCCAGCCCCACCATCAAAGACAAACCAGTAAGTAAGCACCACATGAACTCTAAGCTACAAAGATAAGTTTTCCCAAAACGTTTTGAAATGATTGTTAGTGGAAAACAATTCAACCACCATATTAAGATTCAGTTTGAATAATTTTTAGTTCCTAGATAAAAAATAATAATTTGTTTCTAAATCCTACTGTCCAAAATTTTAAACAGTGAAAAATCCAGTGCTGCAAAACAGCATAAGCTGTAAAGGGAATAAGACCCAATAAAATGACATCCTTTTCTTAATAGGTTCAGATCCGTCCTTGGAATTTAAGTGATAGTGATTTTGTGATGGATGGTTCTCAGCCTCTGGATCCCCGGAAAACAATTTTTGTTGGAGGTGTTCCTAGACCACTAAGAGCTGGTAAGTAGAATACTGACAAATTGTGTGCTTTTAGAAGTCATTTAAATATGAATTTGTTCAGTAAATATTTGGTAGCTGTTGTGTACATGGCATGTTGGGCAGGTGAGGGGCAGTTCCTCATGCTCCAATAGTTGCTAACTAAGAATTCTGAGACAAATTCTGAGAACCATTCTTGAAACCATCAAGTAACTGGAGAATTGAGCAGTCATCTATCGATATTAATAGCTAACTCCACACAGACTCATAAAGAAAATCCAAATACTTCTGACTTCTTAAGTGTAACTTGCTAAGATATGAGAATTTTATGTGGATTGATTTTCATATCTGAGGAAGAAATTTGGAATTTAAAATATTAACGTGTGTTCTCAGGAACCAGAGATTTACTGGAAGATGTCAGAGAAACCTAATTATAGATATAAATATCCACTGTACAAGCTCATTTTAGGATACCATATATCCTGTAAAGTATATTAGTGCCTTCCATTACTGCATCCTCTTCCAGTATGGGAGATTTAGGTTAAAGAACCATTCTCACATGTAAATACTAATAGAACATAACTGCTACAAGGAAAGACTGTAAGGAATAGAAGAACATATGGCAAGGGAAGGTGATATAGTCTGATGTTTTAAATATACTTGTAGTTGAGCTGACATGTAAAGATTGCACAGAAGTAGTTTGGGGTGGTCAGGAAGGTTATAAGGAGTTTTCAGACAAAGGGAAGAGCATATCCAAAGGTCTTCATTGGAGGGAAGCAGATGCATTGGAGGGACCAGAGAAGCCCAGAGTGCCTGACTTGGGTTATAAGGAGTGAGTGGAGAGACACAGAAGACTGAAGAAATAAGCAGGAGTCTGGGCAGACAGGTTTAATAGGTTAATTTGGTCTTTATCCTCAGAGCAAGGGGAAACCATTGAAGAGTTTTAATAGAAGGAAGCATGATCACATTTGCACTTTAGAAAGTTGACTTTAATGACTCACGAGGGAGAACCCAGTTGAGAATAGATAGTAGACAGATTTAGTGGCCTGTTATCGAAGTCCAGAATTCAGATAGTGATGGCTTGGATTAGTGGTGGTAGTGGAGAAAGAGCCAAGTGAACAGCTACTATAAGGGAAATGCAAAGGTTGCATCTCTACTTTCAGTCTTAAGACACTAGATAGGTAGTGGTGCATTTTACAAGTTAAGGAACACTGGAGAAGGAGCCGGTTGGAGGGAAGATTTGGGTCTTGGTTTTGAAAGCTGTGGCACCATTCAGAGCTCCTAAATAGAAATTTCAGTTAAGCCATCGGTATGTAATACAGGTATCTCTGCCTTTTAAAAGTTGATTTACTTGATGCTACTTCCTTTTACATTAGTACTTACATTACATTTACATTGGTACCTGTTTTAGCTAACCAAAAGAAATACAAAGAGAAAAATAATTCTAACCTATACAGAAGTTTTCATAGAGAACTCTCCATTTTCAGATAGTGAGGGAAACCTGTATATTTTTTGAGAGACTCACACTTACTGCTCTTTGCAAATAAACTTTGGGTGGGGGAGAGATCTGAAGCGAAGAGATAGGCTGTTGCTGTGATCCAGGTGAAAGTTGGAACGGGATGTTAGTGATGGAGGTGAGGTGATTGGATTCTAGATATGGCTTGAAAATCAGGTTCACAGGATTACATGTGCAGTGGGGAAAAAGATAAAGCCAAGAGTCATGACTTGGCAACTTCATCTTTTCCATTGCTTACTAACTGAATCAGCAAAAACTCACTGAGGCAGGTTTAATGGGATGGTGGAATATCAGAGTGCCATTTGAATACACTGAGTTTTGCAGTGTCTGTGAAATTGACAATCTGAGTTGTCCAGTAGACAGTTGCATAGATGAGTCTGGAGTCCAGTGGGGAGGCCTGGACTAGAGGAATGTAGCAGCTGAGAACAGACAGGTGGTAATTAAAGCCATGACACAGGATCAAGTCACCAAAGCCACAATTGTAGAGAAGTCCAAGGACTGACTGAAACCTGGGGTACTCTGATGTTGAAAAGTGAAGGAGTTGAGGAAAGACTAGCAAGGAAGACCAGGAAGGAGTTACAATGAAGTAGAAGGAGAATTAGTAGAATAACATATCCTGGAAGCTAGATGGAGAAAATATTTCAAGGGGATGGAAGAGATGAACTATATTTAATGCTGCTTACAGGTAGATTGACCATTGAATTTGACAGTGGGGGAGATGACCTTGACAGGAGCAATTAAAATGGAGTTATGGGATGAAAGGTTGATTATGAAGGGCTGAACAAAGAAGAGAAGAGAGGGACTGGAGAATATAGAAAACTTTTTTTTAGCAATTAGGGGAACAGAGAAATGAAGCAATCACAGAGAGGAATAAATAGAGTTAAGAGTTATTTTTTTTTAAGATGGGACAAATTACAATATATTGGGAAGGACCCAATAGAGAGAGAAAAACCAGTGGTACAGAAAGTTGAAAGGGGAATTACTAAAATAATTCTTCTGTAGTGAGAGCAATTGGGATCCTACTGTAAAGTGGAAGGATTGGCTTAAAAAAAAACATTAAACTGTTATCAGGTGAAAGAGGGGGTACCTCTGGCATAAGCATTTCTGGAAGCCCCCATGGGAGGATGAGGTACAATAGAAAGCTTTATTTCCATTTCTGTGGAATCACATCCCTTCAGTAAAGCTAGAAGCAGAGTCAGTGTCCAGAGTTTCCTTTCCATGTTGGAGCTGGGTCCCGTTCAGCATCAGACAAGTTGCAGTCCATTAGTCCATTGTGTGGTGTGAATGCGGGAGGGCCCCAAAGACCAGAGTCATCAAGATTCTCAAGAGCAGCAAGAGGAACCAAGAACACAGAGAGTGAGTTCCTTTGTTCAGGGGATTAAATAAACCAAATTTGCCCCCTTGCAGTGATCAGGCCCATTCTGGCAAATTTCCTCTGCCCCCAGGTCTGACTGACAGCAAGTGCCTTCCCTAGTCCCCCAACTTTACTGTCTTTGTATCTGTCTTTGTCCAGTCTCCTGGGGAGTGTAAAGTTATAGCTCCTGGTGAAGCTGTAAAAATGACATACCTATAATGGTTGGCTTCCCCCTTTGCATCTCTCCTATATAATAAAAGAGTAATATGCAAATTAACCATCACTCCACTACACCCACAAGCCACGCCCACCAGCCACACCCACCAGCCAATCAGGAGCGAATATGCAAATAAACCCAACCAAGATGGCTACAGCCACAGAGAGCAGGAAGGAGGCTTGGGTTTCCCCGGCAATGGAGGAAGTCAAGCTTTCTGCCTGCCCTTGCCGGCCTAGGCCTCCACTCAAGGCTACAAAGTTTCAATGATAGAAGATACATAAACCCAAACAGAAATGGCGGCAGCCACAGAGCTGGAAAGAGCAGGAGGCTAGGGTTGCCCCCGGTGATGGAGGAAGCCAAGCTTTCCGCACACCCTGGCTGGCCCAGGCCTCCGCTTAAGGCTACAAAGTTTCAATTATAGAAGATACATAAATCCCCCCAAAAATGGCTGCTGCCACAGAGCAAGCAGAAGGCTTGGCTCCGCTACAGGCTACAAAGTTTCAATTGTAGAAGATAAATAAACCCCAGATACCAGGGCCTCCACTTGTGTTGCCAGGAGGCGTGGCCGGCCTGCAACCACCACAGGCCCCTCACCCAGGCCGCCTCACACCCCAAGGGAACCCCCACCCTGATCCGGGACACCCTTCAGGGCAAACCAGCTGGCCCCCACCCATGCACCAGGCCTCTATCCTATCTAATAAAAGAGTAATATGCAGATTGACCATCACTCCAACACACAAGATGGCTGCCCCCATGTGATCAAAGATCCTGCCCGCATGTGGACACAAGATGGCCACCACAAGATGGCCAGCAGGGGAGGGCATTTGGGGGCGATCTAGCCTGCAGGGGAGGGCAGTTAGGGGTGACCAAGCCAGCAGAGGAGGGAAGTTGGGGGCGACCAGGACTGCAGGGAAAGGCAGTTGGGATGGACCCAGGCCTGCAGGGGAGAGCAGTTGGGGACCAGGCCTGCAGGGGAGGGCAGTTAGGGGTGACCAGGCCTGCAGGGAAGGCAGTAGGGGCAAACAGGCTGGCAGGGGAGTGGTTAGGGGGTGATCAGGCTGGCAGGCAGAAGTGGTTAGGGGCAATCAGGAAGGCAGGCAGGTGAGCAGTTGGGAGCCAGCATTCCTGGATTGTGAGAGGGATGTCCAACTGCCCATTTAGGCCCGCTCCCATCGGGATCAGGCTTAAACGGGCAGTCGGACATCCTTTGAGGTGTCCCAGATTGGAGATGGTGCAGGCTGGGCTGAGGGAGACCCCCCTCCCCTGTGCACGAATTTTCGTGCACCGGGCCTCTAGTGTATGTATATAAAAGCCTAAGTGACCAGAACAACCAGTCAACCAGTCGCTATGACGCTCACTTACCACCAGAGGGCAGACACTCAATGCAGGAGCTGCCCACTGGTGGTCAGTGTGCTCCCACAGCCAACCTCCCACGGCCAGCCAACCTTCTGCGGTCCCGCCCCCAGTTCCGCAGGCCCTGTCTGGCTGGCGGCAGGCCCTGGCCATTCGGGCCCCGATCAGGACTTCAGGACTGGGTGAGACGGCCCCAATAGGCCCTGATTGCCGGCCAGGCCTAGGACCCTACCCGTGCTTGAGTTTTGTGCAACAGGCCTCTAGTTATTAGTAACTAGGTTAATTACAATGGTATCAAAACTATGTATCCAATTGACATTTACTTTTTAAAAAAGCATTTAAAAGTTGTTGATTTACTGTGTTCTCTCACATTTCATTAACTTCCTTTTTCTTTTGAAGTGGAACTTGCTATGATCATGGACCGGCTGTATGGTGGAGTTTGTTATGCAGGAATTGATACAGATCCTGAGCTAAAATACCCAAAAGGTGCTGGTCGAGTTGCTTTCTCCAATCAACAGAGCTATATTGCTGCCATCAGTGCTCGGTTTGTGCAGCTTCAGCATGGTGATATTGATAAACGTGTAAGTTGCAATTGGGAAATCACTTATGTCCTACAATAAGGTGCTGATAATAAGAATAATGATGAGTTAATATAATTCAAACATAGAATATTTTTATACTCCTTTAACTCTGAAATGTCTAAGTTTTCAACATACTTTAAACTTTAGGTATAATATAAAAAATATAAGTGTCATTTTAAGGCATGTTAAAAATTTTTATTAGCCAATAAGGTCTTAATATTCTTCTAACCATAGAGGTGGATCTTGGTTTAAGAGGTTGTACTCTGGAGCCAGATTGCCTGGGGTCCCCTTTCCACTATTTGCTCTTTAATTCTGGGCAAAGTAACCCTTTTGTGCCTCTTTTTCCTCACTTATGAAATGGAAAACAGTAATATTATGACCCTCACAGTTCTTTTTTTAATATATTTTTATTTCATAATGGAAGGGAGAGGGAGAGATTGAAACATTAGTAATGAGAGAGAATCATTGATCAGCTACCTCCTGCACGCCCAACACTGGAGAGCGAGCCTGCAACCGGGCATGTGCACTGACCAGGAATCGATCCATGCCCTCCTGGTCTATAGGTCAATACTCACCTGCTGAGCCATGCTGGCTGGGCTCGCTCACAGTTATTTTGAGGCCTAAATAAATTCACATATGTTGAAGCACTGAGAACAGAGGTTGGTACTAAGTGCTATTTAAGTGCTACTTATTTTTCATACTATCTAATAAAAGAGTAATATGCAAATTAACCATCACTCTGCTACACCCACAAGCCAAGTCCACCAGCCAATCAGGAGCGAGTATGTTAATTAACCCCAACCAAGATGGCTGTGCCCACGTAGCGAGCAGGAGGGAGGCTTGGGTTTCCCCGGCGATGGAGGAAGCCAAGCTTTCCACACACCCTGGCGGGCCCAGGCCTCCACTCAAGGCTACAAAGTTTCAATTATAGAAGATAGATAAATCCCAACAAAAATGGCGGCAGCCACGGAGCTGAAGAGAGCAGGAGGCTAGGGTTGCCCCCGGCGATGGAGGAAGCCAAGCTTCTGCAGCCCTAGCCTGTCTTAGCCTCCGCTTAAGGCTACAAAGTTTCAATTATAGAAGATACATAAATCCCAACAGAAATGGCTGCCGCCACGGAGGGAGCAGGCGGCTTGGCTCTGCTCTAGGCTACAAAGTTTCAATTGTAGAAGATAAATAAACCCCAGATACCAGGGCCTCCACTTGGGTTGCCGGGGCGTGTGGCCGGCCTGCAAACCACCACAGGCCCCTCGCCCAGGTGCCCCATGCCCCAAGGGAACCCCCTGATCCGGGACACCCTTCAGGGCAAACCAGCTGGCCCCCACCCATGCACCAGGCCTCTATCCTATCTAATAAAAGAGTAATATGCAGATTGACCATCACTCCAACACACAAGATGGCTGCCCCCATGTGGACACAAGATGGCCACCACAAGATGGCCACCACAAGATGGCCAGAAGGGGAGGGCAGTTGGGGGCGATCAAGCCTGCAGGGGAGGGCAGTTAGTGGTGACCAGGCTGGCAGAGGAGGGAAGTTGGGGGTGACTGGGCCTACAGGGAAGGGCAGTTGGGAGGGCCCAGGCCTGCAGGGGAGAGCAGATGGGGGATACCAGGCCTGCAGGGGAGGGCAGTTAGGGGTGACCAGGCCTGCAGGGAGGACAGTTAGGGGCAAACAGGCTGGTAGGGGAGCAGTTAGGCATCAATCAGGCTGGCAGGGGAGTGGTTAGGGGGTGATTAGGCTGGCAGGCAGAAGCGGATAGGGGCAATAAGGAAGGCAGTCAGGCAAGCAGTTGGGAGCCAGCAGTCCCGGATTGTGAGAGGGATGTCCCAGATTGGAGAGGGTGCAGGCTGGGCTGAGGGACACCCCCACCCCCGTGCACGAATTTTGAGTACTGGGCTTCTAGTTTATTATAAAATCTATATATAAAAGCCTAAGCAACCAGTTGACCAGCTGGTAGCTATGACATGCCCTGAACATCAGGGGCCAGATGCCCAATGCAGGAGCGGAAACCACAGGCATGGAAACATGGAACAGACTGATGAATCACAGAGGGAAGCGGGGAGAGGGGAGGGTGGGAAGAGATTAACCAAAGATCTTACATGCCTACTAGAGGCCCAGTGCACGGATTCATGCACCAGTGGGGTCCCTCAGCCTGGCCTACGGGGATCGTGCCGAAACTGGCTCTCCAACATCCCCCAAGGGGTCCCGGATTGCGAGAGGGCACAGACCAGGCCTTGGGACCCCACCGGTGCATGAATCCGTGCACTGGGCCTCTGGTCTAAAATAAAAATTTATTCATATTTATCTAAAGATACACAATAATAAATATGCAAACAAACTGCATATACAAAATAATTGTCCTAAACTTTAAAAGTTTCTTATTGTTTTAAGTCATCACAATAAGAACTTTTAGGAAGTCCTACTAATGCTAACTGAAAGCTAGCCACCCCATTGTGTGATTCTGAGTACTGATTACCACCTACTAGTAAAATAGGGGAAAGGAGTGGACAAAACTCAGTTGATCATTTACAAATCTATTTCATACTAAAATCTGTGAATTGTTTCTATATAAACCTAAGCAGTATTCTAAAATTATCACGTTTATAGTACAGATGAGATATACTAGGAATATTAGGTAAATTAACTTTTCATATTCTAATTAGTAGCTTTAACTTAAGTGTGTTCTTATATTCCAGTGTAACAGTGTTTTGAGACTTCTTCTTGGAGACTATTTGCACAATAAAAGACTATTTGGAGGACAGGGGAGTTGATTAACTAATGCTAGTTGACTAGACCATGGACTTTAGAAGTGTCATCAATTTAATTACCAAACCATACCATTTAGAAAAGAAGTACAGTGTAGGTTCATTACATGCAATGTTTTGTTAGTTTGCATTGTTACTTAAAATATTGGGAAAAAATTGAGAATGGGCTCTTCTTTTATTAAATATGCATATGAAATTTTTTTGAACCTTAGAATTTCTCTAATTCAGTGGTTTTGAACCTTGGCTGCACACTAAAGTCACATGGGAGCTTTAGAAAAACCTTGACATCTGGGTCCCACCCAGAGATTCTGCTGTAATTAGTCTGGAATGCAGCCAGTTCTCCCCAGGTGATTCAAATGTGCAGCCATGCTGTAGATCACTGATGCAGGCTAACCCCACTCTTGCAGAGAGGTGATACAGTCACAGAGGAAATTATTTATCCTATCTAATAAAGAGGTAATATGCAAATTGACCATCACTCCAATACACAAGATGGCCGCTCCCATGTGGTCAAAGATGGCTGCCCTATGTGGACACAAGATGGCCGCCACAAGATGGCCAGCAGGGGAGGGCAGTTGTGGGTGATCAGGCCAACAGGGGAGGACAGTTGGGAAGGACCAGGCTTGCAAGGAAGGGCAATTGGGGGCCATCAGGCCAGCAGGGGAGGGCAATTGGGGGCGACCAGGCCATCAGGGGAGGGCAGTTAGGGGCGACCAGGCTGGCAGGAGAGTGGTTAGGGGGTGATCAGGCTGACAGGCAGAAGCAGTGAGGGACAATCAGGCAGGCAGGCAGGCAGGCGAACAGTTGGGAGCCAGCAGTCTTGGATTGTGAGAGGGTTGTCCGACTGCCCGTTTAGGATTGGGCCTAAATGGGCAGTCGGACATCCCTCAAGGGGTCCCACATTGGAGAGCGTGCAGGCTGGGCTGAGGGACACACACACACACACACACACACACACACACACACACGTGGACGAATTTTGTGCACCAGGCCTCTAGTATTGTATATATTTGTAGTTTAATATTCAGAAGCAGAGGGAAAAGATTGTTGCATTGTCATACCTCATACCTCTTTGTTTCCAAAATGAGAATGAAGGACAATTATTTGGGGCAGAGTATTTTTTTTTTTTTTTATGGGAACATGGGCTCCTTCGCATGTTCCAACTCTTTTTTTTTTAAATATATTTTATTGCTTTTTTACAGAGAGGAAGGGAGAGGGATAGAGAGTTAGAAACATCAATGAGAGAGGAACATAAATCAGCTGCCTCCTGCACACCTCCTACTGGGGATGTGCCTGTAACCAAGGTACATGCCCTTGACTGGAATCGAACCCGGGACCCTTGAGTCCGCAGGCTGACGCTCTATCCACTGAGCCAAACTGGCTAGGGCTGGGACAGAGTATTGATTCTTAAATAGCAACTCATATGCAGAGCAGGTGAATTGAGAAACATGCCTTCTTACACAGGCATTGAAGTCCCTAAGAGAAGCTTATTTTTCCAGATATGTGCTACTAAAGTATTATGGAAAATAAGAATAGGTGAAGAACTGATGAAACTCTGTTTTACACATGCAAAGTTAAATAGATATTAATATTAATCAGAAATAAATATTGAAATGAACTGCAAATATAAACAATGCAAATCCATTGCCTTCCTATGAAAGGTTTTTCAGTTCTTTTTATCAACTTTTAGGTTGTTTCCAGTTATAATTGTTGTTATTACAAATAATGCTGCAGAAAACACCCTTATATATACAATTCCTGCACAAGTGCAAGTATTTCAATAGAATACATTCCGAGTAGAAATTGTTGGGTCACTGTTTTTTACTGTGGGCAATCACTGCCTTATCTCAAGCCAAGCTATTAAAACACTCCAGTTTTTCTGCCCTCCTCAGGAAAGGCTGAGGTCTTAGGCTGCCTGACACTATTCACTCAGACAAAGGTAGTAGTAACCTTTGGTTCAGAAAGAAGCAAGAAAGCAAGGCTATCTTGGCTAATAGTATCTCATGTTAATTTATAGAGTATTTACGGTGGCACTGTCTTAAATGTTTTTACTTCCATTATCTAGTCTTCACTCGATTGGGCAGGTTCTTTAATCCTCATTTAACAGATGAGGTTAAGAGGTTTAGCAATCAGACCTTACTGGAGTCTGAGGTCTTCTACCAAGTCAGGCCTTCACAGTGGGACTTTGACTTTCTACCTTTTAAATTCAAAAAAGTCTAGACATGCCCGTAATAACATGATCCACAGCCCTGGTTCTGAACCAGTTACGTACAAGCAGGTACAGCTCACCTGTGGAGGAGAAGTGCTGCCAGGCTGGTGCTGTCCCAGTGGTGCCAACTCACAGGTGGTATTGGAACGAAGGGACAAATATGTAAAAATCATTTTGTCTGCCATGACCGTTTGATATCCCTTTGCTTTTTCAAACTCACAGTAATCTCTGAAAATATTAATATACAGGTATTTTTATGATGTTACTTCAGGAAAGTCAGGGTGGAATATTTTACAAATCAGTTAGATTTTTGTAGTTTTTAAAATTATTTTCTGTCATTGGAAAATACAGTAAATACCATTCACTTTATAGTCTTCTGAAGATTACATTGCCAAACATATAGCAAAATTACCAAACTAAGTGCTTATTTAATCACATGGTCAATTAGAAGCATGAAACATCATATAAAAAAATGATTAGTTCAAGAACAAAATGAATTTTTTAACCTACTATGTGGTAAAGCATTTCTTTGGGAAACTGCCTACTTTCTCAATGTTCAATGCTGTGTTGTTTTTTTTCTCTAGAACATATTTTAAATTATTACTAAAATGATTTCTGAAGCAGACTTACTAAGACATTTTTATCTCATTTTCTAGGTGGAGGTAAAGCCATATGTGCTAGATGACCAGATGTGTGATGAATGCCAGGGCGCACGCTGTGGTGGAAAATTTGCTCCCTTTTTTTGTGCCAATGTCACTTGCCTGCAGTATTACTGTGAGTTTTGTTGGGCAAATATCCACTCTCGTGCAGGACGTGAGTTCCATAAGCCATTGGTAAAGGAAGGTGCTGACCGCCCACGTCAGATCCACTTCCGCTGGAACTAGGAGTAGCAAACCTGCCTCTGCTGGACAAGGAGAGAAAGGCTGCATGTGGCTTACTGTGTCTGAAGATACTGACATGCGGAAGAAATAAGTGCATTCTTCTGCTTTCACCCAGCTCAATACATGCATCTTTATCAGCAGCCAAAACACTACAAGCCTCTTGTTTTTCACCAAAACCCTACATCTCAGGCTTACTAATTTTTGTGATATTTTCATGT